>NC_044032.1:393199202-394638217 GCF_901765095.1 Microcaecilia unicolor
TATCCTGGGCAATTTAGCATATATGAGTGGCCATATAAGCAATGACATCACCCCTTCAGAAAGCCTTAGCATGTACCAGAACAAGTGTGGGTCCTGTGAATGCTGCCCATTAAAAGTGAGAAAATCCTGCCATCTCTGAGACAAATAAGTCTGAAAGGCAACATCACCCTGCAGATAAGCAGGAAACCTCCAAGAGGCAGGTGTTCTATAGTAGTGTTTCTCAAGTCCGGTCCTGGAGTACCCCTTTCCAGTCAGGTTTTCAGGATATACACAATGAATATGCATGAAAGAGATATGCATATAACGGAGGTAGTGTATGCAAATCAAGTTCTTGCATATTGATTGTGGATATCCTGAAAACCTGACTGGCAAGGGGTACTCCAGGACCGGACTTTGAGAAACACTGTTCTACAGGGTCCCCCCACTTCCAACTGCATCCAGATGAAAGAGTGCTACGACACCTCCTGTGACCCTATCTTGGCGAGTTGAACTCCAGAGAACAGGGACTGCGATACAAGTATATAGTCAATGTACGACCATGTGCCATGCACTCGGGAAAGATGAGTGTAATCTCTCTTTCCCGGATACAGCAGCCTCCAAGGATCAACCAAACCCAGGGGTGTACACAAATAATGAACATTACGAACAGTGCTACGCTTCTCAGGGGAAGCCATCCTACCTGAACAATCTAGCTGAGTGTCCAGTATGCAATTCAAGTCCCGTGCCAAAATCAATGGACTGAAGAGATTGTAGGCACCGACTCTAGCCAGTTCTGCAAAAAAGGAGTGGTCATAAACATTAGGGGCATACACCACCATCAAGTAAAAACTGGCTCCCTGATAAGTGATCTGTAAGAACAAATATCTCACCCCTCGGCAAACTTCCTTATCTACACAGGGTAAATTCTTATGAATCAGGACTACCACCCCACCCTTTTTCTGTGCAATCAAAGAATAATTTATTTCACCCACCAATCCCCTTTGTAACTTTTGGTGTTCTTGATCAGTTAGCTTCGTTTCTTATAGGCAAGCTATATGAGCTTGATGATGTATCAACAAAGTCAATATTTTTGTCCTCTCAACAGGAGAGGAAATCTCAGAAACATTCAAGGACAAGATATTTAAATACTTATCACCCACATCTTATCATTAAAGGCAAAGATACATGTTCCCACACTCCACTCCAGCCTCCGGTGTCCCAGCCTCCACCAGGGGCCCAATATTCCACCATGTTCTGGATGCAGCCAAACTGCAATGCCCATCTCCCATTGAATGAAACTGTAAATTGAAAAGTTAGAACCAAGCACAAAAGCCTAATGTGACCACAATACCCAAATGCACACAGAGTTTCCCCCCTCCCCCCAATCTCCCCCCTCCACACATACACACCCCACACACTCTTACACACACACAAACACCCAACATACCCCGACAAGCTGGAGATGTCAGTAGGTCACAATAAAGACACTTCAAAGGCCCCCCCCCCTTCCCCAAAAAATAAAACCTGCATAGTCACCAGCATAGTATGCAGTCAAAGAATTAATTGAGCAACAGGTGTAGGATAAGTATGAGATATAAACATGAGCAAGCACACAGCTGGGCTCCAGAATAGTTCAGGAGGAAAAGTGTTCAGGAAATTCTTCACTGCGGCTACTGTGTCTAAAGCTTTCCACTGGCCCTCGTGTTGTACCTTTAACAACACTGAAAACAGGAACATGAAGCGTACACGTTTCTCCACAAGTGCAGCACAGATAGGGTTAAATTGCTTCTCCTGCTCTGTCAACACCGTTGAGAAATCCTACAAAATGCGGCCAGATTGGCCATCATAACACAAAGCATCCTGTTAGATTTATACAGGCAGAGAATCTTTACCTTGTGAATATAATTATATACTTTTACAATGACAACATGTGTATGCAGGTCCTGAGCGCCCCTTTGTCCCAAATAATGCACCTGCTCCAATTTCGCTAGGCCCAGGCCTTGCTGCATGGGAAATTCTGCTTCCAGCCAACTTTCTAGCACCAGAGTCAGCGGACTGCCACAATCTCTGGTATCCCTAAAAAAACCAAAGATTACTGCATCAGGAGCGGTTTTCAAGATCTCATAAGTTTTCCGCATGCTATCGGAGCTGGGCGTAGAAAGTCCACTTCTGTAGTCCCCATGTGCCACAACACGCTGTTCAAGCTCTGTTGTCCACTGTTTGGTCTCATTAAGTAACTGCTCTAAGTGTGTAATTTGTCCCGACAGCGTCTCAAGACGGGGTTCCAGCGCACAGGTAACCACTTGCATTAAGTCCATCAAAGCCACCTCTGTGAACTGTGACACTGCAGCCGGCATTAAGTCTACCATTTTGTTTTCTGGCAGCTTAGTGTGGTCTGTTTTACCAGCTTTTGCCAACATATCACCTCCAGATCGCAGTAGAAATCTGTCTCTACATGCTCCTCCACTGTACCAAAAGTCCAGTACTCTCCCAACCATGGAAAGCAGGTAATTAGTGCAGAGAGATTGGGGCCCCAGTCTGACTAACATCCTCCCACTCTCACAGCATCATGTGACCTCATGGTAAACCCTTTTAAGTGTGTGTCATGGTAAACTCTTTTAAGCACACCCCCCGATAAGCCCTTTTAATTGAGTCCCATGTTAAACCCTTTTAAGTACATCCCACGGTAAGCCCTTTTAAGCATATCCCACAATAAGCCCCAAGTGTGTCCCCCGGTAAACCCTTTTAAGTGTGTCCCACAGTAAGCCCTTTTTAGCGTGTCCCATGGTAAGCATATCCTACAGTAAGACCTTTTAAGCATGTCCCATGGTAAGCCCTTTTAAGTATATCCCACAGTAAGCCCCAAGTGTGTCCCACGGTAAACTCTTTTAAGTGTGTCCCACAGTAAGCCCTTTTTAGCATGTCCCATGGTAAGCATATCCTACAGTAAGACCTTTTAAGCATGTCCCATGGTAAGCCCTTTTAAGCATGTCCCACAGTAAGACCTTTTAAGCACATCCCATGGTAAGCCCTTTTAAGCACATCCCATGGTAAGCCCTTTTAAGTGCATCACGCGGTAAGCCCTTTTAAGCATGTCCCATGGTAAGACCTTTTAAGCACATCCCACAGTAAGACCTTTGAAGCATGTCCCATGGTAAGCCCTTTTAAGCACATCCCACAGTAAGACCTTTTAAGCGTGTCCCATGGTAAGCCCTTTTAAGTGCATCCCACAGTAAGCCCTTTTAAATGTGTCCCATGGTAAGACCTTTTAAGCGCATCCCACAGTAAGCCCTTTTAAATGTGTTCCATGGTAAGCCCTTTTAAGCGCATCCCACAGTAAGACCTTTTAAGCACATCCCACAGTAAAACCTTTTAAGCGTGTCCCACAGTAAGACCTTTTAAGCATGTCCCATGGTAAGCCCTTTTAAGCGCATCCCACAGTAAGACCTTTTAAGTGAAACCCACAGTAAGCCCTTTTAAGCACATCCCACAGTAAAACCTTTTAAGCGTGTCCCACAGTAAGACCTTTTAAGCATGTCCCATGGTATGCCCTTTTAAGCACATCCCACAGTAAGACCTTTAAAGCGTGTCTCATGGTAAGACCTTTTAAGCACATTCCACAGTAAGACTTTTAAAGCGTGTCTCATGGTAAGACCTTTTAAGCACATCCCACAGTAAAACCTTTTCAGCCTGTCCCATGGTAAGCCCTTTTAAGTGCATCCCACGGTAAACTCTTTTAAGCTGCGGTACATGTACACTAGCACTTACTGCAGTTTAGTAGAAGGACCCCTTATTCCTATTCTCTACCTATTAAAAAAAAAACTCCCTGTATTAAATAAGATCCTTTGTTTCATAGGGCATCTTTTTACAATTTGAAAATGTGTTAGTAAAAAGAATATGAATGTTTTTCTAGCCAGCAAAGGTTTAGCTAGACTATCATTTTCACCCTTGCTTCCACTTGCAAAAATTTCTTTCTAAATAGGCAACAAATGTGAAAGCTAATTCAAATTTTTTGATCATCATTAATTTGTTTAGAGGCACTATATCTGTGGAGGATAAGTTCATAAGTCATTTTTGTGTGCAAAAAGCTGCTTTATATGTGTAAATGGGCCCTTGTAAATTTAAGTCATGCCTAAAGGTATGCATACTTGTTCATGAACAGAGACAGAGTTCAGGCAGATCATTGGTAGAGTCGCAATTTAAGCATGTATTTTATAAAATACATACAATCACATTTGCTGTACAGGGTGAGGCAAAAATACAATTTTGTGCAATTTTCTCAGCAACCATTTTGAATTTCAATTGGAAATTGTATCTACTTATTTAATCATCATAGTTATGTATGTATGTATGTATATATGTATTATTATTATTATTATTAATATTAATAATAAATGTGATTTATCTCAAGCTATGTTGATGTTACTGACATTTTGGTGTTACTACCTAGAGATTTTTGCATGTTAACAATGCTTGAGCTAAAATACAGTAGAATAACATCAATCAAATGATACAATTAACAATGTACAATGTGTCAGTATTTTGCAGTCACCCTGAATGCTCAAAGTGTCCACCCCCAGATTTAACACAGGCCTTCAGTCGCTATGGCAAGTTCTTAACAGCCTTTGCTCTGAAACCTTGTTCATGCAGGGTCTGGATTCTCATTTTGTCCACTACTGACACCCTGCGCATGATTTCCATCTGATCCAAAATGCTTTTAAAAACAAATTATCAGTAAATTATCATATTATCAAATACAAATTATTCAAATTCAAATTATTGTTTACAAAAGTTTTCATCCCTGTGACATCATTAACAGTATGCTGGTATCCTAGGAGTTTTTTCAAGTTTTATAGGGCAATAAACAAATCTAATCTGTTTATGATTGAGAAATTTATTGGACCACTTCAACCCACTACCACTATCATAGGTCATAAAAACTCAATGAAATGTAGATTCATATTTTTCATATTTCTCTTAGAACTAAACCAAAATACATTAAATAGCACTTAGCTTTTAAACATGTCTTTTCCTAAGGTGCACTAGCATTTTTAGCTGGCTCTAAACACTGAGATGCACATTATATTCCTATGGGTGTCTCAGCGTTTAGCACCAGCTGATTTTTTGCATGAGGTAAAAACACTAGCACACCTCCCTGTAGTCAGTGAGTTCTCAATGTCTCCTTTTAAACTCCAGACAGCATCCTCTGGCAGTTAGGAAGCTCAGAAAGACTGGTTAGGCTGCTGCTCTAGGCTTGCATTTTCCCTGAGGCAGCATTTCACGAAATAGGGGCCCTTGTTGGAACTTTGCAATTATGTGAAGAATGCTAAGGGCCCTGTTTACCAAGCTGCTATCATTAGCAAGCACTAAAAAGTTAGCACGCCTGCAGCACGGCTTAGAAAACAGGGTCTTGAGCTTCCTAACTGCCAGAGGACGCTGTCCGGAGTATAAAAGGAGAAACTGAGAACTCACTGACTTCACGTTTAAAAGCTATGTACTATTAATATATTTAACACATTGAAAATGGATTAATATATTTTTGTTTAGTTCTAAAAGAAGTATGAAAAATATGGATCTACATTTCACAGAGTTTCTTTTAATGACCTATGATGGTGATAGTGGGTTGAAGAGGTTCAATTTTTGTTTGACCACTTCTTCACTGAGGTCTTTTTTACAATGTAATAATTATTCTTAAATACATTTTCTCATTTCTCAGTTATAAACAGATTAGGTTTGTGTTGATATATTTTTACAGGACAAACATTTTTGAACACACTACAATTGCTGGTCCGTAACTTCGCCATGTTTAAAGATAATCGCATTCCATTCAGCACATGACAGACCTCATACACCTACCAACCAGAAATACAACAGGATCAACACAAACATATCTAAATCTCCACTACCCAAGCTGCCAGGGCCTCAAATACAAATCAACCTATGCATCTACCTTCTCCTATATAAGCACACAACTATGGAACTCGCTACCAAACGCCGTGAAAGCAACATATGACCACCTAAACTTCCGGAAACTACTAAAAACGAATCTGTTCAAAAAGGCATACCCTAACAATCCAACTTAAATGTCCTAACTCTGCAACATAACTTAACCAAAGCTTGTGCAGGACATAACTCAACTCTTCCTCCTTACGATTACCCAATGTGTCTGTCACACATGAACTCTACTCTGCCACAACATCACTCTGTATTTGTTCAAACCGATATTGGCGATCGCCTGTACGGTAACATGTAAGCCACATTGAGCCTACAAATAGGTGGGAAAATGTGGGATACAAATGTAACAAATAAATAAATAAATGCAGATAATAACAACAAGTAAAACTAAAATTTCATGTTGACATTCCAAGCAGTTGCTGATAAAACAGCAAAAAAAAAAACTCAAGGGTGTTACTGTTTTTTGTTTTGTCTTTGCCTTACCCTGTACATGTGTACATTTGTATTTTTCTTATATATTACCTGCAAGCCTGAAAGCTATCAAAGTGACGTACTTTCAGTCCCTGGAAGACTCACAATCTGAGGGGCCCTTTTACTAAGCGGTGTACGCGCATATACGTGTCCTACATGTGTCAATTTGGCATTACTGCCTGGGCAGTAATTTCATTTTTTACGCGCATCCACTACGCATGTCAGAAAATAATTTTTATTTTCCTGTGCGTGGCAGAAACCTGGCAGTAATCATCATTCTACATGTGTAGACGATTACTGCACAGTTACCGTGTGAGACCTCACCGCTAAGTCAATGGGTGGGGTAAGGTCTCAGACCCCAAATGGATGCACTCCAATTTTTATTTTGCCACACGTCCATTTTCAGCAAAAATTTTAAAAAGGCCTTTTTTACAGGCGCGCTGAAAAATGGATCTGTGTGCCCCCAAAACACAAGCCTACACTAGCACAGCCCATTCTTCAGCACACCTTAGTAAAAGGAACCCTGAGTTTGTGCCTGGGGCAATGGAGGGTTAAATGATTTACCCAAAATCCCAAGGAGCTGTAGTGGGATTTGAATGAGGCTCCTCTAGTTCTCAGCCTGTTTCTCTAACCATTAAGGTACTCCTCCACTCTATTTACAACCACTTCTGAGCAGACATAATGTCCACATAATTTCTGTAGGATTTACGCTAGTATTTTATAAAGATACATAGACCCCTATCAGGGGCATTTTCGAAAGAGAAGGGTGCCCATCTTCTAACACAAATTGGGAGATGGGCGTCCTTCTCTCAGGGTCGCCCAAATCAGCCTAATCGAAAGCTGATTTTGGGCGTCCTCAACTGCAGTCTGTCACGGGGAAGACCAAAGTTCACGGGGGCGTGTCGGAGGTGTAGCGAAGGTGGGACTGGGCGTGCTTAAGAGATGGGTGTCCTCGGCCGATAATGGAAAAAAGAAGGGCGTCCCTGACAAGCATTTGGTCGACTTTACTTGGTCCATTTTATTTCACGACCAAGCCTCAAAAAGGTGCCCAAACTGACCAGATGACCACCAGAGGGAATCGGGGATGACCTCCCCTTACTCCCCCAGTGGTCACCAACCCCCTCTCGCCCTAAAAATATATATTGTTTTTTAATTTTTTGCCAGCCTCTATGCCAGCCTCAAATGTCATACCTAGCTCCATGACAGCAGTATGCAGGTCCCTGGAGCAGTTATTTATTTATTTATTTATTTGTTTGTTTGTTACATTTGTACCCCACATTTTCCCACCTATTTGCAGGCTCAATGTGGCTTACATAGTACCGTGAGGCGATAGCCACTTCCGGTGATGAATCAAATACAGAGTGTGCTATTGTCAATGAGATAAATATGTTACAGACACATTTGAAATCGTAGACAGGGAAGTTATATAGTGTTCATAGTGTTCATTACAAGTTTAGGTTTCTTTGTGTTGCTGGGTTCAGGCACTTAAGTTGGGTCAGTTGAGTATGCCTTTTCGAACAGGTTGGTCTTTAGTGATTTCCGGAAGTTGAGGTGGTCATACGTAATTTTTACGGCTTTAGGGAGTGCATTCCAGAGTTGCGTGCTTATATAGGAGAAGCTGGATCCATAAATTGATTTATTCTTGAGTCCTTTGCAACTAGGGTGGCGAAGATTTAAGTATGTTCATGATGATCTGGTTGAGTTTCTGGTTGGCATGTCTATGAGGTCAGTCATATATCCCGGGGCATCACCATAGATAATTTTGTGGACCAGGGTGCAGATTTTAAAAGTAATACATTCATTGATTGGGAGCCAATGTAGTTTTTCACGAAGGGGTCTGGCGATTTCGAATCGTGATTTTCCAAATATAAGCCTGGCTGCTGAGTTTAGAGCAGTCTGAAGCTTCTTTATAAGATTCTCTTTGCATCCCGCATAAATTCCGTTACAGTAGTCGGCATGGCATAGTACCATTGATTGTATCAGGTTGCAGAATGTTGCCCTCTGGAAGAATAGTTTCACTCGTTTAAGTTTCCACATTGAGTGGAACATTTTCTTGATTGTAGAGTTAACTTGGCTCTCGAGTGTAAGATTCCTGTCAATCCTGTCAAGGATTTTCAGGTTATCCGAAATAGGGAGGGTGTAGTTTGGGGTAATTAAGTTTGTGGGTATGGTTGTATTGTATCAGGATGAGACGATGAGGCAGTGTGTTTTTTTCTGTATTGAGTTTTAGTTGGAATGCATTTGCCCGTGAGTTCATAGTATGCAAGCCGATGTTGATTTCGTTGGTGCTTTCTGTCAAATCATGTTTGAAAGGGATGTATATTGTAACATCGTCAGCATAGATGAATGGGTTGAGACACTGGGTGAATAAGGATTTGGCTAATGGGGTCATCATTAGGTTGAAAAGGATTGGTGATAGTGGTGATCCTTGAGGTACTCCACAGTCTGTTTTCCACGGGGATGTGTCCTATGTCAAGCTTATTCTTGCTGTTAAATGTCTTGGGTGAATTTCTTCATAAAGGCAACAAATAAATCCTAATAAATATATAGAATGCATTTATTTATATTCTCATATATTGCCTGAAAGCTACTGCAGTGGTATACAATCATGTACACTAAATTTGTATCTGAGGCAATGGAGGGTTGAGTGACTTGCCCAAGATCACAATTTGCTGCAGTGGGATTTGAACTGTGGTCCCCTGGTTCTTAGCTTGCTACTGTAACCATTAGGCCCCAAATATATACCATGTGTGGCATAAAGTATGTTGAATCAAGGGGACAAAAAGTATAGCAAGAATAACCAGGTGAAAATTCAAAGCGATTTAACCAGCTAGAAATGGCTCCTAGCTAGTTAAATCGCTTGTTCGAGGTTAATCGGTCATTTTCAGCAGCACTTAACTGGCTTGTGCCGCTGAAAATGTCCAGTTAGCGCTTAAAGCAAAACCAGCTATTTTGGGGGTGTCCTGAGGGTGGAGTCAGCACTTAATCGGCCAAGGTAACCTCATAAATTGGACTGCATAGAAGTCATGCCTATCTTTATGTGGTATAAATACCACACACAGATCTTTCACAATATATGACAAATTTCCCTTGGACCTCCCACTCAGTAGACACACCATCATTAGGTAGGAAAATGGAGTCTCAATATCCTATATAATAAAAAGCACCTCCAACATTCTGAAGCTGACTCCGTGGCTCTGTGGCAGTGTAGGGTTCGTAAGTCTGTCATTCAGCGTTTCATTGGCTCTCACTGTCCCCGCCCTCACGTCGAGGAAACGGAATGCTGCATAGTTGCCAAGCAAACAAACGCGACATCACAGGAACGAAGAACCAATCAGACAGAACGGAACTTGGAGGAGGGAAGTGGAGTGGATTTAATCTCTAACAAACAATCATATACAGGGAGGAACGAACATCAGTGGAGGCAAGTGCACAGAATGGAAGGGAAGACAAACATCTAATCACTTTGTCACTCACACACATCACACACACACACACACAGACATCACACACACACTCAATCACTCTGTGTATCTCTCTCTTACACTGTCTGTAAAACACACTGTCAATCTCAGTCTCTCACATGGGCAACTGTATGTTGCATTCTCACGAGTAAGGAGCTCTTCTGATGTGATTCTTAAACTGATTGAAGGGCCTGAACAAGGAAAACTTTTACCACATTGTAACACAGTTTACACAAAAAATATTGTATATAAAGAAATCTTACACATGTAAACAACAATTATATTCAGAATATAGCGCTCTAGAAATGTTAAGTAGTAGTAGTAGAATACAACCGTGGAAACATTAATGGCAGGAACTCATTACATTGCTAGCGCCCGTTTCATTGCGTTAAGAAATGGGCCTTTTTTACTAGTTTTTTCATAAAGACCATCATAGACTATAGAGGTTTTTTTAACTTTTTGAGATGTGTAAAAACCTTATTTCTTTTAACAGGCTATCGCATACCATTCACATTCCAAGAAACCATTGTGAAAGCTGCATTGGTATTAGTCTGAGTTGTCAAAGTGGTTGAAGAGGAGGAATGTGCAAAAGAACACAATTAATGTTATGATATCTATGGGAGACAGAAAGAAAGTATGTTGCATATAGAGTATATAAAGCTCAGCCTGGGGGAGATGCAAAAAGAAGGAAGACAATATCAGAAGCCTCAACTGTGGAGACTAATCTAACCCCTCCTCAGTATTTGAAGCACAACATATTAGTGTCCCATAAGTGAAGAGAAAAATATAGCCACTGCTTGAGGGATTTCAAGCTTTAACAAACTAGCACTAATGTAAGAAGATTAATAAACAGCTTCAGCAATGTATTATTACAATGGCACTTTACATTAAACATCGGGTTATGTCAAGAAAATTAGTAAAGGCAGCGCTAAACTTCTGCGAGTATGGAGAAAAACTTTATTGATTAAATGTGATTTCAGTTGATCCTGGTACAGTTGCAATTGTTCCAATGAGTCAAAGGACTAAGTAGAATTATGAAGAGTCACCATCATTTTAGCAGGGTACTGAAGATCGAAGCGTGCACCCAAAGATTTCAGCCTCACTCGCATTTCTAAGAATGACTTTCTTTTTCTAGTGGTGGTTTTAGCAAGATCAGGTGCTGTGAGGATTTTGTTTCCTTCCAGCTATAGGTTGGAATGTGTGTGAGCCCACTGTCAGAATTTGTAAGGCGTGCTGGAATCATAACAGCTTCACAACCAGAGGCCTCAGGTGTGTCTGGCCTTGCTGTGCATGCGATGGTGTTCAGTGCACACACTCAAACTCGAGCAGTGGATCAAATGAGAGGTTTAACAGGACTGGAATCCATTTCAGAAGAAATTCAATCATATTTGAGCCTTCAATGCCCTCTTCTAAACCTAAAATTCTGATATTACTTCAACATGTCACGTGAATGATTAGACAAGTCTTCAATTTCAGATTCTAACTTTATAAATTGCTTTGCAGAGATATCTTGATGTTGAGCTAATTGAAGCGCCAATTGATCTGTGCGTTGTTCAAGATCTTCCATTTGCATTTGAAACGTTGACTTCAATAATGTTATTGCTGCTATTTTAGATTTCAATTCACAGGTCGCCACAAAATGTTTAGAGGAGAATTACAGAACGCTTGTAGCGCTATAGAAATGATTAGTAGTAGTAGTAGTAGCTCTTCAAGTACAGATTCAGCCGAGGTTTGGGGGCACATACCTGGTACTGTTTTTTCAGGGGAGAGCGGGTCATGCTTCGTGTGCTTAGAACTAGTTTGAGGTGCACTTTAAGAGTTTGTTTTCAGTGATTTTGATGATGACATCTTTAGATAGAAGATATGTAATTTTTGTGACTTGGTTCCTTTGATGTATGATATTACTTTGCTGTTAATAGCTTTTGAATTTAATTTGCAGTATGCTTTATTTTAAGAGTAACACAGGAAATTACTGTATAGCCTTGAGGAAAGAAATAATTTTTATTGTTATGTTTTATTGTATTGTGGATGTGGTTTGTTCCCCGCTTAGATTTTTATAGATATAGCAGGCTATAAAGTTTTATTATTATTATTATCCTATATAATAATTTGTACCTCCTACATTCCATGGCTGTCTGGGTTTGTAACATCTCCTGATGTCAGCCAGCCTCCAGCGTTCCATTCCCTCTCACTGTTCCGCCCTCGCATCAAAACATAATGACGTCATGCTGGACATGGAGGGGAGGAGAGAATCGCGGAACATCGCGGTGAGGCAAGGGGAGGGCAGGGCAGAGGACAATCGATGGACATGGATGTGATGGGAGGGCAGGGAAGAGGAGAATCACTGTACAAGGAGGGAATGGGATGGGATGGTAGGGTAGGGTAGGGAAGAATTGCTGGACATGGAGGGGAGGACAGGGGAGAGAGAAAAAAAACGCTTACACGAGAGCCTTCCTAGGGCCCGTTTCATTGTTGACGAAACGGGCTTGGTTCCACTAGTTATTATTAATGGGACAGGTTTCTATTAATGAAGAGAAGAGAAGCCAGATCAGATGTCCATCTTCATTAAGAGCTCTCTGGTGCCCCCTCCTTGGAGTCTTTCTAATTTGGTATGATTAATCAGCACAACCAACTATGGTGGCAACAAAAACCATTTAATATTGGTTTTTCCATCTGTAAAAACCATTCGATTTAAGACGTTGTATGATAGTTCATTTAACTTTTTAGAATTCTCTGCCTCATTTGGTATGTTTAAATGTTGACTATCTGCACTTTTGGAAAGATTTGACATCCTATTTATTCATTGAATTCTTTACTTTGTGATTACTATTTTAAATTTAATCCTAAAGTTATGTTTAGCTCTTGATATGTTATCCACTTTTAACCTATTTGTAGGGACTAGATAGGACATAAGTGTGATACAGTGCTTTTTTTGTGCCGGTACGCACCGGTACAGCGTACCGGCACCTTTTTCCTCAGGTCCCGATCCCGTCCGTTCCTGCTCCCGCGTTCCTGCTCCCACTATTCTCTCTCCCCTCCCCTGCCCTCCCTGTCCAGTGATTCTCTCTCCCCTCCCCTCCCCTCCCCTCCCTGTTCAGCATGTCCCCTCTCTCCCCTGCCCTCCTTAAGTCGCAGCGAACCGGTCCAGAAGTGAAGGCAGCAGTGAGGCAGGCATGCAGCAGGCAGGTTCATCTTCATCTCCTCTTGCGTTGCTTCCCTCTCAGTGTGTCCTGCCCTCAAGGGCGGGACGTGCTGAGAGGGAAGCAACGCGAGAGGAGACAAATCTGCCTGCTGAGTGCATGCCTGCCTCACTGCTGCCTTCACTTCAGGACCGGTTCGCCATGACTTGGAGAGGGGAGGGCAGGGGAGAGAGGTGACATGCTGGACAGGGAGGGCAGGGGAGGGGAGAGAGAATCACTGGCTAGGGAGGGGAGGGCAGGGGGGAGAGGAGACATGCTGGACATGAGCAGGGGAGGGCAGGGGAGAGAGGACGGAGAATTGCTGGGCATGGCTGAGGGGAGGGCAGGGGACAGAGGCAACATGCTGGGTATGGAGGGCAGGGGAGGGGAGAGAGAATCGCTGGACATGGAGGGGAGGGCAGGGGGAGAGAAGACATGCTGGACATGGGCAGGGGAGAGAGGACGAAGAATTGCTGGGCATGAATGAGGGGAGGGAGGCGACATGCTGGGTATGGAGGGCAGGGGAGGGGAGAGAGAATCACTGGACATGGAGGGGAGGGCAGGGGGGAGAGGAGACATGCTGGACATGGGCAGCACAGGTCAGGGGAGAGAGGACAGAGAATTGCTGGGCATGGATGAGGGGAGGGCAGGGGAGGGAGGTGACATGCTGGGTATGGAGGGCAGGGGAGGGGAGAGAGAATCGCTGGACATGGAGGGGAGGGCAGTGGAGAGAGGAGACTCACTGGACATAGAGGAGAGGGCAGGGGAGAGAGGAGACATGCTGGACATGGGCATGGGAGGGCAGGGGAGGGAGGAGAATCACTGGGCATGGGTGGCTGGAGGGGGCAGGGGGAGAGGAGGGTTGCTCGACATGGGTGGATGGAGGAGAGGGCAGGGAGAGAGAAGAAATGCTGGACATGGATGGAGGGGAGGGAAGAGTGAGGAAGGAGATGAGATAAGGGAAAAGGAAGAGAGGAGAAAAACTGCACATGGATGAAGAAAATAGGCAGAAGCTGGATCCACTGGACAGTCAAGTCTGCGGAGTAGGACCCAGCTTTTACTTACAGATGTATGGCAAGAAATGAAGAAGAAAGGCGGAAAGTAAAGAAATAAATGGAAAGGAAGCCCTGGAAATGGAGTTAAGAAGACAGATAGCAGCAGAATCGGATACTGAGCCAGCATGATCAGAAAAACAGTCACCAGACAACAAAGGTAGAAAAAATCATTTTATTTTCATTTTAGTGTCTGGAATATGTCCAATCTGAGAATTTATATCTGCTGTTACAGGTCCAGTATCCCACTGGGGATACTGGACCTGTAACAGTAACGTACGTACTGTGCAGAGGACTTGTTCCTGGTCTAAAAATCTCCTGACTTTCGCTGAAACGGGCCCCCCCCCAGCTGATGATAAGAGCCTGAATGATGTAAGGACCAGTGATGATTGTATGTATAGTGTATTATTGCCTCTTTTCCTGGTCTAAGAACTCTTAGCATTACTTAGATGTAGAGACCAGTGATGTAATGATTGTTTATATAGCTAATCATTGTGTTTATATAGCTAATCATTGTATATACCTTAATCATTGTAGAATTTAGCACCTGTAATAAAGGTTTCATTTCTCCAATACGAATCCAAAAGAATCTACGGTAATTATTGAGTAGTCTGTGTCAGTGAGACAGGCTATAAATCCATAGCAGTACAGGGGGTGATTGTGTCTGATGACCTTAAGGTTTCCAAACAGATAGAAAAAGCGATGGTCAAAGTCAGAAGGATGCTTGGGTGCATAAGAAGAGGGATGACCAGCAGGAAAAAAAGAGGTGATAATGCCCTTTTATAAGTCTCTTGTGAGGCCCCATTTAGAGTACAGCATGCAATACTGGAGACCACACCTACGGAAAGATATAAACAGGATGGAGCCAGTCCAAAATTGGTTAGCTGTCTAGGTCATAAAATATATAGGGACAGGCTCATGAACCTCTCAACATGTATACACTGGAAGAGAGGCGGGAGAGAAGGGATATGATAGAGACATTTAAATACCTGGCATTAATGTACAGGAGGTGAGCCTTTTTCAAATGAAGGAAAACTCTGGAATGAGAGGGCATATGAAGAAGTTAAGAGGAAATAGGCTTAGGAGGAATCTAAGAAAACTTTCTTTCATGGAAAGGGTGGTGGATGCATGGAATGGCCTCCCTATAGAGGTCATGGAGATGAGGACTGTGTCAGAATTTTAAAAAGTGTGGGACAGGCATGTGCGTTCCTTTAGGAAAAGGAAGAGTTACTGGTTACTGAGGATGGGCAGACTGGATGAGCCATTTGGCCCTTATCTGCTGTAATGTTTCTATGTTTCTATAATCATGTGCGAACATGCACAGCTCAAATGGGACTATGGCTGTAGCATTTTGAAATTAGCACTTGCAGGAGAAGGAATGACTGTGGATTGTTCCTGCCCTGGAAATCCCTAGACCACCAGGGATTGCAAGAGGTAGGCCCAGGGGAAAGGAGGCCTACAGGAGGGTGGAATTTTTTAGTGGGGAGACTATATAAGGATGTTGTATGGGAACATCTTTTTTATCTTTTTTCTGTTTTACAGAAAATCTGTTCCTGGATTTTTCCTCCAGGAACTCGTCCAAACCTTTTTTTAAACCCAAATACGCTAACCACTAATATCACATCAACCAGCAACAAGTTGCAGAACTTAACTATTCTTTGAGTGAAAAATATTTCCTCCTATTTGTTTTAAAAGTATTTCCACATAATTTCATTGAGTGTCCCCCTGGTCTTTGTAAAATTTGAAAGAGTGAAAAATCGATTCATTTTTACCCATTCTACTCCACTCAGGATTTTGTAGACCTCAATCATATCCTCAGTCACTCCCGTCTCATTGATCATATGGCAAAATGGCATCGGCCGATATGAGACCAGCATGAATTTGCCATAGTAACAAGGGATTGCTCCTGACCCTTTACAGAATGCAGATGAGTAAGAAGCTACAAGGAAAGGGTTTGGAGCATGGAAATGGGGGGCGGGAAGGGGAAGGAGATAGCTGCAAACCTTGCCAATAAAACAATGTAAAAATAAAACAAAAAACCTTATATAACACTAACATTTCTCTCTTTCTCTCTCTTTTGTTGGATAATTTTCATCCTCTATATAGTTGTTGCTGGGATTTTAATTGTGATTATAAAAAAATCAATCTGTGCCCGTCAGAAAGTATAACACAGAAGAAAGATAAAAACAAGAAAGCCGTCGTCCTCTGTGTGCCCTCTTCTACAGGAGAGATCACCTCCTAGGTATAGTTGACTGTCCCAACCATGTAAGATCTACCCAGTTAAAACAATGGCATCAGAAAAACTACCAGAGCTCATCTCCTTTCCCAAAGTTTCACAAACAATGTTAACAAGATCCGCTGCTGCCAACAGGATGGTTCTCCCCAGATTCACTGGCTGGTCAGCACTAAACTGCCCCTGGGACACTTAACCTGCTGGACTGCTTTTCTGCAGACACCTGCTTGACCAGACTAAACAAACAGGGATTCTTGCCTGCAGAAAAACTTGGCCTCTTTCACTAAGACTCCCATCTGTTAAAAAAGCTATTGTCTGAGAAAGTGTTCAGCTAGCTGGGGAGGAAGAGCTATTGCCGAATAAACTGCCCCTTCTCCCCCATAAAGAAAGCCCTTTTTAGCATTTTCTTTTCTCCCTGGTTTAGAGTGCCTGATTTATTCATTGGTTTCACCTCTTCTCCCCTCCCTCTTTGGTTCATAAGGGGGGCTTCCTTGTCTTCTGTATCTCAGGAGTCATGTCTTTTCAGTCACTGGGACAATACTCTCTGCTGGCATCTGCTTCCAGATCCAGTCAGCCATATTGTGATCACATCCTGCCAGAGAATTGTTCCCCCTTTTGCTTGGCTTTGTTGCCAATTTCATGCCATGTATCGCTCCGTGTTTTGTGCTTCATGAAGCTGTCACAGGCATAAAGGTGGCCTGACCAGGGTCGTAGTAAAAGGGGTGGGAATGGAACATCCACTAGAATGTCGAGAAGGCCACCCACAGCCCCCCACACACATGCACACATAGATTTACACACACATGCACATACACACACACACAGACAAAGGCACGCACTGCAGGATTTAATTAGTACCCTGCAGGGTTGTTTTATGCATCTTTGGAGGAGTCAGCCCTTTAACAAGGCACCCCTGCAGCTTTTTTTGCCAAATAAAGATCAAGAAGCAGAGAATTTTTCAGCTGTTTCTCATTTCATAGATTCAAGCTTGCCAGTGTATGTTTTTGGGATATGCTTCGGAAAACTGGGTAAAAACAAATGATTCCAGTGAATGGCTGAGAGAAGCACTTGTGTCATTCTTTTGCATGCTTAACTTTAAGGGTGAGCAATGTTTAACTATATTCAAGGAAGTGAGTGCACTAACAAAGCCAACAAAATATGAGCATGCAAATAGCTAGTTTGGGAGATTTTGTAAAGCATCTTTCACTCGTAAAGCATTCTTCATATGAAGAAACTGGCTCTTACAAAATTACATTGGCAAATACATGCATGCAAGTATGAATACCAACAAGACCATGTGCACCTTTATCTGATCTGCATTACAGGGGCTCAGTCTGAGTGGAGTTGTGATGAACGTACATAGAATGCATGCTTTTATGTCTGTCTCAAAGCTGGTGTAAATCTACATGAGTGCACGTGTGTCTTATTGGGGATTGTGATACGAGTCTATTCTATAATGGAAGAAAGACTCCCCTGTTACTTTCATAAATTAAGTGGATTGTGGAGAATTCTTTTAGACACCTTGTTATAAAATTCTGCCCCCACAAGTGCAGACTTCTGTCTATGACTTGGGCAATGGTTTTGCTTGGTATACAAAATAAAGCCCTTTTTTCTTCTCCTTTTGTAAAATTGTGATAAGGAATAGAAAATATTTAGAGTTCTAGAAGATATTATGAGCTTCTTTTATAAAGCCGCGCTAGTGATTCCCGCACGGCAAATGAGAGGAAGCCCATAGGAATTGATTGGGCTTGCTCTTGTTTGCCGCACTGAGAATCGGTAGCGCGACTTTGTAAAAGAACCTCCTATGATTGTTTATTTATTTATTTGTTACATTTGTATCCCACATTTTCCCACCTATTTGCAGGCTCAATGTGGCTTACATAATACCATAATACCATAAAGGCGATCGTCAAGTCCGGTATGGAAACAAATACAATTTGATATTAGGGTCGGGTAAGGATAGTATCTTCAGGTACATAGGGATAGAAAATAGGAAGGAATATATGATGTCCAGTACAATCTCTGGTTTTGCTGCTCTAAGTTAGGTCGGTGGGGAATGCTTTTCTGAATAAGTAGGTCTTTAGAGAGCTCCTGAAGTTTAGGTGGTCGTAGATATTTTTCACAGTCTTTGGCAGTGCATTCCACAGTTGGGTGCTTATGTAGGAAAAGTTGGATGCATGGGTTAATTTGTATCTGAGTCCTTTGCAGCTTGGGTAGTGGAGATTCAAATAGGTGCGTGATGCTCTGGTTCTATTTCTGGTTGGGAGATCGATCAGGTCGACCAAATATCCTGGGACTTCACCGTAGATAATCTTGTGGACCAAGGTGCAGATTTTGAAGGTAATACGTTCCTTGATTGGGAGCCAATGCAGTTTTTCTTGAAGGGATTTACCAAATATCAGCCTGGCTGCTGTGTTTTGGGCTGTTTGGAGTTTCTTTGTGAGTAGTTCTTTACATCCCGCATATATTCCATTGCAGTAATCTGCGTGGCTCATCACCATTGATTGTATCAGGTTGCGGAATATTTCCCTCGGGAAGAAAGGTTTTATACGTTTAAGTTTCCACATTGAACAAAACATTTTCTTTATAGTGGAGTTTACTTGGCTCTCAAGTGTAAGATTGCGATCAATTGTAATGCCTAGTATTTTGAGGCTATCTGAGATGTTACAAGGAATACTGTGTTCCAATTAGAAACAATTATCAAGGGGAGCAAATAATCATCCATTCAAAAACTGTTTGCT
The DNA here is from genome assembly GCF_901765095.1 of Microcaecilia unicolor. Taxonomy (NCBI): domain Eukaryota; kingdom Metazoa; phylum Chordata; class Amphibia; order Gymnophiona; family Siphonopidae; genus Microcaecilia; species Microcaecilia unicolor. The sequence continues at coordinate 393,218,277 of NC_044032.1, forward strand.
ATTACTTGGAATCAGAAGGAACTGCAAAAGGTCTTTTACAAAAAATTAGCATGAGATAACCATGTAGGTGTCCATAATATTCCTATGGCATCTACATGGAGGATTTGGTGCATATGGATGGAGGGGAGAGAAAAGGAAGAAAGAGGGAAAAGATGCTCAGCATGCAGAGAACGGAAGGGAAGAAATGGAAAAGTAGATAGATTTGAGAAAGATAAGGCTGCCAACTGGATCCAGAGTCACAGGACAGGGTTGATCCAGTCCTGGGTTTACCCCATTTCATGTAGTTCTGATTTTCCCTTTGCATTCCCTAAGGAAAGCAAGACTACAAGTCAGTACAGGATCAACCCTGTCCTGTGAATCTTCATCCATTTGGCAGCCTTAGAGAAAGAGGCAGAAAAATGGAAGAGGGCTAAATGTGAACGATCGGTGCCAAAGATGGATGTAGGGCAGAAAGTATTTCTCTGGTGATGCACGGCATGTGGGGTCTGGTACCTTACGGTTTCTGTTTAATTTTTGTCTACATTACTACATTTAGTTTGTGGTCACTTATCCCATGTTTTTAGAGGGGCTATCTGTGTTCTGCATGTGTAACCGAGACCTAGTGGAGATGGATATCGACAAGCATTAGTAAGTATTGTGGCCACACATATTTTTCTACTACTATCCAATCAGCATTGAACATGCACATATTCTAATCATTGATATGGATCACTGGTAAGGTTGCTAAGTGCTTGCCTCTATTATTACCCAGTCAGAATGGAGGTGAGTCTGAAGCTGATGTAAACATGCTCCCTGACCTTAACCAATGCTGTGCGTTTCCTGTGGGCTTGTAAAATGTAACTTTATTTAAAGTTGACAGTGTTTCTGATTGGCTTGTATGCTGTTTAGATGGATGCCTTGCTTACAAGTGTTGTGTGTTAATAGTAAAGAATATTTAAAAACTGGTGTTTAATACTTTCTAAATGGATTTTTGTGGTGATGCATGTCTTTGTTTTTGTGTAATTGTTGATATAAGAAAGTTTGTCTTTGGCCACAGAAAAAGGCAGCTCCTGCCAAAACACCCATATTTTTTGAAAAGTTGCAGTGTTGGTTTTGAGCTGCACTGTTTCAGATGAGTACTGAATTATCACGTTTCCTTTATGTTGTGTAATATTCATACAATATATAATGATATAAATATGGACACTTTGGGAGGAATTCTATAAACAATGCTGAAAATTAAGTCCAAAAGCAAAGATCATGAAAAAAAAACGCTACGTACCAAAGAGCAAAAGGTGAAGTAGTAGGGGTGGAACAAACAGACCTGCTACACACGATGAAGGGTATAAACTTGTTCACTGATATGCACCTCATATGAAAAAGACCCAACATGGAACTGTGTTTCGGCAAACAATCCATCTGCCTCAGGGGTCACATGCAGTGTAAAGCAGCAAAGGTAGTAAACCAAGGTGCAGAAAGCAATTGGAATCCAAGGGCAACCAATAAAGCTTCCACAAAATATAATCCAAAGGGATTCTCATCATCCTGGCTAATGTAGTGCGGGAAACACTTTTCATATGAGATGCATGTCAATAAACAAGTTTATACCCTGGAGATCGTGTGCTGGAGATCTGTTTGGTCCATCCATCCCACTGCTGATCCTTGTGATCTTGGGCAAGTCACTTAACCCCTCCATTGCCTCAGGTACAAACCAAGATTGTGAGCCCTCCTGGGACAGAGAAATATCCAGTGTACCTGAATGTAACTCACCTTGAGTTACTACTGAAAAAGGTGTGAGCAAAACGGAAATGGAAATAAATATACTACTTCACCTTTCGTTGAAAATTCAGTGCCAGAAAAAAATCGATGCTAAGCACGATTCTATAAAGAGCACGTGCCCTTTATTGAATCGAGCTTAGTGCTGATTCCCAAGCCTAGTTTTGGGCACCAGACTTACACCTGTTGAAACCTGGTGTAAATGCTAGGGCTCAAGTTAGGCGTGCTGAGGCAGTATTAACAGACACGCCCATGGCCATGCCCCCTTTTGAGTTAAGCGCTAGTAGGATTAGGTGCCATGCCTTATAGAAAAGCATGTAGCCAGATACGCACTCAAATTTTAACGGGTGCCAATTAACTTGAATAATTATTGACATTAATTAGGTTGTTAGACATTTATTGTCCACCTCTTTATATACTATATTCAGCTGTTTTATCCATTTTGTGTTATCTTGTTAACCTGTTATATTTGTAAGCCGCAATAAACCTGCTAATAAGTGGGAAAGCATGGGGTATAAATGTTACAATACAATACAATAGTTTCCACATGCATCTTGGGAGCACACTCAAATTTTGTCACGCAAATCTAGGCGCCATTTCCCAGATTCTATATAGTGTGACTTGAGTTGCACATGCAAATAGTATTCTGGATTTGTGTGTGGAACTTAATTAGCTTAACAAGCCAATTAAAGCTGATAATTGAACTTAACAAGCAATTATTGACAGTAATTGGCATTAATTAGAATTTACGTGCACAAATGTCTAAGCGTATTCTACAATACCGAATCATATTCTGAAAAATATATATATCAGAATGCGCTTCTGTGTGTATGTACTTGCAATTCTTTTCCCAGTTCAATCTGATTAATTGACTCCACAATGAAAGTAGAAAATGGTGTTGCTCCTAAAGTGCAAACATTCAGCGTAAAATAGCCAATCAGAGATAGTGACATCAGCAACTAAGCACCAATCATAGCAAAAAAAGCCCATTCCACAGTTCCTAAATGTAGAGGGCAGACCCAGTCAATTCATCACTTAGTCCCCTTTTTTCTAAAGGCAATGAGCACAACGTATGCCAATCCAGAACTAGCTACTGCAGGAGCCTGGCGGTAGTTCCCAATCCCAGCATGCACCATTTCCAGGGCTACAAAATATTTTCTATTTTTGTAGCACCGGTGCTTACCCGATGGTAATCGGGCAGCTCAGGTTAGCGCAGGAGCCCTTAATGCCACTTCAATGGGTGGCGGTAAGTGCTCCCCCAAAATGGCCGTGCGGTTTGAATCACTTACCACATGGACATTTCTTTTGAAAACAAAAAAGAGACAGCCATTTAACCACTGTTGTAAAATGGGGTCTCAACATGCATGAAACCCACGCACTGACAATAGTGCACGTCCCCTTTTACTGCAACTTAGTAATAGGACCCCTCAATGTCCTTCCAAGTGTGACCGGCATCACATCAGTGAGAGACTGACCCCCTGTTTACTAAGCCAAGCTAGCGGCTGCTGTGCACAAATGCTTACACAGCCCATTCACTTTGAATGGGCTGTGTCAGCATTGCCATGCGGCTGCTGCTACCGTGGCTTAATAAACAGGGGGTTAAGGGAGCTGTCTCATTGCCAGAGTGGATCCGACTCTTATGTTCATTTAAGTGAAGTTGCATTTTCCTTTGAATCCTTCCCACATAGAGCAAAGAGCAAGGACAGACAATAATGTATACCATGAAAGTAGTGTCACATGCAATAGAGTAATGAACTGCTAGAGCATAACCAGACATGGGAGTTTCCTAAACTCCCCCATTTAGGTGGGAGTTTGGCTCAGCTTCTTACCTATCAAGAACGGTATTGAATACATAAAACTTTGCATCCATATGGTTTGAATGAAACTGTGGAATGGGCTTCACTATGATTGGTGCTTAGTTGCTGATGTCACTATCTCTGATTGGCTATTTTATGCTGAATGTTTGTACTTTAGGAGCAACAACAGTGTTGCCAGGTGGGCGGTTTTTGCCCGCGGAGGGTTGCGGTTTTTTGGGCTTGTTTTGTGTCTTTTGGGCGGTTTTTTGAGCGTTTTTTTCGGCCGCGGGGGGCAGGGTTAGTGACGTTTTGGGCGGGGTTAGTGACATTTTGGGCGGGGTTAGTGACGTTTTGGGCGGGGCCGATGACAGGGAGGCGGGGCTGATGATGGCGGGGGCGGGGGTGATGACGCGGGGTGGGGTGTCAGGGGCGGGGTTTGAGTTTGGGCGGGTTTTGGGCTGGATTTGGGCTCGTTTGGGTGGGAAAAAAATTTTCCACCTGGCAACCCTGAGCAACACCATTTTCTAGTTTCATTGTGGAGTCAACAAATCAGAGTGAACTGGGAAGAAGATTGCAAGTACGTACACACAGAAGGGTATTCTGATATATATATTTTCAGAGTATGATGCTTTAACTATGGTTTCTATTTTTTCAGTTAAGGTTTGAGAGGCTGCACCCTGAAGCAGAATCAGAACTCAAAACGTGATCGCATCAGTGCATTTTTTCCTCTACTTTAAGATACGTTTTTTTGTTTCAAATTACCTTTTTGACCCGAATAATTGAAAAGTTTAAAAGCAATTTAAATTTGAATGTGACATTTTGAGAAAGGGAGAAAAATAATAAAGATGGTAGGACTGACGATAATCCATACAGATGGCATTTTCTGAAGTACTGATTGTACATGTGGAAACTGAATAACCTCTATGATGATGGTCCTTCTATATAATCCTTTGTACTTGTGTATGCCATCAGGTGTTTTGTTTGCGGGTCCTTTTACTAAGCTGTGGTAAAAAGGACCCTGCGCTAGCGGTGGGAGCCGTTTTTGCTGTACACTGCAGCCCTTTTTACTGCAGTAGGTAAAAAAAAGGCTGAAAATAGCCAAGGCCATGAGGTCAGATTGCTCTGACCGCATGGCCATGCAAAGGGGAGAACTTACCACCACTCATTGAGGTGGCGGTAAGTGCTCCTGCTCTAACCCGGTGGTAACCGGATAGAACATGGTGCTGTCCAATTATGGAAGTGTATTTTTATGTATTTATAAGATTGCATTTTTTTGATTGTTTATTGTAATGTGTTCGATGCAGACCCCTGAAGCAGATGCGGTAGCACCAAAACACGGCCCGTGTCGGGTCTTCCTCCAATCAAATTCCATTATTAAAGGATTTTTTATATGAAAGAATTATGTTCCCTGTGTTTTTAAAGGCCCTTTGTGCTGTTTTTCTTACTGTCCAATTAACACCATGTAACTGCTGCACTAGAAAATAATGCCCTATTTTCCCTAGTGCAGGAAGTGGCGCGCACTAGGGCTGGAACTACCGCCAGCTCCCTCGCTGGGCCAGCGGTAACTCCATATTAACGCGCAGTAAGCCCACGTTGGGCTTACCGCTGTTTTGTATAAGGGCCCCCTCCAGTTTATTTGCGCTTGTTTTGGGATGTTGTGTCATCAGTTGATCTTTTTATAACCCCTTGAGAATTTAATTGTTAAAATTCCAATGCAATCAGTTTTCCTGGATCCAAATACAAGTGACATTATGAATAAAGTTCAAATGTGAGTTAACTTGAACATTCATGCAATTCAACTCCCCATGCAGTAACACACCAACTGTGGCCAAAGTTTTGCCAACCAGGCTGTTTCAAGGTGCATATAACGTGTCTAAAAATTAAAAAAACGTTTTTACTCATAAGCAAACTCTAAAAATGGTGAACTAAAGAAGTGAAAAAAAATATATACAACTTCCATAAAAAACTTATACAACTTTCTTAATGCAAAAAGGTACTTGCCAACTTAAGACTGCATTACTTGTTCACAGCATCACCGGATCCCCAAAACATAGCTGTAGGATGCCTTCTTTTAAACTCTCCAGAAATGATATCATACCCAGAAGTTATGTATCTTACAGCTGTCAAATTCTAATACATGACTTGTTTCTTCTTTATATGCATAAAATCTGGGGGGGGGGGGTTAATTAAAACTTATCAATATCAGAAGGACTCAAAAGTTCTTTCAAGTTAGAAGTTCTACTATAAATGGTACGTAAACGTGTTCCTTCAAACGCTGGTAAATATGATAAACTCCAGTGTTTCTTCAAAATGTCTGATATTTTTTCAATACCTGAAGTGTATGCTAAAATGAATGTCATCTTATTCTCAACTTCAATGTATCTACATTTCTCCATAAGTAAATCTCAATTCTGGAAGTTTACTCTCTTATAAGATGTTTGAATAACCTTGGTGGAATAACCTCTTTGAACCAAATGATCTTTTAGTTTACTGGACTGAATTTTAAATTAACAAATATCAGTACATATTCTCCTGTATCTCAAAAGTTGACTAAATGGCAGACTTGTCAACATAGGAGGATGATTACTAGAAAAGTGTAAAGGTGTTTCTATCACTTTTTTTCTTAAACACTGTTGTTACAAACTGTAAATCTTTATTAGAGATCCAAACATCTAAGAAAGAAATTTGAGAAGAATGAAATGTCAAACTAAATTGTATATTTGAATGGCAGGTGTTTAACCATTCATGAAACTTAATTAAATCTTCCTGTGTGCCTGTCCATAAAACAAATACATTGTCTGTGTATCACAATTATAATTTAATGTGCTGAGAATAATTATTACTTTCTGTAAGCCATTTATCTTCATAGGCCCACATAAACAAGTTAGCGACCGATGGGGCCATGGTTGATCTCATGGATACTCCCGATAACTGTTGGAAAAATTCAGATCGATATCTGAAGTAATATTCCTCCATAGCTAAATCAGCTAACTTGATAATGAAGAAGGTTGGTATTCCCTAATTGTTGTTATCTTGTTCTAAAAAACATTTTGTAACTGAAAGGGCTTCGTGTTGTGGAATCGAAGTATATAAAGAACTTATATCTAGTGTCACTAAATAAGTAACTGAAGCTACCTCTATTTCTGTGATACATTTTTTTAAAATGTATCGTGTCACTAACATATGACCAATTCTTACTCACTAAAGGACGAATGAAAGTATCTACGTAAGTGGACAGGGGTTCTAATAAAGACCCTCTGCTAGAGACCGTAGGAAAACCAGGTGGTTGAAGTAACGTCATGTATTTTTTGGTAGAATGCAAAATATTGGCACCTTAGGTTTCTTGCAGTTCAGGTATAAAAATTCAGCTCTGGTCAAAATGCCGTCACGGTATGCTTCTTCAGATGTTCTAATCTCCTCTCTCAGAATATCTGTAGGATCTGATAGTACCCTAACATAATCAGTCTCAGCTGATAATTGTTTATATACTTCTTCATCATACATTAAAGTGTCCATGATAACTATAGCTATATATTTTTTTCACTTTGTTTAGTTCACCATACTTAGAGTTTGCTTATGAGTGAAAACTTTTTTAAAATTTTTAAACACACTTTATATGCACTTTGAAACAGCCTGATTGGCAAAACTTTGGTCACAGTTGGTGTGTACTGCATGGGGAGCTGAACAGCATGAATGTTCAAGTTAAGTCACATTTGAACTTTATTCATAACTAGTAAAAAAAAGGCCCATTTCTGGAGCCAATAAAACGGGCTCTAACAAGGCTTTCCTGTGGCCCCCCCCCCCCCCCCCCCACCCATCGTCGATGTGGGTGAATTGCTCCGCCTCTGCCCTCAACGTCATAACGTTTGACATGAGGGCGGGGCCCAGAGACTGTGATTTTCGAGGCTTCAGAGCTTCGAACATACGAACCTTGGCTTCAGTGACGTCAGCAGCCAATAGAACGTTGAGGGTGAGTTTTATATATATAGATGTCCCTTGTATTTGGATCCAGGAAAATTGATTGCATTGGAGTTTTAACAGTTAAATTCTCAAGGGTTTTTTTATACCAATGAAGTAAATGTACCGGAGATATTCCTACCATATGCTCTTCTATAAATAAGAAGTAGAGGAAGGGTTCTGAGGCTTTTTCCCTTATGTCTTTTGTACTCCATTGTATTTAAGAGGTTTACAAATCTTGCTAGTTCTTTTATAGAAAGAGTTGAGTCTATTTATATATATTTGATCTCTTTCTTCCTCTTTTAAGAGAATTAATTTAGATTGAAGGCATGGACATTATGCCTTGAGAACAGTTGGAAATATTGTCCTGTGTTTACACACATGTGCGCTTACTTTCTATAATATATGTCAACCAGAATTCCACCCAAATTCCTCCACTGAGCAGGCTTACTGTTAGAGGGTGATCTAATTTTATAGGAGGTCTTCCCCATATCAGTATTTTATGAATGGGAAAGGTTTGTAAAATCAATGGCCTCTATTATGTATATAAGCATGGCACAAAGATTATCATTTAAAAGCTTGATATCTAATTATGCATTATACAGGATCATTCTGGGAGGGATGATTATAGAGTTTAATTATCTCATTCTCAAGGAGGGTCCGTAGCACCCTGAAATATAATTGTGTGGTGGAGGGAAGGGTTGCAAACCCAAAGGCTCACCTAGGACACCTAAACCCATTGTACAGCCCTGGTTACATCTGAGGGAATGGCTGCATTTTAAATGCTTTAAATAAGATACTATCTACAATACACAATTAGGTCATTTTTTTTCTGATAAAGTTCTTATTTACTTTTAATGAGGGCAGTAAGTCAGCAGGAGGCCTAGGAAGAGCTAAACAAGGCAGCACTTGGGGGGAGGGGTGTATCTGTGTGCCTGTGTGTGTGTGTGTGTGTTAAACAATTTCATGGACATCTGTCATGCACAGTTAACTTTGCATTGCTGCATTTTCAGTTGTTGAGGGCTTCGCCGGCAGTGATAAAGTAGCTGGCAGTTTTCAAAAAGCCACAGGATAACAGAGCATGAATCATAAAACACACTACTGTGTTGCAATATCCAAGTTCATTCAGTGTAATGGAACCATGCAGAAGACTTTTATTCCCAGCTAATTATGTGGAAACGTCTAAGACAATAAAGCATCTGGTGGTCTTTCTTCCCCATTTCAATTTTTCTCAATATTGTGACAGCAGAAAGCATAGTGCCTTTCCCAGGGTAGTTGCTGTGAAGAGGAGTAAAAGGAAGGGTCAGAGAAGAGCAAACAGATGAATTTATAACTTTCTTTTTATATATGCCTCGCCCATTGTTTCGATGGAGGCTCTTGCTTCAGGCCTGAATTTTTGGACCACCATTCTCACTGCATTTTGGCTGAATACTTTTATACAATGCCACCCAAACCGACCGGCCTTCCATTTTATCATCCGAAGATACCGACCGCATCCAGAAAAAGTGATTATAGTTGAACTGCAGTTTTGTCACACAGAAAGAAACGGCTGGAAGACAGAAAAGAGGTTGAATATCTGGAAACTGTTCTTGTTATTCATGCTGGAATATGGGAGTTTACCACAATTCTTTCCATGTCCACCATTCAGTCTTTTCCTCACCCTAAAGAAAAGTAACACACATTTCCCCGGATTCTATATAGCGCGCTTAGAGATCAGCGCTGAAATTGGCACGGTTTCTATAACAATGTGCATAATTTAACAAGTGCTGATAACAGCACTTCACAAGCAATAATGAGTACTAATTGGCACTGGTTAGAATTTAGGCTCACAACTCGCTAAGCGTATTCTGTAACGTGTGCCAAACTTCTAATGCTCGCAGGCAAAAAGGAGCATGGTCATAGGCAAGGAAATGGGTGTTTCTTGGGCGTTCCAAAATTTACATACCTAGTTATAGAATATGGCCCAGTGCATCTAACTCTACTGGCCGGGATATATGACACGTTTTTGTTGGTGTAAATGGATGTGTGTAGATTTAGGCGCTGAAATATCAACTAACCATATTCTATCATCGGTGCCTAAATCTAGGCACCGATTATAGAATACGCTTAGTCGACACTGATTTCAGCATTGATTTTTTTGGGTGCCATATATAGAATCTCCCCCATTGTCACCTGTCTATGTGTACTGGATTTTTCGTGGGATAGAGTTAACTTTGTATTAGAAAGTGAGCGAGTAACTTGCATTTACAAAGATACATTCTGTTTCATGTGAAAATTTGGCTATGTACGTGTCAGAAAATCCATTTAATAAACAGAGTTTCAAAAACAAATGCCATTGGGAGCCCTAACCCCTTTACAAGAAACCAGTATACAAAATATACCTTATATCATTATCTATTGTAGAAGTTAAATTTTGCATCCTTGAACTTAGGTTAAAGCTAGCTTACGGGAGTGGCTTTAAGAGCACAAGCCAGCGTGAGTGTTATGATCAACTCAGGTGGGTAGCTTTTCTTTAGTGGGTACTAAGGAATTCCATCCAATTAGAAATCAGCTTTGGTAGTTCTCTGGGGTTGTCCCTCAGATTTGGAAAGATTTGCCTTCCAAGTTGAAACAAGAGAGAGTTTAAAAAGGGGTTGGACGGATTCCTAAAGGACAAGTCCATAAACCGCTACTAAACGGACTTGGAAAAATCCAAAATTCCAGGAATAACATGTATAGAATGTTTGCACGTTTGGGAAGCTTGCCAGGTGCCCTTGGCCTGGATTGGCCGCTGTCGTGGACAGGATGCTGGGCTCGATGGACCCTTGGTCTTTTCCCAGTATGGCATTACTTATTTGTCTTTTCATAAAAGACTGAAGATGTTGTTCTTTTTGGGTATTATTCAGAGTGACATGGTTTTGAACAGGTTTTCATGATTGTTGTGTTTGCTCTTTTGCTAAATAGGGATCGATATCACAATGCAACAATGATTTTGCTACTGAGAGAAAAATATGTGATTTATACTAAATTGAACCCGCCGATTCCAAATATGAACTCCGAATTTGCCTGACACATCTAGATTTTAAGTTATACATGCAAAGCCTATTCACTTATATAAATATTTCTGTTTACAAATTCATAGCAAAGGTTTGTGCACTCCAGGTCTAATTAACTTGGTGCTTATCTTCTCTTTTCATCTATAATATGTACTTACTTATCTGAACATTGTCACATATTCGTTTCCTATTGTTAATAATGCTATTTATGATTGTACTATACTATAATTGTTGTAAACCTTCCATTGTTAACTTAATCTTTATTGTAAGCCACATTGAACTCAAGTTTTCTTGGGATAATGTGGGATATAAATGACATAAATAAATAAATATTAATGCTTGGAATGCATTTGTGCTAGTAGTGCAGAACTTCCTTGGGAACAGATGAGCTAAAAACTATGCTGAACTAGTAGACAACATGCTTAAAGCATAAGAACAACTTGGCTGCCGAATGTCATTGAAAATGCATTTTTATTACATTCCCATCTTGACTTTTTCCCACCCAATTTAGTCAGAGCAGCAATCTCCATCGGCTTAGGGTTACCATATTTTATTCTCTCAAAAAGAGGATACATGCCCCGCCCCTGCCCTGCCTCCTTCACATCCTCGCCTCGCCCCCTGTCACATATTCCCCTCCCCTGCTCCCCATCACCTCCCCTCCCCCCCGGGTCACCTCCTCTCCCCTCCCCTTACTATCTACTGCCATGGTGGTCTAGTGACATCTTCGGGGCAGGAAAAAGCCCACTCTTTCCTGCCCGGAGCTCTGTCCTTACCCTGCATCCTGTTGCTGTGATGGTCTCGGGATTCAAAATGTCCACCGAGAGTTGAAGTCTCATGAGGCCGCTTCAAGGGGAGGCTAGGATAGGCCCGCCCGCCCGTTTGTCTAGAAATCCGGACAAACGGGCGGACTGGCAAAACTCGTCCGGACGCCCGGACATGTCCTCAAAAAGAGGACATGTCCGGGTAAATCCAGACACATGGTAACCCTACATCGGCTCCTCTTGCTCTAGTTCCTCCCCCTTTTCTTCCCCTTGCCAGTCCATAGGTTCCTCCCCACACCCATTGCTCAGCTGCTCTCCATTTGCTTGATTGGGCAGGTTCAGAACTCCTTCCCTCATCCTGGAACAGGTTTTTCCAACTCCCTTCTCTTGCCCTTCCCCTGACTTCTTCTGGGGGCTGTTGGGGATTGAAGTCCCTGTTTCTACCATGGGACCTACTCAGGGGCTGCTGGGAATTGTAGTCTTTTCCTTTCCTCCAATCCACCAGGGGAAAAGACTCCTTCCTTTGTCTACCCAGTCTCCCTCCCTCTCGAGCCTCCTCGTTCCTCCATGTGCCTTCATTCTCCCTCTCACCCTCATATTCCTCACTATATATATATATATATATATATATATATATATATATATATATATATATATATATATATATATATATATATATATATATATATATGTATATGTATTACAACAGTGAAAGATTCAATTAGACTTACATTGGACTGTGTGATAAATGCAAGCAGGGCATGGAAGGGGCATGGTAAGGTTGCCACTAACTTGCTTCACTTATAGAATACAGTAGTTTAGGTGGACCCTTGTCATATATGAGCACCTGCAGTTGCACCAGGTCTATGGATGGTATAACTGTGGGTGCTTAAATATTAGGTGTATCCATGCCAGGTTAAGCTAGTATTCTATAACAGAATTTAGGTGCCCAGATGTCATGATAGAATAGGCTTTTACTGTGCTGCATCGAGGCACCTAAAAGAAGGCACCCACATAAAATTAACTCCAGAGTCACCTCAGGGAATTTATCACTTGCACCCAATTTGGCATTTCTATAGATGTAATCTCAAGATGGCTCTGATGATTCCCACTAACTGGGCTTAAAGATGGGCCCAATAGAGCCTGCATTCTGCCACTAATTATAGTGCTGGAAATCAAACCACAAGCACTCAGCAGCTCCCTGTCCCAAGCTACATCTTTCTGTTCCACCTCTACAACATAAGCCTGCGCAGAAAAACAGGACTCTGCAATGGCTGCAGGTTGTAAGGGAATACAGACAGATGGGCTAAGCGCGATGCCTTCCTTCCTCAGATATCTTGAAAACTAAGTAGCACATTATACATATAATTCTTTAAAAACTGGATCAAATGACAAAAGAGCAGTGTATGCAATTGAAAAAGTTATATACATTCAGCTAGTTAAGCTTCTGAAGAACCACTGTTTTAGGTGTGCTGGTTTCAGTTTTACCGCATGCCCTTTTCCCGTCCCATTAAAAAAGCCCTTTTTTTGCAGACATGGTAAAAACTGGCCTGACACATGCCCCAAACACACACCTACACTACTGCAGGCCACATTTTATCATGGCTTAGTAAAAGGACCCCTGAGTGACCATAGATATAGCCTCCCAAAAATATATGTATCTGATCTTTCTCTCCAATTTCCATCCTCCACAACTTGAAAACCAATTCTATAACTCTGTTTTAAAATAAATTATTCACTCGTCCCTCATTCCTGTAATGAAACATCTTTCACACACATGCAAAAAAAAAAAACAACAACAAAAACTCTACTCCATTTTTGTCTCCAATGTGTCGTCAAAAGTAGAATCCACTGTATGTGTCAACGGATTTGAAAGGAAAGAAATGCAGGGCTTTTCTCTGGATTTCCCTGACATTTTCTAGTGATCTTTTCTGTTTCTTTCACAGAACGATTGAATTGGCTGAATGCTGTTTAGCCTCTTTTAGCATTCAAAGTATGCAAGCTGCACAATAACACCTTGGTGAAGTCTGGACAAGGAGCTTGCATGAGGACACAATATCAGCCTTTACTAGCTGCATAGAATACTTCATTATGGGACCAATGTTCCACAGATTTTTCCAGTTCACTTCAAAATAACCAGACAAATCTTCACTTTAAAATCTGCTTTTCCTGCCAATGGGTAAATTTTGTCTGGACAGATTTTGAGAAAGAGGCATGCATGGCAGAGACATGGTTATCATTTAACCGGACGGACAGCTATTCAGTACTATCTGATTAAACATAACTGGTTAGGTGTGGTCGGGGTGAATACCTGTCCTAAAGTTAATCAGATAAAGACATCCAGATTAACTGAGTATTAAACCATGGCATTTATTTTTATGCCTCTTCCATTTTTGTATACCTGTTGTATACTTAATTCGATTTTATGATCTATACCAGTATTGTAGTTATATGTTTGATATCTTATGGTTCTTCTTATGGAATGGCAGTTACTTTGTACTTTGTAATGCATTTGGATGGATGTTACACTTAAAACTAACAAAAAATAATAAAAAATGAAAAAAAAACCTGGCAACTTGGCAGCTTCCAAGGTAAGTTAACCAAACTCAATATTGTCCAATATCAATAAGATACGTAATTTGGAAATGTTTTAGATTTTTGGAAAAGTATAATTAGTTTTTTCCTGGACATGTAAAAGGAACTCCAATATGGAACTTATTGCATATATGTGTAAGAGAGAGACTATAACTATTTCCAGAGCCCTATGGAGCTGTGACTCTGGGCAAGTCACGTAACCCTCCATTGCCCCATGTAAGCCGCATTGAGCCTGCCATGAGTGGGAAAGCGCGGGGTACAAATGTAACAAAAAAAAAAAAAGATCATGATGAGGAACAGGTGGAGTGGCATTTTCGATATGACATTAAATTGGTGAAATAAACGTTTATCAGAAAACATTTCAAAATGCAAGTCCATAATGGAAGAAAGAACTAAATGTTTTTTGATATTCGAAAATACATAAAAATTTGTTTAGAAAGAGGATGCACTGCAAACATCATAGAGGTTTGGAGATAAAATGTTTCCACCAATTGAAAATTACACTACACAAAATGTGCAATGGCAGTACTGGTCCCTGCGTCAAGAAAATGTCTGCAGCAATGGCAGCACATTGCGCCTGCCAGTGGTGGGAAATTGTGGGATATAAATGATATAAATAAATAAATATATATATACCTCCTGCACGTGAAAGAATGTTTCTCAGTGTGGACAGCCATGTCTCTTCGCAGGGAGCCTAATTTCAGTGTGCCAGAGACAGAGATCCTGGTCCTAAGCACCACCACCACCTGCCCCCCTCCCCCTACAATGTCTCCATGAGGGCATGGAGATCCATTAGAGGCATCCCGACAACGTGAGTGTGAAGCAGTGCCCCCCTCCCACCCCCAAAGAATCATAGCACCACTAATGTGCAACCACCATACATAGGCAGGGTCACATTCAGTGAGCTACTTTTGATGTTGTTATACATGTTATTGATTTTTCATAAGTATAACAAAACATTGCTGATATTAGAATGTACAGAATATACAAGGACAAGTAATTATGGGGCCCCCTCGACTAACCATTCAATGCTATAATTAGGGGCTACATATATCTGAACTCCCTCCTTCCCTCCCTCCCCACACCAACATCCTGCCCCATGCCTACATACTGATGGGAATGTTAGCAGCATCTCACTAAAGTACATTGAGCCACCCAAAATCACACCTGCTTTACCCCACTGCCCATCCCCACCTCTCAGCAACAGTGCTCACGCTCCACAGAAAGGCCACTATCGCCATCCTCTGTCTCCATAGTCACCTCAGCTTGCACAGCACCTGTGCCTGTGTACTGCATATCTACTCCCTCAGCTCTCTCCCCCCCCCCCCCCCCCCCAACTAACTGAAGTAATCTGTCATGGGCTATGTAAGGAGCATTGCACAACATATCTTAAAAAATAATAATGTATGTGATGCCAAGAAGGCCCATCACCTGAACCCTGTCTGTACCAACTTGTATTTTGCAGATGCTTCGGCATCCACCAGGACCTTGAGTTGCTCAAGTGCCGGTACAGCGCTGATCTGGCTCATAAGGGAGCGCCTCAGGGCCCGATATAAATACCACTGACATAATGCGCCTGTAACAACTCTGTCCCCGATCAAGGCCTGAGTATGCAGCTACCCTCATTACAGTGTGCCCTCAACCCCCCCATATCTACTAGAATGTGTTGCAGCCAATCCCCAACCTATGAGATGACATGGATAAGAAGGGCGTGGAGGAGGCATTTGGACAGCACCCTCCAGTGACCAATACAAAAGTGCCCAGCGTGTTCCACATACCTATTTAGCACATTACAGCCACTATGGCAGGGGAAAGTAAACAGTAACCTCACAGACCCTAACCCTCTACGCCAAATACATATCTGACAAAGCAGTGTTCTGGGAGGACAGTACACTGACCACAGAGGGCCATCACAGTATCAGTTGCCCCCAAAATGGATGGTCTGTCATGTCCCCTAACCCACACTCATTGGATATACCATTGTCAGCTCCAAAGTTTGGTATGCTGCCCTGAGAGACATCCCTCAAGGCTCAAGCTGGAGGACCCTGAAATCTCCAAACTATAGTGGGCTCCAAACCCCACCCCCTTATGGAAACTCCCACCTATGTATACACTTCTCCTCCCCTGGGCACCCCCAAAGTATGGGCACGAGTCATGGGATGATGGGTAACCACTGCCATCAGTGAGAGCCCCAAACCAGCTAGCATGAGTACCCCACAGATAGATGCCCCCAAACCTAGGTTTCCCATCTTGATATCTGTAAACTGCCTTTCTCCTGGGATCCCAGCAGAGGTGTCCAGAAGGATGGACAGCTCCAACAGAGTCCCCTGCCATCTCACATCCATTTGTAGGATACATAGGCATAGGGGAACATACACACCCCTGACAAAAATGGTACCAATGGCCCCATCCTTGTAACAGCACTCTGCCTTACTATCTTCCAGCCAGTGCCTGCTCACCCAGGGCCCTACAGCAAGGCCAGGATCCATTCTGCATGCCCATAGCCAGACAACTCAGGGGACAAACAGTTCTGATATTGTTGCCTCCGGGGTTCTCTGCTGGTGCCACACCTCAAACACATCCCCCAGGTAACAACTTCCCCCAGTTGACCCTGTTCCTGCCTCCTGATAGCGAGCTGCACCACTATGCAAGCCACATAGGATGTGCTGATCTCAATTGCAAACCTTTTTAGAGGGCACCCTCCAGCTGCTGACCAGGCTACCCCAGCCCAGCCTGCTCTGAATCTGTACACCCAGGATCAGGCCACCTAGGACCAGCCTGCTCCAGACCAGCCCACCCAGGATCTGGCTGCCCAGAACTAGCCTGCTCCAGACCTGCCTGCCCAGGACAAAGTCTCCCAAGACCAGGGCACCCCTGAGAGAGTTGGGAGGAAGTACTCATGGTCCCTGGGTCCTGGAAGGTACCACAAACCCCACAACAGGCCCATACCCTGCAACATCTGGAGGCTGAACATGAAGAGGACCCCTAGAGAAGAAGGGGCACGGGAACAGCCCCCCCCCCCACCACCCAGCAGCTATGCTGGAGGGCATTGCTCTGAAACAGCTGCCACACCAGCTGATGAGCTCCCCCACTCCAAATAAAAGGTACCCCAGTTCAGCTCCTGCTGCAAGTCTCAGCCATGCACAGAGACTTGCAGCAGGAGCTGGTGGCCCAGTGACACATATGGGGGCAGATTTTGGCAGAGCTCAGGAGCAGTGGTAGCCTCAATGAGGCCAATGGACCAGCACCAGTGTATATAGTTTATAGTGTTATATTTTGACAAGTCCAACATTTACAGTTTTTGGCATACAAAAGTCTGTATCCCATTCTGTAAAAAAAAATATTCCTGATATGCAAGGCTGACAGATGCTGTGGTGCCAACACTACTAGCCAAGCCCTGGAAAAGGGAGACTGCAGAACCAGGGGTGGCAGATGGGGAGAGAAGTGTCCAAAGGATCCTTAGTGTCCACAATCAGAGCAGCTCTCCCTGAATGTCGAGTGCTCTACCAGAGGGTTGCGCTAACAGAAAAGGATCTAATGGGCCCTGCAGCAGAAGAAGGCCCTATTGAACTGTAACCTGCCTCTCCCCCCCCCCCCCCCCCCCCCCCCCCAGGATCCCAGGCCACACCCCAAACCATCACTCCTTGCCTCCCTTAGGCAATAATTAGGTGAAGGCAAATATTTTAGGGACTACAGTAACATGTAATAACGGTTGAACTAAGGTTGCCCACAACAGCACTTGACACAGGTGTAAGCTCTATGGAAGCTGCTACCCAGTTCCCTGAGGGGGCAGGCCATATAGGATTGGTCTCCCTTTCTACTCCCTTCTCCCAGCTCATGGCTGTAGGGCATCTGGAAGTAAGTCCTTTTCTGAGCTGAGTCATGAGGTCAGATATTACCCTGCCAGCTCCTGGGGGCAAGTCAGCCCCTCAGTTGGCAAGGAGATGACCAAGACAACTGTCTGAGAGACAAGTACAGGGAATGTTTCCAGTACATGCACATTTCTCTCAGACAGATTCCTGGGCCATTTACTCACCAACTGAGAGGCAGACCTACCCCAAGGACCTGGCAGAGCAATATCTGACCTTTTGACTCAGCTTGGGAAAGGCCCCACTTATAGATACCCTACAGCCATTAGCTCAGCCAGTCCTTCCAGGGATTAGGGGAAGGGTTTGAAGGTGAAATGACCAAATGTAGCTATAGTTACATGAACATGAGAATACATGTTCTGCTCACCTATATCACCATTGCACTCTGTAGCCATCTGGCCCCTGGAGGTTTACAATCTGACCATTATCCTATACCAATGTTGCTACCAGATAACTGTTCTGAGGGAAAGTTGGGGTGGATGGGGCTGCATGGTCTGTGACATAAGCTTTGGTGGAAACCTGGCATGCTGGTCCCCCAGTCCAGCTCCATGCTGGAGCCTGGAACCAAGGTCTCATCACAGATGTACCTTGCCAAAGACCCTAGTAGACATTTGAACTGCTGGCCCCAAGTAGGGGGTCGCAGTTCACTGTCCTAAGCATTTCCCTATAGCTTGCAGCAGCAGACTAGCCTCATAAACTCCCTTTCATCCTGCAGCTCCACATCCTTTGAGGAGACTGCATATAGCTCCTCAAAGTAAAGGTGTGTTGTTTCACACTAGCCACCCATCTGGTGGCAACCAGCAGGTGTGCATAGGCAGTGCCTAGCCTATAGTTTACTCTCCATTTCGCATGCTTCATTGCCCACAACCAACATGGCTGAGGGCTTGGGAAGATGTGCAAACAGCTGCTTCCTAGCTACATATTTATAGCAATAGTGGACATTGGAGGAGAGGAAAGGGAAACAAACTATATCTCAATATTGCTAAATGTAAATCCATCTTTTTTCTTTGTCCTGACCACGTACTGCCCTGCCCACCACTACTCAATGGCTCTCCTATTCTGCTTAGGGAATCAGTCAGAATCTTGGGTGTTACCTTTGATTCTTACATTCAAACCTCAGATTGACTCTGTTCTCTGTTCTGCATTCTTTGTGCATCACAAGTATGAGCAGTCCACCCATTCCTTCCTGCTGGTCTTCTTCACCCCCTTATCCTTGCACTTGTCATCTCTCACTTTAATTAATACAACTCACTCTATACTTGTCTGCCCCTCTTTTCCCTCAAACATCTCCACTTGGTTTAATCGATAGCTGTTAAACTATTGTGCAACAATCACCATTTTAACCATGTCATCCCCCTCCTCCGCTCTGAACACTGGCTTCCCATCTCTGCTCACAACATTACTACTACTACTACTAATAGCATTTATATAGCACTACCAGACGCACGCAGTGCTGAACACTTGACATAGAGAGACAGTCCCTGCTCAAAGAGCTTACAATCTAGGTAAAACAGAAAGACAAGACATTACGGGCAAGGGAATTACAGGGTAAAGAGAAATGGGGGAGGAAGAGGGCAAAAGAGTAGCGGCTAGGAGCCAAAGGCAGCAGTGAAAAGGTGAGCCTTCAGCTTAGATTTAAAAACAGGTAGAGATGGAGCTAGATGTATGGGCTCAGGAAGACGATTCCAAGCATAAGGTGCAGCAAGACAGAAGGAACGAAGTCTGGAGTTAGCGGTGGAGGAGAAGGGGGACGACAATAGAGACTTGCTCAGAGAGTGGAGTTCACAGGGAGGAATGTAGGGAGAGATGAGAGAGGAGAGGTAACGAGGGGTCATAGAGTGGATGCATTTAAAGGTCAGTAAGAGAAGTTTGAACTGTATACAGAAGCGGACAGGAAGCCAGTGAAGAGACTTGAAAAGTGGGCTAGTGTGGGCATAGCGATTCTGGCGGAAAATAAGTCAAGCTGCAGAATTCTGGACAGATTGGAGAGGAGAAAGATGATTGAGCGGAAGACAAGTGAGAAGTAAATTGCAATAGTCCAAGCGAGAAGTAACAAGGGTGTGAATATCATCAAAACTCTGCTTCTTGTTTACAAATTGAGGTCTCCATTGGCACCTGCCTACCTCAACAAGCGCCGCATCCCCTACATCCCCCTTCACTGCCTCCACTCTGCTGACAACCTTTAGATGCTACCTTCCCCAATTCTGCTTCATCTGTCCACTACCCATCACTCAGCATTCCGTTACAATGGACCCAAACTCTGGAATGACCTCCCATTATTCATCAGGAATCAACCATCTACTCCAGCTTTTAAGCAAACCCTCAAAGATCACCTCTTTTCTTCTTTTCTTCCTAACACAACTTGACTGCAGACTCTGATTTCTCCCTCTTACCTTTCTCTCACATTGGGAGAGTTCGTGTCCCCTACTAGCTAAGTTACTTTGGCTCTCCACCGAACAGCGTAGTTTGTTTAAATTGTTGGCTCTAGTAATTTAAAGTAGTTCATAGGAGGATACCTTTTGTTCTTAAGAATTATGATTTAAACTTATGCTCCTAAGAGGAATTTAAGACATGCCTAGAATAATTTGTTAGAACTCCCTATTTTTTGATCCAGGAAAGAAAAGCATTCGGGGTAAGTGGTCCCTATAACTTCTTCTTTCCAGCCAAGGTTTAACGACATATTTATTTTATTTTATTCGGTCTTGTCTGTGTTTTACTGCTATGATTCTGTCCTTTCTCCCTTTCTTTACATTGTAATTATTGTATTTGCTGTGTAAACTATTTTGATAATTTTAGTCACAAAAATGGTATAAATACATATCAATAAATAAATATTATGGTTGTTGTCTTTCATGTAGAAGAACGTATAGCTATCCAGTCCTGGAAATATAATGCTACCATACCTTCCTAAGTAACCTGGAGTCATCTGACCATCCTATTCTTTGTTTCTTTATATACAGTATTTATTTGTAAGGATTTATTTACTGCCTCAATGAAATTCACCCAAGGTGGTGTATTAGTGGAAGTCTTTGGCACTCTATTCATTTCCCAAGCATATATCAGATACATCAAATACTGTTCAATAAATCCCAAAGTCAAACATAAAAATTACCAGGTCTTCTTTCTGTCTGCTGGGGATACACCAGGGTGTGGTCCCTCAGAGATTAGGCTGGAACTTCCAAGGTAGTTTAGCAGGATGCACCCTCTAGGTCATCACACACAGTTTACAACTTTCAGGAAAACTGGCCTGGGGGTCTCTACCTTTCTTCCTGCAAAAACTCATTCTGACACGAGTTGAACATCCAGAAATCTCCTCTAGACCCTTTCTGGTCTGAACTTCTCTTTTACTGGTTAGGTCAACCAGTTTAGAGGGGTAAGTGTTCATCCTCTATGAACACTGTATAACTCTTCTTCTCTACGATTCCCTAATATGTCTGTAACACATTTGTCTCATTGACAATAACATCACTCTGTATTTGTTTCATCACCGGAGATGGCTAACGCTTCACGGTACTATGTAAGCCACATTGAGCCTGCAAATAGGTGGGAAAATGTGGGGTACAAATGTAATAAATAAATAAATAAATAAGTATATCATGCACAAGCTGTTCTGCCGAGCAACAGGTTACTGCATGCTATCCAGTGAGATTTCACTGGAATTGCTTGAAATCTAAGGCAGTTCCCCTGAAGCAGACCAATCTACTCAATATTGCAATGCAATGTGGTTTCTCAGGCAGTAATCCACGTGTCATCACTACAAATAAAACAAATGTGGCACAGATACAATATGAAACCTGACCTGATTTACAATTTCCCCCCCTTTCAGTGGCCTGAAAAGGCAGGTTGTTCATAACAACCCATTATGGACCAAATGGGGAGAATACTCAGCTAATCAGGCGACTGTGCATTCACAGAACAGTCCCAACAGCAGCATACAGAGCAGACACTAGAGGCATTAAATTACAATTAGTCATACTAAATTACATCAGTCAGATTCATTGCCATTAACTCCTTAAGCTCAGCTCACAGACACTTTGCACAAATCTAATTAAGGGCACAGGTGATTAATGCACCTACACCTAATTTGTGTAATAAGTAATTTTTTTCGTCTTTTCAATAGGCGTGTTCCTATAGCCCCACCTGCTTCATTTAATTTAGAATGAAATTCACCATTACAATATGCTGTGCTTGAAAGAACTGTGGTGTGTTTCTCCTAAAACAGACCCTTCATATTTGTTTGGTTTTTTTTTTAATTTTGAACCGCCAGAACTGTTTTCTCAACTCCATGTGCATGTATGTTGTTGTTGTTTTTTTAAAATCTAGAGTATTTCAGTAGGTAAAGTGGTGCGGTAGCTGTGTTAGTCCACTTTCAAAGGTAATAGAAATAAAAGAAAACATAGAAAAGAAAAGAAGATGGTACCTTTTTTATTGGATTAACACTTCTTCAAAGGTAACACGTCTTCAGATCAGTCATTTCTGATCTGAAGAAGAAGGGTTACATTCCAAAGCTAATCAAAAAATCTTATTAAGTTAATCCAGTAAAAAAGGAAAAGTCATGACACAATATCCTGCATGACAAGAAATAGCAAAGACCTCAGATTAAGAGTAAGAGTAGATTTAGACTTCACATACCTAACAGACGAAGTTGATTTTCAGTTAAGAGAAGAGGATTAGAGACAAGTTTGTTAAATATAGAGGGAAACTTTGATGAGCACAATTTCTGCAAGCAAAAGGTTTTTACCTGTTTTACAGCTAGAGTTGCTAAGGCACGCTATCACATTAGTGCATGCTAAAACTGTTAACATGGGTTATTGGTAACTAGGTCCCATTGGATTCTGCAGAGTTTGAAAGAAGCTGGCTACATTGGCAGTACAAAGAGAGATTCATTGAGAACTTGATGATTTTCAACGACTTTTTCGAGTGACATATCACAGTTCGAGGACCCCTAAAGCAGGCATGTCATGCCGAAACATGGTCTGTGTCAGGCCTCTGTGAGCGCCATCATTATTTTGTTATCTCATTTGGATTTTAACAGACCTACAAATAAATCTTTATATTTGGTGGACTCCCAAGCCATTCCTTATTCCCTATACTGGTCATCACCACTTCTTCCTGTGACCTGCAGTAAAATAATATGCATTAATGGTGGTAGAATGTGCTAATTTTGTAGTGCACATTAGTAACTAAATTAGCTTTTCAAAAATGGCTCTCCTAAGGTTCCACATTAGGAGTCACCGGCCAGGAAAAGGATCCCGGTGTCATCGTTGATGATACTTTGAAACCCTCTGCTCAGTGTGCAGTGGCGACTAAGAAAGCAAATAGAATGTTAAGAATTATTAGGAAAGGAATGGAAAACAAAAATGACAATGTTATAATGCCTTTGCATTGCTCCATACTGTGTGCATTTCTGGTCACCGCATCTTGAAAAAGATACAGCAGAATTAGAAAAGATAAAGAAAAGGGTGACAAAACTGATCAAGGGGATGGGACAACTTCCCTGTGAGGAAAGGCTAAAATGGCTAGAGCTCCTCAGCTTGGAGAAGAGATGGCTGAAGTGAGATATGATAGAGTTCTATAAAATACTGAGTGGAGTACGGGTAGATGTGAATCGCTTGTTTACTGTTTCCAAAAATACTAGGACTAGGGGGCACGCAATGAAGCTACTAAGTAGTAAATTTAAAACAAGCCAAAGAAATTATTTCTTCATTCAACATGTAAATAAATTCTGGAATTCATTGCCAGAGATAGCAGTTAAGTTAGCAGGGTTTAAAAAAAAAGTTTGTATAAGTTCCTAAAGGAAAAGTCCACTAGTCATTATTAAGATGGACTTGGGAAAATCCACTGCTTATTTCTAGGATAAGCAGCATAAAATCTACTTTACTGTTCTGGAATCTTGCCAGGTACTTGTGACCTGGATTGGCCACTGTTAGGATTCAGGATACTGGGCTTGATGGACCTTTGGTCTGTCCTAGTATGGCAACACTTATGTTTTTATGTTCTTAATGCACCAGTGGTAATAGAATGTGCATATTTTGCCATATTGTTAGAAAGCGGACCTTTGGATATGAGTAGGCTGGGGGAAGAAGTACAATAAAATGGGGAAATTGCATTTTCAAGTGTAAACTGGTTATGTTTCTTTAAATATTTCCTTCTGCAAAAAGCAGGTGCAAATATCTCGGATACTTTTCTTCTGCAGCGATCATTGAAGCAAAACTACATGTGAAGTTTTGCTTTGATGACAGATGACAGAGCTTTCTGCGCATATCCCTAGGTTTATGCCCTACTATATTTACTATATCAATATATATAAATGGCAAGTGTAGTACTCACTTGCAAATGCGCAGTACAGACCCTCTCTGCCCCGCCCCCACGTCAATACATGATGACGAGGGCGGAACAGAGAGGGTCTCTACTGCACATTTGCGAGGGACACCGCCGTCGCTAATGCTCCCCCCACCCGGAGTCACCGCCGCCACCCACCTTCCACCCGGTCGGGCCCTCAGTCCGCTATTGAAACAGTGAGGGCACGCAGCACACAGCTCTGCTGAGCTGCCATCGGCCTTCCTTCTTCTCTGCCTGTGTCCCGCCCTCGACGACGTTACGTCACACGAGGGCGGGACACAGGCAGAGAAGAAGGAAGGCCACGGTGACGGCAGCTCAGCAGTAGAGCTGTGTGCTGCGACGCGTGCCCTCGCTGTTTCAATAGCGGAGCGAGGGCCCGACCAGGTGGAAGGTGGGTGGCGATGGCTCCGGGGGGGGACAAACTCGGAGGGGGAGCGGCAGCGGCGAATTCGGCGGTGGGGTGGGGGGCCTTTCAACCCCCCCCCCCCCCTCCTATACTAGCCCGTTTTTATGGGCTGAACGGCTAGTATTTACTATAAATAATGTAAACGCACCACTTCCCATTCAGTTTTTTTAAAGTCTGCAATTGTGACATGACCCACGCTGCTTTTCAGTCCCTTCACATGTCTGGATTCTTCGCTTCCAAAATTTTTGATAAAAATGGCTACAGCCTTAGCACTTCCTTTACCATCACAAGTTCTAAGGATGATAGTCGGTCAGCCTTGAAGTATTTAAATCTTCATAAAAAGACTAATGCACTCCCTATAGATGACATACTTCAGGATTTAGATAAATCTTTTTGGTCAATCCCTTATTTGGGTAGACCAACCAACAGAAATTTGGATAACAAGTATAAAGTACAGGATGTCCTAGGACCCGGTAAACAACAACTATCTCATGTTTCTTTGGTAGTCAAATCTACAATGAGAAAACACAAAACATCTAAAGAGTATATGGCTTATCCTCCAAACAAAGATCTCAAGGCTATGGATTTAATGGGCAAAAAGATGTACCAGAATCAATGCTTGCAGTCCATATTACAGTATATAATTATCATTACGTACAGTATTTATATACTATAATGAATAAATTGAATCAGTTAGTAGAATGATTACCTGAAACTGATAAAACATCTTTTCATTCAGTTCTAGCAAAGTTTGAGGACTGTTCTAAGCAGATAATTTGTTCGGCAAATGATAGCTATGATACAGCTGTTCAAGGCTCTGCAGTAGCAATTTCTACTAGACGCCTTTCTTGGCTCAGATTGTCAGCACTGAAGGAGAATATTTTTGAAAGGGTAGCAGATGCCCCTTATGTATGAGATACTTTATTTGGGGAAAAAGTCACTGAAATTATAGAGGGTATAAAACAGGAGTGTACCACCCTAGAGAAAAATACTGCCAAAACTTCCAGGTCGAATTACAAACATTTTCCTTACTATTTTTCGAGAGGACTTTACCAGGGAAAAAATACTTTTTATCCTCAGAGATTTATCAACAATACTAAGTCAAACTAATCAAGACAGTGGTTCCATAATTCAGTAAGAGACAAGAAATCTCAGAAATCTATGCCAGTTCAACAATTGAAACCAAGCACGTTTTTGACAGACAGATCCTCATTGCCACATTCCAGTAGGGGGTCATCTTCAATTTTTCTGCAATGCTTGGAGAACCATCAGAATGGACACATGGGTTCTGTGAGTTATTCAACAGAGGTACCACATAAATTTTCTTCATTTTCCCCCATCACAACTGCCTCCTCCTCCATCCTCAGTTCCAGCGGAACAAGTGTGGCTACTACAACTTGAGGTTGCCAGGCTCTTGTCTGTCCAGGCTATCAAAGAAGTACCTCCTGCTCAGAGGAACAAGGGGTTCTACTCAAGATACTTTCTCATAAAGAAAATAACTGGAGGTTTTTGAGCCATCTTAGGCCTTCAAAATCTCAACAGAAACATCAAGCAGGAGAAGTTCAAAATGACAGCACTAGCCACTATACTTCCATTCTTCCAGAAGGACATGTGGCTCACATCCCTGGACCTATAAGATGCCTACCTTCATGTTCCTGTTCATGAATCATCGAGTCAGTTCCTTGAATTTACTCTGGGTCCCAATCACTACCAATACAAAGTACTTCCATTTGGTCTGACTACAGCACCTCAAGTCTTCACAAAATGTGTCATTACTGCAGTAACCCATCTTCATCAACAGGGTCTAATTGTTTTCCTAGACCTAGACAACTGGTTAATAGTCAGTCAAACATTTCAGGAGACTCTTCAAGCATCGCAGACTACAGTGAATCTTCTCAATACTTTAGGCGTTCTAATCAACGAAGAAAAGTCACATTTGCAACCAGTACAACAACTAGAGTTTATAGGAGATCAAATAATCACTTCTCTAACACTAGCAAAATTACCTCTTTCATATGCACAAACCATTATTCTAATGGTACATCACATCCAGACAATACAAGTTTCAACTGCCAGAGTACTTCTGCAGCTCTTGGGTCACATGGCTTCAACGGTGCATGTTCTTCCTTTAGCAAGATTATGCATGCGGTCCCTTCAGTGGCATCTCAAGAACCATTGGTCTCAATTCTGCTAGCCTTTGTTCACAAATATTCCAATTCCACCTCATCTCAAGACATCACTACAATGGTGGACACTATGTGATAATCTTCTCGTGGGATCACCCTTCCAACCTCCAGCCCCCACAACAGTATTGACAACGGATGCTTCCAAGCGAGGTTGGGAGCTCATCTCTCTTAACATTAAACACAGGGTGTGTGGTCTCCAGTGGAGAGAGCCTGCAATATCAACTTGTTGGAGTTAAGAGAGATTCGTCTATCCCTCACTGCATTCTGCAACATACTAGCGAATCAAATGATTCAGGTTTACACCAATAACCAAGTTGCCATGTATTATGTAAACAAACAAGGCAGAATGGGTTCCAATCTTCTTTGCAGAGAAGCGATTCTAATTTGGGCCCTTGTGCTAGACCTCAGTTCCAGGATCAGAGTGTCGTATCTACCAGGAAAATGAACACCCTGACTGATTCCTTGATCAGAAAACTTCAGCCTCACGAGTGGTCTATCAAGACTACAATTATAAATTTCATATTCAGAATGTGGGATTTTCCAAGGATAGATCTACTTGCATCCCCTCAAAATGTGAAATGTCACAGATATTGCTCAAGGTGGCCCACTCAGAACAGTGTAGCAAACGATGCATTCCACATCTCTTGTAGTCAGGGTCTACTGTACACATACCCTCCAATGCCTCTCATTCCAAAGACCTTACAGAAAGCACACACACACAAGGCTCACATGACCATACTCACACCTTACTGACCAAGACAGTCTTGGTTCCCAGTAGTTCTGAACATGTCAGTCTACCGCAAGAGTTCCTGCCACAAAATCTGAATTTCTCAAGATCAGGGTCATCTACTTCATCCAAACCTTCAGTCTCTGAATCTCATCGCCTGGCTTATTCATCTTTCCCACTGAACAATTATATTATTTCTCTTCATGTGCTGGATGTCCTCCTTGCATCAAGGAAAGATTCCACAAAATATCTTATGCCTCTAAGTGGCATAGATACTCTGTATCGTGTTCGTCTCATAATTTGGATCCTTTCATCTGTAGCATATTCAAAGCTTTAGACTATCTATTAAGTCTCTCAGACAGTGGCTTACTATTCTTAACAGTTCAGGTTTATCTTACTGACTTATCAGTTTTTCACAATATAGTAGATAATTATACTCTCATTCAGCATCCTATTATGAAAAAACTTTTCAGAGGCCTTCTTCATCTTCGTCCTCCTATTCAACCACCCTTGGTGGCATGATTCTGGATGCTCTTACTTGACCTCTGTTTGAACCTTTAGCAACTTCACATTGTAAATTTCTTACCTGGAAAAAATTTTTTTTGTGGCCAGCACATCAGCTCAACGTATTGGAGAATTGCAGGCTTTGGTATACTATAAACCATATACCCAAATTTTACATGATAAGGTGCTTCTTCGTATCCATCCTAAATTTCTCCCTAGTCTCAGTTTCATCTCAATCAATCATACTTCCAGTTTTTTCACCACCTCCACATATGTCTGAGTATCAAATCAAGCTGCATATGCTGGATTGTGCTAGAACATTGAGAATTTATCTAGTGCGTACTCATTGGACACAAAGACCATCTCAACGTTTCCTTTCAATGACAACATCATTACTAAAGGAACAGTGGATTGGCCGCTTAGAACATAAGAACATAAGAGTAGCCATACTGGGTCAGACCAATGGTCTATCTAGCTCTGTATCCTGTTTCCAAACAGTGGCCAAGCCAGGTCACAAGTACCTGGCAGAAACCCAAATCATGGCAACACTCCATATTGTAAATCCCAGGGCAAGCAGTTGCTTCCCATGTCTGTCTCTATAGCAGACTATGGACTTTCCTCCAGGAAACACTAACTGCTGTTACCACATCTTTGCATTCAGTTTTTCTGCCAGCAAGCAGGATTAAATGATAATTCGACCATGTCTCATATAACAGCTCATCTTCTTTGAGCTATGGCCAGTATTGCAGCTAATCTTCAGAGATCCTCTCCAGTAGACATCTGTAAAAGCAACAACATGAACATCGCTGCATACGATCATGCAACATTAGTGTATAGATGCTGCTACTTCAGCTGATTCCACCTTTGTTCAAGCTGTTTTATCATCTTTCTTTATAAGCCACAACTCTCCTCCTCCTCCAATACCAGGTATCAGTCACATAATTTCTAACTTCCTCATTGGGATGACTGTTATCTGCAGTGCATCTTTTCTAGCAAAAAAGGTGCCGGTACTCAAATGCTAGGCCACCCTTCAAGGGTGGGGTGATCACTGAGGGATCCACCCCACAATAGCCAGGCCCCCTGCAACCAGTCACAGAACCTATGACAAGGCAGAATTGGTGTGTAGAGCCTGAGCTCTTTCATTAAAACTTGGGGTCCTTGAGTCAATTTTAGCAGACAATGGAAAAGGTGCCGGTACTCAGTACCCCCGAGTACCCCCACAAAAAAAGCCCTGGTTATCTATGTTTAGCTTGGGAGTCTTCAGCTGTGTGGCTATGAGATCTGAAAGTCTAGGGGGAGAAATAAAAGTTACTTACCAGTAACAATGCTTCTCCACAGACTGAAGATTTCATAGCCACACAGTCCCGCCCTCCCACCCGGAGTTGCCACTAGCTATAGGATTAACTGAGCGAGAAGTGGCATATTTACACTTTATAGTAAATACAGTAGGGCACAAGCCCAAGGACATGCACGGAAAGCTCTGTCAAGAGCTTTCTTAGCTTTAAAAGCCAGGTCAGTAACGTCACTGTGACATCACTTCAGGTATGTGGCTATGAGATCTTCAGTCCATGGCAAAGTATTGTTATTGGTTAGTAACTTTTATTTCTGCTGTATCCTGCTCTCACTGACATCACTTCCTGTTTCCTCTCAATTAGGTAGATGCAGGCAGAAGAGGTGTGTCGCTGCTGCACCGGTGAAGATGCTGAGGTAGACCGAGGGCAGGGGAAAATGCTGGATCTGTGGGTGGAGGAAAGAGAAAGAGATGCAGGACAGGAGGGAGTTTTGGAAGGCCCACCCATCTTAACTGTGGGCCCTCCCAAAATGATATGTCTGGCTATACCACTAGGGCAGTGGGATGGGGATAGAGATATGTTGAACAAGCATGGAAGAGGAATGGGGACAGATGCCAGACTTGTGGGGAGGAGCAGAGGGACGAGAACTGAAAGAGAAAGAGACCTGAACCAAAGGAGTAGGGGAAGAGAGGGGGCAGATTATGGATGAGGTGAGAGGGGGAGAGATGCTGGACTTGCAGGAGGAGCAGAGGGGAGACAGAGAGAGAGAGACCTGGATCAAAGGGCAGGGGAAAGAGAAGGGGGAGATGCTGGACTGAGGAGGGGAGCAGAGGGAAGGAAGAACTAAAGAAACTGGACCCGGGTAGAGAGACACTGGACCAAAAGAGGGAGGAAGAGAGAGGTGACAGATCATGGAAGGTGTGGGGGGCAGGGGGCAGGAGAATGGGAAAAGAGAGAAGAAAAGCTAGACATGGGGAGGGAAAGGGACATAGAAGAGGCTGTGGAGAGAGCATAGGGACAGGGACACAGAGAGTCAATACTGGACACAAGGGGAGGGATAGGGACACAGATGAGAGATGATGGACATAGGGGGAGGATAAGGACAGGGAAACAGAGGAGAGACACTGGACAGGATGGATAGGGACACACAGGAAAGATGGATGTTGGACATAAAGAAAAGAGAAATGTCAAAAGAGCAGGAGACCCTGGACATAGTTAAGAATAAACAGAGAAGAGCAAAAGAAAGACACTAGGACCAAGGCAATGCTTTGGCATCAAAAGTAGAAAAAAGCAATGTTTTTT
Organism: Microcaecilia unicolor; assembly: GCF_901765095.1. Classification (NCBI taxonomy): domain Eukaryota; kingdom Metazoa; phylum Chordata; class Amphibia; order Gymnophiona; family Siphonopidae; genus Microcaecilia; species Microcaecilia unicolor. The sequence continues at coordinate 393,248,804 of NC_044032.1, forward strand.
TTATTTAATCTTTATTAATATTTTCAATAACTCACAAACCAATGTGACTTAGCAATCCATCATCAATTCAAAAGAAAAAATTATTAACGCAAAGAGCGTTAGGAAACAATACAAACAATATTTTCTGTCCACAATTAAAGAAAAGATGATTCCAAGAAAAGGAAAGGAATTTTTACAAATTAATACACAATTGCCACCTCTGTGCTCAAACTCCAGCCTGCAATGTGGGAGGACATACAACTGTCACTTTAACTCTAGCTTCCAAGAAATCTTTAAGCTGTTTAGGGTCCACAAATTGAAATTGTTTACCCTCAAGAATTACTTGACATATACAAGGAAAATGTAATACAAAGTTTGCTCTCAAGGCCTCGACTCTGGGGCGCAGTTCCAAAAAGGCCTTGCGCCTCATTTGTGTTGGCCTAGAGAGGTCAGGATAACTTCTAACCTTGGAACCCATAAAAAGCCTATCTAACTGTTGCAATGAAAGTCTTAATACAGCGTTCCGATCTGGCTCAAGCACAAAAGTGACCAGCATAGTCGTCCTATGAGTAATAACTTCCAACGAACTTTCCAGGAAGGAAGGAAGATTCATTTCTTCACCCATCTCTCGCTTTGGGGGGTCTCCCAAAGTCCCCACAGTGTTCCAGATGTAATATGCCCGAGTTATGGGGGGCAATGAGTCTTTATCCATTCCTAGAATGTCTATCAAATATTTTTTTACCATCTCAATCGGAGGAATTAGCGGAGATTTGGGGAAATTAAGGAATCGAAGATTAAGTCTTCGAGCCTGGTTCTCCAGGTATTCCAGACGTTTATGCAAAAAGTTATTATCTTTAATCAAAGCAGATTCCAAAGTCCCCATTTCTTGAATTTTGGTATCCACTTTTTCAATCTTAAAGGACTGCTGTGCAGTAACTTGTGCCTGTATCAGAACAGCTTCTGAGAGAGTTTTAATGTCATTTGAATTTTCTTTTAACATGCTTTGCATAGAGGAGTGAGTGTTGTATCCCACAGTGACTCAAGCATCACAATAGTGGGTTTACTTATTCCACCTGATGGTAAAGGGGAATGAGGTGGGGCCCCAGAACGAGAAAGTTTAGAAACAATGTCCTGTGGCAATACATTTAAAGCCAATTTGGCCAAAAGTACTTGATCCTGGGTCCCGCTCCGATTCGCTGCAGTCTTCCCCTCTAACAGTTGCGAATCCACCCCTTCGGTGTCTGTTTCTGGTAGGGCTGCTGAGAAAATCTCACTCCCCGGCTGTGGTGGTGCCCTGCGTTCCCCGGGGCTCAGGGAAGCCCCACCTCTGCTTCCTACTGACGTCAGCGCGTCGGTAGCTGCAGAAGGAGTCAATGTACACAGAGGTCCCGGTTGCAACGTAGGAAATTGCAGGGTCGACTGCTTCAGCGTCAAAGAGGGTCCAGGAGCCGAGGGAAGCTCCTTTACCTTCCCCCTCCACGTTCCCATCGTGAACGAGGAGCTGAAGGTCCCACTGATAGCATCTCTCTGCAGCGTCTCCACGAAGCAAACACAGGTGCGTGCATTCAATGCGCCATCTTGGAATCGCAACAGGAAAAAAGCAATATTTTTCTTAATTTATTAATTATAATATGTCACCTTTAGGAAACGTACATTCCTCTCGCCCCCCCATCCCCATTATCTTCGGATTGATGTGTTATAGGGGGCCCATCTCAATTTTTCTGCCCTGAGCCCATTCGGTTCTAGCTATGCCATTGCTGACACCCCAGCTGGAACCAGTACCCTTAAGCTGCAGAGATACTAACTCACACAACATGATCCGGTATATTCCCTCTGTCTCAACACCCCCATTCCCCCAGCTAGCTTGGAACTTGTTTTCCCCTCTAGAGGTCACTGGCAGCAGTAGTGAGTTCCATATTACTTTTGCAGACTTCCTTGATGCTCTGCTGCATACTGCCCATGTGAAAATAGGAAGATGAATCAGAGAGTGTGGGATGGTAACAGAGGAAAGATGCAAAAAAAAAAGTCACTAATAAAGAACTTTTATTGTCCCAGTCTTGAAGGCCCAGTGTTCAGAAGGAATGGATCTTCAGAAGCTTAGCAGAGATTGGGTGGCAGAGCTGGTGGTGGGAGGCGGGGCTAGTGGTTGGGAGGCGGGGCTAGTGCTGGACAGACTTCTACGGTCTGTGACCTGAAAATGGCAGATACAGTTCAAGGTCAGGTATACACAAAAAGTAGCACGTATGAGTTTATCTTGTTGGGCAGACTGGATGGACCGTGCAGGTCTTTCTCTGCCGTCATCTACTATGTTACTCACATAACTATGAATAACACCCAATTATTAATGGTTATGAGCTTGTTAGTCAATTAAGTTGCGCACATCTCACAACCATGCCCAAATCTAGGTGCCATATATAAAATCTGGGAGATAGTTAATCCACACATGTAAATGCTTTTAAAATGGCCTCCTATAATTAATTGCCTCACATCTTCACAATGTGCTACAACAGCAAAACATAGTTATTCTGCATCACTTTTGTATTAAAAAATGGCCCAGCATGCACCAGAACCCCCCCCCCCCCCCCCCCCCCCCCCCCCACACACACACACACACACACTCTACTACAGGCCACTTTTTACCACTGCTTAGTAACAGGACCCCTTAGAGAAAGGTATTTCTCAGATAATTAACAGTCTTCAAGACATGTCTACTGAGTCAAGCAAAAGCAACAGTAAGCCAAAATTTTGTTTTACATTAATAATTGAAAGGGGTTTTTTTTTCACATTAATTGAAAGGGGTTTTTTTTCACATTAATCTGAAGCATGTTGGTATTCACTCTCCCATTGACAGACTTGTTCATTTTGATTGCATGACAGTGATTTCAGGAAGAGCTGGAATTAAAGTTTTCAAGATATCCCACCCCCCCCCCCCCAAAAAAAAAAAGGATAAAGTAACAGAAATGAGATAATGATGTCTGTACACAGTCTTATGCTAGGTTTGATTTTCCAGTTCTTCAAGTGTCTATCATATCAGGAGAACGGCTCTTGAAGAAACTTCCACTTACCCTTTCCCCTAATTAAAAGTGCACTTCATTAATGTAAATTGGGGGTGTAATGCTCTTGTTGGAATTCTGAAGAAAGTGCTGTGGCTTTGCGAAATGCTTAAGCATCATTGCAAATTAGATTAGGGACCAAGAAAGGCAGTGAAATTAGAATGATAATGGTTGATATGGCTTCCTGACAGGCATGACTATTCAGGGATCAATGGCATGGAGAACAGCTTCCCTAGCCCACACTGAAAGGCAGGGACAGCAGCCTACAGATGTGACTTTTGGACATGCTTTCAATTAGTTTAATTTGGTAAATGGTAGGGATTTAAAGGCTCAATAGCTAGTGAAGAACACATTGAATGGAGGTGGGGGGGGGAGTTGTCTTTTTAACAGAAAATAGGATTGACTAAATTTGCATATTCTTGAAAAAGAGAAGCCTCAGAAATGTTGCACAATCTCAGAGAGCTCTTTGAAATGGAGGGGGCATTTGCTAGTGCATTTTGAGGGTTTTAATATGGTATGATGCACTAGTTCATCAATACAATCCAGAGCTACAGAAGTTTTCAAGAAAATGTAAATAAGCGGGCTTTATATGCAAGTATCTGCATTTTCATAGTCCATTCAGTTGTCACACAAGTTCAACCAAAACATCTCCAAGTGTCCTACTGTATACATTGGGTCCATAGGTTTTGTAAATGAACAAAGAAAGTTGTGAGATTTTTTTTTTTTTTTAAATCCTACCATGCAAATATGTAGTGGAATAGGGCGACACATAGGGTGTAGATTTAGAAAGCATTTTCCACTAATAAGCCTGTTTTAGTTGCAGAATTGTGCCACTGCATGTGTGAATAAAGAAAAGACTGTGCCTACTTTTTTGTGAGCTGCATACATATGCTCCAGGAGCATAGTACGTGTGTAACAGAGGTAGAATGGCAATGTGTATGTAATTTAATTTTTGTTACACTTGTACCCCATGTTTTCCCACTCATGGCAGGCTCAATGCAGCTTACATATTGTATACAGGTACTTATTTGTACCTGGGGCAATGGAGGGTTAAGTGACTTGCCCAGAGTCACAAGGAGCTGCCTGTACCTGAAGTGAGAATTGAACTCAGTTCCCCAGGACCAATGTCCACCACCCTAAACACTAGGCCACTCCTCCACTCCCACATTTTTCCACCTTTTTGCAGGCTCAATGTGGCTTACAATACATCATGAGTAGTGGAAATATATTAAAAAGACATTTAGTGGTACAGAAGGATGTGATATGTGTTTATACATGCAAATTTACACCTTTTTCAGAGCAGTTTTAAATGTCTGCATGTGAATTTATGTTACTGAAGCTGGTTCTGGGTAGCTATGTTATAAAAGCACCTATGCTGCCTTTTTGGACTTTCCACATAGGGGTCCATTATATAATTATCCCCATTATAGGATTAATTTACAATGTACAGAGCAGGGGCGTAGCCAGACTTCGGTGGGGGGGGGGTCCAGAGCCCAAGGAAGGGGGCACATTTTAGCCCCCCCCTGGTGCCGCCGACCCCCTCCCGCCATTTTTTTACCTCCCTGCCGCCACCACCACCTTTGACCCCCCCCCCAGCGCCAACCCTTTTGACCCCCTCTTCCCGCCGCTGCCAACAATCCCCCGCCGCCGGGTACCTTTGCTGGCAGGGGTCCCCAACCCCCGCCAGCCTAAGTCTTCTTCTCCGGCACGGCCGTGTTGCTGATCTGCAAGGGCAGGCTTCTGTTTCTGTGAGTCTGACGTCCTAGGACGTCAGACTCACAGAAACAAAAGCCTGCCCTTGCAGATCAGCAATGCAGCTGCACTGGACAAAAGGACTTTGGCTGGCATGGGTTGGGGACCCCCACCATCAAAGGTACCCGACGGCGGCGGCGGGGGAGGGTTGGCGGTGGGAGGGGGGTCTAAGGGGTTGGTGGCGGGGGGGGGCCAGGGCCAAATCTATGGGGGCCCATGCCCCCGTGGCCCCACGTAGCTACGCCCCTGGTACAGAGTTATTTAGCTCAGCACAAAAGCTAAACTACCCTGCACTGTACTGAAACACAATCAGGGCAATTGCCTTCTGCCTTCATGTGACAGCACTGAGTATTCTACTTGCTGCCCTCAAGATGAAGTCAGTCCAGAGAACAGTTACTAAAATAGGAAGTCTTGAAAAATTGGACTTCATGGTGTTTAATATGGGATATTGGAGTGGGACTGATAAATGAATTGGTGAACTAATTTTAACCAGGTACTTGTGCTAATGTTCAAACTTTGTTATCTGATGGTTCTGCATATCACTCATATTTAGGCTAGGATTTCTTTTCTTATATATGACTAGTTTATAAAGGCAGCAATATTAATGTGGTATTAAACTACTTACTTGGGTTGAAAGAAGCAATTTCAACATAATCCAAACAACCCTTCACCATAAAAATGTTTTTTAATGTAAATCGGACCATCAGAAGGTGGCCATCAAAAAATATAATGATCAACATCAACAATATAAGTTCCTCATTGATCCAATTTTTTTAAAACATTTGAACTATGTTTAACTTTTTACTAAAATATATAGTCAACCACTTATCTCGAGCACAAAATCTTGCCAATTTTAGTATTCCAGGAGACTAATAATTTTAGAAAGGCAACGTAGTGTGCATACTTTGAGGCTCATTTTTTAAAGAGAAAAACAGCCAAAAAGTGTCATAAAGCATCATTTGTACATTTTTCTTCTCAAAACATCCAAATTGGTATTTTCGTAACTTATTTTACAGACGTTTATCTATGTAATTTGTCTGCAGTGCGTCCAAATCACAAGGGGGCGTGTTGGGGGCATTTCAAAGGCAGGATTAGGGCATGCCTAACACTTGGGAGGTTTTACAGCCATAATTGAACAAAACAAATACGTCCAGGACTAAAACCAAGATGTTTTGGTCTAGACCTGTTTGCAGAGTGACTATCCAGCTTATTTTCGAAAGAGATCGCCAGCCATCTTCCGACACAATACCCCTCCAGTGGTCACTGACCCCCTCCCACCCCCCAAAAAATGTGAATAAAAATATGACTTACCAGCCTCTATAACAGCCTAAGATGTTAAAGTCAGATCTATTAAAGTAGCATGCAGGTCCCTGGAGTAGTGTAGTGGTTGGTTCAGTGCTCAGTGGCAGATCCTTATCTCCTTCCATCTGTGACACTTGTTGTGGAAACTGTGACCCCTCCCAAAGTCACCAAAACCATACTGTACCCATATATAGGTGCCCCCTTCATCCATAAGGGCTATTGTAGTGGTATATAGTGGGGGACAGTGTGTTTTAGGTGGGTTTTGGAGGGCTTAAGGGACAAGATAAGGGAGCAAAGGTGAGATGTGTTCCTGGGAGCATTTTTATGAAGTGCGGGAGAAGTGCCCTCTAGGGTGCTCCACTACTCTCATGGGATGTCTGGAAGACCAGTCTGCTAAAAATGCTGGCCTGTCCTACATTCCAATGGCTTGATTTTGTGTGTTTTTAACTTGCGCTTTTTTTTTCAAAATGGCATGACAAGATAAACATACAAAGCACAAAACCTTGCTCAAAATGGTATTTTTGCAAAACAAAGATAGACGTTTTTCTTTTTTCAAAAATGGGTAATTTTCTATTCGGATTTTGGACGTTTAGCAGAAAACGTCCAAAGTCCGACTTAAACTCATTATCGAAAATGCCCCTCCACATCATTCTTTATACTATTAACTCTCAAAAGCTACTGTATAAAGTTACACCTATTCTGAGGCAGGAATAACTTTGTGTGTTTATGTGACATTATGATTTGGCGCTTATGTGCGTTAAGCACTTAAAAAAACTTCTCAGGAGCTAGTAATACAGAGTTACAACTAAACACAGGGTCTGATATTCAAAATCAGTCAGTGGATTCAGTCAATGGCTGATTCAGTCAATGGATACTCAGTTCTACGTCTACACGGATGATGTGCAGCTACTCATACCAAATCTTTTATCGTTTATTGTTTATTTATTTACTATACCGTTACTTCTCACATTGCAATTCAGAACGGTTTACATCTTTCGGGTTTTTGGGGGGGTTTTTTTTAGATTCATACATTTTTATTTAATTTTAAATTTTTAACAAGAACATCCTTGTTAATTGAAATACAGCCATAATAACAAATAGAACAAACATTATTTATTATTCAAATATAACTAAATTCTGCTTCCTTAGACCACATATACAAGAGGCTTAGGAGGCGGCTTAAACTTGGGAAGATTTAACATATAATAATCAATATTGCTATGCGGCGTAGGCAGTGGCGTACCAAGGGGGGGGCGGTCCGCCCCGGGTGCACACCGCTGGGGGGGTGCCGCAGCGTGCGCCTCTCTGCTCCCAGTTCGCTACACTCGCTAAATTCTCTCATTCGCTGCAGCTTCCTCCTTCTGCCCCAGAACAGGTTACTTCCTGTTCCGGGGCAGAGGGAGGGAGCTGCAGCGAACGAGAGAATTTAGCGAGCGTAGCGAACTGGGAGCAGACAGGCGTGCACTGCGGCACCCCCCCCCCCAGCGGCGTGCACCCGGGGGGGTGTCATTTCCCAGGGGGCACATCGGCGATCCGCCCCAGGTGCCGTCGAGGCTAGGAACACCACTGGGCGTAGGATTCCCTTAATTAATATTGATGTCATTTCAGTTGTTTTGAGTCCAGAAATGATTTTAAATGCTCCACCGAATAAAAAACATATTTAACCTGACCCAACTTAACAATACACTTACAGGGGTAAGCTAAAAATAGGTACCACCTATTTCCAAAGTTCTTGCTTTCAATGCTAAAAAAGCTTTCCTCCTTTGTTGAGTGGGTTTAGTCACATCGGGAAAGATTTGTACCCTAACCCCACCAAAACAGGTTTTCAAATTTTTAAAATACAATCTCATAATATTGTTTAAATCCTGTTCAAATGTTACGGTTTACATCTTTAAAAATGAGCCAGACTTACCTCCAGCCCTGAATAAACTAACTACCTGTTTAACAGCAATTCAAGAATAGGCTAAAAACAGCAAACTATGTCTGAATCCAAGTTAAACTGAGCTCCTGTAGGCAGTGGCATAGGAAGGGGGGGCGGGAGGGGCGGTCCGCCACAGGTGCACGCACTCGGGGGGTGCCGGCCCCACTGGTTCCCTGCTCCCTCTGCCCCGGAACAGGTTACTTCCTGTTCCGGGGCAGAGAGAGCAGGGAACCAGCGGGGCCGACGCAGCTCCGAGTGACATGCACTCGGGGCGGATCGGCCCTCCCGCAGGTAAGAATGCGGTCTGGGGGGGTTCGCTCCGGAGGGGGGGTGCGCCGCAGGGGGGGGTCACGCCGTGTTGCACCTGGGGGGGGTGCGCAGCGGCGACCCGCCCCGGGTGTCATTAGCCCTCGCTACGGCACTGCCTGTAGGTGCCTAACACAAGCAGTCATAAACCTGACATCAAAATCCCTTTTGGGAGCTACAAACTCCCACTTAAACCATAGGCCAGAAATCTTGGTGTACAGCTACTCAACACTTACAATGATCCCCCAAATCCAGGCAACATTTAGGAGCTGCGTGTATCATCTGAGACAACTACACTGTATCTCTCCATACATCAAGAAGGCAAGTCTCGTCACAGTCGTTCACACCATGATAACATCGACTGGACTACTGTAATGCTGTCTACATTGATCTGACTACCAAGGGTTCATATCATCTCCAGTTGATTCAGAATTTATTTTATTTATTTATTTATTTATTTATTAGGATTTATTTACCCCCTTTTTGAAATAATTCACTCAAGGTGGTATACAGTAAGAATGAATCAAACATAAGCAATATACAATTACAGCTGTAAAAATATTCAAATAACAATACAAAGTATGCCATAGTATACTAATTACAATCTCAAAACAATATGTAATAGAGCATTTTTATAGATAGTGTAGGGTATAAGCAAAGATGGAACATATAGATAGGTAAGAGAGTAAGAGGAGGTAGAAAATAAGGTGACTAATTTAAACAAAGTTGCACAAGAGGTCAGAGAGATTGTTAAATGTTATCTCAGTTAGGGTAGGAGTGATTAAACATGTCCTACTGCAGTATGTACAGCCTATGCCACTCCTTGTGTGTGTGTAAGACTAAGAAGTTAGTTACTTCATGAGCCAAGCTTTCACCTGCTTCCTAAAGTTGCAGTAGCAAGACTGATAGAAGGTTCTAAGCAACATGATCACAGCATGCAAAAACTTCACTGGCTTCCAATACAATACAGGGCAAATTTTACAACTCTATTGGGTCAATATTCAAAGCAATTTATTTAAGTGGCCAGGTGTAGAGCCGGTCCTAGGGTCTCTGGCGGCCCCCTGCAGACTATCAGTTGGCGCCCCCCATCTCCTTTCTCTCTTCTCCCACCCTGCCCCTGTCCAGCGATTCTCCTTCGCCCCATCCCCCTCCCATTTATGGCCACCTGCCCGCCCTCTTCTCCCAACATCCCCCTTTTTCTTCTTGCCACCCTGCGTGGTTTAAGTCTTTTTTAATTTACCTCCATCCCAGTGGCCGCATCATTTCAAAGCCCTGCCCATCTCTAGCCTTCCCTCCCTTCGTGAGTTCGTTCCCGCAGAGTCCTGCCCTTGAAGAAATGATGTCAGAAGGCGGGACTCTGCGGGAACGAACTCACAAAGGGAGGGAAGGGCTTTGAAATGACACGGCCGCTGGGATGGAGGTAAATAAAAGATTTAAACCCCCAAGGGCGGCACGGTATGGTGGCGCCCTTGAAGGCAGGCGCCCCCCCTGCAGTGCTTACCCTGCTTACTGAGTTTGACCGGCCCTGGCTAGGAGAGGCTCTTATCCAGTTAAATTTCTTATGTGGGGCTATTTGCTGATATTCAGTGTCATTTAACCAGTTAGTGCCACAGAATATCACAAGTAACCAGTAAAGCTGGCTGTTTTCTGGGCCATCTGGGGGCAAAGACAGCCCTTATGTGGTTAAGTGCCAATACTCAGCACTTAACTGTCTGAGTTAAGCAGTCAAATCGGATCGCATAAAACTCAGTTCTGTCTTTATCTGATTGGGCTAAGGCAGTTATTTGCTGAACATCACATTTAACTGCATAAGAGATAACTGGCTGAACAAACCTGGATATTCAGTGCTGGTAAAACAAGGGAGGCAGAAGATCTGCGAAGCAAACAGCAGACCAACACACTTTGGAAACAGTAGTGAAAGTTTTAATTCAACTCAAAACATATGCCTGATGTGGCCACATTTCACCAAAGGCTGTGGCAGGCAAAAACTAGAGAGGCAAAATCAAATACACACTTCTCTCTAGTGTAACACTCGAAGGGAATGAGGGCCCGATGCACAAAACTTACCAGGCCAGCAACATGCATTTTTGATTGGTTCTTTACAACGGGATTCTGCGGGTTCTTTTCCTGTCACTATAGCAGCCAATGGGAATCATTTGCAAAGTTATTTTAATGAGCTTATTAGTATGTTAATGTGCATTCTGAGCAATGCATAGCCGTTTTCCAAGCAATGCAAAGAAGCACCCCCTACCTTTTACATGGAAATTTTAACAGGAGGTCAGGAGCTGCCAGTCCTTGCAGTTCTTCATTGTTTCAGTTACTCCAGCTCATCCCTTTGCCTCCAGTTGCTCCCGGGTTCTCTGCCACTCTGCTCCGGCAATAACCATGTAGCATGTGACGCTGCCCAATTACCACTGGGTGTGCCCCCACCACTCAAACAACAAGAAAAAAGTTGCACAGGAAATGGTGCATGGTGGAGGCCAGAACTACACACCATTTTTGGCCTCCGCCTCCACCACGCACTATTTCCTGTGCAACGTTTTGGTTGTTGTTTCGAGTGGCCAGGGCCTGCCCAGGTACCGCTGGAGCCATTACCACCAAGAGGTGGTAACAGCTCCCCCAGGAAATGGCAGAACGCCAATGCTTTTGATTAGTGCACAGCCATTTCCCTCCCTTTATGAAAAAAAGCCTTTCACCGGTGGCAGTAAAAGGTGGCCTCGGTGCTAAACCCTAATGCCACCACCACGTAGTAAAAGAATCCCTTATAATCTGGGTTTACTGCATGGAAAATCCCACGTCAAAATGCGTTAAGCCTAGATTTTAACACATTTTAGTAAAAGGGCCCCCCCAATTTTTTAACATGTGGAAATCGATGTATCATATTAATTCATAGCTTAATATGTGATAAATTGATTTTGCATGCATGAACCAAGCACATGCTAACAAAAGCACATCTTTACAGTCTTTACATATATTTGATAATATGAGAGCCACATTACTTTGATATTTCCACAAATCAAAAATGAAATATACGTCTATGGACTCTTCCAGCAAAGTTTTTTTTCTCGCTTGCAACATTGATGCGGCATGACGTACAAGTAGAACTTGAGGACAAAGAGCATGTTTCATGTGAGCAAAGCACGAACATTTCTAATAATTGTTTTGCTCATTTTGATGAGGGTCATCTGATAGTTTTTAAAAGAAAACTGCCAAAAGGATTAGGAGGTATGAAACACATGTAAACTGTAAATCTATTATCCAGAAACAGATAAAATGTTTTTTAAGATGCAAAAAAAAGTTCTTTATCCTCAAGAGTTTCTTTATGCGGTATGTAAATGATTTATTTTTTGTATTGCCAGTTGGACGGCCTATTCCCTTCGGGGAGGTAGCAGTTTCCCTCCTCATATTGGATGATTAGGTAAGGCCCTGTGGATCAGTCTCACTTATTCAGCTGTAAAAGCAGCTTAAACTCTCATAAGAACATTAACATTTGGGTGCCAGCAGCAGATTGACCTTTTATTCATAAAGTGCAAATGGTTGGAAGTGAAACAGGTCGGTGGCTAGCGATTGCCTTTTATGTGCAGTTTGGAGTCCTTGATTTGTCTCTGCTTTCTTCCTTTAATCTGACATGGCTGGCTTGAATACGTTTGCTCTCCTAAGTAAACAGGACTATGCAGGGCCTGTCTTTTGAAGAAGAGTTTCAGGGTGGGGGGCCAAAGGGTTGGGAGGTAAAGCAAGGAGAGAGCTTCAAAAAAAAAAAAAGTTTGCCTTTAGAATTAAGCAAGCAGAGAATGGAAAGGGGAAACACCAAGCCTGAATGGAGCTGCATGCAGATGATTAAACAGAATTCCAGTGGTCTGTGGTATCTCTTACTATTGATTCAAACTGGGCCCTGTGTATGGGGAATGAGAATGCAAGGGTATGAACTGTCCTAAAATGTCTACTTCCCAAAACATGTAAAGGAGGCAGCATACTGCATCAGCAGTCTCATCAAAGTTCAGTCTGGTATACAATATTAGGCATATATTTTGTCAGTCAGTTGCCATTTTCTGTATAGGGTTGATGTATCACAGATTCATGTTTGAACTTGGGAGCCATTTTCTTAAGAAAACGCAACATCTGACTGTGGCATTTCCTACACCCTCACAGTACGAACATTATTGCAAATTGTCAAGCTACTCCAGTGGAAGGAACCGGGACCTATCAAAATTCAGATCTCTTAGGAGGAATGGTCTAAGCTAGCCTGTCAACCAGCATATGAAACTACTCCTTTTACAGTAAGAATCATTTGGAGTCACATGGTCATTAGCTTTCTTTTATTTTTATAGTAAGTGTATAAACCTAGGTTCAGATGAGCATCAGATGGGCTACACAAATATATTTATCTTGGACTGGTTTGAGGGCACAGCCAGGACTACGGAGCTAGGAGGCTGGTTGGCACAGTATCCACTCAGTTTTCACTGTAACATGGATAGCCAACCAACTGGGGTAATGTTCCATCAACTATGAACAATGCTTACATACTTCAGACAAAATAACAGTACAGGATAACCCAATGTCTGTATATTCTTCTTCCCATTTCCCTTCTCTTTAAAGTAAGTTGTAACTGATTCCTCTAGCTGAATTTTCTAGTACTTCTCTAGATCCTCTTTTCTGCTCTTCCTCAGCAGTGATAGAAGTCAGGGTCCCCTACCCAGTTCTCACTGGAATTGTCCAGCAGTTGTACAGGCTCTGTGATCCTAGACTAGGCTAGTCCAGAGACCTCACTCTGATGGATCAGGTGGTATTGCAGCTTGGAGGATGTCCATTGTTTTAGTACCCTTTCATAGATGTAAGGGACTGACTAGGGTCTCCAAGCTAAACCCTGGTGCCCTTTTATGAAGTCTGCCCAGATATCAGAAACCAAAGATTGAGACACTTCCCTTGGATTGACTATTTATAGTAGCTGAAATCTTCCCTCTCAAGGGATGTGGCCTCCCCCCTTGTCAGGCAAAAGGTAAGGCACAGCTCTTGTTCTGGAAGTAGTGGGGTGATCAACAGGTCAAAGTTGTTTTACAGAGGTCACTTTCTCCATTCCTCCAGTGTCACAAACAGCTCTGGTTTTTCAGACATTCACAAGTAATATGCATGAGATATATTTGCAAATTAGCAGAAATACCCCTCCGTTGCCTGAGCATGCACAGGGATGGGGGGTGACATGGGGACAGCCCATGAAAAGTGGCGCCAACTGCCAGTGTTGGAGAATTTCTGGCAACAAAAGGAGGACCTCTTCTGCTGGCGAGGTTTGAAAATCCCCACTAACTTAGGTATTTGGGGTTTGCAGAGGATTGGGGTGGAGAGTGGGGGGGGGGAGATAATAATTGTGTGACCCCCCCCCCCCCCCCCACACACACACACACTTTGGGCTCAAGCTTCAGGCTCCCCCCCCCCCCCAATTCAACATCTGGCTACACAACTGTTTTGTATGCTTTTCTGTACACTTACATCAGCATTTTATCAGCAAAAATAGAGAAGGGAAATTGGACTTGATATACTGCCTTTTTGTGGTTTTTGCAACTACATTCAAAGTGGTTTACATATATTCAGGTACTTATTTTGTACCAGGGGCAATGGAGGGTTAAGTGACTTGCCCAGAGTCACAAGGAGCTGCAGTGGGAATCAAACTCAGGCTACTCCTCCACTGTGCTTATAAACTTGTTGAAGTGGATAAAAGTGTATGTGGCACATGCTTTTCTGTGATACAGTGGGGGAAATAAGTATTTGATCCCTTGCTGATTTTGTAAGTTTGCCCACTGACAAAGACATGAGCAGCCCATAATTGAAGGGTAGGTTATTGGTAACAGTGAGAGATAGCACATCACAAATTAAATCCGGAAAATCACATTGTGGAAAGTATATGAATTTATTTGCATTCTGCAGAGGGAAATAAGTATTTGATCCCCCACCAACCAGTAAGAGATCTGGCCCCTACAGACCAGGTAGATGCTCCAAATCAACTCGTTACCTGCATGACAGACAGCTGTCGGCAATGGTCACCTGTATGAAAGACACCTGTCCACAGACTCAGTGAATCAGTCAGACTCTAACCTCTACAAAATGGCCAAGAGCAAGGAGCTGTCTAAGGATGTCAGGGACAAGATCATACACCTGCACAAGGCTGGAATGGGCTACAAAACCATCAGTAAGACGCTGGGCGAGAAGGAGACAACTGTTGGTGCCATAGTAAGAAAATGGAAGAAGTACAAAATGACTGTCAATCGACAAAGATCTGGGGCTCCACGCAAAATCTCACCTCGTGGGGTATCCTTGATCATGAGGAAGGTTAGAAATCAGCCTACAACTGCAAGGGGGGAACTTGTCAATGATCTCAAGGCAGCTGGGACCACTGTCACCACGAAAACCATTGGTAACACATTACGACATAACGGATTGCAATCCTGCAGTGCCCGCAAGGTCCCCCTGCTCCGGAAGGCACATGTGACGGCCCGTCTGAAGTTTGCCAGTGAACACCTGGATGATGCCGAGAGTGATTGGGAGAAGGTGCTGTGGTCAGATGAGACAAAAATTGAGCTCTTTGGCATGAACTCAACTCGCCGTGTTTGGAGGAAGAGAAATGCTGCCTATGACCCAAAGAACACCGTCCCCACTGTCAAGCATGGAGGTGGAAATGTTATGTTTTGGGGGTGTTTCTCTGCTAAGGGCACAGGACTACTTCACCGCATCAATGGGAGAATGGATGGGGCCATGTACCGTACAATTCTGAGTGACAACCTCCTTCCCTCCGCCAGGGCCTTAAAAATGGGTCGTGGCTGGGTCTTCCAGCACGACAATGACCCAAAACATACAGCCAAGGCAACAAAGGAGTGGCTCAGGAAGAAGCACATTAGGGTCATGGAGTGGCCTAGCCAGTCACCAGACCTTAATCCCATTGAAAACCTATGGAGGGAGCTGAAGCTGCGAGTTGCCAAGCGACAGCCCAGAACTCTTAATGATTTAGAGATGATCTGCAAAGAGGAGTGGACCAAAATTCCTCCTGACATGTGTGCAAACCTCATCATCAACTACAGAAGACGTCTGACCGCTGTGCTTGCCAACAAGGGTTTTGCCACCAAGTATTAGGTCTTGTTTGCCAGAGGGATTAAATACTTATTTCCCTCTGCAGAATGCAAATAAATTCATAAACTTTCCACAATGTGATTTTCCGGATTTAATTTGTGATGTGCTATCTCTCACTGTTACCAATAACCTACCCTTCAATTATGGGCTGCTCATGTCTTTGTCAGTGGGCAAACTTACAAAATCAGCAAGGGATCAAATACTTATTTCCCCCACTGTATATGCATAGGCATTCCCAGGTGTGGAGGTTAGATAGAGTTGGGATGGACTTATAAGAAACACTCATTCATTTTACAATGCGCACACATCCACACAAACATAGGCATAACAGCTAATGATCAACGGCTGGGAGACTTGAGCCAGAGAAGTTATAGAAATGTATCATTGGGGGTTTTGTACTCAGGGGGATTTCTCTCCTGACCAATCCCTCCTCCTGTTTGTAATACTGAGTCACTAGAGCCTCCTCTTTTCCGGAAGAGACTGGAAAATCCAGGGACTGTGAAATAGTCTGCCCAGCAACTATGGATGTCAGAAGTGAGAACAATAAATTCCTATTGCTTTTAAGTAGAGGCACTGAAAATATGTGCAAGCACCCATACTGCAACATTCCAGCTATGCAACAACAATGTGTGTCTTATATGAAAGTGATCCCAGGCAAAAGAAACTCCAGAAAGGATGAAGTTAAAAATGGCCCCAGTGGCATTCTATAAATGTAATACATTTATCAAGTCTAGAACTGAGCATTTTAGCATTATAAGCAAACATATATCCTGATCTTACTCCATTTCATTTCTGTTTAGATCAGGTTTATCAACTTGTATTAAATCCATCAAAAACAGTAGCCATTTGACTGACTGGCCAAATTTCAAGACCTTCTTTGATATCTTCACCATTAGGCTCAACCATCCAACTTGTAGTCTCTTTTAAACATCTTGATCAATAATTACAGTTTGATCTTCATATTTCCGCTCTTGTCAAGTGCTGCTTCTATGCTGCCTGACAGTTTCACAGTATCTAGCATATTTTGGATAAATGCAACCAAAAGACAGTCCTACACGCCCTTATTACATCCCATTTAGATTAGAGTAATGTGGTTCTTGCCGGTCTCCCCCAGTTCTTGCTTAAACATCTCCAAATTGTACAAAATATGACAATTAGAGTTCTATGCAGGACACAAAGGTTCAACATTTTTTTTTCTGGCGGAAATATTATGGAATTCATTACCTCATGATTTGCAAATGGAATTGTAACATGCCAGATTTAAGGCTGCTCTTAAAACTCACCTGTTTAATCTTGCCTTCCCTCTTGCAATTTAGATATTTTAACTGGTCCAGTAGTATAGGCAAGAGCACCAAACTCTCATTTTAATCTCTAAACTCAAAACTGTCTCCTAACTTACTCTTGCTAACCTTTACTGTTATAATTCTCTATTGCAGCCTTCATTTCTCTATTCTGTCCTGTCTTACTTTTGGCGGCCAGTTGCTCAGTAGGATAGATGAACAGTCTGTTGCTGGTTTTGGCAGCCTTTCTTTAGCTCAGTGGCATAGCCACGAGGGCCTGAGCCACCCCAAAATGGATCCAGCGCCTCTGGTTTGGATGGCGGGGGTCCCCGACCCTGCCAGCTGAAGCGTTTCTCCAGCACTGCTCTCCTTACAATGCCTGTCCTGCTTCCCTCTCATCACGTGCATGTTCGGCGAGCATGCGCAACACTTCATGCATGCTCAATTTCATTAAAATCGAGCATGCGCAATGTGAGGGGAAGCAGGGCAGGTAATATAAGGAGAGCATCACTGGAGAAACAATTCAGCTGACGGGGGTTGTGGATCCCTACTAGCCGAGGTATGTTGCACTGCGGCAGGAGGGGAGCGGGGGAGAAGCGGGCCAAAATGTGCACCTCACTTTGGGTTCTGGACCCCCCCCCCCCCCCCCCCACCTCGGTCTGGCTATGGCTCTACTTTACCTATACACATTAGCCACATTCTTTTAACCGTTATATGTATTGGTAACACTTACCGATCTTTGAAGGAGCAAAGGACTTACACTGACGACCCCTGTTGCAGGCACTTTGCCAAAAAACGGCCCGTGCCGGGTCTTCTAATAAACTTTAGATGCTAATCCATCCTTGAAGACCCACTGTGCTTTTTTCACTTGGCTTGGTTTCTTGTGATTTGGACTTCCTCTCTCCTCTTCGAACAAAGACCCCTGGTCAATGCCCATCCATGGTGCTAGCATGGCTTGAAGGACATGACCGATAACAAATTCCATATAAGGCTGCCAGTCAGTTCCATCGCTGAGTTTTGCCTCCAGCCACTAGATCTGTTCAACCTTTTTCACTTTGTTTCATTTTGAATAGCACATCCGGCGCTTAATGAGCATTTGAAGAAGTACGAGTGATAGTCGCGCTCCCGTCATCATTTACTGATCAATACCGCATATGCTGTGTAGTAATTTGAGTACAGGACCCTTAATGTGATTGGACTGTTGATGGCAGGCCAGGTGGCCGAAACACAGGCCCATATCGAGTTGCGGAAATGGATAGGAAGCCAGTGAAGTGACTTGAGGAGAGGGCTAATATGAGCATAACGACACTGGCGGAATATTAGTCGTGCAGCAGAATTTTGAACAGATTGAAGAGGAGAGAGCAGGGGCGTAGCCAGACACCCAATTTTGGGTGGGCCTGGGCCCAAGATGGGTGGGCAGAAGAACTCCGCCTTGTCCCACAAGTGCCTGCATACCATATGGTCTCTCAAACAACTCCCCCCCTGCATACCTTTTAAATAGATTTTCACAGGCAGCGAGCAGCAACTAATACACACTGCTCATGTTGGCCCTACAGCATGTATCAGTCACTACTTGTTGCAGGTGAAGATTTTTTTTGTTGTTGTTACATTTGTATCCCGCGCTTTCCCACTCATGGCAGGCTCAATGTGGCAGGCAATGGAGGGTTAAGTGACTTGCCCAGAGTCACAAGGAGCTGCCTGTGCCGGGAATCGAACTCAGTTTCTCAGTTCTCCAGGACCAAAGTCCACCACCCTAACCACTAGGCCACTCCTCCACTCTATTTACAAGGTATGCAGGAGGGACAATTGTTGGAAGTTTTCGGCTGGTGGGGCTTGGGAAGAATGCCTGCCAGCCACATCATAGGTGTACTGCTACTGGATGGGCCTGAGCCCAAAGTGGGTGGGCCTGGGCCCACCTAGACCCACCCTTGGCTACGCCACTGGGAGAGAGATGGCTAAGTGGGAGACCTGTGAGAAGCAAGTTGCAATAGTCTAAGCGAGAGTGTGGATGAGGGCTCTGGTAGTGTGCTCAGAAAGGAAAGGGCAAATTTTGCTGATATTATAGAGAAAGAAACGACAGGTTTTAGCAGTCTGCTGAATATGTGCAGAGAAGGAGAGGGAGGAGTCGAAGATGACCTCAAGGTTACGAGCTGATGAGACAGGAAGGTGTGTAGATGGGGGTACCAAGTCTAGAGGAAAGACACATCTGAACACTGGTCCCAAAGCTCAAAACTCCCTCTTTATCTGACTATTTACTGATAAGTAAATGGATGATTGGAAGTAT
Source organism: Microcaecilia unicolor (assembly GCF_901765095.1). Lineage (NCBI taxonomy): Eukaryota > Metazoa > Chordata > Amphibia > Gymnophiona > Siphonopidae > Microcaecilia > Microcaecilia unicolor. The sequence goes on from NC_044032.1 coordinate 393,267,797, forward strand.
ATTACATGGAATGATTTATGTACTTAACTGGTTAATGCTACTGAAAATGACCAGTTAGCGCTTAAAGCAAAACCAACTATTTGGGGGGCATTCCGGGGGCAGAATCAGCACTTGACTAGTTAAGTACTAATATTCAGCACTTAACAGGCCCCAAGGAAACTGCATAAATGGAACTGCTTAAAAATCAGTCCTATCTTAATACAGTGCCCCATAGCCGGTTAAGTGCTGAATATTGCACTTAACCAGCTAGGGTGTAGCCGGCTCCAGAAATCCAGAAATTCAATGATGAAACCTAGACATGGCTTGACATTGAATTTCCAGTCACAACACCACTGGCAGTCAGCAAAATGATGAGCGCCATCGGCTGAATATGACTACTACTACTACTACTACTATTTAGCATTTCTATAGCGCTACAAAGCATACGCAGCGCTGCACAAACATAGAAGAAAGACAGTCCCTGCTCAAAGAGCTTACAATCTAATAGACAAAAAATAAATAAAGTAAGCAAATCAAATCAATTAATGTGAACGGGAAGGAAGAGAGGAGGGTAGGTGGAGGCGAGTGGTTACAAGTGGTTACGAGTCAAAAGCAATGTTAAAGAGGTGGGCTTTCAGTCTAGATTTAAAGGTGGCCAAGGATGGGGCAAGATGTAGGGGCTCAGGAAATTTATTCCAGGCGTAGGGTGCAGCGAGACAAAAGGCGCGAAGTTTGGAGTTGGCAGTAGTGGAGAAGGGAACAGATAAGAAGGATTTATCCATGGAGCGGAGTGCACGGGAAGGGGTGTAGGGATGGACGAGTGTGGAGAGATACTGGGGAGCAGCAGAGTGAGTACATTTATAGGTTAGTAGAAGAAGTTTGAACAGGATGCGAAAACGGATAGGGAGCCAGTGAAGGGTCTTGAGGAGAGGGGTAGTATGAGTAAAGCGACCTCCTGGGGTTATGAACCCCATAACTCTCAAAGTTGAAAACATAAATCCTTTGAGCATTGGCCAATTGTAGAATTCATAATCCTTGCCTAACCAGCTTTTGCCTGTCTGGCCTCTAAACAGGGCCGACCCAATGCAAGATGCCGCTTAAGGCGGAGCTAACATGCCACCCCCCACCCCCCCCAGGCTGAGGTACTATTCTCCCCCTTTGTGGCGTTTTTCCTCACAGTGATGTGCTAAACACGGCAGCGATTCCCATACGTTGCCCTGCCGCTGCCGGCACAGGCCTCTTACCTTTCCGGCATATGGGAATCATTGCTGCTGCTGGGTTTGGAACATCACCGTGAGGTAAAACACTGCGAAGAGAGAGATGTCGCGCCTCCGAGGTGCCGCTCCTGATGAGTGTCGTCTTAGGCCCCCACCTCAGGTGGCCTAATGGTCAAGCTGCCCCTGCCTCTAAACATGAAATATAACATTAGCACCTGAGCACATAACACAGTGTAATATATAGTCATTTTTGAATGTTGTCTTTATTCCTCAGTGGTCAGGAGGTATGTTCAGGTAAACCAAGTGACCATTTAAGTCAAAGACTAGATGGATACTACTCCTAGATTCAGTTTCAGTACTATCATTGACTGGTATAGGTCATCATTGTAATAGCAGCTCTCGTCCCCCCTGCCCTCCCCCCTCCCCAAATCCACATATATAACTCAACTTATAAATGAAACCTAAATGCAAAAAAACACCAAACAAACAAAATCAACAAATATATTTTAAGAATATCCTTACCATAATGGCTTGATATTCTTCTGTGTTAACTCTATTTTAAAAAGTTGTGGGCCTGAAAAAGCTGAGCTCCTAAATTAACGCTCCTAAGTTAGGCTCCTAAATTTGTGCCCTATTTTCAGCAAAACTTAGTAGCCTAAATTTGCAGCTGAAAATTCATCTTAAGACAAGAGCTTAAAAGTTATGCTCATAAATTTAAACCTGCCATTTGTTTGCCTAGATTTATGAGCCTAGTCCTGAAAGTCAGTGCTAACCTCCTATATTCTTTTCCTTGCCCTAAATTTGTTCCTGTTGCCAGTGCCACCCACTTATGTTCCTAAATGTAACAGTTTAGTGAAATTTTGAGTTAAAATTTATGCACTCAGTCCCAGTCAATTTTCAAAGAGGCCAATTTATGAGCATACCGCTCAAAGTTAGGAGCATAAATCCTTTGAATATTGGCCTTACGTTTTGTTTTGTTTTAAAATAAGAAATATGTAAATGGAATGAAATGCTTCGGCTGACATTGCTGTCATTCCCTTTCACAGATCATTAGCTGAATCTCTTTAAGAAATCCCCTAACAAGTGTCATTTTCGAGATGTGAGTTGCAGATTTTCATAAGACTGCCCTTAGGCAGAAATTCTTACACAAAAGGCCCCTTCTGTTGAAAAAGCGATTTGTTCCAGTAACAGTGCTCATTACATTTCAGAAGGAAACGGGATTGTTGAATGAGAGCCTGAATCCAATTTGCTGAGCAAGTATGATTAGACTTTTATCTTTGTGTTTGCTCATTTGTAGAATTGCTAGCAGTCTTTTTATATACAATTAATAGGATTAATGGTTCTCCAAAACAGAAAGACAGCATCAAGGAACAGAGTGCTTCAATTTGCATATCAATAGCATGTTTGCCTCACACAAGGTTCCTTACTGGTGAAACAACAGAAAGTAACCTGTCCAGTGCCTGACACCAAAGGAAATAACCTCAGAGGGTTTTGAGATAAATTGGAATTAGCACAATTATATAAAATTATAAGGAGATTTTGTTTCAATTATCTTAAGACTTTCAGCGATCTTTAAAGACCTTTCTGTTTTGTAAGGCCTACCCTACTAGTGCTACACAATAGAACCTACATTATATTGCCTCAAAGGACAATTTCAATCTTTCTTATTTTAGATATAGCATCATTTGTATCATTCAGGCACCTTATGACCTTGTAAGGTCCCGCGCAATTAGCTTGAAGTTTATTCTAACTAACTAGGACTAAAACAAGTACTTGCTGGCCTTCATAAAACTCTCTATTATAGGCCTTACATCATACCAGGTCTTTTGCATAGTCTGGGCCAGTGGTGTACCGAGGGCGGGGCGGTTGGGAGCGGTCCACTCAGGGTGCACGCTGCAGGAGGGGTGCAGGGAGCAGCCATGCAGCTGTCGGCTCCGCCGGTTCCCTGCTCCCTCTGATGTTACTTCCTGTTCCGGGGTAGAGCAGGGATCTGGCAGAGCCGACTGCCACGCGGCTGCTTCCAGCACCCCAAGAGGAAACAGCAATGCACCCGGGGGGTTGGAGGTGATGCACCGGGGGGTACGATGCTGCACCCAGGGGTGTCGATGCTGCATGGGGGGGGGGGGATGATACTGCACTGGGGAGGGGACGCTGCACCGGGGGGGGGGCAACGCTGCACCCACAGGGGTGCGCAGAGGTGATCCCCCCAGGTGGCAGCCAACCAAGAAACACCACTGGTCTGGGCTCCCTGCAAGTTATCTCTGACAAAGCCCACAAGTTCTTCTAATCTCAGCCGCATATTAACTACATATTCAATTACAGGGATGTCAGAGGTATCAACTTTCCCCTCCCAATGTTCTCTTATTAGGTCAAGGGGCCCTCTCACCCTCCAGCCATAAGGCAGCTCAAATGGGGAGAACCCTGTAGACTCCTGAGGTACTTCTCTGTATGCAAACAGTAGATAGGACAAGTATTTCTCCCAGTCAAGGTCTCCCGTTTCTACGAAAGTGTTTAACATATGCTTCAATGTCCCATTAAATCTCTCCACCAACCCATTAGTTTCAGGGTGATATGGAGGGGTATAATCGAATGGGGGCGCCCATCTCTAAGGGCGGCCATCTCCAGGGACGGCCCCAGGATAGGGCAGAGCCAACCGTATTATCGAACAAGATGGGCGGCCATCTTTCATTTCGATAATACGGTCGGGGCCGGCCAAATCTCAACATTTAGGTCAACCTTAGAGATAGTCGACCTAAATGTTGAGCTCGCTGGACTTAGAGATGGCCAGCCTCGGTTTTCCCCAATAATGGAAACTAAGGCCGGCCATTTCAAAACCGGCCAAATCCAAGCCATTTGGTCATGGGAGGAGCCAGCATTTGTAGTGCACTGGTCCACCTCACATGTTAGGACACCAACCGGGCACCCTAGGGGGCATTGCAGAGGATTTCATTAATTGCTCCCAGGTACATAGCTCCCTTCCCTTGGGTGCTGAGCCCCCCAAATCCCTCCCAAAACCCACTCCCCACTCCCCACAATTGTACAGCACTGCCATAGCCCTTATGGGTGAAGGGGGGCACCTACATGTGGGTACAGTGGGTTTTGGGTGGGTTGTGGAGGGCTCCAATTTACCACCACAAGTGTAATAGGTAGGGGGGGAATGGGCCTGGGTCCGCCTACCTGAAGTGCACTGCACCCACTAAAACTGCTCCAGGGACCTGCATAGTGCTGTGATGGAGCTGGGTATGACATTTGAGGCTGGCAAAAAATGTTTTTAATTTTTTTTTTTTTGGGTGGTAGGGGGTTGGTGACCACTGGGGGAGTACAGAGAGGTCATCTCCAATTCCCTCCGGTGGTCATCTGGTCAGTTTGGGCATCTTTTTGAGGTTTGGTCCTGAAAATAAATGGACCAAGTAAAGTCAGCCAAATGCTCATCAAGGCCAGCCTTCATTTATCCATTATCGACTGAGGGCGCCCATGTGTTAACCACGCCCCCGTCCCACCTTCGCTACGCCTCCGGCACGCTCCCTTAAACTTTAGCCACTCCTATGATGAACTGCATTTGAGGGTGGCCAAAATCAGCTTTCGATTATGCCGATTTGGCCGCACCTGAGAGAAGGGCGCCCATCTCCCGATTTGTGTCGGAAGATGGGCACCCTTCTCTTTCAAAAATAAGCAGGATCGTGTGGTACATACAGATTTCACTCCACAGTGTGCCCACAGATTCTGGACCAACTCAGACATAAAGTGTATCCCTTGGTCTGAGAGTATTTCTCGTGGATATCCTACCGGGGAAAATATTTCTGTCAGGGCAGTGGCAATTTTTCTGATTCTATGGAGGATAAAGCTACTGCTTCAGGATATCTGGTAACAAAGTCCACCACTGTCAATATATATAATTTCCCAATCTGGCAAGGCACAGTTAGAGGCCCCATTATATCTACAAATGGCTCACTGATAATGGGTAAAGGTTTCAGGGGAGCTTGGGGGTGATCTTGGGTCTTACCCACTCTCTGGCACGCATCACAGGTTTGACAATAGTCAGCTATGGCTCAAGATACCCCCGGCCAATAGAAGTTCTGGGTCAATCTAGTGCGTGTGCGTCACCCCCTGATGCCCTGCTAGTGGAATATCATGTACAATCTGTAGGAGTTGTTCTCTGTATGCCCTGGGAACTATAAGTTGCTTGCCTGGGGGCCAGATCCTATTAGGTTAAACAGGATCAGACTCTCTGTACAATAAGCCCCCTTTCCATAGGATATGATCTTTATCAGTCTCATTGATTGGTTGACCAGCCCTCTGCCTCAGGACTTCCAGGTCAGGGTCAGAGTGCTGTGCTTCCTGAAACACATGTCTCTGTCCTTTATCAGTATCCATATCTGGAAGGGTCTCTGCTGGTGACTCTGACAAATCAGGATCATCAGTCTAATTTTATTTATTTATTTACAGCATTTATATCCCACAATTTCCCACCCATGGGCAGGCCCAATGTGGCTTACAACAATCTACATAAAAACACAGCATGTCAGGGGTCAAACAATTAATGTCCTAGAAGTATAATGGGGAAAAGGCAAAGCGAGGTAAAGTAAAAGAGAAAGAGCAGCGGTGAGTAATGTGACACCGGGGTAAGACAGATCAGAAGGTTGAGATGCCTGGCGGGAGTGAGGCATACGCTTTGCCAAATAGAAAGGTCTTGAGGCGCTTTCTGATGAATAGGTGTGTCAGTTAAGACAGGCTATTCCATATAGCCTGGAGGAGTGGCCTAGTGGTTAGGGTGGTGAACTTTGGTCCTGAGGAACTGAGTTCGATTCCCTCTTCAGGCACAGGCAGCTCCTTGTGACTCTGGGCAAGTCACTTAACCCTCCATTGCCCCATGTAAGCCGCATTGAGCCTGGCATGAGTGGGAAAGCGCGGGGTACAAATGTAACAAAAATAACATATTCACGGCCCCGGTCACCTCTGGAACTTGTGCTGCTGGAAGCACTGCAGCGCCTCCTCCTGTCGCTTGGTCAGCTGGTCCCACTTGGACTGGCTCAGGATCTGGAACTGGAAAAGTGATCTCTGCTGCTTCTGCTTGCTGGGCCGCCTGGGCCTAACTATGGATCACAATAGCGGTGTCACACCCCTTACCTCTTTATCAGCGGGGCTCTCTGGCGGCGAGGAGATGCCCGCCGCCATAGTGGATTCAGCACTCCGGGGCGGTGCTGCGTTCCCTGCACGATGCACCTGCCCGGGCCGTCCACGTCGCCCGGTGTGTTCTTCCTGACCCGCACACTTCCGGGGAGTCCCCGAGGCTGCTCGGGGCCATCGACCCGCCTCCCTGCTCCGCGGGGATTGGTCCTCCCCGCAGACGGACGTCTGATGTTATTTCCTCACTGCCTGTCTAACCCATGACAGCTCTGCTTCCTCAGCTGTGTCCTGGTGACGTCAGATGCCTGCACTATTTCTAGAGGGCTTTCCCACTGTCTTGTTGCTTTGGCTTCTACTTGGTAAGCATTCCTTTCCACTGCCAAGCGGAGTCCGGGGGCGTGTCATCACGCTCAGCAGTGTTCCACCTGGCACAAGAACTCACAAGACTGATAAGCGGAAATGCTGACTCCGCTTTCAAGGGTAATGTTCATTGGACCCATGTTGGTCCCACACATCATTGGTACCAGCATGTTTTTCATTATGCCTACTTTTCTGTATTCAGGCATGGTACCCCAATCCAGGAATACTCGAGCAATGGGTACAGTCTCTCTGGATCCATTAGCTAGCACCACCTCTGCAGTACGCCCTGGTAGAATAGCATCTTCTGGCACTAGCTCTAGTAGTAACAAAGTCACACTAGCGCCTGTGTCCACAAGCCCAGCCACCTGGGTCCGGTTCACAGTTACTAGAGTGTTGTAGTGCTTCCTTGCTTGATGAATGGCCAGTAACTTTTTATGCTGTGGCAATTATGTAGGCCTCCTTCGTGGGACTGGAGCCACCCACGAAAGCCACCAACCTTGGTGCAGAAACTGGAGTGCTCTTTAGTGCAGGCTTGGGATTATCTGGGCAATCCACTTTGAAATGTCCTGGGCGTCCACACTGGTAACAAGGACATTCATACCTGAAGTCTTTAGGTTTCTGGAGAACACTGGAGAGTTTGCTGATGGTATCTGAGGTTGCATGGATATTTGGATTAGGGCCCTAACTGCCCTTAGATCCCAGATGCAGTGGATAAGAACAGCTTCTCTTTGCCAGCCAGGTACAGTTAGACATGAAGATGTCAGCCAACTCAGCCGCTTTCTCTGGAGTATGGGGCTGGTGATCTTGAACATGTTTCCTCACTTCTGGATGATAATGCTGAAGAAACTGCTCCAGGACCATCAAGTTTTGGCAGTCCTCCAGGGTTTTAACTTCAGCTCCACTGAACCACTGCTGATGTTGGTATCTTAGCTGAATCACAAACTTGCTGTAAGTATCATCCACCCCCTTTTGCAAAGTCTGGAACTTTAGTCTGTAGGTCTCGGGGGTAATGGCACAATGGTTCAACAAAGCTTTGTGCACCTCCTCAAACTGGAAGCACATCTCCATGGACAGTCCTTGGAATGCCTCAAGTGCTCTACCAGTAAGTTTCCTCCCAGATAGCACACCCAGACTTTCTGAGGAATCTCACTGAGGCGGCAAATTTTTTCAAAGGCAGTTAGATAGCCATCTATGTCACCTTGAGCATCATCAAACTGCGCAAACAGGTTGGGCCTGATCCGGTTTGTGGATCCTGCTTCTGACCTCAGCGCAGGGGTTGGGTGGGCACTTTGGATACAAGCCATTTCTATCTGGAACTCCCGCTCTTTATGCTGCTGTTCCCATTCCTCTCGCCGCTGCTGGAATTCACGCTCTTCACGCCGCAGCTTGTCTAGCCGCTGTCACTATAGCACGTAGATCTGCTGGATCTCAGCTGGTGTGGCATCTGGCCCTGCCAACTCACCAGCAGAAGAAAGGAGATGTTGATGCCCCTGTACAAGTCATTGGTGAGGCCCCACTTGGAGTACTGTGTTCAGTTTTGGAGGCCATATCTTGCTAAAGATGTAAAAAGACTTGAAGTGGTTCAGAAGAAGGCAACAAGAATGATATGGGGCTTGCGCCAAAGAACATATGAGAAGAGACTGGAAGAACTGAATATGTATGCCCTAGAGGAGAGGAGAGGAGAGGAGAGGAGGTATTAATATAGAAACAAATATTTTCCAGAGAAGGGAAAATGGTAAAACTAAAGGACATGAATTGAGGTTGTGGGGTGGTTGACTTAGGAGTAATGTCTGAAAATTCTTGTTCACAGAAAGAATGGTGGATGCCTGGAATGACTTCCTGAAACCTTGGGGTCATCTTTGACTCTTCTCTCTCCTTCTCTGCTCATATCCAGCAGACCGCCAAGACCTGTCGTTTCTTTCTTTACAACATCTGTAAAATCCGCCCCTTTCTTTCCGAGCACTCTACCAAAACCCTCATCCACACCCTTGTCACCTCTCGTTTAGACTACTGCAATCTGCTTCTTGCTGGCCTCCCACTTAGTCACCTCTCCCCTCTCCAGTCGGTTCAAAACTCTGCTGCCCGTCTCATCTTCTGCCAGGGTCGCTTTACTCATACTACCCCTCTCCTCAAGACCCTTCACTGGCTCCCTATCCGTTTTTGCATCCTGTTCAAACTTCTTCTACTAACCTATAAATGTATTCACTCTGCTGCTCCCCAGTATCTCTCCACACTCGCCCTTCCCTACACCCCTTCCCGTGCACTCCGCTCCATGGATAAATCCTTCTTATCTGTTCCCTTCTCCACTACTGCCAACTCCAGACTTCGCGCCTTCTGTCTCGCTGCACCCTACACCTGGAATAAACTTCCTGAGCCCCTACGTCTTGCCCCATCCTTGGCCACCTTTAAATCTAGACTGAAAGCCCACCTCTTTAACATTGCTTTTGACTCGTAACCACTTGTAACCACTCGCCTCCACCTACCCTCCTCTCTTCCTTCCCGATCACATTAATTGATTTGATTTGCTTACTTTATTTATTTTTTGTCTATTAGATTGTAAGCTCTTTGAGCAGGGACTGTCTTTCTTCTATGTTTGTGCAGCGCTGCGTATGCCTTGTAGCGCTATAGAAATGCTAAATAGTAGTAGTAGTAGTAGTAGGGAGGTGGTGGGAAAAAAAACAACTTGCGGAATTCAAAAAGGCATGGGATGAACACAGTTGATATAACAAACAAAACTTCAAGGGTTGCATATGTGTTTGCATGTCAAGTGGTACTTAGATGGTGTCTCTGGCTGTATCAACTAAGGCTAATACTGGGCTGGCTTGTATGATTTGAGTCCTGCATATGGTGATCCGGTTTAGGATGGGCTGGAGAGAGCTTCAACGGAAACTCCAGTGGTTTAGAATGTAAGGACAGTGCCGGAGAATGGTCTTTATCCTGCAAATGACAAGATGGATTTGGATAGGCTGGAGCGGGTTTGATGGCAACTACAGTAGTTGGAACATAAGGACAGAGCCTGGTGGACTTCTACGGTCTATGTCCCAGAAACACCAAAGAAAGACCATGATCAAGTATATAATATCATGTTCATTGTTGATTTAAATCTTGAAATAATAATGAATGTGACTGTTGGGCAGACTGGATGGAACATTCAGGTCTTTATCTGCCGTCACTTACTATGTTATGTAATTCCAAAGGAGCTTTTCATTCCAAATTTACAGACTTAAATTCCTGCTAAACTTTTGTATCAAAAGCATTTATTTGGAACACTCTGTTTACCATATAAACTACCATGCAAGATCATAACTGCATTACTTACAATGGCATTAAACAAAAAAAGAAAAAGAGGATGCAAAAAAATAGCCTCCCACACCCAAATTACCTTACAATTCCTTGAGGTATAGTTGTGTATTCAGGGCAAGAGTGATCCCCAGTTGCTCTTGCCCTTGTCAGCTCTAATAATGATTACTCTGACCTCTTATGGCAGTCTTGCGAGATTGCCACTAGAGGTCATGGCAGCCATTTTGACAGCAGAGCCAGTTTGGGCAGGAGCAACTGGGGATCACTCTTTAGACCACTACATTTTTTTTCAAGCAACCTTTTTTTGTTTTTGTTTTTGTTTTGTTTTGTCTGACTATTTTTGTATTTAGTATTTTGATCTTTTATATTGGCTTTTCAATTAAATTTAAAAAATTTATGTGCAATGATTATAAATATAGAGAAATGATGCTTTGGTGCTTTTGTGCCTCTGTCATCTCAAATATGTGCAAGCAGAATATATTTTGAGATTTTGTTTAAATATATATATTTATTAGTGGAGTTTTCTTTGTAGTCGTTTGTGGTTAGTGCAGTGGACTTTGATCCTGGGGAACTGAGTTCAATTCCCACTGCAGCTTCTTGTGTCTCTGGGCAAGTCACTTAACCCTCCATTGCCCCTGGTACAAAATAAGTACCTGAATATATGTAAACCGCTTTGAATGTAGTTGCAAAAACCTCAGAAAGGCGGTATATCAAGTCCCATTTCCCTTTCCCATTCCTTTTATTACTGCCAGGGATTAAAAGATAGGCCCTACGGGGGCATCTACAGGTGGGCAGGAGGGAGAGGTATCTCTTGTTCAGAGGGAAGGGGGAGGGAGGGAGACAAACAGAACAAAGCACAAATTTTCAGCTTCCACCAAAAATACATGGTCAGTTTTTTGGCCGAAACCAAAACTGAGCAGAAAAAGGATTTTGGGCCAGCACCATAACTGAAACCGAAACTGAAATTCAGTCAGCCTCTATTGACATTGGAATGTAGCATACTATGCCATACCTTGTATTGTTATTTGAATATTTTTACTGCTGTAATTGACTTGCCTATGTTTGATTTATTCTTGCTGTACACCACCTTGAGTGTATTCTTTCAAAAAGGTGGTAAATAAATCCTAATAATAAATAAAATAAATTATTTTAGAACAGCAGGTCTGCACATGTAGGTCATACAGTAACATAGTAGATGATGGCAGATAAAGACCTATATTGTCCATTCAGTCTTCCCAACAAGATAAACTCATTACATATGGTACGTGATACATCATATGTATACTTGATCTTGATTTGTCCTTACCATCTTCAAGGCATAGACCGTAGAAGTCTACCTAGCACTGTCCTAAAATTTCTGAAGTTAATGTCGAAGCCCCTAAAAAGCTACACTCCAACCCACCCAAATCTATTCAGCCATGATCAGGGCACAGACTGTAGAAGTCTGCCCAGCACTGGCTTTGCTTCCCAATTATCAGTGTTGCCACCCAATCTGTGCTAAGCTTTTGTGGATCCATTCCTTGTAAACAGGATTCCATTGTGTTTACCTCCCCCCCCCCCCCCCCCCCCCCCCCCCCCCGCAATTTTGAATTCCTTTACTGTTTTCATTCCAGGTATCTACCACCCTTTCCTGCCCCCAGGAATACACATATTAAAAAAAAATCTGTGTGGAAGATACACATAAAGTGTCCAAAATAGAGAGACATCTATGTGTAATAAGACCGCCCACAGAACAGGTGGTAAAGACATGTGAATGGCCTATACATTCTGTGATAGGGATGTATCACTGTGGCTCTCCTCTCTTTCCCATGTGCCTCATGCAGTATGGTCTACACAGCCTCCCTCCACCAGCACTCTAGTAGCCTATATGCACATATACGCAGCCACAGACTCAGGAACCCAAACACACACACACACACACACAGATGTAAGGACTACCAGGCAGCAGGACACACCCAGACAGACATATCATGGGTCAGGGAATGCACAGAGATGGACATTGAGGGGGCACAGGGAAGGGGAGGGGGTTTAGTATTGCTGTTGACAGGGCTTTGCAAGGGATGATTGAGAGTTGAATGAGAGGGATAAAGAACACAGTAGAAAGGAATAAAGGCTAGGCAAAGACACACCTGTGTGGAAAGAGACAACAATCAGGCCAACAACTCACAATCAAATTTCTTCTAGTTACCAAGAACGCAAGCAGTCCCAAAAGATATATGAATTTGGTAGAGGATGACCAAAACCAATAGTTTTGGTTCTGGCCAAAACCGAATCCATGGCCAAAATCCGCCACTCGGTTTCAGCCATCCCCCAAGCCAGCCTCCCCCTTCTCTCAACAGAAAACCTGTTCCTTCCTTGGGCCGCCCACCAACTCTGCCCTCCCTCCCTTTGTAGGCTCTCCCCAGGCCTACCTTTTAAAAGCCCTGGTAGTCTAGTGGCCTCTTCAGGACAGGAGCATCCCGAGTTGCTCCTGCCCCTGCTGGATGCCTTGTGAAAATGGCAGCAGCGACTTCCTGCGGCAGCCTCAAGAGACTGCTGCTGGAGGTCATGGTTGCCATTTTGGAATTGGAAATGGCAGGAGCAGGAGCAACCTCCTGTTCATGCCATTCCCAATTCCAAAGCAGTCTCATGAAGTTGCCATAGGAAGTCGCAGCCACCATTTTCACAATGCAGTCATTAGGGACAAGAGCAACTCAGGATGCTCCTGCCCCGAAGAGGCCACTAGAGCACCAGGGCTTTTAAAAGGTAGGCCTGGGGAGGGCCTACGGGGGGGGAAAGGGACTGCCCTGGGAGGGAACACGTTTTCTGTTGGGGAGGATGGGTTTGCGGTGCTGGGAGGTGGGGCTATAGTTTCCATTTCTGCTGAAAATGCACAGGCATTTTTGGCCAATACCCGAACTCAGATTTCAGGTCAGTTTCAGTGCTGACTGAAACCGAAATTTGGTCAGCCTCTAGAAGTCGGCATTTGTAGGTGTTTCATAGCAGCTCTAAATGCTGACATCTAAATGTCTTGCCATGCATGTTGGTACACGTTGCAAAATTGGTTCTATATGTATAAAGCTCTGTACCACCCATACCATACCCCAGACATGCCTCTTTTCTACATGGGGATATCTGAACATAGCCGACTTACCACATATAAATTACACCTTTCCTACAATTGCAGTTTATACATAGAAGCATTGAAAAATGAAGGCAGATAAAGACCATATGGCCTATCCAGTCTATCCATCCATGTCATCTACTATCCCTTCCTCTGCCTTAGAGATCCTAGGTACTCGTCCCACGCTTTCTTGAATTCAGACATAGTTTTCATCTCCGGCACCTCCACCAGGAGGCCGTTCCATGAATTTGCCACCCTTTCCGTGAAGAAGTATTTCCTCAAGTTACTTCTGATTCTGTCCCTTTGAACTTTCATCCTATGCCCCTTCATTCTAGAGTTTCCTTTCAGTTGAAAGAGACTCACTTCCTGTGCATTAATGCCTTGGAGGTATTTAAACATCTTTACCTTATCTCCCCTCCCACCTTTCTTCCAAAGTATACATATTGAGATCTTTAAATCTGTCCCCATACACTTTACGATGAAGACCACTGACCTTTTTGTAGCTACCCTTTAGACCATCTTTTTGAATGTGCGGTCTCCAGAATTGTACACAGTAGTTTAAATGAGGTCTCACCAAAGTCTTATACAGGGGTATCATCATCTCCTTTTTCCTACTGGCAATTTTTCTCCCTTTGCACCCAAGCATCCTTCTAGCTTTTGCAGTTGCCTTTTTTATCTGTTTGGATACTCTAAGATCACTACATATGATCATGCCCAGGCTCACTCCTGTTTTGTTAACAAATGTTCTTCGGCCCCTAAACTGTACTATTCCCTTGGGTTTTTGCAGCCCATATGCATGACCCTGCATTTTTTAGCATTAAGCTGACAAATTCTGGACCATTCTTCAAACTTCACCAGGCCCTTCCTTATGTTACCCACACCATCAGTGGTGTCTACCCTATCACAGATTTTGGTATCATCTGCAAAGAGGAAAACCTTACAAGACAGCACTTCAGCAATATTGCTTACAAAAATATTAAAAAGAACTGGCTCAAGAACCACACTTTGCACCACACCACTGGCAACATCCCTTTCCTCAGAATGAGCTCCATATACCATTACTACTCTCTGTTGCCTTCCACTCAACCAGTTCCTAACCCAGTCAGTCACTCAGTTCATTTATTAGTTGTATATGTGGAACTGTGTCAAAGGCTTTGCTAAAATCCAAGAACACCACATCTAGCACTCTCCCTCAATCCAACTCTCTGTTCACCCAGTCAAAGAAATTAATCAGATTCGTCTGACATGACCTGCCTCTAGTGAAACCATGTTCTCCTTGGATCCAGTAGTCCATTAGATTCCACACATAGGTGCCATTTACACTTAGAAATGCTGGCATTCCTACATGTGAATTGTGAATAAACTTTCTAAAGTAACCACCTATATGTGTATTCCTTATATAAGAGTGGCATTACATATATAACTCAGGAGATTTCCCTATCCACATTTACACTTGATCCACTATTTCTGGGATAAGCAGTATAAAATGTTTTGTACATTTTTGGGATCTTACTGGGTATGTGTGACCTGGATTGGCCACTGTTGGAAACAAGATGCTGTGCTCGATGGACCTTTGGTCTTTCCCAGTATGGCAATACTTATGTATTTATGTAAGTTATGCATATGCTCTGACTAACTAATTTGGACCTGAGGTTTTTCAAAAATGCTTGGTGGAGCGTGGGAACTGTGCTTTCCTCTCTAGCATTCAAAAATACCTCCCTTAAGCAGAAATTAGAACATAGCTTTGTAATTAAGCCCCTCTTATATATGCTTAACTTACAAAATCCACCCTTACAAGTGTAAGTGGTGCCAATCAATTACATATATAAGTAGCAATATCACATGTTATACACATATGAAGTGCAATTTATATATATACTAGTAAAAAAGCCCGTTTCTGATGCAAATGAAACGGGGGCTAGCAATGTTTTCTTCTGTGTGCATGTGGGAGTGTGTGTGTCCCTGCCCTCTGGCCTCTCTCCCCTCCCCCCTCTGAGTCCTTCACTGTTACAGAGTGAGCGATTTGATTTCGTGCTTTGCTGTTTTCCTTCACTGACTGTTTGTGTTACAGAGAGGGCGGGGCAGACACTCATGGGGAAACCGGATATCTCTCCCCCTTCACACTTCCGGCTGGAGGCTTCATAGAACGTTGGTGTTGCCTTTTATATATATATATATGGAGAGAGAGATATAGATATAAATCATAAGGATATGCATTTACTTTTAAATGAACAGTATAAAAGAATGAATGAGAATATTTTAATCATTTAGCTTTAAACCAAATGGCGATGAGACCAGAATGAAACAAAAATTACAGTAGAGCCGCTTTGATGAGGGGGGAGGGAGGAGAGAGAAAGAAAAGTCTGAAATCAGTTGACCAATCACCTTGGAAACTTTTTGACAAGCCTCTTCTACTTCACCTCTCTCAAATCCCATAGCTGATTATGTCAGCAGCCCAGCAGGAAAGTGAAAGTGTGTCCTGTTCACCTTTGGCACCAGTTTCTCTCCCACGTTTAGACAGGGAAGATGATAGGAAAGTTATCGCTTCAGATACTTTGCTGAAGTCAAAAGGGGTAAAAAGAAAAAAAAAAGCCATTCAAGAGCACAGAGAGCTCTGAGGAGAGACCACTGTTTCTGTTTCAGTGTCACAGAATAGTCGCTTATAAAAATCTCTCGAGCTCTTTGGGTCCAAAACCAGACAGAATGCAAAGTTAGAGAAAAAGAACACAGACTAGCCTGTGAGAGAGAGATAGGCAGCACTGTATCTGCTGCAGTGTCAGAGAAATATCAGTTTGAAAAATATCTGACTCTATGGGATCTATAGTTGTCAGAAACAAAAAGGAACCCAAAGACAGGGTAGAAAGACATAGGCAGGGCCGCTGAAAGGGGGGAGGCAGGGGGCAAAATTCTCCGGGCCCAGCCTCCAAGGGAAGCCCTGCACCGTGGTCTCTCTCTCCTGTTCCTGACGGGCCCCAAGTGATTGGGTCCCGACAGGAGCAGGAGAGAGAAAACTCTGGCGCCGGGCCCCCCTCCAGGGCTGCTCTCTGCTCACTTCTACCGTTGTGCCGAGCGGCTGCTTTTCCCCCTCAGGCATATGCTCGGTTTTGAAGTGGGGGTGAGAGGGTATTCAATTGAGGAAGGTTCTTTGGGAGGGTGGGTTTAAGATAGTGGGAGGTTTCAGGGGAGTGGAGTGTGTCACGAACCTGGAATGTCAAAAGTAGAGCCAGATGTACGCACCTGAGACGCGCTTAATGACTCTCTTCTGAGTATCTCCAGCTTGGGTGTGCCTACACTTCAGCGTGCCTAAAGTTTGGGAGTGTCTACATTTTGGGCGCATCTACATCTGGGCGTGCCTATGTCTGGGCACGTCTACGTCTGGGCGTGTCTACATCTGGGCGCATCTGCACTTTGGGCACACCTACTCTGATGTCAGATACCTTCACTTTAAAACCAGGGACTTCTCACTACTTCATTACCTCATGTGGTGCATTTTTTCCATTGCTATTCTTCCTTGCTGACCACTGCCTGGATCTGACCTCTGCTGGATCGCCGCCTGCCCTGACCACTGTCCGGACCTGACCTCTGCTGGATCGCCGCCTGCCCTTACCACTGCCTGGACCTGACTTATGTTGGATTGCTCCCTGCCCTGACCATTGCCTGTCCTGACTTCTGAGCTCGCCTCCTCCTCTTGTCTGTGCCTGAGACTGTCTCACCGCCCGACTCCTTGTCCTGTTGGCCACCCAAACCAAGGGGGTCAACCACTGGGGAATGGTGGTTGCTGCAGGTGAAGCGTTGGGTTTCTGACTGCTGGTCTCTGGATTAGCACAAGGACTCACTTACTTTTCCTGATATCTGTGACAGATAGCTGAGGCCATGAGCTCGTCAGACAAGCCCGACCTAGCTGACCTGGCACAACTGGTGCAGCAACAGCAAACTCAACTGCATCATGTATCGGGAGTTCTCCAAGATGTTTGCTACCAGCTCTCCGCAATCTGGGTGCAGCAGCTAATGGTAACTTCACGCGGGCGCCTCTGCGCTGAGCCCTGGAGGCCTGCTCCTCCAGGTTCCTGAACCTCCTCATTTCAATGGCTCTCCAGCAGCCTGTCATGGATTCCTCAACCAGCGCCTCAAGCACTTTAAGCTCCAGCCAACATCTTTCCCTTTGGACCGTGTTAAGGTAGTCTACATCATCCCTATTATCGGGTCAAGCCCTAGCTTGGGCCTCTCCCCTATGGGAACAACAGGATCCTATACTTACGGATCTCGCAGTGTTTCTTCATCATTTCAGGATGGTGTTCGACGAGCCTGGACGTCCTTCTTTGGCCCCTAGTGAGCTCCTTCGGCTCCAACAAGGGCCTACACGGTTCATTTTCAGACCCTTGCTTCTGAGTTACGCTGGAATCAAGAAGCTCTAACTGCCATATTTTGGCAGGGACTAGCTGAGCAAATAAAGGATTCCCCAGGATGAGCTCATGGGACGGGACAGACCAGCCATTCTTGACGAACTTATAGCCTTATGTATTCGAATTGACGTTCAGTTCCAGGAGAGGGCTCAAGAACACGCAGCCCAGTGGTGGCCCCCTCGCCTAGCTCCTCGCTTTCAGTGACCCCTGCTTCCACCTCCTAGTCTGGATCCCTCACTGGAGAAATCTGATGAACCCATGGTGGTTGGCCGTTATCGCCTATCAGAACAGGAGAGGTCTCGTTGTCGGGTCAACAACCTCTGTCTTTATTGCAGACAGGCTGGTCATTTTCTCAGCAAATGCCCTCAGAAGGCGGGAAACACCTAGGCCTGGGAACTTCGGGGAGAGTGATCCTGGGCCTGTCTTCAAACCTCCCCAAGTCATTGCTGACCTTCCCAGTCACCCTCCAATTGGCTGGGACAACGATTGAGACACTCACTCTTGTATACTCGGGGGCTGCAGGAAACTTTATCAGCACTAAACTACTGTGGCAATATGATATTCCCACGCAACCCGTGGATCCAGTTGTACAGGTAACTTCTATTCAAGGAGAGGTGCTTCCTGGGACGGTCTCTCAGATCTCTATTCCACTTCGGCTACAATTGGTAAGCCTACATCACGAGACCATCCAGCTTCTGATCTTGCCACAATCCATTCATTCCATAGTGCTAGGCCTTCCTTGGCTCCTTCTGCACTCTCCTAGCATTGACTGGAGCACCTGTGAAATCATCAAGTGGGAGCCATAATGCTTTTCTGTCTGGATGCTGTTTTGCCATGCCCTGGGCTCATTATCCTTCCTAATCCTTCTTGCGCCACCCAGAGGTGCCATCTGCCACCTGAATATGCTGACTTTTCTGATGTTTTCATTAAGAAGGAAGCCGATTGACTTTCCTCCCCACAGAGACTTTGACTGTGCCATCGACTTACTCCCTGGGAAGATGCCTTAAAAAGGGGTTTATCCAACCTTCTTCCTCGCCGGCAGGGGCTGGGTTCTTCTTTGTCACCAAGACAGATGGGACCCTTCGACCCTGCATAGATTATCGAGGATTAAACGACATCATGGTCAAGAATCGCTACCCATGTCCACTCATACCAGAGTTATTTGATCGCTTGCAAGGGGCTACAATGTTCACCAAACTGGATCTCCGGGGAGCCTACAATCTGATCTGAATGTGCAGTGGCAACAAATGGAAGACAGCCTTTAATACGCACGATGGGCATTATGAATGCCCTTTGGCCTATGCAATGCACTCGCTGTCTTCCAAAACTTCATCAATCACATTCTCCAGGATCTTCTCTATTTCTTTGTTATAGTGTACCTGGACGATATACTCATCTTTTTTTCATCCCCTCAAGAACATTCGACCCATGTATGAACTGTGCTCCAACGACTTCGGGACAATCAACTATATGCTAAACTCGAGAAGTGTTCCTTCCATCAAACCTTCATTCCCTTTTTGGGGTACATTATTTTCACTACTGGTCTACAGATGGATCTGAGAAAACAACAAAACAAGCGGAAGATATCCAGAAGGACCAGACTGAAGCCACAGATGGATCTGGACAGACAATTCAAGAATGGCCTCAACCCCAAACTCTGCGAGCCTTACATTTTTTTGGGCTTCATCAACTATTACAGACAATTCATCAACCAATACTCTCTGGAGAACTCCTTGCTCTACCATGGGAATCACCACTCATTACTGTTCCATGTACCATCCCCAGACAAACGGATCACCTCTGCTGGATCACCGCCTACCCTGACCGCTGCCTGGACTTGACCTCTGCTGAATCGCCGCCTGCCCTGACCACTGCCCAGACCTGACCTCTGCTGGATTGCTGCCTGCCTGGACCACAGCCTGGACCTGACCTCTGCTGGATCGCCGCCTGCCTTGGCCACTGCCTGGTCCTTACTTCTGCCAGCTCTGAGCTCGCCTCCTCCTCTTGTATGAGCCTGAGTCCATCTCACCACCCAACTCCTTAAGTCCTGTTGGCCACCCAAACCCAGAGGCTCAACCGCTGGGGAGCGGTGGTCACTGCAGGTTTCTGACTGCTGGTCTCCAGATCAGCACAAGGGCTCACTTAGTTTTCCTGATATCTGTGACAGAGTGGAAGCTGTGCATGCAAATCTCTCTCATGAATTTTCATTGTGGGTATCCTGAAAACATGACTGGCTGGAGTGCTTCCAGGACCAGGTTTGGGAACCACGGGTTTAGAATGTTATCTGAATGGCAGTTGAATATTGCTCTGCCACAACCCGGCCCCTTATAATATGGATAGTATTGTGCCATTCACAGGGCCAGTGTTAGACATGTGGGAACCCAGGACAGAAATGGAGGAGGGGGCACCAAAGCCTACCTTCAAGATATGTCTCCTTTACATTGAGACGAACTTGGGGCTCCCTGTGGCAAGAAGGACCAAGGCAATTGCCCATTTTGCTATCCCTAAGGTCAATCCAAGCTGTTCAGCTGGTTTTTCAGCCTAATACTCTCCATATAAGAGTCAAAAATCCACGGATAAGTCCACCACCTGCCTGTCATTGTATAACTGGCTATGGATATCATCCCATATATTTTTATTTTCTACTTGCGGTGATTATTAAGTAACTGAACTGGCAAGTTATACCCTAGGTGTTATAGTCTTGAATGTTGTGCTACAAAATGCTAATTAATGACTGCCGTTAGAGCGCATAATGCTTCCACAGAGGGAAAATAATTTGCCAGTGAACAGGCTCTTAAATGTTTCTTTCTGTCCCTTTAAGAAATTGTGGATAATGAAGCTCTTTGCCATGGATTCTTTTGCATGCAGCGGCAGGAATTGATGGACCACACAAGGAAAGATCAATTGTAAAAAGTTGAATTAGTCATTCTAAATCATGCAGCTGTGGTCGAAGGGAGCTCTTCTAAAAATCATTAAACAATCATGTATTCCTATTGATTTATTCAAAATACCTTGAGGGAAAGCAGATTAAACACAAGGTAAAAGGAAGCTAATGCAGATTAAATGGATGAAGGATGGGCCAATAGTTCCCTAGGTAGTTTTTATACTAATGAGAGGAAAATTATACGTACACTATTACCAGGATAAAACGGTCTAATAGAGGTCTTTCACTTGACATATTTATGTATTTCAAATACTAAGTAGCACAGTGAATTAGGTTTACTCTGGACATTTGTTATTTTTATTGCATCGCCAAGTGATAAACAGGGTTTTCAGTTGAGGGCAGCGTACTGCTGTTGTCATGTAACCCCTGTCTGCTTAGCAAAATGCCAAGGCCGGTGACGCCGGTTCTTTCATGTCATTTATTAACGTGCTGTGGCTAGGCTTTAATATTCATATCTAGTTTTTTTTTAATAGTTTCTGTGGGTGGGTGTTTCACACATGCATTTCAATGGCACACTTACACACACACACACACACACACACACACACATGTACATACTCCTTGTGTGTGTTGTTATCCAGACAGTCCAATGCTGTTGCATTCCATGTTTCGATCAGTCTTATTAAAATGAATCCAAAATCCATCCTGCTAATGAGATAATATGTTGGCAATGTGGTTTTTGTTCTTAACCGCATATAGAATTTATTGAATGTGCAAGTCATTCTGCTGTGTTTTTTTTCTATCCCTCTCTCTCTCTCTCTCTCATAATATTTTAGGTAGTTTTCCTTTTTTACTGTTCTACCTATTTGCCTTTTCTATGTCTGTTCTCTTAATTGATGCTGGTGTTCCTTTATGTACTATTATTTTAAATTTTGTTTTATTGTAAACTCCTCTGTTATTGCCTGAAGGAAGAACGGTATATCAAAAAAAGTTACCATAAACCATAATATATTGTACAGTATAATGTATTGTACTGTTTTGGGATCTTGCCAGGTACTTGTGACCTGGATTGGCCACTGTTGGAAACAGGATGCTGGGCTTGATGGACCTTCGGTCTGTCCCAGTATGGCAATACTTATGTACTTATGACTGAAATGTTGAGAAAACGTTGTGGAAACCTAGTAAAATTATAATCCTACTCTGACCCTAGCTACAGCAGCCATCTCACTACAGAGCAATGGGAAGCAATCAGAATGGCTGCATAGAATTTTTAAAAATATGCAGAACTTTGATTATATTTTGTAAAAAAAAAAAAATGCACATGCACAGAGTCACATTTCCTGTGGTGTTCTCAGGCTGATTTTTAACCACAGTCCTGCAAGTTAGTTTTCAAAGTGGAATAAAGCACTCCAAAAAAAGTAAAGCAGCTGCAGGGATTTGTAAAAAAGACACTGCACATACTTCATCGGTCCCTCCCCTGGCAACACGCTTTTTCACCACAGGGAAGAGTGCACAGTGTGATAAGTAAGAGGGTGTCCTTCCGGGGTAGGCCACTAGAGGGCACTGGTAGGAGTATAGATGGAGGGTGCTAGGACCGGGGAGAGCCCTGGGATGTCCACAGGTGTGGGAGGTTATGGGCTGGGTCCTGTGTAGCTAATTAAACACTTTATACCCACCTGAGTTGTGAAAGGAGGAGAAGTGAGCTGGCAGCAGGAGAAGAGAGAGCCCCTGGAAAATACTGGCTAACCCTATGGACTTGTGGAGGACTGTGTGTCCCAAAGGAGATCAGCAGGCTGAAAATCCTGGGGTAAGAAGTCCCTAAAGCATTAGTGTTTGACTGTGTGTCTTCAGTACTTATAGGAACTGTGTGTTCAGTGGGGGGACTGTGTGTCCAAAGAAGAAAAGACTGTGTGTCCAGAACTGTGGGTTCAAAGAGGGGACTGTGTGTCCAAAGTACTGAGAGAAGCAGGCTGCAAAGCCTGTGGTTGAGAGTCCCCAAAGTATTGGTGTAGTACTGAGCCCATGTATCTGTGTGGGGAGGCTCAGTGTGAAGATCTATGAAAGCATAAAGTATTAAGCTAAAAGAAGTGTGCCCAGGGGCTGGAATAAAGAGTTGCCTGAGAAATATGCAGTTGGTGAGACCTGTTTAATTTGCTGAGTGGGAACCAGGTCACCATGAGTGAGAAGGGGTAGCACACTAATTTGCATATGATCTGCATAGTGAGAACCAGGTCACCCTGAGTGAGAAGGGGGATATCACAAATGGCACCCCAGTTGGGACCTGACTGTTGAACTACCACCAGGTGACGAGGATATCAGAGGAGCCCTGCTACCCTTGGCAGTTGAATATTCCTGTCTGAAAGGGAACAGCGGAGGACGTGTGTGGACCCAGGCAGTCGGTGTATCCCCAGTGAAGAGAGATGGAGGTGTCCTTGGAGGTTCCAGAAGCCCGTCGAGGGGGCAAACACTAGCAAAAGCACTTTGCTCACCTACCCCAGGTAAAGGGTACCTAGGGGGGAGGTGAGGGTGGATTTGTAAGAACTGGAGGCTTGGGAGGGTTGCTGAGGTAGAGCAGCAATTATTTTAATGGTGGGGGTATGTGATAAGTAAGAGGGTGTCCTTCTGGGGTAGGCCACTAGAGGGCACTGGTAGGAGTATAGATGGAGGATGCTAGGACCGGGGAGAGCCCTGGGATGTCCACAGGTGTGGGAGGTTATGGGCTGGGTCCTGTGTAGCTAATTAAACACTTTATACCCCACCTGAGTTGTGAAAGGAGGAGAAGTGAGCTGGCAGCAGGAGAAGAGAGAGCCCCTGGAAGATACTGGCTAACCCTATGGACTTGTGGAGGACTGTGTGTCCCAAAGGAAATCAGCAGGCTGAAAATCCTGGGGTAAGAAGTCCCTAAAGCATTAGTATTTGACTGTGTGTCCTCAGAACTTATAGGAACTGTGTGTTCAGTGGGGGGACTGTGTGTCCAAAGAAGAAAAGACTATGTGTCCAGAACTGTGGGTTCAAAGAGGGGACTGTGTGTCCAAAGTACTGAGAGAAGCAGGCTGCAAAGCCTGGGGTTGAGAGTCCCCAAAGGTGGGGAGGCTCAGTGTGAAGATCTATGAAAGCATAAAGTATTAAGCTAGAAGAAGTGTGCCCAGGAGCTGGAAAAGAGTTGCGTGAGAAATACGCAGTTGGTGAGACCTGTTTAATTTGCTGAGTGGGAACCAGGTCACCCTGAGCGTGAAGGGGTAGCACACTAATTTGCATATGATCTGCATATTGAGAACCAGGTCACCCTGAGTGAGAAGGGGGATATCACAACAGCCATTTATTGAATCTGTCCAATAGCACATATGTGACTTTAACAAATACTAGTATACTGATGCTTATCCCAGAAATAAACAGTGGATTTTCCCAAGTCCATTTAATAAAGGTCTATGGACTTTTCCTTTAGGAAGCCATCCAGACCCTTTTTAAAGCCCGCTAAGCCAACCGCCTTTACCACATTCTCTAGCAACGAATTCTCTGGCTCCTGCCTGCTTAAACCCCACTTAGCAAGCTCTCCCTGACTATATAGCAGCAGTTAACTGCAAGTTGCCACTGAATATCCCCTCTGACTGCCATGATACTGTGATGGTCCATATACAGAGTCAGGGAGGAGCCTGCAGTTATGCAGGCACTAGCCATGCTCAGGGTCAGTGCATATATAGCTAAACGGGGAAAGGGAATGGGACTTGATATACCATCTTTCTATGGCTTTTGCAGCTACACTCAAAGTGGTTTACCTAGTATATACAGGTACTTATTTGTAGCTGGGGCAATGGAGGGCTAAGTGATTTGCCCAGAGTTACAAGGAGCTGCAGTGGAAATCAAACCCACTTCCCCAGGATCAATGTCCACTACACTAACCACTAGGCTACTCCTCCACTGGGCAGATAGGACTGGATTACAATATGTGGCTATCAGCAGCTGTAAAACCATTGGCTGTTATGGGCTGATTATCAGGGGAAAAATTTTTTTTCAATCCTTTTCTTGTCTGATCGTTTAGGGATCATTTACTAAATAATGAGCACTAGAACTATTAACACAAGAATAGTCATATTGGATCAGACCAATGGTCTATCTAGCCCAGTATCCTGTTACCATAGTAGTCAATACAAATCTCAAGTACTTGACAGAATCCAAAAGAGTAGCAAGATTCTATGCTAATGATCCCAGGAATAAGCAGTGGCTTCACCATGTCTATCTTAATAGCAGATTATAGACTTACCTCCAGGAATTTGTCCAAACCTTTTTTTAAACTCAGATACGCTAACCACAGTAACCATGTCCTCGAGTTCCAGAGCTTAAGTATTCGTTGAATGAAAAAATATTTCCTCCTATTCATTTTAAAAGTATCACCATGTAACTTCATGGAGTGTCCCCTAGTCTTTGTATTTTTTGAAAGAATAAACAATTGATTTATGTTTACCCATTCTACTCAATTCATATCCCCCCTCAGTGGCAATATCAAAATTGGAAGAGATATCATCGGTTACACAACTGGAAAGATGTAAAATCTGCATTTTGACCATATTAAGCTGAAAATGGTTAGTTTAACTTGTAACCATTGACTAATAGCATGTATACAGAGCATAAGCATCTTAAAAGAAGAATTAATGGAAGAATAATTTCCAGCAGAAACTGAATGTCATCAACATATAGACTGAATTTTAGCTGAAGACCATCTAACAATCTACAAAGAGGTACAAGAACCTGTATGGCAATCTGACTCGCTGGATAAGACTGAATGTAAAGATACACAATATATCCTACCCTTCAAAAAAGACGCAAACCAGCATAATACTAAACCATTCAGCCCTATCGATTTGAGCCAATTAATCAGAATGGAATGATCTATCGTGTAAAGGTTGCGGATATATCCAGGCTCACAAGATGGTATTGTTTACTTTTATCAAAATCTTCTCACTGTATCCAATATAGAAATAAGCAATGTTTGTGTATCATGAAAAGATCTGAAACGGAACTGATTAATATCTAAGATTTCAAGTTTGTTTAAGAAATCTATAAGTTGATCGTAACCCTGCCTTCCTTTCTTCCCAGCATCTGCTCTCTTCCCTCTCTCTATTCATTTCACCAATTTCATCTTATACGCCTCCTTCTTCCCTACCCCAGCATCCATGATGGCATGGAAGGGGAGACTGGGTAGGCCATATGGTCTTTATCTGCCTACATTTTTCTCTTTCTTTAGGATTACTAAGGGAGTGATAGGGAGAGTAGAAGGCATAGATGGGCAGACTGGATAAGCCATCTAGTCTTTATTTGCCTACATTTTTCTATGTTTCTATGCTTCTATCTACCCACCTAGCTCCTTTTCCAATATTCATTTACCTTTCCCTTTCTCCTTCCCCCAGCATCTATCCTTTTGTCCATTCCGTTCTACCTTCTTTATATATGCCTTTCTTTCTTCCCATGGTATTTGTCCTCCTCTCTTCTCACTCCTCAACATCTTCCCTCCGTCTGCCCACCAGTATTAACCTTCTTCTCCCACCCATCTCCCAGCATCTGCCAGTACTTCCTTCTTCCACTCCCTA
This sequence comes from Microcaecilia unicolor, assembly GCF_901765095.1. Classification (NCBI taxonomy): domain Eukaryota; kingdom Metazoa; phylum Chordata; class Amphibia; order Gymnophiona; family Siphonopidae; genus Microcaecilia; species Microcaecilia unicolor. The sequence continues at coordinate 393,293,755 of NC_044032.1, forward strand.
ACATATGCTTTTGTGCTTCAAACCTGCTCTTGGTTCAGCAGCTAATGAAGGGAAACAACAGCAGGGAATGAAGGAAAAAGCTTCATTTATTTGAGTAGGGCCATTCCCATGTCAACTGCTTTTTTCTTTTAATAGAAATGAATATATTATTTATTGCATTTGTATCCCACATTTTCCCACCTATTTGCAGGCTCAAAGTGGCTTACATAGTTTTAACATTGTCATTTCAGGATATCAGGTACATTTAGTAATGTGAAGCGATTAAGTAAGGGAAGAAAGAGGGCAGGGAGTGATTAGGGTAGTTATATTTATAAAAGGTGAGCGTTCATAATGGAGTGGGTTGGTGAGGTGGCTCAGTGAGGCTGTAGTTTCTCATTGTAGGCCTTGTTGAAGAAAAAAGTCTTCAGAGATTTTCGAACGATAGTTGTTTCGTTGATTGCTTTTAAGTCTGTAGGTAATGCATTCCATAACTGCATGCTCATGTAAGAGAAGGTAGTGGCATGCACCAGCTTGTATTTAAGTCCTTTGCAGCTGGGGTAGTGTAGGTTGAGAAATTTGCGGGATGATCTTGTGGCGTTTCTGGGGGGTAGGTCCACAAGTTTTATCATGTAGATTGGGGCATCTGCGTGAATGATTTTTGTGAACAATCGTGCAGATCTTGAACGCAATGCGTTCAGTGAAGTTTCTCCCTTAGGGGTTTTGCACTTTCATATTTAGTTTTTCCAAATATGAGTCTGGCGGCCGTATTCTGGGCAGTTTGGAGTTTTTTTTATTGTCTGTTCTTTGCAACCAGCGTACAGCGTACAGTGCATTGCAGTAGTCCAGATGACTTATTACCATTGATTTTACCAGGGTACGGAAGATGTATCTCGGGAAGAAAGGTTTTACTCTTTTGAGTTTCCACATGGCGTAGAACATCTTTTTCGTCGTGTTTTTCACATGGGTATCAAGAGTGAGGTTTCGATCAATGGTGACTCCAAGAATTTTCAAGTTTTGTGAGACAGGAAAGGAACAGTAAGGTGTGATTATGGTGAAGTTTTTTGTTATGTTGTGAGGTGAGTACAAGACATTGTGTTTTTTCTGCGTTCAGTGTTAGTTGGAATGCATCTGCCTATGTGTGCATTATTTGGAGGCCTTGGTTGATCTCGTTGGTGATTTCATCTAGATCATGTTTGAACGGGATGTAAATTGTGACGTCATCTGCATATATGTAGGGGTTGAGGCCTTGATTGGCTAGTAGTTTGTCTAGTGGTGTCATCATTGAATAAGGTTGGTGAGAGGGGGGATCCCTGGGGGACTCCACACTCGGGTATCCATGGGGGTGATCTGCCCGTGTTCGTTGTGACTTGGTATGATCTTGTGGTCAGGAATCCTTTGAACCATTTGAGAACGGTTCCTCCTACTCCGAAGTATTCTAGTATGTGTATTAGAATATCATGATTAACCATGTCAACGGCACTGGACATGTCGAATTGTAGGAGGAGAATGTTGTTGCCAGTCGCAATTGCCTGTTTAAATGAGTTCATTGTGGACACTAGAACAGTTTTGGTGCTATGGTTAGACTGAAATCCTGATTGAGTCTCTTGCAGTATTGAGTGTTTATTTAGGTATTCAGTAAGTTGTTTCGTCACTATGCCTTCCATGAGTTTGGTCATGAGTGGAATAGATGCTACTGGGCGATAGTTGGTTAGGTCCATTATACTTTTCTTAACATCTTTCGGCAGCGGAGTGATAGGATGTTTTCTTTATCCGTGGGAAAGAGTCCGTTTTGAAGCCTGTGATTTACGTGGTTCATGAGGTCTGTTTTGAATTGTTTGGGTGCGGATCTTATTAGACTATTAGGGCAGATGTCTAATTTGCATTGCGATTTGGCGTATTTTCCGAGCCAAAAAAGGAGGGAACTCTAGAATTTTGTTTTAGCTTACAGAACTAATAACTCCCTTCTGAACACTGGTTACTTATTGCTAATTAATATTAAACCAGAGAAGGAGCTAAAATGTCCTGTGTATTAGCCACAGCTACTTCATTTGAAGCCCTGCTTCACCATTAAACTCAAGGTGAATTACAGAATATAAACAACCTTAATCAAATACAGAATGATATAATTTTTCCAAGATGGAATCAAATTTAAAATATAGTCAAATGCAGAGATATTACACAATTTCAAATATTCAATCACTAGAAACATATTCATATTAAAATAAAATTTGCATGTTACTTAAAAACGTCTGGGGAAAAAACAGGCTTTAAGATGCCATTAGAGACAGAACAAATTCATGCTACATGCTGAAAAAACTCACAAGTCACGCTTTGAAAATGTTTGTGTATTTTAGAGCTTTTATATAATCTCATATGGAAGAGGAATGGTAGCACTGCTCCCAGAATCCCTTTTTGTTTCTCACATGCTCTGTCTTATCACTGCTTCTCCTTTCCCACCATATGGTCACCATTCCCATGGCAGAACAGGCTTCTTTGGCCTCTAGTGGGTTGCTCACCTTGATCTGGTGCCAACAAACCATTCATACTAAAAGCTAAATTCTAAGCATATCTGTAATGAAAAAGGAGTCTATTTGTTGAGGTCACTTTGTGTTCAGAAAAAAAAAATGTGCAGCCAGATGAACCTGGGAATATGATTTTCTCTTGTTATTATTAAGTAAAGCATGGACTGCTTAAAGGCTGTAGACTCCCCTGAACAACACACAGAATCCCCCAAATCATCAGCCCAATAACCAGAAGCATTTATCTAGATGGTGGCAACTAAATAAGTGCCCTATCCAGGCCCTAGCTATGAATTTTCAGCATTACTATAGGAAAAGGAAATGGAGGTTTAAGTGACTTTCCCAAGATCACAAGAAGCAGCGGTGGGATTTGAATCAGGATTCCCTGGTTATCAGTCCAGTGATTTTATCCATATAATTAGTGCTGGTCACAACAGAATAAGAATATTCACTGCTGCACAGTTGTGGATAGTGTCACTGAATATAGTGTACATAGACAATTTAAAACAAACGGTGACAGAGATGTTTGAATTTTGACTTGCATATATTTTAGAGGTAATTGTAAAGGTGGGGGGCCTCCATTTAGGTGCCCTTATGCCGTGAGGTGAGACCCAATTCTATAATGGCACCTGAGTGTCCAGATGTTATTATAGAATGCTAGCATAATCCAGTTTGGGGCACTTAAAATCTAGGTGCCCGCAGTAACATCAGTCATAGACCTGCAGGCATCCAAGTTTGGCAAGAGCAGGTGTAACTTTCAGCATTCTGTATTTGCAATTGTAAGTGCCAGCCCTGCCCATGCTCCGCCGCTAGCATTTAGGCACCATGCTACTTAAGTGCTCCCTTACAGCACAGTGCTTTGGGCAGTGGTTCCCAAACCTTCTCCTGGAGGCATCCCAGCCAGTCAGGTTTTCAGGATATCCACAATGAATATTCAGGAGAGAGATTTGCATTCACTGCCTCTTTGCTATGCAAGGTTCTCTCATGAATATTCATTATGGATATCCTGAAAACCTGACTGGCTGTGGTGCCTCCAGGACCAGGTTTGGGAACCACTGGCTTAGGGGTAATATTGACATTTACATGTATATATGCACACACGCATGTGTCAAAGTCAGTATTCACGTTTTTATTACTCACCTAAATGTAAATTCCTCACTATAGAAATGCTTCCTTACTGTACTATCTTCCACCCTTTTGTTTCTATTTTATGTTTCAATGGTTTTTATTGATGACACATAGAAAAGCACAATCCATCTTAACATAGCTTGTTTCAATACAGGTCAACAGAACTCAATAAAATAACATTTCTGAATTAATACTTTCGTGTAGCCATCAAATGTTTATAACTTTCCCCCCCCCCCTTCCCCCCCCCTTTTCTACTCCCTCCTCCCTTCTTATGTACCCCTCTAATGTGTCCCCCCCCCGTGCACCCTCTTTAAATGTACTATTAGTCATAGTTTATTAAGGATTAGACTTCTTCCCCGTTGTGTTAACTTGGCCAAGTAGGGGTTCCAAATCCCAAGAAATCGCAGCTTGCGTTTATAAGAGCCTCTGGCCTCTAGAGCTTCCCAAGTAAGTACCTGATGTATTTGATTTCGCCAATGCCAGTATTCAGGTATGTTCTGTGAGGTCCATTGTTGCAAAATGCATTTTCTTGCTATTAAGCAAAGTTTACGGCATAGCAAAGCATCACCTGTTCTGAACCCACTAAATGCGTCCGGACAATCGAGCACTACCTGAGCAGGTGTACCCTGTATACAATTTGGCATCATGAGAGAAAGAAAAGCCACCACCCTCTTCCAAAAACATCTTATAAGCGGACATCCCCAAAACCCATGATATAGAGAGTTGTCGGCTAGGTTACACTTCAAGCAAATGGGCGTCCTTATTCCACCTGCGCGGAATAGCTGCACTTGTGAAAAGTAGGCTCTGTGTATAACTCTGTACGCGCATTCTCTATATCCTGCGCCAGTGATTAAGTGTGTTATATTCTTAAGATGTGTTGCTATATCCCAAGATGCTAAGTCTTGGCCTACCTCTACCTCCCAACGCCTCTTAAGCTGAGCCAGCTCTTTTCCAGGTACTAATGACCAAATTTTCTTTTGTAAATTCGAGATGGAGGGAGCCTCATTAGAAACTTCAGCAAATAGGTTTAAAATTTTTTCTCCCAAACGAAATTGAAGTGACACCTTATTAAGAGAATGAACATAATGTTTCAACTGACAATGTGCAAAGGTGTCACCCCACCGAATTAACTCTTGAGGGATTAGATGATTTAAAAGTTTAAGCTCTCCTGTGTGGCTTACCACTGTCTCCAGGCTAGTGAAGCCCTGTGCTTCCCAACGCACAAAAACTGAATTTTCTTGTCCGGGTCCAAACATCGGGTTCCCTCTAATCGTTAAGAGTTCCGACACCTGTGGGTCTCCCCCCAAAAGTTTCCCCAAAAACCTCCATGCATCTCGTACAGGTCTCAAAAGAACAGATTTACCTCCCGAATGTGCCAGTGATGGACCATCCCCATGCAACAACGAGACCAATTGGTATGGTTTAAACAATTCCCTTTCTATGCCCAGTGGTGTATGGTAATCAGAGAGACAAATCCAATCACGTACCTGTCTCAAGTTACATGCTATGTTATAGAATTTAATATTGGGCAGTCCTATACCACCTTGTTTCCATCCCCCCAAAAGTAAGGGCAACCGTATCTTTGCCTTTTTATAAGCCCAACAAAACCTCGTCACCAATCTATAAAACAATCGTATATCCCTCTGTATTAATCTTATTGGCAGTGTTTGCATAACATATAGCCATCTAGGAAGAATTACCATGCGTATCAAGCACAATCGACCTGACAATGACAGTGTCAACGCCTTCCAAGCATCCAACTGCTGCCTTGTTTTCTCTAACAGCCATTGCATGTTGGTTCTTTGTATGTCCACTGTCCTTGCAGTCAGTAGTATACCCAAATATCGAAAGGAGCTCTCCACCCATCGTAGTGGAAACTGTCCCACCCATGTTCTACGGGTCTCTACTGTTATAGCCAGTGCTTCTGATTTATCGTAATTAATTTTAAATCCTGAGTATGTTCCAAATTCTAAGAATATTTCCAATAAGTCTGCCAGTGATTCCCGAGGCTTAGTGAGCACCACTAGCAGATCATCAGCAAAGGCTGCCACTTTAAATTCTTGATCACCAAACTTCACCCCACTGATTGACGTACACGAAGAGATATCGCGGATCAAAGGATCCATATATAGTGCAAAAAGTAAGGGTGAGAGTGGGCAACCCTGCCGAGTTCCCCGTTGAACTTTAAATACTTCGGATTGCAACCCATTCACCCACAATTTAGCCTGCGGCGCTTCATATAGAACTGTTATCGCCCTCATAAACCACCCCTGAAATCCGTATTTTCCTAAGACAGAAAACAAAAAAGGCCACTCCACCCGATCAAATGCTTTTTCGGCATCAAAGCTGATCATAATGGCTGGGTCACCCGTGTTCTCTAAACGTTCTAGGGAAGCTAAAATACATCTAAGGTTTCGAGTTACCGACCTTCCTTGAACAAAACCCACCTGTGCCTCGTGGATAATACTTGGAAGCACACGTCTCAACCTGTTCGCCAAGATTTTTGCAAAAAGCTTGACCTCTTGGTTAAGAAGCGAGATTGGCCTGTAAGATGTTGCTAGGGTGTGATCTCTTTTAGGTTTAGGCAGTACTATTATTTGGGCTAAATTAAGATGTTTTGGTAACTGGCCATACTCTACCCAGGAATTAAATGCTGCAGTTAAAGGTGAAACTATAGAGTCCCCCAATACTTTGTAAAATTCTGCCCTTAAGCCATCCGGGCCCGGAGCTTTGCCGAGCTTGCAGCTTCCTATGGCCCAGCTCACCTCATCGCTGCTAATAGGAGCATTCAAGGCCTTACATTCTTCCTGTGATATATGTGGTAGCAAGACATTTTCTAAATAGAGGTCTTCGCTAATTCCACTTTCCTCTCCTGGCTTATACAGTTGCTGGAAAAATTTCTGAAAGACATCTCTTATTTCTTCATCTGCGTGACATAGTTTACCCGCATCATCTCTAATAGTTAGTATATGTCTGGATACGTTCTTGGAATTAATCAAATTCGCTAGCATTTTGCCCCCTTTATTCCCATATCTATAAAGTTGGAATTTGTAATATGCCTGCGACTTAACTGCCCTATCATGTAGTAAAGTATTCAACGCAGTCTGGGCACTTATAATATTTTGTCTAATCTGGTGAGTGGGCTGTTCCCCAAATTTTTTCCGTAAACCAGTTATATGTTTTTCTAAACGTAAAATTTCATTATCTCTGGCTTTCTTGTGGTGACTGACATAACTGATTGCGTCTCCCCTTAGTACCGCTTTTGCAGGTTCCCAAAATAAAGCAGCCCTATCTTTCATCTCTTCATTATTATGTGAATAATCCTTCCACTTGTTTACAAGGAACTCCCCAAATTTCCCATCTTTATAAAGGTAACTAGGAAAGGACCAACCTCTTCCCTTTCCTCCTTGATTCCCCCCTTTCCATGTCATCGACACTGCTGCATGATCTGAAATTATACAAGGGCCAATCTCCGCTCCTATTACATCTGAGAAATTCTCACGTGAGGCTAGTAAGTAATCAATCCTAGAATGAGTCTCATGTGCTCTGGACTGATGTGTATAATCCCTTTCTGATGGATGGAGAACTCGCCATACATCTATAAGGCCCAATATTGAGCAGAAATCTGGCAGTCCCCTCATTTTCGATACCCCTTGCCCTGCCGGGGGATTAGATTTATCCATCTGAGGATTCCAAGCCGTATTAAAGTCTCCCCCTAGTACCAAAGGTGTAGATTCTATTTTGGACAAGATTGTAATTAAATTTTTATAAAATTTTTGGTCAAGTTGGTTTGGGGCATATATACTACCCAGGAGCAACTGTTGTCTGTTTATTGTTGCCCGGCAGAAAATAAAGCGACCGTCTGGATCCTTCACAATGTTATTGATTTGCATTGCCACCCCTTTTCTGACTAAAATGGCTACTCCTCTTTTCCGTCCCACTGCCGCTGAGGCCACACAATCCCCTACCCACCATTTTACTAATTTGGCATGTTCACTGTCTGACAGATGCGTCTCCTGCAGAAACACTATATCTGCCTTAATACGTTGTAAATACTGCAATATTTTAGATCTTTTTATGGGGGAGTGAATACCCCCCACATTCCACGTAACTATCTTAACCATGTTCCTTATAGAAAGTATTACTTAACCCCAATTATTTAACATCATATCTGGGGAGAAACCTGCCCAGCCACTGGTCCCCCCCCCTCCAGTATCTCAAAGTTTTCATCAACACGTACATCATAATAAGTTGCTTTTGCAAAAGATTCATTCCTAATCTTCTTGTCTGGTGCACTTTCCTTTTGTTTCTATTTTATATTTAAAGGTTTTGCCTTTCTTTCTATTCCTTTCTCACTTCGTAAGTACATAAGCACCGCCATACTGGGAAAGACCAATGGTCCATCAAGCCCAGCATCCTGTCTCCAACAGCGGCCAATCCAGGCTTCAAAAACCCGGCAACCCCCCCTCTAAAAAAAAATGAATAGTGAGTGTACTATAGAGAGTGAATGATTACCCTTTCCTATCAAATAATGGAGTTCTTTTTCCTTTCTTCTTTGTGTTTTAGTCTGTAAACCGCTTAGTCCTGCCTGGTCAGTCCAAGCGGTGTAGAAAGTACCAGTAAACTATGAACTACATGGAACCATTTGCAGTTTGCCCATATTCCACATGTATTGAATAGTTGGTGGTAGTCTGCACTGCATTCACACATCCATTGCATTACATTTCATTACATTAACCTAGGTTAATCACATAAGAGACCAGATCATACTGTCCAGGATTTATAATAAGGATATAAACTAGGAATAAAATATAAATCAATATTACCACAAACATATTTCCTAAATAAGAAAAGAATGTTTTTAATACTTTCCTAAATGTTGGGTAGTGTCTACAAGATCTAATTGAATTTGATAGAGAATTCCATACAGTCGTAGCTTGTTATGCAAAAGAGAGAAAAAAGTTTCATATGATATCTTCTTTGGGGCTGGAAAACTTAACAACAAAGTACTATGAGTATTATGTGTAGTATTGTCTTCATATAAAAGACATATATAAAGGACCTTCTCCTTTCAGACTCTTAAAAACCAGATTGGGACATTCAAAATTCCCCAGATACTTTGAAAAAGGCTCTGCCGACACAGACCCTTTTGTAAAATATGGTGAGAGATAAAGGAAGAGGACAGGTCTTTAATGGAGAGGGGGCAATAAAATGGGAGTGGGAATCTAACATACTAACAAAGTAGATGACGGCAGATAAAGACCTGTATGGTTCATCCAGACTGCTCAACGAGATAAATTTATTACATAAGGTATGAGGTGATACAAGGTCATAACAACATATGTATACCTGAACTTGATTTGTCCATGATATTTTCAGAGCAAAAACCATAGATGTCTGCCTGGCACTGTCTCTGTTCAAAAACTTTTGAAATTGTTATCGAAGCCCTTGATAAGCTCCATTCCAGCCCATCCAGATCTATCCAACCATGATCAAGGCACAGACCATAGAAGTCCACCCTGTACTGGCTTTGCTTCCTAATTACCAGTGTTGCCACCTAATCTCTGCTAAGCTTCTTTGGCTCGATTCCATCTAAACAGGATTCCTACGTATTTATCCTACATATTTTTGAATTCTGTTATGGTTTTCATCTCCACTACCTGCCGCGGTAGGGCATTCCAAGTATCTACCACTCTGTCGATGAAAAAATACTTTCTGACATTATTCCTGAGTCTTCCTCCCTTCAACCTCAATTCATGTCCTCTAGTTCTACCACCTTCCTGTTTCTGGAAAGGTTTTGTTTGCGGATTAATACCTGTCAAATATTTGAATGTCTGTATCATATCACCCCTGGTTCTCCTTCCCTCCAAGGTATACATGTCCAGATTATTAAGTCTCAACTCGTATGTCTTGCTACGCAAAACACAAACCATTTTCTTCGCTTTTCTTTTAACCACTTCTAAACTGTTTACATCCTAGGCAAGATATGGCCTCCAAAACTGAACACAATACTCTAAGTGGGGCCTCACCAATGACTTGTACAGGGGCATCAACACCTCCTTTCTTCTACATGTTATACCCCTTTCTATGCAGCCTAGCATCCTTCTGGCCGTGGCCACCGCCTTGTCACAGTTTTGTCGCCCTGAGATCCTCAGACACAATCACTCCAAGGTCCCTCTCCTGAGCTGAGCTTATCAATCTCTTCCCTCCTATCCAGTAAATCTCTTTTGGATTTCTGCACCCCAACTGCATCATTCTGCACTTCTTCGCATTACATTTTAACTGCCAGACCCTTGACCATTCGTCCAGTGTTTAGAGATCCTTCCTCATGGTTTCTACAATCTCCAAAGTATCCACTCCATTGGCTATCTTTGTGTCATCCACAAAAAGGCAAACCTTTCCTCCTAACTCTCCAGCAATGTCTCTCACAAATATATTAAACAGAATCGGCCCAAGCACAGACCCCTGAGGTACTCAACTGCTCACTTTACTTTCCTCCAAGCAAGTTCCATTTACAACCACCCTCTGTCGCCTGTCGGTCAACCAGTTTCCAATCCATTTTACCACCTTGGGTCCTAAGTTCAGCCCTCTCAGCTTATTCACAAGTCTTCTGTGAGGGACCGTATCAAACACTTTGCTGAAATCCAAGTAGATTGCATCTAGCACATGTCCTTCATCAAATTCTTTGGTCACCCAGTCAAAGAAGTCTATCAGATTCATTTGGCAGGATTTTCCTTTGGTAAAGCCATGTTGCCTCAGATCCGGTAACCCGTTGGCTTCTAGAAAGTTAATTATCCTTTCCTTCAGAAGCAGCTCCATTATTTTTCCTACCACCGACGTGAGGCTTACCGACCTGCAGTTTCCCACTTCTTCTCTGTCCCCACTTTTGTGAAGAGGGACTACATCAGCTCATCTCCAATCTTGGTGAACATCTCCCATCTCTAAAGATCTATTAAATAAATCCTTAAGAGGACCTGCCAGGACTTCTCTGAGGCCCCTCAGTATCCTGGGATGTATCCCACCTGGCCCCATAGTTTTGTCCACTACCTGATTTTCAAACTGCTTATAAACACTTTCGTCCATGAACAACACAATATCCACTCCAATCCTAGATATACCCTTGGCAGCCAACCATGGTCCTTCTCCAGGATTTTCTTCCATGAACATAGAAGTATTTGTTTGGCACATTTGCTTTATCCTCATTACTCTCCACATAGCTATTCTCAGCATCTTTCAGTCTTACAATTCCATTCCTATCTTTTCTCTTTTCCCCAATATATCTGAAAAGGTCTTGTCACCTCTCTTTACATCTTTAGCCATTTTTTCTTCTGCCTTTGCTATCACTTGCCATATTTCCCTCTAGGCTTCTTTGAGTTTAAGTCAGTAATCTCTTCTATGATCCTCCTGTTGTGTTCTTCTGTATTTCTTGAACGAAGCCTCTTTTGTCCTTATTTTTTCAGCCACTTGCTTGGAAAGCCATATAAGCTTCCTGTTTCTCTTGTTTTTGATTACTTTCCCTGTGTAAAGATCAGTTGCCATACTTATAACAAGCTTTTAGCTTAGACCATTGCATTTCCACTTCACCTGTGGCTACCTATGCCACCAGCTCCTTCTTCAGGTATTCCTCCATTTTACCAAAATTAGCATGTCTGAAATCCAGTACTTTGAGTTTTGTGCAGCTGCACTCTGCTTTTGCTCTTATATCAAACCATGTCGTGTTATGATCACTATTGCCTAGGTGGGCACCCTCCCGAACATTGGAAACACTGCCTCCATTTGTGAGCACTAGATTCATGTTGACCCTTCCCTCCTGGGTTCCATACCATTTGTCTGAGCAAGGCACTTTGACAGGCATCCATGATCTCCCTACTTCTGTCCGATTCTGCTGACGGGATGTTCCAATCCACATCAGGCATGTTGAAATCTCCCAGCAACAACGCCTCCCCTTTCTTACCATGCTTATGGATATCTTCGATCAGATCCTTGTCTAGCTTCTCTATTTATACTGGAGGTCTGTAGATTACAACCTTGTGGATATAGATTCCATCTTCTCTTTCTAGAGCAATCCATATAGCTTTCTCCAGGTCCCCTGCATTTCAGCCGCTCTGATATTATTTTTCACATACAGCGCCACTCCTACACCTCTTCGGCCCTTCCTAAAAAGATTATAACCCGGTATGGTTGCATCCCATTCAGGAGAGTCATTGAACTATGCCTCTGTAATAGCAACAGTATCCAAGTGTTCTTCGAACATTAGGACTTGCAAGTCTTGCACCTTTTCACTTAGGCTATGAGCATTTGTACTTATTGTCTTCCATGTGTTATTATGTGCATTTAGATGGCTACTGACTCCACTGCTGTCATGTTTTTGCTGGGGGTGACTTTCTGAATTCCCTTTCTTCCTATTGTCATCCCCACCCTCTAGTTTAAATGTCTAGAAACATACCATCTGAATTTCTCCCTAAGGATCCTTTTTCTCATACAGAGAGATGTAGCCCATCATTATAGTACATTCTGTGATTTTGCCATGCCCCATCCTCCTATTTCTTTACACCAAGCTTCACGCCATTTATTGAACTCCTCTGTTTTAAGAAGTCTTTCCACTCCCTTCCCATATGTAGGAATATGCAGAAAAAGCTGCAGTCTTAAACAAAGGTTTAAGTCCCTCTCCTAGCTTCTTGAATGCTCTCTGTGCTTCAAGCTTGCTATTGTTGGCCAGTCAGAGGACAGAAATATAGAACTTATAGAAACCAGTGGATCTAATTCAGAGGAGAGGAAGTTTTTTTGTTTGTTTTTTTCTTAATATAGGATAGATAGAAGTCAAGAAATCTATTAAGAAAGGGGAACACACAGAGAAAAGAGCCAACCCTGTTTCCAAACCATCTCCATGTATAAACAGGGGTATTCCAAAATTGTCATTTACACATTGTGATATGTAGCCTGGGAGCCAACGTGCATGCGACTAGAAAAGAAGAAAAAAACAGGGGAAATCAAGTTCAGGTGCTTTTAGGCTTGGTCCCTTTAAAAGAGGTTTTGACTAGAATTCCTAGAAGGCAACCTATGCTGAAGCCAAGAGAGTGGTGCTCAGCAGACTGGGGGGGGGGGGGGGGGAACTGATGACTCATCAAGCATCCAGCTGGGCTAATTAACATTGCCTTATTGGAATGAAAGAGAAGGAATTTAAAAGGAAGGCTTTTAGGCCCAGCTGCATCAACTTACCTTGCCGGGATGGTTCGTTTTGAGCCAATTTAAACTGGCTTAGCGATCATGGTATCTAGCGATGAATGCAGAAAAGCCTACAGCGACCTGTTTACCGCACTCGCAAATGCGGAAAAATATGCTATGCAAATGTATTGTAATTATAGGGTTCTCATTTAAATGAAGGCAACACATGATGCACAGCCGTTTACGGGCAATGCACAGAAAGGTCTGCACACCTTTAATGTGATATATTTAATGGGTGCTCATGAGCTGCCGGTAACTCCAGAGAGCTGTCATCTGCCGTCATAAACACGTCCATAAAGTGTGTGCATAAGCGCTGTCATCAAAGTGTTATTTATGTTTGTGTGCACACGTGCATACGTGCACATTTGTGTTGGAGAAACCATGGCTGCACAACATGGTCCCCATGGGAGAAAGCCCAACTTCTCTGACATGGATGTGCTCTGGCTTACACAGCTCATAGTTACAAATGAGAAGTGCCTCTTCCCTCAACAGGGGAAGAGGAGAAACATAATTTAAAAACCGGATGCAAGCAATATGGCACAGCACATGGTAACTGTTTGCAGAGCGATAAAAAAATTGTGCGCGGATCGGGGCCTATAAGGCACTGCTTATGAGTGATATCTTTCTCACACGCCCAGGTCCTACATCTATGATGCAATCTTTTTAGACATGCGTACAACAGCTACAGCGCTTGTCGTGCGCTTAGCAAATGACTATTGTGCGCATGTGTTAGCTACACCGCTACCATGGATTTCAACAGGTTAGCGAGACTTTCATGCATCGACCTTTGTATTACCGCACGGCTCATTTGCATGCGTTTTTTTTTTTATCATCCGTCATTTTTTCGTAATCGGTATCTTGTGACGTGGACCTTTATGTTTTCGGTTCTTCTATGTTTCTTTCATGATCTGCCTCTACTACTACTACTACTACTACTATTTAGCATTTCTATAGCGCTACAAGGCGTACGCAGCGCTGCACAAACAGAAGAAAGACAGTCCCTGCTCAAAGAGCTTACAATCTAATAGACAAAAAATAAAGTAAGCAGATCAAATCAATTAATGTGTACAGGAAGGAGGAGAGGAGGGTAGGTGGAGGCGAGTGGTTACGAGTTTTGTGTGAGGAGAGACACACCCAAGGGGAAGAGCAGCACTCCAGGGATTCAGAGAGGCTCTGGGAGAGGGTTCTCTAGGTTAGAGGACAAGGCAAAGTTCAACCCTATCAGCTCATAGCTGTGCCTAGAGTGGGGGGAAAGGAAAGCTCTTTCTAGATGGGGTGGAATCCAGGGTTGATAATTCTCTGTTGCAAAAGGGTCCCAGCCTGCAGAAAGACAAGGAGGGGACAGTTCTCCAGTAGGTTAATGAAAGGAAGATTCAGTGCCTGAGATGAGGGAGCAGGATTCCCTGATACTAGGAACCAGTCCACTGGTTGGGACAGGAGGATTTAAGCTATAACACAGAGGAGCTCCACAAGTTAGGGTAAGTTCTCAGAAAGTTCACTGTGTGTACTCTACTGAATGGTGTGGTAAAGGGAGAATGTGGTATGAGGAACAAGGGCACAAAGAATACCCTGGTTATGATAGTGTAGTGGGGGAAGGCCTAGTGGAAAAGCAGAAACCCCATAGCTATTTCAAGTGATGAAAGAATGGTGTTTGTTCTGGTTATGTGGTAGCGCAATGGAGGTAAGGGCTAGTGGAAAAACCAAGTCCCTATAGCCAATTTGAAGGGTGAAATGAAATGGTGTTTAAACCATGGTTTGTAAGATAGCACATTCATGGGGGAGAGTTAAGTGGTAAGAAACTCCCTATAGCTTCTTGGATGGTTGAAAAGGAATGTGATTTAATCCTTGTTATAAATGATATGAAGAACAGGTTCCTTTGCTGGTTTGCAAAGTAAACTGTGCTTAGAGAGGTTACAGGAATATGTAATATGACAGTTTATGTTATATGCTGTTCAATTTAGACTTATTAAAAAGAACCTGCATCTTACTAACTGGTCTTAGGGGTCCTTTGACTAAGCTGCAGTAGAAGGGGGTCTGCGCTAGCCTCCGCACATGTTTTTGACATGGCTGAGGCCCCCTTTAACTGCAGCAGGTAAAAGGCTGTCCATTTTGGGGAAAAAGAAATGGCAGTGTGGTAAATGAACCACGTACTATATGGCCATTTCGGTGGGGAGCCCTTACCTCCACCCATTGAGATGACGGTAAAGGCTCCCGTACTAACCTGGCAGTAACCTGGGAGCGATTACCACCGGTTAAGTTCTGGCGCTACAAAAATAGGATATATTTTTGTAGTAGCACTGGAAATGGTGCTGTTTAGGGGTGGGAACTACCGTCGGGCTCCTGCAGTAGCCCAGCGGTAGTTCTGGATTGGCGTGGAGTAAGCCCGCGGTGGGCTTACTGCAGCTTAGTAAAAGGGCCCTTGGTTTGTGTCTCATCGTGGACAGTCCAAAAGGTGTGGGAGGCTTCCCAGAGCACAGGGTAAAAGCCTTGTCCCTGGGGCCAGAAGGGGACGCCCCGATGGGAGATATCACAACATGTATGCAATCTACATTTGTGAATGCTGCTATTTACACATGGATATGCTACTTCAGTGGTTCCCAAACCTGGTCCTGGAGGCACCCTGGACCAGGGGCGTAGCTACTATGGAGCCACGGGGGCCTGTGGCCCCTTAGATTTGGCCCTGGACCCCCTGCTGACGACCCTCTCAACCCCCTCCCGCCGTCGCCGTCTGCTACTTTTGCTGGCGGCGGACCCCAACCCCCGCCAGCCAAAGTATTTTTCCTTCGTTTTGTTTGAGTCTGAAGTCCTGCACGTACAGCAGAAACAGAATGAAGCTCTGCAGATCGCAAGACTTTGTTTTGTTTCTGTGAGTCTGATGTCCTGCATGTTATACGTGCAGGACGTCAGACTCAGAAACAGAACGAAGGAAGAAGAGGACCTCGGCTGGCGGGGGTTGGGGTCCCCCGCCAGCAAAGGTAGGCGACGGCGGGCAGGCGGGGGTCAAGAGGGTTGTTGGAAGGGGGGGGTCAAAGTTGTTGTTGGTGGTGCGGGGGGGGGGTGTCGGCAATGGCACCGGGGGGGACTAAAATGTGCCCCTTCACCTCGGGCTCTGGACCCCCCCTCCCGCCGAAGTCTGGCTACACCACTGCCCTAGACAGTCAAGTTTTCAGTATATCCACAAAGAATATTCATGAGAGAGATTTGCATGCAGTGGAGGCAGTGCATGCAAATCTCTCTCATGAATATTCATTGTGGGTATCCTGAAAACCTGACTGGCTGGGGTGCCTCCAGGACCAGGTTTGGGAACCACTGTGCTACATGACACTTCTAAAACGACCTCCTCAGTCAGCAACTGCTTTATGCAGTGCTATTCTGTCAAATTCAGTAGTTGCAGTGGGAGCAATTTTGAAACCGCCTCGTTGCACCAGTTTTCAAAGGGAACGTACATGTGGACCTTCACTTAGAAAACCACCACAGCCACAAAAGAAGCTTGGTCAATTCCATCTTTTTGTTCAGGTGGACTGTTTGCTTTTGAAAATGCAATCTACGCACTTAACTTTTCTTCCTGCAGATGGGCAGTTTTCAGATAGTTAATTTACATGGCCAAAACACTTTTTTCCTGTATAAATTGCTTTGAAATTGCTCTCAGAATGATGGCTGATTACAGGTATTTCACATAACACTAAGCAATCTCTTCATCTTAAATGATATGTTCATTTTCAGTTTTGCAAGGGATCTGAGTTTATGGCATTTGAAGATTAATTTATCAGCTTGCCATGAGAAACAATGCTCATTAATTAAAGAAATGTATGTGGTGGGGGGGGGGGGGGGGTTGTAGCTAGCACATAATTAAGCAATGGAAATTATTTGTGGAGTATGTGGTTAAGGCCAGTAGTATAATCTCTTTTATGTTTTTAAATACAATTCCACTTACAACTATTAACCAGGTAAGCTTGGAAAGCAAAAGTTTTACACTGCTGGGAACTGGAAGTGAACAACAGAGGATGTATTTCCCAATTAGGATATTATTTGGCACATCTTCTAATGGTGCTGGAGACAGGATGGTGGGCTAGGTGTACTGGTCTTTCCCAACATGGCATTTCTTATATCTTATGCTCTATGGTATGGCTGCATCCAATATGAGGTCTCCATTTTTCTGCTGTTTCCATTTGTTGGCTGCATTTGTAAGAAACATGAAGTTGAGAGAGGAGAGGCCAGGAGAGGTACCAAGCCATTTGGAAGACTCAACAGTGTGTAGCTGGGTGTTGTAGGGAGTAGATTCACAATGATATTATCAACAGGAATTTCCCTCACAAATTTAAAAGCTTGCTGAGATTGCAAAAGGGACTGGAAAACAAGAGGCCTGGAGAGGTACCAACCCCTGCCTACTACAAGCCACTTGGAAGGTCCACCGTTGTGTACCTGGGCATCGCAGAGGGCAGAGTAACTGTGATGTCATGAACGTGATTTTCCCTCACAGATATAAAAGCTTACTGATACTATGGCTTGTGGCCACAGGTATGTGCCCAAAGGGGCATGCCACACCCCGTTGGAACACCTGAGGGGACTGAGGAGCTCTAAGACAGTTGTGTTCTTTGCTGTATCATTGGACCATCTTGACATGACTACTGTTTTATATCACTTGTTGGAAGTTCTATGGCAAAGTGGAAAGTTGCAAGTAAACATTTAGTTGTCTTGAACTCTAAAGTTGTGGGCCCTGTAGAAAGACATCTTGTTGGGATCTGGCAGCAGCAGATTCTCCAGGAGAGGTATACTCACTGCTAAAAAATGTGTAAAGAAAAAGAAATATAAAGAGAAAGAGAGACAAGAAAATAGAGGGGTTTTTGCCAATGAAGAGTGGCTGTTCAGCAAATCTGTCAATACAAAACGTTTCGGGCCGCTGACTTACAAAGGCATTTTCCCTCTTTTAAATCTCATCTCTTAACAACATTATTAAAATTCAAAGTATTTTGAATGACATAAAGAAAGATAGTAATAATTTCAAAAAATCTAAAAATTAAACAATTAAGTAAAAAAGAATTGAATTGTTGGAGTCACACAGTATCATTAGAGAACCACTGTAGATTGGGGTTAAATAACTTACCAAGGATCCAGGCTTTCCAGTTCTCAGCCCACTGCTTTAACAACTAGGCTGATTGATTGATTGATTGATTGATTGACTGCTTGCTAGTATTCAAATAACCCCCTCCCCCTTTTTACAATGCTGCGCTAGCGGCTGCAGCATGGTAATGCCAATACAGCCCATTCAAAAGTGAACGGGCTCTGTTGGCATTACCACACGGCTTTGTAAAAAAGGGGGGGGGAGTTTTATTTTAATTCTTCCAGCCTCCTGTAATAGTTTTTTTTTTTAAAGGGTTGCTCCTCAATTTCACATTGGGGTTCAGAACTGGATGGTTTTGGAGTACAGTAGCTAATTACCTCATAACGCAAAGTTCCCCCTGCAGTGGAGGAGTGGCCTACTGGTTAGAGCACTGGGCTTGCAATCCAGAGGTGGCTGGTTGAAATCCCACTGTTGTGCCTTGTGACCTTGGGCAAGTCACTTAACCCTCCATTGCCTCAGATACAAACTTAGATTGTGAGCCCTTCTGGGACAGAGAAATACCCAGAGTACCTGAACGTAACTCACCTTGAGCTACTACTGAAAAAGGTGTGAGCAAAAATCCAAATAAAATAAATAAGGTGTTTGGTTCTGTTTTAGTCAGAGGTCTGGTATTAAGCTTGCAAAAAACCTGTGGCTGGAGTACTAGTGCCAGCCCATAAGAAGGATAAGAATGGAAAGCAACAATTTTAACAAAAAAATCTTCTAATTGCTCACTTTGTCCATTATTATTCCTTTTAAACAAAATAGGAGTTTCTGATACAGGAGAGGGGTTCTTTATATATATCATCTTTCTAAATAACTGACTTGAAATAAAGAAACTAAATAGGCAAGGCTATCTTTTTCAGTTAGGGTAGAGATTTGATATACCACCTTTCTATATTTACAATCAAAATGGTTTATATATTATACGAAGGTGCTTAATTTGTCCCTGGGACAATGGAGGGTTAAGTGATTTGCTCAGAGTCTCAAGGAGCTGCAGGGGGAACTGAACCCAGGTCCCCTGGTTCTCATTCCATTGTACTAACCATTAGGCTGCTCCACCCACTATTTATTTACACCCACCCACTTTCCTCCCTCTATGCATTTGACCCAAACTCATACCTCCACCCCAGGAGCGTAGCTACGTGGGGCCACGGGGGCATGGGCCCCCATAGATTTGGCCCTGGCCTCCCCACCGCCAACTCCTTCGACCCCCCCCCCTCCCGCCGCCAACCCTCCCCCGCCGCCATCGGGTACCTTTGCTGGCAGGGGTCCCCAACCCCTGCCAGCCGAAGTCCTCTTCTTCGGCATGGCCGCATTGCTGATCTGCAAGGGAAGGCTTCTGTTTCTGTGAGTCTGACGTCCTACATGTACATGCAGGACGTCAGACTCATAGAAACAGAAGCCTGCCCTTGCAGATCAGCAATGCGGCTGCGCCGGAGAAGAGGACTTTGGCTGGAGGGGGTTGGGGACCCCTGCCAGCAAAGGTACCCGGCGGCAGGGGAGGGTTGGCAGCGGCAGGAAGAGGGGGTCGAAAGGGTTGGCGCTGGGGGGGGTCAAAGGTGGTGGTGGCGACGGGGGAGGTCAAAAATGGTGGGGGGGTCAGTGGCACCAGGGGGGGCTAAAATGTGCCCCCTCACCTCGGGCTCTGGACCCCCCCTCTCACCGAAGTCTGGTTACACCCCTGCTCCACCCCATATATTTTGTCTGTGTTACTTATCTGTCTGGGTCATTAGATTGTAAGCTTCATGAACCAGGATTTATCTACTGTGTCTTTAAAGTGCTGCATCTGCTTGGTAGCCAGCATACAAATACTTTTAAAAAGAGATGCTCACCGATTGCTGATACTACTACTACTTATCACTTCTATAGCGCTACAAGGCATACGCAGCACTGTACACCATATATGAAAAGACAGTCCCTGCTCAAAGAGCTCACAATCTAAATAGGACAGACAGACAGAACAACTAAGAGGTAAGGGAATTAAAGAGATGGGGATAAAAGGGTACAGGGCAAGTGAGTAGTGGTTAGGAGTCAAAAGCAGCGTTAAAGAGGTGGGCTTTTAGCCTGGATTTGAAAACAGCCAAAGACGGGGCTAGACGTACAAGCTCGGGAAGTCTATTACTAATACTCCTTAGGCCCCTGTTTACTAAGCCATGCTATAGGTACGTTAGCTTCTTTAATGTACGTTAACCATGTACACGCCTACAATATCCCTATAGGCGCCTACACAGTGTGCATGCTAATTGTAGGAATGTTAAAGAAACTAATGTGCCTTAGTAAACAGGGCCCTAAATTTAATAGATAAAGGTAACAGAAAATTTGGCTCTTGGAACCCCATTCTCCAATATTTTTCAGTTCTTATGTACTGTGCAATAATATCTATGTACAATATTTGTGTTGGGTATCACAGCCTCCCATGAAATCTGAATTCTACCCAGAGGGAAAATATTTTGAGAATAGGATTTGAAACTCTACTGTGCAGAACAGGAAAATTAGACCTTGTCCTTGCATATATAAAACGAAAACAGTGCTGTGTTATTTTTCCAGGGTTGGATTTTTGTCAGGTGGACCCAATCTTGGAAGTCTTTTTCAGCCAAAGAGAATCGGCCTCATTCACCACTGTTCGCCTGCACAGCTTCACTGTGCACATTCCCCTGGCAGATTTCACAGTCCAAAAAAATAAACACTTCCAAGTTGCAGGGTTTGTTTTCTTAAAGAGCAGTTCCAACAGAACATAAGAAATGCAGTTTTCATAGCCTTCATTTCTAAGTCGTTAAACTTTTAACCATCTTTGTTTTTCTCTTCTCCTGGCCAAACCGCTAGTTTAAATGATTAAATGCTGGCATTTTTCACCAGGTACTTTCCTGTAACGAATAGCTACATTTTGACATCATAAGCTCAGTCTATATGACAGTATTCATTGATTATTTATTTACTGGCAGTATGTCTTTTAGATCTGTCCACCAGCTAATCGACACTGGCTTGCAGGATTGCCTTCAGCAGGAAAGATTGTACAGCTGCTGTTGACCTATCAAAGCACTTCAACGGGGGGGGGGGGGGGGGGGGGGGGGGCAAAATGCAGCTGATTCAGCTCTGCTATGTCTTGTGTTTCTGCATTGGTTACTTCTTGAGAAGTGCTGTTCTTTTAAATTGCTGGTTTGAACTTTTTCACCTTATAGCACCAAAATATTTCTTGAAGAAACTACTTGTTAATATACCTAGCTGTTCTTTATGCGCTCAAAATTAGACACGTTTTTCTTTTCCTCCTGTTAGTTCTTGTAGGCTTGAGTGTGCCTTTAGGCATGCATATTGTTGCTGATGACCTTTTAGAATCTGTAGAAGTATTAAAACCTTCTTGTTCAGCCTTAGATAGGCTGTTTTAGTTTTTTGTATTTGTATAGGTACATTTTTATTCACTGTATGGGATGGAATTCATGATATTTTCATATTTTGTATATGATATTGTTTCTATGTTCGAGATTTTGTTTTATGCATTATCTGTTTGTATTGTTATTTCTTGTAATTTTATTATGATATAATTTTTGTAAACCGTTCTGGGCGTTAGCAGCAAAGCGGGCTAAATACATGGTAAAATAAATAAAATGCGCACACAGACATTGCCATAAAATCAGCAACCACAAGTTACCTTCAAATAGTTCTACAGGGCTGGCTCAGGGGACCATGGTGCCCTAAGCCAGCTTTTAGTTTGGTGCCCTCGCATTGGTCTGCTCCCCATTAGCATACCCCCTAGGGCCATCCTCCCCCCCCCCCCCCCTCAACACACACACTAGTTTTCCCCTCCTGAATATGGACAGCGTTTCACCTAATGCTACCGCATCCGTCCCTGTTTCTTCCCTCTGCTGTGCTCCTGTGGAAACAGGAATTTATATCAAAGAAGGGGCTGGGACACAGCAGAAGGGAAGAAAACAGCATGGCTTGATCCCAGTCATGTCTGCAGCATCATTGACTGTGCCCCTTTCCCAATAACATCAGAACTGGTTGTCTATTTATTAACTCTAGCAGCTACAGTGTTCTTATGTATAGAGGGGCCCTTTTACTAAGCAGCGGTAAACCCAACGCGGGATTACCACTCACTAAAAGGGAAGTACTGTGGGGCTACCGCAGCAGCCCGGCAGTAGTTCTCTCCCCCAGCATGCACCATTTCCAGGGCTGCAAAAATATTTCCATTTTTGTAGCGCTGGGGTGTAAGAAACAAAGATATACAGAATAAATAAAAGGAAAATCATACAAAGAAAAATAAAACAGTTCTCAAGCCCACAGCTATGGGAACACTAGGGCCAAAAATCTATAGTTGTGTTGATACAATTTCATGCTAAGCGCTATTCTATAAACAGCGCTCAGAGTTGGGCACCATTTATAGAATAGAATTTGGCGCCGAGATCTGTGACCAATTTTACATGTGAGCAGGGGCGTAGCTAGGTAGGGCCACAGAGGCATGGGCCCCCGCAGATTTAGCCCTGGCCCCCCTGCTTTCACCCCCCCCCCCCCCCCCCCCCCCACACACACACACACACACACTTATGGTCATGCCCCTTTTTTGGATTCCATGTATAAAATTTACGCACAGATCCCACTGCCTAAAATTTGCATGTACATTTTAACTGGTGCTAATTGGTGGTAATTGATTATTAGCACCCAATTATCAGTGCTAATTGGCTTGCTGTTCAATTAAATTGCGTGCAGAAATTGGGCATGTGCCCAGATTTCCACATGCACTTTGAATACCATATAGAGAGGACAATTTGTGGCAATAAGGGCTCAGGCAGTAAATAGCCGAGTGCTACTTTTAATTTTAGCGCACAGCTATTTTACTGCCTCATTGAAAAATGCCTTTTTTCCCAGCTGCAGTAAAAAATGGCCCAGCATGCGCCAAAAACACACGCCCACACTACCGCAGGCCACATTTTACTGCTGCTTAGTAAAAGGACCCAAAGTTAAAACACTTACGTGATAATCTCTGTATCCTGAAGTTTCCTGGAAAAACAAAACTTGTTTGAAGTTGGATGCATAATCTCTGTTTAAGGGGCCCTTTTACAAAGGCATGTAAGGGCCTATACGCATCCAGTATGAGCCAAATCGGCATTATTGCCCAGCTTCTGCATGCCCCCAGCAATAATTCTGAATTTGGTGTGTGCCAAAAACACAAGGCAGTGGCATAGCTAGGTGGGACCACGGGGGCCTGGGCCCCCCCAAATTTCATCTGGGCCCCTGGCTTTGCTGGCGGGGGTCCCCAACCCCCACCAGCTCAAACCTTGTCCAGCGCCGGTCTCCGGCGCAACCGCGTTCCCTACCCTGCTCTCTCTTCCTCCTCACATCCTGCATGCTCCTTTCAGTGAAACTAAAACTGAAAGGAGCATGCAGGACATGAGGAGGAAGAGAGAGCAGGGCAGGGAACGCGGCAGTGCCGGAGACCGGCGCTGGAGAAGGCTTCAGCTGGTGGAGGTTGAGGACCCTCGCCAGTCAAGGTATTTGCTGCTATGGGGTGTGGTGCGGCAGGGCAGCAGGAAGAGCGGCGAGGCAGTGGTGGGGGGGGGCGGCGGCAGGGCAGCAGACTTAAATGTGCACCACCACCTCGGGCTCTGGTCTCCTCCCATCACGAGGTCTGGCTACGTCCCTGACACAAGGTAGAAAATAATTTTCTATTTTCTACTGCGGGGGCGTTCCCTGCGGTAATCGGCAGTTGGTGCACACTAGAGAGTTACCTTACGGCAAAGTCAATGGGTGGCGTTAAGGGCTCAGACCATAAATATATGTACGCTGGTTTTCATTTTGCTGCACATCCATTTCCTGGACCCAAAAAACCTCCTTTTTTCCAGATATGGTGGAGAAATGGTCTGGCGCGCATCCAGTACACACATCCACACTACGTAGGCCACTTTTTAGCATGCCTTTGTAAAAGGGCCCCTAATTTAAGTTAACAAGGGCCCTGTTTAGTAAGCCACACTGTAGGCACAATAGCCTTTTTAGTGCATGCTAAAAAGTAGTGTGCACTAACACTAGAGACACCCCTATATTCCTATAGGTGCCTCTAGTGTTAGCATGCACTAAAAACATAGGCGTAGTTTGACTGTTTCATTTGGGCAGGCAAAGGATGGGGTGGGGCATATTAGCATATTCATTTGCATATATCATACATATTCATTATGGTTATTCCCAAAAAAGCCAGCTCTTTCTCCCTCCCTTCCTTCCTTCTTTCCTCCTTACCCAGCACTCCCTCTTCCTCTCCAGTAGTATTTTACCACCCCCTTTCCCATACCATGCCAGTGTAGACCTTAGAAATGCATGATTTAGGCTCTAAAATCCTTTCTGATGATTTGGTGCCACCTCAGTAAGGCGAACACATAATCTCTCCACTGCAAAACACTATACACAAACTTGTGTAGATCCTTCAAGAGGTAGTGTGTCATGATTTAGGCTCTAAAACACTTTCTGATGTTTTGATGCCACCTCAGTAAGGCCAACACACAATCTCTCCACTGCAAAACACTATACATATACACAAACTTGTGCAAAAACCCACTCGTAACCTTAGCAAACCATAACAGCACTAATTCCAAGGACAGGACGAGCTACAACCTTATGCGTGGAAAGGCAGAACTGTAATTACACCGGGCTCTAAAAAACCAATATACTACCTCGTGAAAAAAAAACAAAACAAAAAGGGCTGCAAATACTACACACTAGCAGAATACTGCACCTTGATCACACATGAAAAACATATGACACAACAGACATGACACAAGGAGCTAGAAATCAAAAAATATGAAGGCAAAATACTGAACTGGAAAGTTACCTCAATGTGGAAACTCAAACGAGTAAAACCTTTCTTCCCGAGGGAAATATTCCGCAGCCTGGTACAATCAATGGTACTAAGTCAACTAGACTACTGCATTGCAATCTATGCCGGATGCAAAGAACAAATCATTAAGAAACTCCAAACCGCCCAAAACACCGCAGCCAGACTCATATTTGGAAAAACGAGATTCAAAAGCTCCAAACCCTTACGAGAAAAACTGCATTGACTCCCAATCAAAGAACGAATTGCATTCAAAATCTGCACCCTGGTTCATAAAATTATTCACGATGAGGCCTCGGTATACATGGCAGACCTCATAGACTTACCAACCAGAAACACAAAAAGGTCATCACACACATACCTAAATCTCCACTATCCAAGTTGCAAAGGACTAAAATATAAATCAACCTATGCATCCATCTTCTCATACATAAGCACGAAACTATGGAATGCACTACCAAACGTCACGAAAACAATACACGACCTAACAAACTTCTGGAAAGCATTAAAATCCAACTTGTTCAAAAAGGCATATCATAATGATCCAACTTAAACACCTGAACCCTGCAACACAATGAAACCTATAGCAGAACTGGACAAAACTTAACTCTTCCGCCTTGATTACCTAATTTACTCTGTCACTCATGAACTCTAACACAGTACAACTCTGTATTTCTCATACCGGAATTGGCGATCGCCATCATGGACCTATGTAAGCCACATTGAGCCTGCAAATAGGTGGGAAAATGTGGGATACAAATGCAACAAATAAATAAATAAGAAGTCAGACTCGGCATGCAGCAATACTAGAGAAATTGAAACTTACATGCAAAATATCACAGATGCACATTTCCAAAAGCTGACATATTCCAATTAATAAATTCTGAATAAAATACTTTTTCTACCTTTGTTGTCTGAGCATTTAGTTTTTCTATTCACTTTGGTCCCAGTGTCTTCTGTTTATGCAGTGTCTTCTTTCCATTTGATATTTTTCTCTCACCATGTCCACCATCCTTCTGTGTCCTTATGCGTCCTGTCTACCATCTGTAGCCCTGTCCCTATCCTTCCTCCAGTTTCAACATCTGCCCTCAGTGTTCCAATCCAGCCCTTAAATTCAGCAGTTTCCCCTCCATCCATATCCAGCATGTCTCCTCACTCCCCTTCCCTCCATCCATGTGCATCTACTTCCTCTGTCTTCCCTCCCTTCCATCCATGTCCAGCATTTTTCCTCTCTTCCTTCCCCTCCATCCGTATGCATCTCCTTCCTTTGTCTTTCCTTCCCTCCATCCTTGTCCAACATTTCTCCTCTCTTCCCTGCCCTCCACTCCATCCATGACCAGCATTTCTCCTCTCTTCCTTCCCTCCATCCATGTGCAACTCCTTCCTGTCTTCCCTCCATCCAAATATCCATGTCCAACAACTCTCCAGTCTTCCCTGCCGCCTCCTCCATCCATATCAGGCAAATTTCTTCTCTCCTGTGCCCCCTCCATTCATCTATCCATGTCCTGCAGTTCTTCTCTTTCCCTTGCCCTCTCCTCCATGTCCAGAGATTTCTCTTCTCTCCCCTGCCCTCCCCTCCCATCCATGCCCAGTGATTTTTTTTCTCTCTCTCTCATGCCCTCTCCTTCCATCCATGTCCAGTGATTCTCCTCTGCTCTCACCTTCTATCCATGTCCAACGATTCTCCTTTGCTCCCCATCCTCCCCTCCCATCCATGTCCAGTGACATGCCTCAGCCCCCCCTTTTCAGTCCCCAAGTTTGAGTTCCAACCCAACCCCACCTGCCTGCCCTCAGCTCCCTGACAGCTCTCCTCTCTGTTCCTGCCACCCTGCGTTTAAACCTTTAATTTTAAGTTGCAGCAACGGCGGTGAAAAAAACAGCACAACAGCAGGCTCGCCTCCAGCCTTTCCCTTCCCTCTCGGTGTCCCACCCTTGCGGAAACAGGAAATACATCACCACGAGGGCTATTTTTAGCTGTTTAAGCTCCGCACCAGGCGACGTGGATGACATCACCCACATCTGAGAATGAATGGCCTGCTCTCCTCGGAGAATACCTGCTACAGGTAAGTACAGTGATACCTCGGTTTTTGATGATAATCCGTCCGAAAACAATCAACGAAAACCGAAACAGATGAAAACCGAGGCAATTATTTCCATATGAATCAATGTAAATCCAATGAGCAGGAGAACACATGGGTTGCCCTTTGTTTTCGCAAAATTAGCAGCGAAAACCAAGGCAACCAACGAAATCCAAGACAAAATTTTCACTGAAAAAATCAACGAAAACCGAAACCGACGATAACCGAAGTCAACGAAAACCGAGGTTTCACTGCATCTTCACTTTTTAGTACATGGGTAGCATGCACACATTTGAAACTTACTGCAGGACGCTTCAGCGTCCTCCGTGGTAAACCCTTTTAAGCTCTGGTATGCACATGTTAGTGTTTACTGTAGCTTAGTAAAAGGATCCCATAGTGATTTCATAATAATTAGACCAGTGGTGGAAACATGAGTGGACACCCCCTTTCCTCTTCTCTCCCCTATGTCTCCCTTGCCCCCACCCAGTCAAATTAAAATAAAAACTATCTTAGCTGTTGGGGATCTTCAAGTCCCACCAACTGAAAAGATATGGAGCCTGCTTTGAGTCAACTAAAGTGTGGCAGTCAGCAGCAGCACTTTGAGCCACTGTTACCGGGACCCCAAGCATGTTCAATTCTTGCAGCCTATGAGAACTGAGCAGAAAGGCTGTATATCAAATGCATAACCCATACCCATGCTCGAGGTGACAACATTGGCAGCAGCGCTTTGAGCTGTTTTCAGTTGTACTGTAGCTGACTTGGGTGGGCCCCAGATTTTTTCAGCTGGCAGAGCTTAGGGATCCCCACCAGCTATAGAAATGGTGCATCCAGCAGCTGGGTGGGCCTGAAACAAAAGTGGAGGGGCCCAGGCCTACCTGTGGCTATGTTCCTGAGACATAATTGTAAAAATGTGTCATTTTTACATTAAAAATAAGCATTTCCAAGCTAACTTTATTGCAACTATAACCAGAATTGTCAGTCATAAAAAATAAATGCCTCCCTCCTCCCCCCCAGTTTTTCTGGTTCTTTATATCACATTGAACTTAAAAGTGGTACCAGTAAAGATCTACATTTTTCCTAAATCTGACATGCCTCCAAATGTTATGTTTGTAAAATGGTTTTAAGAAATTAATACAGTCTTAACCAACTATTTAACAGAATCTTGCAAAAATATTCTCAGTCCTCTCTTTGCTAAATCTAATCATCCCTCAGTAGTAAAAATTGTACAAGCTGGCAATCACAAGCAGTAGCATTTACAGGAGCCTGAAGTGCATTTGGAACTGTGGTTTTCAAAGAGCTGAAACTGATTTTAACACCCCATATCACATAAACACTGCAGCAGCAGTGGGAAACAAAATCTAAAGCTCATCTGTCAACCAAAAGCTTTGAAAAAAATTCAATTCATATAAAATCAGAGGCAAAGAAAATGAGATAGGCCCCAGTGCTACTTTAAAATGACAGAATAATTTCAGGGGGGTTGTTTTTCATGGTAAAAGGAAAATTGCGTGAACATTATGAGTGATTAAAAATACATAGAAGAGAGAACACTGTAGCATCCACAGCCCATTTCAGCTATCTCATAGCTATTCTAGCCAAGCTGCTAACCTGGTGTTCATTAAGTTTTTAACACCTCCCTGTCTCACCTCAGCAACTTTAATTTTCTTTGAAATCAAATTTTCAGCACGTTAGTCACCTCAGTATGGTATTTGGAAAAGGCTGGTTGGGAATATCTTGCTGTGAAAGAGATTTGTCTTCTGATACAGATGCTGTACGATCAGTGTCCTGGGCTGGTCAAAAAGTGATGACAGCTTGGACTTGCCCAGCAATCCACTTGCAAAGCAGACAGGGTGTACTTTGATAGCCCACCAAAAATGTAAACAAAAACTGTTGTAAGAAAATCAAAAGAGCAGTTTGGTAGAGAGGATACAGTATCTTTCTAAGGTGAAAATGTTCTTGAAGAAGAAAATTCTCAAAACTAATCTCTTTAAAAATTCATTAGCTCTACAAAGTTGTCATCTCTATCTAACAAGCAAAATGAGAAGGGTAACAGAAGGGATACTGCAGAAACAGGGAATAGAACGTTGCATGGGGACAGAAGTTTCACTCATCCCCAATAGGAATCTAACCCATCCCCACCCATTCCCACTAAGATCCATTTCATCCCCACAATTAATTTCCTCCACCCCCACCCATACCTGCAGGAGTCAACACTATTATTTACTTTCTCACAGCCCTCTGTTTTCTCCTAACCCCACCAGCCTCCTATGTTTTTTTTGGATGGTATTCACTCTTTTTCTAATGAGTGTTCCAGTTGCCTCTCTGTACATTCCAAGCCTCATTCTGGTGCTCCAACTGCCTCTCTCTGTACATTCCAAGCCTCATTCTGGTGTTCTAATTGCCTCTCCAAGCCTCATTGTGGAGTCACCAGAGATTTTGACTATACTTCCATGGGAATCCCATGGCAACTTTTTTTTTGTACTTGCGGGAATCCAATGGTAACTTCTTCCATCCCCCCGGGAAACCCGTGAAATGTCTTCCATACCCATGGGATTCCTGCAATCCCCATTCCCGTGCAGGGAAGAAAGAAGAGAATCAGAAAGAGTAAGCTGAAGAGTAACAGAAGAGTGTGGTGAGGAAGGGGCAATTTGGAAAAGGGAACAAAGATAACAGATACAGGTCAGATGAAATGAATAGAAAACAAGTGGAAAAAGTGCACTCCTAGATCCTTATCTTAGAACTCCTATTCATAGTTTACTAGCACTTACGTAAACATTGAAACCCCAATTTTAGAAAGCTGGGATTTACATATGTACGTGCAAAATGTGAATATAGCAAGGGAGCGTGGTGTGAGTGCAACCAAAAAATACACATCTTCCCCATTTTAGAAGGGGAATACATATCACTCAGATCAACATTGGGATTTACAGTGCTCTCAGGCACATATGGGTTTTATAAAAGAGCTTGATTTGAGCAGTGCTCTACAAGGTCACCCCCTTAATCTCCCAGGGATTGAAATTCAGCTGGTGGTGCTCAGCATTTTGCTGACTGCCGCCGGATTTATGCCATGTCCAGGTTCTGGCATTGAATTTCTGGGTTTCCAGAGCCAGCTAAAGCATAGCCAGTTAAGTGTAATATTCTGGACAACCATCTATAGGGCACTGCATAAAGATAGCACTGACTTTTATGCAGTCCTATTTATGCGGTGACTTTGGCTGGTTAAGGCCTGAATATCAGTCCTTAACCGGCCAAATGCTGACTCCACCCCCAAAATGCCCCTAATAGCCAGTTTTGTTTTAGGCACTAATTGGTCATTTCCAGCGGCAGGACGTCAGACTCACAGAAACAGAAACCTGCCCTTGCAGATCAGCAACGCGCCCGCGCCGGAGAAGAGGACTCACAGAAACAGAAGCCTGCCTTTGCAGATCAGCAACGCAGCTGCACCGGAGAAGAGGACTCTGGCGGTGGGGGAAGGTTGGCGGCGGGAGGGGGATTCGAAGGGGTTGGCGCTGGAGGGGTCAACGGTGGTGGTGGCGGCAGGGAGGTCAAAAATGGCTGGGGGGTCAGCAGCACCGGGGGGGGGCTAAAATATGCTCCCTCACCTCAGGCTCTGGACCCCCCCCTCCCACCAAAGTCTGGCTACGCCCCTGATTTACACCAACTGAAACCTGATGTAAATCTTCTTGCGTAAATTAAGTGTACCTATTTAGGACTAATTCTGTAACACTGCGCGCAAATTCTCTCCCATGGCTACACCCCTTTCTTGGCTCTGTTCATAAAAATTTACACAGGTATCTTTATGGTATGGCAGCTAAAAGATGAGCATGTAAATTCAAATTAGTGTCAATTAGAGCCAATAATTGATTGTAGCACCCAATTATCATCAAGCACTGCCATTTCCTCCCCTCACCCTCCCCACTGACAGTTTGAACTTCGTGGGTGTGGCTTGGATCTCTTTCAGGGAGAGAAAACTAACAACTTACAGCAGCAGCTTCAGAGAGCATTTTCCATCTCACAGATAGGCTGCAGAGAATACCTTCTCCTGCTTTAGACTTACCCCTCTACCCACCCACCCCTAGAGTGACATGTCTTATATAACCTCCCTATCAACCCACTCATTACTTTACCTCACCCATTTCTATTCTTCTATCACCTTCTCCCACTACTCCAACCAGAGTTACACCTAATCACACTGACCACCCTTCAACATCTTCAGTCCTGCTGTGACTGTTCTCTTGTGCTTGACTGCTTAAATATTTTAAATTTAAATGCTTTACTTTTTGTCTATTAGATTGTAAGCTCTTTGAGCAGGGACTGTCTTTCTTCTGTGTTTGTACAGCGCTGCGTACACTTTGTAGCGCTCTAGAAATGTTAAATAGTAGTAGTTATCAGTGCTAACTGGCTTGTTATGCAATTAAATGGTGCATGCAAATTGGCACATGCCCAAATTTGTGTGCGCAATTTTTTGCACCATAAATAGAATTGGGGGGACAGTACCTAAATGCTGTACAAGCAACTACAAAGGGGGTGTGCCCATGGGTGGGTCAGGGGCATGTCTTGCAGTTGTGCATGTAAGATACAGAATACTATCACTTATGTGCACAACTGCCGACTTTGGGTGCCAGCACTTACACCAGACATGGCATAAGTGCTCATGCCTACTAGGCAAACACATGCTGACTTAAGCCCTTTTTCATATAACAGCAATTTTGCACACAATTGCCATTACAGAATTGGCATTTGCACCTATATTTTTGGTGCCTAATTGTTTGCACCCTTTATAAATCTACCCCTTAGCGAGGAACATCTATAGTGAACTACTGCAAGAGGATGTTGACATGGGCAGGTCAAGGGCGTGCCTAGTATTTATGCACTAGGACACTGTAAGATATGCACACAACTCCAACATTTAGTCAGGGGCATAGCCAGACTTCGGTGGGAGGGGGGTCCAGAGCCCGAGGTGAGGGGGCACATTTTAGCACCCCCCCCCCACGCTGCCGACCTGCCACCACCACCACCAACTTTGACCCCCCCCCCGCCAATGACCCTCTCGACTCCCCCCCTCCTGCCGCCAACCCTCCCCCACCGCCGCCGTCACCTACGTTTGCTGGCGGGGGACCCCAACCCCCACCAGCCGAGGTCCTCTTCTTCCGGCGCAAGGCTTCGTTCTGTTTCTGATGTCCTGCATGTAAACAGAACGAAGCCTTGCACCGGAAGAGGAGGACCTCGGCTGGCGGGGGTTGGGGTCCCCCGCCAGCGAAGGTAGGCGACAGCGGCGGGGGAGGGTTGGCGGCAGAAGGGGGGTCAAGAGGGTTGTCGGCAGGGGGGTCCAGGGCCAAATCTATGGGGGTCCAGGCCCCCCGTGGCCCCAAGCAGCTACGCCTCTGCATTTTGTCATGGTCATTTACACCAGCCAATGACATGGCATAAACAACCACTCCTAAATATTAGAATGTTCACTTATGCTAGTATTCTATAATGGCAATTACATATATATTTGCTGATATAGAACTCACGCTTAGCACAGCAGCATCCTAGTGCCTAAACATTGGTGACCTTTTTCAGAAATAGCCCCCATGCAGTTTATAACATTTCTCCTTCTTGTATGTTCCAGGTACAGTCTGTAGGATAATCCTCCCTTTCCCATCTCTCTGCTCTTCCCATGATAGCTTGTTATACAATTCGAAATTGTCAGGGTATCCTATTTTAGAAGGAGTATAGTGAAGACTGAAATCTCATCATGATTCATTGTTCATAAGTTGAATGTTCCTCCTTGATATACAACACTGCTGACAACATAATGGAGACAAGGTACAATGTGCAAAGGGATGAGACATTGTATAATTTTTTTTCATACATTTGAGTCTTCTCTAATTTATTTATAGGATTCCCTCTAGGTTCTATCTACTTATGATACTGTTTTCCACTCAGGAAAGATAAATTTATATTATTATTTTATTTTTTTCTTTTTACCCATTGCCTCACATATTTCTCTGTCTCCCTCCCCCCCTCCCCCTCTCTCTTTATTACATGAACACATATGGAAGCAGAAAAGATACTATATGCCACAGAAGTTCACATTGTTTGCCAGCCGTCTTAAGTGAGAGCTGTTATTTCATTCAGTGGTAATGCCCTTTTTGTTGACAAAAGTAAATTGATGACAGTCAAGAGGAACGCATTTGGTGGAAAAATTCTGTTGACCTTTCTCAGATTGAATTTAACCACCAAGAGGTAATACCTGCACTTGCAGAAATGATAGATTATTGTAATGACCGGTAGAATGGCCTTTTGGCATGTTTAAATGGCAATAAATTGTACCGAGAAGAGGGTAATTTAACCACTTTCACACTATGAAGAACCTGTCTTTGTTTGAGGTATAAATAAAATGTGGTTCATTAACAGTGCACATATTACATTAATGGTACAGTACTAGAGCTCATGATGTTAATATTTAATTTTATTACCCAGACTTGTTATGTCTGTTTTCATTTTTCTGGGCACAAAACTTCTCAGGCTAATGACTTTTGAGTTGTATCTCACTAACTCATTATCTCTAATACAGTGGTCAAGAAAACAAGAACAATATACAGCGTTAGCAGAGTTCATTAAATACCCGCTCAGCAGCACTGTGTGAGACAAAAGCATAAATGCTTCGTACGCTGGCTCCGGTATTCCTTCTGTCCCTCATTAATGTGGCACACGAACATAATATTCTACTGAGCTTTGACATTATTAGTGCCACAAAAAAAAACTGTCAAAGGAAGTTTAGGGTTCCTCCAAAACTGATTCAATTAAAACCCATTTAAATGTGAAGCTTTTGCCTTGCTTTTTGAGTCCTGATTTCGACTCCTGATATACTGCAATTTAGCAGAAGCTAGAATTTATGAAATGATATCCAAGCGGACTCTGGGTTTGCTGTTGTGTTTAAACAATGTAAATTCTCTGATAAGTTAGGGGTGCGATGTCCCTTCTACGCTGCACAGGAAGAGAGCCAACATCTGTCTAATCTCTAGGTCCACTCCGGTCCTCTTGTGGTTTGAACTGCATGAGACTGGGTTTCTGCAAGAGCCCTATCCCTTGGCTCATACCGCAAGGTGGCTAAAGGGAACCCTGCAGTGTACTGATATGTACTAAAGTGCAGTACAATGTACCATATTGGCAAGTGGAAATTTCAAATAAAAAATATTAAACTATTTACATGGAGGCTGGCATTAGATACCGTTTGTAGCTTGTATCATAGCCCTCTCCTAACAAAGAGCACTGCTAACATGGAGTAGATTTATACTGGGCAGTGGCAGTCTATTGAGCAGTTCATATGGAAAACTGAATAATACATACATATAGGAGTTAATTTTTAATACCTGAAGCCTTTATATTATTATATATCCAAATTGGAATTTTAAAGACAATTGCAGGGTTCTGCACAATATACTTTTTTTTAAAATTTAGTTTTATTAAAGATAGTAATATATACAAGAAACAAACTATTGCAAAAGAGTACCAATATCTCACAAATAACTCAAATAAAGGATAAGATAAACCAGACTAACCGGGAATAAAGAATAGTTTTACTACATATTGTAGGTAAGACCACTATTCTGGGAGAGCCAACGGATAAAACACAGCAAGGTGACATACTACTACTACTTGACATTTTTAAAGCGCTACTAGGGTTACGCAGCGCTGTACAATTTAACATAGAAGGACAGTCCCTGCTCAAGGAGCTTACAATCTAAAGGACAAATGTACTGTCAGTCAAATAGGGGCAGTCAAATTGGGGCAGTCTAGATTTCCTGAAAGGTATAAATGTAACTATAACATGTAACTATAACAAGGATATCTCACTAAGGTAAAAGGAAAGGGTACTGGAATACTCCATACTCAAAGCAAAACTCCTCACCTAATAAACTACCATGCAGTAATAAATGAGCATCATTGTCCCACAGTCCTGTTATCTAAGAAATATCATAGCTGATTAGGACCATAAAAATATATATTTCAAGCCCTACAGCTTGACCACAAAAAGACAAGAGTATCTCAAAATAAAGATAGCTGCTAAGGAAATAACCCTCTTCTTACAACTAGGAAGAACTGGTAGGTCCTTGATAACAGGAAAAACAGAAATATTTGATCCAAGAAAAGCCATCGGTCAAAATGTTAAAAACAGCTTCAATGTACAGATCTTATCTGGTTCCAGGTCGTACATGACCAAAAGGGTTCCCTCTCTGACCGATGTTTTTGATTTCAGGAAAGGCTCCTGCCCACTTAAATCGCTTGTGGTCACCCAACCACCAAAGTTCAGTGGCACTTAACCAGGCAGTGCTGCTGAATATTGGTTCTGACTGGCCATGCTTGAAGTGGGAGAAGCTGGGGAGGAGCCAGTAGTTATGCAAGTGCAGCAAGGAAAAATAATGATTGTGTAATTGAAGCAAATAGAGATGATCAAGGACCATGCAACTAAAATTTTGACCAATCTTATTCAGAGCCGGTACTTCCTATGTCTTTTTCCCATACTTTTTTATGTTCCTGAGCAATATTTATGAGATCCAAATTGATAAACATGTATGAAAAAATCAATATAAGAGGAAGTAAAAAACGTTTTTAACAATAGATTCTAATAATCAAACATTAGAAAGATTTGCAAAATCAATATTACAGTGTTTCAGAAAATGTTGTATTTGGAATCAAGCATAAAATTGTTCTTGGAGATCATGAAATGTTTTGAAATTACTTCCTGTATGAGTTGATATGATTATTTATCAAACAGACCAATGAATTGGATGTTTATCTATAAGAATATGAGAATTGTTCCAAATAACCATATTGGATGAATTACTTGGAGGTTTTTGAATCGATGATTCCAATTTTCAAAAAGCTCATAAAATAGCATTGAAAACAGGGTGAGATTTATTTTGGGGAGATGTAATATACCAAATACCATAGCTAATGATGTGGAGGAGGACAAGGTTTCTTCTAACCTTAACCATGTGGGTATGTATTGATTTGAAGAAGCATGAAACAATTGGCCTTCCTGATTTGGAAGACAGAAATAGAGATAATCAGCAAAATCTGGTAAATAATCAACTCGGTTTTCTTAGTTTGTTTTAATATTCGAGTGGCAATATGTAGAGGTGGATTATTGCAAAGAAAGATTACCATAATTTTGTCTAGCTTATTATAAAAAGTAGGAGATAGATTAATAGGTAGTAGACTGAGGGCTAAATTCAATAAATGATGCACTAAGTACTGTTCTATAAACAGCGCTCTGAGTTGTGCGCCATTTATAGAATAGAGCTTAGTGCCAGGATCCACACCCAATTTTGGACACGAGGATTTACACCAACTGAAACCTGGTGTAAATCCTCACATCTAAATGAGGCGCAGATCCCCCCCAAATTCTATAACACTGCATGCAAATTCTAGGAATGCCCCGACCCGCCCATGCCCCTCCCATGGCCATCCCCCCTTTTCAAATCCGCACGTATTTTATATGCGCATCTACTATAATAATTTCCACCGCCAACGTTCTGAAGCTGACTCCATGGCTTCACTGAAGTGAAGGGTTCGTAAGGTTCGTTAGGTTCGTCAGTCTGTCACCATCTCTCTCTGCCCCACCCTCACGTCAAAACGTGATGATGTCGAGGGCGGAACAGTGAGAGGCAAGGCAACCAACCAACGCAAATAGTTGTAACCAACCCTGCGCACTGCCTACCCTTTCTGTGTCTCGCGGTTGGCGGCCGAGCAAAGCGAAGAACTCGGCAAACAAGAAAAGCGGTGTGGCGGTGAAAGCCACACGGAAATACCTGACAGCCGCATTTGCGCAGAAAAAAATGGGAGTCGAACTTTATCATGCTGAGTGCCCGTGGCTGCGTCAGCCCCGCCGTTGCCTCTCGATGTCTGTGAGTGAGACAGTATGAGGGAGCTCCTGCTGGCTGTGGGTCAGGCCAGGATTTTGCTGGTGGATGGGAGAAGCACTGTGGTAGGGTGGGAGGGAGGGAGGGAAGGGACCCTGGAACTGGGTGGGTGCGGACCCTGAAACTGGGTGGGTGGGACCCTGAAACTCGGAGCCAGGGACCCTTAAACTCGGAGGGAGGGAGGGGGGACCCTGAAACTCAGATGGAGGGAGGGAGGGGACCCTGTAACTCATAGGGAGGGGGACCCTGAAACTCGGAGGGAGGGGGGTGGGAACCCCTGGCACACACTCTCATTCTCACACACTCTCATTCTCATACACACACTCTCTCTCTCTCACACACACACACTTTCTCTCTCACAGACACACTCAAATCCAGTCTCACTGTCTCTCTGTCACACACACACACTCGCACACACTCTCTCAAACATACACACTCCGAGGAAAACCTTGCTAGTGCCCATTTCATTCGTGTCAGAAACAGGCCTTTTTTACTAGTCATTTTTTAAAAGCTCTGTTCCATCAGAAGAAATAGTAAAGTTTTGGACTACTACACACTCTATTGCATGTGGCCTCACCATTGTGTTCATGATCAAAGGATTAAAATCATCTTTGAATTTGCACTCCACATGTATACTGGCAAGTAGAGAAGAGAAATAATATATGACAAGGCCACCTTGTGTCCACACAAATAGTAAATGTCTTGATATCTGGTGTCCCCTTCCATTTTCCCACAACTCCATAGAACATAGAAACATAAAAGATGTTATTCGCTAAGAACCACTCAGTCCACCTACTTTGTGCATTCATCACTACCTGCTGTTCTGTCATAGATCTTACTTACTCTGTGGTCTATAAGGGTGAGCACAGAAAAATGCTTGGTTCTTTTTTTGGATTTCTTTCGGATTTTTTGGCCAAGTTTTAGTCATTTCATTGGTTCGTTTCAGAAATTAATGTGTGTAAAACTCAATTAATACTCAAAAAAATATTTAATGCGCATTAATTTAGAGGTTTAATGCACACAAGTCATTTTTCTGAACTGAATCCAAGAACTAAACATATACCACTGGTGGATTCCTTCCCTGCTAAGCCACTAAGATCCCTTTGAGAGTAATTCTAAAACAGTGCACCTATTTTTAGACACCAAGAACATGCAAAAATCACAGGAAAATTGGTATATATGTATGTATGTGTTTACATATGCATGTAACTTACAATATTCCAGTTACCGGCTATACTATAACCTGGTACTTAAATGTAGTGATGCATAGTTTGAAGACAGGCATACAAATAGGTGAACTTTGGGTAGATCATAGCTGGGAATTATAGAATACTATAATTTATGCATATTGTTTGGTATTCTAGGTATACACATTTAAATGAGTTCTATGGATGATGTAATTGGTTGTGCCTAAAATATATGTACATATCTACCCTGCTACGCTACTGTTCTATGGAACAACATGTATAGAATGTTTGTACGTTTGGGAAGCTTGCCAGGTGCCCTTGGCCTGGATTGGCCGCTGTCGTGGACAGGATGCTGGGCTCGATGGACCTTTGGTCTTTTCCCAGTGTGGCATTACTTATGTACTTACTAGTAAAAGAGGCCCGTTTCTGAGCAAATGAAACGGGCGCTAGCAAGGTTTTTGTCGCCAACACCCCCCCCCCCTCCATTCCTGGCCAACCCCATTGTTGTTCTGCCATTGCTCCGCCCCCAACGTCATGATGTTTGACGCGAGGGCGGGGCCTGGAGCGATTTCCCACCTCCCTGCCTCCCTCCCTGCCAACCCCTTCGTTGTTCTGCCATTGCTCCGCCCTCGAGGGCGGGGCCCGGAGTGATTTTGGTGGCTTCACCACCAAGAACCTTTGAACCTTTTTGAAGGAAGTCAGGGCTTGGCTTCACTGATGTCAGTGTCCTCAGAACGTTGAGGGTGAGTTTTATTATAGTAGATGTATAAAGAAAAGTAGCTACATACTTTCCTTTATAAGAGAGGCTCCAAATACGCATCTAAAATAAGTGGACTCTATAGAATTACATCAATAATTCAGAACTTTTGCTATCTTCCTGTCATGCCTCTCACCTGTTTCCAGAGGTCTGCTAGAGTCCAGCAGCCTCCTATGCCTGAAGATTCTTTTCTACTTCCTGGAGATCTGCACTTCAATTTTATAGTCCTGCAAGATAGTGCTGACTGATGACATCACATCTTACATAGGTATTTAAGGAAGTGCCCTGAACTCAACCAGTGCCTACGCAACAGGCTTCCTGGTATCTTGCAGACTTCAGTGTGTGTTGCCTTGTTCCGGTGTTCCTGCCTTGCCTGTTCCATTGTTCCTGACTTGCCTTGTTCCTGTGTTCCTGCCCTGCTTTGCTCCAGCATTCCAGCCAGCCTGTGTCCTGGACTTTGTGAGGCATTTGTGTCAGCAGCCATCAGCGAGGACCTGCGCTGCATTTGTGCCACAGAGATGGAGCCAACCTCGCTACAGTCCAAGAGCTCACTTTCCTCGAATCATGACGCTTCCCTTAAGTATCTTTTC
This sequence comes from Microcaecilia unicolor, assembly GCF_901765095.1. Lineage (NCBI taxonomy): Eukaryota > Metazoa > Chordata > Amphibia > Gymnophiona > Siphonopidae > Microcaecilia > Microcaecilia unicolor. Next base: position 393,333,050 of record NC_044032.1, read on the forward strand.
TTTTCTCTTCCTGCCTGTTCTCCTTTCCTTTTTCTGTCCCTCCCATTTCCTGCATTGTTCCATGGCCAGTGCAAGGGCCCTACTTGTCTTTATAAAATACTAGCATAAGTAGCAGGCACAAACATTTACAGCAGCTTTAGAGCTGGTGAAAATATCTATGCCCCTATTTGTCAAATAAATAAAAGTATTTTATAGTTTATGCATGTACTTGCATGCTTCATCCATGCTCCACCCAAACTCCTCCCCTGTGTATACCCACTGGCAAATTCTGTGTCATCATTTTAAACTGTGTACGTTTGTGTCAATTGTTATTTTATGAGGTTATTTATGTGAATATGTGGCCACATCCACACATAAATTGCTGTCCTCAATACGGATACTGGTTGAACAATCACAAGACTCAAAGATTCTGATGAACGATGCACGGAGAGTGAAGTATGTAAAAGCAGAAATACTACACAAATACTTCTGTATAGAGTTCATGGCTGAAATTCATGGAGAAGGACCCCCAAATAATTCACAAAAGTATATGTGGGAATAGAATAGATACCACTCCATCCATGGAAAAACGTTTATGAACAACTTGCAAAACTAAAAGTGAATAAAGCCATGAGGGCAAAAGAAATATATCCTAGGTTACTGAAGGGTCCTTTTACTAAGGTGCACTGAAAAATAAGCCTGCGGTAGTGTAGGCGCGGGTTTTGGGCAAGCGCAGAATCATTTTTCAGCACACCTGTAAAAAAGGCCTTTTTTAAATTTTTGCCGAAAATGGACCTGCAGCAAAATGAAAATTGCCACACGTCCATTTTGAGTCTGAGACCTTACTGCCAGGCATTGACCTAGCAGTAAGGTCTCACATGATAACCAGGCAGTAATGACCTATGTGCACCAAATGCCACTTAGCACACATCCAATACGTGCGTCAGAAAATTAAAATTTTCAGCCGTACATATCAGACGCGTGCCAAAAATGAAATTACCATAAGAGCCACATGGTAGCCGTGCGGTAACTCCATTTTGGCACGCGTAGGGTGTGCATAGACTCCTACGCAGCTTAGTAAAAGGGCCCCTGAAAGAGCTCTAAGAGTTTCTGGCAGGTCCACTAAAAGATGTACTTAACAGATTCAAAAGATTGGAAAAGGGCTTATGTGGTCTTCATAAAAGTGGAAAAGTACAGGTTGGTAAGCCTTACCTTGGTGGTGGGGAAATTCATAGAGATGCTGTTGAAAGAAAGGATAGTCAACTATCTAGAATCAAATGGGTTTCAAGATCTGAAGTGACGTGGTTTTACTAAAGCAAGATCATGCCAAACAAATCTGATTAATTTCTTTGAGTGACCAGAAATCAAGAGCATGCATTGGATGTGGTTTACTTAGACTTCAGCAAAGCCTTTGATACTATTCCTCATAGGAGGTTTAGAAGTAAACTGAGGTGGAGGTAGTGAACTGTATCCAAAAGTGGTTGACTGACAGATGACGATGGTGGCAAATTAAATTCACTTGGAAGAAATTTGAGTAGTGGTGTGCCTCAGGGATCAGTCCTGGGACCGATTCTGTTCAATGTCTATGAGTGATATGGTTGAAGGTTTAGGAGGAAATGTTTGCCTGTTTGCAGATGACACAAAGATTTGCAACAGAGCGAGAGTGGACAACCTGGTGTGAGGTGACAACATGACATGTGATCTACAAAAATTAAGAAATGTGGTCTAAAGCTTGGTAATTAAGCTTTAATGCAAAGAAATGCAGCATGTTGCATTTTGGGTTCAGGAAGTCAAAGGAGCTTCGTATAATAGGAGGAGAGAGGCTGTTGTGCATGGAACAGGAAAGGAACCTCAGAGTGATGGTGTCTGAGGATGTCAAGGTGGCAAAACAACATGATGAGGCAGTGGCCAAAGCCAGAAGGATGCTAGGCTGTACAGAGAGAGGCATAACTAGGAAAAGATGATAATGCCCTTGTACAAGTCGTTGGCGAGGCTCCACTTTCAGTACTGCATTCAGTTTTGGAAGTCCTATTTTGCTAAGGTTATGTAAAGATGTGAAATGGCTCAGAGGAAGGTGAACATAATGGTATGGAGTCTTCACCAAAAAGATATATGAGAAGAGACCTGTATACCATAGAGCAAGGCTTCTCAACCCAATCCTCAGGGCACACCATCGGGGTTTCAGGATATCCACAATGAATATGTATGAGATAGATTTACATACCAAGGAGAAAGTGCATGTAAATCTATCTCATACATATTCATTGTGGATATCCTGAAACCCCGATGGTGTGCCCTGAGAACTGGATTGAGAAGCTCTGCCATAGAGGAGAGAAGAGAGAGAGGTGATGTGGTACAGACATTTAAATTCTTGAAAGGTGTTAATGAGCAAACAAATCTTATTCATAGAAAGGGAAGCTATAGACATGAAATGATACTGCAAGGAGATAAGCTTAAAAGCAACATCAGGAAATACTTTTTCACCAAAAAGGTGGTAGATGCCTGGGAAACCCTTCCAGTGGAGGTGCTGAGGACAAAACCAGTGACACTAGATGGACCATGCTGGTCTTTATATACCATCTGTTGCTATCCCCCCCCCCCCCCAACCCCATTTACTAAGCACTTTGAATGGGCTTATCGACATTGCTGTGCAGCAGCTGCTAGCACAGCTTAGTAAACAGGGTGTATCTATATATATAAAACTCACCGTCAACGTTCTGAAGACAGTGACGTCAGTGAAGCCAAGCCCTGACTTCCTTCAAAAAGGTTCGAAGGTTCGTGGTGGTGAAGCCACCAAAATCGCTCCGGGCCCTGCCCTCGAGGGCGGAGCAATGGCAGAACAACGAAGGGGTTGGCAGGGAGAGAGGCAGGGAGGCGGGGGGGTGGGAAATCGCTCCGGGCCCCGCCCTTGCATCAAACGTCATGATGTTGAGGGCGGAGCAATGCCAGAACAACGAAGGGGTTGGCAGGGAGGGAGGGAGGGAGGAAGGGGGGGGTGTTGCTGATGAAAACCTTGATGGCAGAACAACAAAGGGGTTCACAGGGAGGGAGGCGGGGGGGTTGCGAAATCGCTCTGGGCCCCGCCCTCGCGTCGTCATGACGTTGAGGGCGGAGCAATGGCAGAACAACGAAGGGGTTGGCCAGGGAGGGGGGGTGTTGGTGACGAAAACCTTGCTAGCGCCCGTTTCATTTGCTCAGAAACGGGCCTCTTTTACTAGTGTTATTATATTTACCTGAAAAAACCTTCAGAGGTTATCTGTCTTCTTAATGAATTCAAGCAATGGATTGTATATATTTTCAAACTTTTTTATTCAAAAACTATTTCTTCTTTTTATAAAGAATGATATAAAGAAAACTGACCAGAGGTCAAAAGAAAGTGTTCTCAAACTGGCACTGTCAAGCCTGTTTTAGCTGAATTATATTGGATTACAGTCTGATCATGTTAATGGAAAACCCCTGATGAAGTCCTTTTTTCTGGGTGAAACGGGTCTCGTTGGGCTTAAAATCAGACAAGTGATTAATTGATCTCTGGAAGGATACAAATATATTTAAGAAAGTTTGTATTTAAAAAGTATAGAAATTCATATATTTATTTTATAAAAAGAAGAAATATTTATTATATTTATCCCTGCTTCAAGTCACACATTACTGTTATCTAACTAAGGCGTGAATGAGGTGAAAATTGTGATAGCTCTCTGGTGCTTGAAAGCACCTGAAAAATCAAAAACTGAGTTGCAGGGCATAGCTCCTTAACTGCCTCCCAGAAACACGGTTTTGTAATATGTGGTACTTATGCACGTAGGTGTCAAAATGTCCCTCTCATATGGGTAAGCATCAGCATTTATACATACAAAGTTTTAAGTGATGCTGCTCTTTTTTTGAACATTGTTAAAATAAAATGACTGGCCCTATTGAATGTGCCACCATGTTATACTTATTTTTGCTTTACAATTATAAGTGCAGTAGTGGCCTAGTGGTTAGAGCACTGGTCTTACAATCCAGGGGTGGCTGGTTCAAATCCCACTGCTGCTCCTTGTGATCTTGGGAAAGATACTTAACCCTCCATTTCTTCAGGTACAAACTTAGATTGTGAGCCCTCCTGGGGCAGAGAAATATCCAAAGTAGCTGAATATAACTCACCTTGAGCTACTACTGAAAAAGGTATGAGCAAAATCTAAACAAATAAATATTTTACAAAAGGCCCCAAAATAGACTACAAATTGTAAATGTCCCAACTTGGACATCCTTTTTCTGACCTATAACAAATTGGGCTTCAAATGACTATTGTCCAATTCTGATTGGGAAAGCAAGGGCCCAAGAAGGTGAAGGAGTTCAGCCAAGGTTCGAAAGGGTCAATGGTACAGTCACCATCTGACTGAGTACTAAGAACCAGGAATTACCCCTAACTGAACACTCTGATGATCACTATATAACCCTAACTTGAACTGCTTGCAAAGCACTGTCAACTACAAAGACATAGTGAAGATAGGGTATAAATCTAGAAAGTATAGTTTAAAAAGAAAAACAATCAAGTTCTAGCCTTATGTTGCTTAAAAAAATATGTATACATAATTCAGCCATACAAGTAGAAGACACATCAGAGTTTACACAGTAAATCTGAAAGAGTGGGATCATAACCAACACATCTTGGCTTAAGGCAAAGGTTCATTCTTGTCATGGTATGCGCAAAACAAACCCACTTGGAGACACTAAACTGGGAGAATAAATATACCAAAGGCCTCACTACCTCACTAAAATTGTCAAGATTATAGTGGCAAAGTGCAATCTTTCCTTATGTTGAAATGTACTTTAGAATTTGTTTTGAAATATTAAGCATAAACAGATCATTTTAAACTCTGAAATATATGTTTTAAATATGTAACATTTTATTTCCTGAATTTTACATCCTCTTGCACAACATTAAATACAACAAATTGAATTCCATATTTTTTCCATATTGGAGTGTTGCTTGTTCAACGTTTTGCATTTTGATATGTGATTAAAAAGTTTTGTGAAATTTATATTTGAGTTTCCTGTGTCATTATTTTAGGACAATGATGAAGTGCTGGTTTGTCTAAGACAAATGTATTTGGTATGATATCTTCCTTCAAGACTCATGCCCCCCAAAAGAGACATATACACAAAGTAAAATGCTGCAGTTAAGCTTCAATGCCTTAGCAAGCAGCAGTGTAGAACGAATACTGGTATGCTAGGCCAGCAATGGAACCAAACATGAAAAGAAAAAATTGTACACAATCTGTGTGCTGCACTCTTCAACCACATCTATCCTTTCAATGAAAAGACTTTATTCACAGGACACAAACTACCTTCCTTACACCAAGGGTTCCAACCCAGGCCTTGGGTCACACACCCAGCCAGTCAAGTTTTCTGGATATCCACAATGAATATAGATTTGCAAACCATGGAGGCAGTACATGCAAATCTCTGTCATGCATATGCATTGTGGATATCCTAAAAACCTGACTGGCTGAGTGTTGAGTCCCAAGGTAGACCCTAGCATCAGGTAATTATGATTTGGATTATTCTTCCCATTGTGCATCACTTTCCATTTGTCTACATTGAATTTCATCTGCCATTTGGATGCCCAGTCTTCCAATTTCCTAAGGTCTTCCTGCAATTTTTCACAGTTCGCAAATGTTTTAACAACTTTGAATAGCTTTGTGTCATTCTCAAATTTAATCACCTCACTTGTCATTTCGATTTCCAGATCGTTTATAAGTAAGTTAAATAGCACCAGTCCCAGTACAGATCCCTGCGGTACTCCACTGTTCACTTTCCTCCATTGAGAAAATTGTCCATTTCACCCTACCCTATGTTTTCTGTCCAATTCCTAATCCATAATAGAACATTTCCTCCTATTCCATGACTCTTTCATTTTCTCAAGAGTCTGTTATGAGGAACTTTGTCAAAAGCTTTCTGAAAATCTAAATACACTACAACTACTGGCTCACCTTTATCCACACTTTTATTCACATCCACATTTATTCATACCTTCAAAGAAATGAAGCAAATTGGTAAGGCAAGACTTCCCTTGGCTGAATCTATGCTGACTCTGTCCCATTCAGCCATGTTTGTCTATGTGTTTCATAATTTTATTCTTTATAATAGTTTCCACTATTTTTCCTGGCACTGAAGTCAGGCTTATCAGTCTGTAATTTCCCAGATCACCCCTGGAACACTTTTTAAAAATTGGCATTACTTTGGCCACCCTTCTTCAGGTATTACAGATGATTTTAACAACAGGTTACAAATCACTAACAGCAAATCAGCAGTTTCATGTTTGAGTTCTTTCAGTACCCTAGTGTACTTGCCATTCAGTCTAGGTGATTTACCACTCTTTAATTTGTCGATGTGTCTCTGTATGTCTTCCAGAGATACTGAGATTTTTCAGTCCCTCTGTATCATCATCCTTGAAAACCATTTCTGGTACTGGTAGGTCTCACACCTTCTTCAGTAAAGACCAAAGCAAAGAATTCATTCATTCAGTCTCTCCACTATGGCCTTGTCCTCCCTGTGAGCCCCTTTTGCTCCTTCATGATCTAATGGTCCCATGGATTCCCTCACAGGCTTTTTGCTTCTGATGTACCTGAAAAAGTTGTTACTATGAGTTTTTGCGTCTGCAGCAAGTTTATCTTCATATTCTCTTTTAGCCTTCTTTATCAATGCTTTGTACCTAACTTGCTAGTACTTATGATGCTTCTTATTTTCTTCATTTGGGTCCTTTTTCCATTCTTTGAAGGATGTTCATTTGGCTCTAATAGCCTCTTTCATTTCACCTTTTAATCAAGCTGGCTGTCATTTGCTCTTCTTTCCACCTTTGTAAATACATGGAATACATTTGGTCTGGCCTTCCAAGATGGTGTTTTTAAACAATACCTATGCCTGATTTAAAGTCCTAACCTTTGTGCCAATTCTTTTAGATTCTTTTCAACCATTTTCCTCATTTTTTCATAGTCACCCTTTTAAAAATTAAATGATGCTACAGTAGCTTTCCTTTGTGACTTCACTCCAAATATTAACTCAAATTTGATCATGTTATGATCACTGTTTTCCAGCTGACCCAACACCATTACTTCTTGTACTATGCCCTGCATTCCACTAAGGGCTAAATCTAAAATAACGCCCCCTCTTGTTGGTTCCTGGATCAGTTGCTCCAAGTAGCAGTCATTTTACCTCTCTAGTGCTCCCTGATGTAACATTTATCAAATCAAGGTTGGGGTAGTTGAAATCATACCTTCACCGCCATTCCTGAAGAGATGTTGAAATTTGCTGTGAAGGCGTAGGTCGAGACTTGGAGGTGTTTTTGAAAAGTTATTTATTGTTTTCCCCTGAAGCAGCCATTTATTTGGCGAAACAGGGCCACCCTGTCGGGAAGTGGATGATTGCAGGAACGGACTTTGCATGATATTGTTTGAAAAGAAGAAAATCACATTGATTCCACCATCCAAGCTAAGTAACGGCTGTGTGCCGGAAATTGTTTTTTGGCCTTTTCCTACAGTGTTTTGATAGGGTGTTATGTATGTGGAGTTTTTTTGAGACTGATGATTAAAAAGGTCCCCTCTGTATTTAATGTGTATCCTTTGGGACTTCCGGTGACGTCATGAGCTAGGGAGCAGCGTGCTGTCGAAGCTCTGAGACCCCCGACTCCACTAAAACCTAAATCTTGAACAAAAAACCCTACGGAGCGACTTCACTGTATGGAAAAATACTACAAAGTGCTTCCGAAAGACATGGCACAAAAATCCGCAAAAAAAGATAAGCTTAAAACAAGCAGCGGGGATACCAAGATGGCGGAGGAACCCGCGATTGTGGAGCCTGCGTTTACTGAAAATCAACTCCTGCAGCTTACCCAGGCAATCACGAAAGCATGGGAGCCGAAATGGGAAGCGCTGAATACTAAAATAGAAGCTTACCAAACCACATTAGACGGGATGGGAATCCGGGTCGGAGATTTGGAGGCCAGAGTCTCAGCCGTTGAAGACGATACACGTGGATTTAGCCCAGATATTGTAGCCCTACGACGTCAGCTCGCAGATCAGAGAAACTTGTTGGATGACTTTGAAAATCGAGCACGTCGAAATAATATACGGATTGTCGGGCTAGACGAGGCACTTCCAGAAAGAAACCTTGACACGTGGTTGGAAACATGGCTCTCAAAAGAGTTAGCGGTTACAGATACGATGGGACCGCTTATTGTGGAAAGAGCACACCGCGTGGGCCGTCGAACAGAGGATCGCCATAATAACCGCCCACGCGTGGTCGTCGCGAAAATACTGAACTATCGCCACAAACTAGAAATCCTTCAGGGTTTCAAGCATAAAAGAGATACGTTGAAATATAACAAAAAAAATGTGTTGATTTTTCAAGACTTTTCTACTCTAGTTCAGGAAAAAAGGAGGCAATATCATGCGATTTGCTCAACCTTAGTACTTAAGAAAATCCGCTTTGTATTGCAATATCCAGCTCAACTAAAAGTGCTCATACGGGACCAATGGAAAATATTTCCTACAGTATCAGAGGCGAAAAAATATCTCGTCGAAAATAACATCATTGATGCTGTTTGAACATAAGTTTATTTCCTTTGTGCAACAGCGCTCTGTGGGAGTTACACTGTATGGAACTTTCAGATAGGTATATGTATGCATATTTGGTTAAATTGTGGAGTTTGGGGTCTCTACTGTTCACTGAAGTCCTAATCTCGACACCTGACTAGTTTAGGTGGATGAGGAAGGGTATATGTGGGGCTGATGGGATAAAGGGATGGGAGGGGGGAAGGGGACATGGATCAGGGGGAAATATTTGGCAGATGGTCAGTAGGAAATGTTTATTTAGAAATCTATCAATAGAATATGTATGTGCACAGATTATGAGACATCTGATAAACTCCAATGTGTGCTCAATGAACAAGGGGATGCCCTTGTGTAGAGGTGATGGTGGGAATAATAATATTATTTTCATGGTATGCCAATTAGAATAATATCTTGGAATGTGGGGGGTATAACGTCCCCTATAAAGCGAAATAAAATCTTAACGGCCTTAAAGAGGTATAAGGCTGATATAGTCTGCCTTCAGGAAACGAGACTTAATGATGTGGAACACGCAAAGTTACAGAGAACATGGGTAGGAGAATGCTATGCAGTGGCAGCCAAAGGGCGCCGAGGTGGAGTGGCGGTGTTAACTCGAAAAGGATTAGCATGTAAAATAACGGTAGTGGAGAAAGGAGAACACGGGCGTACCCTCCTCTTAAAGGTATGGATACAGGGCACTGAATTTTTATTAGTGGGGGTATATGGCCCAAATGAATATGACCCAGGGTTTTTCAGATCACTAGAAAACAGTTGTATTCAACATAAAATAACTAAATTGTTAGTATTGGGTGATTTTAATTTAGTATCTAATCCAAGAGAAGATACCTCAAACCCCATTTCATCACATTATTTAGGTCAGAGGGCGAAAGGATTGAAAATGTTCATGAAAGCTCTAAATTTAGTAGATACCTGGAGAGTGATGCATCCTGGGGAAAAAGATTACACACATAGATCCAGGGCACATGGCACTTTAGCGAGGTTAGATTATATATTCCTAGAAAGATCTATGTTCTCCCAGGTAAAAGCAGCCCATATAGGACCGGAAGAAATATCAGACCACGCATCAGTGTGGTTAGATCTCGAGGTTACGGGCGGGGGTGTTGGAGGAGCAGGATGGAGATACCCGGCATATTTACATAACGACCCCCAATTTCAGAAATACTTGGCAAATAAGTGGGAGGATTACGCCATTAATAATAAGGAACATGCACAAACAGACCCAATATTATTTTGGTCTGCCTCGAAAGCAGTCCTGAGAGGTGACCTCATAGCACATTGTAATATCAGGAAAAAACGACGGGTGGCAAACATTCTACACCTAGAAAAACAATTAGCGAAGGCTAAGAGAATTTATGCACATAAGCACACATTAACTGCTTTAGAGAATATGAAAACAATCCAAATAACTCTAAACACTTTATTACATGAACAAGAGACCAGATCCTCAATTTATTACAAATATAGATTGCAACGTTTTGGTAATAAAACAGGGAGGTTATTAACTAGAGTTATCAAAAATTGGGGTGCACCTCGAGTGGTGACTGCGTTAAAGGAGGATACAGGTAAAATTATAGTCACACAAAATGAAATTGGGCAGGCTTTTACTAAGCATTTCGCCTCACTTTACTCGGCCAGTGCCCCACCAGAACCAAGCTTGGTACACGAATACTTAGATAAGGCAGGGCTCACAAAGTTGACGAATGAGGAATTGACTGTGCTGAATGCACCATTAACCCTGAGAGAACTGCAACAGGCGATCAGGAAACTTAAATTACGCAAAGCACCAGGACCCGATGGATATTCCGGGGAATACTATAAAAGCTTGCCCCTAGAAGCACAGCTGGCACTGCTAGAATATTTTGAGGAGGTGATAGAGAGGAGGGGTCTCCCTCGTTATGCCAACTCAGCTTTAATTACATTAATACCAAAGCCGGGAAGACCGCATAATAGAGCAGAAGATTTCCGACCAATATCCCTATTGAACGTAGACACAAAACTATTGGCAGGAATATTGGCGGAAAGACTTGCACAATATTTGCCCAAACTAATTGGAATGGAGCAAGTGGGCTTTGTTCGAAATAGACAAGCCACACACAATGTACGCCGCCTATTATTGGCGATTGCATCCAGCCAAGAGGGGGAGATCCCATCAGTAATAATGAGCCTAGATGCAGATAAAGCATTTGACAGAGTAGGGTGGGAATACCTATTTCATACTATGGAAGCTATGGGAATTACAGGCTGGTTTCTGTGGGCGACGCAGGCTCTTTACCACAAGCCGGGAGCACAAGTGTTGGTCAATGGATTGCGAGGGAAAGAGTTTGAGATTATGAGGGGTACTAGGCAAGGTTGCCCTCTTTCGCCTTCCCTCTTTGTGATATCATTAGAACCACTTATCCGTACACTCCTGAAACAAAGAAACATCACAGGAATATCTGTAGCAGGACAGCAGGTGAAGGTATTGGCTTTCGCTGATGACTTGCTGTTGACTGTCACTGACCCACCTAGATCAATGCGAGTTCTATTGGCTGAAATAAATAGATATGGACAACTATCAGGTCTTAAGCTAAATATGTCTAAATCGTCAGCGTTAGAGGTAGTTAAAGGAGACAACCAAGATTGGAAGAATAAATTCCCACTTACTTGGGAGAAGAGATTTATTAAGTATTTGGGAATTCGCATTCCAGATCAGCTGTCACAGCTATATGAACTTAATATACAAAAATTACTTACAGACACAAAGTTAAGTTTACAAACTTGGAGTACACTTCCGGTATCATTACTGGGGAGAATAGCATTATTTAACATGATCATAGCCCCCAGATGGATTTATTGTTTTCAAACTATGCCACTGTATTTGAGGAGAAAAGATGAACAAATCTTGAATCAACAGCTACAGACATTTCTTTGGAAAGGGAAAAAGGCCCGTTTATCTGTTAATTCTTTAAGTATACCAGTGGAATATGGAGGGTTGGGACTCTTAAACCTTCGCTATCTTAATGTTGCTAGCGGAATGAGGCACATAAATGACTGGTATAGGAATACCAGTGATTACACAAATACAGCCCTAGAATTGAGCCTTACCCCGAAACTACATTTTAGCAATTATCTACACGCTACAGGCGCACCCATGCCATATACTCTAAAACATTCTGGGATTATGCCAACGGCTAGAGCAATATGGAGATGGGTGTGCCGGTTACACCATTTTGATATAAAAGTGACACCATATCTACAAATTTGTGATAACTTTGCTTTTGTACCAGGTCAAATGTACTCTGTTTTTCAAAAATGGAAACAAAAAGGAATAGTATATTTATTGCAAGTGGTGACTAGAGAAGGTCATATACGAACGTTTTCAGACTTGCAAAGCGAATATACGCTGTCGGACAGAGATAAATTTCACTATGGACAGTTGAGCCACTATATTTCTACATTGCCATGGACATCAATGACAGAAGATGTTCAAGAAGAACTCTCCTCGGCTTTTACCTTGGAGTCACAGCAGAGGGTACCGATGTCGTATCATCACAGGCATATACGGGATACAACTCCAGAACTGGAATACCGCAGATTGGCACACTTGTGGACTGGGGATTTACAAATGACAGTCTTGGAGCAACAACTGAAATCCCATGTTCAACAAATAAGACGAATCACAGATTTTGCGACTCACTGGGAATTACAATATAAAATAGCCCTACGCCTGTACATCCCACCAAAAAGAGCATTTTACATGGGGTTATCACCCTGGGGAGACTGTGTAAAATGTGGTGCCCCAGGAGCCACTCTAGGCCATATGTTTTGGACTTGCGTAGGTATACAGCAATTTTGGAAACAAATTATAGCCTGGGTCACCAAGATATGGAGACAGATATGGCATTATGAACCACTGTTGCTATTTGGACAACCAAACTTGGGGGTGTCCTCAAAAAAAAGAGGATATGCTGCATTTATACAGAGAGTAATAATTGTTGGTAAACAAGCGATTCTTGCAGAGTGGCTATCCTATCAATACCCTACCTGGCAGCAGTGGCACGCTCGTATGGTGTCCCTATTACGTATGGAGCGCATGTCCATAAGCGACTTGGAGTCAAGGACTGGAGAGAAATTCCAACAACGTTGGAGTCCATTTTGGGATTCAATGACATCTGCAGCACGCAGTCACATACTAAATTACTGACAAAGCGGCTATGACTTACAATGAATGGGGGGGAGGGAAGGGAGGTGGGGGAGGGGGGAGTTAGAATGGGGGGGAGAAAGGAGATAAAAATTCCTAAAAGGACAAAAGAAAACCAATCTTAAATGTACAATGTAAGTTGTTAATACGGATGTTTTGTTACTAACAGTTTAAGAGACAAGGCGATAACATTCACCTATAATATATATAATCATATGATGAAAGACTTGTCAAATATTTGGTTTTAAGTACAAATGGAAGAACTATGTACATGTACTGTAGATTATGATTGTTTCCAATAAAACAGATTTAAACATAATGTGTATCCTTTGAATAGAGGTGTGTCCAGTTCTCACTGAGGTCTTTTTTCTCCACCATCTTACATGTTTATATATTTATTATCACCCTTCAGACGCTGATAGAGTGTAGAATTTTTGAGTTTGGTGTGGTAGTTGAAATCACCCATTATTATACTGTTGCCCAATTTGCCAGCTTTCCCAATTTCTATAAACATTCCTTCATTTGTTCTGTCCTTGCAGACAGTAGTATGGCCTTTCCAGTATACTCCTTCCCTTCACACATGTAATTTCTATCCATAAGGATTCTATGCTGCTATCTGTTTCACATAGAATGTTTATTTTGTTTGACTCAATTCCCTGTATACCATATAGTGCAACCCCTCCCCCTCCAATTTGATCCACTCTATCATTGCAATATAACTTGTACCCTGTTAACAAAGTGTCCTATTGATTGTCCTCCTTCCACCAGGTCTCTGAGATGCCTATTATATCTACCTCTTCATTTAGTGCTATATACTGTAACTCTCCCATCTTAATTTTTTATTTTATTTTTTTAGGCTTCTAGTATTTGTATATAGACATTTCAAATTCTATTTTTTCCTTGCATCTACAAGCTGCATACAAGTTGACAGGGATAATTTGCATCCTTTATTCTGCTCTCCCCTTAAACACTCCTGGCTTTCTTTCACCATTATGGAAACCTCTCTATTGGGATTCCATAAATGTCCTGTTTTCAATAGTATCTTCAAGAATGTTCCACACTGAACCATGCACTTTCTGCAATAATTGAACAAAATGAAACCGTCTAGGGCCAAAATTAAGCCTTCTTTGGCTAGATCTGTTTCAATCATGACTGAGTGGCCAAAAGCTTCTCTAAATGACAAAATGACCACTGGAAGGATTAAGGCATAAACCCCTTACTCCCCCAGTGGTCACTGACCCCCCTCCCTCCCTCCCCCCCAAAGCTGTGAAAGAAACAGTACATACCAGTCTTTATGACAGCTTCAGATGTTATGGCTAATCCTATTAGAGCAACAAGCAAGTCCCTGGAGTAGTCTAGTGGTCAGTGCAGTGGACTGTACAGAAGAGGACCCAGGCCCATAACCCACTCTAACTAGTACTCTTGTGGTGGAAAGTGTGAGACCTCCAAAACACACCAAAAAGCTACTGTACTTACATAGTGATGACACCTGCAGGCATAATGGCTATTGTAGTGGTGTACAGTTAGGTACAGTAGGATTTTGGTGGATTTTGGAGGGCTCACCATACAATATAGGGTTGCCAAATGGATCCAGATTCACCCAACAGGGTTAATCCAGTCCTGGGCTCACCCCATTCCCCATTGTATGTAGCCTTGCTTTTCTTAAGGAATCCATTGGGGAAATAAGAACCACAAGTCCCTGCATGCAATGGGGTAAGCCCAGGACTGGATCAACCCCATTGGGTACATCTGGATCTAGCTGGCAAGAGAAATACAATATAAAAGAGTAATGGTGAAATGTGTACCTGGGACCTTTTGTGGGAAGTCCACTGCAGTGCCCCCTACAGTGCCCCACTGCTCTGCTGGGATGTCTGTATGGCCAGTGTACTAAGAATGCTAGCCCTACCCCTACCCCCACCCCATACATCCCAATGGCTTGTTTTTGTGCATTTCTCCCTTGGATGTTTTTTATTTTTAATGGTCCTAAAAGTTAGATGCACTGAGCACAAAAATGCCTAGCAAATGGCCATTTTCAAAATAAAAAGCTAGCCATTTTTCTGGTTTGAAAATGGCCATGTTCACTACTGGATGATTGGACGCTTTTCGCAAAATGTCCAAAATCGGATTTAGACATCATATTGAAAATGCCTCTTCAAGGAAACTAGTTAATAAAGTTTGCGTGTCTAAATTCAAACTGTCTTTAACAATAAGCCTACAATTTCTTTTTTATCCCCAATCTTTAAATCACCAAAGCACAGAGAAAAATAATGTTCACTTACCAGAGAAATGTCCTCTTCTCATAGAATGGCCAAATTTTCATGTCTTGGGTCCATAAGCAGTCTGAAAATGTTACATGTTTAAACTTCTGTAACTCTTTTGGTTTTTTTCACATAAAAATATGGGGGTAGATCTGTTGTATTACAAATCATTTGCTCTAACAGAATTAATTAAAACCTCATTTTTTGTTTCTGGTGACTTTAGTCATCCTTTCCCTGAGATGGTCACATATGTGTTGCCTTCTTTCCTGCATTGGACTTGCAGATTTCACATTGTTTTTCAGGTAATGTTTATTTTTTTCCTCTCCTCCTCCTCCTATTTCTTCCAGCTCCGATTGTGTATTTTAGTGAAAGTGATTGCGAAAAAGAAGTATGAATGGGAGAACTGGAAAGGTATGTGTGGACAGTGTGGTGAGATGTTTGTGCAGTAGGTACAGACTACATATGCTGTATTTTAATAGGTCATTGTCATAATGTGCTGTCTCTTTAAAAACATTGAAAAATAACTTCAAATAGAATTTTTTTTTTCTACTGAACAGCTTGGCATGGACCAGCTCACATAATTTTCCAGGGTAGATGAAGAAAACAGAGATTATATATTTCCTCTCATAAGATGAAATAGGAGCAATGTGGTCAAAAGGAAGGCCAGCCAAACTTGCCAGATAGAAAATTCAGGAAGATGAATGAAACCCACATTTCATGGTGGGTAACTGGCGGTTTGTGAGCAGCAGTGGAGACAGAGACAAGTCTTATGTTGGAGACTATGGATGGGCTCCGCATTCTCCAAATACACTATCTTTATTTGGGTTTTCGTGAATAATGCTTTAGAGTCTGGGAAACACAGAATTGCAGTCACATCATACGCCTTTAATGACAGTGAAACCTGCTATTTTGCTGCCATTCATTTCATGAAGGACAAATGAGCTAGAAGTGAATCAACCCTTTAGGTGGCAATTTTATAGCAGGTGCCTTGATTAACAAAGGTGCCTATTTTTAGCTTATTTTATAAAGACATGTGGAGGGGCATTTTTAAAAGAACATATATCTCTGTTGCTGAAAGGCTCATAATTTAAAGGTTAAAAAAAAAAAGAGCAAACTGAGTGGAATTTGAACTTGGGTTCCCTGATTTACAGTCCACTGCACTGACCACTAGACTACCCCTCAAACCTGCTTACAATGCCCACGATAACTTGTGGTGTCAAGGAGCCTAGTATCCCTTCCTGGTGTAACTTTCAGAGAAGAGGGAGGGGGAGAGCAATCACTGAAGTATTCATGAAGGGTCATGCCTTAATCCCTCCAGTGGTCAACTGCTCAATCAGAGCACCTTTTTATACCCTGGACATGATTGAAACATATCTAAATAAAAATGGGTTTGTTTTTTTTAGGAAACTGAAAGACTGGGCATCCATATAGCAGATGAAATTTCATGTGGAGAAATGCAAAGTGATGCATATTGGGAAGAATAATCTGAATCATAGTTACCTGATGCTAGGGACAACCTTAGCACTCAAAAGAAAGATCTAGATGTCACTGTAGACAATACGCTGAAATCTTCTGCCCAGTGGGTGGCAGCAACCTAAAAATCAAACAGGATGCTAGGAATTATTAGGAAAGGGATGCAAAATTAGACCAAGAATATTATAATGTCTCTGTATTGTTCTACAGTGCAACCTCACCGTGGGTATTGCATTCAATTCTGGTCTCTGTATCTCATTTGGGACTATCTATGCCGCCGACGATGTTGTAGTATATATTCCATTCTATTCTAAAGTATCAGAGATTATTAAGTCTATCGAAAAAGTCCTGCAAGTCATGGACTCTTGGGCAAACGCTTTCAAGCTAAAACTTAATGCAGAGAAAACACACTGCCTTGTTTTGACTTCCCAGCGCAAGTTCATCCCTCTCACTTCTATTGTGGTCAATAGTCTAACCCTTCCTATCTCTGAAAGTTAGAAAATTTGGGGAGTAATATTTGACCGTTTTTTAACATTTGAAAGTCAAGCAAAGGCGCAAGCCAAGAAGATGTTCATCATGTTGTGGAAGATCAAGTGAGTACGCCACCTCTTCCCGAGACCACTCTTTAGAAATATGGTACAATCATTGGTGCTTTGTCATACAGACTACTGCAATGGTACATTAGCAGGGTGTAAGGGCTTTGTCTTGAGAAAACTACAGACTGTCCAAAATACGACAGCAAGACTTGTCTTCAATAAAGCCCGGTTTGATAGCGCGATGCCTCTTTTTGCTAAACTTCACTGGCTTCCAATCAAGGAGCGCATTGAATTCAAGATTTGCACCATGGTTCACAAAATCATCAACGGGGATGTCCCAAGTTACATGCTGAATATGATTGACTTGCCAGCCACAAATGCTGACCCGTCCTCCAGATTATATCTCACCTTGCACTATCCCAGCTGGAAAGGCTGTAAGCATGGATCTATTCAGGCGTCAAGCTTTCCCTTCATTAGTGCGCAACTATGGAATGCACTTCCTAGAGACATCACCAGTCTACCTTACCTTACGCAAGGCACTAAAAACGCATCTGTTTACCAAAGCATTTTCACCGGGAACAATATAGGACTATCGCCTCTGCCAGCTGGCATACATGGATCCTGTTTAGTCCTATTCTTTTGTACTGTTATATGTAAAGTATCCTTTCTTTCTTGCCCTTCTACTCTACTATTCTCGTTTGTAACTGATATCACCTGGAGTTCTCTCTCTCTCTCTCTCTCTCTCTCTCTCTCTCTCTCTCTCTCTCTCTCTCTCTCTCTCTCTCCGGTTTATGTAAGCCACATTGAGCCTGCATGTCTGTGGGTATAATATGGGGTATAAATACCTTAATAAATAAATAAAAAAGATGTAGCAGGATTAGAAAAGGTTCAAAGAAGGACAACCAAAATGATAAAGAGGATAGAACTTCTCCCTTATGAGGAAAGGCTAAAAGGTTAGGGCTTTTCCGCTTGGAAAAGAAATGGCTAAGGGGGGATATGATTGAGGTCTACAAAATCCTGAGTGGTGTAGAATGGTGGTAGAAGTGAATTGATTTTTCACTCTTTCAAAAAGTACAAAGACAAGGGGATGCTCAATGAAATTACTTGGAAATACTTTTTAAAGAAATAGGAAGAAATATTGTTTCACTCAAAAGAATAGTTAAGCTCTGGAATTTGTTGTTGGAGTATGTGATAACAACAGTTAGTGAATCTGGGTTTAAAAAAGGTTTGGACAAGTTCCTGGAGGAAAAATCCATAGTCTGTTATTGAGATGGACACGAAGGAAGCCATTGCTTGCTTCTAGGATAAGCAGCATAAAATCTGTTTTACTGTTTTGGGTTTTGCCAGGTACTTGTGACCTGGATTGACCACTGTTGGAAACAGGATACTGTGCTAGATGGACCATTGGTCTGACCCAATATGGCTATTCTTATGTTCTTATGTTTTTAAATTTGTACCTTTCTTCCTGTTCAATTATCGCTGTTAGACGTCCTGATTTTGGACCCTCCCTAATCCTGCCCAAAAACCCTCTCCTTGCTATTTGGATGCACTGCAATGTAGAGCGTACAAATTCTGCCTTTCCAAAATCACACTTTGGACTTTTTTGGCCATTTTGAGATGTCCATCTGCTTCAAAAATGAGCCCCATAGGCACTATGGGGGATAATTTTATATAACAGAAAGCCTGGCTTATAAGGACAAGTAGACACCTGCTTAGGTACTATTTTATAAAGAAGCCAAGCAAAAAAAGGAGGAAAAAAAATCTCACGTGAACGTGAGCAGCAAACAAAAATAAGATATATACAAGGAGGATATCAAGAAGTCTTTAATGTAAACTGCAGAAAGATGACTCAATACAGCCATGTTTCGGCACAAAGGCTTGCCTCAGGGGTCAGATAAATCTCTTATGTTATGGCGAAAGCGCTTAACTAAAGAGTAAAGTCAAAGTCCAGGCTGTTGAATTCCTGTGATATCCTCAGTTGGAAAAAAACGCTGAGCTGCAAAAATCGTCTGACCGGCAAATGTCGATGACATAACTTATGCATAATCATGTCACCGAAATACAGCCATGTTGGGTCGTCTTTCTGCTGTTTACATTAAAGACTTCTTGATATCCTCCTCGTATCTATCTCATTTTTTTGTTTGTTACTATTTTATAAAGACCCATAAGCATTAATATATTAATGTAAGCAGCTGATGTAAGTGTCTGCGCCTAGGTTAATCACATATATACATAGAATAGAATATTTTGTAATCTAAATTCATACTTCCAAACCCCACCCCTACACACCTGCTGGCAAAATATGAACTATCGTATTGTGGCATGTATTTTTGCACTGGTTGGTATTGTATAAGAGGCCATTTACAGGTGTACAAAGTCTCATACATGCAAAAAATGACTTTATATAATTGCTTCTATATGTGCTTGTACAGTAGGTGTTACTCAGGGTAGAGTGTGGGCAGAGTGATGATTTGCACACTAGCGATCAGCTGTAATGCTTGTGCCTTCAATGCAGGCACAATTTTACAGATTCTGTGCTACTATTTTATTTAAAGACAATTTAATATACGTAATATTCAAACAAGAATAATAATACACAATTTATGAAATATCATGTGGAAATAAAAAAGAAAGAAATTAACCCACTTCCATCGTCCACAATTTAAAAAGAAATGATCCAAGAATTTAGAAAATGATCAAGCTATGAAAAACCATGCTTTTAAACAAATCTATTTAAATCAAAGACTGCGCCTTGCCCTGTGGACTCACTCCAAATTGCTATACAGTGTTACATTCAGGTCTAAAGTCTCACAACAGCACTCTCTTTACTTTTAAGAAAATTATCCAACTGATTAGGTTAAAAAATTGGTATTGTTTAGTGTGGAGTAAAATCCTACACACACAAGGACATTTCAAAAGAAAGTTTGCTCCCAGGGCTATTGCCCTTGGACGCAAAGCAAGAAATGGCTTACGTCGCTTTTGGGTTTCCCTAGACAAATCTGGGAAAACCCATACTTTTGAACCTAGAAATAAAGAATTCAAATTCAAATGTCTTAGGGAAAGTCTGAGAACTGCATCTCTATCTAACTCTAGTGCAAAGGTCACCAACAAAGTGATTCTTTGGGTGACCACCTCCAAAGAAGATTCCAGGAAGGCCGTTAAATTCATTGGATTTTGAGGGTTTAAATTTTCTGGGAGTTGCCCAGTACCTTGAATATAATATGCCCTTGTAATCAGTGGCAACGAAGTCTCGGGCATTCCCAGAATATCAACAAGATATTTCTTAACCATTTGTACAGGTGGTATAAGAGGTGATTTTGGAAAATTTATAATACGTAGGTTAAGTCTTTTGGATTGGTTTTCCAAATATTCCATGCGCCTAGAAGCAAAGTTCCTTTCTTTAATTAAAGATTGTTCCACAAGTTCCATTTTTCCAACTTTTTGAGAGAGGCTTTTTACTTCAGTTGCATGAACCTCATTAATTTGTATTTGTTTTAATGCAGCTTCAGCTAAAACTTTAATAGTTTCTGTATTCTTTGAAATAGCTGATTGTAAAGTTGAGAGAGTTGTGGAATTCAGGTCCCAAAGTGACTCTAAGGTCACTACAGCAGGTTTTTCAAAATTCCTCTCATTAAATACCAGGGGAGAAGCTTGAACAACTTGTTCCAGGGTACTCACAAGTGCAGAATCTGCCACAGGAGCTGGTTTCTGCTCTGACTCATCAAGTTGTTCAGGAGATGATCTTTCTGCCTCCGTCAGGTTCCCTCCCTGCTCACTCCCTTCACCTCTTCGGGTGGATGCTACAGGACTTGACTGGAAGCACTCACTTCCTGGTTGAGGAGGTGCTGCACGAAAGACAGGGCTAAGGGAAGCCCCGTCGCCACTGTCGGTCAGCGCGGAAACGCTGATGCAGCTGCAGGAGTGGAAGTCAACCCGGCACCAGCTGCTATTCCGAAGCGTTCAAGCGTCGACTGGGAGAGGGGAGGTCTACCGCCAGGGTTCGAGGGAACATCCCTGACTTTCCCTCGTCGCTTGCCCATCTCACTGACGGGTAAGGTAGCTCTCTCCAGATCTGCTGAGCGCAACTTAGAACGCGTCATTTAGCGCTAGGTCAGACCGTCGCCATCTTGGATCCCTCTGTGCTACTATTTTAATAAAGCACAAGTTCTGTAAAACTTGTGCCTGCATTGAAGGCATAGGCATTACATCTGATTGCTAGTGTGCAAATCATGACTCTGCCCACACTCTGCCCTGAGTAACATGTGGCGGGGCATAATCGAATGGGGTGCCCATGTTTTCCTGAGGGCATCCTCGCAGGACGTCCCCACGAAGTGGATGGGAAACCCATATTATCGAAACAAGATGGGTGGCCATCTTTTGTTTCGATAATACGGTCGGGGACGCCCAAATCTCAACATTTAGGGCGACCTTAGAGATGGTCGTCCCTGATTTTTTGCAATAATGGCACCCGAGGATGCCCATCTCAGAAACGACCAAATCCAAGCCCTTTGGTCGTGGGAGGAGCCAGCATTCGTAGTGCACTGGTCCCCCTGACATGCCAGGACACCAACCGGGCACCCTAGGGGGCACTGCAGTGGACTTCAGAAATAGCTCCCAGGTGCATAGCTCCCTTACCTTGTGTGCTGAGCCCCCCAAAACCCTCCCAAAACCCACTCCCCACAACTGTACACCACTACCATAGCCCTTACGGATGAAGGGGGGGGCACCTAGATGTGGATACAGTGGGTTTCTGGTGGGTTTTGGAGGGCTCACATTTACCACCATAAGTTTAACGGGGGGGGATGGGCCTAGGTCTGCCTGCCTGAAGTGCACTGCACCCACTAAAACTGCTCCAAGGACCTGCATACTGCTGTCATGGAACTGGGTATGATATTTGAGGCTGGCATAGAGGCTGGAAAAAATATTTTAACATTTTCTTTAGGGTGGGAGGAGGTTAGTGACCACTGAGGGAGTAAGGGGAGGTCATCCGTGATTCCCTCCGGTGGTCATCTGGTCATTTAGGGCACATTTTTGTGGCTTGGTCGTTAATGGACCAAGTAAAGTCAGTCAAGTGTTCGTCAGGGACGCCCTTCTTTTTCCATTATTGGCCAAAGACACCCATGTGTTAAGCACGCCCCAGTCCCACCTTCGCTATGCTTCCGACACGCCCCCGGGAACTTTGGTCATCCCCGTGACGGAAAGCAGTTGAGGGCGCCCAAAATCGCCTTTCGATTATGCCGATTTGGGCGACCCTGGGAGAAGGACGCCCATCTCCCGATTTGTGTCAAAAGATGGGTGCCCTTCTCTTTCGAAAATGAGCCCACTAGTGTACGAGGACATGCCGGGTTGCATAATGTATACTTTTAGGTGTGACCTAATTTTATGAGCCTATTTGCATGCATAAATCAGCATTTTAAGGACAAAAATGGCTAATAAAATTGCCATCATTATTTTTAGAGGTTGTACAGTGTGATATGTGTCCTTTGTGTAATGTGCACATTAGTGGGACACTGTTCCACAAGTAGATACCAATCAAATAGATGCATAATGCTATGCTATACAGTTCTTATATTCCACTAAATTCCATCTAGATTCTGGATCACAGCTATAAGATGTCCTACATTTTAGGAGAATTATAATGAGGAAAATTGTCATATAAAATTGGCTAAAACTTAATTTCTCTTGTTAAACAAATACGTTTCTAGAGCTTTTTGAAAAACTATGGGGTCCTTTTACAAAGGCGCACTGAAAAATAGCTTGCGGTAGTGTAGGCACGGGTTTTGGGCACGCACCGATCCATTTTTTAACGTGCCTGTAAAAAAGGCCTTTTTTGCCGAAAATTGATGTACAGCAAAATCAAAATTGCCGCACGTCCATTTTGGGTCTGAGACCTTACCACCAGCCATTGACCTAGCGGTAAAGAATCCTGGCAGTAATGACCTACGCACGTCAAATGCCACTTGGTGCGCGTCTGTTATGCAGACCCAAAAATAAAAAATATTTTTCAGACGCACGTAGTTGGGTGGTAACTCCATTTTGGCGCATGTTGGGCATGAGTAGATGCTTACACGGCTTAGTAAAAGGGCCCCTTTGTAATTCTGAATCCCCCTAAGGGTAACATATTCCAAACCTTCACTCCCTGATACAGGAATGAACACTCCAACAACGTTTTACACTGAATCGCTCTTACTTTAAACAATGCTCTTTACGGGCAAAGCAAAAAGATGATGGCAAATCAAAATTATGAATTATGGGGCCCTTTTACAATGCCACAGTAGAGCTACTGCAGCATTGGCACATGCCAATCCAACACTACCGCCAGCCTCCCACCACATGCCATTTCTGGTGCAATAGCAAATTGTTTTTATTTTTAGCACCAGGGG
Source organism: Microcaecilia unicolor (assembly GCF_901765095.1). Lineage (NCBI taxonomy): Eukaryota > Metazoa > Chordata > Amphibia > Gymnophiona > Siphonopidae > Microcaecilia > Microcaecilia unicolor. The sequence goes on from NC_044032.1 coordinate 393,356,468, forward strand.
CTTACCGTGCACTAATTGGGCAGCGCCGCATACAGCCCAGTTACCACCGGGTTAGCATGGGGGCCCTTACCACCTCCTAAAAAGGAGGCGGTAAGGGCTTCCTCAGGAAATGGCTGTGCAGCAAGTGTGAATTTTTTTTTAATTATTTCATTTATCAAATTTTCAAATATAATCAAGCATATAACTTGTACAGAAAAGTATAGTCTAGTTCAACATTAATTTTCAACTAAAAGGAGAAAAAAAATTTTAAAGAAAGAAAGAGAAAACCATTCATTTTCTTAACCAGACATTCCTCAAGTCCACAAAATTGATCCAAGATGTTACATGATGGAAATTCAAATTATACAATACATTTCAGGAATTTGCTTCTCTTGACAAACCTAAAGGAACCGATTAACATATTATAAGAGAGCTAAACATTGAGACCCCCCAATGCTTTTTTTGCTGTTAAATAAGCTGTAAGTTGGAGCAAGTGTGTATTTACCACACAGCCATTTCCTTTTTCCACCTTTTACCCGCTGCAGTATAAGAGGCCTCGGCACACGGCAAATCTACGTTCATCTTTCGACATAAATCGGAACATGGACGTCCATCTCCCAGAGACGTCCAAATCGGTATAATCGAAACCCGATTTTGGACGTCTCCAACTGCAGTCCGTCGCAAGGATGTCCAAATCTCAGGGGGGCATATCGGAGGCGTGGTGAAGGGGGGACTTGGGCATGCCTAAGACTTGGATGTCTTTGAGCCATAATCGAAAAAAGCAGGGACGTTTTCACCCGAACATGTTTTTTTTACAAATAAGGCACAAAAAGGTGCCCGAAATGACCAGATGACCACTGGAGGGAATCGGGGATGACCTCCCGTTACTCCCCCAGTGGTCACTAACCCCCTCCCACCCTCAAAAACATCTTTAAAAATATTTTGTGCCAGCCTCTATGCCAGCCTCAGATGTCATACTCAGGTCCATGACAGAGCATGCAGGTCCCTGGGGCAGTTTTAGTGGGTGCAGTGCACTTCAGACAGTCGGACCCAGGCCCATACCTCCCCTACCTCTTACGTTTGTGGAGGAAACAGCAAGTCCTCCAAAACCCACCACAAACCCACTGTACCCACATCTAGGTGCCCCCCATCACCCATAAGGTCTATGGTAGTGGTGTACAGTCATGGTTAGTGGGTTTGGGGGGCTCAGCACACATGGTAAGGGAGCTATGTACCTGGGAGCAATTTATGAAATCCACTGCAAGTGCCCCCCTAGGGTGCCCAGTTGGTGTCCTGGCATGTCAGGGGGACCAGTGCACTACTAATGTTGGCTCCTCCCACATCCAAATGGCTTGCATTTGGACGTTTTAGACATGGACGTCTTTGGTTTTGAAAATCGCCGAAGTCAAAGTCGTCCATGTCTAAGGACGTCGAAATCCAAGGACGTCCTCAGTATTTTCCAAACGAAAGATGGAAGTCAATCTTTTTTGACAAATATGCTTTTCCCTGCCCATGGATTTGGACGTTTTAAAAAGACGTCCAAATCCCAACTTGAACGTTTCTTTCAAAAATGCCCCTCCTAGTGTTTTTAGGTCACACTAAATATCAGCTGGTGCTAAACGCTGACACGCCCATAGGGAAGCCCTGTGGAACCCCGCAAACAGCTTGCTATTCTGGGGACATGTTGGTGTGGAAAGCAGGAGAAGCTCTCAATAAGGGAGGAATAAAACTAGGGAATAACATGCTGGAAAGGAGCCCTGGAAAAGCAAACAGTTCAGACTGATCCAACATCAAGGCTCTGATTATCTGACTTAAAAAAAAAAAAAACGATGTGGTTACTGGAGAAACTGGCCAAGGCTTGATTCTGAGAACGCCTGCAGCTGTTAAAAAATGCTTCATCATCAGATCTGTGGGATTCTGCTTTAACAAGATCTGGAAACAAAGACAAGTGAGGTGGGACTGAGAATTTAAAACACAGGGTCAAAAGTCTCAGACTGACTTATGAGTCATTACTGGGAAACTGATAACTAGGACAAGGTGACTACTGTTATATAAGTTGTCAGATTAGCTTGATAAGATAAGTGGAAAGGATTAAAAAGCCCTGTCAGAGAAAATGATAGACAATCAGCTTAAACAAAATGTTAAAATAATGTGTTTTATAAGAAATGTTTCATTTACTACTAACAGTATAAGTGCTTTGTAGCCAATGTGTAAGACTGTAGGGGGTCCTTTTACTAAGGTGCGCCAACAAAATGGCCTGTGCTGGTTTAGATATGTGTATTGGACGTGCGCAGGTCCATTTTTCAGCGCACCTGCAAAAAAGGCCTTTTTTAAGCCGAAAATGGGCAAAATAAACGCGTGTCCATTTTGTGCCTGAGACCCTACTGCCACCCATTGACCTAGCTGCAAAGTCTCACGCTTTAACTGGGCAGTAATCGTCAGCGCATGTACAATGCTCATTACCTCCCGGTTAGTGCCGCACCAGAAATTTTCCAGGACACGTGGACTCTACAAATCAAAAGTACATCATTTCTGATGTCCTTTATTTTTTTGTGATTTCTTTTTTGCCCATGTTTCCAAATTTTAACCACTTTTTGATATCACCCCAGACTGCTTTACAGTACAGTAAAGTCCCTCACTGCTTTCAAAACATTTAATCCCCAAAAAGGTTTTGTAGAGGTAATTTTATAAAGCCATTCCAGGGTGTATGCACAAATGACCTCTTTAGAATTCTGACTGCATAAAATGCTGATGCACTTCAGCATCAAGGCATGTATGTATTTTATAAAAGAAAGTAGGCGCCTATTTTCTGTATAAAATAGCAGCTATGTAGGCACCCTGTTATAGAATTACCCTCTTTGAGTTTATAACAGGGTGCCTATAATAAGAGGGTAAGAATATGCTTACTTAGGCAACTATTTTATAAAGAAAAACGGCTGCTTACTTTTTCTTTGTAAAATACCAGCAACAACAAAACTTAAGGGTTGCATATGCATTTGAATATCAAGTGGTGCTTAGATGGCAAATTTGGCTGTAAAAACTAAAGCCGGTGTGCTGGGCTAGCTTGTACAGTCTGTCCCGCATATAGCAATCCAGTTTAGGATGGGCTGTAGAGAGCTTCAACGGAAACTCCAATTTGGAATGTGAGCACAGTGCTGAGCAGACTTTTTTATGGTCTGTGTCCTGTAAATGACAAGATGGATTCGGATAGGCTGGAGCGGGCTTTGACGGCAACTACAGTCTTTGGAACATAACTATGGTTTATGTCCCAGAAACACCAAAGAAAGACCATGGTCAAGTATATAATATCACATTCGGTACTGATTTAAATCTTGAATTGATAATAAATGTGACTGTTGGGCAGACTGGATGAACCATTCAGATCTTTATCTGCCATCACTTACTATGTTACTATCTAAAAGGCAGGCATAACAGTAACACACCAGCCATAGGGCAGATATAAATGTCTATGCCAATATTTGTCATGTATGCACATAAATTATATCCTATATAATAATTCTCACCTCCAACGTTCTGACTTGCCTGGGACCGTGGCTCATTCTGAGTTGGTCTGCTAGGCTCTGTAGATCAGGCTGACATCACCGTAGCCATTATGATGTCAACTTCAGAACCCGGGGGTGAAAAAAACATGCCTCACAGCTGATCCATGTCCAGAGGAGGGTCGCTGGACATGGGTGGCTGGAGGGGGGGCAGGGGAGAGAGGAGGGTCGCTGGACATGGGTGGCTGCAGGGGGGGCAGGGGGTCGCTGGACATGGATGGCTGGAGGGGGGCAGGGGAGAGAGGAGGGTCGCTGGACATGGGTGGCTGCATGGGAGCCGAGGAAAACCTTGCTAGCGCCCGTTTCATTTGTGTCAGAAACGGGCCTTTTTTACTAGTTATTTTATAATCTACATGCATACTTGTACAGTGGTGGAAATAAGTATTTGATCCCTTGCTGATTTTGTAAGTTTGCCCACTGACAAAGACATGAGCAGCCCATAATTGAAGGGTAGGTTATTGGTAACAGTGAGAGATAGCACATCACAAATTAAATCCGGAAAATTACATTGTGGAAAGTATATGAATTTATTTGCATTCTGCAGAGGAAAATAAGTATTTAATCCCTCTGGCAAACAAGACCTAATACTTGGTGGCAAAACCCTTGTTGGCAAGCACAGCGGTCAGACGTCTTCTGTAGTTGATGATGAGGTTTGCACACATGTCAGGAGGAATTTTGATCCACTCCTCTTTGCAGATCATCTCTAAATCATTAAGAGTTCTGGGCTGTCGCTTGGCAACTCGCAGCTTCAGCTCCCTCCATAAGTTTTCAATGGGATTAAGGTCTGGTGACTGGCTAGGCCACTCCATGACCCTAATGTGCTTCTTCCTGAGCCACTCCTTTGTTGCCTTGGCTGTATGTTTTGGGTCATTGTCGTGCTGGAAGACCCAGCCACGACCCATTTTTAAGGCCCTGGCGGAGGGAAGGAGGTTGTCACTCAGAATTGTACGGTACATGGCCCCATCCATTCTCCCATTGATGCGGTGAAGTAGTCCTGTGCCCTTAGCAGAGAAACACCCCCAAAACATAACATTTCCACCTCCATGCTTGACAGTGGGGACGGTGTTCTTTGGGTCATAGGCAGCATTTCTCTTCCTCCAAACACGGCGAGTTGAGTTCATGCCAAAGAGCTCAATTTTTGTCTCATCTGACCACAGCACCTTCTCCCAATCACTCTCGGCATCATCCAGGTGTTCACTGGCAAACTTCAGACGGGCCGTCACATGTGCCTTCCGGAGCAGGGGGAGCTTGCGGGCACTGCAGGATTGCAATCCGTTATGTCGTAATGTGTTACCAATGGTTTTCGTGGTGACAGTGGTCCCAGCTGCCTTGAGATCATTGACAAGTTCCCCCCTTGTAGTTGTAGGCTGATTTCTAACCTTCCTCATGATCAAGGATACCCCACGAGGTGAGATTTTGCGTGGAGCCCCAGATCTTTGTCGATTGACAGTCATTTTGTACTTCTTCCATTTTCTTACTATGGCACCAACAGTTGTCTCCTTCTCGCCCAGCGTCTTACTGATGGTTTTGTAGCCCATTCCAGCCTTGTGCAGGTGTATGATCTTGTCCCTGACATCCTTAGACAGCTCCTTGCTCTTGGCCATTTTGTAGAGGTTAGAGTCTGACTGATTCACTGAGTCTGTGGACAGGTGTCTTTCATACAGGTGACCATTGCCGACAGCTGTCTGTCATGCAGGTAACGAGTTGATTTGGAGCATCTACCTGGTCTGTAGGGGCCAGATCTCTTACTGGTTGGTGGGGGATCAAATACTTATTTCCCTCTGCAGAATGCAAATAAATTCATATACTTTCCACAATGTGATTTTCCGGATTTAATTTGTGATGTGCTATCTCTCACTGTTACCAATAACCTACCCTTCAATTATGGGCTGCTCATGTCTTTGTCAGTGGGCAAACTTACAAAATCAGCAAGGGATCAAATACTTATTTCCACCACTGTATACTTCACCCAACTCCCTCATCCCCTCCCCCGTCTTATACCATTTATTTATTTTAATTATTTATTGCATTTGTATCCCACATTTTCCCACCTATTTGCAGGCTCAATGTGGCTTACAATGTTCCGTCATAGCATTCGCCATTCCAGAGTAAAAGATACAATTGGTGTTACATAGAGAGCATGGATGACATAATTGAATTAAGCAAGCAGATATAGTAAGAGAACATACAGAATATAAGGTGGAGTGGTGATGTGTTACAGCTTCAGTTATTGATCATTGACCATGGCATTTACTGTTCAAATAGTCAATAATCTGTAAGAGATCATTTAGGTACATTATGTACATATGTTGCCACATCCATGCATAAATGGGTGAATACGAAAACCACTTAAAGTTTGTGTAGAATTACTCCCTTTATGCCTAATTTACAGTATTAACCCTATCCACTGTGGAACTGCCTTCCACAGTGCTTTTATTTGCCAATCATTGAGAAGTTATTTTTATTCCTGACGTGCAGTGCTGTATTTAATGGTGATAATGATGATAGTGGTGCTGGTACTGCTAAAACCAAAATAAAGATTAATTTGGACAGCTTCCGCCACTTAGTTATAGTAAACCATCGAGGTCCATATTCAGCTGCAGTTATCCAGGTAGGAGTGGTTGCTATCCAGATAAGTGCCGCCACTAGGGACAGCCACTGATTTTCAGGAGTTGAGCCACGGCGGAGCCAGAAGTTATCCAGGCACCTCCAATATTCAGTGACGGCACCCAGGTAACTATCCGTACAAGTTCAGCCAGCAAACTTGCTCTGCAGATATTTACACGGGTACCAGCTCTGATTATTAACAACACCTAGATAACTTCCAGCAGCCCCACTTCATAACCAGATAGTCAGTGCTGGTATCTTGAGTACAGCCCAGAGCTGAATATTCAGGCATAAGTTTAAACTCTGCAACACCACCCACAGAATTTGAATATCAGTGGGTATATATCTAGTCCATAAGGTAAATTAAATAAGCCATGTAATAATCATAATACAAGAGCTTATATTCTGCAAGTACCATCCAGGTTCTATGCAGCTCACAAAAACATGTCTAGACATTGCTAGGATATCACAAACCCAATATAACACTATATGACACATCTATAATAAGTTTAGGTATTCAAACAATTTACAATTGAGTTTACAATTGTCTATGAAACAACAGAGAATCATGTTAACATCATAATTCAGAAGGCAATCCATTCCAAAGCAGAGCAGCTTGATACACAAAAGATTGCAGTAACATTTTCGTAAATTTTACCCCTTTAAGATTCAGAAAATGCAATACAAATTATCCTTTAAACTGGGACACTCTAGAGAGGTTGGAAATATCATGTGGCACATATATAAGGGTGCTTGACTGTGATTTTAAAACCAAGGTCCCTGTTTACTATGCCATGCTCTAGGCATGCTATCGTTTTTAGTGCACGCTAACGCCAGAGACACCCATAGGAATATATGGGTGTCTGTAGCATGTGCTAATTTTTAGTATGCACTAAAAACGCTAGCGCACCTTAGTAAACAGGGCCCCAAGCAGTATAATTTAAGTATAGTGTGAGAATCAATTGGCAACCTATGCATTTTTGAAGTAATGGAGTAATGTGATCAAATTTTCTACCACCGCATAATAATATCACCACAGCATTCTGAAGAGTTTGAATTTTGATGTGTAATTTGTGGGAACATCCTATATAAAGAATATTACAATAATTTTGTTAAGTATATAAGGGGGGTCTTTTATTAAAGCTTAGCTCAAGTTAGCTGCAGCAGGGTCCATAGGAATAAAATGGGCTCTGCTGCAGGTAACTCGAGCTAAGCTACTACTACTACTTAACATTTCTATAGCGCTACAAGGCATACGCAGCGCTGTACACCATACACAAAAAAGACAGTCCCTGTTCTTTAGTAAACGACCCCCTAAGACTGTGCAATGATTACTGGTCCAATAGAAAATAACTCTTTATTCATCAGTGATAAAAGCTTCCAAATTATCCTTCAGTTTAATGTGTTAACCTGTAGATCCATTGTCAATAAAGAATCTAATATTTAAAGAATCTTCAGATGGAAAACGAATGGAAACCAAATGTGTGTATCATAATTAAAAACAAAAAAGGTTGGTTTTTTTTTTAAGGAGGAACTGTGATACTTATTCATGATTGCAAGTCACTGTATATATGTCTTCTTTGCATAAATATCACAATTGTTCCTTTAAAAATCCTTTTCTTTTTCCACTATGACCTGCACTTTGAATTTCCATGTAGTTCACTGCTTGTTGTTCATTAGGATTATGAGCTGTAATTAGGATGTTCACATATGTAGCAACAGCACACTTCTGTAAGGGACAATTAACCCTAAGGTTCATCATACTGAAAAGGTGTCAACCTTCTGGAGGCATCCCAATCGATATTTTGCAGTAGGATCTGAAATGAGCAAGGTCCTATATTAGAGCTCATTTTTTTAAAAATGCAATCCCCTGGGTATACTTTGGAATATCATAAATCACAGTATTACTGGCTTCTGTTTCTTTCTTTCTAGAGGAAAGTGATCCTGAAAATATGGTATTATGAGGGTGCCATAATCCAGTATTTAGCAGTTCAGTCAAACCTTCTGGTAGCTCAAAAATGTCACACATCCAAGTTAGAAGTGGTCTTTATTTCAGAATTCAAAACAATTTCACTTTTTTTTTAGCAAATTCTGAAGTCAATTGTAGTTATTTTTGCTCTTGTTTTTGGTGATCCTAGAGTTAAAATGATCTTTGAAGACAGTGAAGTTATATTCTCATCATGATATCTATAAATCCTTTGCTAAATGCTCTTAACATGAGAGTGGACATACATTTACAGTTACTCTTATTTGGACTTAGTCATTTCCAGTGTTTTGGGCCTTTGAAGGGCAAATACCTTGGAATAGCTAATCTCCTAAAAGAGGATGTATGAGAGACATTTGTGACCCTCAAAAGGATATGGCATTTTCTTCCGCCTCTGCATGATTGCAATATTTGATCTACAGATGAATAAGTAGTGTCTAATCAAAACAGTCAACCCTAGTAACTGATCACAGTTGTGTCAACCCTGCAGAATTTTAAGATATTCTTTATCCCAGATACGCACAGTTACACAGGGTTCAGCCGCATCCTATATATCGATTTTATTTACAGATGGATACTATACAGGCTGGAAGCAAGGGAAAAGCACCACTTCTGAAATCCTAATTGATATAAACTGCTATGGGGTAATTCTATACGTGGCACTAAAGAGTAGATTTTTGTTTTGTATGTTTGGCATCCTGTGTATCCTAAAATATTTGTTGCAATTTTCACTGTGCACCAGTGGACAGTTTTATTAATTGATACTGCTCTCAAATTCATTTGTTTCTCTTCAAGCTTATCCCTGATGAAAGATTTTTATGCTTAAACATGGCCTTTCTAGGGACAAGATTCCATAAGCTTCTGATGGGTCAAGACTGTATGTACATTGGAGAATTTGTTGAATAAAAGAATTTTAAGAAGCTTTGGACTTCATTTTTTAGACTGATTTCCTGGAACATTATTCTTCCACTCCTTTTGTTTCACTAAAGAGTAGGTGCCAAAAAAATTGAATGCTAAGCAAGTGTTCTATAATAGCAAGTTGTGCTCCAAAGCCACATCATATTGCAATAGCCACAAAATGCACACTTAGTTTATCAGTCAAATCTCAACGGGGACCCGTTTCGCCCACACTTCATCTGGAGAATGAACTGCATGTTGCGCTATACAATGACTGCACGTTGTTAAACTTCCAATACAACATGCTGTCAGCATGGGACTAAGGCTTGAACTTCTGCCGTTATTAGAGTGATGAATAGAAAGCTTTTTTGCACATTGCTTATATTTTGATTGCACATAGATTGCACTTATTGTTTGGAAGTTGGAGGTTTCAAAGAATACGAGTTTACACCTTTTGGGTTGGTTACATCATCTACTACCAGCTGCCCTTCAACCCATACTGCCACAATGAGCTGAAAAGCTGGATGCCTGGGATACTAGCAATGATCTTGAAGGGTACTGCATCAGTAATCAGTGGATGCCTGCAGAAAGTTCATAAAGATTCAAGCACCAGCTTACCTGTGCCCAAGATTCTCAATTACTATGTGCTTGGCCATAAGAAGTTTGAAAGATAGCTCGTCATAAGAGAATGCCTGCTATCAGAGAGTTGTGAATCTGCAAAAGGAGGAAGCAGCAGGATAGGGTCTAATCCTTTGAGCCCAACAATGTCACCAGAGGGAGCAGAAATGAATTCACCGTACCTGAATTTCTGCCAGGTATTTGTGACCTGTCTTGGCCACTGTTTGGAAAACAGGATACTGGGCTAGATGGACCATTGGTCTGACTCAATATGGCTACTCTTATGTTCAGAATCTGTGGATAGAACTCAGACAGAGAGGAAAAGAAAAGTCACCCCAGTGGGTAGCTTGCGTAAAGTGCTATAAAAATAATAGTATGGGATCTATATGTTACCCTTCTGATGATGTGTTTAGTAGAAACCAAGCAGGATGCCTGGATCTGAGAAGATATATAGAATCGGATGAGGCCAGGCCCCCACCTACACAGCATTTGGCCCTTAAGTCACCATTATTAAGGCTACAATAGAGAAACAATTCAGAAACTAGCAGATCAGAAGATCCAACAGGAAACATTCTGCCATGGTAGAAAATGGTGGCGGGAAAGCCAAGTACTATTCAGTAACCAGTATCCTCCCTAGAGATGACATCTGACCCTAAAGAAAATCTGACCCTAAATGATATAGCTTCTGAGCTTGCAAGACTGAGACAGCTTTCTGAACTTGTTGCAACTGTTCTGGGTATCCAAAAATACACTTTCAGAGAGCGTTTTGAACAGAATGGGCATTCCTGTTGCTTTTGTTAAATATTGTCTTTTTGATCATATATGTGCTTTATTGCAGGTACAATGCAGACCCATGAGGTGGCAGCAGTGAGACCACTGGCTGCACCGAAGAGAGAGTTCTAATAGACTTGTGGTGTTTTATATTTGCATAAATTAGGCAAATATAACTAGTCCCAGGGGCTAGCTCTGAGACTCAAGTGATTAAGATGAGGAGGAATTTATTTGGTTCCAAATAAAGAGGAGTTGTTGGTTGCTGTGGCTAATGAAGTGTGTTGCCTAATCACTTTGATAGTGGATAAAAGCAGAAATGTATTTCAACAAATTTTCCTATTCTTTAGCTACCTCCATTTATATTGTATCTATTGGCTATGTATTCCTCTGGTATACATTTGCCTTCTATATGGATCATGAAGAGGTGTGTCCAGGCAAGCTTGGTGGGTTGCTGTTTAGATATGTGTCCTGACATGCTGCCATGATATGAGGTTATTTCAAAGTAGTAGGTTGCCATTCCAAATACTGATGTCCTATTTATTATAAAGGGATTGTATATAGGTTTCTCCTAATAAGAGGATGGGTATTTAGATCACACCTTTTCAGTAGTAGCTCAAGGTGAATTACATTCAGGTACCTTCCCTGTCCCTACAGGGCTCTCAATCTAACCCCCCCCCCCCCCCCTGTTTACTAAGCCATGCTAGTGGCTGCTTTGCGCTAATGCTGACACAATCCATTCACTTTAAATGGGCTGTCTCGGCATTGCCTTGCAGCAGCTACTAGTGTGGAGGGGGGGTAAGTTTGTTCTGAGGAAATGTAGGGTTAAGTAACTTGCCCACTATCACAAGGTGCAGTAGTAGGATTTGAAATGGACGTCTGTTGTTGTCAACTTAGTGCTGTGACCACTAGACTACACCTAGTATTTCCAACCAGGAGATTGACATAAAGGCTTTTGGAATATGCTTTTCTTGCTACTTGATGAAATGGGCTACAAGTTGGTAATGATAGACAGAAGCAATGTAATAGATGGCTTTTCTGTCTGGGAATTGATTGACGACCCCTGCAGCCAAGATACTCTAACACAGTGCTATGCAAGGACATATCTACCATTGAGCAAGCCTAGCAAAATACCCTCCCTAGTGCAAGTCCAGCAAGTCCAGCATCCTCTCCTTCATCTGTCTTCCCGTGGGTCCAGAATCTCCCTACCTCCTCACGGTCTTCAAAATACACAGCGGGGTACTGGCAGGAGCAGCGATGGAACAGGCTGCCTCTGGCCAGCCTCACTAGGGCCTTTTCTGTGCAGCATCCCATCCATAGAAAGTTGTTTCAGAGAGGTGGGACACCACACAAGAAGATGGCCTCTACTGGTAACCTACTGCATAGTTGGAGATCTGGGGGGAACTGGCAGGGTGGTGTGTCTACAGAGAGTAGGGTTACCATATGTCCGGATTTCCCTGGACATGTCCTCCTTTTGAGGGGACTATCAGGGGTCCAGACTTTTCTCCAACCAGTCTCGGTTTCTGGGCTGGTTGGACATGCTGTACATGGAGGGGAGGGGAAGAGAAGGGAAAAGGGGGAACTGCAGCACATGGATAGAAGGGGATGGAGAAGAAAGGGGAACACGCTGCTTATAAATGGGAGGGGAAAGAAAGGGGGACGTGCTGCTCACAGATTGCTTTTTTTCAAAATGTACATCTTTTCTCATTTTGAATTTATAGAAGAAAATACATTTCTGTTACTTTTACCAGTATTTTCACTGCTTATAGAATCTGGCTTTCTGGGGAGATCAAGGTGACTGTGCAGCAGGGGTGGGCTGGGGTGGGACAGCATTTTATTTTTTGTGTCCTCTTTTTGTCTCTGCAAATATGGTAACCTTAACAGATGTCAGACCTGTGGGGGGGGGAGGGGTGAAGGAGAGATGCTGGGCCTGTGGGACAGGGAGGAAGAGGGGGAGAAATGCTAGGCAGTGGTGGAGGACACAGAGGGAAGACAGAGAGAGACCCAGAGGAAAGGGGAAGGGGAGAGATGCTGGACTTGGGGTGGAAAACCAACAGACAATAAATCCTGTCACTATTGGACTGTTTTTTAAATCGCATTTATCATAGGCCAGTTTAACTGCTAAGGCTATTATTAATATTCTATAATAAAATATTTTTAAGTGAATGAAATCCCTCAGAATAATTAATCACTCACCCAGCGTCCTCACTTAAAAACACTGAAAAGTGATTGATCTGCACAGAAGAATTTATATGCACGTCTTTATAGAATAGTGACTATAAAGATGTACATTTAAATTCCAATTATTGCCATTTGAGTCAATTGATTGTTAGCGCCCAATTATTGATGCTAATTGGATCATTAAGGGCTTCATTTACAAAGCCACAGTAGTGATTACTACGCACCCAAGTGTGACAAAGCCCATAGGAATTGAATGAGCTTTATCACTTTTGGTGCACCGCTAATCACTAGCATGGCTATGTAAAAGGAACCCTAAGTAATTAAATTGCACACGTACCCACCACCCTGTCCGTGAAAAAATACTTCCTGACATTACTCCCTTCCACCTCAATTCATGTCCTCTACTTCTACCGCTTTCCCGTCTCCGGAAAAGGTTTGTTTGCGAATTAATACCTTTCAAATATTTGAACGTCTGTATCATGTCACCCCTGTTTCTCCTTTCCTCCAAAGCCATATCTTGCTAAAGATGTAAAAAGACTGGAAGCGGTGCAAAGAAAAGCTACAAAAATGGTATGTGATTTGTGTTGCAAACCGTACGAGGAGAGACTTGCTGACCTGAACATGTATACCTTGGAAGAGAGGAGAAACAGGGGTGACGTGATACAGACGTTCAAATATTTGAAAGGTGTTAATCCGCAAATGAACCTTTTACAGAGACGAGAAGGCGGTAGAACTACAGGACATGAACTGAGGTTGAAGGGACTTAGGAGTAATGTCAGGAAGTATTTTTTCACGGAGAGGGTGGTGGATACGTGTGCAATTTAATTACTTAGGGTTCTTTTTACAAAGCCATTCTAGTGATTAGCGGTGCACCAAAAGTGATAAAGCTCATTCAATTCCTATGGGCTTTGTCACACTTGGGTGCGCAGTAATCACTACTGCGGCTTTGTAAATGGAGCCCTTAATTATCCAATTAGCATCAATAATTGGGTGCTAACAATCATGGGTCAGGCAAATCTCTTATGTTATGGCACATCCACTTAACAAAAGAGTCAAGTCAAAGTCCAGGCCATGGAAATCCTATAATATCCTCAGAACAATGCCACTGAGCTGCAAAAACGCCAAACTTGCAAATGTCAGTGACGTGAATCTTGCAGCAAATGTTTGGATTATGAAGTCCATTCTGAACCAGTTGTGGGACATACAACTTGCTCTCAATGTCAATGGTGCAAGACTTCTATAGTTGGGGCAATTTGGATTGTTCCTGGAACTGGCAAAAATAAATTATGCCCAAACAAATACGAACTGTGCTTATGTGATCTATGCACTGTCCTTGTGATAAAGTATATATAGGACACTCCACGAGATCTATCAAGTATTGCTTAAATGAACATAAATCGAAAATTAAAGGCAAGGTGACAACAGCCCTATTGTACAGCACTGGGTGGACTCTGAGTACTAGATATCGGATTTGCAATGGCGGATTCTGGATCAAATTGTCTTACAGAGAGAGGAAGGGGATCAGATTGCTCAATTACAAACAGCAGCGTTGGATATGTCAGCTGAATACCTTAACTCCTGGGGGCTTAAATAATGAGTTAGACTGGTTGTACCTTCTGTAGTTCCCCCATTGGTGGTCAGATTGAGTCACATGAATATTGTTTCCAATAAATACCAGCCACATCAGACTTTTGTGAATTGGAAATTTAACTGTGATAAGAGATGTGACTGGGTAAGCTGCTAGAATACATACAGACAGGTATTGTTTTCTTAAAAAAATCTTTTTGAATCTAATAGCATGTTTTTACGTTTCAGCGGACCAAACCCTGATGCAGCTTATGCGAAATATGCCGCATGTCAGCGAGCGGATCCTAGCAGCACTCATGCTCAAGTTAAGTGAACTTGTAACTAAAATAAAAATTTGAAAAAAGAAAAAAAAACATAAAATATATAGAAATGTGGAATTTAAAAGATTAAATTGGGCCAATGAAGAAGCAGGTGAACCATGAGCGAGTTGGCTCTGGTGATACTGAAATGTCCTGGGGGCCAATAAATTAAAAGTGTAATAAATATCTAATACTACCTGCTGTATACAATTAACTGTCTTTTGAGTATACAGGGCATTGGGCTTTTGTCAGATATTTACTGTTTTACCCCCCCCCCCCCCCCCCCCCCCGCTATTTCTGAAGATAATTGAGTCAGACAACTAGGATATAGCTTAAATATTGGTGCATATCTTTGCAGATAGGTGAATTATATTGCCCTAGTTGTGCAAATCTCAGAGGATATTTATTTATTTATTTATTTATATTTATATTTATAGTGGACATTTATATCCCACATAATCCCACCAAGGCAGGCTCTATGTGGCTTACAATGCTAAGGAAAAGTACATCAAAAGGATATTGAAAGTTTTAACCCTTAGTCCCAGAACACAGGGATGCAACAGAATAAGGAGAGGAAAAGAGAGGAAGGGAGAAGCAGTAAGGGAGAGACAGTAGAGAGGAAAGGAAGAAAGATAAAGAGGAAGGGGGGAAAAAAGGGAGATGGGGGAGTAATTTGTCGGAGGTGATTAAAGGACTTAGGGCCCCTTTTACTAAGCCGCGTAAGCGTCTACGTGCACCCAACGCGCACCAAAATGAAGTTACCGCCCAACTACCGAGTGGCTCTTGCGGTAATTTCATTTTTGTCGCACGTCCACTACGCGCATCTGAAAAATATTTTTTAATTTTCTGCCGCGCTCCAAGTGGCATCTGACGTACGTAGGTCGTTACCAGTAAGTCTGTGGCTGGCGGTAAAGTCAGACACCCAAAATTGATTATGCCGCACGTCCATTTTTGGGAGGGAAAAAAGGGCATTTTTGGTACATGCGCTAAAAAGTATTTCAGTGTGCGTCCCAAAACCCGCACCTACACTCCCGCAAGCCACTTTTTACCGTAGCTTAGTAAAAGGACCCCTTATAGGTTAGCTTAGAAAGGAAGAAAGACAAAAAGAGCAGAAAGAGGAAGAGAAAAAAGGGGAGAAGAGAGACTAATGTGTGAGAGGGGAAGAAGGGACTTAACCAAAGACTAGCTGAACACTGGCTGGGGAGAAATTAGACTACTGCTCCCCGCCTTTATCTTCTTCATCTTCTCCTACATTCTTTTCCTTTTCTTTTTTTTTTTCAGATGGCACATTGACAGAAGATTAATTCAAGTCAGCTGCTGAAAATAATTATTGCATTATGGGAGCAGTAATCATTATTTAGAACATGATTAAATATGTCTGCATCTATTGACTCTGCCTATGATTTATATATTTGTTTAGTCAATAGTCTAATGTAAATGATGTAATTAATTATAGATGGTGGTGTCAGGTCATTGGTGAAAACAATCTGATGAGAACAAGGGCTCTGGGTTTTTTTTTTCCTGGCCTGTACAGTGAGAGAAGGCAGTGGGCAGGGCTGAGGGAATTCCAGGAGAACCTTTTTTAAATATACATGAATGGTGAGCTTGGATCCCACTTTGCATGTTGTCTTTCTCTTGTTTGGCATTCGCTTAGAGATTGAAATAATATGTTAAGCAAAGAGGAAGGGAGCATATGATTACAAAGCAGACACCAGGGACTTGGGAGGGTGAGGAGCTAAAGAGCCAGCTGCTCCCTAACACAAGGGAACGTGCCACTGTCATTTGCCGCTTCATAAAATTAAATGTTTGCCAAATTAAAACAGTAGGTAATGTGCAGTAGGCCTACCATCTCTCTAATAACCATTTTCAGTCCATATGGGGGCTTGGTGGTTTGATATCTGAACTGTGGAGTTTGGGATTGCCAAGGGGGAGAGTTCTGAGTGGGGAAAGAGGAGTGCAAGGTTTGGAAGATCATAGCTTTTAATCAAGCCAAAGTAAAAAAAAAAAAAAAAAAAGAGTATATGCATGGTGAATTCTCCATCATTGTGATTCTATTTCCCTGCAGATTTTTCTCGTAACTGATAATTCGGTCAGCCACATTCCTCAGAGGGAGGTCATAGGTCACCCCAGCCCCTGTCAGGCCTCAGAGAAACCATTTCCATTTTAATGCCGCAGATATAATCTATCAAAGATGTGATGTACATGATACAATGAATTTAAGTGGTCTTCATATATCACTAAGTTTTCATGCCTTCACCTGGATAATAGTCTGAATTACTCTCCCTACCTCACAATCTGTCACCCCCAGTAAAATAACTGCCTTGCTGCTGTTAATGGCAGGTTTGTCCAGATTGGGGCCATACTAACAAAAGGTACCATACATCATAAACTTTAGCATTCAGTGCTTAGCCTTCAGGCTGCAACAGTTTAAAGTGATATGGTAAATAATATTAGAGTTATTCTGCTCATGTTTTTATTTATGAGCGCTGAAATAAATTAAACAAGGCCTGCATGCAGGCACACACAGGTGCCTATCCCCAGATATTAACCCACAGTGATGCAGACAGACTGCTAGAGCTGCCCCTATTGACTCCTGCTTCATTGTTTTATAGCAGACTGGGGCAGTCTCTTGAACTTACAGATAAGAGTATGCTGCTCAACCTGGCGGTTATGTGACCTTCAGCACCACACTCACACAAATACACACATACAAATACACACCATCCATCACATACTACAATTATGAAGAAAATCTGTTTATTACTAAAACTGAGTATAGGCTTTTAATAAATTACTCATCACGGACAGGTTTTTTTCCCCCCTTTTTTATAACGAGCAAATAGTGAGATAAGGCCTACGTAATGTGCACCGATTGCTATATTTTAGTGTGTTTTCTATTACGATACCTCCTTTAGAACTTTTATTTACCAATGTTTGTAAATTAAATAAATAAATACAATGATTCCCAATCTTTTCCCTGTTGTAGCAAAGGGTTCACTTCATAGTGACACATCATCACTACCCCTCTCTCCACCATCACTGGCATAATCACCATTCCTTCTTCTCCCTCTACACTCACCCCTTTCTCTGGAATCCCTTTGGATAGTGTTACTATATGGCTCCTGAAAAAGGAGGACACATTGATCCAATCCAGGTTTTGCTTCCATTGAAAGCAATGGAAGTAAAACCCAGACTGATTTGCTTGAGAACCCTTGGAAGACGTGCTGCAAGGCTAATTCAGCTTCACTGTTAATCTAGAGGGAACAGTGCTTTTTAAATTTACCTCTCTAGTTCTGCCTCTGAGGCAGTCTTCTGGCAAAACGTGGCCACATCAGGCATATGTGATTGTTTGAATTAAAATCCTTGCTTTTTGACCATCTATATTTGTGGGTCTGCGGTTTGCTCTGCCATGTTCAAGCAGTGGCAGTACCCAAAAGTTATGCAAGTATGACTGATATTCAGTGTCACATCGTATTTAAGCAATCATATTTGCCCAGTTGCTACTTGGGCACCAGCACTGTATGTTGACAATGCCTGCACAACTTCCTGGACTTCCCTCGCTCAGCCCTTAGACTACTGGCCGGATAGTGTCATGGTGGTCAGAGGAGATATTTGGTAGTACTGCAATGTTAAATGCCACTGAATATTCCCTTCTGGCCTGCTCAGCATGATTTAATCAAGTAGGAACCTTCCTGGCTGGTTAAATTGTTTTGAATATTGGGCCCTACGTGTTCTGTTTTCACAGACGACCAGCAATTCATTTAAATTAGAGTCCTTTCTTAGTCTTCCCTTCCAAACAATGACAAACAATTCTGCTTTGCACACTCAAGTTATAGAATAAGTTTAATTACACGTGTATCTTAATTGAATAATTAAATGCTAATTGGCTTTAACAACTAATTATTGGCTATAATTGTATTAATTGGCACTAATTGGCAGTTACTCATATAATTCTCCCTGGTGTTATACTACAGAAAGTGCACACACAATTTCCAAAGTGGACAGGTCAAGGGAGGTACAGGAGGTGGCATTGAGGAGAAAGCGAGGATTTATGTGGGTGCCAGCAATATTCAGTGCTGGGACCTGCATAGCTAAGCAGGTGACTTTAGGACAACTCAAAAGTTGTCCTAAATTCACCCGCTTAGCTATGAAGGCCCAGGCATTGAATATTGGCCAAGACCCACTTAATTAGCTTTGCAGTCTTAAGTCCCCCTCATCCCCTCCTGGCCCCCCAAAAGTGCCTCCTTTCTTCCTATACCCTCCTCCCCCAGCCTGCAAGACTCAAACCCCTCCTCCCCCTCCTCTGCAACATCCCCCAACCCCCTTCAGTTCAAGTGACCCCCCCCAGTCTTACCTGATAGTCCTGATGGTCCTAGTGGAGGCAATAGGGGCAGGAGCGAAGCTCACTCACTCTTTTGCAGCTGCTACAAGTACGGTGAGCTACCACAAGAGGTCGTGGGAATCATTTTACAGTGCCAGCCAGAAGGAGCAGCAGTGACTGAGCTTTATTCCTGCCCCCATCAACCCCATTCAGGGCCGCCGAGAGACAGAGCTGGGCCTGGGGCAGGGTTGTCAGAGTCGCCGCCCCCACTTTGGGACGCAGCCACGTCCCCCCCCCCCCCACTTGGGATGCAGCTGCTGCCGCTGCCCCTGCCCCTCTCTCACTCAGGCCACCACCGCCCCCCCCCCCCCCCCCCGCCCCTTACCTTCCTGCATCAATATGTCTGCTCCTCCTCTGCCTCTAAGGGGAGCCCAGTGCTGGGATCTGTCTCTTTCCTGCTCCTGTGTGCCAGAACTGAGTTATCACGTTAATGCAATCACCCAGGTCCCAACAGGAGAAGGAGAGAGACAGACCCCGGGGCAGGGCCCACCTTGAAGGCCAGGCCCAGGGAATTTCCCCCCCCCCCCCCCCCCCTCCGGGGGCAGTCCTGCTCCCAACCAGTGGCGTAGCCAGACTGCCAATTTAGGGTGGGCCTGAACCCAAAGTGGGTGGGCACAAAATTTTCTCTCTACCCCCCTCCCCCAGCAAAATGTAGTCACACTCAGATACATTTGTCACACAGGGTAAAGTGCTGCTTTTCAGTGCATCAGATTTCAGACAATTTATTTAATAGCCTAATCCTTTTCAGTGAGCTTTCAGAGGCCAAAACCTCCTGCCTCAGGTCAGTATAATGCTGTTACGGTATCCTCTCCTGACCTAAGGAAGGAAGTATTGGTCTCTGAAACTTTATTAACACCATATTACTTTATCCTAAATTAAAAATACAATTATTTTCTTTACCTTTGTTGTTTGGCCATTTACTTTTTCTCATTGTGTTGCTCCCAGTCTCTAGATTCTGCTTTCCTTTGTTTTCGCTTAACTCTTCTGCCAGGGTTTCCTGGCCATGTGTCATTTTTCTCTCCTTTTTCTTTGCTTTCTTCAATATTTTTCTGCCTCTCTCTCTCTGTCCAGATTTAATTCATTCTTACTATCCATTCTTTAATTTCCTTCATCTACTTATGGCTTTTCATCTTTTTCTCACCCTTGTTCTCCCCATGCCCCTTCCTCTTATTCTCCAGTCTTTCACTACTCTCCTTTTCCATCCAGCAGCTCTCTTCTTTCTCTCCCCATCCTTCCAGTGTCTCCCCTCTCTCTCCCCATCCTTCCAGTAGTCTCCCCTCTTTCTTTCTGCATCCTTCCATCCAGTATCACCTCTTTCTCCCTACCCTTCCATCCAGCGTCTTCCCTCTTTCTCTCCCCATCCTTCCACCCATCTACCCTCTCTCCTGATCCTTCCATCTAATGTCTCTCTCTATCTCCTTCTAACCAGTGTCTATCTCTCTACCCTTTTCTGTTCAGTGTCCCTTCTCTCTCCACATCCTTCCAGTCTCGCCCCTTTCTCTCTGCATCCTTTCATCCATCTCCCATCTTTCTCTCCCCATCCTTCCATCCAGTGTCTCTCTTCCTATCCATCCGTTTTCCCTCTTTCTCTGCCATTCTTCCATCCGTTTTCCCTCTTTCTCTGCCATCCTTCCGTCTGTTTTCCCTCTTTCTCTGCCATCCTTCCATCTGTATTCCCTCTTTCTCTCCCCATCCTTCCGTTTTCCCTCTTTCTCTGCCATCCTTCCGTCTGTTTTCCCTCTTTCTCTCCCGATCCTTCCGTTTTCCCTCTTTCTCTGCCATCCTTCCGTCTGTTTTCCCTCTTTCTCTCCCCATCCTTCCGTTTTCCCTCTTTGCCATCCTCCTATCTGTTTTCTCTCTTTCTCTCCCCATCCTTCTGTTTTCCCTTTCTCCCCAGTCCCCATCCTGCCATCCGTTTTCCCTCTTTCTCTCCCCATCCTTCTGTTTTCCCTCTTTCTCTGCCATCCTTCAGTCTGTTTTCCCTCTTTCTCTCCCGATCCTTCCGTTTTCCCTCTTTCTCTGCCATCCTCCTATCTGTTTTCCCTCTTTCTCTCCCCATCCTTCTGTTTTCCCTCTTTCTCCCCAGTCCCCATCCTGCCATCCGTTTTCCCTCTTTCTCTCCCCATCCTTCCGTTTTCCTTCTTTCTCCCCAGTCCCCATCCTGCCATCCGTTTTCCCTCTTTCTCTCCCCATCCTTCCGTTTTCCCTCTTTCTCCCCAGTCCCCATCCTGCCATCCGTTTTCCCTCTTTCTCTCCCCATCCTTCCGTTTTCCTTCTTTCTCCCCAGTCCCCGTCCTGCCATCCGTTTTCCCTCTTTCTCTCCCCATCCTTCCGTTTTCCCTCTTTCTCCCCAGTCCCCATCCTGCCATCCGATTCAGGCCCGCCAGCCCCAGCTACAAACAGAAGAAGCGCTCAGCTGATTGAGCTGAGCGCCGCCACCAATGCTAAAGACGAGAAAAAAATGTTTAAAAAAAAAGCGCGGCACCGCAAGCAGCCTCGAAGCATTGGCTGCTGGCTTTGCAGGCTTCTCCCGTCTCTTACGTCACTGCCCCTGCTTCGCTCCAGGGGCAGTGACGTAAGAGATGGGAGGAGCCTGCAGAGCCAGCAGCCAATGCTTCGAGGCTGCCTACAGTGCCGCGCTTTTTTTTTTTTTACATTTTTTTCTCGTTGTTAACGTTGGTGGCAGTGCTCAGCTCAATCAGCTGAGCGCTTCTTCTTTTTGTAGCGCCGGCCCTGCTGCTCAACAGGAAAAGCAGCAGTGGCCGGCAATGGGAGCAATGGGAGTGGGCGGGCCAGAGCTGAAATTGGGTGGGCCTGGGCCCACCCAGGCCCACCCGTAGCTACGCCCCTGCAGTGAGCTGGTACTCCATTGGGGGTTTTTTTCTTTCAAATAATGGTAGTTTTACAATACAAACATTTTTCTACGTACAAAAATCTCTGGATGGTCACTCTTACAAAGCTGTAACTTTCCTGTGTTTAAAGATAATCTCATTCCACTCAGCACATATATGTAGATAATAACGACAAATAAAGCTGTAAAGTTTCATGATGAAATTCCAAGCAGTTGCTGAGAAAACAGCAAAAAAACTCAAGGGGGTTACTTTTTTTTGTCTCACCCTATATCTATATCAGAGGTTTTCTACCCAGTCCTCAGGACACACCCAGCCAGTTGGGGTTTTCAGAATATCTCCATTCAATGGAAAACTCCAACTGTCTGAATATGCCCCGAGGACTGGGTTGAAAACCTCTGATCTATATCTATACCTATCAGTGTACGTCTATTATTAGTCATCCTTTAAGTCACGATGAGATCTCTGAGCTTCATTCACCGGATCGATGACTTCAATCAGGGCGTCTGAGACACAGAGGTTAGAGGGGTCAGGATAGTGTCAGTGTTGCCTTGCTGGACCCAAACCTACTGCATGATGATGCTGAGCAGTGCTCCTTGTCAATGACTGCACATCTGATCAAGTGTGGGCCTTACAACAATTAGAGAAAAGAAAGAGAATAACACTTTTGGTGAAAATGTGCACTTGCAGAATAGTGAATGACAGAATGAAGTATTTATTCTCTTTACAGTAAGATATGACAAACGTGCAGCATGGACAACATACCGGCATGATCAGTGTTTAACATACAGAGATGCAAGGCAGAAAGTAAGCACAGCTCCCAGCCAGTTTCAGACTCCATGAAACTCTGTCTCAGTAGTATCACTCAGCTTCAGTAAGGGGCCCATTGATTTCCTGGGGCCCCAGGCAGTTTGTCTGCTTGTCCTTCCTCCCTGCCTGTACCCCCCCCCCCCCCCCCCCCCACTCCTTGTAGTTTTAAGGCCATTCAGTGTTACCATTTGTCAGTTTAGTCATACTGGCATGCATAAAACAAATACAGCAGCCATGCTGACAATCAGCTTGTGAAAATAGCTGTATTGTAGAAAAGCATTAGTATAATACCAATGTTATTTGAATATTCTAATTGTGTGCTTATTAGATATTCCATCACTATTATGCTGACATCATATTATATAATAACATAGTAACATAGTAGATGATGGCAGAAAAAGACCTGCATGGTCCATCCAGTCTGCCCAGCAAGACAAACTCATATGTGTATACCTTACCTTGATTTGTACCTGCCTTATTCAGGGCACAGACCATACAAGTCTGCCCAGCAGTACTTCCCGCTTCCCAACCACCAGTCCCGCCTCCCATCACCGGCTCTGGCACAGACCGTATAAGTCTACCCTCCACTATCCTCGCCTCCCAACCACCAACCCCTCTTCCCACCACCTGCTCCACCACCCAATTTCAGCTAAGCTTCTGAGAACCCATTCCTTCTGCACAGGATTCCTTTATGCATATCCCACACATGTTTGAATTCCGTTACCGTTTTCATCTCCACCACCTCCCGCGGGAGGGCATTCCAAGCATCCACCACCCTCTCCGTGAAAAAATACTTCCTGACATCTTTCCTGAGTCTGCCCCCCTTCAATCTCATTTCATGTCCTCTCGTTCTACCGCCTTCCCATCTCCGGAAAAGATTTGTTTGAGGATTAATACCTTTCAAATATTTGAACATCTGTATCATATCACCCCTGTTCCTCCTTTCCTCCAGGGTGTACATGTTCAGGTCAGCAAGTCTCTCTTCATACGTCTTGGAACGCAAATCCCGTACCATTCTCGTAGCTTTTCTTTGCACCGCTTCCATTTTTTTAACATCCTTCTCAAGGTACGGCCTCCAAAACTGAACACAATACTCCAGGTGGGGCCTCACCAACGACTTGTACAGGGGCATCAACACTTCCTTTCTTCTGCTGATCACACCACTCTCTATACAGCCTAGCAACCTTCCCGCTACGGCCACAGCCTTGTCACACTGTTTCGTCTCCTTCATATATTTTTGATCCTGTTTCATGGTAGTCTTATTATTTGCTGTTTTCAAGTTTTCCTCTTTCATTGCATGTATATTTATACTACATTTTGACTATTGTTGGGCTGTTAACAAAATTGTAAGTTTGATGTTAAACTGTACCTACTGTACACCACCTTTGGCGACTGTCTTCATAAAGGCCATTAATAAATCCAAATAAATAAATAAATAAATAAATAATTTGAGGCACAAAAAATCTGTACTACAAATACAAAATCTATATATATATTTATCTACCTTCTGCCACTGTTTCATATGAGGCAGCACATAAGTTCTTATTTGTGGTCAGATGCACATTTGTAATATGTACAGCACCGAATTGAAACTTACATAGCAATGCACTGAATTTGGGGGAAAATTTATTATCAAATCTATCAGATTCATTGGGAGGTTTTTCTGACTAATGAGGAAGTAGCTCAGTTGGTAGACACCAGTCTAAAACAATATATTTGTACACTGAGCTTCTGAAGTCTTTTCTTCCCATTGTTATAATTGGATAGAATGAGTCACAGTGACTCTAGGATAAAGGTAGTTTGATTTCAGTTTGCACATATTTGTACTGTGATTTAATCAATTGGTAAGTCTGTAGCCATATAGAATATTTAGTTGTACAGTAGAATTCATGCCATTAATGCATAATAGCAACCAATAGAAAGGCACAGCGAAGGTGACAAGGTGGATGATGTCAATGAAACTACTACTTGACTCAAAAAAACTTCACAGCAAGAGTTTATTGATAAAGACTGGACTCGTCTTACCTATATACAGGAGATCACAGGGGCATCTAATGGTGTAAATTACTCCAATCAAGTTACAATCAGTGTGTTTCTTAAGTGGATATCTTTTCTTTGTGATGGGATGTGTAAAGGTATTAGTAATAACTGCATGCCTGCAGACCGAGCATCTGCCATATGCAGTGGCGTACCAAGGGGCGGGCGGTCCGCCCCGGGTGCCAGTGGGTGGGGGGTGCTCCGCTCCCGCCGCCTCCCGTGGCCGTTCCCGCGGCGCCGCACATTAAAAAAACCGGCGAAGCAGCGTCGCAGGCAGCGCCTCGCGCCCTGCTTGTAAAAAAAAAAAAAATCAAATCTCCTTCCTTCTCCTCCTCGTCTTGACGTCTTGACGTCGACTCGGGCCTTCCAATCAATTTGCTTGGAAGGCCCGAGTCGACGTCAAGATGTCAAGACGAGGAGAAGGAAGGAGATTTGATTTTTTTTTTTACAAGCAGGGCACGAGACGCTGCCTGCGACGCTGCTTCGCCGGTTTTAATGGGACTGAGGTGGGGAAGGAGAGGGGCGAAAGGGACTCGGGTGGGGGTGTTCAGAGGGGAGAAGGGGACTGGGGTGGGGGTCTCAGACAGGGGAGGGGAGAAGGGGACTGGGGTGGGAATCTCAGAGGGGAGAAGGGGACTGGGGTGGGGGTCTCAGACAGGGGAGGGGAGAAGGGGACTGGGGTGGGGATCTCAGAGGGGAGAAGGGAAGGGGAGGGGAGAAGGGGACTGGGGTGGGGGTGTTCAGAGGGGAAAAGGGGAGGGGAGAAGGGGACTGGGGTGGGAAGAAGGGGACTGGGGTGGGGGTCTCAGATGGGGGAAGGGGAGGGGAGAAGGGGACTGGGGTGGGGTGTTCAGAGGGGAAGGGGAGGGGAGAAGGAGACTGGGGTGGGGGTGTTCAGAGGAGAGAAGGGGACTGGGGTGGGGGTCTCAGACAGGGGAGGGGAGAAGGGGACTGGGGTGTGGATCTCAGAGGGGAGAAGGGGACTGGAGTGGGGATCTCAGAGGGGAGAAGGGGAGGGGAGAAGGGGACTGGGGTGGGGGTGTTCAGAGGGGAAAAGGGGAGGGGAGAAGGGGACTGGGGTGGGGAGAAGGGGACTGGAGTGGGGATCTCAGAGGGGAGAAGGGGACTGGGGTGGGGGTGTTCAGAGGGGAAAAGGGGAGGGGAGAAGGGGACTGGAGTGGGGATCTCAGACAGGGGAGGGGGAGGGGAGAAGGGGACTGGGGTGGGGAGAAGGGGACTGGAGTGGGGATCTCAGACAGGGGAGGGGGAGGGGAGAAGGGGACTGGGGTGGGGATCTCAGAGGGGAGAAGGGGACTGGGGTGGGGGTGTTCAGAGGGGAAAAGGGGAGGGGAGAAGGGGACTGGAGTGGGGATCTCAGACAGGGGAGGGGGAGGGGAGAAGGGGACTGGGGTGGGGAGAAGGGGACTGGAGTGGGGATCTCAGACAGGGGAGGGGGAGGGGAGAAGGGGACTAGGGTGGGGATCTCAGAGGGGAGAATGGGACTGGGGTGGGGGTGTTCAGAGGAGAGAAGGGGACTGGGGTGGGGGTCTCAGACAGGGGAGGGGAGAAGGGGACTGTGGTGGGGGTCTCAGACAGGAGAAGGGGAGGGGAGAAGGGGACTGGGGTGGGGGTGTTCAGAGGGGAGAAGGGGGCTGGAACTGGGGGCTGAAAAAAGGGGCAGAGAGAGAGAGGGGACAGATCCTAGATGGAAGGGGGAGCGAGAGGGAGGGCAGACCCTGGATGGATGGGAGAGGGAGGGCAAATGGTGGATTGAAGGGGCAGAGAGAAAGGGCAGGCAGTGGATGGAAGGGACGGCAGAGAGGGCAGACACTGGATGGCAGAGAGAGAGAGAGAGAGAGTGAAGACAGATGCTGGATGGAAGGAAGACGGTGAAAAGAAGATGAGGAAAGCAGAAACCAGAGACAACAAACTGTAAATAAAATATATTTTTTAATTTTTTTTGCTTTACGATAAAGTATTGTAGATGTGTTAAATGTTTATAATAGAACATGTAAATAAGGTAATCTTTTTATTGGACTAATTTTAATACATTTTGACTAACTTTCGGAGAACAAAACCCCCTTCCTCAGGTCAGGATAGGATACTGTAACAGCACTATACTGTACTGACCCGAGGACGGAGGTTTTGGCCTCTGAAAGCTAAATGTATTAGTCCAATAAAATGGTATTATTTTACTTTCTATATTTGTTTTATTTCTATTTGTTAATTTGTAAAGTGGTGATTGGTACTTGTTAGTTTTTTTCAAATTTACATCTGCTGTCTTTATATTTTGCACAGTACTAGGGGACAGTTTCTGTTTCTGTGGTGTTGCATTGTATGCAGAGTCTGGCATTGGGGGTTCAGTTTAATTTTTGTCTAAATAGAAAGTTTATGATTACTTATTCTATAGTGGATTAGGGTGTATCTGTGTTTGTGAAAAAGACATGGCTTTCAGTTGGCATTGACTGTGCAGGATCTACGATCTGTACTATTCTGTCTGGTTTCATTTTACAATAGGTGAATTGATGTTCTAGTACTCACTGTAGTGTTTAAGATGCTTTCCTTTTCCTTGTGTGACTCGTAGAAATGACTGCTTATGGTATGGTAGAATTGCTCTATAGGTCCTGAGTGTTTTGTATTCTCGGCATGCCTAGTACTGGATTTGGGGGGGGGGGGGGGGGGGGGGGTGTTAAAAAATGACCGGCCCCGGGTGTCAACTACCCTAGGTACGCCACTGGCCATATGTTCTATGTCCTGTTGTTATTGGTTCTATGATACCTCTGTCTGGGAGAGTTGATGGAACTAATTGATCTTTCAAATTTTTGCCCCTTGAAAATGCTATTGTGGGTTTGATGTTCTCAAAGCAGGGGTGAGTTTCTAGGATGTGCCAATTTTTGTAAATAATGTTTTGGCATTCTTTAGCATATTGGGAGTAGCGGAGAGTACAGACAAGGTCTGGTGCTTTTCTCACTCCTTGGTTAGTCAACAAGGTATCTCTATTCTGCATACTTGCTTTTGCGAAACATTTCTTGATACAATTCCTTGGGTAGCCCCTTTGTAAGAAACGTTTTGAAAGTGTGTTGGCCTGTGATTCATAATTCCTGAATTTGGTACATATTCTTTTGTCTTAAAAACTGAGAGTATGGGAGGTTATTCTTCAGGCTGCGTGTGTAAAAGCTGGTATAGTGAAGAAAAGTATTTCTGTCCATTGGTTTCCTGTATACCTTTGTGGTAAACGAGTAGTCAGACTTAGTGATTAGTATGTCCAAAAAAGGTATCTGGTAAGGGTCATAATGCATCTTGAACTTTAAGTTCTCATCACAAGTGTTTAGCCAATTGTAGAAATCATTCAATCTATCAGTCCCACCTATCCATAATATGAGCACATCATCTATATATTTATTTATTTATTTATTTATTTATTATTTGTTGCATTTGTATCCCACATTTTCCCACCTTTTTGCAGGCTCAATGTGGCTTACATTATGCCGTAATGGCGATCGCCTTTTCCGGAACGAGAAATACAAAGTGGTATTACATTAAAAGTTCATAAACGTTGAAATAAATTATAAAGTAAGTTAGATACACAGTTCATTTCAGGCATCAGAGATAAGGGGGTAATGCATTAACGTTCATTAGTGATAAATTGATTGAAGCAAACAGGTAAAGTGAGTTCGATGTTGTCTGGTTCTGGTAGAGTATCTATCTTAACTATCTTAAGCTTAACATACAAAACTAAACTTGTGTGGTTTGGGGATTATCAGAAAGTTTCATCAGAAATAAGTTTCATCAGGTATATCTTTAAAATCTGATTTCAAATCAAAGAAGTGAAGTGTTCAGAATTATTTTGGACTCTAGACTTATGAACATCAGATTAGTGCTCTAGTAAGGAAATTCTTTTCATCTAAGAAAACTCCGAGCGATTAGAACCCCTAAATTCTACAGGATTTCAAATGATTGCACAAATTACATTACTTCCATTGATTGATTATTGTAATTCATTATATTGTGATGTAAATAAAAAGCAGTTACGCCAGCTTCAGCATCTTCAAAATACAGCAGCCAGATTGACCTTTGGTTTAGGAAAATGTAGTGAAGTTACTCCTTTGTTGTGAGATTTACACTGGTTAAGATTGGAATCCCTTAAGATTATAAGTCAAATTTATAAGTGTATTCATGGTATGAATTCTGTTACGGTGGGACACATTTTTAGGATCAAGAGATTGACGAGTTTAAAGAATTTGACTCTTGATATGCCATCTATGAAAAGGTTAACATCCATTTGAGAGCATTCTTTTGCATTTCAGGGCCCGAGAATATGGAATAGCTTGCCTGTATTTATGTGGTTAATACCTGAATACAGTCTTTCGTAAAATATTGAAATGTTATCTACTACTACTACTACTACTACTAATAGCATTTATATAGCGCTACCAGATGCACGCAGCGCTGAACATTTGACACAGAGAGACAGTCCCTGCTCAAAGAACCCACAATCCAGGCAAAACAGACAGACAAGACATTCTGGGCAAGGGAATTACAGGGTAAAGAGGAACAGGGGAGGAGAAGGGCAAATGAGTAGCGGTTAGGAGCCAAAGGCAGCATTGAAAAGGTGAGCTTTCAGCATAGATCTAAAAACAGGTAGAGATGGAGCTAGACGTATAATCTCAGATTGATATTGATGGTCTTGAAGGAATTTTTTCTCAAACTCCACCACGTATATGTTTGCGACGTCAGGAGCCATGGCTGAGCCCATGGCTGTGCCGCGTATCTGCTGGTAAAAGGTTTTCTGGAATGAGAAGTAATTTTTGGTAAGTGCTAGTGTCACAAAGGTGATTATCAGATAATTGGGTATCCACCTGTAGGTTTGTCTATTTTTAAATGTTTCTTCGATAATGGAAAGTGATTCGAGTTGTGGAATATTTGTGTACAGAGATTCAATATCTAGAGCGACAAGGATAACTTGGCTAAGGTCACCTGGCACTTCTTCTAGGCAGATGATGCAGTGGCGTACCAAGGGGGGCGCGGTGGGGGCAGTCCGCCCCGGGTGTATGCCGTTGGGGGGGTGCCACGCACCTGTTGGCTCTTCATTTTCATGCTCCCTCTGCCCCGGAACAGGTTACTTCCTGTTCCAGGGCAGAGGGGGCATGAAAACGAAGAGCCGGCAGGCACGCGGCACCCCCCCCCCAGCGGCGTGCACCCGGGGGGGGGTTCTTTCGCCAGGAGATCGGGGGTTCTTTCGCCGGGGGGGCGTCGCGCTGTTCCTGGGGGGGGCGCTGCACCCGGGGGGCGTGGCGCATTGGCGATCCACCCCAGGTGTCAGCCCCCCTAGGAACGCCACTGAGTTGATGACATCTGCAGAGTCTCTGACATATGATGGTATCAGGGGGATAAATGGACGTAGAAAAAAAATCCACAAACTTGGATAAAGGTTCGAGTACTGAATTGTACGTCCTGGAGGATTGATGAGTGATTTGTGTATCTTAGGCAAGACATAGAAAGTGGGAATAACCGGATGTTCTATGAGAAGGAAGTCTCTCTCTTTGGAGGTTAAAAAGCCTGCATCGTGTAATAAAAGGACTACTTCCTCAATCTCTTCCTTCAACCTTGGTGTGGGATCCTCAGTAAAACAGACGTAATATTCTGTGTCTAATAGTTGTCTAAGCACTTCATTAACGTAATTGGCTCTGTTCTGAATAACAACTCCTCCTCCCGTTATCGGCTGGTTTGATCATGATGTCAACATTCCTTGCAAGGGCAAGCATCCCCTCATGTTCTATTTTAGTCAGGTTGTGGAAACTTTTTTTTTTATTTCGTTATTTCTATGGTTTCTATGTCTTTGAGAATGCATTTATAGAAAGTAGTAATCACCGGGTCCGGAGGTCCTGGTGGTACCTACTTGGAAGGTTTTTTAATTGGTGAATTATCTGGGGCTGCTATTTTATCTGAAAAGAAGTGTTGGATTTGTAGTTTCCTATCGATACAAAACAAGTCTATACGTGTCTGGAGGGGTCATATCGGGGAGTGGGCACAAAAGTGAGGCCCTTTTGTAGTACAGATATCTGGGTGTTGGATAACTCCATGTTGGAAATATGAAAAATAGGGATTTCTTCTGGTGTAGATATATCCTGAGTTACCAGGGTTTTTGTTTGAAGTAGGTTCCTGGTTGGTTGCTGCCCCTTCCTCTTCCTCTTCCCCTGCTTCTCCAACCGCCTCTTTCCCATGTTGCCGAATGGTATGGGTAACCTTGTTCTTCTTGATGGTCTTGTTCTGTTGTCCGTGGGAAGTGGCATCTCCTGGACGGCCGTCTTCCTCTGTCGGTCGGTTCTGGCAAACTCCTGTCTAAAAAAGCCCTGGAATTAGGGCAGTTGGGTGTGAGAATAGGACTGGTACCTTGTGTGGTCTGATTTATGGTTCTATTAGTCACTGGAATCTGTAGGTTATTTATAGGCCTAACCGTTCTGGATAGGGATCTTAATGGTTTCCTAGTCAGGAAAATCTTAGGTTTTGCCCATGGGTAAATGGAGCCTTTTTTGTAATCACTATCATCTCTATTTAGTTCATTTATCTTAACTCTTTTAATGTCATTTTTGAAATTAGTCAAATGTTTATTAACGTCAACTATGACTTTATCAAAGTGTGTGTCTTTCTACTTAAGTATCTCAATCTTTTCTTCTACCAATGGTCTAATGCTCTCGTTCTTTTTCTTAGAACTTTCAACAATAAGGATCATCAGATCTAATGCACATTTGTTGAGGATTGAGCACCATTGGTGAAGGAAATCAGCATCATCTTGAAAGAGATGGGGCTCTTTCATGATTCGAAGCCCCCTGGGGATATGCTGGTTTCTCAAATATTGCAAAATTGTAACATAGTATAACTCATTTTGTATAAAGTTCTTATTTAGGTGTATCATATCAAACCATAATACTTCTAAATTCTATGGATCAGTGTTAAAAACTTCCTCATCTGGAATGGGTTCTTGTAACAGTTGTTGAAGCCTGACTTCCGAGAAACTGAGCACATCTCCCCAAGGATCGAAAGACATGCCGTTCTTCAACAGAAGAGGTCGACAATCACTGAAGAAAACAAACCTCCGCAATGGTAAAACCAAGAGAAAGGCACAGCGAAGGTGACAAGGTGGATGATGTCGATGAAACTACTACTGGAGGTGGAGACAGGCAGAGCTGGAGCAGGAGACAGGCAGGACTGAAACTGGAGACAGGCAGACAAGCTGGGCTGGAGGTGAGGCAAAGCAAGCTGGAACCAAGACAAACAAGGCTAAGCCATGTAACCTTGTTGCAAAGGCATTGGAAGGACGCCTGGGCGTTCTTTACATAGGCTCGAAACTGGACGTTCGGACATGCCACATGTATTAGGTGCTCCCATTGCCCCAACCCTGTCTCTCTGGCGTGTGCCCATGCACATGAGTGCCAGGATGCCAGCGCCAGTCAAGGCGGAGGAAGCCATCAAGAAGCGGACTGCCGCCGGAAATAACACTGCAGGGTCCGCCCAGCAGGAGATGTATGTCACTGCATCTAAAACAAACATTGTGCTTCTAAAATAAGCATCATAGTGTGATATCTACAAACTGAATACATTGATATATCTAGGTAGACTATTTTCCTGGACATTTATTTGAGAAACGTGAATTAATTAAAGCACAAAAGTCTTCTCAAAGTTAAAAAAAAATCATGTCTTTTAAACTGTCTGAAATTAAAGGATCACATAATATTTTTAAATACACATATTCTGAATATCTGCAATTTTGTTTTGGGTTTTGTTTTCCCAAAGCTGTTATGAATTCATCAAACATGCACTGTAAAACTAATAAGTACTCAAGAAACATTTCCGTACTTAAACATAATGAGAAAATCTTTACAGAATCAGTAAAGGATGCTAGACAAGTCACATTTTTCACTGATAAAGACATGAAAAGAAAGGAAAACGTATTTCTTGATAAAGCTCGAATCCCCAGACACAATATTATTCCTGTGGGAAAAAAATCAACACCTTCCAAAATTCCCACGGCATGAGAACCTATCACCTCCTCACAGTTCCTTGCTCCCATCCCTACCGTGTTTGCTCACTTTTCTTATCACAGTGCTGCCTCAGAGACAAAATAGCAAATAAAATCCCAACTAGCTCCTATTAACCACAATTTGCAGTAGTAGAGCCTGTTGTTCAGCATCTGATTAATAGCCACATATGCAAAGGAACAAAAAGTACAACTAAACAAATGCACACCTGAACTTTATTAGAAGTCATTATTGTAATTAACTTTTTTAAAATACAAGACAGAAGGGCCTATTCACTAAGGGGCCCTTTTACTAAGCCGCGTAAGCGTCTACATGCGCCCAACGCATGCCAAAAAGGAGTTATCGCCCGACTACTGCGTGGCTCTTGTGGTAATTTCATTTTTGGCGCGCGTCCAATATGCGCGGCTGAAAAATATTTTTTATTTTCGGGCGCACACAATGGACGCGCGCAGGCCATTACCACCTGGATTCTTTACCACTTGGTCAATGGCTGGCGGTAAGGTCTCAGACCCAAAATGGACGCGCGGCAATTTTGATTTTGCCGCACGTCTACTTTCGGCAAAAAAAGGCCTTTTTTGCAGGCGCGCTAAAAAATGGATCGGCGTGCGCCCAAAACCCACACCTACACTACCGCAAGCCATTTTTCAGCGCACCTTTGTAAAAGGACCCCCTAAAGTTCAGCTGTTTGATGTGCTGTTCTGTTGTACCCACAGAAAGATGGTATATCAAATCCATGATCTTTTACCCCCCCCCCCCCCCCCCCCCCAACTTTACTGCATTCAGCATAGCAGGCTATACACTCATAACACAATGCTATAAACAGGCCTCTAGAAATGTCTGCCACTTGCTCACATCATTGGCGCCAATCATCAGAAGTGACACACATATATGCAGTAGGCACTTTTCCAGCCATTCCCAACCCAGCCCTCGGGGCACATCTAGTCCCGTTGGGTTTTTAGGATATTCACGAGTTAGATTTTTGCATGTAATTGAGACAGTGCATGCAAATCTAGCTCATGCATATTCATTGTGGATATCCAGAGATTAGGGCTCTTCAGTTTAGAAAGAGATGGCTCAGGGGGGATATGATTGAGGTCTATAAAATCCTGAGTGGTGTAAAACAGGTAGAAGTGAACTGATTTTTCACTCTTTGAAAAGCACAAAGACCAGGGCTCACTCAATGAAATTACATGGAAATACTTTTAAAACAAACAGGAGGAAATGTTTTTTCACTCAAAGATTAGTTAAGCTCTGGAACTCGCTGCCAGAGGATGTGGTAACAACAGTTAGTGTACCTGGGTTTAAAAAAAGGTTTGGACAAGTTCCTGGAGGAAAAGTCCATAGTCTGTTATTGAGATGGACATGGGGGAAGCCACTGCTTGCCCTTGGATTGGTAGAATGGAATGTTGCTACTAATTGGGTTTCTACTAGGTACTTATGACCTGGATTGGCCACTGTTGGAAGCAGGATACTGGGCTAGATGGACCTTGGTCTAACCCAGTATGGCTATTATGTTCCTCTGTTCAAAAAACAGGGCTGCCAAGAGACAAAGCCAGGCCCAGGGCAAACAGTCTTAAGGCCCCACCGAAAGCAGAATTTCTCCTTGCTACCTACCTGCCCCCCCCAAAATTATATTAGTTGCTTAACTAATATAATTTTGGGGGAGGGGAGATCTCTGAATTTAAAGCACAATGCTTTAAATTCAGAGATTTCCCCTCCCCACAAATTATATTAGTTACATTAATTTAATTCATATATCTGATCTGCTACTTACTGAGCTGCGCAATGAAGCTGAAGATGTTAAGAAGGGAACTGCCCTCCCCTCCCCTTGGTACAGCGATGATGATGGCAGTTGTTCTCCTCTGTTCCTCAGGATGGTGGTTCACCACACCAGACAAGTCATACCAGTGCCTGCCAGCACCAGCTCTGCTCTGCCACCAGAGCATGGAGCAGAAGCACGCAGGGTACTGGATGTGCATCTGCTCTCTCGGTCTCAGTCGTCGTCTGTCTTCTTCCTCTCTCCTAAGTCCTGATTCCTGCTCATGTGTGCCGGCCGGGACTCAGGTTATCATGTTAATGCCATGTTAATTTTTCTCTGCTGCCACAGGTCCTTCCTGCTGCGTCTCTGCGGAAACAGTTAGTACGTCACACAGGAGGAGGCAGGATGAGGCAAGAAAAGGACCTGCCAGCTGTAGCGGCAGAGAAGACTAAAGGTGTTAATGTGATTCATGATGAGTTGCTGATGACATAAAGTTATTCAAAGTGTCTAAATCGCGCAAGGATTGTGAAAAATTACAAAAGGACCTTACGAGACTTGGAGACTGGGCGTCTAAATAGCAGATGATATTTAACGTGAGCAAGTGCAAAGTGATGCATGTGGGAAAGAGGAACCCGAATTATAGCTGCATCATACAAGGTTCCACGTTAGGAGTCACAGACCAAGAAAGTGATCTAGATGTCATCATTGATGATATGTTGAAACCTTCTGCTCAGTGTGCTGCTGCGGCTAAGAAAGCAAATAGAATGTTAGGTATTATTAGGAAAGGAATGGAAAACAAAAATGAGGACGTTATAATGCCTTTGTATCGCCGCAAGGTGCAACCACACCTTGAATATTGTGTTCAATTCTGGTCGCCGCATCTCAAAGAAGGTTCAGTGGAATTAGGAAAGATGCAGAGAAGGGTGATGAAAATGATAAAAGGGATGGGATGACTTCCCTATGAAGAAAGGCTAAAGCGGCTAGGGCTCTTCAGCTTGGAGAAAAGGCGGCTGAGGGGAGATATGATAGAGGTCTAGAAAATAATGAGTGGAGTTGAATGGGTAGATGTAAAGGGTTTGTTTATGCTTTCCAAAAATACTAGGACTAGGTGGCATGGGATGAAGCTACAAGCTAGTAAATTTAAAACGAATTGGAGGAAATTTTTCTTCCTCAACTTGTAATTAAACTCTGGAATTCGTTGCCAGAGAATGTAGTAAAGGCGGTTAGCTTAGCAGAGTTTTTAAAAGGTTTGAACGGCTTCCTAAAGGAAAAGTCCATAGACCATTACTAAATTGGGGAAAATCCACTATTTCTGGGATAAGCAGTATAAAATGTTTAGTACTTTTTTGGGATCTTGCCAGGTATTTGTGACCTGGATTGGCCACTGTTGGAAACAGAATGCTGGGCTTGATGGACCTTTGGTCTGTCCCAGTATGGCAATACTTATGTACTTATGGGACCTGGTCAGCACACACGAGCAGGAGACCAATGCAGTTTTGTGTATGCCTACCCTGATGTGGCACCGCCACTGAGCCCCCTTGGAGGCTGGGCCTGGGGAATATTGCACTCCCCCTCTCAGTGGCCCTGCCAGAAAACCCAAGGAACTAAGTATGCCCCTAGACTGGACAGGAATGGCTGCACTATCAAACATATAAACGGCGAGTGACCGTACTCACTGCAAATGCGCAGTAGAGACTTCCCTCTCTGTCCCACCCCCGCGTCAATACGTGATGACGGGGGGGCGGGACAGAGAGGGAAACTGCGCCGCCGACGTTGCTACCGCTCCCTCCCCCACTCGGAGTCACCGCCGCCACCCCTCCACCCGGCCTGGGCCCTCTCTTCCCTTCTGAACTTACAGATCCATTCGCCGAATGCAGCAACGTACATCAGCTGAGCTGCAGTGAGCCTTTCCTTCTTTGCCTGTGGCCCCGCCCTCCTGTGACGTAACGTCAGCGAGGGCGGGACACACACAGGCAGAGAAGGAAGGGGCAGCTCAGCTGATGTGCGTTGCTGCGTTCGGCGAACGGATCTGTAAGTTTAGAAGTGAAGAGAGGGCCCAGACCAGGTGGAGGGGTGGCGGCGGCGGCGACGACTTCGAGGGGGGGGGAGCGGTGGCGGCTTCGCGGGGGGGGGGAGGGGAGCGGTGGTGACCGCGGGGGGAGGAAAACCTCTATACCAGCCCGTTTTTATGGGCTCAACGGCTAGTTTTATAAGATAACGCCTAAGTGCTACAGCGTGTAACTGCAAAGGTAGCACACATGTGTGCGGAACCTGGGCGGGTCATGGGCATGTTGCCAAGCAACATGCACGACTTATAGAATGCTATCAGTTGTGCCTTTTGATTGGTGTACCTAGGCACACCCACTTACATCAACCATTGACCTGGCATAAGTGATTACATCTAACCTTAGGCACACAAAAGCGAGCTTGTGCTAGTATTTAATAATGGCTAAGGGTGCCTCATTGTGGCCCCTACTTCTCGGCACCAAATTATTGAATTGCCCCCTATTGGTGAATTCTATAAGAGTGCGCCTCCTTTTTGGTACCCCAATGCTGTGCTATGTGATCCTATACCACAACAGCACCTGGGCACCAAGTCTCCTTTACAGAATACTATCATAACCTGGTATCGGGCACCTTACATTTAGGCATCATCTACAGTTATAGCAGCCACAGACCTGGTATAACTCCAAGCATGCAAATGCAGCAAGGGCATACATCATTTTCCATATTCTCAAATTGAATAACGAGCTTATTAGTGTCAATAATTGAGTGCTAACAATCAATTATTGGCACTAATTGGCAACAATGTGGCTTTACACATGCATCTCGATAAGCGCTATTCTATAAAGATGCATGTGTAAATCCTTTAGTGCGCAACTGAAAAGGAGGCATGTCCATGGGAGGGTCATGGCATTCACTAAAGATGCACGCACTATTATCAAATTTGGGGGATCCACAGCTAATTTAGGCACTGAGATTTACATCAGGGTGCAGTTGGTGTAAGTCCTTGTGCCTACCAGTTGGGTGCAGATCCCTGCACTATGCACTCTTCTTAATATTAATAAGTACATAAGTGTTGCCTTAAAGTATCACATTCCATGTAAACATTGAACTCTTTTTTTATTTGTTTACTTTAATCTCATTGACATTATTGAATGTTTATATTATCCTTGTTCTCAAATACCTGAAATGAATTGTATATCTATTCATTTCTAATTTATATTATATTTTCTGTACTTTAAATGCAATAATACTCTGTATTTCTCATTTCAACAATGGCGATCTCCATTACGGCATAACGTAAGCCACACTGAGCCTGCAAAGAGGTGGGAAAATGTGGGATACAAATGCAGCAAATAAATAAATAAATTGAGTTTATCTGGTTGGGCACACTGGACGGACCGTACAGGTCTTTATCTGCCGTCATTTATTATGTTACTAACTTTAGGCGTGGCCATTTGCCCCTAACTGAAATGTGGTGCAAATGTACACGCCTACATTCCATAACAACGTGCATTAATTTTAGGAACACCCCCGTTCTGCCCATTACTCTCCCATTTCTGCACCCCCTTTTTCAAATCGTATGTAAATTTTAGACATGTAGAGGTAGAGTTCAAATAAATTTAATTAGTGCCAATAAATGCTGGTTAAAAGACCAATTATTGGTACTAATTAGGTTGTTACTTAATTAAATTTTGCGTTCAAATTGGGCTCATGACCAAATTTGCATGCACAATTTTTGGTAACTTTTAAAGAATTAGGGGGCTAATATCTGATCTATAGGGCTAAAGCTTAGGCTCGAAAGCTGTCCCCTTATACTGAGAAAGATCAGGAAGTTACGGTAGGGTTCAACAGTGAGTCATGGTTTTAACAGTCAGAGGAGTTTTCTTCCACTATCTGTTTCCTTTATCTGATTATAATATGTCATTCCTAGCTTCTTCCCCTTTCTGGAAGAGGCCAGAATTTGCACAAATCAGGTATTGCTGTGCCTGCCTGCTACTGAGGTCAGACAAGAGGTCAGACACAGGGAATCTATGCAGGCATCCCCACTGCTAGATTACCAAATGCCCTACCCTTAGAACAGTGTGTAAGGCAGCTCTAACCACACTCTTTTAAATGGGAAAGATACTGCTGCCTTGATGGAGATATATAGTATCTTGTTAAAAGCGCAGAGACATAAGCAACAAGGCAGTAAAACATGGCACTAGTCTCTAATGCTCCAGGAAGATATTACTTGTCAATAGTCACCAAGTGCAGGTAAAGCACACTGTTTATGGTCTGTAAAATGGCTGGATAACAAAGCCTTTTTATCTTCAAGCTCAACTATTTTCCCAGCAAACCATTTGTCCTGCAGAGATAATTCACTAACATTTCATTTGACAAGCCTCAGACACTACTAACATGACTTTTCTTTTTCTCCTAGCCTTTCATTTAGGGAGCAAAGATTTATCACCTGCTATCTAAGGGATGAAGTTTGCAGGAGACAAAGGAATTCATGGTTTCTCCAATGTGCATCTTCCAGCAATAATCCAGCTACTACTTATATGCATCTTACTTTACCCTTTTAGCTGATTTTGTACATTTTAGTAATTAATTAGAAATCACAGTTTTAGAAATGCCTGGTGTAAAAGACTGTTCCTATGATGATAGTATTTTTACAAAGTGAATTAATGCCAATATATCTACTGCCTTTCTAGGTACTAGATAGCATATATGAAAGGATCTTTGCTCTTCCTGTGTTTG
Source organism: Microcaecilia unicolor (assembly GCF_901765095.1). Taxonomy (NCBI): domain Eukaryota; kingdom Metazoa; phylum Chordata; class Amphibia; order Gymnophiona; family Siphonopidae; genus Microcaecilia; species Microcaecilia unicolor. The sequence continues at coordinate 393,395,569 of NC_044032.1, forward strand.
CCCACATTAAGGGCTAAATTTTATATATGGTGCTCAAAAAATCAGCGATGAAAAAAGTGCTATTCTATAAGCCGTGCTTAAAGTTAGGTGTGATTTACAGGATAGTGCTTACTCCTGGGAATCACGCCTAACTTTAGGCGAGACCATTTCCACCAACTGAAATGTGGTACAAATGTAAGCACCTACATTAGTTGCAAATCCCTGTTATTCTGTAACAATGTGCGTTAATTGTAGGAACGCCCCATTCTACCCATGTTCCTTCCATTTCCACACCCCCTTTTTCAGCTCACACATAAATGCCAATTAAATCTAATTAGTGCCAATAATTGCTTGTTAAAAAGTCAATTATTGGTGCTAATTAGCTTGTTATTTAGTGAAGGGAAATCTTGTCTCACCAATCTACTACATTTCTTTGAAGGGGTGAACAAACATGTGGATAAAGGGGAGCCGGTTGATATTGTGTATCTGGATTTTCAGAAGGCGTTTGACAAAGTACCTCATGAAAGACTCCAGAGGAAATTGGAGAGTCATGGGATAGAAGGTAGTGTTCTATTGTGGATTAAAAACTGGTTAAAAGATAGAAAACAGAGAGTAGGGTTAAATGGTCAGTATTCTCAATGGAGAAGGGTAGTTAGTGGGGTTCCCCAGGGCTCTGTGCTGGGACCGCTGCTTTTTAACATATTTATAAATGACCTAGAGATGGGAGTAACTAGTGAGGTAATTAAATTTGCTGATGACACAAAGTTATGCAAAGTCGTTAAATCGCGGGAGGATTGTGAAAAATTACAAGCGGTCCTTACGAGACTGGAGGACTGGGCGTTTAAATGGCAGATGATGTTTAATGTGAGCAAGTGCAAAGAGATGCATGTGGGAAAGAGGAACCCGAATTATAGCTATGTCATGCAAGGTTCCACGTTAGGATTCATGGACCAAGAAAGGGATCTAGGTGTCGTTGTTGATGATACATTGAAACCGTCTGCTCAGTGTGCTGCTGCAGATAAGAAAGCAAATAGAATGTTAGGTATTATTAGGAACGGAATGGAAAACAAAAATGAGGATGTTATAATGTCTTTGCATCGCTCCATGGTGTGACCACACCTTGAATATTGTGTTCAATTCTGGTCGCCGCATCTCAAAAAAGATAAAGTGGAATTAGAAAAGGTGCAGAGAAGGGCGACGAAAATGATAAAGGGGATGGGACGACTTCCCTATGAGGAAAGACTAAAGGGGCTAGGGCTCTTCAGCTTGGAGAAAAGGCGGATGAGGGGAGATATGATAGAGGTCTATAAAATAATGAGTGGAGTTGAACGGGTAGATGTGAAGCGTCTGTTCACGCTTTCCAAAAATACTAGGACTAGGGGGCATGGGATGACGCTACAATGTAGTAAATTTAAAACGAATTGGAGAAAATATTTCTTCATTCAACGTGTAATTAAACTCTGGAATTCATTGCCAGAGAATGTAGTAAAGGCGGATAGCTTAGCGGAGTTTTAAAAAGGTTTGGACGGCTTCCTAAAGGAAAAGTCCATAGACCATTATTAAATGGACTCGGGGAAAAATCCACTATTTCTGGGATAAGCAGTATAAAATGTTTTGTATATTTTTGGGATCTTGCCAGGTATTTGTGACCTGGATTGGCCACTGTTGGAAACAGGATGTTGGGCTCGATGGACCTTTGGTCTTTCCCAGTATGGCAATACTTATGTACTTATGTATTCAATTAAATTGTGCACTCAATTTTTGCTGATTTTTATAGAATTATAGGGTAAGGGGTTATTCATCAGGAACATTATGGAGGTCATTTTATAGCTGCCCACATTGACACAAGTACTTTTTACCCACAAACTTTATCACAGCCAAACTATGTACATATGCTACACAGGTAAGTTTACCTGTATATAGGGTAGACCTTTTCTAAAAGCCCATTTTTGTGGCTAAAGTACTATTCTACATGGAAATAACTTAGAAGCTGTCTAAAGGAAATGTAGAGTGGAGGAGTAGCCTAATGGTTAGAGCAGTTAGCTAAGAACTAGGAAAAACAAGGTTCAAATCCCACTACTGCTCCTTGAGATCTCCTTGAGATCTTGGCGAAATCACTTAACCCTTTATCGCCATAGGTACAAACTTAGGTTGCAAACCTTGTAGGGACAGAAATATACCTACTGTGCTTGAATGCAACTCACTTTGATCTACTACTGAAAAGGCATGAGCTAAATCCAAATATTAGCTAATTGAGTAAGCAAAGCATAATCTCATTTTTCTCAGAACATGAAATAGGTTTTAACTTTACAATGGCAATCCTTCTCAGTTTACAAGTCATTTTTATGAAAAATGTCTTGACCGATCCAGGAATAGGTACTAGTTAAGAATAGGGTCTAATACTCAAAAGGAATTATCTGGATAGTGCAGCCATTATCCAGATAATTCCCTTAGCCACCATTATCCATGGATATTCAGTGGCACTTTGGGGATAATTCTAGAAAGTGGGCACTAACATTTACCTCCTAATCATGCATTTAAATGATCAGAATAATATATGTGTCTATGTGTACACATATGTGCATAAATATCAAAAATCCACCTAAGTTCTACTCTGTAAATATATACATACAATGGTGGCCGTACCATCAGGCCAACTGAGGCAGGGGCCTAAGGTGGCACTCTTTACAGAGTGGCATCTTTCCTCCCTTCCTTAACTCCCCACCCCAGCCTACCCTCTTTTTTTGTTTTTCAAAAGTCGTCAGCGCAGTGGCGTAGCCAGACTGCCAATTTTGGATGGGCCTGAACCTAAAGTGGGTGGGCACAAAATTTTCTCTCTATCCCCCTTCCCAGCAAAATTTAGTCACACTAATCAGATGCATTTGTCACATAGGGGTAAAGTGCTGCTTTTCAGTGCATCAGGTTTCAGAAAATTTATTTAAAAGCCTAACACCCTTTTCAATGAGCTTTCAGAGGCCAAAACCTCCTGCCTCAGGTCAGCATAATGCTGTTATGGTATCCTCTCCTGACCTAAGGAAGGAAGTATTGGTCTCTGAAACTTTATTAACACAGGTACCATATTACTTTATCCTAAATTAAAATAAAATTATTTTCTTTACCTTTGTTGTATGGCCATTTACTTTTTCTCATTGTGTTGCTCCCAGTCTCTAGATTCTGCTTTCCTTCGTCTTTCTCTTGCCAGGGTTTCCTGTCCATTCACCACCTATGGCTTTTCATCTTTTCCTCACCCTTGTTCTCCACATGCCCCTTCCTCTTATTCTCCAGTCTTTCCCTACTCTGTCCTCTCCCTCTTTCCATCCAGCAGTTCCCCTCTTTCTTTTGCATCCAGCGTCTCCTTTTTCTCCCTACCCTTCCATCCAGTGTCTTCCCTCTTTCTCTCCTCATCCTTCCACCCATCTACCCTCTCTCCTGATCCTTCCATCTAGTGTCTCTATCTCTCTACCCTTTTCTGTTCAGTCTCCCCTCTCTCTCTCTCTCTCTCTCCACATCCTTTCAGTCTCTCCCCTTTCTCTCTGCATCCTTCCATCCATCTCCCCTCTTTCTCTCCCTATCCTCCCATGTCCAGCGGCTCTCTCCCTTCCCTCTAGTCCCTTCTTCCTCTCCCTCCCATCTCCCAGCGGCTCTCTCCCTTCCCTCCAGTCCCTTCTTCCTCTCCCTCCCATGTCCCAGCGGCTCTCTCCCTTCCCTCCAGTCCCTTCTTCCTCTCCCTCCCATGTCCCAGCGGCTCTCTCCCTTCCCTCCAGTCCCTTCTTCCTCTCCCTCCCATGTCCCAGCGGCTCTCTCCCTTCCCTCCAGTCCCTTCTTCCTCTCCCTACCATGTCCCAGCGGCTCTCTCCCTTCCCTCCAGTCCCTTCTTCCTCTCCCTCCCATGTCCCAGCGGCTCTCTCCCTTCCCTCCAGTCCCTTCTTCCTCTCCCTCCCATGTCCCAGCGGCTCTCTCCCTTCCCTCCAGTCCCTTCTTCCTCTCCCTCCCATATCCAGTAGCTCTCTCCCTTCCCTCCAGTCCCTTCTTCCTCTCCCTCCCATATCCAGTAGCTCTCTCCCTTCCTTCCAGTCCCTTCTTCCTCTCCCTCCCATGTCCGAGCAACTCTCTCCCTTCCCTCCAGCCCCATCTTCCTCTCCCTCCCATGTCCCAGCAGCTCAGCCATTTTTCTTCCAGGCCCGCCCATCCGCATCCTTTGCGCGCTGTCTCTATCCCTTTTGTCCCATGAAGGCAGCGCTTCCTTCCTGCCCTGTCTTCTCCCCAAGCTCAGCTGCATCGCTCCCTACCTGCAAGTGGAATCCTCTTTCGCCGGTCGCGCTGCGCTGCCATGCACACGCAGCTTTGCTCCTCCCCCTGCCGCGTTCATCCGGCCCTAAACAGGAAGTGCATCACAGAGGGCCAGATAGACGCGGCAGGGGGAGGAGCATAACTGCGTGTGCAATTGCATGGCAGCGCAGCGCGACCGGCGAAGGAGGATTCTACTTCCAGGGAGGGACCGATGCAGCGGAGCTTCGGGAGAAGACAGGGCAGGAAGGAAGCGCTGCCTCCATGGGACAAAAGGGATAGAGACAGCACGTGAAAGATGCGGATGGGTGGGCCTGGAGGGAAAATGGGTGGGCCTGGGCCCGTCCAGGCCCACCTGTGGCTACACCCCTGCGTCAGCGGCAGCAGTCCCCATATGCTGCCCTGCCACCTGCACCAGTGTCTCCTCCATACTGCGAGCTGCCTCTCTGATATAACTTCCTGTTTCCTCAGAGGTGGGCCACAGTACAGAGGAGATGCCGGTGCCGGTGGCAGGGCAACATATGGAGATCGCTGCTACCGCCAACTTTTGAAAACAACAAAAAAGAAGGTAGGTCTGGCCGAGGGGTAAGGAAGTTAGCAAACAGAGTGTGGAAAGACTCTGGGGGGGGGGGGCAATGCCAGGGGGCCATCTCATCACTGCCTCAGGCGGCAGATTGCCTTCAGCTACCCCGTATGCATATTCATAGTAACGTGGAGGGGCATAATCAAATAGGGGCACCCATCTATAACGGCGCCCATCTCTAAGGACAGCCCCGTGAAGAGGTGTCCCCAGCTGTATTATCGAAACAAGATGGGTGGCCATCTTTCGTTTTGATAATACGGTCGGGGATGGCCAAATCTCAACATTTGGGTCGACCTTAGAGATGGCTGACCTCGGTTTTCGCATATAATGGAGACTAAGGGTGCCCATCTCAAAACCGGCCAAATCCAATCCATTTGGTCGTGGGAGGAGCCAGCATTTGTAGTGCACTGGTCCCCCTCACCTGCCAAGACACCAACCGGGCACCCTAGGGGGTACTGCAGTGGACTTCACAAATTGCTCCCAGGTGCATAGCTCCCTTACCTTGTGTGCTGAGCCCCACAACCCCCCCCCCAACACCCACTCCACATAACTGTACAACACTAACATAGCCCTTAAAGGGTAATGGGGGGCACCTAGATGTGTGTACAGTGGGTTTCGGGTGGGTTTTGGAGGGCTCCCATTTACCACCACAAGTGTAACAGGTGGGGGGGGGGATGGGCCTGGGTCTGTCTGCCTGAAGTGCACTGCAGTACCCACTAAAAACTGCTCCAGGGACCTGCATAGTGCTGTGATGGAGTTGGGTATGACATTTGAGGCTGGCATAGAGGCTGGCAAAAAATGTTTTTAAATTTTTTTGGGGGGGGAGGGGGTTGGAGACCACTGGGAGAGTAAGGGGAGGTGATCCCCGATTCCTTCCGGTGGTCATCTGGTCAGTTTGGGCACCTTTTCAAGGCTTGGTCGTGAACAAAAAGGGAGCAAGAAAAGTCAGCCAAATGCTCGTCAGGGATGCCCTTCTTCTTTCCATTATCGGCCGAGGACGGCCATCTGTAACCACGCCCCGTCCTGCCTTCGGTACACTACCGACAAGCCCCCTTGAACTTTGGGCGTCCCTGCGACGGAAAGCAGTTGAGGGCGGCCAAAATCAGCTTTCGATTATGCCGTTTTGGCCGCCCTTAGGAGAAGGGCGCCCATCTCCTGATTTGTGTCGGAAGATGGGCGCCCTTCTCCTTCGAAAATAAGCTGGATAGTAACATAGTAGATGATGGCAGAGAAAGACCTGTACGGTCCATCCACTGTGCCCAACAAGATAAACTCATATGTGCTACTTTATGTGTATACCTGACCTTGATTTTCAGGGCACAGACCATAGACGTCTGCCCAGCACTAGCCTCGCCTCCCAACCACTAGCCCTGCCTCCCACCACCGGCTCTGCCACCCAATCTCCGCTAAGCTTCTGAGGATCCATTCCTTCTGAACAGGATTCCTTTATGTTTATCCCACACATTTTTGAATTCCATTACCGTTTTCATCTCCACCACCTCCCACGGGAGGGCATTCCAAGTATCCACCATTCTCTCCGTGAAAAAATACTTCCTGACATTTTTCTTCAGTCTGCCCCCCTTCAATGTCATTTCATGTCCTCTAGTTCTACCGCCTTCCCATCTACGGAAAAGGTTCGTTTGCGGATTAATACCTTTCAAATATTTGAACGTATTGTATCACCCCTGTTTCTCCTTTCCTCCAGGGTATACATGTTCAGGTCAGCAAGTCTCTCCTCATACGTCTTGTAACGCAAATCCCATACCATTCTCGTAGCTTTTCTTTGCACCGCTTCAATTCTTTTTACATCCTTAGCAAGATACGGCCTCCAAAACTGAACACAATACTCCAGGTGGGGCCTCACCAACGACTTATACAGGGGCATCAACACCTCCTTTCTTCTACTGGTCACACCTCTCTCTATACAGCCTAGCAACCTTCTAGCTACAGCCACCGCCTTGTCACACTGTTTTGTCGCCTTCAGATCCTCAGATACAATCACCCCAAGATCCCTCTCCCCGTCCGTACAAATCAGACTCTCACCACCTAACACATACATCTCCCGTCGATTTCTACTCCCTAAGTGCATCACTTTGCATTTCTTCACATTGACGTTTAATTGCCAAACCTTATTCCATTCTTCTAGCTTCTGCAGATCCTTTTTCATGTTTTCCACTCCCTCCCGGGTGTCCACTCTGTTACAAATCTTAGTATCATCCGCAAAAAGGCAAATTTTACCTTCTAACCCTTCGGCAATGTCACTCACAAATATATTGAACAGAATCGGCACCAGCACCGATCCCTGAGGCACTTCACTACTCACCTTTCCCTCATCCGAACGAATTCCATTAACCACCACCCTCTGGCGTCTGTCCGTCAACCAGTTCCTAATCCAGTTCACCACTTCAGGTCCTATCTTCAGCCTGTCTAGTTTATTTAAGAGCCTCCTGTGGGGAACCGTGTCAAAAGCTTTGCTGAAATCTAAGTAGATTACGTCTATAGCACGTCCATGATTCAGTTCTCCGGTCACCCAGTCAAAGAATTCAATGAGATTCATTTGGCACGATTTACCTTTGGTAAAACCATGTTGTCTCAGATCTTGCAACTTATTGGCTTCCATGAAATTCACTATCCTTTCCTTCAGCATCGCTTCCATTACTTTTCCAACAACCAAAGTGAGGCTTACCGGCCTGTACTTTCCAGCTTCTTCCCTATCACCACTTTTGTGAAGAGGGACCACATCCACCGTTCTCCAATCCCACGGAACCTCTCCCATCTCCAAGGATTTATTAAACAAATTTTTAAGAGGACCCGCCAGAACCTCTCTGAGCTCCCTTAATATCCTGGGGTGGATCCCGTCCGGTCCCATGACTTTGTCCACCTTTAGATTTTCAAGTTGTTCATACACACACTCTTCCGTGAACGGTGCTATATCCACTCCATTCTTGTACGTACTTTTGCCAGTCAATTGTGGTCCTTCTCCAGGATTTTCTTCTGTGAAAACAGAACAAAAGTATCTATTTAGCAAATTTGCTTTTTCTTCATCATTTTCTACATAACGGTTTGCAGCATATTTCAGTCTCACAATTCCCTTTTTAGTCTTCCTCCTTTCACTAATATACCTGAAGAAATTTTTGTCACCCCTCCTTACATTTCTAGCCATTTGTTTTTCCGCTTGCGCTTTCGCCAGACTTATCTCTCTCTTGGCTTCTTTCAGTTTCATCCGGTATTCCTCTCCGTGTTCCTCTTCTTGAGTTTTTCTGTATTTCAGGAACGCCAACTCTTTAGCCTTTATTTTCTCAGCCACTTGCTTGGAGAACCAGATTGGTTTCCTTTTTCTCTTGCTTTTATTTACTCTCCTTACATAAAGGTTTGTGGCCCTATTTATAGCTTCTTTCAGCCTGGACCACTGTCCTTCCACTTCTCGTTTGTCCTCCCAGCCCATCAGCTCCATCCTTGGGTATTCCCCCATTTTACTAAAGTCAGCACGCTTGAAATCCAGGACTTTGAGTTTTGAGTGGCCGCCCTCCACTTCAGCTGTCATATCAAACCAAACCGTTTGATGGTATGTATTTTACAGGTAAATATGCAAGCCTGGGTGGAGCTCAGACATGCATGTAAATTATATAATCCTAGAAATTGCACATGATTTTCAGCATGTAAGCACAAGCACTTACACCAGATCTATGGCCATTTTTTAGCCAAGCTGGAAGTTGGTGTGGTTGATTCCTCCTGATGAAGTGTTCAAAACAAGGTTGACCCTTGTCAAGGATCATTGATCCTGTGCTATAGTGGATAAATATATGGATTTGATTCATGGCTTGAGCAAATAACTGTGTTTGCCTGCAGTTTCTTTTGAAGTTTCTTCTAAAGCTAAGTGACACTGTTTTTCCTCAGCTCGGAGTTTGATGTATTTTTTTGGACTTTCTAGCTATATATAAACATTGATAGCAAAGAGACTGATTTAGAATTTTGTAAGGATGGTGGTGTCCCTTTTATTATAGCAGTTTTTTCTCACGATTGGGAGTTGTTTTCTGCTGTTTCTTTTTTTTCGGAACTCCATCAGGAACCAGTGATAGTAGCCACTTGTGAAGGGTCATCTATGCAGACCCACTGTGTCAGTTGAGGTTTCGTTTATTTAAAAACTTTTGACCTTTATATTCAGTTCTCTTCCTTCAATGTTCTGACCAAAATTACTTTTTGATGTTTAAGCTAAATCATACCTTACGTGTCTAACTCTTTGAAAATATTTGAAAATATAAACCAATCAAGGGCAAACAATTCATCTCATCTCAAAGGTATTTCACAGGTGTTCATTTGACCTCAGTGATGTTCATTGCCACCTAAAAACTTTTTTATGGCAATGTTCGCAACATCCATCATCTTCATCGGTCAGCTTTTTTATATTTAAAGCTTTCTTATATCTTATTTTATAAGCTTTTAAATGTTTCACTTATCTTTTTCTCCATTTAACATCGGACCCAGGGGTTACAGTTGTCCGACATATGTTTCGCTCTAATCTGAGCTGCCTCAAGGACAGTCCCCTATAAAATAAAATAAATACTTTGATTATTAAATATAATCATTGCTCAGAATCAATCTTATTTATAGATACCAAGCAATGAAATCTCACCCCGAGCAGTTTTAGCAGTGCCAGCTCTATCCAAAACTTTTATGAAACCATCCAACAGTGGCATTGAATTCAGTTAGTCCAAGACTTTCAGCTAGCTGGTTGCCTTTATCCATAAGCAGTGGACCACTGACAGGAAACTGTCTGCTCCTGACTCGAGAAAACCACCGAAGAAGAGCATCTTCTACCTCCTCTGCTTTTCCCGCCCATTTTCATTTCTGCTGTGGATTTGTATTGTTTTGCCAGTCTTCCAGAAGCTGGTCTTTCTGCTTCAAGACACGTGAAATTTGACTGGGATTGACACCATGTTCTTTAGCAATAGATGCTTGACTTTGTTTGTTTTCTAATTTTTTAAGAACTTCTATTCGTTCAGGCAGTGTTAAAGTCTTACAGTTCCGCCGCAAAGACGACCCCAGTGTAAGTTCTAACAACATTTTTTCGCTTATTCTGCCTGTGCCAGTTAAAGGGGTGGTAAATTTGCAATCTCATTGGTTGTCATGCGCCAATCAGCTTCCATATTCCTTGCTCGTGCTTATGCGGAGTCTTTCCTGCAGAGGACGGTCTTGAACCATGCATATAAGCGAATCTTGCACTTATCCGTGGTGTGCTAAACCGAAGTTTGTCCCCATAGAAATTGATGGTGCCAAAAACGGAACCGAAGTATGCATGCAGTTAAACAGAGCATGTGCTTATCCGACGTGCACTTAAATGGAGTGCACTGTATTTCTATCCACTTTGGATGGCATTTAAAAAATGCTGACCATGGTGGCTGGATATTGATTTGATAATGTTTTACACATAGAGAGTTTAGGTCACTCCTCACTGTTATTGCCTGGGAGATATATATGATTAAGATTTTTCTCACTGGATTGGGATGAACAGTGTTCTGATAACCAACTTCTTAGAGTGGGGTTGTTATGCATAGCTCTGTGGTTGAATGTTTCTAATGTTCTCTCTTCACTTTGGTACTATGAACAAAACTGTAGGCTATTTATTTTGATGCAACTACCTGTAGGATGTTAGTTTGACTATGTATGCAATGGATCATTGACAATGGAATCCTTCTGTTGCCTCCCAGGGCTGGGCTATTATGGTCTGAATGAGTCTGAGAAAGGCTTGCTGGTGACCAGGGTTCTGAATTCAAGTCTCTTCATGCTAGAGAGGCAGGCAGTGGTACTTTCTGCTTCCTCTGTCCTTTTAGATTTATATCTACCCTCTAGATCAAAACTTCCTGTCCATTAATTTTCAAGAGCCAGGATTTCTAGTAGAGGTTTAAAAGGTATGGGTAGCTAGTGGGTAAGTCCTCACACATATAGATCTAAAACTTTTCTCCTTAGCTTTTTTGCATTTCACCTTCAGTTTCTCTCCTTTTTTCTACTTACTATACGGGGTTTTATATCGCTTCTAATTTGTGTTCTTCTGTCACTAATTTGTTTTGCGTAACTTTGTTCTAACTGGACATCCTCCAGTCTCCAAAAAGACCTTCAAAGAGATGGATGCTAAAGTAGAAACTGTTTGGGTTTCCAATGCACATGCCAGAGTGTTTGCTGCTTGAAATCTATGTCTTCCTTATATTCTGCTTCCTCTTTATTATATAGATGAACTCTACTAAATAATGTATTCAGCTAGGAATGATAGTTATAAAGGCGGCAGGCAAATATTTTGTCCTGAACTATAAGAATAACCATTCGTGATGAGCAACTTGAAATCTATTGGTCAATATTCAAATGCTGTGGTCATTAGCCACTGCATTTATAATAAATTATCCATGTATAATCAATGCCTCTATCCATAGAAGCCACAGTTGAACATACACATTCAGTAGTGATTTTGGGAGAATAGACTGCCCCTGAGGAAGCCCCAAAATGGGGTAATCCATTAGGTAGCTATCAATGCTTCATTGCTTTGAGATAAGTAACTGGAAAGTTTGAGCTAAGTTGGCTCTACCGGCATTATTTAATGATATTTGTACATAGGGATATTTTTGTTTGATTTTAGTTGGGCTCTTTCTGAGTTCACTGGACACTGCAACTTTATGTAGGGAAATTACTCAATAAATACTGTCAAGTATTATTTAGAGATTTATTTTGGCATTGTAGAGAGATATACTATCTTACTAAAATCCTATTCCTAATCCGGAACTCTACATATTCATGTCTACGTGATTTTCTATGAAACGGAGGAAAAAGCCTCAACAGACTCCTTAACGTAGCTCTATGGCTCTTAATAATCCGGAGTTCTTGCTGTCATCATTGGCAAAAAACCTCCTCTCTATACAGACTCTTTCTTTATGGATTACTGCCTTATTGTTAAATATTAAACCAGCACTTATCTTGCTGTTGTGTTCCATCTGCTGTCGCTCAGTCTCTCCTTGCCACGGCCGACTATGGCCAAGGTTTCGGTGCTTCTTTCAATTCCTGCCTCAGGGTCCGTGGTACTGGAGACTGTATACAAAAAACAGCAGTAGAATTAGAATCATCAATAATCATCACAAATCTCAGTTCCCTCTGCATTCCTCACTTCACTGCAGCCCATTATTCACTCCTGAACAGTTCCTTCACTTCCTGCTCTAATTTGTAAGGTGACGTCCGACGTCATCTCACTTCATCCTCCAATGGCAACTCATTTCAGAAAAAATGAACCCACTCGATTCTAGTGTTCAACCCCCTAGGGTGCACTGTTGTAAAACAACACACTAGAGGGATTCAAACAAATGTCCCTCTTCCACACAGTGTGCTGCCAAAGGTGCTGTCAGTTTTTTAATATGTATATTGCTTTTGTGCTCTCCCAGTCGTGTCACCAATTTCCTCGTGGTTTGCCCCACATACAGCTTATTGCATGGACATTGCACACAATACACAACAAACTCCGAGACACAGGACATTTTAGCCCTTAAAATAAATTCCCGATCTGACTGTGGGTCTCTAAATTTTATTGTCTTTATCATCATCTCACACATGTGGCACGATCCACATCTGGTATGCCCAGTCTCTCTTTCTACCTGCAAATCCAGGGATCTCAAGCCGGCCGGGGACAATATATCTTTTAAGTTCCTTCACCTACTGTAAGTCATCCTCACCTTCACATCCTTAAAAACTGGTAATGTCTGCATTATGTGCCAATGTTTCTTGATTTTTGATGCAACTTTTGCTGCCAATGTAGTGTACCTCCAGACACATGTCGCAATTTTCACCTCTGCTGTGTCATCTCTATTCCTTGGCATCAACAGATACTCTCGGTTGTTAAATTTAGCTCTTCTGTATGCATTCTGAACTACGTGTTTCAGGTACCCCCTCTCACATAATCTCTTTCTCAACTCTTTAGATTGTCCTCTAAAATCTTCTTCCTCCGAACAGATCCTTCTATATCTGAAAAACTGGGATAAGGGTAGGCTATCCTTCAACTTCTTCAGGTGGCAACTTGTATACTCTAGGAAGGTATTCCTATCTGTTACGGCATTTGCCAGTTCTGGTATGAACAAATACAAGGTGATATTGTAGTAGAATAAGGTTCATGTATGGTAAATACAATGGGGGAACTTAGAGAAGCAAGAGGAAGAGTTAGAAATGCCCATTTTGGTCTTTGGTTTCGTTATGTCGCAGGTGTCCAGGTTTTTATGTTGGGTCGGTGGGGTATGCCTTTCTGAACAGGTTTGTTTTTAGTAGTTTTCGGAAATTTAGGTGGTCGAGCATAGTTTTTACTGCTTATGGCAGTGTGTTCCATAGTTGTGCGCTTATATAGGAAAAGCTGGATGCGTAAGTTGATTTGTATTTGAGTCCTTTGGTTCTTGGTTTGATCTTGATTTAGGTATGATCATGCTGATCTTGTAGTGTTTCTAGTATCTTTAGGTATCTATGCGCCTAGAATTCTATGCCTGCCTTGTTCTACCCAATATACATAATATACCTGAATTTCTGCACTGTATCTAGAATATGCCTACATTTCCACACACTGTATAGAAACTGATTAGCGCTGATTTGATGTCAACTGCATAAAAGCATCATGATGTCATGATATCATGCATGTGGGAACAGCAACAAAATGCCTCTAAGAAAAAGAATGCCTGATTTCTTCTTTGCTGACTGCAAACTATTAGCAAGGCTATTTTTACGGAAGAAGAAGCGCTACTTTGTCCTCCCAGGCCACAGAAGATCCTATCTCAGTATAGGAGGGTATGGGAGAGACTCACCATAATCTACAAGAACCAAGTCTCCTTTCACAGGGATGTAAGTATACTAAATACTGTACACAAGTTATTATCATTGATAGCAATGGCGTACTTCATCCCCTGCTTTGCAATACCTATTAGGCAGATGGGGGGACAGCAAATGTGACAGGTTTGGAACTCAAAACCTGTCACATTTTGAAGTTTGCAGGGGAGGGGGTGGTTGGAAGGCTGAGGTCACCTTATTGAAAGCTGAAAATGTACAGCACTAAGGGTGGAGGGGGAGACTGGGGGAGGTCTATGTTTTTATTATTTGAACATGTACAGCACAGTGAGGAGAGGGTGAAGGCTGGGGTCACCTGGGAGGTTTGCAACTATAGTACAGCACTATGGGAAGAGGAGGAGGCTGGGGGGGGGGGGGTTGTTATTTGAAAATGTATAGCACAATGGGAGGAGAGGGAAGGCTGGGGTCACCTGTATTTTTGCAACTATTGTATAGCACTACATACTTTTTTTAACCTCCAGAGGCCACTCCAGGAACTCTGGAGGAGCCTCCCTCTCTCCCCTCTGCCCTCAGTGAAACTTCCCCCTTCCCTCATCCTTTTTATTTCTATCATATATTTGCCCTTCTTTGGGTTTGTCATTCATTTTTTTTTCCTCCCTCCTGTATTTTTTGGTTTATGCATTTTTGGAAACCAGTTTTTCTTATTCAATATTTATTTTAGGATATTGTAAATATTTGGAACCAATTTAATTTTATTTTAAAAGGTTTATATTTGCAGTTTATATGGGTGTCCAGTGTTTTCATCTCAATGCCTATATAGAATCCAGCGGAATGCACTAACTACAAATATTCAGTGGACATAACCGGTTATCTCCCACTGAATATTTGCGGTTAGCTGGTTAAAAGCATTTAAGCGGTCAGCGGCCGTTGCCTAGAGGTTAAATAGCACTGAATATCTGGGACACTGTCTACAGATTAGTGCCTATCACTTAAACATGTATAACTGCCAATTACTGGTGCCAATCATATGCGTAAGTGCTGCTATTCTATAAATTAGGCACACTAATGGTGTCTACATTTAGGATCCAGCTTATAGAATTGCTTTTTTAGACTGTAAGCCCTCTGGGGACAGGAAAATACCTATTGTACATGAATGAAATGTGTCTTGAACTTCAACTGAAAAAAAGGTATGTGCTAAATCCCCAAATTCTTTCCCTTCCCTATGATGATTTCACATTTAGAATATACTGTACATACACTGAAAATTAATTTGAACATCAATATGAGGTTTCAGTAGTTGACGTAGGGTAGGTTTCACTATCTGTGACAGATAGACAGAGAGGGTTTTTATGTAACCATAACATGGTTCTATTTCAGATGTTTGATTTTAAATCTCTGAGAAAATGGGGCAGTCACAGAGGCATGGTTTTAAACAAACTTTATTTGGGCGCTTGACTGACTGGCAATTGTGTGCAATCATTTTAGCTGTCAGAGGGGCCCAGAGAAATCTGTGCGAGCTCTTCCATGAAATATTTATATTTCATAAACAGAATGATGTGCTTAACAGTCAGAGCAATGGGAGGGTTCCGGCTAATGCATTTTCCAATGTGAGAGGCAGATTATTAATGCGCTCCAGTAGCTGTTAATTTCAGTTTGCCGGAATGATTTATGGGGAGGTAAAGGAGAGAGACATAATCTAATTGAGATCAGAATCACTGTTCTAGTAGAAGAGCACCGACATAGACCCCAGCCACAGCAGAATGATTAATATCTAATAAGCAAATAATCTGTTAAATTATTTAAACCATTACGTCTGACAACTCTTTTGTTGGCAGATGAAAAAGAAGGAAAAAAAAGAAAGAAAAGAAACCCCGAGCATAAAGAAGGGTGAAAACCCAAGGTTTCCCCAGCATGAAAAGCATCTGTCCAAGGTCAGAAAAGGACCAAGACAAGCCTGAGAAGAGCAGTTTTAAGTAAGCTGATTGTGTAGTAATAGGAACAACATCTGAAGGACCAGATCAAAAACCAAGCTTGAGAGAAAATAAAATCACCCCACTGCCTGCAGGAAGATGCATATCAGTTATCAAACAGCATGCTTTCCCTCTGTTCATTACCGTTTCAGTTGCATCACTTCTGCATCGTTCCTCTTCATCTCTGAGCAGCGAGCACGGAAACATTTAACTTCTCTTTAATGGAGATTTGTGAAAGGGGTTGATAGCTGCCAAGTCCAATCTCTCCACTGTTCTGAACTGGGCTTAGCTCTAGAAGACGGCTGCACTTTCAGCATGTCTTGATCAACAAGATGGCAAATAGTGTTGGGAACCTCTTCATTCTAAGAGCCCAGTCCACCAAATCAAATATCGGCACCTATGGTAGTCACTAAATTACAAATATTGAAAAATGATTACATCATTAGGTATATAAAAGGTTTCAAAGTTGTGTTCTGTGTCTCTCTTCCCCCCTCTCTCTCTCCCTCTCTATTCTCCTTTTCTGTACAAGAGGCAGGCCTCTTTCACTTCAAATAAAGTTCTGAAATGAGGGGTCATATCATATAGATGGAAGAGGGCAAACTCAGAAGTAATCTAAGGAAATATTTCTTTTTGGAAATGGTATTGGATGCTTGGAACAGTTTCTAAGAGCATGTGGTGGAGACAAGGACTGTATCTGAATCAAGGGGACCAGCACACAGAATTCCTAAAGGAGAAAACATTATTGAAAAGCTCATAGATGAGCAGACTAGATAGGCCATAGTCTTTATCTGGCATCCTTTTCTCTATTTCTCTGTTTCAATCAAAAAGTCATCACTCATTCTCCTGAGGTGTTTTCCTCATGCTCTCATGGAGGAGTAGCCTAGTGGTTAGTGCAGCAGACTTTGATCCTGGGGAACTGGGTTCAATTCCCACTGCAGCTTCTCATGACTCTGGGCAAGTCACTTAACCCTCCATTGTCCCAGGAAGAAATAAGCACCTGTATATAATGTAAACTGCTTTGAATGTAGTTGGAAAAACCACAGAAAGGCAGTATGAATTTTTTTTTTTACAAACATTTATTCAAGATACAACTTGAAGGATAGTATTATATCACAGGAAGAAAAAAAAAAAAAAAAGCCAGAATCATTATTTCAAAAGGAAAATATTTCTGATACAATACTCAAGTCCTAACAATAAAGAAGATCCAAGATTCTAGTTTATGAGGAGATTCAGGAAATACAAAGTAAGAAATCAAGTACTTATGAAGAGAATGCTAACTTTCTTTAAAGCTACTAGATGTTCTTTTAGACGCAATAAAGGCCGAGAGCTGAGAAGGATCTAAAAAGACATACTTAACAGAGTCAATCCTAACAATACATTTGCATGGATATCTCAGAAAGAAAACACCTCCCAACTGTTGAATTGCTGGTCTCATAATAAGGAACTGTTTTCGCTTACGTTGAGTTTCTCTAGAGAGATCAGGAAACAAGGAAATTTTTAAACCCAAAAACAGGGTTTCTCTATGCTTAAAAAACATTGAGAACAACCACTGTTTATCATGTGGTAAAGCCACAGTTGCCACCAAAGTGGCCGCTGTGGCTAATTCAGTATCTGATGTCTCTAGAAATTGTGACAAATTTTCAAGTCTCTGTTCCTGTTGATTTTGCTGAATAACTTGTTTATTGGGTAGGTAATAAACTTTAGTAAAAGGTGGAATATTCTCCTGCGGAATTCCCAAGTTTTCCCGCAAATATCTTTTCAGCATTTCATGTGGTTGAATCATTTGAACTCTTGGGAAATTTACAAATCGCAAGTTGAGGTTTCTCATATGGTTCTCATATGTTTCAACTTTCAATCTTAAATTAGAAATATCTTTAACCATAGTCATTTGAAGATTTTCTATCTTTTTTGATTCTTGTTCTACTTTATCCATGCGAGTTACCAAAGCTTGCTGAGATTTTTCAGTTTCTTCCACTTTTTGCTCTAAAGATTTTAATTTCTGAGCCCCTTTAGTTGTTTGGGAAATAAATACTTTCCCCAGCTGGGACATTAATTCCCAAAGGGAATCCAAAGTTACCTCTGTTGGCTTGTTGGTTAACTCTGCTGGAAATATGTCCTCCTGTTCCTCCTCTTGCTCTCTTCCATCGTCTCTTTCCCCCGTTACTTCAGTCGATCCAGCTCGTCCGTTCTCATCAAGATGAAATCGATTCCCCAGAGCAAACGGGGTCGTAGCGCGTTCTTGCGTCGGCCCCTGCTCTCCCTGAAGCGGCGAGCTTGTGATCGGCGGTTGCGGGGGTGGAGCTCTATGGTCGGGGCTCAGAGTTGTATCCAACCTGAGGGACGCCGTCAACTCCTCCAAAATAGCAGCGCCCGTCAAGGGTCCACTCCCGACCTGTACTGCAGTCCCCTGCAGGCTCACGAACCGATCAAAGGCAGTATATTAAGTCCCTTTCCCTCCTTAACAGAAGATCCAAAAAACATACATATTGCCCTTCAGTTTTATCTAGCATCACTCCTGTCATGCCCCTCACCTGTTCTTTATGGTCTCCAGCAGCATTCCAAGCCAAAAAAAAAAAAAGATCTGTTTACTTTCTAGAAACCCAGCACTTCTTTTATAGCCGTGCAGGAGGGCACTAGCTGATGTCATCACTTCCTGTCTGGAAGTATATAACGAAATTCCTGACTCCCAGTCAATACCTTTGCAACAAGTTTCCTAGAGCTACCTAGTGTGTGTTGCAGCCTTAGTCTAGTTTTTCTCCTGTTCCTGCCTGTGTCTTGTTCTAGCCCTGCTCCTGCTCCGTGTTCCAGCCTTATTCCTGCCCTGCCTTCCTGCTCTAGCCCAGTCTTCCCTTTGCAGCTCTGTCTCCAAGCTCCAGTCCTGTCTTCAAGTTTCAACCTTCTCTTCAGTCTAACCTTGCCCAGGTGTCTTGCCCGCCACCAATTAGGGCCTAGCCAGCCCTTAGGTTGGCTAGGTAGTGTCAACTTGGCTGCGGACCAAGGACTCACCCTGAATCATAACAACTCCTTTGATATCACTATGAAAGAGTTTCAGGCTTATCTTCCTCCTAGAGCCTGTGAAGACTACTTTCTCAGGATCATTAGCTGTGTATATAACCCTTCAGCTGAAGAAAATAAGTATTCATTTATTTACTTATTTGCATTTATTTACAACCTTTTTTAAGAACTTCACTCGAAGCAGTATACAGCAAGAATAAGTTGAACATAGGCAATAGACAATTACAGTAGTAAAAATATTCAAATAACAGTACACAGTATGGAACAGTAAGCTGCTTACAAAGTCTACACAATACAACTGACTTGGAACTTAGGAAATAAAAAGAAACATTTTTGATTTGGCAGGCTTAATCTTTAGAACTGTGTCTGGAGCCTGGGGTATTTCAAACCCCCAAGAGCAATCAATCTACATAGCTTGAATGGTCCTGAGCTCATGGAAAAGGTTGATAAGAGAAAATCAGCCTCAACATTCACTACCATCAAATGAAAGTTATTTTTCCTTTAATTTCTTTAAGCTCAAATTAACCATTCCTTTACCACATTCCACAATTCCCTCCTCTTGTCATATGATTTTCTTTAAGTATAATTTAGACAACATTCATCATTATTCATTAGGGATTCTATCTCCAATATTATCGCTTTACATTTTCTCCCATCTAAAGTTAAATCTGCATACTCAGTCTGTTCCTCAGCTAAGTGACTTGTGGCATACATTATACTTGTAATCATAATAGGTGATCATGGCCATCTTTTTAACACAACATTGAAAACATTGCTTATATCACTGCAATCCAATACATGTTACCTATCAAAGCAAGTATAGCCTTCAAGATCTGTTCCCTGGTCTACAGAATAATCTTCAGCTTCTCGCCAAGCTATCTGACCAGCCTAATAGACCTACCAATCCGCAACATAACCAGAGGCAAGAGATCCTACCTATCCCTCCACTTCCCTAGATGTCAAAGCTTAAAATACGAATCTACATACGCTACCAGCTTCTCATATGTCTGCACCAAACTCTGGAACACACTACCAAAAGACTGAAAATTCATGATCAATTACCTACTATTTTGAAAACACCTGAAAGCCCACTTATTCAGAAAATTCCTTTCCATAGACCCCATATAGCAAAGCAGACCAAAGGAAACACCCCACACTCACGAAAATGGACAGAACCAAACTAACCCTCCGTCACCTCAAATGGCAGTATTATACATAATTAGACTGATAAAAGTTAAATGTAAACCGTACTGTAACCTGGTAACTATAAGAAAACGATTTACCTCACTGAACCTTCATAACTGTAACCTATCTACTTTTAGACAACTGTAAGCCACGTTGAACTGACCATTAGGCTGGAAAATGTGGGATACAAGTGCAGAAATAAATAAATAAATATTGCTATAATCCCTACAACTATCATCTGTACAATTTTTCTTCCCCAAGATCCAAAGTCGGGTAACCAGGACCACAGCCAGGGCCAGTTAGCTCTATAAACGATATCTGAGCTATCTGGAATATAGGTTAGATTCTCAAGATAGGTTGCTGAATTTAACAATATCTGAGATTGGTCATCAACATAAACACAACTAGTATTTATAAAGGCACAGACACCTCTTTATGCAGAAAGTAAATAGTGTAAAGCTAGCCTATTCTGAATAGTAAATTCATACATTTGGGTTATCTCCTTATTAATAAGTCATATCTTGGGCTAGATCATAAGCCATTATTTCAATTACTGCCTGAAGTCATCTTACTGCATGAATAAGAGTCCTCATTCCATGCCACAATCTCCAAAAGGCTTTTACACTTGGATCATTCACTATGCTTTTAGATTCTTCCAAATCTCACATCTACTGGATCCTGGCCTTACTAGTGATCTGGGAAATACGTGTTCAAGGTATAATCTCTGAATAGTTATTATGTATGGTCAAATGTGGATATACCTCCACTATTGTTCAGGTTCCTTCCCATTCTGGAAGCAACCGCTGATAAGCTAAATGACCACATAAGAAATAATGTCCCATTAAAGCTTCTTTACCTTCAGGGAAGAATGTCTTTTCCATCAAATAACCAAGTATCTATGAGACATGTGCATAAAACCCAGGATATCCAGTGCACCAAGGATTATAGTATCCTGTAAAAGCGGCTGGGAGAAATTTGGCCTTAGCACCATAAGGATCACATACTGTCTTATTGTTTGAATAATCTATAGTATCAATTTGGATGGGGCTTCCCTATCATTCTAATGGGAAGTCGATGATGCTATTTACAGAACCCCGGTCAGGGAGCTGTCTTCCCGTCAGTCCAGAAGCCATTAGCTAACAAAAGCCATTGACACCCTGTATGTCAAGCATACATAAACTTGACGTACTTGGCAAACTGTCAGTGGGTTCGGGGAAAACAATCCCTTCTCATACCAAGTCTCAATAAATTTGTCAAATCGACGGGGCCTTTGTCCATCCGATTCTTCCCATTGTGGGGTTCCCTGTGCTGTTAAGAATTTAGCACTTAAAAGGAAGGCCAACAAAAGGAGACCAATACTTGAGGCTAGGGGTTTATGAAGACACATCCAAAAGTCAGTAGCATTAGTGACATCAATAACTTCTTTCAAGAGCTTAATAGTAGTATTATGTTCAGGAATAGTCATAGCTGGCATAGGAGCAAGAAGTAGAAATAATTCAGTAACCATAACAAAGGCAATAATAGAAAAAATACTTGAACTAACTATAGAAACTCTATCTGATGTATTCAAATCATCCTTCTTCCTAACATCAGGGAGAAGTTCCTTACAGTCGTTTAAATATTCTTTTGGTTCCTACATATCTTCCTCAGCTGGGTAACATTTCCAAAGCACTTGAAAGAGGATTTTACCTCCCTCAAACTTAACATCAATGATACTTTCTACTTCATACATTTCTTCTTCATTTTCTTCTTTAAATTTGCAGTTTTTAAAATCTTCCTGAGTAGACTCAACGATCTTGCTTTCCATTTTCAGATTCAGTTTGTCCTGCCTCCCAGCAGTTCTTCAAGATTTTGTTGTCTTACTTCACCTTTTTCTGAAGCTTTAACCTGGTGTCATCTATCAGTATCACTTCCCACTAATCCTTATCCAGAACTCTGGCTTTCTGACAGTGAGAAGCGTGAATCCACGTAGAAAGGCCACACTTTACTGCTGTATGTGTAGTCAGAAGCACTTGATACAGGCCTCTCCACCTTGGCTCAAGGCAATTCTTCCTGTGGAACACTTTACGTAGACCCAATCTCCGGACTGCAACTGGTGACACTGTTTCTTGGCCTTATCTGGAAGGGCAACAACAACCTGCAAATGATAAGACTACATCGTATGGATTAGATGTTTACAATAAGACATAAGTTCACTTTTCACTAAATTCAAATCAGGTGCCACAAATACAGAAGGAAATGCTTTCATAGTTCTTCTAGTAACTATCTCATGAAGTGTCAATCCTGTCTTCCTGTTAAGTGTATTCCATAAACTCATGAGAGCCAATGGGAGACTTTGAACCCAATTTAATCCTGTTTCCTGCTGTATCTTAGCAATCTTTGTTTTCAGCATTCTATTTGTTCTCTCCATTTTTCCTGAGCTTTGGGGGTGGTAAGGAGTATGAAACTGGTGCTTTATACCCAAGGTTTTTACTACCTGTTGTACTACCTATGAAATAAAAGGAGTACCATTATTGCTGGAAAGCCAAATAGGCACTCCCCAGGAGGGAATGAAGAGCTGGATGAATTTCTTGGCCACTGTAACTGCATCAGCCTTGCAGCAAAAAAACATTTTGACCCATCCTGAGAATAAACACACAGTTAAAATACAATACTCAAAGAACTGACATTTGGGTAGCTGGATAAAATCCATCAGCAAATTCAGAAAAGGTCTAAATGGAGTGGGCTTGTATCCTTGGCTGGTCTTAACATGTTTACTAACATTATGCTGTTTACAGACCGGACAAGTGGCACATACATCCACTGCAATTTTGGCAAATTTGGGATTTACCAATCTTGGGAAAAATTATGAATCATCCCTCCTCTGCAGTCATGTATCTGGCCATGGTACACAGAGGCAACATGCGGGAACAGGGCATCAGGACAAACCACATGGCCAGTGTGAGTTTTCCAAAGCCCATCAGAATGCAATGTGCATCCAGCCTGTCTCCAAGAATCAAGTTCCAATTGTGACACGTCCACTTGGGCTTGGATAACAATCTGTAAGGGAGGTAAAGAAGATGAAATCACTAGGTACAGGGAAGGCAGAGTTTGATGTTTTCCTAAAGCATTTGCCCTAGCAGCACGATCAGCAACAGAATTTCCCTGAGATACTTCAGTATGGGCTTTAGAATGGCCCTCACATTTAACAGTAACAATTTCCTTTGGATACATAATAGATTTCAGCAAGGCAGAAACATAGGAACCTGAGAATTCTGGGGGTCCCGGAGGACTGTGAAGGTAAAGATACAATGGTGTATGTTCAAAACTTTTACGCATGTGTTTCCCACATGAGCTGGCCACCCCAACCTTTGACCTGGAGTGGGCCCACTGTGACCTGCACCTTCGTCCAGACCCTAACCTACCATTGAGGGCTCTAATTGTGATATTACTGCAATTCCGATGGAATGGGTGCTATGTCAGGCCTGGTTCTTGAAAGTGGTGCACTGGAGATGCTGATGTGCATTCCCAGATATGAGCCTTGAAATGGTGCAACAGCGATGAAAACTTTGGCAATATAAGAAGAGTTTCCAGAATATTGGCTACCAGGCAAGTTTGTGGTACCCTGCTAAACTGGTCATCATGATACAAGGACATAAAAAAAATTTAAGTATGCTAAATGAGGCAAAGGCCTTCTAATGCCCGCTCTGGAACTGAGGCTGGTCGGTCGGAGGGTCCTCGGCTCACTGAATGGGGGCGCAGGTAATTGGCGTTACCCCACAGACCAGATCAGGGGGCTCGGGTTGGACCAGCTATGGGACCATGGAACTCTCTCCCAACCAACGGGGTTGCATAGGAGGAGAGGCTGACTAGTCATCCCTTGGGAGCTGCAGAGGACATAGATACACCTTTAGTTTGAGATCTCCCTCCTTCCAGCTGGTTGGAAGATGAAGGGATGAAGGAGAATATTGGTCCTGGCAAAGGCTCCTCAGTTGGAGTTCAGTGAGTCTGTTTGAGTCCTCTAGGACAGGAGACAGTTTTTCTGGGACTTGCTGGGGAAGTGTAATGTTTTGAATGTGAGTAGGAATGCTTGGGAGAATATGATTGTACATGAAGGGAGTGTGAATGTGGTGTGGTTGAGGGGTCAAGGGGGAAGGGGATGGGAGGTTGGGAAACAGGAGGGACGGGGGCTTTGGTATAGGGGATTGTAATTGCTGGGGATAAACGTGAAGCACAATGGAAGTGTTTTCAAGGTTAGATAGAGAGGCTTGGGGTGGGAAGTAGAGGTTGTTTCAGTGGATAGCTGTGGTGGGTCAGGGGATGGGTTGGGGGAGGCTAGAGGCTGGTCTGGCCCCTCCATTATTGGGAACTAGTTGGATTGAATCTGGTATACTTGCTTCTACAATTTCTATGGACACATGGAGGGGCATAATTGAACGCGAACGCCCATCTCCATGGGCGTCTATGTCCGAGAACAGGTACGTGAAGGGGTGGGACAGACCGTATTTTCGAAAAAAATGGGCGTCCATCTTTCGTTTCAAAAATACGGTTTGTACGGACCAAAATGCCATGGATTTAGTTGTTTGTGAGCTGGGCGTTTGTTTTTTTTAGCGATAATGGAAAATAAAAATGCCCAGCTCAGAAACGTCCTAATCCAAGCCATTTGGTCGTGGGAGGGGCCAGGATTCATAGTACACTCACCCCCTGACATGCCAGGACACCAACTGGACACCCTAGAGGTCAGTGCAGTGGACTTCAGTGCGGTGGACACTCCCACATGCATAGCTCCCTTACCACGGGTGCTGACCCCCAACCCCCCTCCCTCAAAACCCACTACCCACAAATGTACAACACTACCATAGCTCTTAGGGGTGAATGGGGCACCTACATGTGGGTACAGTGGGTTTTGGAGGCCTCCCATTTACCAGCACAAGTGTTACAGGTAGGGGGGATGGGCCTAGGTCCACCTGCCTGACGTGCACTGCGGTACCCACTAAAAGTGCTCCAGGGACCTGCATACACGCAGGCCTCTAGGACTTGTTGCTGCTGTATAACCTTGGCACACCAGTTGGCACCTGAAGACTAATCTCTTTGAAAAAGTCCTTTATTTGAATAAGCACGTTTACTCACAGTTAACTGCAGATCAGAGGTTGTGCCCCACTGGCAAAGAGTCTTCCTGGTACTGAGATTAGCAGTAGGTCAGAGCTGGCAGAATGCTGTACAATGCCCTCTTTCAGCAACATTCAAGGGAAGAACTAAGTGCTGTAACGTGGCTAACACATGAAAGGTACCTAAAACTGTGTTACAAAATTGGCCACTACCTCATGGACTACCAGAAACAAAACAGGGCACACTCTGACCCAGTAAGCAGGGGGGAAAGCACCATGGGAGTAGAGCCTACCAACTACCAACATCGTGAACAGTTTACACAAGCTACTGGAATCACGGAGCCCAATACCCTACACCCACCATAATGCATTGCTGATGTGACTCTGCAGTGCGCATAACAGAAAAGGTGTCACACTCACCCAAGACTCACATCAGAACCAGGGAAAGGCTGTCACAGGATAGAACACATTCTGCTGTCATGGAGGTGGGTACGGCATTTGAGGCTGGCATACAGGCTGGAAAACAAAGTTTTTAAAGTGGGGTTTTTTTGGTGGGAGGGGGTTAGTGACCACTGGGGGAGTCAGGGGAGGTGATCCCCGATTCCCTCCGGTGGTCATCTGGTCAGTTGGGACACTTTTTTGGGACTTGGACCTGAAAAAAAAGGGTCCAAATAAATCGGACCAAATTCTCGTCAAAAACGCCCTTCTTGTTTCGATTATCAGCTAAAGACGCCCATCTCTCCTCGGCCAATAACCACGCCCCAATCCCGCCTTCACCACACCTCCGACACGCCCCCATCAACTTTGTTTGTTCCTGCAACGGAATGCAGTTGAAGACGACCAAAATCGGCTTTCGATTATACCGATTTGGTCACACACGGGAGAAAGACGCCCATCTCCCGATTTGGGTCGAAATATGGGCGTCTTTCTCTTTCGAAAATAAGCTGGTTACTGTGACATCTGATCCTTAAGTGTGTATCACTGGAATGTGTTGGGGGTAATTGCTCTCTCATAAGTGCCAGAAGATCCTCCAAGCTTTGAATAGTCAGAGGACGTCAGTAGCTTTCTTGCACATGACACATCTAAATGCAGAGCAGGCTAAACTGAAAAGATGGTGGGTGGTGGAATATATTGACTCCCCTGCTGTTTCCAAAAAGGCAGGGGTGATTATCCTCTTCAGGAAGGATTATTGGTGGACATACAAACAATAATGTTTTACACTGAGAGTAGATATATAATAGTGATGGTAACTATAGAGGGTAGACTCTATGTGCTGTGTAATCTTTATGCCCCTAATGTTTAAAACTTTTTTTGCAAATATTTTGAAATGCCTACATGATTGGGAGGGGCAGGCCCTTGATTATTGGGGGGGGGGGGGTATTTTAATAGAATGACTGACTCAGTATTAGATAGGACCCCATCCCACATTCAGAACAATTAGACATCACAAAGGGTGTCCCTCTTCTGTGGGATGCTTTTGATTTGTTGAATGCGTAGAGGGTGTTATATCCATCTCTGAGAGATTTCACGCACCTATCCAGGGTTGACGGTACACATTCCAAAATTGCTTTTTTTCCCTCAAGTAGGGGAGGTAGAGATTGGTCCCACTGCAATATCTGGTCATGCCATGGTTTGGGTTACCTTGGAGGCAGGCACTTGTAGATCTTAGAATGTTGGGTGGAGGTTTCCATTGGATCTGTATTTAGACCCTGTATTTGGAGGGGGGGCAGCTCCTGGATAGGTGGAAGGATTTTGCAGCTAATAATCATTTGCATGCAAATAATCCTTGAGGAGAGCATGTGGGGTTCACACTGCAGCTCACCTTAAGACCCAGTTGCTTGCCACTCAAACAGCATTAAATGAGCTATTGCATCAGAGAGCTGTCAAATTGACTAAATACTATCAATATCAGCTCTATCGCTTTGGCTATAAGCCAGGGATACTTCTGGCTAGACTGGTGAAACAGAGACAAGACCCTGCTCAGGTGACATGTTTAAGGGAAGGTGATCGCATGAGTAGAACTGGTGAGGTTGTTGCTCAAGATTTTCAAACTTTTGCTACACTTTATGCCAAGGAAGGGTCTGATGACCTGGATAGTAAGGCCTACTGAGAGGACAGAGACTTGCCTTCTTTAACAGGCCAAGAGAGGCAGAACTTACATGTCCCCATAGTGGAGGAAGAGGTGTCTTGGGTGACAAAGCAGAGGAAAATCAGGAAGACCCCTGGCCCATATGGGTTCCAGGTTGAGTTTTACAAACTTCAGGGAGAGTAAATTCTTTAATGGCCTATTTTAACACCATTATCTCCACTAAGCAATTGCCCAACATTCTTAGCCAAGCTCAAATAATAGTGTTGCCAAAACCAGAGACCCTGACCTGGTGGAATCCAATAGACCCATATGTCACAAAACGCCTAGCCACCCACCTGGGTTACCCCCCCCTCCCCCCCTCCCCCCGGCATTTAGAGGGTCTATCCCCAGCACAGCTCTGGTTCAACTGCACTCATTCTCACCTCTGGGCGAGTCTCCTGCTCTCAAATTATCCCAAGTGATTTCTAGGTTACTGGGTCCACACTCCCAGTAGTCCCACAGCTCCCGGAAAGCACTCACAGAGCCAACACACAAACCACCAGGATTCTTTATCAGTCCAGACAAACAGGACGAACAAACAATTATGTTTATTCTCTTTAAAAAATATTGAACAGTGGAACAAAATAGTGCAATTGGCAAACAATAACCGGTAACTGAAATAAAGATCAATCATAACACTAACTAAACACATGAATACTTCCTAGAAAGTGCCTGGGGATATCAGGGCATATATCTGTTCACAGAGCTTCAACAAAGAGATCTCTTTCTTTCCTTCTCCCAGGCTGAAACTGAAGCAACATCCAGCATCTACTGGGTAATTTCAAAATTCCAGGCCAATCAGAGCCCAGAACAGTGATGTTTCAAATAAAAACTGGTTACATCACTTCAGGCACTTCATGTTATCTGTGTGCCAAATAAAAGAAAGAGAAGTCATCCCTCTGTAACAGCTTTAAGCATA
This sequence comes from Microcaecilia unicolor, assembly GCF_901765095.1. Classification (NCBI taxonomy): domain Eukaryota; kingdom Metazoa; phylum Chordata; class Amphibia; order Gymnophiona; family Siphonopidae; genus Microcaecilia; species Microcaecilia unicolor. The sequence continues at coordinate 393,423,521 of NC_044032.1, forward strand.
AACATGCACCATCTGCTGGCCAAGCAGAAGAAATACACTTCAGACATATTTGACATGAAAATATCCAATACATTTTACAGGCTTAAAACACTCTGGGGTCCCTTTACTAAAGCGCGTATGCACTTATGCACATCCAACACGCGTCAAATTGGAACTACCGCCCAGCTACTGCGTGCCCCGGGCTGTAATTCCATTTTTGACGTGTGTCCAAAACACACAGTAGAAATTTTCTATCGCATGGCGTTTACTCAGTGGTAATTGGCAGTGTACGTGTGCTGACAATTACCACCTGGTTAACGCATGAAACTTTACCACTAAGTCAATGGGTGGCGGTAAGGTCTCAGGCCAAAAATGGACGAGTGCTGGTTTTAATTTTGCCACACCTCCATTTTTGGCCACAAAAAAAGGCCTTTTTTGCAGGCACGCTGAAAAATGGACCTGTATGTGTCCAAAACACGTGCCTACACCAGTGCAGGCCATTTTTCGGCACACCTTAGTAAACGGGCCCCACTGTTAGTTCACACCATATCACTACTTTACACAGAAAGTAAGCTGTTGGTTAAAATATTGGCGAGCCACTTGGTGCAGTTCTTACCCTCTTTGATTGAGTCTCTCTGGGTTGGATTTGTGCATGGGAGATACGCAATTCAGAATATCAGAATGATCTTGGCCTCCTCAGAGGATGTCAAAGCCGGGTCAACACCTTCCTTGTTAGTCAGTTTTGACATGGAGATGGCATTTGATCGGGTGGACTGGAGTTTTATCACAGGGTTTTTTCATGATGCTGTCAGTACTTCATATCAGAACCCGACGGTATGTTTCATGGTGAACGGGTCTCGAAGTCCTGCATTTACAGTTCAGAGAGGCACAAGGCAAGGTTGTCCACTATCCCCACTGTTACTTCTGCTGATTATGGACCCTATGATATTGGAGGTGTTGAGTAACCCCGAGATCCAAGGAGTTCACCTGGGGACCCATGAATTTAAATGCCACATTTGTGGTCAATTTGCTTGTCCATCTCATGGACCCCAGGCAGTCTCTCCCTGTACTGCTGAAATGTTTCATAGAGTTTGGGACTTCTCGGGGTTCTGATTAAATAAACATAAAACAGAGGCTTTATCTACTTGTCCAAATCTGAGAAGGAAGTGGGGAGAGGGATTTCCCTTACGTTGGGCTACAGGTAGTTTTTGATATTTAGGTATACAGTTGCGGGGAGACCCCAGTCAGCTATATGCTGTGAATATGCCAGCCCTGCTTGGTTCTATCGAGCAGCGTTTGGAGACCTGAAACTCTTTGCCATTGTCATTGTCAGGCAGAATTAATTTGTTTAAAATGATGATATTTTCTAAGTGGTTGTACGCGTTGTAAACTTTAGCTATGCTGTTTAAACATAGAGATTGGTGTTTGTTAGATAGAGCACTTTCCAAATTTGTATGTTCCAATAGGAAGCCTAAGGTATGTTTATGCTATTTGTAGGAGTTGTGGAGGAGGTGGGGATAGGGTTTGCCCAATGTCTTTATTTATAATCACACCATCAACTTATGAGGTCCCAGATAATCACTTCTCACTTTTTCATTTGCAAGACATTTCTTTAAATAGTATTCAGAGACAATTTTCAAAACTTTCTCACTCTTGCCTCAGCGGTGCTTAATTGTCCAACAGTGACTTTTGGCAATTACATTAGCACACAAATCTTCATAGGCTTAATCTTTATATTTAAATATACATATTATAATGTACTTATCTTTTCGGCATTTTCAAGCATGGGTGGTTATAAATCCCCATGCTTGAAAATGCCAAAAAGATAAGTACATTAACCTGATGAAAGACGTTTTTAAAGATGATCATCCTGAGCTGATGTCCTTGACTGAACTTCACAGGGCTCTTCAGGAACTTCTTCCTATAGCAAACTATTCAGATGTGGTTTGGAAGTGGTCTGTAGAGCTGGATATCCAACTCTTGAATCAGGATTTTGTAACATTGCTGCGGAAAGCCCCTCTCATAACCTGTAGTGCCATTCTGAGACAATGTAATTTTTGAGTGTTAACTAGATTGTGTATGGGCATTGTATCTTCCTCCTTGTATGCAAAGTGCAAGACTGGGGAGGGCTCTATGGTGCATGTTTTTTGGAGTTGCCTGACCATTCAAACCTTTTGGACATAAGAGGTAATGAATTTAGGTGGATTAGTGGGGCGAAGTCTGTGCCCTTCTCCCAGGGTCTTGCTTTTTGACTGGTCCTTTGCTTGTGGGCCCCTGACATAAATACATAAGTGTTGCCATACTGGGACAGACCAAAGGTCCATCAAGCCCAGCATCCTGTATCCAACAATGGCTACTGTAGGTTACAAGTACCTGGTAAGATCCCAAAACAGTACAATAAATTTTATGCTGCTTATCCTAGAAATAAGTAGTGGATTTTCCCCAAGTCCATCTTAATAATGGCTTATGGACTTTTCTTTTAGGAAGCTATCCAAACCTTTTCAAACCCTACTATGCTAACTGCTTTTACCACATTCTCAGGCAACAAATTCTAGTGTTTAATTACACGCTGAGTGAAGAAATATTTTCTCCGATTTGATTTAAATTTACTACCTTGTAGTTTTAATGTGTGCTCCTTAGTCCTAGCATTGATAGAAAGAGTAAACAAGTGATTCACGTTTACCCATTCCACTCATTATTTTATAGACCTCTATCATATCTCCCCTCAGCCGTCTTTTCTCCAAGCTGAACAGCCCTAGCCACTTTAGCCTTTCCTCATAGGGAAGTCATCCCATCCCCTTTATCATTTTTGTTGCCTTTCTCTGTACCTTTTCTAATTCCACTATATCTCTTTTGAGATGCGGTGACCAGAATTGCACACAGTATTCGAGGTGCGGTCGTACCATGGAACGATACAAAAGGGGAACAACTTTTTTTAGTTAAGGCGAGCCTTAGTGGGAGAAAATGTATTTTGCAATGCTGGACTGAGATAACTCCGCCATCGTTCTGGCAATGAAGAAATGCACTCTACTCCTATATGACATTGAAGATATGGGGTGCTAGGCAATCATTTAAACATTGGAAATTATTCTTAATGATCTGGGAGACCTATATACAATCTCTGCCTTCCCAGGTGAAAAGTCTTACTGTAAACCAGCTTAACTAGTAATGTTCTTATTTGCTCAGCTCCTTGCTATGGATAGCACACATGTTGTGAGTTATGTGTATTCTCTTTGTGGGGGGAGAAGGGGGGGACTATTAAAAGGCTGGTAAGATAGGAAGGGAGTTGGGGAGGAGTGGGTTTGGCTTGGGATGGATGTTGTATGTATAACTACTTACTACTACTACTACTACTTATCATTTCTATAGCGCTACTAGACGTACCCAGCACTGTACACTTGAACATGAAGAGACAGTCCCTGCTCGACAGAGCTTACAATCTAATTAGGACACACAAACAGGACAAACAAGAGATAAGGGAATTACTGAGGATGATAAAATAAGGGTTCTGAACAAGTAAATAATGGTTAGGAGTTAAAAGCAGCATCAAAAAGGAGGGCTTTTAGCTTAGATTTGAAGACGGCCAGAGATGGAGCTTGACGTACCGGCTCAGGAAGTCTATTCCAGGCATATGGTGCAGCAAGATAAAAGGAATGGAGTTAGCGGTGGAGGAGGAGGGTGCAGATAAGAGAGATTTACCCAGTGAACGGAGTTCCCGGGGAGGAATGTAGGGAGATATGAGAGTGGAGAGGTACTGAGGAGCTGCAGAGTGAATGCACTTATAGGTCAATAAGAGGAGTTTGAACTGTATGCAGAAACGGATAGGGAGCCAGTGAAGTGATTTGAGGAAAGGGCTAATATGAGCATAACGACAACTTGGACAAATGGCAATTGGGACATTCAGATGTCTTGATGTACTGAGTTTGGCTTTAATTATGTTGTATTGCTTGTCAATAAAATAGATTTTTGCAATAATTTATTTTCACTGTAAAATGTGAGTATTAATCAGAGTTCTTGATTTGTTTCAGAGAAATGAGCTGTACTTGAGATTTGGCAATACGCCTTTAAAGAGCTAGGGCTGCAAGGAGATATGAGCAAACTCTAAGGAATAGCCCCTGAGGAAGCTATAATAATGAAACAGATGGTCTCCATTGGGCATTGACAAGTTTTGTGATATGTCACAAACTTTTTCTGATATAAATGAAGTTTTACCTATAAACCACACTGCAACATATTTTCAAGATATGATAAATCAAACACAGCTCTGCATGTTTTTTATTTAGAAGAAAAGTTTAAAGTTAATATTGAAAAAAAGTGAAATTTAAAATTAATTTTTAAAACGGAGGTTGTTTGGCCAATGAAAGAAATTTGGAACCATTAAATGGACACAATTTTAAGTGTCCTGTGGCATCTGAGGTCTTTTCCCTCAGTTATAGACAATTACATCATAGTGGAAGTTTCATTCTTAATTATTTTGAAAGCAAAAACTGTTCCATGAATTTTGCATTGATTTTACATTGGGAGCATTTACAGATTTAACCCAATTGCACTCATTTTCTATTTACTTGAGACCACAACTAGTCCCCCACCAGACTGTAAACCCATGACTCACAACTATAACACAATGTAAGCCACACCTCACGTACTCTGTAAACACGCCTCATGTATCCTGTCACTCTGTAAGCCACATAGAACCAAATTTGATTTGGACAATGTGGGTTATAAGACTAAATAAATGGACATGGAAATGCTGAACATGTTACCCTTCAGCACAGTGTTTTTGCTGCAGATTTTTCCAGGCTGAAAGGGTCATAATATTAGTGTGGAAAAATCCTGAATACACCACCATACTAAAGGATAGCACAGCTTATGACATTGAAAGGCATAATCGAACGCAGACGCCCATCTCCATGGGCAACTATCTCCGAGGACGGGTCCGCAAAGGGGCAGGACAGACCGTAGTTTCGAAAAAGATGGACATCCATCTTTTGTTTCGATAATATGGTTGGTGCCGGGAAATGCATTGGATTTGGGCGGATTTGAGCTGGGCGGTATCGGTTTTCAGCAATAATGGAAACCGAAGCCGCCCAGTTCAAAAACGAACAACTCCAAGGCATTTGGTTGTGAGAGGGGCCAGGATTCATAGTGCACTGGTCCCCCTCACATGCCAGGACACCAACCGGGCACCCTAGGGGGCACTTGTAAAAATTAAAAAAAAAATTAAAATACCTCCCAAGTCCATAGCTCCCTTACCTTGGGTGCTGAGTCCCCCAAATCCCCCCAAAACCCACTCCCCACAACTCTACACCATTACCATAGCACTTATGGGTGAAGGGGGGCACCTAGATGTGGGTACAGTGGCTTTTGGGGCGGTTTGGAGGGCTCCCATTTACCAGCACAAATGTAACAGGTAGTGGGGGGATGGGCCTGGGTCCACCTACCTGAAGTCCACTGCACCCACTAACAACTGCTCCAGGGACCTGCATGCTGCTGTGATGGAGCTGGGTATGACATTTGAGGCTGGCATACAGGCTGAAAAAAAAAGTTTTTAAAGTTCTTTTTTTTTGGTGGGAGGGGGTTAGTGACCACTGGGGGAGTCAGGGGAGGTCATCCCCGATTCCATCCGGTGGTCATATGGGCAGTTGGGGCACTTTTTGGGGACTTGTTCGTGAAAAAAAAGGTCAAAAAAAAGCAGCCCAAATTCTCGCTACTGCTGCCCTTCTTTTTTCCATTATTGGCCGAGCACGCCCATCTCTCCTCGGCCGATAAACACGCCCCAGTCCCGCCTTCACCATGCCTCCGACACGCCCCCATCAACTTTGTTCATTCCCGCGACAGACTGAAGTTGGAGTCGCCCAAAATCGGCTTTCAATTATACCGATTTGGGCGCCCATGAGAGAAAGGCGCCCATCTCCCGATTTGGGTCGAAATATGGGCGTCTTTCTCTTTCGAAAATAAGCCTGATTGGCTCTTATAAAGCTGGGTCTTGTATTAGGAGTCACCACCCATAAAAAGGAACACACTCTTCACAGACTGTACATTGAAATCCTCAACTCAGCGTGTAGTGGTGGTCAAAAAGCAAATGGATTGCTGTTAATTATTAAGAAAGGGACACAGAAAAAAACTATCATAATGTCTCTGTATAGATCTATTGTGCAACTGCATCTTCAGTACTGTGTGCAGCTCTGGCTAACCCATATCAAAAAGATAGAGTGCAGCAGGCAACCAGTAGAACAGAGAAGGGCAACTAGAATGATAAAGGGGATGGAACAGCTTTGTTTATATTGATTTTAAATAATCTTCTGTGAAGGAAATCTCCTTTAAAACAGCATTAGCAAATGCTTCTCTCGTTGAATGTTTTGTTCCTAGTGACCTTTTGTGAGCAAATAACAAAGCAGAAAAGTGATTTAGAGCTGCTTTCTTCATCTTGTTCTTATATGAACTTCTTCATTATCCTTCCAAGAAATAATAATATCCCTTGATAACTATGGGCTTAATTTATGGCATATTTTATTTACTGCATAGGTCATATACATTTATTTGAATTGTAGTTTTGAAAATGGCCACCAGGAAGTCCAGGGCATCTCAGATAACCCAAATAAAGTGCTTTTATTTCCATTATTAGGCCAGCCTCTACCCTCCAATTCATTAAGCATTTTTAGGCTTATTCCAATAAACATGGTATACATTATTCCTTTTCAGACAAGCAAAGTCATTCCCTTAGCATCATCAGCATCTGGAGTAAGAAGTGGATGGCACATTCTTGCTGCATAACATCAGTATAACCTAAGTGCAAAGAGTTTAAAAGGCTTACCAACGTGTCACACCTCACTCAACTTCATTTGATTATGATCTCAAAAGTTTACATAGCTTTGCTCCACAGGATGCATTGGGGAGAAAGGATCATAAATACAAACATGAAAACCTCATTTTTGTTTTATTTATTTATTTATTTATTCATTTATTTATTCATGACTGGGATCAATATTCAAAGCTGTTTAATCAGGCAGGACAGCCTCCTGCCTGATTAAATTGTTTGTGCGTGCCTATCTGCTGATATTCAGTGGCACTTAACCATATGGTGGAGTCACTAAATATCAGCACTAACTGCCCCTGCACTGTCCGGTTAGTTCGGGGGGGGGGGGGGGGGGGGGGGGGGGTGCTGTGGGCACATCTTGGGTGGAGCCAGTACTTAACTGTCTAGTGGTGCTATTCTGTCTGCTATCCAACTATGTAAACTGGTAAAGTTAGGATAGCACTGTCCTAACTTTATCTGCTGAGCTAATCGAGAACTGGTCCAAATATTGGCCAGAGCCCAGCTAACTTCTGGGTGACTGTGCTTACCCTGATATTCAATGCTGGAGCTCACACATGGCCCAGCATTGAATATCTGGGCTCACTACTTCCTGCAGCAGTCAGTGGCTTAAACCACCATGGGCTGAATAGTACCTCCAATAATTTTATCTTCTATTTCATGATTAAAATATATCAGTTTTTGGAATGTACATCTGCCAGAGCTGATGTTAGACATGGCTGGGACCCAGGGCAGAAATTTCAGAGTGGACCCCAAAACCCATGACTAGGATGTGCTTTCTCTAGCTTCAGGCAGGCTTGGTGCCCTCTCTGGCCAGGGTCCAAGGGTAATTGTCCTGGTTGCAACCCCACCCCCACCAACACCATCCCTGACATCTGCTATCTTTTGACCAGTACAGGGGGAAATGCATCTTTTTCTATTTTTTCTGGTGTTCTATTGTATGCAAGGTTTGACTTTTTGAGGTTTCACTCAATTTGTATCACACTGCAATCACCTATTCTAGCAAGGGTACCATTGAAGAGCCTAATTAATTTCTTATCGGAAGGAGGAAAGACCTCAGACACTCAAATTGTTGCTATTCAAAGCTTGCAGTATTATAACTGCTTTATTATATTTGTTCAGTTTCTTCATCACTGGTCTAAAAACCTCCATCTCTTTCTTTAATTCAAGTTATTTATTTTTATGTTTATATCTACTTTAAATGTCCAACTTCATTTATTTCACAAAGCCACCTTAGGCATACTCTTATATTAATGGGCTGAAACTGAATGACTTAACTGGTGAATGCAATTTCAGATCACTTCAGATCACTCAACAGAGCGCTGCTGTTTCGCCGCAGCTTTTTCAAGAGCTTCTGCTACTGCCAATCAGTCCTTTCTCAATGCCAGCTACAGATGCTTAACTGTTTCAGCAGCTGACCAAAGAGGCAGGTCCCACCCCTTTGGCACCCCTTCAGTGCACTGAGGAGCGTGGAAAGCGGGACTCTGGTCTGCTCCTATTGGGAAGCAGAAAGCTGAGAAAAAAAAGGATCTGGATCCAGTTGTAGTGAAGGAACCCATAGACTTCCATCTAAGAACTGCACCAGTTATTTTGCCATCTACATCTGTGAGCACTGTACCCCTTTTGGATGCTTCCTACTCCTCGGGGGGCCCTACCTCGCTCCTGCAACCTGTTAATCAGCAAGAAATGATAAACGCTCCTATTCAGGAAGATGTTTTATCGTCCCGTGGTTCTAACCCACAGGAGGTCATTTCTTCAATTTCTTTAAGCACTGGGTTAATTCATATTTTATTTCTTATTCCTGTCCTGGTTACAAATGTATATAAGACTTTAAAAGAAATATCGGCTTCATCTGGGACAAAGTAGGATATTACTTTGAAAGATATTTTTAAATGGTCACCAGAATGGATTAAAAACCTTCAAGATAATCTTTCCTTGTTTAGCAAATTCACTGAAGATTCTGTGTCTAGGTTTGGTGAAATTGATGCTAGATTGGCCACTTCGGACAGTAAAATGGAGAAGGTGGAGTCTAAGGTGGACATTTGTCAGTCAGCCCTGGCTACTTTAAGGATAGTTTGTCCATACATCTTCAGATGGAGATGCTTGAAAATAACTTTTGGATGTGCAATTTGAGATTGTTGAATTTTCCAGTTACTCATTACTTGTCTGCTTTGGAATTATTTAAGATGTACACCAGAAATGTGTTGCAACTTTCTTTTGAATATTTTGTAATTAATCATCACTATTATTTACCAGAAAGTATTAAAGCAGCTAGGCTAGAAGGAAATTTGATGTTTTGAATTCTCCAGATACCTTAGGACTTTGATTCTAGAAACTTCCCAGAACAATGTGACTAAAATGGCTAATTTTTTAGTTTCTGTGGGCTCATTTGAGCAGAAGATGCAGATTCTGAAGTCTTATTTTTCTAAAAAGGATCTCCTTTATTGTGGACAGAAGATTTATATTTTCCCAAATGTGGCTAGGGCCACTCAACTTATTTATTGCATTTGTATCCCACATTTTCCCACCTTTTTGCAGGCTCAATGTGGCTTACAGTGTATTGTTATTGGTAGATAGTAGATTGGGAATAACAGTTAAATTGGGAATAAGTTAGATTGGGAAAACAGATAGGGTTACATAGATGATATCATAATTGAAATTTAAACTGAAGGTATAAGTAGAAAACAATATTGATAATGGATAAGGTGGAGATGTCATAGGAAATATCATAGTTGGGATTCTTACACGCAGGTATATCAGAAACAGTGCTGATAGTAGGTAAAGTGAGGGTGTGTTCCATTTATAATTGCTGATCTGATTGGTATGCTTTGTTGAATAGGTGGGTCTTCAGTGATTTGCGGAAGATATAAAGCCTTTAAGATGTAAAGCCTTTTTGCAGCTAAAACCTAAGGTTTTAGAAGCAGGAGGCACATTCTTTTTAGTTTCCTTGCAAATGTCTAATCTCGTCTGGGAATAAGTCGTATATTTTTCTCGACCCTTTACATTTAGAAAGTTTTCTTTCCACCAAAGTGGTTGTTACACCCTAGTATGCATTCCAGGTCAGGTCATTTTTTTTGGGGGGGGGGGGGAGGGGGTAGATTTAATATTCTCCAGTCCTGCATATTTAATTTAACTGCAGTTGTGATTGTTTTTGATTTTAATGCCTCTTCTTAACTCTTTGTGATGTGGCCTTCTATGCAGTGTAGTAGATGAATTATTTTCTGGATTGTTTTCTTTGCATATTTCCTTTATTATCCTTATACAATATAAAAAATTCTTCAATAAAAAAGGGACTGGAGGGAGTATGGGGTGGGATCATGATAGGAAGAGAGGGAATATGGCAATAGGAGGGGAAGAGAAGGTAGAGGGGGTAATAGAGAGAAGGACAGAAAGAAGCTGCTGGAATCAGTATTCAGGAGGAAAGAGGATTGGTAAAGGGAAATGGGACTTGATATACAGCCTTTCTGAGGTTTTTGCAACTACATTCAAAGTGGTTTACCTATATTTAGGTATTTATTTTGTACAAGGGGCAAGGGAGGATTAAGTGACTTGCCCAGAGTCACAAGGAGCTGCAGTGGGAATTGAACTCAGTTCCTCAGGATCAAAGTTCACTGTACTAACCACTAGGCTACTCCTCCACTAAAGGATACAGGTGGTGTTTTTATTGGGGTGGATGTGTTTTGTTGCTGTCACTGACTCCCACTGTCTCTATTGGTAGTGCGAACTGTTATGTTCATAGATGAAGTGCCAGGAATAGGACTGCAGAAGACAAATGCTAATAAGAAAGGATGTGTAGTAGACCTTGACCAAATTTCAGAATACTTTATTCATGAGGAGCTGGCTAAACTAGACAAAGCAATGGGGCTGGATGGGATACATCTGAGGGTACTGAAGGAACTTAGGTGAGTTGTGGCAGCTCTGCTGTCTGACCTCTTCATTGCTTCTCTAGAGTCGGGAGTAGTCCCAGAGGACTGGAGAAAGGCAGGTGTGGTCCCTCTCCACAAAAGCGGAAGTAAGGAAAAGGGATTTGATATACAACCTTTCTGAGGTTTTTGCAACTACATTCAAAGCGGTTTACATATATTCAGATACTTATTTTGTACCAGGGGCAATGGAGGGTTAAGTGATTTGCCCAGAGTCATAAGGAGCTGTAGTGGGACTCAAACTCAGCTCCCCAGGATCAAAGTCCACTGCACTAACCACTAGACTACTCCATTGGGAACTACAGGCCAATTAGTCTTACCTCAGTGGTAAATAAATTAATGGATGCATTTCTAAAATAGAAGATAGAGAGGTTTCTGGATCAAATGGATTATAGGACCTGAAACACCATAGTTTTATTAAAAGATGATCTTGCCAGACTAATCTGAATAACTTCTTTGACTGGGTGCGCTAGATGTGGTATATTTAGATTTTAGTAAAGCCTGTGAGAAGATTCCACATAGGCGACTGATAAATAAACTGAGTGCCCTTGGTCTGAACTGAAAAGCCACTAACTGAGGAAAAGGATGTTACCAGTGGTGTGCCGCAGAGATTGGTCCTTGGTCTGGCTCTTTTTAACATCTTTGTGAGTGATATTGCAGAAGAGCTTGTGCAGATTTGGGTAAGATTTGCCTCTTTGTAGATGATATAAAACTCTGTAATAGAGTATACATCCCTGATGGTGTAAATAGCATGAAGAGGAATCTAGCAAACCTAGAAGAATGGTCCAGAAATTTCCAACTAAGATTTAATGCAGGATCATGCATGGGCTACAGAAACCCAAAGGAGCAGTACCATTTAGGAGGCGAAGTGCTTCTGTGCTCGAAAGAAGCGTGAAACATGGGGATGATAGTTTCTGATTATCTTAAGGTGGCCAAACAGGTAGAAAGGGTAACGGCCAAAGCCAGAAGGATGCTTGTGTACATAGGAAGAGGAATGGCTAGCAGGAAAAAGGAGGTGATAGTTCCTTTGTATAAGTCTCTGGTGAGGTCCTATTTAGAGTACTATGTACAATTCTGGAGCCCGCAGTTTCAAAAAGATATAACAAGGATGGAGTCAGTCCAGAGAATGGCAACTAAAATGATAAGTCATCTGCTTCATAAAGCATATAGAGACAGACTCATAGACTTCAATATGTATTCTTTGGAAGATGAAAGGAGATATGATTGAGATATTTAAATATTTCCATGGCATAAATGTACATGAGGCAGATCTCTTTCAATTGAAAGGAAGCTCTGGAACAAGAGGGTGTAAGATGAAGTTGAAGGGGGATAGACTCAAGAATAATCTAAGGAAATATGTCTTTACAAAAAGAGTGGTGGATGTGTGGAATGATCTCCTGGTGAAGGTAGTAGAAATGAGGACTGTATCTGAATTCAAGAAAGCATGGGACAAACATGTGGGATCTCTTGGGGGTGGGGGGGAAGAGATAGCTTATGATATGAATGGGCAGACTGGATAGGCCATATGGCCTATATCTGCCATCATTTTCTACATTTGGGCTGCCAAGCCCATTTTTTTGTTTTTTATTAAAGTGGGAGGTGTTAGGTTGGGCCCAAGCCCCTCCTGGTATTCTTGCTGGAGTGGGAGGTATGGTGTTTAGGCCGCTGAGCCACTAATGTTGTTTTTGTGAGGGTGAGAATAGCTGTGTAGAGGGCACCAAACCCCTGTTATTGTTTTAGTGGAGGTGGAAGGTGCCATATTGGTGCTGTTAATCCCCACTTGTTGTTCGGTACATTTGCTGAATCCCCAATTGTAAATGTCATGGCACAACACTGAATACCTGTCAGCACATGATCTGAATTTTCTACATAAACGCTTTTCTCCAGAAACAAATAGATGCAGGGCCATTTTTGCACAATAGTCTTTTATTGCTCTATATGTAGTGCAGTTCCAGCCCCCAATGGACCTAAATCTTCCTTCTTTATACCATGTTTTGAGCTCTACATTGAAATCAGTACAGTCTCATCCTGGTGTGTGGTCTTTATAATTATGAATTATAACTGTAAATAGATATCTGAAGAGAGTTGTCCCTGAAATGAGTATTCTGGTAGTAATACTGAAGTTCTTTATCTGTGAACCAATGAACACACCAAGATTATTATTATTTTATTATTAGGATTTATTAAACATGAAGAATTATGGCAGAACCCATGGTGGCAATAAGAGAGCTGTATGTAAAAGGAATGTGCCAATGTATTTTTGTGATGCTTTAAAAGTGTATCAACCTGCTCGGTCCTTGAGGTCTGAAAAATCTAAACAGTTATGTTTACTTTCAGCAACAGCTTCTGAGTAATATTCTGCACTCTACTCCATAAGGCCTTAATCCTCTACAGGTAATCTGAAACAAACAACAGTCCAATCACAGACGACAAGAGCAGGACAACAGGTTTCAACAACCACAACAACTATAATACTCAGTAGAAATCCGACACTGAAATTCCTAGTAAGTTACACAAAGAGGGGCATAATCGAAAGGGACGCCCAAGTTTTCCTGGGGACGTCCTCGCAGGACGGCCCTGTGAAGGGGCGGGGAAACCTGTATTATCAAAACAAGATGGGCTTCCATCTTTCGTTTCGATAATACGGTCGGGGACGCCCATATCCTGAAATTTAGGCGGACCTTAGAGATGGTCGTTTTTAGACTTGGTCGTGTCTGATTTTCAGCGATAATGGAAACCGAGGATGCCCATCTCAGAAACGACCAAATCCAAGCCATTTGGTCAAAAGAGGAGCCAGCATTCGTAGTGCACTGGTCCCCCTCACATGCCAGGACATCAACCGGGCACCCTAGGGGGCACTGCAGTGGACTTCACAAATTGTTCCCAAGTGCATAGCTCCCTTGCCTTGTGTGCTGAGCCCCCCAACACCCCCCCACCACCACCACCAAAACCCACTCCCCACAACTGTACACCACTACCATAACCCTAAGGGGTGAAGGGGGGCCCCTAGATGTGGGTACAGTGAGTTTCTGGTGGATTTTGAAGGGCTCACATTTACCACCAGAAGTGTAACAGGTAGGGGGGATGGGCCTGGGTCCACCTGCCTGAAGTGCACTGCACCCACTAAAACTACTCCAGGGACCTGCATACTGCTGCGAGGGACCTGAGTATGACATTTGAGGCTGGCATAGAGGCTGGAAAAAATATTTTTAAAGCTGTTTTTTGAGGGTGGGAGGGGGTTAGTGACCACTGGGAGAGTAAGGGGAGGTCATCCCCGATTCCCTTCGGTGGTCATCTGGTCAGTTCAAGCACCTTTTTGAGGCTTGGTCGTAAGAAAAAAGGGACCAAGTAAAGCTGACCAAGTGCTCGTCAGGGACGCTCTTCTTTTTCCATTATGGGTCGAGGACGCCCATGTGTTAGGTATGGCCAAGTCCCGCCTTCACTATGCCTCCGACATGCCCCCGGGAACTTTGGTCGTCCCCATGACGGAAAGCAGTTGGGGACGCCCAAAATCGGCTTTCGATTATGCCAATTTGGGTGACCCTGGGAGAAGGACGCCCATCTCCCGATTTGTGTCGAAAGATGGGCGCCCTTCTCTTTCGAAATAAGCCTGAATGTCTCATCCCAAGCTATCTACTTCTCTCGCACTGTGGGATCACTGTGAGTAGTGAGCAAGCCCATTTAGAAAGAGCCACAGGCAGCAGTTATGTTTTTCTTTACCTCCCTATCTCTAACAGAACTCAGAAGACCTTGGCAGTTTTAAACATGTGTCCTCTCCAGCTTCTAACTGATCCAATTCCCCTCTGTGCTCCAAGTGGCTCTTAGAGTCATGTGATCAGGCGTATAGTGCCATCCCATGAGAAAATTACAGGCTGGAGCAACCATGCAAAGAAGAGCCACAGGTGCCCAAAAGTCACAGTTTAGCAATATTCTGGTTGCACCTACATGACAGGCACAAAGGTACAGGGTGACTGCATAAAGAGCAAGATAAGAGACTAGTGCATTGGCTACTCAACACAGCCTTTTCTCTTCCTTGCCAAAAGCAGGCAGCACCTCTCAAAAAGTTATGACCTTTGCCAGGTATTGAAGATCATCCCCTAAATTCTAGAATTCCTTTGGTACTGAACTGACTCCATTTCCAGACACATGGATTATGACATCTAGCTCAGTCTCAGAGTCCTTTCTTTTTTCTGATAGTAGTAAGAATTTGGTTTGCATTCATGCTAGCCAAGGATCCCTGTAGGAATTTAATCATTTTGTTTCCCTGCACTCGTGCCCCAAGATTAATGCCTTTGATAATAAAGTTCCCCAGCAGGAGTTTTCTGTTCTCGGATGTTTTAGCAGCATCTTTAGGTTTTTGTGTACCATGTATGTTTTCTGCATTTCTGATTGCACTTCAGATGCTTCTGGAGGATTATCTGTTTCTGATGCTGTGAATGAATGCATTTTGTATGGGCATTGTCTAGGAAAATTATCTCTTTGTCACAGCTCTTGTCCTACCAGATCTCAATGTAATCCATCTCTACCTGGTTTTATTTGACCTTAGCAGGAGCCAGGACCAGCTTAACCTATGGACTAGGTGAGGCACTGGCTGAGGTCACTGGTGATAAAGGGCACCAAAATACCAATCCAGCATCTCTCCCTCTCTCTTTTTCACACACACCCCCCTCCCGTTCACAGTCTGGCATCCCCCTTTCAAATCTCCCTCCCACTCTCCCTGGTCTACCTTCACACTCCTAGAGGGTGCCAGCACCAGCAGCAATTCACACACACTGCCTGTGCCCAGCACAGAGCCTTCTTTCTGCCGCATTCTGCCCTCTGATGCAATTTCCTGTTTTCAGTTGGTGGTGCACGGCAGAGAGAAAGTTCCGGGCCAGCTGCAGGCAGCGTGAATGAATTGATGCTGCTGCCAGCACCCTCTGAGTTTGAAGGTAGACTGGTGGGGGTTTGAGAGGGGGAGCAAAAATAGAGGGAGAGAAGCAAGACTGGATTTTGGCACCCTTTATCACCAGCAGGTGGTGGACTTGAGAGAGAGGAGGAAATACCAAATCGTGGGCAGGAGGGATGCCAATGCAGAGGAGGGGGTGCTGATTCAAAAGTTGACTTAGGAGACCACACAGTCCCTTGAGCTGGATCTGGCAGAGCAGAAGGAGGGGAGCAGAAATTCTGAGTGTTGTATAATGGGAAGAAGGGGGCCTTTTAGTTTTTGCCAGTTGGGCCTGTGATATTTTAAACAGCTGAAGAACTGGAGCTTTTGGATGAAACCAAAAAAAAGCCAGCATCATTTAGTGATGTTTTTTCATACATAACTTTGAAGAGAAGTTTTCATGGCCAAAACACTCCTTATTCCCCATTTAAACTATTAGGTACTTTGTGCCATTTTTCAAGAGCAATGTTGGTATTAGCTAGCTAGGCAGGCCTCTGAACACACAATAATCACTGCCGTTTTTCTTATACTTACAACAAACTGTTCTCTTAGTAAATTATAGTGGTAACAGCTGGCTGCCAAGGAAGTCAACTATTAATTGTATGCTCACTACACAGCTTCATGTAAATCAATATGAGCAACGAGCAGCCTGATTCTACCATAGATACAGACATCCTCACCAGCAAAGTAATTTAAGGGCTGATTTTATTGCTTTTGGACAAGGCATTATCAGTTGCTGCTGGACCGTTGACATGGTGAAAACAGGAGACTGGAAGAAAAGTTCACCTACTTTATGCACTGGGGTTATAGCTTTCGCATTACTTTCTTTATAAGTGGCCACAGAAACTCTAGCACAGAGCTGAGTGAGCAAAGGAAAAAGATTGTCCCAAACAGGGGAGAGTCTACTGTTTGTAGGCTTCGCATTATATTGCTCCCAGTCCAAGCATTTCTCAGAAGCCAAGAACATGAACTTTTCAGTTAAATGCCAACTTATAAAGAAAGTTATCTGCCTTCCAGCTGGATAGTTACAGCTGTGTGTATATTTCAGAAACTCAGTGATGTAATTGATGAAAAGTGTGTATGCAGTAAATAATTACTGATGTAACTAAATGAATGAATGAATAATTAATGCATTAAATTTATTTGGTAATGTATTGTGAGCAACATGTTCACTAAATTCTAGGTAATATTTTTTTCCATTTAGCATTAATGGTCTTCATAAATTTACTGCATTGTTAGATATATATCTACGTATGAGTTTTTGCCAAACCAAGATGTTTTGTTTACAGTTTTGATGAAAAAGTTTAATAGGGGGAAAATATCGCAAGTTAAGCTGTACTATCATGGCAATATTCAAACTGTCTGCCAAGGTGCGGAGGAGGTTGTACCTAGTTTTACAAGGGAAAGTACATGCGTGGTTTCCCTTTGAAAAGTGCCAGTGGTGCAAAGCTCTGTAGACTTGGGCACCCATTTTATGTGCAGGTAATTTATTTTTCTCCAAGGAAAAGCAGGATAGCAAATCCTCATGAAGGGATGATGGCATCCAGGAGGGCCTAGACTAAGAGGGGAGATAGGGGATAGGACTTGATCTACTGCCTTTCTGTGGCTACAATCAAAGCTGTTTACATATTTTAAAGTTATACAGGTACTTATTTTGTATGGAGGGTTAAGTGACTTGCCCAGAGTCACAAGGAGCTGCAGTGGGAATCAAACCCAGTTCACCAGGATCAAAGCCCACTGTACAAACCACTAGGCTACTCCTAAAAGAGGCACTGTATATATATATACAGTGGGGGAAATAAGTATTTGATCCCTTGCTGATTTTGTAAGTTTGCCCACTGACAAAGACATGAGCAGCCCATAATTGAAGGGTAGGTTATTGGTAACAGTGAGAGATAGCACATCACAAATTAAATCCGGAAAATCACATTGTGGAAAGTATATGAATTTATTTGCATTCTGCAGAGGGAAATAAGTATTTGATCCCCCACCAACCAGTAAGAGATCTGGCCCCTACAGACCAGGTAGATGCTCCAAATCAACTCGTTACCTGCATGACAGACAGCTGTCGGCAATGGTCACCTGTATGAAAGACACCTGTCCACAGACTCAGTGAATCAGTCAGACTCTAACCTCTACAAAATGGCCAAGAGCAAGGAGCTGTCTAAGGATGTCAGGGACAAGATCATACACCTGCACAAGGCTGGAATGGGCTACAAAACCATCAGTAAGACGCTGGGCGAGAAGGAGACAACTGTTGGTGCCATAGTAAGAAAATGGAAGAAGTACAAAATGACTGTCAATCGACAAAGATCTGGGGCTCCACGCAAAATCTCACCTCGTGGGGTATCCTTGATCATGAGGAAGGTTAGAAATCAGCCTACAACTACAAGGGGGGAACTTGTCAATGATCTCAAGGCAGCTGGGACCACTGTCACCACGAAAACCATTGGTAACACATTACGACATAACGGATTGCAATCCAGCAGTGCCCGCAAGGTCCCCCTGCTCCGGAAGGCACATGTGACGGCCCGTCTGAAGTTTGCCAGTGAACACCTGGATGATGCCGAGAGTGATTGGGAGAAGGTGCTGTGGTCAGATGAGACAAAAATTGAGCTCTTTGGCATGAACTCAACTCGCCGTGTTTGGAGGAAGAGAAATGCTGCCTATGACCCAAAGAACACCGTCCCCACTGTCAAGCATGGAGGTGGAAATGTTATGTTTTGGGGGTGTTTCTCTGCTAAGGGCACAGGACTACTTCACCGCATCAATGGGAGAATGGATGGGGCCATGTACCGTACAATTCTGAGTGACAACCTCCTTCCCTCCGCCAGGGCCTTAAAAATGGGTCGTGGCTGGGTCTTCCAGCACGACAATGACCCAAAACATACAGCCAAGGCAACAAAGGAGTGGCTCAGGAAGAAGCACATTAGGGTCATGGAGTGGCCTAGCCAGTCACCAGACCTTAATCCCATTGAAAACTTATGGAGGGAGCTGAAGCTGCGAGTTGCCAAGCGACAGCCCAGAACTCTTAATGATTTAGAGATGATCTGCAAAGAGGAGTGGACCAAAATTCCTCCTGACATGTGTGCAAACCTCATCATCAACTACAGAAGACGTCTGACCGCTGTGCTTGCCAACAAGGGTTTTGCCACCAAGTATTAGGTCTTGTTTGCCAGAGGGATTAAATACTTATTTCCCTCTGCAGAATGCAAATAAATTCATATACTTTCCACAATGTGATTTTCCGGATTTAATTTGTGATGTGCTATCTCTCACTGTTACCAATAACCTACCCTTCAATTATGGGCTGCTCATGTCTTTGTCAGTGGGCAAACTTACAAAATCAGCAAGGGATCAAATACTTATTTCCCCCACTGTATATGTATATATACTCTGTCAAATGTAAATGAGATGATGTCCTAATCTCGTCATTGCTTATTGAACAGAAGACGTATATCCAAAACCATAAACACCAGAAGATGTATATCCAAAATAATAATAATTAAAATTGATAAAAACCCATCCATGCTACAATGCAAGACAGAAAACAAGTATATATATATATATATATATATATATATATATATATATATATATACACTCTGTCGAATGTAAATGAGATGATGTCCTAATCTCGTCATTGCTTGCTAAGCAGAAGATGTAAACAAATGGATTGGTGCTCCGAAGAAGTCTCTCACATATAATGCAACACTGAACAAGCAGCTCAAAATAGGAACAAGTTTTCATTTTGCGTGATAGTCAGCACTCACTGTTGTTCCACATTGCAGGGCAAAATGAGATGATTCGCAAAAAGTACAATAGTTTAAAAAATAGACACACCTTCTTTACATAAAAAAGCGTGCGTGGATCAAGACATAAGAGTGTCAGTTCTATGCCTCAGTGATATATAGTGGATAATTATAAATAGAATGGCAGCGCATACTCATAAAAATTAGAAAATGAATTAGCCTTTTTTACTACTGAAAATAAAAATAAAAAGATATAACTAGTAAAATCACAATGTTGTAAACAGTCGGGTATTTCAAATTAACCCTAAAAAAATAACAATAAAAATGAAAATAAAAAGTAAAAATAAAAATGTATTAAATACAGGCTACAATATATCCAATAGAACTTTAGCAGATGTAGAAACAAGTGTTTTAAGTAAAGGTCTCTCCTTTATATCAACACCTAAATATAATGCCTTTAAAACAAGGGTAGAATTTTTTAATTCATTCGAAAATTAAAAATTATTGATTTTTTTACGAAAAATACTGACCTTACAACAGATCCATCAATAGTCAGAAAGGACAGTAAATGGCTCCCACCTGGCAACACACACCATTTAATACAAACATTTGAAACTGTGGTTCTTAACGACATTACATCACTTGAAAAACAAGAGAATACAAAGATTTTCTATAATATGACTAAAGAAGAGAATAATGCAGTTAGAACATTACAGAGTGACCATAGTATTATCATTAAACCAGCATACAAAGGGGGAGCAGTTGTTGTTATGAACAGAGAAGACTATATCGCAGAAATCAACAGACAATTAGAAGATAGAACATTTTATAAACAAGGAGGACCCTACTTTGTCAATAAAGAAAGACATCACTTTGTTGATATCACTTGGTAGAGAAGCATAATATATTATACAAAAAGAAGCTGACCTTCTACAAGTTGAAGAGCCTGTCCTTCCAACACTGTATAGTCTTCCTAAAATACATAAATCCCTCTCCTCTCCACCTGGTAGGCCGATTGTATTTGCTTGTGGCTCACATTTGGAACCACTTTCTATTTTTATAGACAAGTTCTTACGTCCATTCATGAGTAAAATTCCATCATATATTCATGATACAGCTGATATGATAAATATACTTAATACCATAACATCCAGCAGTGATATGCTTCTAGTCACTTTAGACATAGAAAGTCTTTATACTAACATACCCCAATTAGAGTCTATTGAAATCATTAGGAGAACTATTGCTAATAGGGATTTTCATTGTCGTATTCCTACTGACTTCATAGTTGAATTGGCAATTATCGCACTTACAAGAAACTTCTTCGCTTTTAATGGTAAATATTACCAACAAGTAGAAGGCACAGCTATGGGTGCAACTTTCACACCCTCTATAGCTAATTTATATGTGGGTGATTTTGAAAAAAGATACCTTTTAGATAACATGTTTTTAGATAATATATATCTGTGGAAGCGATATATTGATGATATCTTTTTAATTTGGAAAGGGACAGTAAGCAACCTAGAGAAATGATTTACTTGGGTGAATACCTTGGATTCTAATCTCAAATTCCAGATGAATTATAAACCAAAGACTATACCTTTTTTAGATATCAATATAAGCATTAATGGTGGCAGCTTTACAATTGACATCTATCACAAACCAACTGATGTAAACAAATTCTTAAATTATACAAGCTGTCATAGCTCGTCACTGAAAGCCAATTTACCATACAGTCAATTTTTACGTTTACGATGTTTGTGTTCTGATCCTCATACTTATCATCTCAGATCTATCGACATGATAAAACGTTTTCAAGAGAAAGGTTATCCTCTTAAGTGTATCAATAAGGGATTCCAAAAAGCTTCTAGCTTCTCTAGAGATACCTGTTGAAACTGATCCAAAAGAAAACTAATAATAAGATCGTTTGTACTTTACCCTTCACTCACATGTCCAATTTTATTGTCAAAATCTTAAGGAAACATTGGCATTTGATGCAAGGTTTAGCCCCATTTAATAACAAAGAGTTGATTATGGCATACAAGCGTGAGAAGAATCTTAAGGACCTACTCGTACCACCAGCATTACCTAATTACACCATACCACTAAGAAATTTACCTATAGGACATTTCCCGTGCGGATCTTGATTAATTTGCACTGTGAATATAAAAACTAAAGTTTTTTGCATTCCGTCCTCAGATAAAAAAGTCTATTTAAAACATTATTCGAACTGTAAAACTAAAAATGTTGTTTATGCAGCCTTATGTCCGTATGGTCTAGCATATGTAGGTAAAACTAAGAAACAATTTAACATCAGGGTAATTGAACATAAGAGTGCCTTAAAAAGAAGTACAATTGATAAGCCACTAGTAGAACATTCAGTTGCCTTAGGGCATAAAGTTTAAGATTTTCATTTCTGTATTTTATTTGTATATACAGTAAACAAACCTGGAGAGATGGACCTACTGCTACCCTACTTTTACGTAAAGAACAACAACTTATTTTTGAATTGGAAACCCTACATCCCAAAGGTTTAAATATGGAAACAGACCAATCTGTTTTTCTTTGATTGGGTACAGTACAGATTGGACACTGCTTAATCATTAATCAATATTGTTTTTAAAAAAATAACTGAGGTTTTTTATTAGCATCATTAGCATCTGTTTTTTATATTATTTTTTGTTGTGGGTTCTTTTGTTTTAATTGCAATATGACTGGCACATTTTTATTTTTCTTATTTTTACTTTTTATTTTTATTTTTATTGTTATTTCTTTTAGGGTTAGTTTGAAATACCCAACTGTTTACAACATTGTGATTTTACTAGTTATATCTTTTTATATTTACTTTTATTTTCAGTAATAAAAAAGGCTAATTCATTTTCTAATTTTTTATTATTTTTTGTTTTTAGTTTTTAAAGTAATGACGAGTATGTGCTACCATTCTATATATAATTATCCACTATATATTACAGAGGCATAGAGCTGACACTCTTATGTCTTGATCCACACACGCTTTTTTATGTAAAGAAGGTGTGTCTATTTTTTTTAACTGTTGTCCTTTTTTTACATTGAACTTTTTGGGAATCATCTCATTTTGACGATGCGGAGTTTTATCTATATTTTTGTTGACTCATTCATTTTTATTTTTTTATTTTTGTCTGCATTTCAGGTCATTCCTCTTTAGTAGGATTATGACCCATGCTGGTTGTTTACAATTTTGGTAAAGTTATTCAAGTAAGTTGCATTTTTAAATATTTTTACAATTCAGATGTGCCATTGGTCATTCTGTATTTATTATATTTCATTTCAATTCTGTTTTTCACACGTAGCATCAATTGTTGTAATAAACAACCTTTACACAAGCATTCTACAATACAGTATATTCAATTTGTATTACCTTCTATATATTCACAGAATTAGTTGTGCTTTTATGTATGTGATACAGATGTTTTGATTTTTTATGTCGATTAATTGATTTATCTATTGTTTTGTGCTCAATTATTTTGGTTGATACATAGAGGGGCATAATCGAACGCGAACGCCCATCTCCATGGGTGTTTATCTCCGAGGACGGGGCCGTATTTTCAAAAAAGATGGACGTCCATCTTTTGTTTCGATAATACGGTTTGTGCCAGGCAAATGCATTGCATTTGGGCAGATTTGAGCTGGGCGGTATCAGTTTTCAGCGATAATGGAAACTGAGCTCAAAAACGAACAAATCCAAGGCATTTAGTCATGGTAGGGGCCAGGATTCGTAGTGCACTGGTCCCCCTCACATGCCAGGACACCAACCGGGCACCCTAGGGGGCACTTGTAACAATTAAAAAAAAATTAAAATACCTCCCAAGTCCATAGCTCCCTCACCTTGGGTGCTGAGCCCCCCAAATCCCCCCTAAAACCCACTCCCCACAACTCTACACCATTACCATAGCACTTATGGCTGAAGGGGGTCATCTAGATGTGGGTACAGTGGGTTTTGGGGGCAGTTTGGAGCACTCCCATTTAGCAGCACAAGTGTAACAGGTAGGGGGGATGGGTCTGGGTCCACCTGCCTGAAGTCCACTGCACCCACTAACAACTGCTCCAGGTACCTGCATACTGCTGTGATGGAGCTGGGTATGACATTTGAGGCTGGCATACAGGCTGGAAAAAAAAGTTTTTAAAGTTCTTTTTTTTGGTAGGAGGGGTCAGTGACCACTGGGGGAGTCAGGGGAGGTCATCCCTGATTCCCTCCAGTGGTCATCTGGGCAGTTGGGGCACTTTTGGGGGACTTGTTCATAAAAAAAAGGGTCCAAAAAAAGTGACCCAAATTCTTGCTTCTGGCACCCTTCTTTTTTCCATTGTCGGCCGAGCGCGCCCATCTCTCCTCGGCCGATAAACAAACCCCAGTCCCGCCTTCACCACGCCTCTGACATGCCCTTGTCAACTTTGTCCGTTCCCGCAACAGACTGCAGTTGGAGGCGCCCAAAATTGGCTTTCAATTATACCAATTTGGGTGCCCATGAGAGAGGGGCGCCCATCTCCCGATTTGGGTCGAAATATGGGCATCTTTCTCTTTTGAAAATAAGCTGGATAGTATATTTTATTGTTTCTATATGGTTTAGAAATATTATCATATTTTACTATGTATATGTTCAACACTTCTGTACATTTATTCAATCTTACCTATGCTTTAGTATCTAATTATTTGTCTATTATTTTTTATTAATATTTATTCATTATTGATTATATATTGTTATGATTAGTTTTTTTATATCATTTTTATATTGTGTTTATATTTGTTATTTTATGTGTTCTATTATTTTATAGTCCCTGATGCAACCTTGCTGGGCGGAACACGGCCTGTGTCGGGCAATATTCTTGTATGAAACATCAATAATAAAGTTCATATCTACTACTGATCTGCTTTTCTGTCTTCCATTTTATGGTTTTACATATATTTCATAAAGGTCAGTCTTTCTAATTTATTCTTTATATTTGGTTGTTTCTTATTGTAGTATGTTATCATTTTATTGTTTTAGTATATAGTTTTATTTACTTTTTTGTTATATACCATTCCATTACCATTTAATTTGTAACTTATTAATATGTTTATACTCATTTTATATTTTTATGTATATATATGTCTAAATGTATTTTTTAACTGTTCTGTACATTATATTATATTTTATGTTCATTGTTATTGTTATTTATCTAGACTCCTGATGTAGGCTCGCTGCCGAAACACAGCGCTGTGTTGAGTCTTCACCTATAAAGGTTTTTTCAGCATCTGAAGTCTCCTCGTGTGTTCCTGGTCAGCCTGGTCCATTTCCCACTCTTCTTGGTTATTGTGCTTCATTGTAGGATCTTAGTGTTCCTCCGTATCTGCAGGTCTTCACCAAGGAAAAAGTAATCACACACATATCCAAATTATATTTAAAGGCTACTTACTTAAAATAGACATAGATTTAATAAGGAGAATTTCTCAATAAAACAAAGTACAATTGTTAGGGCAAAAGAAAGACAGAGACAGAAAAATGGTTCTAAGCATTTTTCTATTTTAGCATTTTTTTAATAGAAATGAGTTTTTTGTTATTTTATCCATTTTTGAATCATGTATTTTTTAACATAAAAACATAAGCACTGCCGTACTGGGACACACCAAAGGTCCATCAAGCTTAGTATCCTGTTTCCAACAGTGACCAATCCAGGTCATAAGTAAAAGGAAAGGGAAAGGGGATGGGGATAGGATTTGATATACTGCCTTTCTATGGTTACAATCAAAGTGTTTTACATTCTATACACAGGTACTTATTTTGTACCTGAGGCAATGGAGTGTTAAGTGACTTGCCTAGAGTCACAAAGAGCTACAGTGGGAATTAAGCTCCCCTGGTTTTCAGGCCACTGCATTAACCGTTGGGCTACGTCTCCACATGTACCTGACAAGATCCCAAAAGAGTAAAACAGATTTTATGCTATTTATCCCAGGAATAAGCCGTGGGATTATCCAAAGTCCATCTTAATAATGGCTTATGGAATTTTATTTTAGGAACTTGTCCAAACCTTTTCTAAACCCTGCTAAGCTAACTGCTTTTACCACATTCTCTGGCAATAAATTCTAGAGTTTAATTACACGTTGAGTAAAGAAATATTTTCTCCGATTTGTATTGAATTTACTACTTAGTAGCTTCATTGCATACCCCCTAGACCTAGTATTTTTGGAAAGAGTAAACAAGTAATTCATATCTACCTGTTCCACTCCACTCAGTATTTTATAGACCTCTATCATATCTCCCCTCAGCCTTATCTCCCCTCAACCTTCTCTTCTCCAAGCTGAACAGCCCTAGCCTCTTTAGCCTTCCTTCAAAGGAAGTCATCCCATCCCCTTTATCATTTCCGTCTCCCTCCTCTGTTCCTTTTCTAATTCCGTTATATATCTTTTCTGAAATGCGGTGACCAGAATTGCACACAGTATTCGAAGTGCAGTCGCACCATGGAGCGATGATACAAAGGCATTATAACATTATCAATTTTGTTCTCCATTCCTTTCTTAATAATTCCTAACATTCTATTTGCTTTCTTAGCTGTTGCTGCAGACTGAGTACAGGATTTCAATGTATCATCAACAATGACACCTAGATCCTTTTCCTGGGTGGTGACTCCTAATATGGAACTTTGGGTTCCTCGTTCCTATACTAGGGAATTCTATATCTGGCACCTAGCATTATGCGTTATTTATGTGCCAATTTTTCATCACAGAAAAGCATTATAATGGAAGCAAGGCACCGAAATGGCCCCAAAACAGCAGACTAGCATGGAACTACACTTACATGCTTAGTTATAGAATAGTGCCTAAGTGTTTCTGTGCAGATCTGAAAAGGGGGTGTAACAATGGGAGATACATGGTTGGATCAGGGCTGTTCCCTTAAAATGTGTTCACTCTTATAGAATTTGGGAAATCTGAACCCAACTTGCAGTATTCTATAATGGGAGCCCATCCTGGAGCGCCCTCTACAGAATGCTATTCAGTGACAATTTTTTTTCAGTGCTGATTTATCAGTGCCATATACTGAATCAAGCCCTAAATGTCATCTGCCATTTGGATAACTAGTCTCCCAGGCTCGTAAGATCTTCTTGCAATTTTTCACAATCTTCTTGTGAAGTTATCTATCTCAGGCTCAATGGAGCTGCCCATTTCACTTTTCAAAAAGTCTCACTATTTTTGGACAGAGACCTATCTTTGGAGATAGACCATCCAAGGGGTACCCCAGATGATTTGTCTGTAGCCAAAGATACCAAGCCAGGCAGACAAAACCTTTTAAGCTAGCCAACATAGATAGCTCCATGTTAAAATCTTTATGCATTTGTTGAAAACATCCACTGCTCATTTGATATATTAACCCTGATATTGTACTTTAGACAAATAAATGCATCAAGAAGCCCCAAAGAATGGAGAAGGCTACACATTGTGTGTTCACAGGGGAAAAGAACATCTGTACAAGGGCCATCACTATAGAAATCCCCTGGTTCCAGCCCAGGATGCTGCAGCTTCTACCATTGAAGCCCCAAAGATCCTAATGCATCAATCCAGATATCACCACTGCTGGAGACAGCAAACACTGTTAGGTCTTCCAGCTGCACTGAACAATAAAGGAGGATAATCAGTTTTTCTATGTCTCTATGAGAGGGAAACAAGACATACATCTGGACTGGGCTGGCAGAGGTAAAGGAATTTGTGTTGAACGTAGCATCTCTGATCATTTTGAAAAGTTGGCTCCCATGGTGGGGTATATCTTGAACCAGCAGAAACCCCTAGGTTAATTTAGAGTCATGAGAGACCTTTATTTGGATGTCAGAAATGGGGGTGTCACTTCAGGCTGTAGCAGGCCTTTCTTCATTTATGAATTAGAGTCCCCATTGGGGATGGTGTTAATGCCCATGCATTAACATCAGATTTACTAAAGGCTTCATGCTCTTTAGTAAATTGGGCTCAAATCTTCAGAGAGCCTTCTTAATAAAATCAGCTATTAGCATGAGTTAATGAACAGTTTTAGCACACTTTAGTTTATACAATGGAAACATTCTTAGATATCAGTAAAATCACTGGGGAAAATGATATATGATTAAGCACTCAATACATCTGAGGAATTTGGTTGCATGTGTAGGAGACTAAACATAATAAGCAAATATCTTCATTAAGTTAATTATATATAACTTAGATTGTGAGTCCATTAGGGACAGTGCAAAGTATCTGTAACAGAAATTGTAAACCTCATAGACGCCTCAGAGATTATTTGCGGTATATCAAATAAATAAATAAATGATTGTGATTCATCCAATGCATGTTACAGCCAAAAACTGAACAAACATATTGACCAATCTGGGCCTTAAAATGTGCAAGGTACACTGTACTGATCAATGTTTCTTGCTGGACTAGGCCTTTATTGCCAGATTTCATCAAAATGATAATATTAAGGGTTTTGTTGCATTAGTAATCCAGTAAATGAACCTAAACTGAACATTTTTCTTGATTTGATTAAACTTCACAACATAACCTAAGCTTTCATTGAGAAGGTTTCATGTTGGTGCTACAGAGCCAGTGCAATTCACCTAAGGCCTGCAGAATCCTCTCACTAACCTCACAGAAAATGAAACAGAAAACTCTCTGGTTGAAACAATTGCAAGGTAGTGAAGCAGAACTACACAAACCATGTTTCCCAGATATACTGGATTCTCTACACCAT
Organism: Microcaecilia unicolor; assembly: GCF_901765095.1. Taxonomy (NCBI): domain Eukaryota; kingdom Metazoa; phylum Chordata; class Amphibia; order Gymnophiona; family Siphonopidae; genus Microcaecilia; species Microcaecilia unicolor. The sequence continues at coordinate 393,451,639 of NC_044032.1, forward strand.
TTTACAATAATGGGTTAGAAATCCAAGCTGTAGGTATACACATACCATCTTGTTTGAAATTCATATAAGCTGAAGCCTTGTGCAAATGCTGCTTCTATACGTGAGCCAAAGTTGCAAACTGAAAGCTGAAAAGAACAGTAGAAATGAAGCATGTCATCCATTGCTAAATGAAAATCGGCCAAAGTTGTAAAATGAAAGCTAAAAAGGAACAGTTAGAAATGAAGCATGTCATCCAGTATTAAATGAAATAATTGCATTTGGTACTCATTGGTGTCTATGCATTAAACATTAACGTGCACAGTAAGATTTTTTGCACACTATAAATAGTATTTAGATGACAGTCCACGTAGCAGTAGGGATTTTCTTTGTCTTTCCTATTGAACCAGGAAGTCCCCATCAGGGTATCAAAAACCTTACTCCCTACTGCTACATAAAGAATCTCCAGTTGGCAAGCATCACAAGCCCTCCCTTGCCAGAAATCCCCCCACCTCAAAACACACAGCCTCCTCCCCCAGATTCACAGACCCGCTTGAGTTACAGAACCCCTCCAAAACAAAAAACAACCCTTTCCCTGTGTCAGCATCCTCTCAGACCCATCCCCTGGCACCATTCTAGTAGGTGAACTCAACTTACTGAAGGGTCCTACATCTTTGCAAGCAAGATGGAAGGCAAAAGTCCTCGGAGAATACCTGCTACAGGTAAGTATCTTCACTTTCTCTGAGGACAAGCAGGCTTACATTCTCACAAGTGGGGAACCCTAGCATCTAGGCTCACCCAAAACAACAATCTGCTAGCCAATTAGAAATGGCAATTCCCCTCCGGTTGATATCAAAAGAAACTAACTACTTGGTGGACTATCTGAAGGGCTTCATCCGCTCCATGTAAAAGGCCAACGCTCTCTTGTAGTCCAAGGTGTGCAAGCTTTTTCACCAGGATGGGCGAGAGGGCGAGGAAAGAATGTTGGCAAGACAATTGACTGGTTCAGATGGAACTCCGACACCACCGTCAGTAGGAACCTGGGGTGCATGCGGAGGACTACTCTGTTGCGATGAAACTTAGTATAAGGTGCATCCACTACTAAGGCCTGAAGCTCAATGACCCTAAGAGCTGAAGTAACAGCCACCAAGAAAATTACCTTCCAGGTCAGGTACTTCAGATGGCAGGAATTCAGTGGCTCAAAAGGCGCTTTCATCAGCTGGGTGAGAATGATGTTGAGATCCCATGACACTGGTGGAGGTTTGACAGGGGGCTTTGACAAAAGCAAACCTCTCATGAAGTGAACAACTAAAGGCTGTCCAGAGATAGGTTTACCCTCTACAAGCTGATAAGCACTAATTGCACTAAGGTGCACTCTTACGGAGTTGGACTTGACCCAACTCAGAGAAGTGTAGAAGGTACTCAAGCAGAGTCCAAGAAGGTACTCAAGCAGGGTCCATGTAGGACAAGTAAGAGGATCTAGGGCCTTGCTGTCACACTAGATGGCAAACCTCCTCCATTTAAAAGAATAACACCTCTTAGTGGAGTCTTTCCTGGAAGCCAGTAACACCCGGGAGACACCCTCCGAAAGACGCAAGGAAGCAAATTCCAAGCTCTCACCATCCAAGCTGTGAGAGCCAGAGTCTTGAATTTGGGATGTAGAAATGACCCCTCATTCTGAGTGAGGGTCAGAAAACACTCCAATCTCCACAGTTCTTTGGAGACCAGTTCCAGAAAAAGAGGGAACCAAATCTGCCTCGGCCAGTAAGGTGTGATTAGAATCATGGTTCCGCGGTCTTGAGTTTCAACAAAGTTTTCCTACTAGAGGTAATGGAGGATAAGCATACAGGAGGCCTGTCCCCCAATTGAGGAGGAAGGCCTGTGATTGATCTGAGAGGCAAAAAGATCCACTGAGGGGGTGTCCCACGCTCGGAAGATCTTGCAGGCCATGCCCATGTGGAGAGACCACTCATGCAGTTGCATTATCCTGCTCAGTCTGTCAGCCATGGTGTTGCTTGCGCCCGCCAGATAAGTGGCTCGAAGGAACATGCCGTGCAGGCGAGACCAATGCCACATCCGGACAGCTTCTTGACACAGAGGGCGTGATCCAGTGCCCCCCTGCTTATTGATGTAATACACTGCAACCTGATTGTCTGTTTGAACTAGAATAATTTGATGGGACAGCTGATCTCTGAAAGCCTTTAGAGAGTTCCAGACTGCTCAAAGCTCCAGGAGGTTGATCTGAAGATTCGTTTCTCGGAGGGACCAAGCTCCTTGAGTGTGAAATTCATCAACATGAGCTCCCCAGCCCAGGAGAGATGCATCCATCGTCAGCACTTTTTGCGGCTGGGGAATTTGGAATGGAAGTCCCAGAGACAAATTGGATCGAATTGTCCACCATTGAAGAGAACGAACAATCTCTGGGGACACTTGGATAACATTTTCCAGGCTTCCCGTGGCTTGGTACCACTGAGAAGCCAGGGTCCACTGAGCTGGTCTCATGTGAAGACGTGTCATGGGTGTAACATACACTCTGGAGGCCATATAGCCCAGAATCTAACATCTGCCAAGCTTTGACCTGCCAAGAGGCCCAAACCTTGGACACCAGTGAGACTAGATAGTCTGCTCTGGCCTCCGGGAGATAGGCTCGAATCTTCTGTGTGTCGAGCAGGGCTCCTATGAATTCCAATTTCTGGGCAGAATGCAGATGGGACTTGGGGTAGTTCAAGACAAACCCTAATAGTTCTAGCACCCAAATAGTCATCCACATGGACTCCTGAGCACTGTCCTCTGAGGTGTTCACCAGTCAATTGTCGAGATGCATAGCGATACTGCGACTACCACTGAAGAACCTAGGAGCTGACGCGAGGCCAAAAGGCAACACGTGGTACTGAAAGTGATGTGTTCCCAGCTGAAATTGAAGATATTTCCTGAAGTATCGGGATAGGAGTATATGCGTCCTTTAAGTCCAGAAAGTATAGCCAATCATTTTCCTGAATCATTGGGAGAAGGATGCCCTGGGAAACCATCCTGAACTTTTCTTGGACTAGAAATTTGTTCATGACCCTTAGGTCTAGGATGGGACGCATCCCCCCTGTCTTCTGCACAAGAAGTGCCTGGAATAGAATCCCTGCCCTTCCTCCCTTTGTGGAACGGTCTCAACCACATGGGCCTTCAGAAGGGTGGACAGTTCCTCTGCAAGTACCCACCTGTGCTGAGAGCTGAATGAATGAGCTCTCGGTGGGCAATTTGGAGGTTTGGAATGCCAACTGAGGGTGTATCCAAGATGAACTATTTGAAGAACCCATCGGTCAGAGTTATGAGAGGCCACCTTTGGTGAAAAAATTTTAACCTCCCCCCAACCGGCAAGTTGTCCTGGACTGACACTTATACTGCGTCTATGCTCTGCTGAAGCCAGTCAAAAACTCATCCCTTGCTTTGACTGGGGAGCAGCAAGGGCCTTAGGTGCACACTGATGATGAGAATGAGCATGCTGGGGCTGAGCCTAGATAGGCTGGCGAGCCAAAGGAGTGTACCTACACCTAGAGTAGTAGTAGGGACTGCTCTTTGACTTGCCAAAAAACCTCCTAGATGAGGAGATAGTTGCAAAAGGTGTCCGGAGGGAGAAAGAAGAGATGGCAACAGTGTGTTTCTTGATCTGGTCAGCGACCTCCTCAACCTTCTCTCCAAAAAGGTTATCCCCCGGCAAGGGGCATCCACCAACCTCTGCTGAAAAGAATGTTCCAAGTCAGCCATGAGAGTCTGTCCATTGCTATACTTTGAGCAGAGATCCTGGATGCCACATCAAAAGTGTCGTAAGTGTGCCTGGCCAAGAACTTTCAACACACCTTCTACTGCTTGACCAACTGGCAAAAAGGCTCGACCTGCTCTGGAGGGAGCATATCGACCAAATCAGACAGCTGTCTCACCGAGTTCTGCAAGTAAACGCATGTGAAGACCTGGTATGATTGAATGCGGGAATTGAGCATAGAGGCCTGGTACATCTTTCTCCCAAAAGAATCCAGGGTTCTAGCTTCTCTGCCTGGGGGAGCCAAGGCATAGTCCCTAGTACTCCTGGCTCTTTTGAGAGTGGATTCCACAACCATGGAGTCATGAGGCAACTGAGGCCGCACAAACCCAGGCTCACCATGGACCCAATACTGGGTGTTGATCTTCTTGGGGACAACAGAGACCGACAAAGAGGATGCCCAGTTCCTAAAGAGGACTGCCTTGAGTACCTCGTGGAGAGAAGCCATCACAGCCTCCTTAGGAGGGGAGGTATAATCCAGAACCTCGAGCATCTTGGCTCTGGGCTCATACTCCACTTCTACAAGGAATGGAATAGCATCAGCCATTTCCTTCACAAAAGATGGGAAAGAGAGGCTCTCATGTGTAGACGGTCTCCGCTCAGGTGGTGGAGAGGGCTCAGAAAGGATCCCATAAGACTTGTCGGAGGATAAGTATCTGGGATCTTCCTCTGATTCCCATGAGCACTCCTCCTCGGTGTCAGATAGAAACTCTCTACGAGACAACAGAGACTGAGCCTGCCTCGATGCCGAGGAACCATGTCCTCGAGAGCGGTGTCGAGAGACTGGCTCCCGCCTCGACCCCGGTGAAGCTTCCTCCACTGACGTCAGAGGGGTGCCAGCCTGGGTGGCAGTCAACACTGGTGCCGCAAGCGTCGGAGGCTGCACAGCAGGCTGAGGGCCAGGCGGGGCCACAGTGGAAGGTATGGCAGGTGCAAGCACCCCCTGATACCATAGCACATCACTGCATGAGGCCATCCAGCAACTCAGGGAGCAAGGCCCGGATGCACTCATTGAGGGCCGACATCAGGAAAAGCTGGGGGGTCAGCTGAGGCACAGGTTGCAGAACCACTGGGGCCGATATGGGAGCAGGATCCTGGCTGCGTGGAGACAATTGCATCAGCACTTCCTGGATGGAGGGAGAGCAGTCCTCCCAGCACCAACGCTTCTCAGGTGCCATGTCATTCGATGCCCCAGAGCTCCCAGTACTGTGTATCGTGGGCGATCAGTGAAGGTGCTTCTTGGCCTTCACTCGAATCACATCACCCATGCTCCTCGGTGCTGACAAGGATGACGTTGAACCCTCACATCGCCTCGGGGTCGGGTCCAACGAAGGACAGACCTGGTGGGCATGTTCAGCAGGAGGCCTCGAGACAGGTGGAGACCCACTCCATACCTCATTGCTCCCAGTGTCTTGAGTTCTCAACACTGCCATGCTTACCGATACTCCCGATGCCAGTGGGACACTCGACATCAATGCCGATGTCGAGGAACCGGACCTGGCTCCAAAAATCTTTTTGCATTGAGCCTCCCGGAAAACCTGGGTTCTCTTCTTCATACGAAGGCAGAGAATATAGTTATCAGGGCTATGGTTGGGCCCAAGACACTGTAGACACCAAGAATGGGTGTCTTTTCCCTGAGATGGTCCCGTTGCACCGGGTACAATGTTTGAAGCCACTGGGAGTCTTTGTGGACATGGAAGGGAAGACCGCGCTGGCTAAATCAACCAGCTCGATAGTGCCTGAAAAAGGGGCAAGGCACGAAAAAAGGGGGTTCCTGACCAAAGTCAGGGCCTAAAGTCAGCCCACGTCAAAGGAAACTTAAATGCGAGCACAAGAAACCTAGAAAAAAAATGAAGGGACACTTTTTTTTTTAAGAAACAAGGCGAAAAAAAGGATACGAAAAAATAAAAGGCCAAAGGCACTCAAAAGCTCAAAACCCAGACGTGTGAAGAGACACTGAAAAAGCACAGCTTCTCTTCACGTGGAGAAAACAAAACCGAGAGGACTGCGTTCTTGAAGTGAGTGGGAAGGCACTCGCGCATGCGCAGTGGAGCACAGCTTGTGTGTCACAAAGCTCTGGGTTGTTGTTTTTTTACTTGGGCATAAATGCCAGACCGGACAACACGGATCGGCCTCTACCCACATGTGAGAATATGAAAGCCCACTTGTCCTCAGAGAATGATTTTGTTTGGTTTTTCTGTTAAAGCTCAAATGAAGATAAAGATTGAAAAGAATTGTGGGCTGTTACATACATGATACATACATTTCCAAAACAAGCTTAAATGTATAAATAAGCTTAAAACTATTTATCTACAATTGCATCTGCTATTTGAAGTGGGTAGTTTTGCTGTGAAAATGTACATGCTTAGTTTTAATTCTTTCCAGCCCGAGAAAGAAATATACATCAGTAGTTGAGAATGTTTGTCTATCTGGTGGTAAAATAACTCTCTGAAAACTTAACAGAATAGGACCAAATTTATTAATGGGGAAAACCTTGGTTCTGCCATGCTAGGATGCACCAAACAGGGCCAGTCTGCCAAATTTTATTCCTATGCAGATGATATGTTGCTTCTTGTCCCGGTAGATGATGGTTTAAATGCTTCTATACTAAGGGTAAATGATAGCATTATTTTAATAGAAACTTATAGAAAGATACAAAGGTTCAAACTCAACAAGGATAAAATTAAATTACTGTGGTTAAGTCACTGTACAAAACATATTCCAGAGTCTTTGACACTCCCAGGTGGTTTATTACTTAAAGTTGCGTCAACGTCCAGGGTTTTGGGAGTCCTTTTGGACACTTTTATCCTTTGAAGTACACGTTAACCATATTGTTAGCTCAGTGTTTTTGAACTGCATCAGCTTTGTACTTTATGCTGATTATTAGTCCAGGCTCTTATTTAATCTCATTTAGACCATTGTAATTGTTTGTACTCATCTATTTCGGTAAAGCTCAATTTTAAATTGCAGCTTCTTCAAAACACCCTAGCCAAAGTGATTTTCTATCTGAAGAAATTGATAGAGCTGCTCCTTCTCTCATTCACTTGTACTGGTTGCCAGTGCAAGCTCGGGTATTTTTTTTTTTCAAAAATAATGGTTATTGGCAACATATGATACAAAACACCAAACACTAGAATCACAAACATGAAATGCCATACAAGTTTTGAAAGTAACCCCCTCCCCCCTTAACCAATAGGAAGTGCTGCTGCCTATGCGTTTATGATCCTACTGTGTGCCACAGGTGTCAATGTATGCCAAAATGGCATCCACATTTGCAAAAACTGATCTCCCTTTAGTGAAGATAAATCTGAAATCCCCTTGCATTCCAGAGCAGAGAGCTAAATCGTAGCTGATCTCCAATGTGGAACCGCAGGTGAACTTGAAGAGAGCCAGGCTTGCAAAATTGTCTTCAAGAACACATGCATTCCAGGTGGCCGCCATCCTCAGACAGAAAATACATCAAAAAGCTGAAGTGCTGCTGGAGTCCATACCAGCCGCCAAAACTGAGATACGTGGAGGGGCATTTTCGAAAGGGACGTCCAAGCTGCGATTTGGACGTCCTTACAAAACGGCAAAATCCAGGGGCGGGGAAACCCATATTTTCAAAACAAGATGGACATCCATCTTTCATTTCAAAAATACCGTCAGAGACATCCAAATCCTTAAATTTGGACGACCCTAGATTTGGACGTCCCTAGACATGGACGTTTCTGACTTTTGGCAATTTTCGAAACCAAAGACATCCATCTCAAAAATGTCCTAATGCAAGCTATTTGGACGTGGGAGGAGCCAGCATTTCTAGTGCACTGGTCCCCCTGACATGCCAGGACACCAACCGGGCACCCTAGGGGGCACTGCAGTCAACTTCATAAATTGCTCCCAGGAAAATAGCTCCCTTACTCTATGTGCTGAGCCCCCCAAACCCCCCCAAAACCCACTACCCACAACTGTACACCACTACCATAGCCCTTACGGGTGAAGGGGGGCATCTAGATGTGGGTACAGTGGGTTTATGGTGGGTTTTGGAGTGGTATGGGCCTGGGTCCACCTGTCTGAAGTGCACTGCAGTACCCACTAAAACTGCTCCTGGGACTTGCATGCGCTGTCATGGACCCGATTATGACATCTAAGGCTGGCATAGAGGTTGGAACGACATATTTTGAAAGATGTTTTTTGAGGGTGGGAGGGGGTTAGTGACCACTGGGGGAGTAATGGGAGGTCATCCCCAATTCTCTCCGATGGTCATCTAGTCATTTCGGGCACATTTTTGTGCCTTATTCGTAAGAAAAACACGTCCGGGTGAAAACGTCCAAGTGTTCATCAGGTACATCCTTGTTTTTCTCATTTATGGGTCAAGGACGTCCAAGTGTTAGGCATGCCCAAGTCCCGCCTTTGCAATAATTATGTCTCCGACATGCCCCCTTGAACTTTGGACGTCCTTGTGACGGACTGCAGTTGGAGACGTCCAAAATCGGGTTTCGATTATACCGATTTGGATGTCCCTGGGAGAAGGATGTCCATCTTCTGATTTATGTCGAAAGATGGACATCCTTCTCTTTTGAAAATGAGCCCAATATTATTATTATTATTATTTGTAGCATTTGTATCCCACATTGTCCCACCTATTTGCAGGCTCAATGTGGCTTACATTATGCCGTGATGGTGATCCATTCCGGGTACAGAATTTCAAATGGTAATACATTTAGGTGCATACATTCATGGTACGGGAGAGTACATTTTGGTATTGCATACAAATGATTTTGCATTAAAGTGCATGGTACAGAGGAATGCATTATGGCATTGCATAGAGGTTTCTAAGTAATAGAGTGAGTTGTAGCATATGTTAGGTCATCGACTATAGCGATGTCGTTATCAATTTAGGAAAAAGATTGGAGTGCTTATTGTGTAGCTTTCTTTAATAGCAGTGAGGTTAATCAGTCAAGCAGCAAGAGTTCGGTTTTGTCTAGTTCGTGTAAAGTCTGTTTATTTTTTATTTAGGATAGAATGTTATGGTAAGCCTTCTTGAATAGGTTTGTTTTCAGTAGTTTGTGGTAGATTGTTAGGTCATGTATTGATTTTATGGCCTTCGGTAATGCATTCCATAATTGCGTGCATACGTAGGAGAAGCTGGATGCATATGTGGATTTATATTTTAATCCCTTACAACTGGGGTAGTGGAGATTGAGGAATGTTCTTGATGATCTTTTTGCATTCTGGTATTTCATTGTCCTCTTTGAGCAACTTTTTACTCCCTGATTATTTAATAGGTCCATTAACTCACTTGCAAGCTTCTTGCTTCTGAGTTACCTAAAAAGTTCATGACTAAGTTTTGCCTCTTTGGCAACTTAGTTTTGTATTTCTCTCTTGCTCTGCCTTATTACTGATTTACGACTAGTTTGAAAGTGTTTGTGCTCTCACATATTCTTCTCAGGTAGCTTCGCTTTCTATTTATTGAAAGATACCCTTTTTGCTTTGGACAGGAAAGGAGATTAGCCTGTGAAGTGATGGAAGCCCCCATGAGAAGGGCAGAGTGTAGACCCAAGGCTCCATAAAAGATCACCCCAGAAAGCAGGCAGAAGAGAGAGAGAAGCCTGGAGAAGAATGTTGTCTGCAGTCATAGAAAATGGATGGATTGGGCTGAGGATTCTAAGGTGTGGACCCTTAAGTGGGATCCCAAAGGTGGGCCTAGGAAGAGGTACTTACCTTAAAGTATTACCATGTGGGAGTGTTGTTGCACTTTTTGGACAAAGGTTTCTTGAAGTGAAGACTTTGTTTTAATTTTGGAACTGAAAGTAACAGTCGGAGCTGGAGGATAGGTCAAGGTAGAATGTTGTCCTGTCCAAGTGTCGGTGGCTGTACAACTGAGTTCCTACTACACAGTGAAAAGATCTCAATATCAAGTTATTGCTACTTGGAAAAGAAGTGTCTCTAAAAGAAAAATTACCCCCACAGAGCTGATTAGAAGTGGCTACAGGAAGGCTGATTTGCATAAGGCTGAGTTATGGAGAGAACCTGATTTGCATATTGTCCAAATTGTTAAACCAAGTGTTTTCTTGTTGAAGTAGAAGAGCCAGAAGGCTGCACGTACCATAATATCAGTTTTACCCATGGAAAGAGGGTACTAGGTGAAGGAAGTCCTGAACAGTAGATTTTGGAATTCACTCTGTGTTACAGTATCCAGATTTATGGACTACTGCACCTAGAGGAGATTATCTGGTTGATTTTTATGGTTAATACCTGAATGGAGTCCTTGATCCCTTCATCTCTGAAGGTTGGTGACTGTTCCTGATTACGGGTACCTAGCACCTACCCCTCATCCTTGAGGGGTTGCCCCAGGGGTCTCATCACAATATGCATTAAATGAGACTTCCAGTGGTGCAGTTAACCAAGATGGCTGCACATTAGAGAAGCTCCTTGGGTCCTCCCCTTAAAATACCCAGGTCTTCCCAATTTAATTCATTATTAGAGGGCTGCAGTTCTTAAAGCTGTAAAAGATCACTATGACAGGTGATTGGAAAAGCCCTGGATACACCTTGAACAGTCAATTATCACCCCTCACTCTATTTTTGACTATTTCCAGGTTAATACTAAAGATATGATGAAACAGTGGGCAGTGGTGCAGCAACACCTTTTTCTTGATCCGTTGTGCAAAATTTGGGACATAGCAAAGAAAGCTCAAGGTACTGCTGGAGTGCTCCATCCAGCAAGTAGACTGAGGAACTATGTTCCTTCTTCTTCAAAATATGTGAACCTGTTGTTGGGAAAATTGGAAGCTTTGAAAATGGGGTATTGTGGAGATTTGATAGCCTCTGACACAGTACTGTCCCACCAAACACTCCAGGATATCACAGCCCTAAAGATCCCTTTTTTTAATACTTTCAATTGCATGATTTTCTGCTGAAACAGGATGCTACATTTAATTTACACAAAGAACTTGTTTTAAATCCCTTTCAAATAAAAATCTATTGACTAGATTATGTAGAGATTTGGACTCACTGGAGAAAGGTGCTCCTTTTTCACACCAAAAAGTGTGGGAACAATGGCTAGCCAGTACCTTTGGGGACTACTTTTGGAAAAGAATCTATTGGTATATTTACCAATGTTCTAGTCACTAATTTATAAGCAGCTGCCATACATATTGGTTCTGCATCTATATTGGATGCCTCATAGGGAAATGAACATACATACCCCTAACAATAGAGAGGGACTACGTTGGAGAGGATGTGGGCAAGTGGGTACCTAAGAACATCAATGGTGCGAATGCCTTAAAAAGTATAAAATTCTGGGATCAAATTTGGGAGACCATTCTTAAGTGGACAGGGCTCTCTTTTCAAAGATCACTTGATATGGTCTACTAGGATATTTTCCTGAGGGTTTTGAGAAGCACAGACATGGATCTCTTGTTATGATCTTGCTTATGGCAGCAAAAATTACTATAGTGCATGTCTGGAAGGGAGTTTGTGGTGAGGAACTACACAGGTATGATAAAATTACAGCAGCACTAAAAGGTCATAGCAATCAGATTAAGATCAAATGGCTTCCGGTGGTGTGGTAATTAGCAGTGTGCCATATTTCACCTTTCTCTCTCAGAAGATGTACGCCTTTATTCTTTATTCTCTAATCTGCCTTACTAGCCGTATCTCCTCGCTGTAGTTAGGTTATTCTCCCCCCCCCCCACCCCCCCACAAGTCATAGGTGTAGATTTGTCTGGGCAGAAGATATATCTTTAGGGTGTTATATAAGGTCCCCTCTGGGTGGGGGGTGCTTTTGATTTCTATTTATTTTTCTATTTGAGTTTGATTTTTGGATAGTCTCTTAAGATTACTTTTCTTTTAATTGATGTATGATCCCGAATTTATTTATTTATTTATTTGTTTGTTTGTTGCATTTGTATCCCACATTTTCCCACCTATTTGCAGGCTCAATGTGGCTTACATAGTACAGTGATGGCAATCACCAATTCCTGTATGAGAAATACATGTTATGTTTCTGCTAGCAGGATGGGGAGGAGTGGGAATGTCTCTGCTAGAGTAGCTGGGAGGGACTTACCTGCCATTGGTCAGCTCGAGGTGTAGCTGACGTTTGCAGTGCTGACGTCAGTATCCAGGGTCTATTTGTTACCTGCTAGCCCAGGGTACGGTGCTTTGGCGTTTGAGCTATGTGCTTGCCTTTAGCCTGTTAGATATCTGTGTTTGAGAGCTTGTGCTGTGGAGGAGAGGTATTCTGTGTTGCCCTTTCTCTCTCTGTTGTGTTCCCTTGCTGTGTGTCTGTGCTGGGTTTGGTTCCTCTTCATTTCCCTTCTCTGGTTGTTTTCCCCTGGAGGGAGCAGCTGAGTGTAGTTTTGGGTTTCAGAGCAGCATTTGTCTTCCTGGGTATTTTCTCTTTGCTTCCCTGCTGTGGCCCCTCCCCTTTCCTGTAGCTGGTGTGTGTTAACCCTTTGGTCTCTGGTTCTGAGTGTGTTTGTGTGCTGTAGCCAGTGGCTTGCCTCTGGCTTGTATTTCTTGGTTTAGTTTTGGGTACTGCCTGCCCAGATCTGATTCTCAGTGGGGTTCAGCTTCTCCTAGCGCTGCTGCTGGTTCGGGAGTCCCTAAGTCCTGCCGGCTGACTGCAGGTAAGGGCTCAACTCTTACTGAACGTTAGCTAAATGCAGGTGAAGACGGTTAGCTGCCCCAGTTTCACTGTGCCTGCTGTTCCGTGGGGAGTACCGGTTGCCGCCGGCTGGTTCCTGTGTCCTCTACCTGTGAGGAAGCCTGTTCCTCACCTCGAAGCTGGTGTCCTTGGTGAGTACACTGAAGGCGGGCTCTTGCTACTGTGGTTCAGTCTACCCTGGGCTCCCCTTGACTTCCTTACTGTTGGGGGAGGGGAGGGGGTCTGGGCTCAAGGGCTCACAAGCGGGGTTGGAGTACAGCAGACAGATAACAATACAGGGTGGTATTGCGTTAAAGTTCATGAGTGACAGTGTACATTAGGTTGTCAGGAGAAAGAGTTAAGTTTTGTCCAGATCTGGTTTGAGTTTCATTTTGTTGTAGGGTTCAGGTGTTTAAGTTGGATCATTATGGTATGCCTTTTTGAACAAGTTGGTTTTTAATGATTTCCGGAAGTTTGTTAGGTCGTGCATTGTTTTCATGATGTTTGGTAGCGCATTCCATAGTTGCATGCTTATGTAGGAGAAGCTGGATGCATATGTTGATTTATATTTTAGTCCTTTGCAGCTAGGGTAGTGGAGGTTTAGGCATGTGCGTGCTGACTTTTTTGAGTTCCTGGTTGGTAAGTCAATGAGGTCTTTCATGTATACCGGGGCCTCTCCGTGAATGATTTTATGAACCAGGGTACAGATTTTGAACGCAATTCGTTCTTTGCTTGGGAGCCAGTGTAATGTTTCTCTCAAGGGTTTGGCACATTCGTATTTCGTTTTTCCAAATATGAGTCTGGCTGCGGTGTTTTGGGCAGTTTGGAGTTTCTTAATGATCTGTTCTTTGCATCCGGCATAGATTGCATTGCAGTAGTCTAGGTGACTTAGCACCATTGATTGTACCAGGCTGCAGAATATTTCCCTCGGGAAGAAGGGTTTTACTCGTTTGAGTTTCCACATTGATTGCAACATTTTCTTTGTTGTAGTTTTCGCTTGGCTTTCTAGCGTGAGATTTCAGTCAATAGTAACTCCGAGAATTTTCAGGCTGTCTGAGACAGGAAGGGTGTAGTTTGGGGTGCTTATATTTGTGGGTTTGTTCGTGTTGTATTGTGATGAGAGGATGAGGCAGTGTGTTTTTTCTGCGTTGAGTTTTAATTGAAATGCATCCGCCCATGAGTTCATGATTTGCTGGATAAGTTTGATTTCGTTTGTGATTTCTGTTAGATCGTGTTTGAACAGGGTGTATATCGTGACATCGTCTGCGTAAATGTAAAGGTTAAGGCCTTGGTTGGATAGGGATTTGGCTAGTGGGGTCATCATTAGGTTAAATCCTTAGGGTACGCCACATTCTGGTTTCCATGGTGATGATGTGTTCGAGTTTGATATCACTTGGTATGTTCTTGCGGTTAGGAGACCCTTCATCCAACTAAGTACGCTTCCACCGATCCCAAAGTATTCTAGGATGTTTAGTACTATTTTATGGTTTACCATGTCGAACACACTAGATATGTCGAATTGTAGGAGAAGTACATTTTTGCCAGTTGCAATTTCTTGTTTGAATTTGGTTAGGAGAGTAATTAGTACTGTTTCAGTGCTGTGGTTGGAATGAAATCCTGATTATGATTCGTGTAGTATTGAGAATTTGTTTAAGAAGTCGGTAAGGTAAGTTGCTTGGTTACCATGCTTTCCAGTAGTTTTATTACCACAGGGATAGATGCTACCAAGCGGTAGTTGGTGATATCATTTGGTTTTTTCTTTGAATCTTTAGGTATTGGGGTGAGTAGTATGTTGCCTTTGTTCTTAGGAAAGAGTCCATGTTGCAGCATGTAGTTTAGGTGTGATGTGAGGTCTGCTATGAAGCGTTTTGGGGCAGATTTTATTAGGTTGTTGGGGCATATGTCCAGTTTACAGTGGGATTTGGCGAACCTGTTAATCGCTAGGGTGACACTTTCATCGGTGAGGAGAGCGAAGTTTGTCCAGATTCGGTCTGCTGGATATTCACCAAGGGTTGGGTCCAGACCATCCATTAATTTTTCGGTGTCGGTGGTGTTCTGTGGTAACGTATTGCGTAGGTTTACAATTTTCTCTTAGAGTGCCAAATACAATCTGTTTTTGTGTTTCTTTTTCTTTCTTTCTTTTTTCTTATTACGTTGATGTTTATTTAAAAAAAATGTTCATGCTGCATATTTAGAGACTGTTTAACCATGGTTGTTTTGGAAATTTGTATTACGTATACAGAATGTTCAATAAAGATGGATAATTTTAATATGCAGTAATGGGGGAAAGACAACATGGATTTAGCAAAGAGCACTGCTGACTTCCTAATCTATTTGAATGTTTTGAAGATGTAATAAACATATGAATTCTAGAGTGCTGATCAATATAGCATAGCTAGATTTTTAGAAAGCCTTTTGATAGTCTTTCCTGAGAGTCTTGAAAAAAACTACAAAATCCTGAGATAGGAAACAGACAGTAGGATTAAACAGTGAGTTTTTTAGGTAGAGAGAGGTAATTAGTGCAGTGACCCAAGGATCCAGGGCCGTGCCTAGGGTCTCCGGCGCCCCCCTGCAGTTGGCCCCACCGGCGCCCCCCTGCAGTTGGCCCCGCCGGTGCGCCCCCCCCCCCCCCGAAAACGATCACTACACTACCCGCCCTCTTCTCCCCAGATCCTTTTCCTTTTTGTTTAAATTTACCTCTCCGGCGCGCGGCAGCGTAGCGTTAGTGAGAAGGAGGCGGCGCTCCCCCACCCCGACGTGTCTTCTTCCCTTCGCTCAGTGTCCCGCCTTCTTCTAACGTCATTTCTGACGTCAGAAGGAGGCGGAACCGAGCAAAGGGAAGAGACTGACACGTCGGGGCGGAGGAGCGCCGCCTTCTCACTAACGCTACACTGCCACGCGCCGGAGAGGTAAATTTAAACAAAAAAAAAAGGACAAGGATCTGGGGAGAAGAGGGCGAAGTAAGCATGGTGCGGCGGGGTGCCCCCCAGAGGATGGCGCCCTCCTGCCATGCTTACCTCGCTTACTGTGTCGGCACGGCCCTGCAAGGATCTCTACAGGGACTAGTGTTTAACATATTCATTAATGACCTGGAAAAGGGAGATGAGAAGGTGATCAAAACAGCTGACTTTGAGGAAGTACCTTATGAGACCAGGAAACTGGGCTTCCAAATGGGAGATTAATAGTATGTAGACAAGTGCAAAGAGATACACAATGGGGAAAAAATCCAAACTATGGGGACCTTTTACTAAAGATTACCCCATGTTAGCAGCAGCAGGGCCCCTAGGAATAAAATGGGTCCTGTGGCATACAGCATGCATTAATCTTCAGTAAAAGACTACCAATATGTACTCAATGATGTTATGTATTAGCAGTTACCACTCAGCAAACAGAAATTGGGATCATTGAGGACAATACATTGACATCTTCAACTCATTGTGTCACAGCAACTCAAAGGGAAAATAGAATGCTATGAATTACTTGGAAAGGAATAGAGAGAAAACGGGGAATATAATAATGACCTTGTATCGATCCAGTGTGTCTGTGCATTTCTGGTCACCACATCTAAAACATGATATATCAGAAGTAGAAAAGGTGCAAAGAAGGGTAACAAAAATGATTAAGGGAATGAAATGACTGCACTGTGAGGAAAGGCTTGACAGGATAGGGCTCTTTGGACTGGACCAAAATGACTGAAAGAAGAAATGATAGAGCCTGATGTACAAAATCATGAGTGATAGGAGATGATTAGTTTTAGTTCTATTTCTTTAATGGTTTGAATAAGAAATTAGAATACAATCATATAACATTTGCTAAACTGGATGATTGAAACATATCAGCAAACAGTGTAACAAAAACAGAGGGGATCAACGAATTATACAAGCACCCTAAGTTTCCGGGTATTTGTGAAACATTATCACAAATCCATATTTAGGATGTCTAGCAAAAGTTTCCATATTTTAATAATATACAGCCTACTCTTGTTTCTATCAGCTGCTGCTAGCTTATATTTACTAGTAAAACATACTGAGTTCCACCGAAAGAAGTGATTTAATTAAGACTCTTCCATGTATTCAAGATCATTTGCAATATAATAAAAATCAAGATATTGAAAAATTTGGATGAGGGTCAGAAAGATCTGATTTCAACTCTGGATTCTATAAAGGTCACCCAAATTTGGGCATAAATCATGCAAACTAGTTAATGAGCCATTAACAATTATTGACATTAATTGGCACTAATTAGGACATGCACAGATCTGCTTATGCGCTATTCTATAACACTGCACACTTAAATTGTCTTGTACACAACTCAAAAGGGGGCGTGACAAGGGAGGGGCATGGACAGGTTAGGAGCATTCCCAAAATTTAGGTGGAGAGTTATAGAATAGGTCATTTACGTGTCCAACTGTCATTAGTTGCTTGCTAGCATTTACTCCTGGTTTCAGCAGGTGTAACTCCTCAAACCCAAAGTTGGGCACTGGAATCTGTGCAAAATTTGCTTAGCACTAAGCGACCTTTATAGAATTCATGCTTAGCATGGACCTTAATGGCCTAATTTTGGGTATCATTTACTGAATCTGGCCTTAAATTTAAAAATTATTATTGTATATGAAATTGGTTCCTTTATCTTAAGATTTTGATTCATAGTTGTCCATACCAACTCCCAAAACATTTGCAGATGGGAACAATAAAAATCCTATGAGACATGTACCTACTATACTAGAACAGTGCCAGTATGGATTTGAAAGGGGATGGGACTTGATATACCCGCCTTTCTGTAGTTATAATGGTTAAATGGGTTTCAGGATGACGATGCGGAGCAACTGAAAGAAATCTCTGTGAACATGGAAGATCTACTGAGCTAAATTAACAAGTTAAAGAGTGATAAATCACCTAGACTGGATGGTATACACTCCAGGCTATTGAAAGAACTCAAACATGAAATTGCTGATCTGCTGTTAGTGATCTACAACCTGTCATTAAAATCGTCCATAATACCTGAACACTGGAGGGTGGCCAATGTGACGCCAATTTTTAAAAAGGGTTCCAGGGATGATCCGGGAAATTATAGACTGGTAAGCCTGACTTCAATGCTGGGCAAAATAGTGGAAACTATTATAAAGAATAAAATTACAGAACACGTAGATAAACATAGTTTAATGGGACAAAGTCAGCATGGAATCAGCTAAGAAAGGTCTTGCCTCACTAAGTTGCTTCATTTCTTTGAAGGCATGAAAAAACAAGTGGATAAAGGTGAGCCAGTTGATGTAGTATATCTAGATTTTCAGAAAGCTTTTGACAAAGTACCTCACTAGAGATTACTGAGAAAGTTAAGGAGTCATGGGATAGGAGGCAATGTCCTTCTGTGGATTAAGAATTGGTTATTGGACAGAAAACAGATGGTAGGGTTAGATGGCCATTTTTCTCAAGGGAGAAGGGTGAATAGTGGAGTGCCACAGGATCTGTACTGGGACCAGTATTATTTAACATACTTATAAATGATCTGGAAATCAGAAAGATGAGTGAGGTGATTAAATTTGCAGATGACACGAAACTATTCAAAATTGTCAAAATACATGTGGTTTATGGAAAAATTGCAGAAAGACCTTAGGAAACTGGAAGACTGGGCATCCAAATGGCAGATGAAATTTAATGTAGACAAATGCAAAGTGATGCACATTGGGAAGAATAATCTGAATCATAGTTATCTGATGCTATATACAGATACTTATTTTGTACCTGGGGCAATAGAGAGTTTAGTGACTTGCCCAGTCACAAGGAGCAGTAGTAGGAACTGAACCCAGTTCCCCAGGTTCTATACTATGCAATTTTCTAGCGGTCCATATTAGCCTATAAGTAATACAAAATAGAGAGTGAGACTAGAAGATATGAAGTGTCTCAGTCCTTTATTCCAGGAAATCAGGCAATCTAGTTGATCTTCAGCTACTGCTATCTCCTGTTCCCATAATTTTTCCAGACCTTTTGTAGGAGAGGGCAATTTGTCTCTTAAAAAATTGTAAAAGAAGCTACATGTCCTTTTTGAAAACTCAAAGGACACACTTCTGTTAAAGCTGGGGATTCCACCTAAATTTTAAGAGGTATATTTGCCTTAAGAATACTATGATGCAGTTTGTAATCATTTGTATGTATAGTAACTGAAATCTTTGTTTCACTACTTGAAAGGGGAATATCATCCCTGCATCTAGAATACATTGCAATTCTCATATCCCCTCTTTTGCTATTCAGGCCAAAATATCATTGATTTATTAATCTTTATCTCTGAATTTCATCATATGGACGCTTCAGTACTTCTTTTCCACTGAACTGCCTGCTAAAAGTATTTTTTGTCAATAATATTTGCACATAGAGAGTGCGAACAAATCTGGTAATTCAGCTGAGATTTGTAAAGGTTTGGGTATATTTCTAGAGGGCAAGTCCATTAACCATTATCTAACCAGATAGACTTATACCTCCCATTTCAGGGGAGGAGCAACATGGGATAGACTTTTCTATTTGGGATGTGAGATATACTTCTAAGTAAATCAGACTGGCCATTGTCAGAAACAGGATGCAGGGCTCGGTGGTATATTGGCCTAATCCAGAACAGGAGACAAGAGTAGAAGAAGTTCCAAGAAAGACCAGAAGTCCAATGTCTTCAGACAAAAGTTTATTCTCCAATTAAAGTAACATACACCATTCAGACCTTACACAGCCAGTGTTTTGGCATTGTGTCTTCCTCAGGTGTCACAACTTGATGTGTAGCTTAAAACAATAAGGAGAATAACCACAATATCAGCAAAAGAAACAGCAACGTAGCATCTGCAGTGCAGCAAGTCTAATCCACCTTGGCAGTCCTTATATGTTTGTATTGGATGACCCTGGCAAAGTAAGCAGCAATCATTTGATCAAGTACTTTACAGATGGGCTGATAGAAGTCTAAATACTATGGGTGCACCCACTTCAGGATGTTACAGGGGTCAATGGTTTAGAACCTTTAATCAGATGTTTAAAAAACATATAGGCAGAGACCTTAAGACCCCAGGTCCAGCTTATTAGTCCACCAAAAGTGGGTCTGCAATCCGACTGTCATTTTAGGGAATTGACCCAGGGTGAAAGTCCCACCATCCAAGCCCTTCGCTCCCCCCCCCCCCCCCAAAAAAAATAAATAAATAAATAAATAAAGTTCTCAGTGTTTCCACACTAATGCATGTACACAGTGCTCTACAGTGCTTATGAGTATTCTGGAACAACAGACCCCGGACTCGACTGACAAAAAGGACATTGGAGGCAACAGGAAATAAAGTGACTTACTCTAAGTCACAAAAGGTGTGCCATGTCCCCTACCTTAACGCAAGTGGCGTCCTCAGACTGCGCGGGGTCCCGTCGACACGCACACTTGACTGGCACTGCCTGAGCCATGTGTGTGTAGTCCTTCTCTAGGTTTGTTCAGAGAGTGGTGGTTGCAGGCTCCTTGATTGCTTTGCTTCCACCCACCTGGGTCTGCTCTCCCTCTGCCTGGCTTCCCTTGCTTCTCTCCTATTGGTCTTCCGGTTCCTCCTTCCCCATGGCTGTGCCCCTTCTTCCTGCTGGTCCCTGTTGATGTCAGACACCAGCACTTTATCAGCTGAGCTCTCCCTGGACTCGATGCTTTGGTTTCTACTTTGGTAGGTGTTACTTGCTTAGTAGTGTGCTTCTCCTCTACTTTGTTCTTCGTTGCTGACTTTGCCTGTACCTGGATTACTCTCGTGCCTGCTGCCTGCCTACTGACTCTGCCTGTACCTGGATTACTCTCTTGACCTGCTGCCTACATACTGACTTTGCCTGTACCTGTACCTGGACTACTTTCTTGCCAGCTGCCTGCCTACTGACTCTGCCTGTACCTGGATTACTCTCTTGACCTGCTGCCTGCCTACTAACTTTGCCTGTACCTGGATCACTCTCTTGCCTGCTACCTGCCTGGCCATCACGTTCATCACCCCGCTTCCTGCTCCATCTCGTAAGCCCTGCAGGCTGCCCCGCACCTAGAGACTCAACCTCTGGGGAACGGCAGTCAGCGCAGGTGAAACCCAGGTTTATCCAGCTGCCAAGCAGAACCTGGTCCGAGTACTGGGCTCGGCAGCGCTCTACTTGGTACAAGAACTCACAAGTCTAACAAAGTGTCAGTTCCTGAGCAGAAGGCAAACCCAGAAGATCCAAGTTCTCGGCCCATACTTCTAACCACTATGCCATCTCCTCTCATGTAGGATGGCTGAGGACACAAAGCTACAGCTATATCCACCCTCACTATGAAATGAGATGCAGGCATGGAACATTTAGGTCAATGCCATATGACTCAAACAACCTTATCCTTGTCTTCTAGGAAATTATGAATCCAAAAGGACCTGGAGACCCTAGAGAACTCCTTCTAGGCCCTCTGGAAGACCCAGGCTCAGCTGCTGCAGCAGATTAAAGAGAAATGCTGGCAGCAGGAAAATATAAGCTCCAGACATTAAATTTCCATTATTGTCAAATGAATGGCATACTGTAAATAACAGGATTGAGGAAAGCCATGGCATGGCATTTAATGCATGCTCCTAGAATGCATCAAGAGTACCTGCCCTGTGCAATGTGTGCACAAACCCACCTTGTCCTTCCAGAGCAACATGAGGAGAAGAGGAGGGGAAAATGATACTCACCACGGTGTCCATCGTCAGTATGTACATGTGTGGTTGTTCTGTGCAGAACTGCAAAGTCACCAGACTCAAGGAGGGAGACTTTTTCACACACTGCTGGTTTGTAACTTGCATCCCAATCACTGCCAGATTCTTGAATTCCTGTATTCTACACATTAAAATGCATAGGTAAATCATAGGTTACATCTTTATTTGATTTTCTGATTTCTGTGGCTCTAAAGCTATTAATTAATCACTAAAATGATAATTCTCATCTTTCTGTTTATATGTGAGAGAACTGGATTTTGTTGTATAGAAAATATGAAAAAATACTAGAACATAATTTCCCTTTTAATAGTTGACATGTTAGGAAATGGAAAAAATTAGATGGATTTCTATCCAATAATAACCCCCCTGTTTACTAAGCTGCGCAGCAAAGCCGACACAGCCCATTCAAAGTGAATGGACTGTTTTGGCATTAGCGCATGGCAACCACTAGTGCGGCTTAATAAACAGGAACATAAGAGTTCAATTTTCTATCATATCATGTCTTTCACCTATACCTTTATAGTTCAAGGACGGATTCCATAAGACTACAGCCAGACCATTTCATCTAGGAATTATAAAATTAAGCAAATCATGTAATTAAAGAGACCAAATTTATGGACGAGAAACATTTTCCTTCTAAACAAAAAATAATAGCCTTAAGATCTTAAGGAAAGAAGAAGTTGATTCCACAGGTCGGCAATCTGATACTGAATGAAAGAGGACAGTTGCCTAATCAATTTTAATTTTCTTAAATATTGAAAATCTTAACAAAAAAAAAGATTTCACGTTTTATAGATCACTAGGTCTAACATGTAGAGAGGAGCTTCTTAGATCAAAATTCTACAGGAAGCCAATGAAGTTTAGAATAAAAGATTTTAAATGACTCATATTTGGATAAACCAAACCTTAATCTGATAAATGAGTTCTGAACTAACTGCAAATGATTAATAAGTGATTTAGAACAAATAATTAAGATGAGATTACAATCGACAAGCTTTGATAATATTAATGATTGCATCAGGATCCTGAACACTTCAGGTTTAAAGTATTTTCTGATGGCTCTTAATTTTCTTAATGTGAAAAAGAATTTTTGATAACTGATTATACATAGCAATGCACGCTCAGTAAATTATCCACTTCCAACCCCAAATTTTTAGATTGAAGATCTAAATGGAAATTGTGCAGGTCTACGATAGGGTTTCTTGCAATCAAGAATTGGCTTTATTTCTCCCTCTTGGAACTGGGCTACTTGGCAGTGCTATATGTGCAAAAAGCAAACTCTAAGTGCCCCCTCATTTCCAACATTGCCATAGTGACTCTAGGGATGCAACCATATCATCAGAGTAGTCTCTCTGGCAACAGCAAGCACACATTTCTTCTTGTTTCACCCTAGAAGGTGGCTGCCTCCCAGTTAGCCATGTCTTGACCACAGCCCCATACAGAGATGCTGGCTTCTCAACCCTTTCCTATATCCTACCTTTCCCCCATATGTCTAATAGCTATTCACCTCTACAGTAGAGTACATATAGGCCTATAGTTTATAAACCTTTGACCTAGGTTAAGTTGCCTCTCTATTTCCTGTCCAGTATCTTGCCGGGCCAACCTAGTGCACAGGCTTCTTATTGGTGTGGCCTAAAGCTTACTGCTGTGCCACACATGGCTCCAGTTCTACCTTCTCCTAATCCATCTTCTTTCCTTCCTGCAGTGGGAACATCCCAAGCTGCTGGGACACAGGATACCACCAGCAGAGAAGATAGTGGGGCAGAGGTGTAGCCACGGGTGGACCTGGGCCCATCCAATTTGGGGTCAGGCCCACCCAGCAGCAGTGTTCCTGCACAGCGATTCCAGTCGCAGGCTCGGCTCGCAGCAATTCCCACACGCTGCCTGCCGCTCAACAATCTCCTTGCAGCTACTAAGCGCTAACCCGGAAGCCTCTCCTCTGCCGCATTTTGACTGGGCAGAAACCGGATGTTGTGGCAGCGTATGGGAATCGCTGCGAGCTACAGGAACACTGCTGCTGGCCGGGCCTGCAAGGAGGGTGAGGGAAGATGAGGTGAAAGTTGCTGCACGGGGGAAGGGATGATGGGGAAAAGATGTTGCACAGGGGAGGGAAGACGGGGGACAGCAGCTGCACAGGGGGGAGGGAAGATGGAAGGAAAGATGCTGCACAGGGGGGAGGGAAGATGGAAAGATGAGGCATAGTGGGTGGGGGAGATGCTGCATGGGGAAGAAGGGAGAAATGCAGCAAAGGGGTGGAGGGGTGAGGAAGGGATAAGTCTTGCCTGCTTATGAGGTGGAGGGGAGGGAGACATGCTGCATTGAGAGGGGATAGGTGGTGAGAGGGGGAGAAATGTTGAACATAGGGGTGGAGAGGAGGGAGAAATGGTGGGCATAGGGGTGGAGGGAAGGGAGAAATGTTAGACATGATGGTAGAGGGGAGAAAGGTAGAGATACTGTATGGGGAGAGAGTTGTTGGACCCAGAACACAAAAGAGAGGGAGAGAGAGATGGTGGACAGTGGGAATGAGAGGGGGAGATAGACATGGGGGCAGATGAGAGGGAGGGAGAGGTACACAGTAGGTGGTGAGGGGGGAAAATGCTGGGCCATGGGGAAGAGGACAGGAATGAAGAGAGAAGGGGCATGAAAATGTAAGGCTACCAGGGTGGGGTGGGGAGGGGATCAGATGCTGGTTAGAAGGGTGGAGGGAGGAAGACGATGGGAATGGTGGAACCCTGTGGGAGAGGCCAAGAGGGGGAGGAGGGGGTGGCAAGGAAATTAATGAGAGATAGTGATTACAGAGGGTAGAAATATGGTAATGGGGAGTAGATTAAAGATAAAAGAGAAAGTAGGGATGGGGAGGAGTAAGATGGGGAATGGGAGAACTAGTGGGTGAAAGAAGAAGATGGAAATTTGATAGGTAGTTGAAAAGTAAAAAGGAGACAAAGAAGGGTGAGAGAGAGGCAGAAAAGAGCTAAAAAGGAATGATGATCGATATGTCAGAGGCAGGAATAGTGAGGGAACAGACAGGAGAGAGGAGAAAAGACAAATGGACTGCAGCCGCTTGAAGAAGAATTAGCAGACGACAGAGAGGAAAGCAGAAAAGAGAAATTGGAACCAGCAAGATGGAAAAATAAAATGTCCAGACAAGAAAGGTAGAAACAAAGCATTTTATTTTGAATGTAATGGCAGGTGGGAGATTGGAGGGGAGGCAAAGAGGAGAGGGAATCGGGGAGGGGAGCCCTCCTTTATTTTCTGACCTGGGCCAAGTAAGTAGGTCTAACACCAGTCCTAACCCTTGCTGTATAGCTGGTGAGGATTCCCAGGCATCCCCAGCTAAGGACCTCCTTAATTACTTCTGCATGTATATTTTCATCTTGCTCTATGAAAATATACATGCAGAAGTAATTAAAATTTTATGCGTTTGTTGTAAGCTTGAATTTATACAGGAGTTAGAAAACGTTATTATGACAAAGAAAGCAAGATTTTTCCCTGTCTCAGTTAGCTACAACAGCTTACATTTTATTTGGCAGTGGAAAGGTTAAGGCTCCTTGTCCTGTTATCCAACAGGACAAGGATGAGGACTATGTTTACAGGGTAGGTTTGTTGTTAGTACCTGACTGGACTTGCTGATTAAAAAAAAAAAATTCAAGAAAATGTCAGACTAAGGAACATAGAAAAAGTACAACACTGAGGGATATTAGTGTTGCAATGAGGATTTTTTAATCAAAGTAGCTCCTAATCAGTGTAGTATGACTTCCATTGTATGACATAAGCACAGGGAACAGCATCAAAGTTCACCCTCCCTACCTGCTTAATAGGTATAGCTGTATTAATGCCATCCGGTGCATATGGACAGTCTCATTGGTTGAGATTTATAATCATGAATCATTAAACTCCTGTTGTATTGCCCTGTAACAATGCACATTTTCTGCCATCTCATGTAGGACAGAAGCCTGCACAGTTAATTCACTATTTGATTTGCTTCTGTTTGCAGGGCAACAATCTGATCTCCCTGTGCTGCCTGCAGTTGTATTTGCTTTCTTAAAGAATTTGCTTGGTTACATAAGCAAAAATTCTCTTTCACTAAAAACTCATTCTGCAACTCAATCTCTTCTGTATGTTTCTCAGAAAATTTAAAATATTCCTTTAATATACTCAGCTCATCTTTCACTGCCTGTAACTCAAGCTTAGCTGATTCTCTCTTGGCTGTCTCTTGAACTAATGCTTTCAGGAACAGCTGTCCCACCTGTGATCCTGCCTTCTGCTCTGTTTTATTATACTGAGATAAATCTACATTTACTAATTGGTGGCAGGGGTCAACCATCTAAAGTGAATGTTGATACTTCAGTACCTCATGAACCACAGGGGGCCAGGGGCCAGAACTAGCCCACTTAGGAATAGACCCTATCTAATCATCTCCCCCTTTGTGTTTCTTTAATCATGCCAACATATCTGTACATATAACTACTATTCTGGACAGTTGGTTATACTATTTTTGACACAGCTCAAAAGAAGTAAAGGCTGACCACAGACTAAACCAACTCAGGACATGATGCTGAGAAAATGCTTTATTGGTTATTCAAGGGACCCGACACGGCAAGGAAATGCTCACAATCAAGATAGTAAATAATACAATCGTCCAGCTCAGCATTAGAGTCCAGGATGTCATTGACTTTGAACTCAGGATCTGGGACAGAAACAAGAACAGGTACATCCTGTCAGCCTGGGTGCCAGCTGGAGGAAAGCAAGGGTCTTAATAGTGATACGTGGAAGGCACTGTGTATTTTTATGGTTGATGGCAAGAGGAGGTGGTACATTACTGATCCTAAATGCTTCAGTACAAAAAAGGGTCTGATGAATCGTAGAGCAAATTTATAGGACGGCAACCAAAGCCTTAAATTCTTGGTGCTGAGTCAGACTTTCTGACCTGGTTGGAAGATCTGTGCTTTATGCCTAAATCGGTCTGAGTGGCATTTATAGGCTGCAGAGGTCTGTTGGAGATGTAAGCATACCTGCTTCCAACGTCCTGGACATCATTGGCTGCCTGTTAGGCTGCTGGTGTCTCTGAGGCTTCTGGGATGGGTAAGAAAATCCAAGGATGGCGTCCATATATAGCATAGAATGGAGACATCTGAGAAGAATCATGGGTGTTATTGTTGTATGCAAACTCTGCCCAGGGGAGAAGCAATGACCAGTTGTCTTGACAAGAGTTGACATACATCCGAAGGAAGGTCTTTAAGGTCTGGTTAACACATTCAGTTTGTCCATTTGTTTGCAGGTGGTAGGCAGAGGAGAATAGTATTTTGACAACTAAAGAGGTGCAAAGTTGCCACCAGAATTGAGATGTGAACTGAGTGCCTTGGTCACTGAATATTTAAGGAGTCCATGTAACTGAAAGATATATTGGAAGAAAGCATTAGCTAAGGTGGTCGCCAACGGGAGATTAGGCAGAGGCACAAAGTGAGCCTTTTTGGTGAAGTGGTCGACCACAACTCAAATAACAGTATGTCTGTTTGAGACAGGCAGCTCAGTAATGAAATCCATGAAAATCTCCTGCCATGGTTCCTTGGAAACAGGCAAAGGTTATAAGAGGCCCCAGGGACGAGTGTGTGGAACCTTATTTTGAGCACACTTAGGACAGGTGAGAATGAACCATCGCAAATCGTGGGCTATCTGAGGCCACCAGTAACGACACGAAATCAGGCTTAAGATCTTCCAAATTCCAGGATGTCCTGCTAACCAAGAAGCATGGGCCCAGTGAAGGACCTGTCCTCGTTTTCAGAGAGGCACTAATGTTCGTCCTGAAAGAGGAACAAGGTTTGCAATAGCCAGGACCTTAGCAGGATCCAAGATAAATTGCAGTTCCTCTTTATGTTCAGTCTGTTTAAAGGACTTGAACAGGGCATTGGCCCGTACATTCTTCTCTGCAGGATGGAAGGTCAGGCAAAAATTGAAACATGCAATAACAATGACCATCTAAGCCTGTCATGGGTTTAGACGCTTAGCCTCCTGCAGGTATAAGAGATTTTTGTGGTCAGTAATGACGGTGAATGGATGAAGTGTCCCTTCCAAGAGATGCCTCCATTTTTCTAGGGCCAGTTTCAAGGCTAGGAGTTCTCGATCCCGAATCGTATATTTGCATTTGCTGGGTGTAAATGTTTTGGGCAAAACAAAAGTAAGGGTCTAGCTTTCCTGCCGGAGAGGCTTGGGACAGTATTGCCCCCGCTCCAAGAGCCGACACATCTACTTCAAGAATGAAGGGTCGCATACGCAGGGGTGTAGCCAGACCTCGCCGGGAGGGGGGGCCAGAGCCCAAGGTGGGGGGCACTGTTTAGCCACCCCCCCCCACCACCGCCACATTGGACCCCCTGCCGGCCTGCCGACGACCCCCTTGAACCCCCCCTCCCGCCACCAACCCTTCCCCGCCGTCGCCGCCCGCCCCGCCGCCGCATCAGATACCTTGTTTGCTGGCGGGGGTCCCCGAACCCCGCCAGCCGAAGACAGTCTTCTTCAGCACCGGAGTAGCGCCTTCGTTCAACGAAGTTCCTGGTGCGATCAGCTGTTTCAACGCCTTACGTCCTGCACGGGGCTACATGCACGGCAAAATGAACGGGCTTAACATTGAAGACTGATGAATTGATCTACTGAAGACTGCTGGTCCTGAAGCAGCTAATGTGAAATGGGACCTGTTGACCAGGGTCCGATCATGGTCTTGGCTGAAGTAGGCTGCTCGTCTGCTTAAGTTAAGTAATTCTCTAGGACTGTACGGCAGTGTGATGCATTTATAAATTGAAAGAATAATTTAAAAATTAAGGAGGTTTTTAGCCACCGATGATGATGAAGCCCTAGCCCTCACCTTGTTATTAACATGGAGAGGTGCTTCTAGAGGCGTTTTCCTCCAGAAAAGTTATACTTATGCTTACATACTAGTGACTGTGTTTCTATATTTATATGCATAGTTAAAGTAGGAAACCAGTTCCCTAATAATATCTATAGTTTATCTCTATATATCAATTGTTGAAACATCCACATTTTGGGCACTGGCCCGGTGCATTCAGCTTTGCAGATCCTGAGATTGTTTTTGCCACCGAATGCAAATATCTTGGAGTTCTATTACACTCAATGCTAACTTGCAAATTTAAAATAAGGAACGTTATTCAGAAAGCCTTCTTTAGGTTAAGATTATTAAGACATTTGAAGAATTTGTTATCTGAGGTAAATTTCCGGACAGTTTTGCAAACTTTGGTATTATCTGTTCTGGATTACTGCAATTCTCTGCACTTGGGCCTCTCTAAATCGATGATTCATTCTCTTCAAATTGTGCAAAATTCTGCTGTTAGGCTATTCTGCTGTTAGGCTTCTGACAGGTTTGTCAAAACCTGATCACATTACATCAGCTTTGCAAGATTTGCACTGGCTTCCTGTGCTTCGATGGATTAGGTTTAAGGTTTTGACCTTAATTTTTAAGGCCTTGAGCAATGATGCACCCCTGGCATTAGCTTCATCTTTAAGACTGTATCAGTCATTTCATAGTTTACATTCTGCAGATAAACTTTTATTGGATATTCCTTCCATCAAGTGTATTAGACTTGAAGCTAACTGTTCAACAATGCTTCAGATTGTGGGCACATCTCGTTGGAATTCTTTGACTGTGAACATATGTATTATAACTATGATCCTTCAGTTTAGGAAACAGTTAAAATCCTTTCTTTTTACCCAGGCTTTTTGAGTTTAGCTTGAGTATTATTAGGCCTGCAGCCACAAGTTTCTAGTCATGGTAAGGGGAGTTCATTTGGTGATCCTTTGTTGTAGCTTTTGTGTATTCTGCTATGCTTTTTGTGTCTTTTATTGTGTATGTTTCTGATGTAGATTGTAAGCTCTCTTGAGAAGGGACTGTCCTTCCCCATGTTTAAACTTGTACAGAGCTGCGTAACCCTGGCAGCGCTATAGAAATGCTAAGTAGTAGTAGTAATGTACACCACCTAGAACTAAGTGCAGTTTAGAAATGTTTCAAATAAATAAATATATGAATAGCTATAGGCTGAGTCCGAGTAAGTAATGGCAAATGCAAGATGATTTTGTGATTGGAGTTAATCCCCCAATGCAGCAATAGTGAAACAGGGGCCTTCATTGGGATATGGGTTGTCTGTGATAAGTGCACTGAATTCTAATTTATTTTAAGATATTTTGCACACTGATGTTATAAAAAATGTTGCATTAAGGAGTATTTTTGGACCGGTGATTATAACTTATAGTTCAAAGCTTTACAAAGTTGTAATAGCAATGAGCTATGAAGGTCCTTTTTCTAATACATTAGTCCGCTGGTTAATGGTCAATATTTTGTTATACTGAGTGGTTTGTCATTCTTGCCACACTTGCAATAGTGATCTTGCAATCTGTGGCCCCCAGCATTGATGGGAAATGAGCCATTTCATAAAACTGACTCGTTGTTTCCAGTTTCTGCAGCATATCTTGAAAGAAGACTATGTAGTCAGCAGTGTGGATGAAAAATGTCCTCAGAAACTGAATGATAAGCCGAGACCAGTAGTAGCTGCCAAACAACAGCCAAGAAACTGCCAGTGTCTAAACAGGCAACAGCTGTAGTGATCTTCAGGTGGACTATCATGGGTCGTCCCTGCTGGGTAATGGACAAGAGCACAGCCTCTACCTGCTGGCAGAGAAGGATGATGGCTTCCGTATCAAATTGAAATCTGGTGGTACCTTGGTCATCTGTGGAGTCAAAAAGCTGGACCCTGGGCCTATATATTCTCTGATAAGGCTGTCTCCACTGGGACCTCCTTTGTAGCATGTGGCTCTGCATCATTAATACCTGTACAATCACCTCAAGCCCAGTAGGAGCATTCCTTGAAACCTAGCACCTGCACCTCACACAAAAACACAAACACACATAAAGAGAGACAAAGACAAGCAGGTCCAGACAAAGACACCCCAGTACAGGCAACCAAACATAGACAATAAGAGAAGATCAGAAAGCAGAAGCAGGAAAAGGTGGAGGAGAGAGAAGGAAAGAGGGAATCAGCAGGGCTGGCTTTAGGGGGGTGTAAGCAGGGTATTTACCCTAAACCCCCAGGCTGCAGAGGTTTCCTAAGCCTGCTTAAAACTGAAGGAGATGCAGCCTGCAGGTGGGCATTGAGGTCCCCTCCCATTTTTGTTGATGGTCCCGGCTGGCTCAATTACTTCCATTGAAAGCAATGGAAGTAAAACCCGGCTGGCTCAATCCGTCCTCCTTTTTCTGGAGCCATATGGTAACCCTAGGGTCCCTACATGTTTAACACAAGCTCTGGGAGTCATAATGGAATAGATCAGAAAGGTGAGTATGGAGGGCTGAAAAAGACAAAGAAAGTTAAAAGGAGCAAAGAAATCCTTTGTGGAAAATAATTTCAATCGGGCAAAGGAACTGCATGCAAATCTTCTCTAGCCACCAGCACCATAAGCATCGTCCCAAAAGACATGTAAGGTCAGCATTTGTGCATTCAAATTACCACCATGGACATCCAGGGGCTTTGCAAAACATGTCATGGATCTGTATGCAGCAGCATTGCCTCTATCATGCCCCCAGCACTGCTATTCTATAGATCTTGAAATGCACAAATGTAGCTGGTCCCAGTTCTAAAATCATTTACACACAGAGGTTATTTCCAGGTGAAAACCCAGGCTTGTAGACCTGGAAAAGGTCATGCAGGACTTCCAAAATGACCTCCTTATTAGAGAGCTGCACGGGAACGGGGTTCGCGGGAATCCCGTGGAATCCGCGGAATTCCCGCAGGGACGGAGGCAGTTCCTGCAGGGTTCCCACGGGGATGGAAGCAGCTCTGCAGGGTTCCCACGGGGACGGAGGCAGTTCCTGCGGGGATGGAAGCAGTTCTGCGGTCTTCTCGTAGAAGTGTAAATAGCACCTTCACCAGCCTCTCATCTACCGAATACCAATTTCTTTGAGTGCTGTCTTCTCCTCCTCTTCTTCTTCCTTGCTTTAACAGCACAAATGTGGAAAGTCTTCCATTAAAGAGGTGGTAGAGTTACAAATAATGACGGAATTCAAAAAGGCGTGGGATGAGCACAGAGGATCTCTAATTAGAAAATGGAAGTTATATAAAACCTAACCTTAAATGGCTGCATGTGTGTGGATGTGTCAAGTGACGCTTAGATGGCGACTCTGGCTGTGATGAACTAGGGGTGATGCCTGGCAAACTTGTATGGTCTGTGTCTCATACATGGCAATCTGGTTTAGGATGGGCTGGAAAGGGCTTAGACAGCAACTTCAGTGGCTGGAACATGAGGACAGTGCTGGACAGACTTTTACGGTTTGTGTCCCACAAATGAGAAGACGAATAGACTGGAGTGGGCTTCAACGGCAACTCCAATAGTTGGAACATAAGGATAGGGCCAGATAGACTTCTGTGGTCTTTGTTCCAGAAACACAAAAGAAAGACCATAATCAAGTATATAATATCACACTCATTGATTTAATGATGAATTGATCATGAGTGTGACTATTGGCAGAGTGGATGGACCGTTCAGGTCTATTTGCTGTCACTTACTATGTTACTATTAATCTTCTTTGCTACCAGGCTGGTGCACAGACCTCAGCTCTGACACAGGCACGAGAATCAGATGTCACCTGACCTACTGGCGCGTGCATGTGGCGACCTCTTAGCACACAGTGCAAGTGAATCAGAGACAAGTCTTATATGTGCGCACCAGAGTGTTCCAACTTCCGATCCTTCCTTGCCTACAGTGCTGTGGCTCAAATCCAGAGAGAGACTGAGGGAGCTGACTGGAATTTTCTTTTATGTACCATTAAATTCTTACGGGGATGGGTGGAATGGGTTAAATTCTTGCAGGGACGGGTGGGGACGGGTTGGAATGGGTTAAATTTTTGCGGGGACGGGTGGGGATGGGTAAGATTCCAGCGGGGACGGGTGGGGACGGGTAAGATTCCAGCAGGGACGGGCGGGGATGGTTAAGATTTCTGTCCCCGTGCAACTCTCTACTCCTTATTCTGAGTATTGTCCCTTGGAAGCTTATTAATGGGTCCTGCTCACAGATCACTTTAAGACCTGGAAAATTGTGGGGTAAGGGAAAGGGGAAGCGAAGTCTCCAATCATCTTCACAGACATTATAAACATTATTTAACAGGGAATCTAAGATGACTCTTGCCAGCAAGATGCCTTATTAGATAAAGAAAAAACATACCCTAGTTGCATGACACTAAGAAACTTGCTGTTTATAAATACTCTTATACAGCTTCCCCGACCCAGGACACAGACTTCCTGTTTCTGTGAGGGCAGGATACTGCAGAGCCATCTGTGCACACATGGCTGAGAGGTCCTATGCTGCCTTTTGATGAGAACATTGCCACAGTTTCTGTGAGTGATCCGATGGCAGCCACAAGTAAGGGGCTAGTGGGGCTGCAAGGAAAGGAGCTGCCGCAGGGAACAGGAGAATTTGGAGAAGAGCTAAAGGGGGTGCGTGGGTGAGAAATAAGGACCCAGAAGAAAGATGCTAGAATGCTCAGGGGAGGGGAAGGGGGAATAAGGGCACAGAGGAGGACAAGGAAATAAAAATGAGGTGCTGAATTTGGGGGGGGGGGGAGAGAAAAAGGATATATAGAAGAAATGCTGGACATTAGGGAAGAAATGGGGGGAATTTTGGATAAAGAGAGGAATAGGACACAAAGAGAGCATGCTAGATAAGAGGGAAGGGATGGTGCAAAAAATTCTGGATAGACTGCACACAGAGAGGGGATACTAGATAAGGGAAGGAATGCGGGGGAGATCACAGTACCAAGGAAGGAAACGACAAAGGGCATGCTGGACATGAGGGAAGGAATGGGGGAGAGTATCGACACAGGGAGGAAGAGGACACAAAGGTGATGCTGGGCATGAGGGAAGGAATGGGAAAGATTCTGGACAAAGGGAAGGATAAGAGCAGGATCACAAAGGTGAGCTGCTGGAAACCGGGGGAAGATGGGCCATGTCAGCAATGCCACATGGCAGCCGCTAGCAGAGCTTTGTGAATGGGAGGGTTAGTTTGTATGCGGTGAGGGTCTATCTGCATTCTCTGTAACCAAGGGCAAATAATCCGCTTGGAATTTCTATGTAAAGATCTGTAGTAATCTAGCTTGTTTAGTTTTCCCAATAGCTGTACAGATGTTCTAGGGCCCACTGCGTATTTATGGTGCTACCTTTCCCTAGGTATGGTCCTTGTAATTTGAGTTTAGGAACTAAGTCAGAATGGTATATTCGCTCTAGGTCCTGAGTGAATTTTTGTACAGTTTTGTATTATTTCACAATATGCTGACCAAATTTATGTTGCTGTTACTGAGATTGTATTAAAAACAATTTTTTTTTGTACATCATGTTTTATACAGAAATAAGAACATAAGAATAGCCATATTGGGTCAGACCAATGGTCCATCTATTTATTTATTATTTATTTGGATTTTGCTCACACCTTTTTCAGTAGTAGCTCAAGGTGAGATACATTCAGGTACTCTGGATATTTCTCTGTCCCAGGAGGGCTCACAATCTAAGTTAGCCCAGTATCCTGCTTCCAAGAGTGGCCAATCCAGGTCACAAGTACCTGGCAGAAACCCATTTAGTAGCAGCATTCCATGCTACCAATCCCAGGGCAAGCAGTGGCTTCCCCCATGCCCATCTTAATAATGATTTTTCCTCCAGGAACTTTGTCCAAACCTTTTTTAAACCCAGATACACTAACCACTGTTACCACATCATCTGGCAGCAGGTTCCAGAGCTTAACTATTCTTTGAATGAAAAAACGTTTCCTCCCATTTGTTTTTAAAAGTATTTCCATGTAATTTCATTGAGTGTCCCTTGGTCTTTGTACTTTTTGAAAGAGTGAAAAATCAATTCACTTCTACCAATTCTACATCACTCAGAATCTTATAGAACTCAATCATATCCCCCTCAGCTGTCTCTTTTCCATGCTGAAGAGCCCTAACCTCTTTAGTCTTTCCTCATATGGGAGAAGTTCCATCCCCTTTATCATTTTGGTCGCTCTTCTTTGAACCTTTTCTAATTCTGCTATATCTTTTTTCAGTTATGGCAACCAGAACTGAATGCAATACTCAAAATGAGATTGCACCATGGAGCGAATCTTGGTCTTATTTTGCATCCCTTTCCTAATAATTCCTAGCATCCTGTTAGCTTTTTTGGCCACTGCAGCACACTGGGCAGAAGATTTCAGTGTATTGTCTGCAATCCAGCTCATTTTTGAAAGAGAAGGGCGCCCATCTTTCAACACAAATGGGAGATGGGCGCCCTTCTCGCAAGGTCGCCCAAATCGGCATAATAGAAAGCCGATTTTTTTAACACCCTCGACAGCTTTCCGTCACAGGGATGACCAAAGTTCAAGGGGCATGTCGGCAGGGTAGCGAAAGCAGGACTGGGGCGTGATTAGGAGATGGGCGTCCTCGGCCGATAATGGAAAAAAGAAGGGCGTCCCTGACGAGCACTTGACCGACTTTACTTAGTCCATTTTTTTTCATGACCAAGCCGTGAAAAGATGCCCGAACTGAGCAGATGACCACTGGAGGGAATCGGGGATGACCTCCTCTTACTCCCCCAGTGGTCACTAACCCCCTCCCACCATAAAAAGCAGGTTAAAAATACTTTTTTGCCAGCCTCAAATGCCAAAGTCAGGTCCATCGCAGCAGTATACAGGTCCCTGGAGCAGTTGTAGTGGGTGCAGTGTACTTCAGGCAGGCGGACCTGGGGGGGTGGATTTGGAGGGCTCAGCACACAAGGTAAGGAAGCTATGCACCTGGGAGCAATTTCTGAAGTCTACTGCAGTGCCCCCTAGGGTGCCTAGTTGGTGTCCTGGCATATGAGGGGGAGCAGTGTACTACAAATGCTGGCTCCTCCCACGACCAAATGGCTTGGATTTGGCCATTTTTGAGATGGCCGTCCTTAGTTTCCATCATCGGCGAAAACCAAGGGCAGCCATCTCTAAGGTCGACCCAAATGTTGAGATTTGGCCTCCCCGACCGTATTATCAAAACAAAAGGTGGAAGCCCATTTTGTTTCGATAATACGGTCGGGATGCCCCTTTACGGGGCCATCCTTAGAGATGGGCGCCCCCGTTCGATTATGCCCCTCAATGACACCTAAATCTTTTTCTTGAGTGCGGACTCCTATGATGGACCCCTAGCATCAGGTAACTATGATTCGGATTATTCTTCCCAATGTGCATCACTTTGCATTTGTCTACATTAAATTTCATCTGCCATTTGGATGCCCACTCTTCCAGTTTCCAAAGGTCTTCCTGCAATTTTTCACAATCCGCGTGTTTTGACAACTTTGAGTAGTTTTGTGTCATCTACAAATGTAATCACTTCACTCGTCGTTCCGTTTTCCAGATCATGTATAAATGGTGGTTAATTATTGATCAAGTGATTCGTCCTATGAGAGGGGGCAACATGGATCACCTTTTAAATAGGAAAGAACAGTATTGGATTT
The DNA here is from genome assembly GCF_901765095.1 of Microcaecilia unicolor. Lineage (NCBI taxonomy): Eukaryota > Metazoa > Chordata > Amphibia > Gymnophiona > Siphonopidae > Microcaecilia > Microcaecilia unicolor. Next base: position 393,487,253 of record NC_044032.1, read on the forward strand.
TTGAGTTGGGCACTATGGTTCCTGTTGGATTGAATGATTTGATTGAATGGAACACAATAATCTGAGGTTGTCAACTATGTTATTGTTATATTCACATGATTAGTTGTTAAGTGGAAACACTTTTCAGTTTCTTTTCATTACAGCTGGTCTGATGATATCATTTCCTGTTTGGGAGTGCTTAAGTATCCTCGTTCACATCAGTAAGAGAACATTGTGGGAGAGAGGCACATCTTTTTCAATTTTGGATTACAAAATATCATAAACAGAGTTCCTGAGGAAGAATTTCGAAACCCTGCAGAGTCGGACTCGTTATGATTTCATTGTGTAGCTACAAGTACTAAATGTTTTCGGTGGAGAGTGGAGAATCCTAGCATCACAACAAATATGGATTTCCACAAGATTATTACCACTGAGAAATCTACACAAGGCTTCTACAAACGTTAAGTACTTTTTGCTAAGTGCCTATGTTTTCAAATATTTAGATAACAAGAGCTGATAGTAGTTTTATACTCAGCATTTTTCTCATAAGATATAGCACGTGTGAGTTTGGAGTGCATCAAGGTTTTTATTGGAGTGAGTGTAGGAATTAACCCATTTTTTCACTCTATAAATTATTAAAGGTATTGGATACACTTATAGCAATATTTTAACACAAGGGTGTGCCAAAAATTATTTCAAAAATACCTTTAGAGAAGTTCCATGATTGAGAATCTTATCCACCCTTAGAGGTGCCGCTTTGATTGGGGGCACCTCACTTGGGTGAGTGAATAACTCTGAGAACATCTCTATAAACAAAAAAATAAATTTTTATTTAGATTAATTATTTGCATGGAGAGATTCTGAGTTAATTCCTTCACTTATAGATCTCCTAACTATTTGGCTCTGGTCAAATAACTTTTTTTTTTAATATATTAAATAGCACCGGTCCCAGTAGATTCCTGCGGCACTCCACTATTCACCTTCTTCTATTCAGATAAATGGCCATTTAACCCTATCCTCTGTTTTCTGTCCAATAACCAGTTCCTAATACACAGAAGGACATTGCCTCCTATCCCATGACTTTTTAATTTTCTCAGGAGTCTCTCATGAAGAACTTTGTCAAATGCTTTCTGAAAATCTAGATACACTACATCAACCAGCTCGCTTTTATCCATGTTTATTTATGCCTTCAAAAAAATTAAGCAACTTGGTGAGGCAAGACTTGAACCCATGCTGACGCTGTCCCATTAAACCATGTTTGTCTATGTCTTCCCTAATTTTATTCATTATAATGGTTTCTACTATTTTCCCCAACACTGAAGTCAGGCTTACTGGTCTATTCATTATTTCAAAAAGTTAGCAACACTAGGTGCACCATTCACATAGCTGGCAGGGAGCTCCACGCCCGCCAGCTGAAGATATCCACAGTCTTATTTAATGTCTTCAGCTGGCAGGAGATCTTTGCCAGCTACAGCATTTATATTTTAAAGTTCATGTGTGGGGGGAGAAAGAAAGAGAAATGCATACCCACCCAAAAATTACCTTCTGGCTACACCAGTGCAACAAAATCTCAACTGAAAGCACAAGACAAAATTGTGACAAAATAACAGAATAGGCCTGGTGTGAAACCCACTTCTGAGGAGCAAGAAGGCCTGATCTTCATACACATTACACACACTAATTAAAAATGAAATTGTCACAGCCCTCAAGCACAGGATGCTTTAATATCGAGTTTTTTGCCCCCAAATCTGTTTGAATAATAACCGGCCAATGGCAAACAGGATGTTGTACACTAAGCCACACCCCTTCCTGTTCGGGGCCCTGCCTGTTCCGCTAACATATTGCTGTGAAGCCCAAGGAGGTTTAATAAGACAGGAGACAGCATGAGCCTATCTGGCCCATTATGTGGGCTGAAGCTTGCCACCATAATGAGTGACACAAAACATTCGCAAAAGCTATTGAAAAAGGATAGCAAACTTATTGTTTTATTAAAATTCCTTGGTTTTGCATTGGGGGTTTGGTTTGGGTACCAGCTTCAACTTTTTTACGTCATGCCGTCTCTTGTCTTATTAAACCTCTTTAGTGTAGCTAGCTGGTCCTACTGGGGCTCGCACTCCCGTTAACAGGCTTGTACTCAGAACAAGTCATAATTATTTGAAAGACCTGGTGCATACTGTTCTCTTTTGTTTTGAAGGGAAGGGGGAGGGAGCACATTAAAGTTCAGAAGGACCGTTTTAAGCAGATGGACATTGGATTTAAATGAAAGCAACTGTTTACAGTAGACTTGGTTAAGAAAGAGCAGCTGCTTGGCAAACCTGTCAGAAGCCATTAGAGGAAAGTTGAGGAAAGTCTATTGTTGCTTTAATGCAGTGATCTAATTAACCTTTTGTCAGAATTAAAATGACCTTGGGTCGGCACCGTGACCTAAAGCGCTTAAGATGGCTGACTTTTTGGGACGGGCATGGCCGCATCTGTTGAAATGGACAAAAGGTTGAATCCATTCCGTTAGCAGAGTGCCAGAAAATACAGTGTGCTGGGAGCCGCTTAGGAAAACAGTTAAAATTATAGTTTCCATCTTGTGAAAATACAGGCATTTGTTTGAAACCTGGACTATTTGTAGAGTCATGCAAAGACTTTTTTTTAATAATTGTTTTACTGATTGGGGGGGGTTCCTAAAAATATCTTAAAATTCAGATTTGAAAGAAAATGTTTGAAAAGTACTTCATAGCTCTTTAAACACAGGCACCACCAAGAACTGTGGTTGATACTCTAAACTAGTCAGTTTTCCAGGAGCTGCTTTATTTCATGCCTCAAGCGCTGCACTGTTTGATGGGGTGAATCAGAGGGTAAAAAGCAACAAAAGAACTTTCTTAGGACACTTGTTGGAAGAGAAGTCCACTGTACAAAATTAATTGTACCTCTTCAACGAAAATATTTGTGCTTGTCATATTGTCCCAGATACCAGCTAGCTCCAGGGGTCTTACTTTCTGCCCCTGCAGTCCGGAACATAACATTGAATTTCAAATGTTCTTGTGAAGAATTAAAATGTAATTATACTGCTAATAGTAAGGAGGAAATGTATGCTCTAGATTTGTTTTTAAAATGCAAACCCTTAGTCTGATCACGTGTGGAATATAGCTCCAAGCAAAACTAATCCAAAAGAAGCTTCGGATGCTTATTCAAAACAATGTCTACTAGTTCAGCTGTTCACGTACACTGACTGCATCTTAAGAAAGATTTATAAAAGGCTTGTTGGAAACAGATCCCGCTCCTTCCCGCTCTCGGCAATAATTTGTACGCTATTTAGTCAATAGGCTGGCTTTTGTATAAATGCGCCGATTAAACAGCATCATTTTCTGCCCGGAATAATGATCTCGGGGCAGCGTTCTGTAAACTGCTTAAGCGAGCTGTTTAAAATGCCGGCATTAGCTTCATTCAGTTACCATTTATATCAATTGTTTGTAGCAGGGAAGAAGTTAAGCCAGGCATTTTTATGTGGCTTATTTCATTTCCTGTATTTGTCAACCCGTCTGCCTGCATCCTGCTGAACCCTCTACATGCTCAGATCAGGAGCGCAAGGCATTTGCAGTGTATTAACATAGTGAATTACATTTTTTTTTTTTTACTATACCGATCATTTTGTCAAATCGATACAATCAAGTGACTTTCCTTAGGACCTCGTGTTTATTTACATTTTATTCTACACACGTCGGTTTCCATCAGTCACGCAAACCATTTCCTTGCCCTACACGTGCTCTGGAAATAACCTTAATTCAGCAGAAATAAATCTGTTGTGTGTCTCATGCACAGCTTTAGGTGGCCGCTGCTGGAATCCCAGAGCATTTGGTGCTGAGACCAAGTAGTCGGTGTAATAAAGGGTGAGTGGACAAGATTTCGCTGCCATGAAAGTCTGTTTATGATGTGATGCATTTCAGCTCCAGCACGCCGGGCGTATTATGCCTTGGGTACATTTGTCAGAACGTTTGTGTGAAAAGAAACTAATGATCCATATGAAATGAATGATGCTATAAAAAAAAAAAGAAGAAAAAGAAAGAAAAACACCCCACACATCCGACCAAGATGGAATCTATAGACTTTTGTTGAGTCATATACAAAGAAGAAACACTGGAATGTTCTGTCTAAAAAAATTACATTTCTTATACACAGTGTTGGTTTTTATTGAAACCAATTAATTCAGTCATTAAGGAATCATATGGCAAGTGTTTCATAAGTCAAGACCTCCAGTGTAAGGAATTGATTAAATGACTGTGTAATAGTCTCTTTAAACAAATCTAGTGAAACAAGTTAATAGATCTGCACAATTACCATGCTGGGGGTGAGGAGGATTTGGGCCACCATCTCATTAAATCTGTGAGATTGTTCTTAGGGATGGGGGGGGATAAACTCTTGAAATTGATTGTTAGTCTGGTGTAGCAATTAGAACAAACAAAAAAATTGCTTTCATGTTGTTTAGGCTGAGGATCTGGTATGTTTAGCTTGGTCATAGAAACATATTCGTTTGCTCTTCTACCTGTCCTCAATAATGAAATAATATGATGAAATGTAATTCCTCTAGGAACCATGTTTTTTTTTTTGGGGGGGGGGACAGGGGAGGGAATTATTGTAATTCAGAATGTAAATTAAGATAGGATAACCATCGCTTGTTGGCGATAGTCCTAGTAGGATGATAATCAGTTCTGGTTTTCAGGGTAACTAAGACTGGCAAATACCAAGTGTTGGATGGGGCGGGACTTGTGTATCAGGTTGGGGCCAAAAGTGCTGATGCAAGACAAAAAAACAGCTTCAGTTTGCCGTTATGAATAACTTAGCACTAAATTGGTTTCTTAAGGAGACTGTCTACAGGTCCTTTATAGTCTCTTGTGATAGCATGTTGGGAAAAGATAATGATCAAAGGGCACAAAGTACAACACTGATATTTGATGAGTTTTTCCATGACAGTTTAAATGGCTAATCTACATAGGTAATGCGTCCGCTTGGTCTGTATCTACAGAAATGTATTGCTTATTTACCAAGATACCATATTAACATAATGTAGTGAGTGTTATAGTTTAGTAAAACTGAATTGTGCAAAAACTGGTAAAATGTGACAGGAAAATAGTGAACACATCACCAGTTAATGTTCTTTGCTGTAACAGTAAGTATGAAACACACATATTGCCAAAGTAGGACCTGTCCTCCCACTGGGCACTGAGTTGGGAATTTTAAAAAAGAGTTCTCTTGTAGTTTTAAGCCAATAATTAACTTGTAATATCATGACTCTTGGGAACTTAGATTATCTAATGTACATAAAAAAGAAATGCATTCACGCAAACACATATTTAAAATACAGCCTTATACAATTATTTCTTTGCGCACAGTCTGCAAATAGTTTATTTGGAAATGCAAAAAGTGGATATATAATTTTTCTGTGTTTGGGTTGGGGAAAGGTGCCCAGCTGTGGTTTCTGCCTCTGGGGTTTTTGTTTTGGCCCCTATTATCGTTTCCTTCGTTCACATTTGGCTTTATGCATTTTTCAGTACGCCTCTTTAATGTATTACGTTTCCAAATTACCCAGCATTAATGTGAATATTTAAAATGAAAACACGTGGAAAACTAGCACAGGCTTTTTCTTTTTTTTCAAGTGTGTTGTTGAACCAGTCTGTGTAAACACGAAAATGATACTGCTTGCGATTACCAATAATAGTTCAAACGTGCACACAGAGAACAGTAACCCCCACATACTGGTGAGAGCCTTTAAGCTGCTACCCTGCCCGCACTTGCGATATATATCAGAGAATAGTCGTGCTCCTTCTACGTCAGAAGAGATCTGGCAGAGAACGGGAGGTAACTGGTTCAAATCCTGTTTCTGTGTGACGTCATTGTAAGATCAGAACAGTGTTGAACCAATCAGCTTCAGATAGAATGACTAGTGCCAGTCCAATGACGTTCTGTAACGCAGATGTAAAGTGTGTTAGAGCTAATTTTTGTTGAGACAGGATGAGAATGCTGCTTGTCAAGTGTACTCTCTATTAACTGTGAAAATGTCTTACAGAAAAGAAAGACAACACATACCTATGCTCCTGAAACATGGCTTTGTGCTTTGGAAGCATTTCAGATCTTCGGCGCTTATCAAGCTCTTTGATACAATGAGCTTGATTTTTTTAAAACATTTTCTAAAGAGTAGTAATCATAGCATTTTTTTTTTTTTGTTTGTTACATTTACATCACAAATGTGTGATGCAGTCTTTTGGTGAAATGAAAGGACAACGAGGTCAAGGACTCATTTACAAACTGGCAAAAGTCAGGCATAGCGCAGACAGCGTTGCTGGCAGTCTGGTCACTAATGGCAAACTAAATCAAAATAGCGGAAATCGGGGTTATGTACTAACGAAAAAAGGGGATTTACAACCTCCTCCTCCTGCTGCTGCTGCTGCTGCTACTACTACTACTACTAGTACTACTATTGATTGTGCAAATACCTTCAAATTGCGACCTAATAACTCAGCAGCCTGGTTCACCAGGGATTCTCATATTTAAATGTAAGCACACCAAAACAGAGGCAAGCGTACACAGCTTTGAAGAAAAAAAAATATTTTTTTCAAAGTTTGGGATTTACCATTTTGGGACAGTTTCTGTCAGCTCCCAGTCATTTTAGCCACTAGTGTGGAAACCCCCCCTCTTGGCTCTAGTCTGCAAGGCTAAGGCTGGCGCAATATAGCCTAGCATCAAATCCAGGTCCTTCTCTTTTGGAAGGCGCGTGTTCTACAGGAAGTTAATTCACCCAAGCCATGTAAATTGTTGAGGTGCTAAATTTCCATATGGTAATGAAAACGAATAGAATGCGTGCATTAAAGTGGCACTTCAGGCGCTAGACTAAAGACTATAGCGCCGTGTTGTGGATGTGATTTCAGCGTCAATAAATGCAGAAAGGTGTCTTGGCCCTCCTCGCTGCGCGCTATTACTTCGGTCGATATCCTTTGATCCAATTAGATGTTTCTGCCTAAGTATGGAATAATAAACACGGATAAGAAATGCTATATCAATTTAATGTCAAATTTTCTATTATTCTCTTTTTTTGGTGTGAGAGAGACAGCCAACCCCCGTAGGCTTTTTGGATCTCTTCCCAGAGCTGAAAAAATAAACACAGAAAAACGATATTTCTAAAGTTGTTTTCACACAAGAAAGTAACCAAATCGCTTTACCATTGCTAAAATTATTCTTTTGAGCACTTAAATACTCCTCTATGTCGGAGCATACGATTGGAAAGAATAATAGCAAGGCGAAAGGAAGCAACTTGGGCAGACTAGACAGACCATGGGGTCCTTATCCGCGGTCATAATCTGTTTGTTTCTAATGGCTTTCATCTTAGCTCTGCTTGAAACCATTCTTGCACAAAACATTGCTTTGCACTGGGCTGCACTCTGTCATACCACTGGAGACTGTGCCACTAATATAGCTTTGATTCCTATGACACCCTATCTGCAAAGGCACTGAAAGAAAATCTATTACTCCACTGCCATTTTGTTAAGTGTTTGCTCCCTGTTGTGACCCTGCCAGTTTATCTGTTGATTTTTATTTTCTGAGTGCATGTTGCCCATATGTTACTGTAATAGTTGCTATAATTCTTGAGCAATAGGGCTCATATTTTATAGGGCTGAATTAAAAAGAAAGCACTTTAATAAAAATCGGAGCAATATGCTAATGGTCTGACATTGATGTATTTGCATAAAGATGAATTATGTGGGCTTGTTTGAAGCGACTTTTAATAAATGATCGAAGGGGATTCTTATTGCAGTGGTGCACTGTGGTGTGCCTTTTTTTTTTTTTAACAGGTTGCTTCTCCAGTTCTAGAAGGGTGCAAGAGATTAGAAAACTTTTCTGAGGGAAGGCAACTGTCTTCCTAAATATTTCATTTATTGTGACAAGTATGCCCTCTCTTTATGCACTTCATTTACAAGCATGCAGTTTCACTTACTGACACTGGGCCTAGGGGTGTTATTATTGTTTTGGTAGCAGAAGTTACCCAAATTTCCCTCATGAAGTTGTGTAGGAGATATGAGAAATGTGCTGGCATATAGACCTACTGTCATCTAGGACAAATGCAGTATTTTGCAAGAAAAACTCAAGGACCCAGGGACCCAAAAGTTCCTCCCCCAACCCTAGTTTAATAGTTTTAAACAAAATATTTAGATCAATCAAATCTTAGTACATTTACTGAAAGAGCCTATAATTTGTTGGACAACAAATGTGATGCATTTTGCTGAGGTATTTTGGCTTTGGGCTATCAGCCAGAAGGATGTTTTGGTGCATAGGGAGAGAAATGGCCAGCAGGAAAAAGGAGGTGATAGTTAGTGCCTCTGTATAAGTCTCTGAGACCTCATCTAGCCTACTGTGTATGGTTCTGGAGACTGTACCTCCAAAAAGATGTGTATAGGATGGAGTCAGTTCAGAGGGCAGCTACTAAAATGGCCAGTGGTCTTTGTCATAAAGCATATGGGAACATATTCTAAGATCTAAATATGTAAACTGGAAGAAAGGCAGGAGAGGGAAGCTATAACAGAAACATTTAAATACCTTTGTAGCGTAGATTCCTGGGAGGCAAGTCTTTCATCTGAAAGAAAGCTCTGGATTGAGGTGATGTGGTGAATGTGCGGCACGGCTTCCCAGTGGAGGTGGTGGATAGGAAGACTCTGTATAACTTCAAGAATGGAACAAGAACATGGATCTCTAAGGAAAAAGAAGGAATAGTAGACAGAATAGATGGGCAGACTGGATGGGCCAAATGGTCTTTTTTTAAAATTATCTTTATTTATAATTTTGAATTAGAAAACGCGAGCATAATAAAACAAAAGAAAAAACAAATGGTCTTTATCTGCCATCCGTAAGCATCCTGTATAAGAGGCTTGGGAAGGCTAAGCCTCCCAAGCCCCAATTATGACCTTCTCCTCTGTACTACTGTTGGGTCTACACCCTTTCCAGATCTCGCTCCCCACCCCATCACTCTCTGGCAGTCTTCCCAGGTCAGCAGCAGCTGGCAGCAATATCAGAGGTGAAGACACGTTTTCCTGCACACGCTGCTGCTAGCTTTGCTCATCACAACCCTCTGTGCTGTAAACTCTCTGCACCCCAGTTGGCAGCACCATGCGCAGGAAAATGGTCCCGCATGTCTTCACTTTGTTTTGACTGTTGATATCGCTGCAGGCTGCCACTGACCTGGAAGACTACAAGGGCAATGCTGGATGGGGGAGAAGAAACAGATGGGGTGATGCTGGATGGGGGTGGGGGAGAGAGACAAAGTTTTTTAGTTTGGTTTATTAATTTATATTCTGCTTATTCCTAAGTGGATCAAAGAGAGTGAGATGGTGATGTTGGCTGGGGAAAGAGACACAGACAGACAGGAACATAGTCATAGTCATTTGCACACAGAGCCAGAGAAAGATATAGACACACACAGGGGTGGCCCAAGGCAATCTGCCACCTGAGGCAGAGATGAAATGCTGCTCCCAGCCTCCCCTCCCCGCCCGGTCTAGCATCTCCCCCTTCCCTCCTCAACCCTTTACCATATATTTTTTTCCCAAAAAGTGGTGACAGTAGCAATTCCCATAGGCTGCCCTGCCATGGTGCCACCAGCTCCAGCCTCTTCACTACTGCGTCCCGCCTCCAAGGAAACAGGAAGTTTCATCAAGAGGCAGGTCGCAGTGGGAGAAGAGGCCGGTGCTGACTGCACAGCAGCAGGGCAGCCTATAGGAATCACTGTCACTTCTGCATTTTGAGGAAAAGAAACTAAAGTAAAGGGTTGAGGAGGGAAGTGGAGAGTGCTGCTCCTGAAGCATGACACCTGAGGCCCCCACCTCAGGTGGACTAATGGTTGGGCCACCCCTGGACCCACACACATGCAGAGATAGAGGCAGAGACACACAGATAGAAATATGCTACATGGGGGAAGAGAAGCAGAAAGAGAGGGTGAAATGCTGGATGGAGTGAAAAGAGAGAGAGAGATGGGGTAATGCTGTACGGGGAAGACAGACAGAGTAACACATAGGGTGATGCTGGATAGAGAAAGAGAGAGGTGGGGTGTTGCTGATGGAAGGGAAGAAGAAACTCATGAGCAGAGCAATCCTGGATGGGGGGGGGGGGGGGGAGATAGTTTAAACTCCCTGGTGGCAGAGCAAGAATAATAATTTCCATGCCAAACCAGGGAACTTAACATTAAATTATGTTTTATTATATTATTAACTATTAAATGTTGAATAGTTGACAATTTCAAAACTTGCAGATGAAAAATTAACACACATGTTTCAATTACAGGGTTCCAAGACTAAACAGCTTTGTCCTCAGGAACATCAAGAACATTCTCAGATAAGTATAAAGACTAGTCACATGAATCATTTGCTTAGAACTATTCGGGTAAATTCACTTCATAAGGTACTAGATTCTTTAAAGTTTTTTCTTCTTGTCTTTCAGGTTTCACACCTCAGACATTCCCAAGGATTCTGCATCAGATAAGGTTTCTCTTACTCTCACTTTCTCTCTCATCTTTCTTTCTGTCTTTTTACATTTTTTTCTCTCTGTGTGCACACTTTCAAGAACCAAAGAGGCATATTTTCAAAGCACTTAGACTTACAAAGTTACTCAGTCACTTAGCTGTTTTTTCCTTTCCCAGAACTTTCTTGAATCATTGGGCACCAGTTTCTTCTTGCAACAATGGATCACCATAGATAACCATCCCAGGTAAGTGTGGGCTCCTTTTACTAAGCGGCAGTAGGCCCAATGCGGGCTTACCGCTTGCTATACAAGAAATACCGCCGGGCTACTGCAGCAGCCCGGCGGTACTTCCCACCCCTAGTGAGCCGTCATTTCTAGCACTACAAAAATTTATTTATTTTTGTACCGCCAGAGTGTACCCTGCAGTAATCGGGCAGTGCCACATGCTGCCCGGTTACCACCGGGTTAATGCTGGAGCTCTTACCGCCACCTCAATGGGTGGCGGTAAGGGCTACCCCTAAAATAGCCACGTGGCAAGTGCTTTATTTGCCGCCCAGCCATTTCCTGTAGGAAAACAAGACTTCCCTTTTACCAGCTGCAGTAAAAGGGGGCCTCGGCGTTTGTGTAAAACACGCACCGATGCCAGCGCCAGCCCCCTTTTGCCACAGCTTGGTAAAAGGGGCCTATATGTCCTCTCTCCTCATTCATGTTTCTCCCTACTACTCTAACTTTAACAAATAAACAAGAGAAACTATCTCCCTGATAGTCTGTCCCTTTTTAGTGTAACTTATTTTCTACTTCTGTACTTTTCTGTGGGCCCTGTTTACTAAGCCGTGCTGTAGGCGTGCAAACTTTTTAGCTCGTGCTAACAAGAGAGACTCTCATAGGAATATAATGGGTTGTCTCTATTGTTACACGCTAAAAAGGTTAGTGCACCTACAGCGCGGCTTAGTAAACAGGGCCCTGTGTTTCTAACTAGCCCACAAAAATGAATTAATAATTAAAGTATTCTGCTAAATCCCTCCCTTTTAAACATTAATTCAGCTCAGGTTCAATACAGCAAGGGTACTCTATCCTTCCATGTCAGACTCACTCTCTTTCCCTATTCCCTCACTCTCTCACTCTGCTTCTAACATTGAGGGTTATTACTAGAGGCTGAAAGAATTCACAGCACAAGTTCAATGGGATTTCTAAATAATTGTAGTGATTATTCTGTCTCTCAACTTCACCTGCAACCGTGTAGAACAGAGTCAGGCTTCCATCCTAACTTTTAGGATCCCAGTCTAATTCTCTGCCACTCTGACAGGTCCAGGAAATAAGGGTAGTGTTTAGTTTAACTCTTCTTTCAGCCATTTCACACCAGTATCTGGAAAGCAACCTAATTCCGCGACTGCTCTCACTCAATTAAATCTCCACACTGATTCATTATTCCTCACATTTTAGCATTTCTCACATGAATTTCACTTAAACTCTTTCACACAATTCACTTAATGGAAAAACATACACTTACACATCCACTCCATCTCATATACCAACCCCCAACTGCCTGTGACTTTTGGAATGTTGTGAACTTCCCCTTCAGCAGTCACAGGCTGGCTCACTTCATCATGTGCCTTTCACTAGCTGTTACACCTGTCTTGGGCTGGTTTCTCACAGAAAAAACTGCTCAATCTGGACAATTTCTTCTCCCAGATGTCCCCATACCTTGCCAGTGGCCTGATCTTCTCTTTCCTCCTCCACAAGTCTCTGCACCACTCTCTGCTGCAAGGCTCAGCACTTAATGAGCCGGTTCGGCCTATCGCTCAGTCCATGCACATGCTCTCTAGCATGTGCGCAATCAAACTGGAGGAGAGTCCTCGACAATGACGCACTGCCCATAGCAGTTCCTGGCCTCTGACCACACAGCCAAGCCAGCCACTGCACTCTTCAGGCCATTGCAGCCCTATATTGAGTTCCCCTTCCCTCCTTCATGGCCCATGTATGCACATGAGTGCATCTTCATATCCGGAACATGAAAGGAATGGAAGCTTAATGCAAACACTCCTCCCCACCAAACCTCTCCTACTGCTGCTCTCCCTCTCCATGGCCTGAACCCAAACTGGGTCCCTGCTAAGCCCTAGCAGACCCATCTTCAATCACACACATGCGCAAACACTTCTGAGTCAGTAGCAAGTCAAAGAGTGGCCCCGCAGACCTGGAAAAAATGCTTCCTGCACCTGGCCCTACTCTGGAGCTCTACTTGCACCTCACACTCTGCTCCAACAGGGGGATGATCAGAAGCAAACGCCAGCACTAGAGGCTGTTAGCGCCATACTAGTGCCGCCATTTGCTACCGCCCCATGATCAGAGCCCTTGAGCACGTGAAACAACGTGCTCGAGGACTCTGAACGCAACTAGCATGCAAATGCATGCTAAACAGGGCTAAACATATTCATCCCCAATGATCAGCGACCAGCGCGCCAAAGATTGGGTCGCTGGCTGTGGCAAACCCTACGCCAGCTCCAAGCTGGAGTTAGGGTTTGCAGATCATTGGGGAGGAATGGTGAGCCCTGTCCAGCATGCATTTGCATGCTGGCAGGCCCCCATTCCCCCCAACAAGGCAAACCTGCCAGCGACAGGGAGCTGGAGGTCCGCCGGACCTCCAGTCCCCCCAACGATTCCCCCAGGTTCAGGGAGGGCTGGAGATCCAGTGGGTCTCCAACTCCGCCTAACTACCCTCAACATGTGCACCCAGTCCCTGGTGGCCCAGCGGGTGATCAAACCCCCCCCCCCCACTGACAGGGAGGCTGGAGGTCCACTGGACCGCCGGTCTCCCCCCCCCCCCGACGATCCCCCCCCCCCAGGTTCAGGGAGGGCTGGAGATCTGGTGGGTCTCCAGCCCCCCAACCCCCCAGCAAAGGGTCCCTGGTGGTCCAGTGATCAATCCACCCCCCTCTCCCTACCCCCCTACCTTGCGGGTCAGAGAAGGGAGGTAGCCTGCCTCCCTCCTCTTTCTTCGACGCCGCAAAATGGCGGTGCCCAGCCCTGCCCAGTGTATCCTGGGCGCTGGGCAGGGCTACACACCATATAAGGAGTGCAGGGGGTAGGGAAGGGAAAGGCTTATGTCTGAAACAGGAAGGGATTGGGGGAGTAAGGAAGAGTAGTGTAGATATTGGGCTACAGGGAGGGATGGGGAGATAGGGAAGGGAAGGCCACTGTTTATGCCAGGCTACAGGACAATTTCTAATTTTTGGTCATTTATTCTGTAATTGGTGGGGGTTGACTGTGTTCTTTGTGTTACCAAAAGGAGAGATTCTGCTGGCGTGTGGTTAGTGTGGTGATCTACATGAGTGAATTGTCTGGCTTTTTCAACGGGACACGTATTGCTGTTGTGTATATTCACTTCTTCCTGTTTAAAGGTATTGCTTTTTGAATTTGTGTGTTAAGGTATGCAGCATAGGCTCTGAGAAGCTTCTTCATGGGATTTAGTGTTACTTCACAAAGGGGGTCTTTTAGTAATGAATAGCACATGTTTTCGGCTGCAGGGCCCATAGGAATGGAATGAGTCCTATAGCAAATAACATGAGCTAATTGTTGGTAAAAGATCTCCAAAGTATCTGACAATGAAGGGATTTTGTGTTGCTATTATTGAAGTGCTACCAGACTTGAATACATTTTTTCTATGGAAAGCTGTACTATGTTCTGTATCCTACAGATTCTACAGTATGTGGGGAAAAATATTGATGTTGACAGTGTGACAGTATATGGTTTATATTGATGCAGAAAAACCAAAACAGTGAAAAGCCAAAGTAACCCCTTTGCAAAACCAAATAGAGAAGAACAACAAAACAAAGAGGGGACCAACCAAAGGATATTTATTAAAAATATCAAAAAACAAAGGTCAACTCAAACAACATACAGCCCATAAGGATCTATAAAAATGGTATCAATAGTCAGGTCCTTTGGTTTTCGTTGCCAAAATGAATTGTTCTGGTTGTTCATCAGCTGTAGCTGTTGTCATTTTGCCATTACAGCCCAATAGTGTGGGTAGCTGTTTGATTGTGATGTGTTCATATCTGTCCTTTAACAGTACAAAGGATTTACAAGTCCAACTGAAGTTGAGACTCCTGAGGCAAGTGCCCCGTGTGCCGAAACACAAGACTGTGTCGAGTCTTGATACCCTTTTTTTTTATAGATCCCTATGGACTGTGTGTCATTTTAGCTGACCTTTGTTTTTGATGTTTTTAATAAATATCCCTTGGTTGGCACTTCCTTGGTTGTTGTTCTTCTCTATGCAGGACAGTTGTTGGGTACATTATTTACTTAGAAATTCATCATCAAGTGCACTGTAAGGCATTATTTAGTAGTATCCCAAGAAACACTACACACACCTATATACATACCCCCCCCCCCCCATATTCAGCTCTATTTATCTGGACAGCAATGGCCACTGACCACTTAAATAGCAATTAACTGGCCAACTACAAATATTCAGCAGAAGACAGCCGGTTAGCTCCACTGAATATTTGCAACTAGTGCATAGCGTCTAACCGGCTATATCGCCCGATATAGCCAGTTAGTGCCGATGGTCAGCGCTGAGTTAAGCACTTAAATAGTACCGCCTAAATAGCAGTCCTATCTTTAACCACTAGGAACTTAACCAGTTAGCCCTGAATATCTGTTAACTGGTTTAAGTTCCAGCAGCCAAAAATGAAAGCAGGAATTCAATGCCAATCGCCGGACACGGCGCAGCATTGAATTTCCAGGTTCAGCACCAGCAGCGGGTTTTAACTGCACAGCCTGCCAGTGGCTGAATATCAACCCCATGGTGCCCACCCATATTACCTATGGGCCCATCCAAAATGTTATGTCTGGCCACGCCACTGGATGGGGTTGAGAGAGAGAGAGTGGATTCTGGATGGGGAAGACAGAGACAGACAGGGTGACGCTGGTTGGCAAGGGGTGGGTCCGGGTTGGGGAGGCAGCAGGTGGAAATGCACAGCACGACATCGCACCACACTGAATTTCAGTTTCAGTCAAAAATGCAGCAGCATTTTCGTCTGAAACTGAAACAAGGCCAAATTTGGATTTCAGGCCAGTTTCTGTGCCAAACTGAAATTTGGTCAGCCTCTAGAATGGAATATGTTAGTTTTTGAAATTTATATCTGCCCTCTTTTTATTTTGCACATACAGGGGGACATGTGTTAATGTCAGTGTGTTTTTTCTAGCAAAAAAGGTGCCGGTACTCAAATGCCAGGCCACCCTTCAAGGGTGGGGTGATCACTGAGGGACCCACCACCATAGGCGCCCCGTATAAGAGGCTTAGGAAGGCTAAGCCTCCCCAGCCCGCCACTGCCCCGCCCCCGCCGCCACCTGCCGTACCTTTAAATATTATATTTTTGCTGGAGTCGCGGGCAGCGCCGGCATTGAAGGCATCAGCAGGCTCATCGCGGTTCCAGCCGCCTTCCCTCGCAAGTCGGATGATGGCTCCGCCCTCGTAGAAACAGGAAATACGTCAGAAGAGGGCGGAGCCATCTTCCAACTTGCGAGGGAAGGCTGCTGGAACCGCGATGAGCCTGCTGATGCCTTCAATGCCGGCGCTGCCTGCGACTCCAGCAAAAATATAATATTTAAAGGTACGGCGGGGGGGGGGGGGCAGGAAGGAAACGAGGGCAGACGGGAGAGGAGAGGAGGTTGCTGCATATGGTGGAAGAAGGGGAGAGGAGAGGGCAGGGGAGAGGAGGGTAGCTGGACATCGGTGGATGGAGGGAAGGGGAGAGGAGGGTTGCTGCACATGGTGGAAGAAGGGGAGAGGAGAGGGCAGGGGAGAGGAGGGTTGCTGGACATCGGTGGATGGAGGGAAGGGGAGAGGAGGGTTGCTGCATATGGTGGATGAAGGGGAGAGGAGAGGGCAGGGGAGAGGAGGGTTGCTGGACATGGGTGGATGGAGGGGAGGGGAGAGGAGGGTTGCTGCACATGGTGGAAGAAGGGGAGAGGAGAGGGCAGGGGAGAGGAGGGTTGCTGGACATCGGTGGATGGAGGGAAGGGGAGAGGAGGGTTGCTGCACATGGTGGAAGAAGGGGAGAGGAGAGGGCAGGGGAGAGGAGGGTTGCTGGACATCGGTGGATGGAGGGAAGGGGAGAGGAGGGTTGCTGCACATGGTGGAAGAAGGGGAGAGGAGAGGGCAGGGGAGAGGAGGGTTGCTGGACATCGGTGGATGGAGGGAAGGGGAGAGGAGGGTTGCTGCACATGGTGGATGAAGGGGAGAGGATAGGGCAGGGGAGAGGAGGGTTGCTGGACATGGGTGGATGGAGGGGAGGGGAGAGGAGGGTTGCTGCACATGGTGGATGAAGGGGAGAGGAGAGGGCAGGGGAGAGGAGGGTTGCTGGACATCGGTGGATGGAGGGAAGGGGAGAGGAGGGTTGCTGCACATGGTGGATGAAGGGGAGAGGATAGGGCAGGGGAGAGGAGGGTTGCTGGACATGGGTGGATGGAGGGGAGGGGATAGGGTTACCATATGGCTCCAGAAAAAGGAGGACGGATTGAGCCAGCCGGGTTTTACTTCCATTGCTTTCCGTTGAAAGCAATGGAAGTAAAACCCGGCTGGCTCAATTACTTCCATTGAAAGCAATGGAAGTAAAACCCGGCTGGCTCAATCCGTCCTCCTTTTTCTGGAGCCATATGGTAACCCTAGGAGGGGAGAGGAGGGTTGCTGCACATGGTGGATGAAGGGGAGAGGAGGGTTGCTGGACATGGAAGAGGAGGGAGGAGTGAGGAAGGAGATGACGGAAAAGGAAGAGAGTAGAAAAACTGCACATGGATGAAGAAAATAGGCAAAAGCTGGATCCACTGGACAGTCAAGTTTGCGGAGGACCCAGCTTTTACTTACGGATGTAGGACAAGAAATGAAGAAGAAAGGCGGAAAGTAAAGAAATAAATGGAAAGGAAGCCCTGGAAACGGAGTTAAGAGGCCAGATAGCAGCAGAATCAGATACTGGGCCAGCATGATCAGAAAAACAGTCACCAGACAACAAAGGTAGAAAAAATCATTTTATTTTCATTATAGTGTTTGGAATATGTCCACTTTGAGAATCAGGTGCTCAACATTAAATGTTTATATTTATTTACTTATTTATGGCATTTTATCCCACATTAAACATGAATTAGGGTGTTTTGTGGCTCTACATGAGAATTGTGATGATATGATCCCTTGTTTCATATTGTTGACGGTCTGCATTTTCCGTATGGGTGTTATATTGGTGTATTAGGGTCTGCCTAGTGTTATGGTACAGTAAGGTTCTGAGTGTGTTTTTGCACAAATTTGTGCATAGTGTTTTGCAGTTGAGCGATTGTGCTTAGAATATGCTTTGAGCAACCACTTTATTCTTTGACATATGCTACATATCTAATATCTAAATTTAATAAAAGGTATTGTGACTTTTATTTTTTCTGTGTGTTATCAGACAATTATGGATTTAAGCTCCACCCCTGGCCCCACCCCTATCCCCGCCCCCTTTAGCCTCCCCAAACAGTTGGGCCACCGACCGCCTATGCCCACCACACAATAGCCAGGCCCCCTGCAACCAGTCACAGAATCTATAACAAGGCAGAATTGGTGGGTAGAGCCTGAGCTTTTTCATTAAACTTGAGGACCATGTGTCAAAATTACCAGATAATAGAAAAGGTCCCGGTACTCAGTAGCCCCAAGTACCCCCTAAAAAAAAGCCCTGGTTAATGTTTCCCTGGTTATTGCACTGTATGCAGAGTCTGGCTTTTTGAGGATTTGGTTTAATTTTTGTCTATATTTCTATTTTTAGTTTCTGGTTACTTATTCTATTCTTGGTAAGGGTACCTGTGTTCTAAGTGTGTTAAAAAGGCAAGATATTCTATTAATATTAAAAGTCTATGTAGGATTAATTTGTACTGTGTTTAGTTTTCAATTGATATATTGATATTCTATTACCTATTTCAATGCTTACAGTGCTGCTGTTTCCTAGTTAGATCTTTGTTGTGTGGCACCTTGAAATTAGTGCTATTATGTTGTTATTATTATGATATGGTAAAAGATCTTGAATGACTTTTTATATGGTTTTGTACAGATTCACAATATGCCTGGTACTGGACTTTGGATTTGGATTTAGCTCATGACTTTCTCAGTGAGTTACATTCATTTACAACAGGTATTTTCCTGTCCTTGGAGGCTTACAGTATAAGTGTCCACCTGGAGCAATGGAGAGTTAAGTGACCTGTCCAAGTGACAATGGGACTTGAACTCTGGCATGCCTGCTTCTGAGCCTGCTGTTTTAATTATTAGGTACAGTTCCAAAACTTAACAAATCAAACCAACCTAACACAAAATTGTTTTTGACAAAGTCTGCCTTAGACATGGTAGAGGTATATAAAATAATGAGTGGAGTGAAACAGGTGGATGAGAAGCGTCTGTTCACGCTTTCCAAAAATACTAGGACTAGGGGGCATGCGATGAAACTGCAGTGTAGTAAATTTAAAACAAATCGGAGAACATTTTTCTTCACCCAACGCGTAATTAGTTGCCGGAGAACGTGGTGAAGGCGGTTAGCTTGGCAGAGTTTAAAAGGGGGTTAGACGGTTTCCTAAAGGACAAGTCCATAAACCGCTACTAAATGGACTTGGGAAAAATCCACAATTCCGGGAATAACATGTATAGAATGTTTGTACATTTGGGAAGCTTGCCAGGTGCCCTTGGTGGCCTGGATTGGCCGCTGTCGTGGACAGGATGCTGGGCTCGATGGACCCTTGGTCTTTTCCCAGTGTGGCATTACTTATGTACTTATGTACCTACTTCCTAAAATGAAGGCCAATCTGCAATGTATTCATAAAGGAGTGATTTCTCTGACCATTCTTTCTCCCTATAAACACTATTAGATCAAAACATATCTAGATGGCAGAAGTGTGTGCAGAAGGTCCAATCAGCAGCTACAATTAGGTGCCATGCCTTTCAGTGCTATAGCAACTGCTGAACAGTAGAATTTGACTTTTCAAAATGACCTGTTTCTAAGATGCGTTGAACACATTCCTTAGCCAAGCAAGAAATGTATTTTGTGATGATGATGATAATTTGCATTTTCTGAAAAAAGATCTATATCTATTATTGTTGTTGTTGTTATTGTTTTCAGAAAACAGAGAAATGCATGCATGTAACATCTGACTGTTAGAATGTAACCTGTAGTATAGCAGGTCTTTGAGCCTTGGGGCAAACGGCTCATCTGGTGCCCACCCTTTAACAGGGGAATGAGTGACCCCCCCCCCCTTTTTGGGGGGATTGGATTGCAGGCACTGGCTGGGCCTTGCTGCAAAAATGGGGGTGAGATGACGATGAGGTCAGTCCTCATAGCCCTCAGCCGGGCAGGAATTTCTTTGGAGGGAGGAAGTTGTGGCGCGAGTAAAGGTTGGCTGTCTCCGAGGACATGGATCTTTCCTGCTCCTCAGAGGCGGCTTGCTTTACAGCCCTTCCCACCCCACTCCTACTGTGTCAGTGGGGGTATTGTTGGGGTTTATTTCTCCATTTGTCATAGTTTGAGGGGTAGGTACCCAAGCTAGAGCCTATCCAGAAGGAGATCCTTCTGTGCAGGGCATCAAGGTTCACCTGGTGGTCAACATTGGGCTCCAGCTCAATACAGATGTGGAGGTCCACATCTGAAATGTTATCCTTGCTACTCTGGCAGGTAAAAGAAAAACATGGGGGCCAATATGCAGAGCAATTTAAGCAGGCTGGAGAGGCTCTGTCCCACTTAAATCACCTGTCCCTGCCCAACTGCCGATATTCAGCAGCACTAAACTGAGCAGAGACGAGCGGTAGGGATATCGTCTCAGACCGGTCCAAAAAAAAGTGGGCTGGTCAGGGAAGGGGCCAGGGGGCATGTTGGGGAGGAGCCGGGTCTTATGTGGCAGCCGGCAATGTTCAGCCGAGGCCTGCATAAGCTTAAGTGGGTGAATTTAGGTCAGCTTAAAAGCTGTCCTAACTTCACCTGCTTAAGTTTATGTGGACCACAACTGAATATCGGGCAGGGACCCACATAAGCTTTTCTGTTCTTTTTTAAATTGAAGCCCCCCTGATCCCTCCCACCAGCCTGCGCCTACAAGCCACTCCCCCACCCCTCCAAATGCCCTCCAACCCCCAACACCTCAAATGTTGCCCGGGAGGGAAAGGTTAGGACAGCTGTTGTACTTGGTGATTCGATCATTAGGCATATAGATAGCTGGGTGGCTGGTGGACGTGAGGATCACCTGGTGACTTGCCTGCCTGGTGCGAAGGTGGCGGACCTCGCGTGTCACCTAGATAGGATTCTAGATAGTGCTGGGGAGGAGTCCGCTGTCTTGGTACATGTGGGTACCAATGACATAGGAAAATGTGGGAGAGAGGTTCTGGAAGCAAAATTTAGGCTCTTAGGTAGAAAGCTGAAATCCAGATCCTCCAGGGTAGCATTTTCTGAAATGCTACCTGTGCCACGTGCAGGGCCCAAGAGACAGGCAGAGCTCCAGAGTCTCAATGCGTGGATGAGACGATGGTGCAGGGAGGAGGGCTTTAGATTTGTTAGGAACTGGGCAACATTCTGGGGAAGGGGGAGCCTATTCCGAAAGGATGGGCTCCATCTTAACCAGAGTGGGACCAGGCTGCTGGCATCGGCGTTTAAGAAGGAGATAGAGCAGCTTTTAAACTAGAAATGGGGGGAAGGCCGACAGTCGCTCAAAAGAGCATGGTTCGGGATAAGGTATCTTTCAAAGATATCACCATAACAGGGAAGATAGAGTATCCTGATAGTGAGGTTGCAAAAGAGATTGTAGTAGATCGGGTATCTTTAAATAACAATAAAAATCAGACAAAAGATTGCCAATTAATACTGTCAAGTACTAAGCATGATGTACTTAGGAACAACAAACATAGTTTGAAATGTCTATATGCGAATGCCAGGAGCCTAAGAAATAAGATGGGGGAGTTAGAATATATTGCACTAAATGAAAAATTAGATATAATAGGCATCTCTGAGACCTGGTGGAAGGAGGATAACCAGTGGGACACTGTCATACCGGGGTACAAATTATATCGTAGTGATAGGGTGAATCGGATTGGTGGAGGGGTAGCATTGTATATTAACGAGAGCCTTGAATCAAATAGATTGAAAATTCTGCAGGAAGCAAAACACTCCTTGGAATCACTGTGGATTGAAATTCCATGTGCAAAGGGGAAAAGGATAGTGATAGGAGTGTACTACCGTCCGCCTGGCCAGGACGAACAGACGGATGCGGAAATGTTAAAGGAAATCAGGGACGCAAACAAACTGGGCAACACAATAATAATGGGGGATTTCAATTACCCGCATATAGACTGGGGTAATGTAACATCTGTACACGCAAGGGACATAAGATTTCTTGATGAAATCAAGGACAGCTTCATGGAACAGCTAGTTCAGGAGCCGACAAGAGAAGGAAAAATACTAGACTTAGTCCTTAGTGGTGCTCATGATCTAGTGCAGGGGGTAACGATACGAGGGCCGCTTGATAACAGTGATCATAATATGATCGGTTTTGATATTGGCATTGAAGGAAGTGAAACTAGGAAATCAAGTACGCTAGCGTTTAACTATAGAAAAGGTGATTACGACAAAATGAGAAAAATGGTGAAAAAAAGACTGAAAGGAGCAGCTCGCAGAGTAAAAAACTTGCATCAGGCGTGGATGCTGTTTAAAAACGCCATCCTGGAGGTTCAGGACAAATATATTCCACGTATTAGAAAAAGGGAAAAAAGACTAAACGTCAGCCGGCGTGGCTAAACAGTAAGATAAAGGAAATCATTAGAGCCAAAAAACAATCCTTCAGAAAGTGGAGAAGAGAACCAACTGAAAGTAACAGGATAGATCATAAGGAATGCCAAGCCAAATGCAAAGCGGAGATAAGGAGGGCAAAAAAGGACTTTGAGAAGAAATTAGCGTTGGAAGCAAAAATACATAGTAAAAACTTTTTTAGATACATTAAAAGCAGGAAACCGGCCAAAGAGTCGGTTGGGCCGCTGGACGAAAATGGTGTTAAAGGGGCGATCAAGGAGGACAAAGCCGTAGCGGAGAAATTAAACGAATTCTTTGCTTCGGTCTTCACCGAGGAGGATTTGGGGGGGACACCGGTGCCGGAAAGAATATTTGAAGCGGGGGAATCGGAGAAACTAAACAAATTCTCTGTAACCTTGGAGGATGTAATGGGTCAGTTCAGCAAGCTGAAGAGTAGTAAATCACCGGGACCTGATGGTATTCATCCCAGAGTATTAATAGAACTAAAAAATGAACTTGCGGAGCTACTGTTAGAAATATGCAATCTGTCCCTAAAATCGAGTGTAATACCGGAAGACTGGAGGGTAGCCAATTTTACTCCGATTTTTAAGAAGGGTTCCAGAGGAGATCCGGGAAATTATAGACCGGTGAGTCTGACGTCGGTGCCGGGCAAGATGGTGGAGGCTATTATTAAGAATAAAATTGCAGAGCATATACAAAAACATGGACTGATGAGACAAAGTCAGCACGGATTTAGTGAAGGGAAGTCTTGCCTCACCAATCTAATGCATTTTTTGAGGGGGTAAGCAAACATGTGGACAATGGGGAGCCGGTTGATATTGTATATCTGGATTTTCAGAAGGCGTTTGACAAAGTGCCGCACGAAAGACTCCTGAAGAAATTGCAGAGTCATGGAATCGGAGGTAGGGTATTATTATGGATTAAGAACTGGTTGAAAGATAGGAAGCAGAGAGTAGGATTGCGTGGCCAGTATTCTCAGTGGAGGAGGGTAGTTAGTGGGGTCCCGCAGGGGTCTGTGCTGGGTCCGTTGCTTTTTAATGTATTTATAAATGACCTAGAGATGGGAATAACTAGTGAGGTAATTAAATTCGCCGATGACACAAAATTATTCAGGGTCGTCAAGTCGCAGGAGGAATGTGAACGATTACAGGAGGACCTTGCGAGACTGGGAGAATGGGCGTGCAAGTGGCAGATGAAGTTCAATGTTGACAAGTGCAAAGTGATGCATGTGGGTAAGAGGAACCCGAATTATAGCTACGTCTTGCAAGGTTCCGCGTTAGGAGTTACGGATCAAGAAAGGGATCTGGGTGTCGTCGTCGATGATACGCTGAAACCTTCTGCTCAGTGTGCTGCTGCGGCTAGGAAAGCGAATAGAATGTTGGGTGTTATTAAGAAGGGTATGGAGTCCAGGTGTGCGGATGTTATAATGCCGTTGTATCGCTCCATGGTGCGACCGCACCTGGAGTATTGTGTTCAGTACTGGTCTCCGTATCTTAAAAAAGATATAGTAGAATTGGAAAAGGTACAGCGAAGGGCGACGAAAATGATAGTGGGGATGGGACGACTTTCCTATGAAGAGAGGCTGAGAAGGCTAGGGCTTTTCAGCTTGGAGAAGAGACGGCTGAGGGGAGATATGATAGAAGTGTATAAAATAATGAGTGGAATGGATCGGGTGGATGTGAAGCGACTGTTCACGCTATCCAAAAATACTAGGACTAGAGGGCATGAGTTGAAGCTACAGTGTGGTAAATTTAAAACGAATCGGAGAAAATTTTTCTTCACCCAACGTGTAATTAGACTCTGGAATTCATTGCCGGAGAACGTGGTACGGGCGGTTAGCTTGACGGAGTTTAAAAAGGGGTTAGATAGATTCCTAAAGGACAAGTCCATAGACCGCTATTAAATGGACTGGAAAAATTCCTCATTTTTAGGTACAACTTGTCTGGAATGTTTTTACGTTTGGGGAGCGTGCCAGGTGCCCTTGACCTGGATTGGCCACTGTCGGTGACAGGATGCTGGGCTAGATGGACCTTTGGTCTTTCCCAGTATGGCACTACTTATGTACTTATGTACTAGTTTAGACAGGCCTCCCTTGGGCCTACCTTGATCCCTAGTGATCCAGTGGTGGTTGTTTGGGGCAGATGCGCAGCCCCTTCACTCCTGCCCCTTGTGGCACCTTCACAAAATGGCTGCTATGAACTCTCGTGGCACAACATGAAGTACCACAAATTGCTGCAAGAGGTTGTGGCAGCCATTTTGCAAAGACACCACAAGGGCAGGAGCAAGGGCTCTGCTCTTGCCCACAATAACCACCACTGGACTACCTGGGACCAAGGTAGGACTAGGAGGGGGCTACCTGAACTACAGAGGTGTTGGAGGTTGAGGGAGGAGGGCTTTTGGAGGGAGGGGGAGCAGCTTGTGGCCAGAGGCTGGGGGTAGGGGAAGAGGGGGATGCATTGGGGGCTACAGGTGCTTCAGTTTAAAAAAAAAAGCTTATATGGGTCTTGGATCGATATTCAGCTGGGGCCCGCATAACTCTTATATAGGCCCCAGCTGAATATCAACTGGGCCCACATAAAATCCGCTGTCTAGCCCACCCACACATAGCCCCCAATTTTCAGTGCCAGTGCCCAGACATGGTCTAGTATTGAATATTGGGGGCATGGTGTTTACTTTAGTTGACTTTATTGCACTACGACTCCTTGCGGGTAGTCAGGTTCTTGTTTGTTGGTTGGTAAGTAAATAAACTTCACTTTTTTACTAGATCAGGCTATACAGTTTTCACCAATAAACAAAGCTGCGGCCTGTTTTGATACCAAGCAATTTTGTAGTCTCACTTATTTATATGTATCTTTATTATCTTCCTACTATTGTTATATTTGAGAGGAAAAGAGGGAGTGGGTAGTCTCATATCCCTCCATTAAGATGTTTAATATGCTAGTTTTAGGTGAGACCCTTTAAAAAAAGAAAATTGTCATGAAAGGTCGCAAGAGAAGGTTAAGCTCAGTCTTTGTCATAAATTTACCATATCAAACTTGGCTTAAAATTCACAGAGGATACAGGGTCTTTGCTCTTTTAAGAATAATGGGAGACTGGTGTAAACAGGAATTATCAAATCAAAGGATATATTTTCGTATCTGTGTTTTAAAACTGTAAGAGCTAAGCTGCGCCTCTGAGACGATGAAGCTGTAACCCAGGGTGCCCTCAGCAACTTTTGACATTACATGGTTATTAAAAATCAAGCAGCCAGATAACTGTCAGACTATAATTTATAGGGAATGCTTCTCATAACATGACATCACCATCACAAACGCTAGGAGTGCTGCCATGAAACTGGAATGTGCCTAATGTGAGGGTTTCAAATGAATATGGACCGGAAAGAAGTGATACATAGTAATGGGATTTCAGCAGTTCATAAAAGGCAAACATGCATAGGAAAGGGGCCAGTGAGGTCGGCACTCAAAAAGGATAGTCACATCTGCCCCACCTTAGTTGTTAATCTGGTCAGGCTTATGAATATCACTGCTTCTTACTTATGCATTTCCTTTTTATATGTTAAAGGTTACTGTGAGTGCTGCAATTAGGATAAATGTCTAAAGATCTTGACCGTGAGATAATAGATATTCTGTTTTAAGACATTCAGATAACAGAGACAAGCAGTTTAAAACACATATATGATAAATTAATTAGTTCAGTGTGTTTTAATTACCTAGCAAGCAGAAAGCCGATCTTGTTAAGTCTAAAGTGAAATGTCATAAATCCCATCTAAGTTAGTTTCCTGATTGCACAGCTAGGATATTTGGCTTAGCTTCCAGGACTTGACCCGGTGTGTTTATTGAATAAATATAAACCTTTAGAAATGCTCCTTGAGGTATTGCAAGAAAACTTTCTTTTGAGAGATTTCCCTTGAAGTTTCTGGCAGCCTGTGAACAGACATTATCAGGAGGTATGAGTTCCTACACTGCCTCCAAAAATTAGACCTTTTCCCTGTGGAAGCTATAGCGGTTTCCACTTTCCAGGATCTTTATGCCGCCCAAAATTGAACCTGAAAAGGAGTTGCTTTATGATAGTGTGAAAAGCCAGACGGATTATTGGTGTTGGATAATGTCAGGGACTGTATATTCAATGTGCATTTTTTGTTTTCTTTTTGTTTTGTATTGCTTGTTGTGCTATCAGAGCTATTTATGTGCAAGAGGGAGGGGGAAGTTGTTTTGCCCTGCTACAGGGGTAATCTGTGCAATGGATATAGTTTGGGGGCATCCCCCATGCCCCCCCCCCCCACTATCACCACCACCACCACCAATGTTGGTGGTACAAATGCTGAATGTATTGGATTGGGTATGCCCCCATTGCTAATATGACTACCTTACCCTTTCCTCCCTCCTCCAAAGCAAATAGGCAGACTACACCTATGTCTGTCTGCCAGATCTCAGCTGCTTCTGTACTGGATAACTGTTGTTTAATCTAGGTGTTTTATTATGAAGTGACATAAACCATTCAATGAAATCTGTTTACCGTGACAGTCAAACCCTATTTGTCCATCTTAGCCTATAAACCAAATTAAATAAATGTGATTGACACAAAGTTACCATTTTTTAACTACAGTGAAACCTCGGTTTTCGTCGATAATCCATCCGAAAACAATCGGCGAAAACCGAAACCGATGAAAACCGAGGCAATTAACGAGGACGGCCAAAATTGGGACAAGGACGTCCATCTTCCGATACAAATTGGGAGATGGACGTCCTTCTTTTTTGACGAAATCTGAGGCAACCAACGAAAACCGAGACAAATTTCTCGTCGAAAAAAAAAACAACGAAATCCGAAACCGACGAAAACTGACATCAACAAAAACCGAGGTACTACTGTATTCTGCAAGCCAAGGAATTAAAGTTGATCATAGGCCGTACTGTCAATTCTCCTAACAGTTTATGTGGTTGCACAGACAGAAATGATTTACTTCTGTCTAGTTCAGCTATCTGTTGGCTGCCCTTAGCATTCTCACCTACTGCCACTTTATTATGTCTAGTTCTGATGCATAGGTCAGGACAACCATTCATATCCCTCCAGCCTGTTTTAAAATGAAAGTAAACAGAAAATGGCTTCTAGGCAAACCATTGTCCCAGGTACACAAAAAACTTGGGGCACCTTTTATCAAGCCACGCCAGTGGTTTCTGCATGGCAATGCTGACAAAACTCATTCAAAGTGAATGGGATTTGTCTGCATTATTCCACCGGGGACTGCTATCGCGGTTTGATAAAAGAGGCCCTTTGATTGTAAGTCCACTAGCAGCAGAGGAAGTACCAGTATATAATACATGTAAACTGCTTCGGTTGTACCCACAGGAAGGCAGTATATCAAATCCATGATCCTTTACCCTATAGTTTATAGTATAGTGTAGTGGTTCCCATACCTGGTCCTGAAGGCACCCCAGCCAGTCAGGTTTTCAGGATACCCACAATGAATATTCATGAGAGAGATTTGTATGCACTGCCTCCACTGCATGCAAATCTATCTCATGAATATTCATTGCGGATACACTGAAAACCTGACTGGCTGAGGTGCCTTCAGGACCAGGTTTGGGAACCACTGGTCTAGTGGATTCCACCATAATCAGGTTAAATGAAATACAGTAGCCTCAAGTTCAGATTCGGTGTCTAAACATGTAGCTTTAATGCAGCACTTCTCAATCTTCTCCTGGATGCACTAGTCAGTTTTCAGGATTACCACAGTGAATATACATGAGCTAACCCTTGGATTCTGCACAGGTAGTCCAAAATTAGACACTCAGTTAAGGGTGCAGATCACAGATCTTTGCATAAAGTAATTGACTAAATTAGCACTAACAATCAATAACTGGTGTTAACAAGCAATTAATTTGCAGTAATTAGGAGTTACCTTAGGCCCTTTTCTAAACATGGGCGCCTAAATTTCTTAGCATGCAACTGCAAAGGGGATGTGGCCGTGGGAGTAGTATGGGCGAATCAGGGGCCTTCCCAGAATTTAGGCGTGGTGTTCTAGAATACCTGCATTTCCGTGCCTAACTGCCATTAGTTGGGCATTAGCATTGACACCAGGCAAGCGTAAAATACTTGCATCCAAAGTTGGGCATGAAATGTTCCCTAAACAACTATTGTATAAAGGCCATTCTATGCAGTGCAGCCTTTACAGAATTCTGGCTTAGTGCCGATCATCCCAGCACCTAACCTTGAGCACTATTTATTGAATCTACCTCTAAATCAGTGACGTAGCTATGTGGGGCCACGGGGGCCTGGGCCCCCATAGATTTGGCCCTGGACCCCCCCTGCCGATGACCCTCTTGACCCCCCTCCCGCCACCAACCCTGTCCCGCCGTCGCCTACCTTTGCTGGCGGGGGACCCCAACCCCCGCCAGCTGAGGTCCTCTTCTTCCAGCGCAAGGCTTTGTTCTGTTTCTGTGAGTCTGACATCCTGCATGTACAATGTGCAGGACGTCAGACTCACAGAAACAGAACAAAGCCTTGTGCTGGAAGAAGAGGACCTCAGCTGGTGGGGGTTGGGGTCCCCCACCAGCAAAGGTAGGCGATGGCAGCGGGGGAGAGTTGGTGGTGGGAGGGGGGTCGAGAGGGTCATTGGCGGGGTGGGGGGCAAAGTTGTTGGTGGTGGTGGCAGCGGTGGTGGCGGGGGGGGGGGTCAGTGGTGCTAAAATGTGCCCCCTCACCTCAGGCTCTGGACCCCCCCTCCCGCCGAAGTCTGGCTACGCCCCTGCTCTAAATATGCATGTATTTATCTCATCCATGTTCACTGTGGTAATCCTGCAAACCTGACTGCCTAGGTGTGCTCCAGGAAAGGGTTGCTTTAGTGGACTCCTCATGCCTCCATATGAGTTAACCTACTTTATTGGCCGGCTGATCTTAGGGCCTGAACAATTTTCTCAGGCACAGAGAAAATCCTTCTTAAATTTTCCCTACCTTAAATTATCCATGGTGGAACATGCTGACTGTTAGCCTTTATTTAGTATAAGAAATCAGATAGGTGTAAAGAGGTGATAATGATAGAGGTTAAAGACATGCATTGACTTTACATGATCCCATAAAATGTTTGTTTTCAAAATACACATTTGCAGGTGACCAGATTTGGAGAAACAACTGCCCTATTACAATTCTATCAACTGCCTCCACTGTATGCAAATCTTTCATGCATATTCATTGTGGATATCCTAAAAACCTGACTAGCAAGGGGATACTCCAGGACCAACTTAGAAAACACTGTTCCTAAAACACTGCACAGTGTTACAGTTCACTCCCACTCCCCAACACACACACACACACACACTGACAGTATGAGATTAGGTGCAAATACTGAAGTGCAGAGCATACAGTAATTCCTGAGATACAAACAAGTTCTGATGTATGTCTGAAAATCTACAGTGAACGCAGAATGAAGGAGGTGGTCCCTCAGTGCTACTAATCTCTAACCCCTTGTTAAGAAGCATGCCTGCTCTCATTGCTAATTTGTAATCTTTTTTTCTTTTTCCTTAGAAATGTACTCTGAAGTGATTTAAACACAATTCTGTATATTTATGGCTCAAATTAATCTCCCCATTAAATATGTACTCCTCAGGAAGTGGAAATATTTATAATTGTCTAAATATTTAACTTATGCAATCGTGACAGTTCAATGTATACAGAAAAAAAAGAGGCAGTCTGTTCTCTAAGTGAATTTATATTGGTGAAGATAAGTGTGCATGAATATATTTGTAAATCCATTGTCTATGCGTTCGCCTGTGTGCATGTACACCCAAATACAAGAATTTGATGATAAAGTCCTCCACACTCACCTTTAATCTAATTCTGAAAAAGCATAAAAATATTCTGACTTTGACTTTTTTGATGCTAATTAAATGTCAAATTATGGGGCCCTTTTACTAAGTAGCATTAAAAGGTGGCCTACGCTATAAGTAGTGTGTGAGTTTCCCTGCGAACTGAGGTCACTTTTAGTGCAGCTGTAAAATGGCCGATTTTTCATTTCCTCAAATTAATGGCCATGGGCTATAATTTCCCAATTAGCATGTGGCCATTAGCACATGAGCCCTTTTTGACACCTGTTTAGCGCTAACCATGTGCTAATCAGTAGGCATGCAGCAGTGTGGCTGCACTAACCAGTTAGCATTGGGCATACCCTCTCTCCACCCCCAAACACACCTCCAGTGCTAAAAAATAAAAAGTACTTTTTAACACTTGCACAGATGCCAACACTGCCGAGGGACACATGCCTGTGCCCTGTGGTAGTGCATTTTATATATTTATTTATTTATTTATTGCATTTGTATCCCACATTTTCCCACCTATTTGCAGACTCAATGTGGCTTACAATAATACATCCTAACAATCGTCAATCAAGAGTAGATAAAACCATTGGTTACATAAAGAACAAGTGTAACTTAATGGATAAAATCAATTCAATAAATCAGAAAACAAACTGATTAAACAATTCGATAAATCAAAAAACAGACAGATTCTCTAGTAAGTAATGATGTGTTGAAGTTCCTGTTATTGATTATTATGGTAAGTCTTGGTAAAAAGATAGGTCTTTAGTGATTTTCGAAAGTTGGTAAGGTCATGAATATTTTTTACGTAAGTGGTAGTGTATTTCACAGTTGCGTGCCAATATAAGAAAAGCAGGATGCATGAACTAGTTTGTATTTTAAACCTTTACAACTAGGGAAGTGGAGTCCCAAGAATGTACGTGCTGATTTTTTAGCGTTCCTGGGAGGTAAATCAATAACGTCTGACATGTATGCCAGAGCATTTCCATGAATGATTTTATGGACCAATGTGCAAACTTTGAACACAGAACGTTCCTTAACTAGGAGCCAATGGAGCTTCTCTCTTAGGGGTTTTGCACTTTCGTATTTTGACTTTCCAAAAATGAGTCTAGCTGCTGTATTCTGGGCTGTCTGAAGTTTCTTGATGATATGTTCTTTACAACCAATATACAGCGCATTGCAATAATCTAGGTGACTCAACACCATTGATTGTATCAGGTTGCGAAAAATGCCTCTTGGGAAGAAAGGTTTTAGTCTTCTGAGTTTCCACATTGATTGAAACATTTTCTTAGTTGTATTCTTAACATGGCATTCAAGTGTGAGATTACGATCAATGGTTACTCCAAGAATCTTCAAAGTGAAACAGGAAGGGAAAAATTTGGAGTGGTTATGGAGGTGAATTTGTTTGTGTTGTATTGTGATATAAGTATAAGACACTGTGTTTTTTCAGCATTAAGTTTTAATTGAAAAGCCTTCGCCCATGAATGCATAATTTGGAAACTGTGGTTGATATCATAATTTCTGATAAATTATGTTTGAACAGGATATAGATCGTTACATCATCAGCATATATGTACGGATTGAGGCCTTGATTGGATAATATCTTGGCTAGGGGCATCATGATTATGTTAAATAGAGTTTGGGAGAGTGGCGATCCCTGGGGAACTCTGCATTTTCCCACAAAGTAAGCATGTGATATGCTTACCTCTGCTTAGTAAAAGGACCCCTCTGTTCACACCAACTAGATCGAGTGCCTCATCTTACCTTTCATAAGTTCCATTTTGCACTTATACCCCCAACAGTTTGGGAAAACAGAGAGTTGATAGAACTGTATAGGGCAGTGTTTCCCGAATCTGGTCCTGGAGGCACCCCAGCCTGCCAGGTTTTCAAGATATTCACAATGAATATTCATGAGAAAGATTTGCTTGTGCAGTGGAGGCAGTGCATGCAAATCTCTCTCATGAATATTCATTGTGGATACCCTGAAAACCTGACTGGCTGGGGTGCCTCCAGGACCAGGTTTGGGAACCACTGGAATACGGTATAAGAACTGTGTTTTGAATCCTACTTGAATCCAAATATAATATATTTCTTGTGTATGCTCACATTATTTGCATTATGCTGTAGTAATTGTTTCCTGCTGTTAGCCACATTGAACCCAAACTTTTTTGGGATAATGTGGAATATAAATGTCTCAAATAAATAAACATGCAGTTCACTGTTTGTAATCCTCATGTTCTCAGTGCATTCTCTATTTCAGTGTTTTTAGTTAAATCCATATTATCTCCCAGTGAGCATTTTTTTTCACCTGAAGCATGCTCACTTTCGGTAAAGCAAAGCAAGGGTTGATGATTTTGCAAGGTCCAACTGGCACCTTAAAATCTTTATATTTGTTCATGGCTTAGGCCTAATAGATTACAAGATAATGAAAATTGGTTCCGCACAGGAGAGATTGTAACGAGCTGATAGTCCAATCACAGGTGGCAAAAAAACATGATCGTTGTGCAGAGCTGATCCAGCTGACAGAGAGGAAAGTGTGGGGCTGAGCAATTTAAAAAATTGACTGTAACTTTTTTTCCATTAAAAGCTATTTAATACACAGTCACCCGATCTGCATTTTATGAGAATTTGAGTGACACTGCCTCACCATTATTCTGATCCCCAATGGTACTAAGAGCAGGTACGGAAACAGTGTAGCAATCATGGAGTAACTGGTCTGCTTTGGTCAGAGGGGAACATATTCAGGAGTAAATTCTATATATGGCACCTAAAAAATTGCTGTTCTTCAAAATGTTTATAGAATAACGTTTATGCCTAGGAATTGTGCCTAACTTTAGGCATGACCAGTTGCACCAACTAAAATATGGTGCAAATACCCATGCGTAAATTTATGCTCCATGTGTGTAACTTAAAGGAACACCCCCAATCTGCCCCTCCCATTTCCACACCCCCTTTTTGACTCATTTAAAATTTAGGTGCAGATCCTGCACCTCAATTTACGTACATACATTTTAATTAAATTGAAATGGTGCCAATAATTGCTTGTTAAAAAGCCAATTAGCACTAATTAGCTTGTTATTCTATTGCATGCACAAATGGGACACCTGCCCAAATTTGTGTGTGAAATTCTTAGCAACTTTTATAGAATTAGTGTGGGGGGGGGGTCATTGTCCACCTTTCAGCTGTTTAATTTAGATCACTCTTTGGTCCTTGAGGATTGCCAAGGATCAGGTTTTCAGGATATCCCTCATAAATATCCATGAGAGGGATTTCCATATAATAGCATGCAAATCTCTCCTGTATATTTATGAGGGACATCCTGAAAACCTGACCTGTTGGCGGCCCTCTAGACCTAGGATTGAAGACCAAGAGGATCGCAGCAGCTGGCTACTGTTTGCCAAAGAAATCTAGTCCTTATTAATTAACTCTAGTTCCTGGGCAGCAAATAAAGTTCCACTTAATGCAAAGTAAAAAGAAAAGTTGTGTGTTACAAATCTATTTAGGAAAAAGAAATAAGTAAAAATAATGTTAAAATGTGTTTGAGGTAGCCTCTGAAGTGCTCTGAAAGGTCAAAAGGTTTACACACTGCCTTGGCTCTCCAATGGCAGTATATTGCTTCCCCTAAGGCATGCAAAGTGAAGAATCAGTAGGGAGCCAGGGGGGTCTGGAGAGCAATTTTGAACACATGCAGAAAGGGGGAACAGTACTTTTCTAGAATTGTAGAACTTTTCAAGAAATAAAATAGTATAGGTTTTGTCTGCAGAAATAAGTTTGGAAAGTGGATGTCCTTTCACTGGGGTCAAAAAATATCTGTAAATGAATCGGTCATAGGCTTTATATGGTACTAAGTAGTGGAGGAGTGGCCTAGTGGTTAGAGCACCGGTCTTGCAATCCAGAGGTGGCCAGTTCAAATCCCACTGCTGCTCCTTGTGATCTTGGGCAAGTCACTTAACCCTCTGTTGCCTCAAGTACAAACTTTGATTGTGAGCTCTCCTGGGACAGAGAAATATCGACAGTACCTGAATGTAACTCACCTCCAGCTGCTACTGAAAAAGGTGTGAGCAGGTGTATTATTTATTACATTCTACCTAGGATTAAAAACATAAGAACCTGAGAGGGATGGGCAGCACCCCAAAGAGCAATTAGATTAAAACTAGTTATCTAAAATTAAAACGTTTAATGTATTGTTGCAGAATTGCGTGTAAAAGTTTATACACTAGCGATTAGGGACATCATTGCCTTTCTATCAGGCAGTCCTCACAATCGTAATATTAATAAAGATGGCATCTGCAAGTGCAAGCATAGTATAATTTCATTTTAAATAATTTTTTTCCTTTTTTTAACAGCACAAATTGGTTTGAGGAGATGATGTTTTGGAAAGTCTAGGCATCATAGAAAAATGTATATTTCCTTGTATTATTTGTGTTTATTTTCCCCCAAAACCGCAATGCAAATGCACTTTCTTATGTAACATCACAGCGGCTCCGTCAGCATGAAAACAGACGTTTGTCTGTGATCCCTTCCAGTCTGAGGGCGTATTTCCAAAAGAGAACAATAATAGAAATAACTGAATTTTAAAAGACTTGGAAAAGACGTGTACTGCAAACGCCTGTCTCTCCAGTTCTACCCGGCGGAGGAGCTTTTGAAAGTAAACTTGAAAAGTGACTCGACTGTGCAACGCACATTAATGCTTATTTAGGAATGCCAACTTTTTAGTGTCCATCGTTCTACTTCCATGGACAAATTATTTAGAAAATTGGAAATGTGGGTATTAAAAATTTACGGTATTAAATGCACCGTAGTACATTAGAATAATTGCATGTTATAAACTTTAAAGAAAATGTTTTTTTCAATAAAAAGATTAAGATAGATAGACATATCCGCGTTCATGAATCAGGGTGTCTTCGGTTTTTTGTTTTTTTTTAAGTCGAAATTTAAGAGGACCTAACCGTTTCAAATCAAACTCTAAACCCTCGCTTACCGTTGCCTTGCACTGAGCTACCTCGTTTGAACACCCCTTGATCAAATTCATATTTCTTCATTCAGCAACAGTGTACAAAAGGTTTGCTTTAAAAAAAAAATCCTCCCAGGATGAGCACATTAACCGCACAAACATATGGCAATTGTCCTAGTAATTAACACTGTCCATGGATATATAGATAGAGAGATAGACATGATTATAGATATAGATATTCCCCCCCCCCCCCCCCCCACCACCTTTTTTTCTGTCGGGTCAGAATGGTGTGCTGATCACAGCTGGGCGAACGCCGGACCCTGTTGCCCACTGACTTCAATTAGCATGTAATGGACATGTTCATCCTGAAGAAGTTGAGCAATCCGGACCTTTTACTCTTAATCAATACTCGCTTGTCTTGACTTATGAGCAGCTTTTTTCCTTCAACCGGTGCTGTATCGATAACAAACAGCATCCTCTACTGGTATAAGTCACTTGTTATTTCCCGTGCTGCAAAGAAAAGAACAAGATTTAAAGACACCCTATCTTCCAAGGCCGCCTACCACCAGTAACCCTTCTAAAAAAAAAAAAAAAAAAACTTTATTGTTTGCCTTCTTGCATATAGACCGGGAGAGACCACTCCTGTGCATAAAGCAAGGGAGGGCAGCAGAAGAAGATATAAAAAGAAGAGATCCTAATTCATAGCAAACGAGACTGATCCAACACATTGATTACCAAAACAACAAAAAAACGTGGCTACTGTAAGAGAAAGCGTGAACAGGAAAAACTGCACGTTATTTGTTACGCTCTACATAAAAATGCTCTAAACCTAGTTAGGGTGATCCAGCTACTGTATAACATTGTTTTTTTCTTAAACGACCTGATTGGACAAATCCTTCAGAATAAGTTCCAGAAACACTTCAGATGAAGTTAAAGCGACTACTACAAAAGTAGGCCTTTATCTTGGAAATTAATACCTTAGTAGTTTTAAGTAGTGAAGAGTTAGGGGCACTGACTGTTATGGTATACTAGTAGACAGTTATAAGAACAATTCCAACATAATCCCATTTCAGGAGCTTGCTGAAATTATTTGCTCTGACCCATCATGCAACAAATATCTTGCAATTATTTAAAATGTCAGTAGATGCTGTCTGAGAACTTTAGAAGCACAAATTAAAGCCAAAACGGAAGCTTCTATTTTATTTTATAAATTTCCAAAGTCTTGAAATTGATCATATATATATATATTTTTTTTTTTTACTATTGGGTCTGGGTCCTACAGTTTCGGGTTTTCAATATGATGAAACATGCATCCTACCCGACTGATTTCCGATTTATCTAAAATGCGCCTTGTGTGTGCTTAATGTGGAAAACGTGATTTCTCGCGTTTTCTCCCTCGTCTTTGTGTCTTTTTCTCTCCACTGAAGGTTCTTCGACCAAAGACTTTCAAACGCCACGATTTTCAACTGCAAAGTGATATGCATGTAACGCTAGTACGAATGTACTGACAATGCACTCGCTCCCGTGCAGTCTTCCCCCGTCTACCTGTCTTTCTCTTCAATGTCACTGGGGGAATCAGTAAGAGAAAAGCACAATAGGTCGCAAGAATTGGGCGGTTCTGATTCCTTCTGTCCTGTTGTTACTGGGGGAATCACAGTGCCACCAATCCTGACCTATGTTCAGTCTGGGCTAGTTTGTGGAAGACACTTAACAATTGTGCCTCTATGAAGGAATGTACATATTTTTAAGGAAATATGAAGAAAATTTGGTTTACACTCATCTCGGAAAAAAATATATTCTCTTTCAATCAGCAAAACTCAAGTGTGAACTTAACTGACAACTTAAG
Organism: Microcaecilia unicolor; assembly: GCF_901765095.1. Lineage (NCBI taxonomy): Eukaryota > Metazoa > Chordata > Amphibia > Gymnophiona > Siphonopidae > Microcaecilia > Microcaecilia unicolor. The sequence continues at coordinate 393,524,126 of NC_044032.1, forward strand.
TTGGCCTACACTCCCAAACATTGAAAAGTGTATGTGGTTTCATTTTATTTATTTATTTATTTTATTTGTTACATTTGTATCCCCCACATTTCCCCACCTATTTGCAGGCTCAATGTGGCTTACATAGTACCGTTACAGCGTTTGCCAGTTCCGGTATGAACAAAATACAAGGTGATATTGTGGTAGATTAAGGTTCATGTATGGTAAATACAATGGGGGAACTTAGAGAAGGAAGAGGAAGAGTTAGTAACCTAGTAGATGACAGAATTGTCCATCTCGGTCTTTGGTTTCGTTGTGTGGCAGGTGTCCAGGTTTTTATGTTGGGTCGGTGTGATATGCCTTTCTGAACAGGTTTGTTTTTAATTTTTTTGTACTGAAATGGTGTAGGTCAAAATAAGAAGGAAAAAAAATAACACAAGAACATTAAAGGTGAGTTTCCCCAAATATAAAGTAGAATGTTGGTCTGTTATCCCGTCGTTTTGCAACATAACTAATCTCTAACCTGAAAACGTGCTCATTTATCTAATCAAAGCCTCCATGGTGAACCTTAGCACACTTATTGGGTGAATGTTTAAGGTGCAAAGATAAAATAAAAGGTTTAGTGCAGCTGGGTTGGCAAATGGAATATGCTAAATCCACCTGACTATTAATCTCGTTTTGACAATGAGGACGGAAGAATTAAAACCCACAAATCCATTCTCTGCATTTCCGAACCTTACTGCTAGTTCCACATGAGTAGGCTAGCTGAGAAACAGAGAAGCCAGGGTTCAAATCCTACCTCTCCCCCCCCCCCCCCCCCCCCCCCCCGAGGTTCCTTGTGCCCTCAAATAAGTCATCACACAACCTTCTGGAGCAGGAACTTGCCAACAGTACTTGTTGGTAACTGAAGCCTAGAGTTCGAATTTAGAATGTAGAACCCAAATCTAAAAGTGTGTGAAAGTCACAAAGGATACAATAGCAGAGTGAAACTGTGCAAGAACGAAAAAATGTTATCTTAACTAATAACCTTGAACAGGAAGGTCTGGAACCTATATTATTACACAAGGGAAACAGGTGTGGGGTTTTATGTTCTCTCTGTTCTGTAGCTGAGTGAGGTGTGCTGCGCGGAGAATATAAATTTCTCTAATAGGACATGGTATATAAATAGCTAAAGGAAATCTTACTGCTTTCTCTACTTAGCTCCCCCTTCACCCCCCCCCCCCCCTCCCTTGAGAAAATGGATATATACCCCTAAAAGGTTCGAAATTAAATCAAAAGGCAGAGACAAAAGCAGCTCAGATTAGCCTGAAGTAGGGGGTGATACAGATGAAATCAACCACTTAGCTGAGCTGTGATTATACTGCCTCATTGTGAAGGGTCAACAAAGAAGTTACTGTCTCTTTAAAATGCCGAGTGCCTGCCCATTCCCAAGTGGAATATCAGCCTTTTACAATGCGTGCTGATGATAAAGTCAATGGACAGGGCCCCTGCTGATCCCCCCACCCCAGGTTGATACTGTTTTAATGTACTCATCTACATAGGCTTTCGGATGAACACTATAGCTTGTCAGAAGTAGTGTCCAGGCCAGGGGGATGCTACAAGAAACAGGGCGCGATCAAACAAAATTGCTGTCAGACAGCTTCTAGATTCAAACGAAAGATCTTCGGTCTTAAAGAAAATCCTGTGACCGTTCAGCCCTTCCTGCTCTGGGAAATGAGGGTCTTATAAGCACCAAATTAATTCTGAAGGGAGGTTGCCTTGCCCGAACTAGGGTACCTAATTTTCCAACTGTTTTGTCTCATTCTGTGCTTAAGGGGAAGGGGGGGGGGGGAGATCTTTGGAAGACAGGATTCTCTTGCAGCTCCATTCAGGTTCAGATCTGCCTTAACCCAAATAAATAAACCGTTTGCGTTTATTCTACTGCTCTTTGAGTCTGCTTTTCAATGTTAACAAAAAAAAAAAAAAGCATTTCGAAGGGTTCTTGTTTTGTTTTTAATTCAGTCCTGGCATCTTATTTGACTACCGCAAGGAGCCCTGGAAGAAACAAAAAAAGCCTACGCGTTAAACTTCATAGTCAGTGACATTTATTTCTACAATAGAAAACAAAAATGTTACGAATGGGATTGTCCTTTCTTTTTATTTATAAAAGTTCAAGTGAAATTGATAGATGGCTGCACCTTCTCAAACCAACATTTTATTTTCAATGAAAAGATCATACTAGTAATTTGTTATTTTACAAATACTGTAAAAACAAAACAACAGCAGCAGCAAAACCTCCCAGCTCACAAAAGACTCAGGGCTGGGCATTATTTCTCCTATAAGTCTAGTTTTCATGGTGCCAACTGCAACTGGTGGGCCAGCTGCATCTCCTCGTAGAAGTAAATGAACTGGAAAACTTAAGTCAGCGCTGCAGTCAACTGGAAAAAAAAAAGTTGAAACCCACACAGCCTGGCGCAAGAGACTGCGAGCAATTGATCATGAATAGGACGAGGACAACATGAATTCAATCGCGATCCTCAATACCAAAATAGCCACAGGGATCTGTGCGACTTCAACCAAACTAAGCCTAACCCACTTTACACCTTTAGAAACATTCAGACGGGCACCGCGCAGGGCAAAGTTTAGCCATCAATCAGTTAATAGAAAATGTACATAAGTATTGCCATACTGGGAAAGACCAAAGGTCCATCAAGCCCAGCATCTTTCCTTTAGGAAGCCGTCCAAACCTTTTTTAAACTCCGCTAAGCTAACCACCTTTACCGCATTCTCTGAAAATTAATTATAATAACGCTACTATTGAATACAATGGGAATGTATTATTCAACCGACAGCATTTCGGTTAGGTTCACAAGACTGACGGCAGGTTGGTTGTCTCTATAGAGAACTGAGGATTTTAAAAGTAGAAGGGATTAAAGCAGGTTATTTCCAAATCAACAATGCCCTTGTGGCCAAAGATCAGGTCTGAATGAATGCGCGTGCAAAACCCAATAGCTCGAAGACGTTGTCTTATCTGAGACCACTCCAAATTTGCTAAAGGAACTTCTTTATTTGTTACAACAAAAAACTGTTTAAGTAGCCAGCGCCTTGTTGAATAGGCACATTTGCATATCTTTCCTTGCAAACTGACCTTATTAGACCGTCGCAGCTGGACGAGAAGGAGAAAGACCAGTGTGTCTTGACCCACAGAAGTGTTCAGCAGTGAGAAACCGGACATCTAAATGCAAAATGTCCATGAGCAGCGTTAAATTGTGTTAACTAAATCACTAGCCAGTCTCAGGCACACAAAAAAACAACCAAAACAGCATGAAAGAGAGCAGCACTTACACTTAGGGCCCTGCAACTGCAGAACATTTAGAGACTGTTGTCTCATATCCAGCCCCTGTTAACCAAAAGCAGAAATGATCTAAAGAGACTATAAGGCCGTTTTCTCTTGTCCTCACAAGACAGGAAACTGTTGATATGAAATAATCGTTCCGGAGCAACGGAGCTATTCCCCAGTGGCATTTGTGTTGTAATTAGTTTTGCACAAATTAAAATATAATCCATATTCTTTTTGTTTCGGAAATTAGAATTTAGAGCGTTAGTCGAAAACGAATATTGAAAAATGTACCTTACTATTTAGACTTCTCCAGAGTTCAAAAGGGGGGGGGGGGAGACGTTGTTTTTCCACAAAGAAATAATTGGAAAGTTGCTTAGCCAAAAAAAAAAAAAAGCAAACCAGTACAAGTGGCAATGGCTAACAATGCCTGCGTGGCCGAATCTGTTTATAAACTAAGGGATGTTCTTAAGCTCATTTGTTAGTTAAATAATTATTAGCCTTTATGCGGATTACTGCATTTCTTCTGTGATAAAGAAAAAACTATTCATACTGTGAAAGGACTTACCTTAATTACCTGGGATTTTCTTGTCGTTATTCAAGGTTTTTATGTAGAATAAAAGGAAAGCCCCAATTGATGGAGACGTCTTTTGCAAGAACAGATTAGAATTTCAACAGTAGGAAGAAATGTTTTCTCAGAATACATACATACATAAAAATTGTAAATCGAGCTACATTGTCAACTCAGGATAAAACACATTACAGCATTAAATCTACGCACAGTATTCTAAAGAAAGAGGTAGTCACGTTTCTGGGATGTTCTGAATGCAGGCAGGTCAGGAACCCAGAGAGCAACAGAACAGTGGGTATAGGTCACTGAAACCAATATGTGCCTCCAGGAGACTGAACAAATAAACTAAAACGTATAGGTTTCATTGGGTCAGTTTTATTACTCCATCCCTGATGAGACCAGACGAGCTGTGCCTTTTTTTTTATTTCAGGTAACAGACATCTTTAAACTGTTTTTCATTGATTCAGTTTTTGAAACAGAAAGTGCATTACATTTCACTGGGCCTGCAAAGATTTTTGTTTCTCCGTTTACAAAGCGAAACATTTTATATAAATTAATAAATGTTAAGATGCTAATATGTCGCCGCTATTAGCTTAAAAAAAGACAATTTACATATTCTATAGCATTCGTTATGATACAAAAAAAAAAAACATTTTAAAATTCAATCCAGCATCTAATTGGCTTTTTATATCCTGGACTTGGAAGTGGTTGTTAATTTCCACAACTACTTTAAGGGACATTTTACTGGAAATGGGTTAAATTAAAACAACTGTGTTCCCTTTCCCTCGACATATTTTTTAAAATTAATAATAAATAATGATTAAACTTGTGTGCAATCTTAAAACAAAAAGGGGCAAGGGGCAAACAAAGCCGGGTTGTCATATTTCTTACCATTTGTGGGCTGCAAATCATAGGAGACAGGTGCCTCTGCTGCATCCACCAACCTCACAGGAGTATCTTTAACGGAGGAATTATTTAAGCAAACGAAGAGAGGCGAAGAAAACACCCCGTAAGAAAAGTCTAGACAATCAGCTACAAGCTGAGAGATTCCAGCATTAATATTCTAGAAAGCATCAGAAGAAGAAGTGGGGAAGAAGCACAATAAACAGGTTTGTTTTGTTTTTTTTTCAGACCCCTCACCTTCCCCTTCTATACAAAAAAATGGTATTTTTTAGCTTTAAATATTCACAGTAAAGTAATTTATGGTCATTGTGACTCCCGATTTATTTACAAGAGCCCTCTATAGCTTGCTTGAGTCCAGTGGTTGTCGGTGGGCCTCACAAATGAGGCTCCGTCTTCAGAAAGGGGGCAGACCCAGATCTTCAGCAAAGCGTTCAACTATTTCCCCCTGAAGCGACTCCCAATGAAAGAGGGGGGGGGGGGGGCGCTGAAAAATTCATGAACCTAGGAAAACATCCGAACGAAGGACGTCAGGAACAGCCCCGTATAGTTCTTTTTTTATTTTGTTTTTATTCTGCCATTCTTAGTGCACTTGCAGGAGAACCAAGAGTTAGAGCAATGGTTGCCTCAGAAATGGGGGAACCTCAAGAGTTTTTATCTCTAGTACATAAGGAAGATTCCCCCAGGGCAAAGTTTTAGAAGGTTCTCTGGTGCCAGCATATACTGTCAGGAGCCACCAGGGCTTCCCCACTACAGCTCCGCTCAGGGCTGAAAACCTGCCGCCACTTCAGTCCACCACTAGCTTTGGCTACTACAAGAAGTGCAGATCTGGGAGTCAAGGGCTTCCCCTACTCCAACTACTTAGTAGTCTTTCGTTCGGTTTCGTTTGTTTTGTTTGTTTGTTTGTTTTTTCACCCTCCAGTAGATTGTACAGTTTAGAAAAATATATATACATCTCAGGAAATAACAGGGGTCCGCACAGATTGGAGGCAGGAGTAGTAGGGCCACTTCCTCCCCCACCCCCACGCCTTATTTCTGCCTCTGTCCTGTCGTGACAGCCGGGTCTAAGAGGAGCTTTCGTTCTCTGAAGTGTGCAGGTGCAGGCTACCGCTGGACTTGTGTTTTTTCAGTAACTGGGTGATCTTTTCGTCGTCGGAGTTGGGGTCTAGGGGTTTATTATAGTCGTCGTCTTCCTCCTCGTTCTCCGAGGCCCCCTTCAGCCTCTCGGTCTCTGAATCCTGCTTTTTCTTGGCTGTGGCCATTTCGGCCGCGTGTTTTTTCCTCCATTTGGTTCTCCGGTTCTGGAACCAAACCTGCATAAAGAATATCGAATTTGTTATTGCTACTCTAGCAGCAATAAAACTAGTAATTATTATTATTATTATGATTATTTACTATTGTTAACATTAACATCATCATCCTGGTCGTCCTAATTCCCGTTGTGCTGGGTTATTCCAAAAGCTAGTCTAAACATAATCGTAAAATGATAAAATATAGTGAAATGTAGCAGAAATATTATCAATGCTATTTACAATGACAAAAACAATTTTCGTTCACCTTTTATTTATGCATTGTGTGTGTGTGTGTGGGGGGGGGGGGTCCTGTTGCTTATTCTCTTTACATTCATTCATTCGGAAATATTCTGCATTTCTTTTTGATACATTTATCCCTCTCCCAGCCTTTTATTTTCTGGAAAATTTGTTTTCAGGTTTTATGATTACTCCGTTAAATGTTGGAAAATCATACCGTGAAAGAAATAGGCTCTAGACATTAGCATTTTGAAAACATTTAATCTACACCCCTGCAATACTTAGTGCAAAACTTGAAGGAAGATTAAATCAGATGGTCCCCCAAACTGTTCGTCCCGATTTGAGATGCTTAGGAGCACTGAATACCTAACCGCAAAAAACTAGGTTTCATTTGTAAGCCAGCAACTAAAAGAATATCAGGGCCGTACCAGTTGAAGTCCTGCACTCCTTTAAAGATTGTACTGAAGTCACAGGGGGGGGGGGGGGAAACAATGCATTTATAAAATATTAAAATATGTCCTTATTTAAGAACTAAAGTTTTAACGAACAAACCGTTTCGTCGGTAGACTTTCAAGAATTCTCACGGTCTAAAGATTTACCATTTATTTATAAGAACGAAATCTACTGGTTTAGTTTAGCAAAGACTGAGGCTGCTCATTTTACACTCCTTGGCATCAGTAACCGAACTGTAAAGGGGAGGGTTTCTTACATAAATAGATAATGATAAGAAAATCAATCACAGGTGCAAATTATCTTCGGTAACACCGATCTATATATGCGCATATGTCCTATGACAACCTCACCCTTATTATCTCAGTCACAGTTCGACAAGAAATGCACACTTTGGGCAGACAGATCCCTCGGCCCTGCTTCGCGTTTTCAGTGAAATCTAGCTGGCTTTCTAGCATTATTAGGACATATTACCCCAAACTTGAAATGATCGTTATTTTGTCATTTAGTAAAAATTCATTCCTTTGCTTCCCAGAACATTCTCCTTTTGCTTAACAGCAATATCTGTAGAAGTGAAGGCCCATTCAGGATCATGTTTGCACAGGGTCATTTAATAATTGCCAAGGTCGTCTCACACAGCTTTACTACAAGGAATCGTATAAGCGTGATAACAAAACGTTTTAACAAGGGTTTCCTTGAAGTGGCAACAGTATATACTGAGGCAAATAAATAGATCAGCTTTGCTTTCCGTTTTATATTCTCTAGTTTCGTGGGCAACAATGTATTCCTGGACACTTATCCTTCCCAGTCTTAATAGCGCGTGGGTCGGAGTCTCTTATCTAATGTTTGACATACTTATCTCCTCACCTTGACTTGACTCTCTGTCATCCCCAGTGAATAAGCCAGCCTGGCCCTCTCAGGTCCTGCTAAGTATTTCGTTTGTTCGAATGTCTTTTCCAAAGCGAATATCTGTTGCCCAGAGAAAGTGGGTCTCGTGTGCTTCCTCTTACCATCTTTGTCAAGCAAAACCGAACCTTGATCTGAAACGCACATACAAACAAATTAGTGGTATTGCTTTGTTATGAAGAGCCGTGAAATACATATTTATAAATGCAACTTTTTTTTTCTGAAAAAAAAAAAATATGTTCTAAATCAAATTTGCTTTCCTTAACGAACGAATTTCTTGAAGTGATGCCCGTGACGACCTAAATACGTTTTTGAAACTTGGGCAGACGAAACATAAAGGTTGTTTATATTAATATATATGCACTTTAATATTTGTAATTCCCATTGACCCCAGCTCATCTAGTTTCACTTCCCTTTTGTCTCTACAGGGTTTTTTTTTTCTCTCAAACCTACTCGCACATTAAGCACTTAAATAAAGAGAAAGTAATAGTGAAACGAGTAACTGATAAACTAGAATCAATAATAATTAGCAAGAACTATATCAAAGCATTCTTGAACATAAATCCCTTTAAGTTAAAGGCACAGAATTTCCATTTAATCTGCTACAGAAGCAGTGAACAGTATTAAGCTCTTGCATTACACGAATAAGAGCGCTAGTCTGGTCCATAAAGAGTTAAACCCGGAAATCACAAAGCATGTATTACAAGAACTGGGTTTTAAACATAAATGAATTAAATCTCAACAGAAACTTCACCTGTTAAGGTCTTAAGGCCCTAGCAAGCTATTTCCAAAGAAAAATAATTTATGGACAACAAATGGCAGGACATACCTTGCCGTCTATTATCACACTAAAGTTTTCTAAACAAAGTATAGTCTAGGTTCCAACTGAAATGTAAGCGTGTGTGTGTATGTGTTAAGTAAAATAAGGCAGAATAGGAAACGAATTTTAACCCCCTCTCCCTTCAATTCTCGTAAAACAAACACTTTTTGCCTCTACGCCCCTCCTCCCTCGAAGTGTAGAGGAAAATCGCTGCTTTTTATTTTTAAAAACTACTTCAGTTAGCTGAGCGATGCCCTTTCAATTCGCGTTTTACAAAGGTTACAGGATCCACAGTAATTACATGCAGCAGTTTTTACTTCCCCAAAAAAGGTCTGAAAAAAACCCCTACTCACTTTCCTTAATAAACATGCTCAACTCTAAAATTCAGGGCCTAGAATCACTTCTGGCCTCTCTGTAACCGTGGACCCCCCCCCCCCCCCTCTTTTTTTTTTTTTACGTCGTCCCAAAATGTGACTCCCATTTTAAATTATTAAAGATTTTATGCAAGAATCTTGTGCCTCCAGAAAGTATAAACTCCCCATAAAGCAGCTACATGCTACATTTCTTGAAGGCAGCAAGAACATGGGGAAATATTTTATTTCGCCTTCATAACTTGGGGAGCAACCATAAGAAGCAGGTGGTTAAATCGGGTTTGCAAAGAAGCAGCCCATCCTTCCTCCTTACTTTTAAAAATTGCCCGATTACAATTGTGTCAAGCTAGTAGCCGTGCAAGCAAAGGAACGCTTAAAAACAGGAGGGGAAATTAAAAAAAAAAAAAGTGAAAAGAGTTTAAAGCATTTCTACGTCTCTCCTCCTGAAATCAGCACATCCCCGTATATTTCTAAGGTGCAAAGCAAGCGGCGGGGAGCGGAGGCGGGCAAGGGGCGGTACTCACGGGGTCCGCAGGCCAGTCGGGCGTCCCTCCAGGGCGGACTCTGCATCATCCCAGGCCAGAAGATGGGCGTCCTGCCGGGCAGTTCGGCCAAGGGCTTGGGGTAGCGGGCCACGGCCAGAGCTGCAGCTGCCGCCGCACTGGGGCTGAAGTAAAGGCCAGGAGGGGGTGGAGGCGGGCTGAGGCTGCCAAAGCGGGGCAGGCCGGCAAGGATACCCCCTCCCGGGGCAGAGGAGCCGGAGGAGGAGGAGGAGGAAGCGGCGGTAGGGGCAGGGGCGGAGGGGGCTGGGGGAGGCAGGCAGGCCAGGGAGGGTCGGCTCAGGATGTCATTGATGCCGTGGGGAGTGGCGGCCGAGTGCTGAGCAGAGGGGCTCCCGAGGTGGGGCAGGGAGCCGGCAGACGCTGGGGAGGGCCCCGTGGGGTGCTTGGGGGAGCCCAGGGGTGGGGAAGGCGAGGAGGTGGAAGAGGAGGAGGAGGAACAGGAGGAAGAGGAGGAAGATGCGGGAGCCGGGCAGGACAAGGCGTAGGCCGGGTATAGAGGGGTCTTCATCTCGGCCATGCTGTGCAGGGCGGCCAAGGGGGGGCTGCTGAGAAGAAAGGCGCTCTGCCGGCTGCCGTCCATAGGCCCCACCGCTAACATCCCCAGGACAGGGCACCACCGCCAGAACCGATGGAGGGAAGAAGAAGGTGGTGGCAATGGATCGAGGGAGGAGGGGAGGGGTAGTGGGTTGAAGACTAGCAGTGCTCCTCGGACCGGAGGCAGACAGGAACACAAACAATAATAATTAGCAATAAAAGAAGATGTAGTCGTTCCCTGCCAGGCAAATTCTTTTTTTCTTCTTCTTCTTCCTCCTTCTCAGCTGGGCAACCAAGTACTTATGATGGGGTTCAATGTTTCTTTTAAAAAAAAAAGTGATTGAAAGCAAAATAAAGATAAGACAAGTAAGTCTCAAAAAGTAAAAAAAACCCCTTTGCAAACTTGAGAAAAGCAAACGAAAAAAAGTCAGAGTTCAAAACGAAAAAAGGGTGTGGGCGGTCATTGGAGAACCATCATTTCCACTAGTGTCGAAATCACTGGCGCAGGTTCACGTGCTGTCTGGGTGTCAGGACTTTATTCTGCTTTATTTTTGCCCGCCTCGGGATTGTAAGCTTGCTGCATGCTCTTCAGCCTGAAGGTACTGGGGGGGAAAAAAAGAAGTAGGTGAGGGCTGGCAGGTCCCTCTGCCACAGCCTGGGAGATCGCATGAGCGTTGCCGGCAGCTCTTGCCCTTGATTCCCGACGGCAGAGGAGCAGCAGCACCAAGGTGCAGCAATCCAACCTCATGGGCTTCTCATTATCACTCTGGCAGTCTCTATTGCCTCACCCTCCTTCTCACCCCTCTGCTGTCAGGGTCCTGCTTCACTAAAGTCTTGCTTGTATTTCAGCACTCTCCTTTTGTTTCTCTCATTTTTTTCCAGGGTACAGTTTTGCGGCAGTTTCAGATCATTTGCTTCTCTTTCTCACTTTCCAGTTCCTTTTTTACTCCTTCCCTTTGAAGGCAGCTAAACGGTTTGCGCAATTATCTATTTTTTTATTATGATTATTATTATTATGTTATATCTTTTCCCTTAACGATATTTTCGTTTATCCTTCTTCTGACAGCTCAGATGAAGCGCTCAGAGGTAATAAAACATTTTCATCATTCGCTACATCCTTTAGGGCTACAGGACAGGAGCGAGAACTTCCAGGGGGCAGCCGCCAGGGGAGGGGCTGCGATATCCTATAGGACGAAGCCAATTATGACATCATAGCCCAATCTGGCACCGTGAATTTGGATAGGCTAATGCGCACGATGAGACGGGAAGGAGGGATCTCAAATTTGCATATTTAGCGGTCTTCCGCAGTTCCACTATATCAAAAAGTTTTTGTTGTTGTTGTTGTTGTTGCCGCCGTTGTTTTACTATTTGTGACTAAGTGTTTCGTGGAAATAGCTGGCGAACAAAATGAAAGGAGTCCATTTAGATAAAACGAAAGAAAGAAAGAAAGACTCAGATATTTTGTTTCAAACCCGGGATTTGTCATGTTTGACAGATTTTCTCTGTCAGTATCGAAAAAATAAATCTAATGAATGTAGACAGAAAGTGAATAGACCCTTTGGAGGGCTATTAATGAAGCGCCATATGGCTACTAGTGAATTGTGAAAATTAATTTGTTGCTTGCCATGTTAAACAAATGTGTAGGTCTGTGAAGAATCCGAATTACGGACTGTGCAAAAAAAAAAAAAAACAGAAAGAAAACACACACACTCTTACTTTCTAGTTAAACAGAGAAATGGGACTATCTCCAATCCTTCCTGAGTGGAAAAATCCCCAGTGTCTTCAGTGTTTTTTTTAAACCTGGTCCTGGAGGCACCCCAGCCACTCAGGTTTTCAGGATATCCACAATGAATATTTATGAGAGATATTTGCATGCACTGCCTCCACTGCATGCAAATCTATCTCACTGAATGCAAATTTCTCTCATGAATATTCATTGTGGATATCCTGAAAGGCGGCTGGGGTGCCTCCAGGATCAGGCTTGGGTACCACTCTGCGGTATTTTCTTTTGCTTGAGAGCTTTTTATTAAATGTTAATCAACAGAATTTGCAACAACAACAACAAAAGAACATGCCAAGGAAAGAGGGATTTGTTTTATTTAATAGGAAAGCGGAGAGCTATAAATAATGACACTCTAATAAAACTAATGGCTTCTTATATTTGTTTTTTTTTGCACATTCAGGTTGTTAAAAACGAAAATAGATTATTCCCAAATGGGACTACTTTATTAAATATTTATTAATTAAATTAATAATAATTCAGTCTATGTTCTAAAGCACAATAAATACTGGTGGAGTATTTCCTTTTGGTTATATTTAGTTTTTTATACGACCAACTCGGGGGAAAATATAAATAAATAAAGCGTCAGAATGATCTGAAACAGAAGAAAAAAGGCAAAATAAAATGGGCCTGGGGTCATGAATTTGATATAGCGCCTTTCTTTGGTACAACCAAAGCCGCTTACAATACTTTTGTTATTGTATAGGTGCAAATGTGCCTGCTCTGATATGTAACCCTAACCATCAATTAGTATTCATTTTCCTTATTGAAATCTCCTTGTGTCACCCCATTTTTGTGGTGGTTTCTACGTTTTACCTGTCTGTTGAAGCTCAGATCGGTTAGTAAAAATCACTAGGGGTTTAGGTTTCCCAAAACGGCTTGCCGGTACTTTCCCTAGCCTTTGTTGGATTTATCTTAAAGTTCCCTATCGAGATCGCTTTCAATATTTTCCGAGCGCAAGTGAGCTAAAGATTATTATACATTTTCAATGTCCACAAATACTATTGGCTTTTACCAGGGAACCACGAACTAGGGATGGAGACAGTTTTTCAGAGGCAGAACAGAGATACCCATGTATGTGTCTAGGAAGTAAAATCACCCGTGCAACAAGAAGCATTTCCCTTTGTTTTGCAGTTCCAAATATATCGCTTAAAAAGCAAACCCAGCCCATTGATTCTGATCTACCTTGCTTGTCAGTACAGAGCCGAGCGTCTCCGTACCTCTCCGAGGCAGAAGCAACATAAACGAAAGATGCCAACGAGAAGAAAACTTTAGTGGAACTGACTGCAGGACACCCTGTGCTCTGCTGAAATGTCTGATTTCTGTTTGTAAGCTTTGGTTGGTCAAATCTTTACCAGTTTTTTTTACAGCCAGGCCCTCGAATAATCACAAAGCCCTGATTTAATCACTTTTGTCACCCTGGGCCATAACATTGAAATTATGCAATGTAATTTCTGTTTTGGGAACACCTGTTCCTTTATGCATTTGGAAATTGTCGCACTTTGCAGTGGGCATCAGAGATAAGTAACTTTAGGTGAACCGGTACTGAATGCTGCTGGTCATTCATACAATGCGTGCAAAGCAAAGAAACACTATTCGGGGGGGGGGGGGGAGGGAAGGGCACATTTGGCTAATTACAACTGGATGTGGATAAGGCCAACTAGTGCTTTATATAACTGATGGACTTAAGATGGTGCCCTGTTAACGCGTGATGTCTTTATTGAGTCTGTATTGTATTTAAGCGTTCGGTTATTTTTTATTATGTACGTTTTGCTTTGTGCAGAGCTCTGATTAAGGGCGGTATATAAATGGTAATAAATGAAATGAAATAACCACTAACATAAGTTCATATATTCATTTTTCCATCATCTGCGCCCTTTTTTTTTTTTGTGCAGATCGGGAGCCAAGAAGCAAACTAAAACACTCCTCAGACAGAAGACACAGGTTTTTGCCTTTCAATTAAAAGTAAACATCCATGAATGCAAAACAAACATATTCACTCGCTGTTCCGTGTTTATGACTGAAACTTTCCATCACTGTTGAGAGCAAATGGAAGCTGGGCAAGATTGCGTTTCATTTTATAAGGAATCTATAGTTAATCTTTGGGAAAGGTGCTGTTGTTAGGTGAATGATGAAAAGCAGCAATCCATGCGCTGTCTGCCTTCCGTAAAAAGCATAGCATTTTTCCAGTGCTGGCTGCTTATTATTATTTTAATGTATATATCTTAACATTTGGATAGATGTCTTGCATTTAACAAAGAAAGATTGAGGCTTAGAATGGAAAGATTTCTTCCATACGCGCGAGGGGAATGGAGAATAGAGAGAGGACTAGAGTAATCAGAGATCCAGCAGACAGAGAGGCTGCATCACAGATTAACGAAGTATTTACTAAGAAGAAAGTTGAAGATGCTTTAAGCAAAAACGAAGACCATTTGAACAAGCGGAGCGTTTTTGGGTCGACCTGCAGATGAGAAGGTGTAATTGTGCTTCTACAGATGCAGCACAGAGCAGAAAGAAGGGAGAAAACGGGCAGCTCAGGGAGTGAAGGAGGAAGCTGGGCACGATAGCAGGTAGGTGCCTCCCCAAAGAGGAGATCGGTGCATTGGGGAGTGAGGAGGACCACCGTTTGCTGTCCTATTTTAGAGGTTATCAATTAAAACTACAAACACGTCATTTCATATTAAAAAAAAAAAACCCAGCACATCTGAAACATAAATCTTGGGGGAAGGGGGGAATCAGAGATGAACAAGTTCAAAGCTTTCAGTCAAGTTAATTTTACATGACTTTAAGAAAACTCCATTGGCACAACTCACCTTAATATGCTGGAATTTAGAAAGCAGAAACGTATTGTACAGAAATGCCTGCGTGAAAAGTACAAAACTGATTTCCATTCAGTGCCTGTTTCATTAAAGGCTCCCCCACCCCCCACCTACGGAAAAGACCTCGAAAAACCAGACCCTCGTCAGAACCAGTAATTGATGCAAACATTTGTTTTGTGAGTTAGAACTGAAGTCTCCTGTCATTTTTAAAAATTTTAAGTTCAATTTATGTCATAGATGAAAAAAGATGCCAGATAACACAAACCTCAGTACTTACACAACAAAGTAAAAACATCTCCTTAGCGAGGAAACTATCTAAATTATTCAAGAACAAGGTATCACCACTAACTGGAGACAATAAAGCGGGCCTACTTCCAGTCTGTAACGACACAGAATGACTATGGTGCCTTTTGTCAGAACATAGTACAACTCTTTAACTCTAGAATCGTGCATTAAGTCGATTACCTTGGGTTATTTTCAAATAAAGGCGTCATCTTTTAAGTAGGTCTAAGTCTTTAGCCTTAACCATGGCTTGCGCCTAAAAACTATACCGCTGGGGCCTGTGGAATACAGTGATTCTTGTCAAAAGCCTTAACTGCTGTCACCACCTCGTGGCCAAATGCTGTAATAGCTCAGTAGTTACTTTGATTTATTTCATTTTTTTTTTTTTTTTGCATTGATGTTGGAGAAATCTGTATTTATATCATGCTTCAAAAGTATGAATAATGCACAAAAGGTGTGTATTTTTTCAGTGAAAAGCAAGGTCTAGGAGAAATGGTGTAACCTCCCAATGGAAGCCACAGAGGCAAAAAAACAATATTAAACAGACTGGAGAGAGCATGAGAGAAGCACAGTCAGTGGGTCTTTAAAATACAGAGATGCCAAGTTACTCAGTTCCAGGCTGGAGAGTTTAGGACAGTCTGATTTCCGAACACCACCTCCTGGTGCATAATGGGACTTGCAGCACAGATTTTAATGGGTAGAAACAGGGACTGCAAATCCCACACTGCTATTGGATGTAAGTTCAAAACCAGAACTGGCCAAAAAGTCTTCAGCCTGGAACTGGGTCATTTCTTATCTCTGAAAGTGTGGAGATGTAAGGCTGCAGTATTGCAGGATGGAAGGAGAATGGGTAGACTAAGATTCTATAAAATCACTTTTCAGTTGAGCAAGTTCTTTAAATTCTTCAACCACAAAAAGAAAACATTACCTTTAATATCCTTCCTGAAACCTGTAGTACAATTTCCAGGAATTCACTCATAGATTTCAGACCGCTGCATGACCTTGTTCAAGGAGGTTTGATAAAGAGACGCTATGACATCACAAGGCTGAAGCCAGAATCCACCCATTCTACTCAAGGAGGTTTTAATTCTTCCCAAAGCAGTTGCCACCATCTTGGTACACCCAAAACAATTAAATTGATAGGGCAAAAAGCTCCACCTACTGTCTTCGGCCCACATAATGGACCAGATAGGAACCGATTATCAAACTTCCTTGACCTTGTACATGAAGGTCTGTGAGCACATGTAAGCATGGCTGTGAATAACATGGTGATGCACAGACCAAGTGCTCTGCCCTCCAAAGCCAGGTTTGTGTGGGGCTGGAAAAAGGTGGCATGCTGGAGGTATCACAACAAGGGACATCGCCATGATGTTCTAGAAGGTGATTGGCTGACCAGTTTTGGAGGGCGGAGCTCCCTCCTGTGGCAGGCTCCAGTTAGATTTAAATCTCCCATTCACCTGACACTCTTCCTCTTGGCCAGCAAAAGGTTTGGGACCTGAACTGCTCCATGAATGTCAGTGGACCTCCTCCCCTTGGTAGACTGGATCCCATGCAGAGTTAAGCTTGGGTGCTTGCTTATGCTCCTTTTCCTTTCTCCTTCTCTGCCTGCTGCCAGGAAGCCAGAGACATGTCGGGGAATCTTGGACTTTGGTCCCATGGGACTAGGGAGAGAGGTTTATCTTTCAGCTGGGGAACAAAGGGCAGAGGTCCTACCATCCAGCATAGGAAGAAAACGAATGAAGAGACCCCTTTTGGCTACACGTGAGTTTTGCTGGCTTGAGCTAGGAATTTGACTTTCATTTTGCTTCCCATGGCTCAGGGTGTGCACTGCCCCCTACCCCCCCCCCTCCCCCGGCTGCAGCGCTCAGCTATTTTCTGGCTCAGCGCCCCTTATCTAACAGTACAGCTAAGCAGCCATGCCTCATCCTTCCAAGAAGCAGCCCAGGGCTAATGCTAATATCGCTGCCCTTCAAGCAGCTGAGAATCTCATAATGAGCTATGAATCAATGCAGCCTGGAGAGCTAACCAGAGATACTGAAAGGGGTCCCCCACCAACAGTGCGGGCATCCAATAGACACATCAATTCCTGAGAGCATTACATCAATGCTGCAGACCCACTATGTCGCATGGTTTTTCCACCTGGACTGGCCACCTGGCCAGGCTCGCCTTCTCCCCTAGCAGTTGGTAAACCAGGTCCCATATCCTGAGGCCAACAAGCAAGGGTCAGAGGGTCTGCTGGCAGAAGAGCTGTGCACAGCAGAGCCACCCAATGATCAGTTGGGGCTCCACTGGGACCTGGATCCTGAAGCCCCACTTCCTGTCAGTATAATCTTGCCAGCATTCATGTTGAGTTCTAGCACCTCTCCTACGCGACACTGCTCCAACTCAATAACTCCTTTCCATAGTTCACCAAAGTTCTGTAGGAGCTGGCAATCTCATCAGAGCTCACAGCATAGCAGTGTCTGATACAGGAGCCGCTACCATACAGATCATCAGATTGATCACGAGACTCATCATACAGACAACGGCACAGCTGCAGTTCATCTCAGAGATGGAGGCCCTCCCAGTACAGAAAATAGAGGAACTCCCATCGGAATCCTGCCAGAAACTCTT
Source organism: Microcaecilia unicolor (assembly GCF_901765095.1). NCBI lineage: Eukaryota > Metazoa > Chordata > Amphibia > Gymnophiona > Siphonopidae > Microcaecilia > Microcaecilia unicolor. The sequence continues at coordinate 393,541,559 of NC_044032.1, forward strand.
CCTCCAGACATTCAGTGAGGAGGCATGATCATAGAAGGACAAACGCACTCTCACTCCAGAGGTAGAAGAAGCAGTCACCGGCATGGCCATTCACACCAGAGGACAAGGCACAGGAAAAGTCAGTGTCACAGCTATCACAGCTGGTCACACAGCAGGTGTCACCAGTCACACAAGGAGGAGTTGGTGCACCACACCTAGCCACGTCTGCCAACTCAGGTAGGAACTACAATTCAAATAACTCCAATCTCTGCACCCAGTGAGGCAGGAGGCTCTGGTGCCCCATCAGAGGCATGTCAAGTTTCTGGAGCACCTGAGGTGACAGCAGCCTCAGTTGCGGTTACTGAACAGACACAAGTGCAAGGGGACAGATGCGGCAGAGCAACACCACATAGAGGAAAAGGAAAGAAACAGAAGTACGCAAAGTGTTTAAGTTCATCTTCATCCTCCAGTGCATCTCCTCTTCCTCACCTTCTTCCTCTTCCCCTGCATGTGATCTGGGCACTGCTGGTGCCTCCAGTGCTATGAATGTTGCATATGTGGTCCCTGCTTATGTTGTCCCACATTGTGGTAAAGGGTCCCCAAATCATTGCAGAAAAAAGCAGAAGTACTTTGATATATTCAAGCTTCCAGAAGGGAGACACCTGAAGAAATCCAAGAGGAGGTCAAAGAATGGTGATGTACCACAAGGCCAAGGCAAACCTGTCCCCTGCCATCTTGTCTGCTGGGTCTTGTCATATGCACGTGTAGGGACAAAACAGGCCCTGCATATGGCACTATGTAACACTATGATCCTGACACTGTATAACAGACTTACACCAATGTCAGTTCTCATTCAGGCTTGTTATTGAAGCAGGCCCGAGCACATTACTGAGAAACCAAGGCTGAAGGAAGGCAAAAATAACTGGTAATAACAACCTTGTTTACAGAGACTGGGACTTCATGGTCAGGATACATCTGCTTACTGCGTCAAAGGCCTGGTTGGCCCCTCAAAGACACAACACTGGAAAACCCCAGACTTATTGTTCTAGTCAGCAATGGTACTAAACCAGAGGAAGGGGTATAAGAAGCCTTTCCTGGTCATGATAAGGGCTATTTGGTTTTATCTTGAGCAGTTCACGTGAGAGCTGCTATCAGTCCGGCCCGAGCCAGCCACATGATGAAGACTCGTTAATTGTGACATTACCTGCCTGCATGCTCTTGCCTGACCAGAACCGTACAGGGAGAGACCATCTGTCATCCCAGCTGTGTTGCCTGCTTCCTTCAAAGAAGTTCCTGACTGCTTCCCTCTGCAGAGTTTGAGAGTGTGTGAGAGCCTTCTATATCTGTCAAGTTAAACTTTCCCTCCTTTTCATAGTGCCTCTGGAGTCAGGTGTCATAACAATATTCAGGACTAGGTTATGTGTGTGTGTTCTCTACCCTGCCTTGACAGGTAGATAGATTCAGTACCTTACCATCATTTTTTAGTAATTCTGCTCAAGTGTGTTGTCTCTGATTTGCATTACTGCTGCCAATACAATATATATAATAAACCAGCTTTTCTATTTTTCTTCTAATATCTGAACCTTTCATCTTTTTCTTTCAGTGCTATTTTGTGCTATAGAGAACTTGTATTTTGCTCTTGGAGGGACATCTAATTACACCTAATTACATTCCAGAGTTCTACTTTTATAATTTGTTACTTGTGTATATGCCCCTTCTTTGCCTGCCCTCTATTTAGGGTTGGTAATTGTGTTTTAGCCCCACACACGGATGATCAGCATTGTGTGCAGGAAGAGAGATCAATTGGACTCTATGCTCTGCTACCTAGAAGCCTTAAAAGCACACTTTGTTCAAGCTTCTGGATGTGGCACAGTGGCACTGGACTTGCCAATCACTGACTCCCATGAAAGCTCAGTCTTCTGTGCCTACAGTTACCATGGTGTTTTGTTGCTGCTGTTGTAGTCAGCTGTCCTGAATTCACCCACTTGTCTTTGTGCGGGCCCCGGCTGAAAATCGTGCCAGGACCCACATTTAAAAAGTGTATTTTCTCCCTCCTGTGGCAGTGGGGTCCCCGACATCGCCCGTTTCCGGGCAGCTCCGCTGCATACCACTTCCCCAGGTAGCTCCAGCCCCCCCCCCAACAAAAGCCCCATCTCACCCCCACCTCCCAGTCAGGATAGGACCCTCCCCTGGGAGCCTACTTGACCTCCCTGGTGGTGCAGTTGGGCATTGGGGGCAGGAGCAAATCCCCCTTGCTCCTGCCTGTAGCAGCAGCTTCCTGAAAATGGCTGCTGCAAGAGGTCTTATGCGGGCTGGGCCCGCATAAGCTCCAGCAGCCTGCCTGCCTAAAATTATACCCCGATATTCAGTGCCGGTGCCTGGACATGGCCCGGCTTTGAATACTGGGGCATAATTTAGCCAGTGACGATCAGCATTTAAAAAAACACTGACAACTGCTGGCTGAATATTAGGGGGTTAGTTTTTAGGTGAAATAGAAATGTTTAAATAAATAAATAAATAAATAAAATGGACTTGGGAAAATCCACTGCTTATTTCTGGGATAAGCAGCATAAAATGTATTGTACTGTTTTGGGATCTTGCCAGGTACTTTTGACCTGGATTGGCCACTGTTGGAAACAGGATACTGGGCTTGATAGATCTTCAGTCTGTCCTAGCATGGCAACACTTACGTATTTAAGAGCACCCATTTTGTTTTGCTTTTATATTAGAGGGACCCAGGCCAGCTTTGCCATCCCAGGTGTGGAGGAGGCACCCGAGCCCAGATAAGCATCCATATGTGAACAGCATCCAGGCAGCATCGAAAGATAAGATACAGACTTACAATTGGAAAATAGCCCTGTCTTACGTGTCTAGCTGGAGCACAGTGGACGTGAGAGGGTGAAGGTCGATGGCTGGAGAACTGGAGCAGTACGTGGCCTAGCTGGAGAGGAGAGAAAGTCAGACCAAGGTGTGTGAGAACTACGGCAGAACCTCCCTAGCTGGTGAAAGGCAAGGAGTGGCTTCAGTTGGACTACTGGCTGAAAAGGTTCAGGTACTTCCTTTTTAATGTCTGCTATAACGTTGCTACCAATAAAGCTGTGGTCTAATATCCCACAAATTTACCTACAGCCTTGTGGCTGTAGTATCCTTTAAGTGAAATGTTGCCAATATTCTATTCTATTCTGTCATGCCTGGTACCGAGGGAGTGAGTGTGCAGCCTGCCTATGTTAATGAAGGTCCGCAAGCGCATGTGAGTGTGGCTGTGAATAATATGATGGTGGCCACCCTCGCTGCTCAGACCAGGAACTCCACCCACCAAGGCTACAATTCGTTGGGGCTGGAAAAGGGTGGTTTTCACTGGAGGCAATGCAAGGGATATCACTGTGACTTTCCAGATGGCGATTGGCTGGCCTGTTTTGGAGGGCAGAGCTCCCTCCTGTGACAGGCTCTGGATATATTAAGTCTCCTGTTCACTCAACACTCTTCCTCTTGGCCAGCAAAAAGCTTTCCACGCCCCCTCCCTTTTGTCAGTATGTGCTAGGCTTTACTCTGCTAAGAGTCAGTCAAGCTTTGTGCTAGTCCTGCTCACCCGAATGATTGTTCAATGGTTATTCTTGGTGTATATGCCTTCCTATGCTTGGCCTGTTACTAAGGACTAGGCCTAAGGCCTGTACTGTCAGTTTGGTTCTCACATGTTAGCCTACTAACTCAGCATCTTGTGTAACAATCATTGCTTTCTCAGGAGCTGAGAATGACACTTCATAACATTTGTTTGCAGCTGAGTATGTTTTTCATATAGGGTGGATGTAACCTTGTAAGTTGCTAGGAGACAGGCTGAGGACACAGTGTGAGTCTAACATGTCCAGAATGTTTCATTTGGGGAGATAGACAGAGATAGGACACAAGGGTATTGTTCTAGCTGTGCACGCAGAACTGACACAGAACTCATAAGTTATTTATTTATTTATTGTTCACTTATATCCCACATTTTCCCACTCATGCAGGCACAATGTGGCTTACAAACATTAAATAAAATACAGAATAGGAAAACTTAGAAGAGCATACAAGGAGTATGCAGGGGGAGAAGCATCTAACAGGGTGAACTAGCAGGGTAGGAGCCAGGGAGGGTGCATCAAGCAGCGGTATAAAGTGAGGAGTAGGTCTTGGCAAAGAAGTAGGTCTTCAACAACTTCTTGAAGAGGGCGTGGTCCACTTGAGTTTTAAGGTGTTGCGGGAGAGCATTCCAGTGCTTAGGACTACAATAGCGGAAAGACGAGGCGAAGCTCCTCTTGTACTTGACACCCTTACAGTTTGGGAAGTGAAGGTGGAGGAAGGAACGAGCAGCAGGGTTGGCATTACTGGGCGGGAGGTCGATCAAGGGGTGCATATACTCCGGGGCAAACCCATAGATACTTTTATGGGTCAAGGAGCAGAGTTTAAAGGCAATGTGCTCCTGAACAGGCAGCCAGTGTAATTTGAACCGTAAGGGTTCGGCCTGTGCAAAGCGTCACTCTCTCAGGATGAGTCTCGCAGCAGTGTTCTGAACTGTTTGGAACTTTTTCAACAGATAGGCCTGGCAACCCGCGTAAATTCCACTGCAATCAAGTGGGAGAGGACAAGCCAGTGGACAAGTGTGCGGAACAAATCTCTAGTAAGGAAGTATCTGATACGCCGAAGCCTCCACATGGCGTGAAACATTTTTTTGGTGACCAAGTGCACATGATTGTCCAGCTGGAGATGTGTGTCCAGTTGCACTCCTAAAAGCCGCAGGCTTGTGGCAATCAGAATACTGGGAGCACTGTGTCAATTACTGGAGTGTGGATGGACGAGAGGATGAGACACTGTGTTTTGTCCTTGTTTAATTTGAAACGGAAGACCTGAGTCCAATGTTCTAAGGTGGAGAAGCAGGCATCAATGAGGTGAACAATTTCCGACACGGTGGTGCAAAAGGGAATGTAGACTGTAATATCGTCGGCATTGATGAAAGGGTTAAGGTCCAGTTTTGCGAGAGCAGCAGCTAAAGGCATCAACATAATATTGAATAAGGCAGGTGAAAGTGGGGAGCCCTACGGAACCCCACAGGAGGCCTTCCACGGATCAGAAGTAACCGAGTTCACTGAGACCTGGTAAGTTCTTGTTGTTAAAAAGCCCACGAACCAGTGAAAGACAGGACCTCTTATACCAAAAGAATCCAGCAGATGAAGCAAGATTTCATGGTCCACCATATCGAAGGCACTAGACATGTCAAATTGAAGCAGTAAAACCTTCCAACCAATGGATAGCTCTTGCTTAAAGTTAGATAAGAGGGTGACCAGGACAGTCTCGTGCTATATTGAGCTCGGAAACCAGACTGAGAGGGGTGTAGGATATCGAAGGCAGTCAGGAAGTCGTTGAGCTGGACATTGACCATACTCTCCATTAACTTGGTTACTAGGGGTATCTAAGCCACTGGGCGATAGAGACGACGTCTGATTTAATCTTTAGATTCTTCGGAACAGGGGTGAGAAGGATATTACCATGGCCTGGCGGGAAAGATCCAGCACTTAACATGAAGTTGAGGTAAGTAGTCAGATCTTCAACAAAACACTTCGGTGCAGCTTTCAGGAGATGAGTCGGACAAACATCCAATCTACAGGGTTTGTTGGAGAACTTAAGTAAAGCAGCGGTTACCTTGTCAAGTGATAAGCGGGTGAATTTGGTCCAAATGCGATCAGCCGGGCAGACACCCATTGGCATAGTCAAAGATTCCAGGAAGTCGTCCACATCAGAGAGGCAGCTCACAGTTGAAGACCGTAGGGTCAGTATTTTCTCATTGAAATAAATTGCAAGTTGGGAAGCAGAAGGAAGATCAGCACTGGAGAATTCTAGAGTACGGGTATCAAGGAAAGAGTTTATCAGCTGGTATATTTTTGTGATGTCCCGGCCAGCAGACTGTAGCGTAGCGGAAAAGTACTTTCACTTTGCTTGACAGATGGCATACTTATACCTGCGGTGACTGCCTTTCCAAGCACCCAGCGCAACATCCGACTTCCGCTTACGCCAGGCTCTTTCCAGACGTCTAGTCTCTGTTTTTAAGACTCTGAGATCAGCTGAGAACCAGGGTGTAGAGTTGCGGATGTGGGAAGTCTTGAGATGGGTAGGTGCAATATGGTCCAGCACAACCTTGCAATGGTTCTCCCAGTCAGAGAGATAGGTTGGCGTGGTTGGCCAATGGCCATTGACTGGGCACGTGCAAACACATCAGAAGAGACTGATAGAATACATGACCAATCCATATATGGTATAAGGCTACCTAATGGTTCTAATTTATGTGAAATCACATGATTTATGAGAAATGTAATTTGCAACAGTATATACTGTATGTGATGTCCGGGAGATGTTAGCTGAGCAGTCCCTTGTCTTTCAGGATGTGTATTACTGACTGACAACCTGCTCCAGGGAAAGAACTATTGTTTGTATTTTTGGCTCTGTGAGATGCTAATAAAGGTAATTACTGGCTGCGCCTAATGGAGTCTAAGTTCTCTTTCTTATTTTTCCAGCTGTTGGGGCTGTAGTGCTTTCTTTCCCTGTGGGGGCTAAGGGACAGAAATACACATTTTTGGCGCTCTTGAATAGGGACTGGTTGCCCTGTACTTAGCTTTAATAGCCCTCTAAACTAAAAAAAAAAAAAAAAGAGGAAAAAAAAACAGAAGAAAAAAAAAGGAAAAAAAGAGAAAGAAGTCTGAGCTACTCCTACAGCTGGACTGTGGAGATTGTGATTACTCCGGAGTTTGATATGAAGTGATGTGAAGAACCTGCAGCTGTATTTGAATCTCACTGCAAAGGGCTAGGTGGTGGCTCGGTCCCTAGCATAAATGCAGGTGAGCTGAGTGTGAACGCATCGTCTGGAATTTTGATAGACGTCTGTAAGTATTTTTTTTTTAATGTTGATTTTGAGTTCTCAACTTCGGAAATAGATTGTGTCTTTTAAAATAGTGTGTGCCAGTGATTCCTTAGTGCAGAAAGTCCTTGTAAGTAATTGTTAACGTTGGAGCAGGATAACAACTCAGTATCTGTAGTTTGCTTAAGTACTGTTCTTCCCTTGTACTTTGTAAAATGCCATAAACTGTTAAAGTCTAAGGAGGGATATATATATTTTTTTCTCCTGCCCCACTTCTCTTGTAGTTTTGTTTGTGAGATGGTTAAGATTTTTGTCACAGCATTTATTTAAAGTGCTGGAGTATTTGTACAGACAGCGAGACTTTCTCTGGGTTTCTTGTGACATCATTTTAGTGAGAGAGAGAGGAATCTTTTTAATTGCAGTCTGTGTTGCTTGAGAAAATAACTGTACTTTTTTCCCCTAAATTCCTGGCACAGCTTGCTTGGTTTAAAGCTGCTCTGTCTATGGATTTCTCATTGTAGCCCCGTTAGTTGCCCCTTGAATCCCCACCGCTGTCCCCTTTCAATTTAGGTGATCAAGTAATCCCTGAACCCCGAATTACCTTTTTGATCCTCGAGAGATAGGTTATCCCCATTGGGACCCTGCTCCGGAAGACAATCCCAGTTGGGATCCTCTTACCCGGTACCACACGCTGTGTGAACCCTTACTTGAGAATTGGACGCTTGGCCCCAGTCGAATTGTTACACATACCCGGGCATTGTTTGGAGGAAGCTTGGGGTTACAACTAGAGCAGACTGAAGTGCTCTTAACAAGACCAGAAAGTGGTGAAGTAGTGGATTTCTGGTTAATCACATACGCCGTACATGGCACCGACTGGATACCTTTTTTATTCATTAGAGAGGTTGGATTGGGACCTTTAGAAGTATTTAGCCTTTTTGAAGTACCCAACCCCACCGAAAAAGGAGCTATTAGACTTTATCCTCCTTACATAAGTACTCCCTAAATGATATATCAGGCTTTGGTATATTTTGGAATAGTGGTTGTCGTGATAGCAGCTCTTGCTAAGACCCTAGGGCTAATTTTGTTACTCACCTTAATCATTAGCCGTCACTTGCCCTTCGTACAGTCTTGATACAGTGTTTGATCATGAAAACTACCAACATGATGTGCCTGGCCGTCCTCTTGGGTGTGCTCACTATGCCCATTGTACAAGGAGCACAGGACTTAGAAAATTTTCTGCAGAAATTTATAACCACCTACAAAATAACATTACCCACTACTGAAAAGACGACTACAATAGCCCTTGATGTGTGTGCCTACACTATGTGCGGTGAGCATCCGGTGCAGCAATATCTGTCAGCTTCTGAGATATACCTGTGTCCCTTTTCCAACTGCGGAAGTTGGGCACAAGTATGGTGGTACACAGGTTCCTGGGTTCCCTATTCAGGTAGCGAAATTCCTGATCTCAAAAAGAGTATTTCCATTATGAAAATACGAGTGTCTAACCTTTGTCCGATGACCAAATGTAATCAGGTGGCTATCACTTTCAGAGGAGTAACAGCAGTTACGTACAGAACCTATTCCTTAGGAATTGATACTACAGGCAGAGATCCAATTGGTAAATTTCAGATTATTCCCCCTCCCCAACCAGAAAAGAACCCCCTGATGCCAACCAAGATCCCAGAAGTAACGATCCCCTATCAGATTGTACCAATTAATAATTCCAAAGATTTAATGGCATTAGAAACAGGGTTTGGGGATACTAATCTGTGGCTCGAATGGGCCCATTATACTACAAAGAGTTTGAATGTTTCTAATTGTTATTTTTGTGCCCATGCCAGAGCAGAACCAACAGTAGTCCCCTTTCCTTTAGATCTCTACAACGATCCAGATGGTTTTTGGTGTATGTTAGAGCTACTACAAGTAACAACTGAAATTAATCAGTCTTGTCAACATCTTGACAAACACCACCCCTACTTGCCCCCTCGGATGAGGGTACCTCCTGCATTCAGGATTCCAGATCCTGGTACTAGATATCATGCATGCCTGGAACGATATGGAGTGAAAAATTCACGGTTTCTGGGAAATTTGACCAATTGCAATACTACTCTGGCAAAAGGAACTCTGAGGGATCTGAACCTCACAGACTTCTCCCAGGCTAGAGCAGATGTATGGTGGTATTGTGGAACCCATACTATCCACCATACCCTTCACAGAAGTTGGACAGGCAGATGTGCCTTGGTCAAATTGGTAATTCCGATCATTATAGCATCCTTGCTCCCTTCTCATAGCAGCTCTTCCTCACGAGTGAAGAGACATGCAATGCCTGGATCCTTTGATGATCGGGTTTATATAGATGCAATTGGAGTTCCAAGAGGGGTCTCAGATGAGTTCAAAGCCAGAAACCAGATTGCTGCAGGGTTCGAATCAGCCTTCTTTTGGTGGGCTACGATTAACAAGAACGTAGACTGGATTAACTATATATATTACAACCAGCAGAGATTTGTAAACTATACTAGAGATGCGGTTCAAGGAATTGCCGCGCAGCTAGACGCCACCAGCAGAATGACGCTAGAAAACCGACTAGTGCTTGACCAGATTCTGGCAGCAGACGGCGGAGTGTGCCACAAAATAGGTACACAGTGTTGCACCTTTATCCCCAACAATACTGCTCCAGATGGGTCAATTACCAGAGCTTTGAAAGGCCTTACCTCACTATCGCAGGAATTGGCGGAGAACTCTGGTGTTGATACATCTTGGACTGGTTGGATGGATAAAGCCTTTGGTAAATGGAAGACATTTATCATTTCTGCAGCCACCACCATAATCATAGTGGTTGCAATTTTTGTATTGGTAGGATGCTGCATAATCCCTTGTGCTAGAGGCTTGGTAGAGCGCTTAATTAAAACCGCAATAACAAAAAAGACAACCGCAGGACAATATGCCCTGTACGAAAATCTCCTTCCCAACACCACAGGAGACAACACATTGGACTATCTCCCTATGAGATGGACCAATCGCTATGCAAATGCTAGAGACACTGTAGAAATGTCTGCAACTGTATAATTAGGTAATAGCACACAGGGATACAATATAATAACGTAAAGCTTTATGAAACGATGTGATCGATAATCAATATGACTATGTAATCTATGCAAATGTATACTCAGGAGATAATCAGTATATAACCAAAGAATGAATGATTGTTAACAATATATACACACATAGGTAAGAATAAGATTGAACCTGCATATTAATAGGTAGAAAAATATTGTTGTTGTAACTATGGTATGTTACTCAACTGCAGATATGGGTAAGTCCCAAGAAGGATTGAAATAACAGAAGTAGTGCCTGCGTGGTAATCTCAATTCAAACAAGTGGGACTATACAGGTTTTCAATTAGACTCTCTAAATTCAAAAACCCTATAGGATACCTTCTGGAATAGATGGTACCATGGTACGTTAACCCTGGTGTCACCCTATGAGATAGGGTGAAGAGGGGAATGTTAATATGTGTTCTAGCTTGAGACCTATCCACTGGAATAGTGGTGGGCCAAGCTACACAGCTTTAAACAGCTGAAGCACTGACTAGGCCTGATAACCAGCTGATGGCCTTATAGCAGAGAGCCTGCAAGAGCAGGACTGCTTGGTGAGTCTTAATGAAACCTGGTGCAACTTCCAAATTGAGTGTAACACACATGATGCAGAAGTTAAAGACAGAAATGATAAGAAGTTTGGTTCATAACATGGAGTCTGTCTTTATAAGATGGCACCCAGATCACAAGATGATATGAGACAGATTTGTCCATGTTTGGATATCTGTATCTAAGGAGTTGTTGACAAAAAGGGAAATTACACAATAATTTGCAATAATAAAACTGAAAGGAGAGGTGGGCACCTGACCAGCAGTTGAGTATGATTCAGAGGTTATGCAAGATTAGGAAAAAAAAGTCCCTTTCCATAGACTTGTATTAGGACCAGATACTATATAAGAGATGGGCATCAGACCGATCGTTGGAAGTTTCCCTAACGCCTCTCAGGAAGCAGAGCTCTGTTCAGTTGAACCCAGAATTTGTCTGATGAATGTACCTGATTAGAGACCTGATTTGGGTGAGAATTAAAATATTATTTCTGTATCTACACTGTCTCTGTCTCTGTTTTCATTTATACTCTATCTGTCAGCTGTCTTACAAAATATCACACACAAGTAAGATCCCCCACTGAAGCAGTTTTTGGGAATTTTCATAGAATTTATGTGGGAACATAAATGGCCAAAGATTCATTTAGATCCAAATAGACAGAAAGCTGTGGTCATGGGAATTAGATTTGAACTGCGCCTTCTGATGCCTCCCCAGCAGCGATACCCATGGGAAGGGGTGTCACTGGAATTCAGGGAGGCGGTCCACAAGATCGTAGAAGAACAAACCCTCTGTACACCCCCGTGTGGAAGGATCCCATGGGGGACTAGAGAGGGGTAGATTAAAAACATTGCTGTGGAGCAAGTCCAAATAAGCATCCATATAGGAATACCCCGATCTGCTTATGTACCTTCCATGGTCACATCCACTTTTAAGTTACGTGCCATGGAATTTGGGTGCACATTGTTATAGAATAGTGCGTAGGAAGATGTGCACACAAACCCAAAGTGGTGCCAATTAGTGCCGATTAGCTCCCATTTATTGGCATTAATTAGCTTGTTAGCCAATTTAGTTGGGTGCCCATCTTTGATCAGTGCTCAATTTTAGGCACCATATATAGAATCCAAGGGTTAAAGTACACCTCACACATCAATGCTCGATCCCAAAATCTTGCCTCACAAAGCAAGTTGAATCTATCTTGGATGAGTTGCATTGATATTATGAAAAAATGGCCTTCCAAAACTGTCCTATTTGCTCATATGTCTCTTGTACCCTTTAGACTCTGGTTTTTATATTGTGTTTTTTCTTTTTTATTACTACCGTTGCCCTCCATAACATTACTCCCCTGAGTAGGCGAGAATGATGGAATCAGGGCGATCAAGGTGAAAGGTGGGTCCTAGAGCATAATAAAGGGCAGGAGAGGTCAAGACAGGGGAAACATCTCAGAGGTAACAACCAGGTTGGTGACAGTAGCACTCCTGCACAGGGATATACAGCAACATACAGTTACCAAAGAGAAGAATGAAGAGAATCAAAACAACCACAAAAAGGATATTGTGGAAGAAGGGAGACAAGTAGGAAACCATGACCAAATAGAGGACAACCAAGAATACACAGAGGGCTCAATCCCACCTTCGGAATACATAACACGGGAAAGGTTGCAAAGCTGATCTATAACACCAAACAAGTTGTCCTATAAACTCTTCAGGTAAAAAATGTAAAAAAAAAAAAAAAATCTTAATTTCTTGCAGTTAAAAAAATTGTTTAGATCCATATGGAATAAGTGGCCCCCTAGAGACACCCAGAAAGTATTCTACGAGGCAAAAACCCTTGGAGGCATGACGGTTCCTAATACAAAATTCTGTTTTGTAGCTGCTCAATTAAAAGTTTCTTTAAGTGATTTCTCTTCAACCTAAGCAGTGGGTTGCCACAGGAAAGAATCAACTGGGTAAAATGTCTGTACATTGCTTTCCAAGGGTATCACAAGTTATACTATTTTTAATCTTTTTTTATTATACACACACAGTTTTTGTGGCAGTCACAAAATTCTCTTCTCTTGTAAGGGAAAGTTTAATCCCAATATAAAATGTTTATACAATAAATAACTTCCTCAACTTATTTTGATCAAACCTTTAAACAGTGGCAAAGAAAACAGAAAAATCTTGTGAAGAATTCTTTGAAAACAGTAGGATGCTTGCCTTTCCGCCTCTAAGATATAGCTTATACACATAAGAATAGCTATTCTGGGTCAGACCAATTGGTCAATGCAGGTCACGAGTATCTGGCAGAAACCCAACTAGTAGTAACATTCCATGCTTCCAATCCTTGGGCAGTAGCTTCCCCCATGTCCATCTCAATAACGAACTATGGAATTTTCCTCCAGGAACTTGTCCCACTACCCAGATACTCTAACTGCTGTTACCACATCCTCCGGCAGTGAGTCACAAAGCAAAACTAATCTTTAAGTGAAAAAATATTTCCTCCTATTTGTTTTAAAAGTATGTCCATGTAATTTCATTGAGTGTCCCCTGGTCTTTATACTTTTTGAACGAGTGAAAAATTGATTTGCTTTTACCCCTTCTACACACAGGATTTTGTAGACTCAATCATATCCCCCCTAGCCATCTCTTTTCTAAGCTGAAAAGGCCTCTTTAGACTTTCCTCATGTGGGATGAGTTCCAACCCCGTTATCATTTTGGTCGCTCTTCTTTGAACCTTTTCTAATTACAATATACCTTTTTTGAGATATGACAACCAGAACTGAATGCAATAGTCAAGGTGAGGTTGCACCATGGAATGGGAACGATACAGAGGCATTATAATATTCTTGGTCTTATTTTATTAAATCCCGTTCCTAAAAGTTCATAACATCCTATTTGGTTTTTTGGCTCTCACCACACACTGATCTTTTTCTTGAATGCAGACTCCTAAGGTGGACCCTAGCATCAGGTAACTATGATTCAGATTATTCTTCCCAATTTGCATCATTTTGAATTTGTCCACATTAAATTTCATCTGCCATTTGGATGCCCAGTTTCCTAAGGTCTTCCTGCAGTTTCTCACAATCCACATGTTTTTTGACAACTTTGAATAGTTTTGTGTCGTCTGCACATTTAATCACCTCACTTATTGTTCCAATTTCCAGATCATGTATAAATATGTTAAATAGCACAGGTCCCAGTACAGATCCATGCAACACTCCACTATTCACCCTCCTCCACTGAGAAAAATGGCAATTTAACCCTACCTTTTGTTTTCTGTCCAACAGTCAATTCTTAATCCACAGAAGCACATTGCCTCCTATCGCATGACTTTTTAATGTTCTCAAGAGTCTCTCATGTGGAACTTTGACAAAAACTTTCTGAAAATCTAGATGCACTACACCAACCGGCTCACCTTTATCCACATATTTATTCACACCTTCAAAGAAATGAAGTAAATTGGTGAGGCAAGACTTCCCTTGGCTGAACCCATGCTCTGTGCCATTAAACCATGTTTGTCTATGCATTCCATAATTGTGTTCTTTATAATAGTTTCCACTATTTTGCCCAGCACAAGTGTCATGTTTCTATGTAGTGAGCCCTTGGGCCATGGTCGTAGGGCCGACTGTGGCAGACAGATCAACTTCAAGGTCTATGCAGAGACACGAAGGCTGGACACTGATACGACTGAAACTCTGGGCCAGGCCTGCCATGAACACTACAGCAGAGACTACAGCTGGAATCAGAAGCAAGGCTTAAGCAGGAACCAAGAATGGGGTTTTGTTTTGTGCTGGAACCAGGAATATGGCTCGGTTTGCAGGAACTAGGAACAAGGCTCTGGTTGGAACCAGGAATATGACTCAGCTTTGAGCAGGACCCAAGAGCAAGGCTCAGCTTTATCTGCAACCAGGAACAAGGTTCTGGCAAGAACCAGGAACAGGACTGAGCTTGAGCAGGAACCAGGAACCAGCCTGAACAGGAACCAGGAACAAGGCAAGAAGGAACAAGGAGCAAGGCTTGGCAGGAAGCTTGGCAGGAGCCAGGTGTAAGGCTGAGCTTGTTACAAAGGCACTGAGAGTGAGCTGAGCTTCCTTAAGAGTACCTAGGACCCCGACAACACCCAGACATGCCCAGGTACTCACTGACGTCCTGATGTCAACCCAGATTGAGAGCTGCACACTGTGTGCATACCCCAGGAGGTAGGGAGGGATGCCACCACTGGATTCCACAGGGCTTGGCTGCAGTCACTGTGACAGTACCCCCTCTTCTATGGCCCCTCCTGTGCCCTGGACTGGGTTTGGGCTTATGGGGAAATAGGTGATTAAATCTTTGGAACAGGACTGGAGCATGAACAAGTGTTGCAAGTTTCCAGGAATTGTCTTCAGGACCAAAATCATTCCAGGCAACAAGGTATTCTTGGGTAGTCTTCCAAATCTGTGAAATTAAGTGATAGCTTCCTCAATGGTAGGAACCTCTGGAGCTGCCTGTGCTGGGAATCGAACTCAGTTCCTCAGGACCAAAGTCCACCACCCTAACCACTAGGCCACTAGGTGGAGGAGTGGCCTAGTGGTTAGAGTGGTGGACTTTGGTCCTGGGGAACTGGGTTCGATTCCCACTGCAGGCACAGGCAGCTCCTTGTGACTCTGGGCAAGTCACTTAACCCTCCATTGCCCCAGGTACAAATAAGTACCTAAGCCGCATTGAGCCTGCCATGAGTGGGAAAGCGCGGGGTACAAATAAAAAAAAAAAAAAGCATTGGTACCCATGGATGTTCTCCATAGACAATTCAGAAGGGGAAAGCCCCCGTGTCTGTACTTGCATGGTTATTATGGCAAAACTCTGCCTAAGGTAGCAGCTGCACCATGTCATCTTGAAGAACAAAACAGGCTCGCAGGAAGGCCTTTAGACTTTGATTGGTTATTTCTGTTTGCCCGTTGGACTGGGGATGATAGCCCGAAGAGAAGTCCAGTTTCACTTGAAGGGAGCAATTAAGCCTGCCAGAATTTAGAGGTAAATTGTACTCATCAGTGTGTTACAATGGATTCTGGCAAGCCATGCAGCCAGAAGATCTCTTTTTTATTTAATGCTTTATTTATAAATTTTCATTTTACATTTATGCAATAACATAAATATATGGAAATTAGGCAAATATTACTAAACTTTGTAAATACAAAGTAAACATAAGGAAATAATACTTTCAATTATTTGTCCACAATAAATGATCCAAGTACTAGGAAATATACATCAATAAACAAAAATGTTTCCTTAATCTAGGAGTAGAAGGTTTACAGGAATATACAATCGAGTAGTGCATGCAATCTCTATGCAATCTGATGTTAATCCAACTTATTCTTTACTAGTTATAAATTCCAGCAATTTCCCAGGAGTGAAAAATATATAATTAGTGGCATTCAAGGAAATAATACACCTACAGGGAAATTTAAGGAGAAAAAGCCCCCCTAAACCAAGAATTCTTGGTTTTAAAGCCAAGAACTCTTTTCTCCGCTTTTGAGTGTCACGTGAAAAATCTGGAAACATCTGAATTTTTGAACCTAGGAAAGAAACATTCAAGTGACGAAAATACACTCTTAATATATTATTTCGATCGTGTTCTAAGGCAAACGATACTAACATTGTAGTCCTTTCAGATATAACTTCCATAGAGTTTTCAAGAAAATCTGTAAGATTTAAATCTGGTTGTGGAGGATCAGATTTTCCCTTAGTTCCTGTAATGCCAGAAGATCTCTTTAAGAAAAAGTTTAGCTAACCTGGGTACGGTGGGTAATCCAGCAAGAAGCACGAAGTGGGACATTTTTTAAAATCCATCCACTACCACCCAAATGGCCGTGTGACCCTGAGAGGGGGGAAGATCAGTGATGAAATCCATGGCAATGTGTGTCCAAGGTTTCATGAGGACAAATACTTATTGCAGGATCCCCCAAGGACAGGCATGTGAAGGTTTCTGATGGACACACACAGGACAAACTGAAACAAATTCCTTCACAACTTTCCTGAGAGATGGCCACCAATAGGTATGCGTAATAAGCTCCATCTTACTGTACCAGGATCCTGAGGAAGGGGACCAGAGAAAATCCCAAGTCTCCCACGCCCAACAGCCTTATACACTCACCTTTATGGAGGTTTACTAATACCAAAAATACACTCCAGAGGTACCAAATTAAGTTCTCTTTTCTTTATTCAGAGCAAGGAACAGCAAACCAGTGTAAAAGCAATAAAAGGATCCTAGATAGATGAGATAAAGGTTATAGTAAGGGAGAACGAATGAGCTGATTCCTCAGCTCATCACGTCTGTCCCTTCAAATGCTGGCATGTGTAACCAGGTCCCCCTTCCATCTGGGAGCCAGAGCAAACCCTGCTTAACTTGGCTGTCTCATCAAGGGATACTGAATCCGAACCACCTCTCCTTATGGTAAGGGGGGGGGGGGTCCCAGCTCTCGCCACTCTGCTGTGGTTCTGACCTTCTACCTGCCCAGCAGCAGGGTCAGACAAAATCTCAGCACGCTCACCGCCTTTTATAACAAGGTTTATTTAGTGGGCTGTGTTACCTTCTCCTTAATACAGCCTCAGTCTTGGTTTAGTTCCATAATCCACAAAGAAAGTTACAGTTACCGTTTCCAGCATTCACCTCTTTAACACAGTTCAGTCTTAAATCCAAAAAGGCAACAAAGCAGTGAATCCCTCCTTGTTCTCAATGATAGCATAACCCTCACAAGCACTATCTTCTGTCTTCAGATAGTTAATTGGTTAGCTTCCCCCCTCAAGTTCCTTCCCCAGTTTACCATTTTCTCCTCTCCAACCTTCAACAGTCTGGGTAAAACTGAGGCCACAAAACCCTTTACCTTTTCAACCGGAGTCCAGGCTAAACCTGAGACTTCCATGCACTCCTCCCTCTCTCCTTCCCCTACCTCCTCTTTATTCCATTCCATGGCTTTCTCCACCCAGGGTTCCCCCAGCTGCTGCTCATTCCCCTGATCTGAATTTCCCAATCATTCACCCCATCCATTTCCTGGGAGTCCTGTATGTGTACTGATGGTTTCTGGGAATGTTATTTCCTTCCCTTATCTAGTAGTCTTACTGGCGCCTTGGCCACTAGAGGGCAAACTTTTCCTCTAGAAAAAATTGGAGAGTGAGATTCATTACGTCTAAAGAGAAAACTTCTCCCCTGTCCCGGTTTTGGCACTACCGGACTGGGTCACTTTCCCAACCCCTCACACACGATATATATATCCTGTGTGTACATGTCTGACTGCCCCTTGCTAGAATGTTCTCTGAGATCCCCCCCCCCTTAGCAGAGACCAGGTGATGGCCAAAACAAAAAGGGGAACCGAAACTGTTTGTGCAATCAACAAATGTACCCAGACCCAACTGTCATAAACTGCCTCTGACAATAATGTGCAGTTCTCAGGCCAAGTATAAATTCATATGTCTCTTGTACCCTTTAGGCTCTGGTTTTTATATTGTTTTTTTTCTTTTTTATTACTACTGTTGCCCTCCATAACATTACTCCCCTGAGTAGGCGAGAATGATGGAATCAGGGCGATCAAGGTGAAAGGTGGGTCCTAGCGCATAATAAAGGGCAGGAGAGGTCAAGACATGGAATAATAAACATCATGGCTCTTAGACAGTGTCAATGAAAATGAGGCCACAGGAAGAGGCAGAACTGATAGGGATCCCAGCCAGGAGAAACATCTCAGAGGTAACAACCAGGTTGGTGACAGTAGCACGCCTGCACAGGGATATACAGCAACATACAGTTACCAAAAAGAAGAATTAAGAGAATCAAAACAACCACAAAAAGGATATTGTGGAAGAAGGGAAACAAGTAGGAAACCATGGCCAAATAGAGGACAACCAAGAATCCACAGAGGGCTCAATCCCACCTTCAGCATACATAACACGGGAAAGGTTGCAAAGCTGATCTATAACATCAAACAAGTTGTATCCAGCTTCAAATAGAATAAACGTGCAACAAGCAGAGCCAATGAGAACACAGACACCTCCCTGGCTAGCAAGTATGTAATCCAGAACTAGGCAATTTTGTAAAGTCATTAACTACTACTACTTAACATTTCTAGAGCGCTACTAGAGTTACGCAGCGCTGTACAAATTAACAAAGAAGGACGGTCCCCGCTCAAAGGAGCTTACAATCTAAAGAACGAAATGTCAAGTTGGGGTAGTCTGGATTTCCTGAGTAGAGGTGTAGTGGTTAGGTGCCGAAGGCGACATTGAAGAGGTGGGCTTTAAGCAGTGATTTGAAGATGGGCAGGGAGGGGGCCTGGCGTATGGGCTCGGGGAGTTTGTTCCACACATGGGGTGAGGTGAGGCAGAAAGGGCGGAGCCTGGAGTTGGCGGTGGTGGAGAAGGGTACTGAAAGGAGGGATTTGTCTTGAGAGCGGAGGTTACGGGTAGGAACGTAAGGGGAGATAAGGGTTGAGAGGTAAGGAGGGGCTGCAGATCGAGTGCATTTGTAGGTTAGTAGCAGAAGCTTGAACTGAATGCTGTACCTGATCGGAAGCCAATGAAGTGACTTGAGGAGAGGGGTGATATGAGTGTATCAGTTCAGGCGGAAAATAAGACGTGCAGCAGAGTTCTGAACGGACTGAAGGGGGGATAGGTGGCTAAGTGGGAGACCAGTGAGGAGTAGGTTACAGTAGTCAAGGCGAGAGGTAATGAGAGAGTGGATGAGAGTTCGGGTGGTATGCTTAGAGAGGAAAGGGCGAATTTTGCTAATGTTATAGAGGAAGAAGCGACAGGTCTTGGCTATCTGCTGGATATGTGCAGAGAAGGAGAGGGAGGAGTCGAAGATGACACCGAGGTTGCGGGCAGATGAGACGGGAACGATGAGGGTGTTATCAACCGAGATAGAGAGTGGAGGTAGAGGAGAAGTGGGTTTGGGTGGGAAGACAAGAAGTTCAGTCTTGGCCATGCTCAGTTTCAAGTGGCGGTTGGACATCCAAGCAGCAATGTCGGATAAGCAGGCCGATACTTTGGCCTGGGTTTCCGCAGAGAATGTCTAGTGTGGAGAGATAAAGCTGGGTTTCGTCAGCATAAAGATGATAGTGGAAGCCATGAGACGAGATCAGGGAGCCCAGGGAAGAGGTGTAGATTGAGAAAAGAAGGGGTCCAAGGACAGAACCCTGAGGGACACCAACAGAGAGCGGGATAGGGGTGGAGGAAGAACCATGAGAGTGTACTCTGAAGGTACGATGGGAGAGATAAGAGGAGAACCAGGAGAGGACAGAGCCCTGGAACCCAAAAGAGGACAGTGTGTCGAGAAGTAAGTTGTGATTGACAGTGTCAAAAGCGGCGGATAGGTCGAGGAGAATGAGGATGGAGTAATGACCTTTGAATTTGGCGAGGAACAGGTCATTGCAGACTTTGGATAATGCCGTTTCTGTTGAGTGTAATGGGCGAAAGCCATATTGAAGCGGATCAAGGATGGCATGAGAGGCGAGAAAATCAAGGCAACGGCTGTGAACGGCGCGTTCAAGTCTTTTGGAGAGGAAGGGTAGGAGGGAAATGGGGCGGTAGTTGGAGGGACAGGTAGGGTCAAGTGAAGGTATTGGCAGCAAGTTCATTAAGGTATTGGCAGCAAGTTCAGAATTAATAGTATTTAGTCCATCAATAGTCTGTAGTCATATTAACAGGCTGCATCAAATCATATCAAATCTTTTGTATCCATTTGGCATTAGCTCCAGCCTGTACTCCAGGAGCAAAAAGAGAGGTCACAACAACTCCTGTAGTAGTAAAAAGGTGGAACTCATTAGGTACATCTGTAACAAGAAATGATTTACTTGGGGAATATTGCTCTAAAGCACTCGCTACTGTTTATAATTTAAGAGCAGGCGCTGTATTTATAAGTTTTAGGATATTATTTTCTCCATCAATCACCAAAGGTGATAATTGCAATAAATTAAATAAATTAAGTATATATCTCTGTTGAAATGCAGTATTCTGTACTGCAAGATTTGAAAGCATGTACTCAGAGCATGGCACTAAGTTTAAAAGTGTCCATGCGCTATCAGTATAACCTTAACAGATACCATATACTCAGAACACAAAGAGACTATATTTTTAGCTTCAGAAAAGGTTTATTTTAAAATACAATTGCAAACGAGAGGTAAGGGTCTTACAGAGAATCTGCACTTAAAGCCAGGTAGCAGGTCTAGATCAAAAAGTTATAACTCACAGAACAGTCTTTTTGTTACAGAGCATGTTGTGGTCCATTGAAGATTGATGAGCCATAAGGCAGAGGCAGGTGGAGTGCAGGTCAGGTCCCAAGAATGAGCATCAGGTTCCAAGAGAGAGCAGCAGGTCCCAAGCGAGCTTCCCAAGAGAGAGAGAGCTGGGCTGTTTCCAGGCCTTTTATAATGTTAGCAGAGAAGCATGGTGTGTGCATGTCCTGGATATTTTGCAAGGCATTATGGTTAATGTAGTCTGTTCACATGATCACATTATAAGTCTTTCCTTTCTGCACATGCCCTGGCGTCCATTTGTCTGATAGCTGATGGGAGGGGGCAGGTATACCTCTGATGACAGGCAAATGTTTTGTTTATGCTTTTCCTCTGAAGTCTTTGTCTTCAATGGGGTCTCCAGACTTTCTGTCTCTTGGGTCTTTGATTTTTGGAGATGTCTGGATGAGCATTCAGGTACCCACCTTAGTCAAGCTTTTGTTAGGTGGGAGGGCAGAGGAAGCTATATTTCTCTCTTTTGTCTTTGTTAAGTGTTTGTAATTGACTATCCCTGCTATCAAAAGTCCCCATGAAAAAGGGAGGGGGAGAGAGGGGCTTGAAATGAAACTATTTTCTCTGCTGTAGTTTAAAACTGTATTTTTAAAGCTGTATTTTTGTATTGCTATATATGATCCAGCAAAATATCATGCTACATATTTCAATAATAAACTGATACCATTACACATCCAGTGGGGTGGAATATTCCACAGACCTCTTAGTTCTGGCAAAGAAGGGGTGCCAGGGAACAGAGCCATTGGGAAGGAAAACAGAACATTGAGAGTAAGGGGTTATAAAAAGGGGAGAGGAAGCAGTAACTAGACAACAGGAGCCAGACCATTCATTACATAAATGGTCATATATGCTGTGGCACATTGCCAGAAAACATCCATTATAGAGAGGGTGCCCAAATGTAAGAGGAGAGCACAAAAGGTGAGCAGACATGGAGAAGTGCCTAAGAATTGCCCAGAGCCATTAAAAGTGAAACACAAGGGGCACTGTACCAAAGAGGCTTGAAAAATGGAGCTAACAGTATCAGGAGGAGATGTGTATACCAGGGAAGAAAAATAAGAGATATTGCAAGTACCAAAAGTAAGGCTGGGATGTAAAGATATGCAAGTGAGAGAAAAGGTTGAAAGAGAGCCGCCACTGAGCAGTGTACATGGAGAAAGAAACTTTGTAGGATATGTGAGTATGCGCGGGGTTGCAGGGAGTAAAGAATTAAAGGGGACAGAAGGACAAAAGACAGAGATACGCCCCGGGATATCACTGGGGACATGATAAGTTGGAAACCTTTGGTAGCTAGAGGAGTATTTGATGAAGCGTGCTTGAAATCTAGTACCAGTGGGACATGGAAGCTTAAAGTGCAACACACATCCACATGATTGGGACAATCAAAGGCATGGACAAAGCAGGCTGAATTATTGTACGATAGAGGAGAAGTGATATAGAAATTTGACATAAGAGGAAAAGCGCAAGGAAAAGACCACACTAGAAATGTTAGGAAAGTGTGGTTAGAATAAACGGCCATGAGGCGATACCAGTGATTTCTATCAAATAAGAGGTGAGGATTAGGAGTGTAATTTATCAGGTGGACAGGAGAAAGAGTACGAGGAAGGTGGAGGGGGTTAGAGGACTGGGGAGGTGACTGGGAGGGACATAAGTAAAAAGGAAGAGGGTTAAGAGTAAAAGGGTAGAAAAAGGGAAAAGAGGAAAACTGTTTCATTCATATTTCAAGAAGGGTGGAAGAGATCAACAGGAAAAGAAGAAGGAGGAGAAGAAAAAGACCACACAGAATTTTTAGGCAAATCTCAGTTTCTCAGGGGTCAAAAAGTTCATAATAAACACAAAAGACTTTCAATGTCCAGGAACAGTCACAGGTCAAGGTCAAACTGTGGAAAGATGATGCCAATGAGGATCACCATCAACTTGTATGGCAAAAGGAGAGGTAGCAATGACACTGAAAGGTCCCTTGTAAAGAAGCAACCACCAGTGGGAGTACGTTTGCAACTTAAGGTATACCAGGTCCCCTAGTTGATACAGTACTACAGGAGGCAAAGAGTCAGGAGAAGAATGTAGGCATGCAAGAGTCATGAGAAGAATGTAGGCATGCCTTCTGTATGATGTCTCTGGCAGCAGACAACACTGAAAAATATAAAGACAGGTCATCAGAAAGGGTGACACCAGAGGGAGTTATCAAGGTAGGAGGTGGGAGTCTTCATCCTGTCACTATTTGATGAGGGGTAAAAACAGTATTAGTCAATGGCATGTTGCATACAGCAAATAAGGCAAATGGAAGGGCCTGTAGCCCTGAAAGGTTAGTAGCTGTCAAAATCTCTCTCAACAAGTTCTTGAAGAGCCGATTGCATCTTTCCACAATATCGTTTGCTCAAAGCCTATAAACACAAACAAAATGGTGAGAACAGTGCAAAAGATTAGTTAATTTCTGGATCAAGGTGTTCCAGAAATGGGTACCATTGTCTGAGTGGATCTTCACAGGTATACCAACCTAGGAAAAAGTTCAACACACAAGGCATGTGCAATCCATTCTACAGATTCTCGGGCACATAGAAATGCTTCTACCCAGTGAGAGTAGGAACAAACACATACAAGCAGATACCGTTTACCTTTGCAGGGAGTTTACAAATCTGCAAATCAATATGGAGCTCAAGAAAAGGGCCCTGCTGCTGGGGAATATGTGTGTCCACAGGTAAAGGTAAAGGTCTGCGTGCTGGAGTGACAGAAAGACAAGTATGACAAGAATTGACATACTGTTGTAACAACACTTTTACATTAGGAATCCACCATTTTCTCGAAAGCTGGGACAACATGCCCTGAACAGAGGTGTGCAATGGCAAGTGCAAAGTAGGAATCTAATTGGAACGCTGTAAGCATGATGCATGGAGCACTAATGGGGTGTTCTTTGACAGGTAGCACCCAACACATCTCCAAGCATCCAGTTCTGATTGCAGGGCTCCTGACTGAGATTCCTGGAGTGCCTTGAGGGTTTCTCCTTCTGTAACCCTACCTGAATGTAAGGGTAACTGAGAGACCTGTAAAGGAGTGTGTGTTAAATCACAGGCCTGTTTCACAAACATATCGCACGCATCATTGTGTTTTGAAATCCAATCTGTTCCCTGGGAATGGGAATGTTAACCTTTCTGTTTTCAAGAATGAGTTTAAACATGGACATAAGAAGGTCCTGATGAGCTAACAATGTGCCAATGCCTGCCAAAAATCCACCCCTAGCCCATTGTGTCATATAAGTGGTCAGTGCACTGAAAACATATGCAGAGTCAGAATATATAGTCACTGGTTGCAACATGGTGACTGGTTGCAACATGGTGAGAGTAAAGGCAACAACGTGTGAGGCTAATTCAGCTGATTGTGCTGTATATTCACTAGGGTCCAGTGCTTACTGGTACATAGGTAGTATGTCTGAGCTGAGATTGGCCCTTAGGAAAGCAAAACCCATAGTCTCAGGGGCCGCTTAATTTCCATGTGCAGACCCATCAATAAACAAGACAATTCTGTGTGGCAAAAGTTCTGTCTGCACTAATGGCCACTGAATGTCATCACAAGAGTGCCTGAACTCACTAAATTGGGGTCCCTCAGGAGCCTGGAACAATGCCTTGGCTGGACTGATCTTGTGAAATGGGTATATAGATACATTAGGCAGGCCTATTAATGCCACACAGTTAGCTAGTCTAGTAGGGGACCATGATGCATTCAGTAAGGCCAACACTGCTTCTGCAGCATGTGTAGCATAAACAATTAACTATCTTTTATTTATTTATTTAGATTTTGCTCACACCTTTTTCAGTAGTAGCTCAAGGTGAGTTACATTCAGGTACTCTGGATATTTCTCTGTCCCAGGAGGGCTCACAATCTGAGTTTGTACCTGAGGCAATGGAGGGTTAAGTGACTTGCCCAAGATCACAAAGAGCAGCAGTGGGATTTGAACTGGCCACCTCTGGATTGCAAGACCAGTGCTCTAACCACTAGGCCACTCCTTGCACAATCTTGCTCTATCCTCCACTTTCTTGTACAATGTAGGATGTTTACCTTATGGCCAAGGCACAAGCAACTACAACCTTCTCAAAATCAGTAAATCCCATTTCAGTAGGTGTAAAGGAAGCTGACCAGTGTAGAAGGGGTCTATAGCGCCCTTCCCTCTTTTGTGTTAATACTGCAGCCGTAATATTTGTGTCTGAAAAAATGGAGACTCATAATCAGGAACAATCAGTGCATCCTCTGTAGACAGATGAACCGGATCTGAACCATGAGTGAGGCCCTTCCCTTTCAAATGTCTCAAAGCCCTAGAATAATGTGCATAGTTAGGCACCCAGTCCCTACAGAAGTTCAGCAAACCTAAAACTGAACAAAGCTTCTATGAAGTGGTGGAAGTGCTGATTCTCTTCACCTCATCCAATCTGGATTGTTCTAAGCCTCTGGAATCACAAAAATAGGTGTGTCCCAAGAAAGTAACCTGTGGCTAGCAATACTTCTGTTTTTCCCAATTAACCTTGTACTCTTTTTCCATCAGGCACTGTAGAATAGCATCAGTAGCCTTGCTACATTGATCAAAAGCAGGAGCAGCTTTGAGGATGTTGTCTACACATATAGAAATTTGTACTTCAGGTGCAAAGGTACTCAGAGTTTGTTTCAGGCCTAAGTTTAAAACCTTATTGAAAATGGAAGGACTCTCACAATAACCCTGGGGCAACCTGTGTCAGGTATACTGTTGTCCCTCATATGTGAATGCAAGAAATGGTTGGGAAAATTCCCCTAACACAATACAATAGAAGGCATGCAATAAATCAGTACTGAAAAATATTTATGGTCTCTACCTTCCCCTTGCAATCACAATTGAATGGGATCAGGGACAACTGGGAATTCTGCTTCTATTACTTTAAGTCCCAGAAATCTTGGACTAATCTCCATTTCCCATTTGGCATTCTCATGGGACAAATGGGGTATTGTATGGACTAGATGTCCTATACAATATCCCTTATTGGACCGATGTGGCAATTTCATCCCCAATGCCTTCCTGTGCTACTCTAGAAAGATGATATTGTTTTGTACATGGGCCATGACAGCCTTGTTTTAATTTAATATCCACAAAATCTACTGATATGGCCTTCCCAAAGAGATTTTCTGAGTTAGCCCATAGTCCTGGGAACTTCTTTTTAGATTAGTGGGGTGGCCTCCCTTACGTACTTGCTTAACATGCTGCCCAAAGGGTGTTACTATTGCTTCAATGGTCCCTTCTAACTTTAACCCTACTGCTGGTAACCTTAATAAAGTGGGGGTAGGGCCCTGAATATCCTTCACAAATCCTGACATATGAAATGAGTGCTCATAACAGTCCCTAAAATATTAGCCCTGCCCACAAATCACCTGTGTCTATGCCACAGCCCCATATGGCAATTTCAGTTTCTCTATATAAATAACCTAAAAGCTCTAAAGCATAAGCTTCTCCTCCGTCTGCAGTATCAAATCCTCTAGCTACGGGGCACATAATACATTGGCAACAGCGAATAAATTCCAATTCATTGATATCCAAACAATTTGCTAAAATATTGTCTGATAAATTCTGCCATTGCTGGTTGGAGTACTAACCCTTTGTTCCCTCTATTTGTTTGACTTATGGATACTAGTTGGTTTCCTCTACATACATCAGTGCCTTTTTCAGGTATACGTGGAATGGTTAAATTCAATTTAGTTAACAAATCTCTCCCTAACATATTCAGAGGGGAAACAGGGGTACATAAGAATTCAGAGGCAACAATCTCCCCCCGCCCAAGTTCAAGTGCCCTCCTAATCAGTCATGTTTTTAGGATTATGATGACAAATATTAATGAGATAAACTGCATATTTTAAAAACCAGTTGTATGCAAATCTACCTCACGTATATTCATAGTCCAATGCTGAAAACTTTACTGGCTAGGAAGGAGAGAGCTGAGAGGCACTGCCATAGAACTATATTCAGAACAAGAATTAGCCATTGCCAGTTTTAGACAGCAGAGGTCTCTCCTTTCTTCACAAAGTCATGATTTCTCTAACATCAATCAGAAAGAGAAAGGCAAAGTACATCAAATGTTCTGAAAACAGACAATTTCAGTGATAAAGTGTTGTTTTTGTTCTAATAAAACACTTGGTGAAAACTATGAAATTGAATAAGTATATAATTCTGAAAAAGAACTTTTTATTCATATGTACAATAAGCACACTAGTTCAGTCTTTGTCAGAACATGCAGCAGGTACAGGAAGTGACTTCTTTGGACAGCAGAACAGTTCAGGTCAACAAATTTCTAACTACTTGGTACAAGTACTTCTAGATTTTTTGTTTTTTGTTTGTATTCAAACTTTTCTTTTGGGGATCACATGGTGCCATGAGCTAAGCAGCAGCAGCTTGCAGGAGCTCCAGAGCCCTTACCCTATTAAGAGATATAAGTAGTAAATATCTGTAGGGTTCCCTTACCAGGCTGAAGCAGAAATTTTCCATGGACAGATATTTAAGAAGCTCTCCAGCTGGGATGGCACAAAAGCCTGCAAAAAAGGAAAAAAAAACAAATCGAGCAGTGGCGAATCCAAGATGGCCAACGATACGGTCTTGGCGCCAGCAACTTTTACTGACACGCAGCTGGAACAATTAACCGCAGCCATAACAAAGGCGTGGGCGCCTAAATGGGCAGAGTTAGATCGGAAACTGGAAGGTTTTCAGACTACATTAGATGGGCTGAAGACTCGCGTAAGCGACACTGAAGTAAGAGTCACAGCCCTAGAAGACAACTCTCATGGCTATGGCCCTGATCTTGCGAGTCTGCGGCAACAACTAAGCGAGCAAAAGGCTAAGATGGAAGACTTAGAAAACCGATCCCGCAGGAATAATGTGCGCATAGTGGGATTGGCAGAATCACTTCCAGAGCGCAATTTGGAGGACTGGCTGGAGAGGTGGCTAAGCAAAGAAGTGGCCCTAACAGACACTATGTGCCCACTAGTAATCGAAAGGGCCCACCAAATTGGAAGGAAAATGGAAGCTCAAAATAGACCACGAGTTATTGTGGCGAAAATATTAAATTATAGACATACATTGGAAATCAAATTTTTCTTTTTTTATATTAAAAAAAAAAACCCTACTCTTTTCAACACAGAAAGAAATTCCAGTTAAACAGATCTCAGATTCAATATGCCTAGGTTTACCATATTTTGTCCCCCAAAAAGGAGGGCACATGCCCTGCCCCCACCACACATCCCGCCCCACCCCCTTTCAAGCCCTCGCTCCACCCACTGTCACATTTTCCCCTCCCCCCTGTCACACATCCTGTCACCCCCCCTCCCTGTCACCCCCCTCCCCTTACTACTGCCCTGGTGGTCTAGTGACCTCTTCGGGGCAGGAAAGAGCCCCCTCTTTCTTGCCCGGAGCGCTGCCCCGCATGCATCCTTCCATCCTGTTAGTGATCTCGGCGCTGATTGAAAATGGCCACCAAAGTCTTGCGAGGTCATTTCAACTCTCAGCGGCCATTTTTAATCGGCGCCGAGATCACCAACAAGAAGGATGCATGCAGGGTAGCGCTCTGGACAGGAAAGAGGGGGCTCTTTCCTGCCCCAAAGGCAGAAGAGGTCACTAGACCACCAGGACAGTAGTAACTAAGGGGAGGGGAGGCTAGCAATCTACCCGTTTGTCCGGATCTCTGGACAAATGGGCAGGCTGGCGGGCCACCAGCCTGCCCGTTTGTTCAGAAATCCGGACAAACGGGCAGATTGGCAAAACCCGCCCGGAGTATGGTAACCCTAAATATGCCCCTCAGCTGTTGGTCCCCATCCCCCCCCTCCTCTTCTGAAACTCAATACAACAAAAAAAGGTGCATCTTGGAAATGTACATCCAACAGCTATGATTAGGTACACAGTTCTATAGTTCCCTTGTAAAGGTCATAAAATCAGATTATCAAACCATGAACTTTTATCCCTATTACCTCCAAAACAGAGCCCCCACATTCCCTCTCTATTTATTGTACCAATCTATAAAGGAAGTCCACGCCATTTCAAACTTCTCCAAACACTTATTTTCTTTGGGAGTCAGTTTACTCAGATAATATCCACGCCAGAAACTTTGTTCTAGCTCAAGTAGACTAGGGATTTTGTGAGTTTTCCATTTTTTGCCACCTCCCTGCACATTATGCTATACAGGGCAAAAATACTTTAGCTTGTGCTTCATTAACTCTGCAAGCAGAAACTGCAACATACTTAGGGCCCCTTTTACTGAGCCACGGTAGGCTCTACGCGCTCCCAAAGTGCGCCAAAACAGACTTACCACCCGACTACCATGTGCCTTTTGTGGTAATTTCATTTTTGGTGCGCATACGCTATGCGCGTCTGAACAATAGTTTTTATTTTCAGACACGCATAGCAGACACTCGCAAAGTGGCATCTGACGCGCGTAGGTCCTTACCGCCCAAATTTTTTACCACTATGACTATGGTTGGCAGTAAGGTAGCAGACCCAAAATGGACATGCTGCAATTTTGATTTTGCTGCACGTCCATTTTCGGCAAAAATTTAAAAAAGGCATTTTTTGTACGTGCACTGAAAAATATTTCTGCGCGTGCCCAAAACCCGCACCTACACTACTGCAAGCCACTTTTTACCGCAGCTTAGTAAAAGGACCCCTTAGAATCTAATGGAATAGGAATTGCTAACCTGTTTTGAAACAGTAGCATATAACCTTTCCAAAATTTTTTCATTAGAGAGCACCCCACCAGATATACAGGTTATTCCCATATTCTCACAGCCTCTTCAGCAATCTACTGTGACATTCTGCCCAAAATATGCAGAACACTGAGGAGTAATATGCCATCAGTATATCAAATTTACTCCATTTTTAATTGAATTTGCCAATATGGAAATTCAAAATGTATTCTCACATCAAAGGGTTGCCGGCAGCATCAGTGATTCCCACACACCGCCTGAGGTTAACCCAAAAACATCCTCTCTGCTGCTTACTGCCTCCACTCAATGCAACTTCCTGTTTTTCACTGGGTGGTACGTGGCAGAGGGGAGGCTTCCAGGTTAGTCACAGGTAGCATGTGACTATTGCTGCTGTTGCTGGCAACCCAGGAAGTTTAATATTTCCTTTTTAGCTCTTTTTCTCTTTTTTTTTCTAACAAATAAAATAAATAAAACATAAAATAAAAATAAAGGCCAAAAATTGCACTTACAAATTTAGGTGCATTTCTGATTAGCACATGCAATTTATTTATTTATTTACTATACCGCCTTAACTAATGAATAGATCTAGGCAGTTTATAATACTAACAATAAAACATTTTCCTTCACAAACTTTCTCAAATCACGGGGTTGCCAAAACGGCAGCAATTCTCACATGCTACCTGTGACTAACTTAGAAGCCTCCCCTCTGCCACGTACCACCCAGTGAAAACAGGAAGTTGCACTGAGTGGAGGCAGTACGCAGCAGAGAGGATGTTTTCGGGTTAACCTCAGGCAGTGTGTGGGAATCACTGATGCTGCCGACAACCCTATGATGTGAGAAACATTTGTGAAGGGAAAGAGATGCAGGACCACGGGAGCCTCCAGAGCCCAGCTAGCTCCCTTACATGCCAGTGCTCTGAAAGCTGCAGAGATTCTGGGTGGGCATGAGCCCAAATTGAGTGGGCCCAACCGTGGCAATGCCTCTACTCCACACCATTATGCAAAGTTTTTGCATTTGCTGCCAGTTCTTTTCCTCAGCCTGCAGCAGACACTTCATACTTTCTCTCATTCATGTAGTATATATCTAGATTTTCAGAAAGCTTTTGATAAAGTTCCTCATGAGAAACTCCTGAGAAAATCAGAGTCATGGGATAGGAGCAATGTTCTGGTGTGGATTAGGATTTGGTTATTGGACAGAAAACAGAGGGTAGGGTTAAATGGTCATTTCTCTCAGTGGAGGAGAGTGGAGTGCCACAGGGATCTGTACTGGGACCAGTGCTATTTAACATGTTTATAAATGATATGGAAGTTGGAGCGACGACTGAGGTGATTAAATCTGCAGATGACACAAAACTATTCAAGGTTGTTAAAATACGTGTGGACTGTGAAATGTTGCAGGAAGATCTTAAGAAATTGGAAGACTGGACATCCAAATGGCAGATGAAATTTAATGTGGACAAATGCAAGGTGATGCACATTGGAAAGAATAATCTGAATCATAGTTATCTGATGCTAGGGTCCACCTTGGAGATCAGCAACCAAGAAAAAGATTTAGGTGTTGTTGTAGATAATACGCTGAAATCTTCTGCTCAATGTGCGGTAATGGTCAAAAACGCAAACAGGATGCTAGGAATTATTAGGAAAGGGATGGTGAATAAGACCGAAAATACTATAATGCCTCTGTAACACTCCATGGTGTGACCTGACCTTGAGTATTGCATTCAGTTATGGTCATCGTATCTCAAAAACGATATAGCAGAATTAGAAAAGGTTCAAAGAAGAGCAACCAAAATGATAAAGGGGATTGAACACCTCTCATATGAGGAAAGGCTAAAGAGGTTAGGGCTCTTCAGCTTGGAAAAGAGACGGATGAGGGGAGATATGATTGATATCTACAAAATCCTGACTGGTGTAGAACAAGTAGAAGTAAATCAATTTTTTACTTGTTCCAAAAGTACAAAGACTAGGGGATGTTTGAGGAAGTTACATGGAAATACTTTTAAAACAAATAGGAGGAAATATTTTTTCACCCAACGAATAGTTAAGCTCAGGAACTTTTTGCCAGAGGACTAATAAGAGTGGTTAGCATATCTGGGTTTAAAAAAGGTTTGTACACGTTCCTGGAGGAAAATTCCATAGTCTGCTATTGAGACAGACATGGGGAAGCAACTCCTTGCCCTGGGATTGGTAGCATGGAGTGTTGCCATGATTGGGTTTCTGCCAGGTACCTGTGACCTGGCTTGGCCACTGTTGGAATAAGGATACTGGGGCTAGATAGACCAGTGGTCTGACCCAGTATGAATGTGCCTGCTACCTTTCAACAATTCCATTCCCCCACAATATTCACTGGTTCCACAACTCTTTCCAAAACCTCATGCAAGGCTCAGCCTCCACCTACTCCAGCCCTTGCAGCTCAGTCCCCTCCTTCCTGTGACTACAAGCCTCCCCCCCCGACCTCCTATATTTTAAACCCAGATCCCTTGACAAAGCTCAGGCGAAACGGGAACCCTGTTGGGGTCCGGAGAATGTTTATATTATGCAGATACGTGATTGCTCTTCTGTGAACGCCATAAACAATATAATATTGATGCTGACAGAGTATTGTGAATAACAGTGAAAAAAAGTCAAAAAGAAAAAAAAGTCAAAAACACTTTCAACATGTCATGCATATCACTGCACATTTGCATTTAAAATATAGGAGGTCGGGGGGGTTTTGTCCTGTGATTATACAAGTCACGAATGCCAAGGCATGTCCAGATTATGAGCATCAATTGGGGACATAAGCACCCTGAGTGACATTATGAAACTTTTCCCCTTACACTCAATGTGCAGTTTATAGTTAACCACGCAACTGCTTATCTACTTGTTTGGTGAAGTTTATAACTTATTGGGAGTTTCAAATCAATTTTTTCTTTGAACTGGACAATGCTGTCATATTTAGACTAACTCTGGACAGAAGTTCTGCATGAAGGAAGCTCTTCCCTCATTATTCAATACCTCTCTGTGAAATAGAAGTAATAAAAAAATACATTTTATAATATACCACTGCATTCCACAAAACAAAAGGAGCAAGTTCTGACATACCATCTTTTTTATTTAGATGTACCCACAGGAAAAAAAATATTAAATGCTCCCAGGTTTCAACCTAATTAATGTTTAAAAAATACACTTTGTACTTGTAAATAGTCACTCTGATTGCTGAGCACCTGATTCTCATCACATGTCTGTTTAGGTGCCCTTTACTAGATGAAAACATCTCTGCACAAATACAGGCAGTCCTTATAACCAGCCCCTCCAAATGACACAATGATTACAATTTAGAACTAATTACTACTCTAACCGATTAAACCGACACTGCCTTTGTGTACATCTGTATGCTGCACAAGCTGACATGTTCGAAAATATGTGAGATCAAATAAAAATGCTACCAACAATAAAGACGACAACATGGATGCAGCAGCTCATAGGTTTGTTTGCTATGTCTTGGGTGTAAGGAGATGAAGGGAGACTAACTTAATTGGCTTCAGATTTGTCTCCTGTCTCAATCTAACCTCCTTGAGTCACACTCATGCACCATCACACTCATCATTGATGCTTCTAAAGATTTAAACGGCCCGAGATTGTTAATAATGTCCCGATATAGATACTCTGGTATCCAAACCTGTAACACATTCAAATTTACTGAGGCCTGATAATCAAAAGCCCCGCGCTGTTCCAAACAGAGCTGGAACAGCACGGGGATTACCGCCCCTTTGATCAGAGATAATAGCATGCAAATTTAAGCAAACCTATATCTCTGAGCATCAAGTAAAAGTGCGGGAGGATTGTGCCTGAGCGCAATCCTCTTGTACTTGACAGATCTGGGCTGTCAAAAGCCCAAGACCTGTCAAACACACAGGCTGGAGGTCCAGGGACCCCTAGGCCCCCCTCTAACTGCAGGACCTGGTGGCCTAGTGCCCTCCTGAACCCCCACACCCTCACCCCAAGCCAGTGGACATGGGGGCTGGAGGGCCCCTCTAGTACCCCCAAAAAAGCCCTGGTGGCTCAGTAGGCCACAAACCCAAGCCCCTTTCCAAACTGGTAGTCTAGCGGCCCCCCTCTTCCCCCCATACCTTTCCGGTGGAGGAGGGAGTGGTACTCCCTGCTCTCTTCAGCACCGCCTTGAAAATGGCAGTGCCCAGCCCTGTTGCACTTGATCCTCTATTTGTTTTTCTGTCCCACCGTATATTGCCTATGTCTGCTTTGAGGGCTAACCCCAGTGCCACCATTTTGGATCTAATAGTATTCATATCTGCCTTTATTTCTTTGAGCCAACCTTGCAAACTCCTTCAAGGCTGCCTGTGGTAAATTCTCCTCCCTCCCTTCCATATAATTTGTGAGAGGCCTCGTGGTCCATATAGTGCACTGTACCTCCCTCAACCATACTGTCCGCTTTGTGGCATAGTTGATTATTATGCTGATATGCAAAGCAACTTATCTTTTTGTAATTCACCATCTAGCAGGAACCAGTCTCCATGTTGATATCTTGCTAATCTCAGATGACTGAGAAACAGACAATTCAAGATGATTAATCTGGGTACTTTGGAACCAAAGGCTTAAACTGCCATTCAGCTCAATGATGTCACTTCCTTCCCAGTACGGCTAGATGTTCATAGTAGTGTACCCCATGTCTTGACAAATTCCCTAAAGAATCAAGGCCCTAGGAGGATTTAACAGTGACATGAAGGATTAATGCAATCAAACAGCAAACACTGGAAAACTATATTATGTTGTTCTCCAATGTTTTTGGAAAAGTGGTTAGCATCTGCAAGATCTGCAAAGAATTTTTATTTTTAATTTGGTGCATATTCATGATCAGACTTATAACTCTGAACCTCCAAATTCTCTACTGATATATGGACATCCAGCTCAGGTGTTCACCAGAAGTTGAGCTCTGGACTCCTACAGAGACTCTGATGTCCCCCTGTGTACTATATTTGTTTGTCTCAACCCTAGTGGTTAGAGCAGTGAAGCCAAGGTTTAAATCCCACAGATGTTCTTTGTGACCTTGGATAAGTCACTTAACCCTCCATTGCCTCAGGTATAAATCTAGATTAAACATGCTTTAGGACACATCTTGCTCCAAGTACCAATTTCCTGTGTTCCTGCTCCAAACCTGGAGGTACACCTCACACATTACTAGTGACCCCTGGCCAGTGCTCCTGATCAATTAACCCAACCAGTGCATTTGAGCAATTGCTGATATAACACATGTATGGCAACAAAAAAACAACAAACACAAAAACCCCCACAACTTTATGGAAAGTAAGGAAAAGGAAAACTGGATGACCATCAAATGCATAGTTTTTTTCAGAACTGTGACTTAATCTATACTTCATGTCTTGGAACTAGGAAAGAGTTTGTCAGGTTAAGAACTATAAATCCTGGAATAAGATATATAGCTCAGAGACAACAGCCTGCAAATACTATAGAGATGGAGCTACTTCAATATCTCTGGAAGACTGAGCTTCAGTTACCAATAAACTAGAGGACCCAATGTGCCCAAGGTAAAAAGCAAATTGAGAGCCACAGTTCTTGAGTAAGTACAAAGACTGCAGCTCTAGCACTTTAGCTAAAGGTTTCCCAGACAGTGAATATATTTTAGCTTTACTTTCCTAGCTTAGATAAAGACAAGAAATTAGAATACTCTGCCAAGTCAAAATTGATATGTATTATGGGGACATCATTCAAAGTTTTACATGGGTAAACATGTGATTGCACACTAAGCATAATTAAGAGGCCCTGTGTGTTTATGTGGATAATCTACTGACACAACCTATTATATTCCCATGGGCATGGCAGCAAACAGCACACTGTAAGCATTAGAAGAAGGGGCCTATAGTTTTGATTACTGCCCATCCCTCCTCCCCCCACCCCCTCCCTCCCTCGCTCCATTGACAGTTAAAGGTATCATAAGAAAGGAGCAGAAGCAGGCTGGAGGAGGGAAAGTACACATGCTGTGAGTACTTTCAGGGTGTACTTTGTATGGCTTAGATGCAGGTGCTGGTGCTCACATGTGTAGCACCTGAATTTTCAAAGAGGAATGCCCTGGGAGTTTAGGTCTTTCAAAATAAACATGCCAGATACAATGCAAGCACCAGGAACTTAAGAGCTTCTTTCTTTTCTGATTAGCTTTGTCTGTCTGAAATGTATAAGCACTATCAGAGTCCACTCTATTGCTCATTTGGTTTACTGACTGTATATACACTCCAGATTATCAAATCAAACATTCCAGAGAGATATATGAGATCTGAAGAGTCCAACTGTGCATGTACTCATGTGCATGAACGAAGAGACAAGGGTCAAGGGAGGATGAAGAGGAAGATAAGTTGCTATAACAATTTCAAGTTATTTTAATAATACTATACAGCACAAAGTGCAAATTGCTGTATGCAAAACCATGATAACAAAGATTGCATGCCAAAGTCTGAATACAGGAAAATTAAGAAACTTGCTCAGAGTAATGGGGGAAAAACTGTGTCTACTACATATAGGCACATTCTGAGTACACCCCTTTAAACTGGGGCACACTTAGGATTAAGTCCCATTGACCTTATCCAAACCCTGACATAGATTCTTTAATGGTGGGAAGAGATTATTTTCTTCAAGGCCTAAAGCATTTAACTAAATAGTACAAGAAGACAATTCATACACAGTAGCACATGTCCCAAAATAAAAGATTTTACTGGGATGTTTCCTCAAAGCATGGAATCCAGTGATAAGAGCCAGGGCTGGATCGTGTTAGGTTTGTCTACTTTTAAGAACAGGAAGGCCTAAACTGCTGTACAAAGCCTCCCTGCTTTTTTAAGAGAGATGGCAATGGCTCTGTTGTAATTAAATAAATAATAATTCAGTCTACTGCCACCCTACAGGGCCATTCCAAGCATTCTCACTGTCTTGCTTTTTTTCAACAGCTGTTTGCTTTTTCCAGTAAGCAGGATGTTCTCTGTCTGTATGAGATCAATAGGGTCTGTAGCATCCTCCCCTTTCCCCTAGCTAGCAACAAACTTACAGGGAATCCCTGATCTGCCCCCTTCCAAGAAGTGTGGACTTAAGCAGTAAACGTAAGGCAGATGTACTTTTCCTCCCTACTTTTTCAAGAGATCGCAACAGCTCTCTCCCTGCTTTTTCAGAGCCAGAGAAAAAGGTTACACGGATATCCATCCCCTCCTTCTCCCTAGCCATCCACCACAGCTCCTCCCTCTCCCTAGCCATCCAACATAGAAAGAAAAGTAGGCATTTGTTTTCTTTTTTTCTTTCAAAAGGATACAAATCTAAATCAAAGGTTGAATGGCAGAACAAATGTTTTTTTTATACAGAAATTTGCTCAGTAGACGTAAGGCAACTGTTAAAATTTTACAGACAGAAGCCTGTGAGTTGTGTCTAGGTCTGCAACCTCCATTGCGAAACCCTCCCTTTTTCCCTATCAGCAAACTTACAGGGAATCCAGGCTCTGCCTCTACCTCTTGTTTAGCAAAACCATCAGTCCAACTGGCTTCAGTCAGGCCGTTGTACATAAAGAGATGTGACATGCAAGTGCGGCTAATCCTATGTCCCCTAGATGGTTATATGGCTCCCTACCTACCCTATAGCGCTAGTGTTGAAATGAGCAACACCCTATGAAGTCATGTACAAAATATCCTAAGCAGAATTTAATATGATCAGGAGGATGTCAGGAGTTTAGGAGGTATATACTTATAAGTGCAGAACACAGTTCTTCAAAAAGTAAGTCAGAGTTTGTCTGATTAAAGGAGGAAATCGCCTCAAGAATACGCCCTTCCCAAAATTTGTTTAAATGGGATAAAGGCTACGACTTCATCATCATGGGCGTTTCAATAAACCTCCTCTTCTACTATTCTTTTTTCTTTTTAGCGTTTTTTTGAAAGTTATTTTTCTAAATGCTCCAAAACAGCCACTCTGCCACATGCACTATATATAGCTATTCCACTTAACTTAACTCTGGCTGGCTGTGAGCTTTCTCCTCTCAGACCGTGGTTTAACTGTGGTCAACGGTCCCATTTCACATTCCGCTGCTTCAGGACCACAGCCGCATAATCACCCGGTTGTCCGGTCACATTTCAATCCGTTCATTCTTGCCGACGGTAGGAGTTTAGGAGGTGTCACGCCTCTGCTCAGGGTAGCTAAAAAAACATAATACTACTACTACTACTTATCATTTCTAAAGCGCTACTAGACGTACGCAGCGCTAATAAAGCTCTCAACAAAATACAGGTCGAAGAATGGCTCAGGGAGCAAGACGCTTATACCTTACACCAACCTTTTCGCATTAATTTTCAAAGAAAGAAAACCATAGTTTCACAGGTGGATGCTCAGTGGCAAGCGGATCTGGTGGATCTGTCAGCTCTGTCTTCTTTTAACTATGGCTATAAATACATTCTGACGATATCGACATTTTATCGAAATATGCTTGGGCTGTGTGTCTATAAACAAAAACCGGCTATGAAGTGGCTAAAGCCTTTGAAAAGGTATTTAGTTTAGATCGCACACACCAAAAAATACAAACGGATAAGGGTTAAGAGGTTTTAAATAAACCTGTACAGACGTTACTGAAAAGAAATCTGTCATTTTGTGACCAACAAGGATGTAAAAGCAGCCATAGTAGAGAGGTTTAACCACACACTGAAGTCTAAAATGTGGCGATTCTTCATGTCACCCAAATTCACACATAAGAAGCTACAGGAGGGGTTTAGAGCTAAAAGAAGGGGAAGAATACTCAGAATGGAGCCCCTGGATTGGGAAGGGATTTTTCCTTAGGCTACAGCAGTCCTATGACTGGCAGGTACTGAGGGGGAAAATGTCAATCTGTAAAAGCCATTAGCAGAAAGAAGGAAGCTGTCCCTGGCAGACGCCCCAACTTGCATCAGGAATTTACTTTTTAAAATGTCTCCTTCTTTCCCTATGCCACATCCTTGCAATATATCCAGCTGCAAGCTATGCCAAA
Organism: Microcaecilia unicolor; assembly: GCF_901765095.1. Lineage (NCBI taxonomy): Eukaryota > Metazoa > Chordata > Amphibia > Gymnophiona > Siphonopidae > Microcaecilia > Microcaecilia unicolor. Next base: position 393,580,000 of record NC_044032.1, read on the forward strand.
ACATTTCACAGGACCCCACAGTCATTCACAAAGGAAAAATATTCAACATAAAGGAATCGTTTACATGCTCATATTCCAATGTGGTATACATCATTCAGTGTAAAAAATGTAATGAAGGATGCTATATTGGAGAAACAAGCCAGATGCTAGACAAGATTTAATTTACATAGACATCACATGAAGAATGCCAGTACCAGCAAGGATTCCACCCCTGTGGGGCAGCACTTTACAAAACCAGAACACTGTACCAGTGATTTCATAGTAAGAATCCTGAAAGGTATCTTTAAAACAATACAGGAACGTAAGACCTTTGAAGTCAGAATGATTGAATATTTTGACACCCAACAGACAGGACTTAACAAAGATCTGGGTTTTCTAGCCCATTATAAACCATAAAGTTGTATTGCTCTGTTTGTCACCCTCCTCTCACCTATCCACCCCCATCCTGTTAGACTATCACTAAAATGCTTTGATGTTCCCATGCATATCTCCTACCCACCCCATCCTGTTAGACTGTCACTGAAATGCTTTGATGTTTCACTTATATATACTATGATCTACCACATTTGCTTATTTCCGATCTGACGAAGAAGGGCAACCTTCGAAAGCTAATTAAGAAATGTATTAAGTTATGTCCAATAAAAAAGGTATCATCTTATTTTCTTTTCCATGTTTTATTTTGTTTTATTTCTATTAATTACCTTTAAAAGTGGACTAACACGGCTACCACACCTCCCTATGCCACATAGAAAGATATTCACCCTGGGGGTCGGGGAGAGAGGAAGCCCAGTCTCGAAGTAGGCTATTCCAAAGAGGTGGGGCGGATCTCTAAGAATCACAGGGGATGGAGGTCCCAACCAGTTTCCTGGGAGGACACTTAGTACTTGCTCGACCCCACAGCTTCATTCTGACTGCCTCTGTCTCTCACCTCCACCCAAGCTCCATGCTAGAAAGGTGCAAAGGAGCAAGCAGAGAGAAGGAAGTGGGGGTGGATGGACTGGCAGCTAGCTGATGGGCTTCCCTTGGACTCAGAAGGTAACCCTAAAGGAAGAAATGCCTAGCTCCTGGGAAGGCATCCAGTTGATGGGCTTCCTGAGTGGGAAGTTAACCCTAAGGGAGGAAATGCCTAGCCTCTGAAGGGAGAGGGGAATCTCCTGTTAGTTTGGAAGGATTTGCTGGAATTATTTTCTTTCATTTACTTTAAAAACTCTGCCTACACTGCCCACTCTAGACTGGCTCTCATTTGGAGGCCTGTTTATCTTGAGGGCAAATGTCTGCTTATATCCTGTGTTGGCCCTGAGCGCCTGAACAAATAAAGTGTGCACTGTAAAAGACTACCGTGAAACAATCTGCTGACTCTCAGTCTGTGTTTTACTGGAGAGATGTAGAGCAGCCTGGAGGGCTAGAGGAGTACGGGACAAGAGTTTTTATCACACTACGTACCTATAATTGGAGTTTTCACAGAACCATAAGGGGTAGACCTATCAACGTGATGCCTCTAAATTCTCTACAGGTCTAGAAAATGATCTATAGAAGGAATGAGAAGCTAGAAAGAGCTGTGAAACATTTTGCAAAAGTCGATCATGTAAGACTTTCAAAAACAAAAGGTGTTTTTCAAAAAGGGCATGAACAGATGTGGACCGATGAGATATTTTATAATCATGGATGTGTTAAACAGGGGACATAAGCCTGTTACAAAATACAGTATTATGACGGGGAAACGATGGAAGATTCTTTTTACCCTGAAGAACTATTAAAAATCAACCCTGACACTGACAGGGTCTACTGTATTGAAAAAGGTTTGGAAGTAAAAGGAAGGGGTTGTAACAAAAAATATCTAGAGAAATGGAAAGGGTGGCCTGGGAAATTTAACAGGTGCAGGCCAGCGAAGTACAAGACATCTAAGGGGTGTGCACGAGAACCAACAGGGATGATAAAGGGTTCTACATTATAGTCCATAGCAATGCCTCTGCAGAAATATTCCTGCAAAACACCAGTTCTAATTTTAAAGTACGTTTAGCAAGACCTTTGGATCTACAAGGCCCTTGGGAAGTGGGTTTGGTGGAAATACAATACCCACACATGTGAGACAATGTTACAAAAGACCAATTTTACATCTTGATGGTGTGTGGCTTACTGGATGAAACATTTGTAGTACAGAAAAGGTTATTACTTGAGTGTGGAAAGTTTAATGGAGAGTATGAACAATGACGTTGCTGTTTGCTACAATAAGCAACAACTGTTAATCTATTATGACACCATCAGGCATAGAACTGTAATGAGAAATATGGGCACAATGACACTTATCCGAGCAGATGAAGAATTAGTGATCATTTTAGGGTGAGAACCTAATGGTTTTACTGGTAGTGCGAGCTTGCCCACTGACATCACAGCTGTTTTTAAACACCTGCAATTATATAAAGTAGAAGAAATAGACTCTTTTAGCCAACATGCAATAGTAGTTTTAAATGCTTGCATACCTTTCCTAACTCCCAAAATTAGGATGAAAAGAGGATCAGAGCACTGGACGTCATTGGTGGCCTCCAAATAATGCAAAAAGAACTCTATGACCATCAAGAAATCACAAGGAATCATAGTCCCAGCCATAATCCTCCTTAAGAAAAGGAAGCGAGACTGGTTGATTGAGATGGAAGGAAGAAACCACCTTAGGGAGAAATTAAGGCACCATTCTGATAGTAACTCCAGCTTTGGAAAAATGGACAAAATGATCACAAGACAAAGCTTGGAGCTCAGATACATGCCTAACTGAGGGCTAGACTGCCTTTAGAATAAGGTTCTTCAGAGTGGCTTTAACCACGTTAAGGTTCCATTTTGGGTATATACGCCTCCATGGAGGCTTCAACTGATTGATCCCTCTTAAAAAGTGTACTGGAGATGGCCTCTAAAACACATGAGTGCTGCAACATGCACTTTAAGAAAATTTAGAACTAAGCCTTTTTTTAAAGCCTTCTTTTGAGAATGCTAAAGTCTGTGCAGAAGAAGAATGAAAAGATGAAATATTATGCTCTGTATAGTAGTACTCAAAGGTTTTCCACACTCTGGCATACACAGCAGAAGTGGACCTCTTGCGTGACTGTAAAAGGGTGGCAATTACCTACCCAAATAACCCTTCTTCCTCAACCTTGATCTTTCAAGAGTTAGACCATAAGACCAAAGGGGACGGGATTTTCCATTGTGATGGGTCACTGGGTCAGTAGGCCTTTGTGTGTTGGGAGTCCTGATCTGAAGACAAATCAAGTCTATGTACTAGGTCTAATGAGCCAGTCAGGGGCTACGATTACTACAGGGCCCAGGTGATGAGCAATTCACTGGAAAGTTCTGTCTACCATTAGCCAAGGTGGGAACATATAAAGAAGGTCGTCAATTAACCATGTCTGGAGATAAGCATTCAGGCCTCTAAATTCCTTCTAATGGCTGAAGAATCTGTGAACTTTGGCATTACATTTGGTAGCCATGAAGTCCATCAGTGGGATCCTCTACTGAGTTGTTAGCAGACTGAATGCCTCTGTTGACAGCTGCCACTTTCCTGGATCTTGAAAGTTCCTTTTGAGGAAGTCCACTTGCATATTCAAAAACACCTGCAATATAGGCTTCCAAAATGAGAGGAATAAGATGCACTGCCCATTGGAATAAGAGGTAGGCTTCCCTGCCCAGTGGGACACTCTTTGATCCTCCTTGCCTGTTGACATAGGGATACTGTTGTCATGTCAGAGAGAATTCTCACCAGCTTCCCTGGAAAGATAACACCTTCTGAAGTGCCATCAGTTTCAGATGACTGATTGACCAAGAAACTTTGATCGCAGACCAGTGAACCTGAGTTGTGTGGTGAAGACAATGCACTCCCCAACCTGTCAAGCTGGTGTCCATGGTTACTACAAGCCAACCTAAACTCAGCAAACACAGAAGGCCCTTTTGAAAATTTGAAAAAGAAAGTCACCATTGCAGACTGCACTTTGCCTACATGGTCCAAGGGAGACAGAAATTGTAGTCCATGGTTGTAGGGGATCAATGACTAAGCAGAGACGACTAAGTCTTCATTCAAGGGAGGGCCACTGTCCCTATAACTTGAACATAAATCTAATGCCCTGGAATTTTGAAGCTGAATGAGGCTCTTGATCTGAGCCACAATCTTTAACTGACGAAATGAAGGAAGAAATATCCTTGCTTCCTTTGTATCAAACAAGACTCCCAGAAATTCTAGGGACTGAATAGGAGTCAACTGACTCTTGGCCAGGTTGATTATCCAATCCAGGGAGCAAAGAAGAGTCACCACTGGAGGAAACTTGAAGACTCTGATCAACCAGCCATAGACATATGGGTGAACTTGAATTCCTTCCCAATGCAGGAAGTCTGCTACCACTACGTAACCTTTAAGAAGATGGAAGGTGCCATAGAGAGGCCAAAGGGCATTGTTTGGAATTGGTAGGTAGCCCTGAGGATCAAAAACAAAGGAAGAAGCCTTGATAAGGAGGCCAAATCAGAATGTGGAAGTAAGCCTCCTTGACACCTAAGGAAGTTAAAATTCTTCTGGCTGAACATATGCTATCAAAGAGCATAGGGTTTCCATCCTGAAGTGTTGCACTTTGAATGTCCTGTTTACAAGCTTAAGATATAGTACTGGGTGGAAGGAACCTCCGTTATTTGGGAACTACAAAGTAAATGGAGAATCTTCCAGTCCTCCACTTGCATTGAAGAACCGGTTGTACTGTACCTAATTCAAGTAGAGACTACAAGGTTGCCTGAACCACTTGCCTTTTCTTGAGCGCTTAGCATAGGGATTCTAAGCTAAAATTTGAAAGCAAGTGAAAAACAATCTAGATTGTATCCCTCTCTGATAATCTCTAAAGCCCACTGTTCTGACATGATTTTGGTCCACTCCTTATACAAACCTGGACAGTGTGCCCCAAATTAACATGTCTGAGGAGTGAACCACAACGCCCATCATTGGAAGGAATGTGAGCAATTAGAAGCTCTGGGGATTGCAAAATAATTTGTTTTTGTCTCCTTGAAAGGAAGACTATCATTGCTGGAAGCATGATCTCTGAAAGAATAATTAGATTTCCCTAGTTTTTAATATTTAACATTATAGAAACAGAAGCAAGCTTGAGAAGCTCAAAATGGAGCCTTGGTCCTATCCTCAGGCAAACATTGAGATTTAGAGTCTCTGAGGTCCTTAACCAATTCCAAGATCTTTCCTAGTTTACCCCTAAAGGGATCCTAGCCATCCTAGATTTAAAGACAGCATCTGCCACCCAATGTCTCAGCCAGAGCCATCTCCTCACAGAAACAGCTAGTACTATTTCTTTAGCCAATGCTCAAAGAAGGCCATACAAAGTGTCTGCCAGGTAAGATAAACCTGCTTCTAGAGAAGGAAGGTTGCTGAATCCAGGAGAAGCATGTTCTTGCTTTGTAAGAACTACAAATGGTAGCTTGAAGGCATAATGCTGACACCTCAAGAGCTTCAAGGAAGCTTCAAACTTGCGGTCATGCACATCTTTCAGAGCAGTTTCCCGTTCCACTGGAATGGTAGCTATTTTGGTTACTGCACTGATCAAGGCAACCACACTAGGCAACTTGAACCTGTCCTATTCATCAGGGAAAATAGGATGGGGGTAAGACATAGCCTACACCACCTTTAGACTGCCATCAGTCCCACTGAGCTAAAATGTGCTCTTGTATAGCTTAATGAATATGAAACGTTTTAGGTTCCTTTGTTCCTAATAAAACTAGAAACTGTGGAATTATGAGAAGATGGTGAGGAAATGTTATGAATTTCCAGAGCCTTATTTATAAAAGCAGGTAGTTCTTCCTTGTCGAAAAAGGCTGGCTGTCATTGGGATAATCTCTTTCAGCACTGGGAGGTTCTCCATCCTCTAAAGGTGGCAGTGAGAAAATGAGGGGAAACTACTGAAAGGGCTGCATCAGAGAGTCATGCCCAGAAACTAAGGAAAGCTTATCAGTTTCCCTGAAAGTCTCTACCCTACGTTTCTTAGAAGCCTGTTCTTCAACAGAAAAATGGGGGAGGGGGAAGTTGAACCATAGCAAGTCTGAGAGCATTTTAGTAACAAAGCCTGATGAAATAGCAATACACATTTTGGATAACAAGGAATTTTCCCAGATCCTTGATCCAGCACTAAGTCCTGAGCTATGTCAGTAGGAGAGGTTAGCAGCTGATTAAAAGTAGCCAGGAGTGCAGATGCACTGGCTGTCTGTGAGGAAGAGAGGCATTCCAAAGCAGTCAAAATGGCCAGTGCCGATGCACGATCCAAAAGAAAGAGCAGCTGAGCCCGCCAAAATGTTCTCCCATTGTTAAGAACATAAGTATTGCCATACTAGGACTGAACAAAGGTCCATCAAGCCCAGCATCCTTTTTCGAACAGTGGCCAATCCAGGTTACAAGTACTTGGCAAGATCCCAAAACAGTACATTTTATGCTGCTCATGCTAATAAGCAGTGGATTTTCCCCATCTTAATAGCTTTTAGAAAGCTATCCAAGCCTTTTTTAACTGCTCTTACTACATTCTCTGGCAAAGAATTCCAGAGTATAACCACATGGTGAGTGAAAAAATATTTTCTCTGATTTGTTTTAAATTTACTACTTTGTAGCTTCATTGCGTGCCCCCTAGTCCTAGTATTTTTTAAAAGAGTAAACAAGCGATTCATGTCTACCCATTCAACTCCACTCATTATTTTATAGACCTTTATCATATCTCCCCTCAGCCGTCGTTTCTCCAAGCTGAAGAGCCCTAGCCGCTTTAACCTTTCCTCATAGGGAAGTCATCCCATCCTCTTTATCATTTTTGTCCCCTTTCTCTATACCTTTTCTAATTCCACTATATCTTTTTTGAGATGCGGTGACCAGAATTGCCCACAGTATTCGAGGTGCAGTCGCACCATGGAGTGATACAAAGGCATTATAATGTTCTCATTTTTGTCTTCCATTCCTTTCCTAATAATATCTAACATTCTATTTGCTTTCTTAGCCACTGCCACACACTGAGCAGAGGATTTCAAAATATCATCAACGATGACACCTAGATTTCTTTCCTGGTTGGTGACTCCTAATGTGGAACCTTGCATCACGTAACTATAGTTCGGGTTCCTCTTTCCCACATGCATCACATTGCACTTGTTCACATTAAATGTCATTTGCCATTTGGATGCCCAGTCTCATAACGTCCTTTTGTAATTTTTCCCAATCCTCTTGCGATTTGTGTCATCAGCAAATTTAATTACCTCACTAGTTACTCCCATCTCTAGATCATTTATAAACATGTTAAAAAGCAATGGTCCCAGCACAGACATCTCCATTGAGAATACTGACCATTTAACCCTACTCTCTGTTTTCTATCTGTTAACCAGTTTTTAATCCACAATAGGACACTACCTCCTATCCCATGACTCTCCAATTTCTTCTGGAGTCTTTCATGAGGTACTTTGTCAAATGCCTTTTGAAAATCCAGATACACAATTAATATCAACCAGCTCGCCTTTATCCACGTTTGTTCACCCCTTCAAAGAAATGTAGTAGATTGGTGAGGCAAGATTTCCCTTCAATAAATCCGTGTTGGCTGTGTCTCATTAATCCATGCTTTTGAATATGCTCTGTGATTTTGTTCTTTATAATAGTCTCTACCGTTTTGCCAGGCACCAATGTCAGGCTCACCAGTCTATAATTTCCCGGATCACCTCTGGAACCTTTTTAAAAAATTGGTGTTACATTGGCCACCCTCCAATCTTCCGGTACCACGCTTGATTTTAAAGATAAATTACATATTATTAACAATAGTTCTGCAGTTCATTTTTAAATTGTACCAGTACTCTGGGATGAATACCATCCAGTTCAGGTGATTTGCTACTCTTCAATTTGTCAAAATGTGCCATTACATCTTCCAGGTTTATAGAGATTTTATTCAGTTTCTCTGACTCGTCAGCTTTGAATTCCATATCTGGCACCGGTATCTCTCCCAAATCTTCCTTGGTGAAGACCAAAGCAAAGAATTAATTTATTTTCTCCACTATGTCTTTGTCTTCCCTGAGTTCTTTTCGTAGGCTACTTGGTCCCAGCAACAGGTGTGAATCAGGGAGTTTGAGGGTTTCGACAGCACGCACATACATTGAGCATTGCCCTGACACTGTTTGCCAGCTCTCACACCATGATCAATGTTTAACAGATTCAGATGCCACAAGCAATTAAAACGCTACTTACCCAAAAATCTGTAGTTAGGAAAGTGAGAGAGAGAGAGTGCTATAGGCCTGCCTTGAGTGGGAAAGCACGGGGTACAAATGTAACAAAAATAAATAAAAAAAATAAAAATTAACATAGCTTCAGAAGTCCCAAGGCACCGACAGGCTGTTGAGGCAGAGAGTGGTAAAATCCCCCATTGAAACAAATGACGCTGGCAGAGAATAGACTGCTTTTTATTTCTTTTTAATTGAGGCAGAAGAAGGTGGCAAGGGGAGGAGGGAGGAAAAGGACCTGGCACCACCAGGTGTGCACCTGAGCAGGCTCAGAAGTATTGCCTATTTCTTCCAGCTGCACTGAACTCTAAAAACAGCCCAAGAACTCTCCCCAGAATCAAGTCACAGAGCTCCACAAGTTATCTGCTACTATCTTCTAGAAATAGAGAGATATTGACAAAGAGCAGTTCTGTCAAACCCTCTATCTCCACCTGCTGATAGATGGGCATAGCCCACAAGTTTGGACTGAGCCTTGGGATGAAAAGGAATAAAAAGTGTTGAAGGGAGGAGTGAAAGTTTCCACACTGTATTCTCCCCTCTCCCACCAATCTGTGGCAATCTGAGAAGGGAGGAAGTTAAATCCCTCCCTCAGCCATTAAGAACTCCCTACTTCTTGTCCTCCTTCCCCTTAAGTTAAGGCAAACTACACTTACGAGTGCAGAAGGGTATGAGGATAAGAGAAAATATTGGCTTTGCCGCAGACACTGCAGTTTTGGCCCAATCACTGTGTTTATGCACATTTTGAGCTAATTGTTCCAGAAATAGCTGAAGTTGCAGCTTCAAAGCGTACAAGCGCAACAGCAGAATAATGATTCAGATTCTTGCTTGCATACTCTCTGTAGGAAAACATTTTTCTCTTCCTTTGGAGTTTGGGTTCTCTGTGGAGCCTTCACCAGACATGACTCCCTAAGAACCCTTTCAGTACCAATTACTTAACTAAGTCCAGATACCAGAATCTCTTCATTAACTCCTTTTCACTTCTATTCTTCTGGATTGTTTTGGAATCCAGGATAAAGCATCAGCCAGCCAGCTCTCTCTTCCACATGTTTGGAAAGGTACTTGAGTTACTTTTCTCACTACTCCTGTATAGATTTCTTTTCACTCCTGGAACTCTTATCAAGGTCTTTTCTCTTTTTCCTTACCTTTTCCCTGTTGTCTACTATACATTTTTCATTATACTATTGGTAGCAGTTTTGTTCTGCTCTTACCTACTTTTTTTGCTATCATCCACTTTCTTTTTCACTTCAATTTTGCAGCTTTCATCAACATTCCACTTTGCAACAGTTTTTTTTCTACCATCATCTACACCATTCTTTATTTCATACATACATAATTTTTGTTGAGCTATCACATGACCTTTGGCAGCAAAAGTTTCCTGTTGTTAGTAGATATTAACCCATGACATTATTCTTGGTAGTTTTCTCTGCTGTTTATACAATTTTTATGGGCGATTGTATTTCATGTCACGCATTCTATAACAGCCACCATCTACCACTCCATTTTTCAAACTTTCATGTGCACACATTTATTTGGTTTGTTATTTTTTTTAAGACACATGCTTTTTTAGATTTTTAAATTCCACAGATCAGTTTGATTTTGTTAATGCTAGTTTTGATTTTGTGGTGTGCAGCATTACATCACTCACTCTGTAACATATCATTGACCAACCTCAATGGTTTTATTTTCTGCTTAGATACAGTGTAGGTTGTCAGCACTATTACACTATTACAAGGTAAGGGAGACTTAGCACACTGAGATTTTTTGTCAGCAGAGCTATTTAACATTTAGAGGGTCTTTTACAAGGCGTGGTAGAGTTTTTAGCGCACACTGAATGCTAGAAACGCCCATAGGAATTTATCGGTGTCTCTAGCATTTAGTGTGTGCTTATTTTTAGCGTGCCTTTGTGAAAGGACCCCTTAGTGTTTCACTTTGGTACTTGTCATATTCCAGGAGAATTATTTTTAGGACGCTATTTTGGGGTATGTACTTATTACTGCACATTTAGTGTCACTTTATATTGTTTGTTATCTCAGACTGCTCACGGTATTTTCAATTTTTTCAGAGTGTTTTAAAAATTTTTTATTTTATTTTGCTCACTACACTGTTCACAACACTCTCTTTAGCAAAGCTCAGTCACTTGGCATTTTTAAGATTTCCACTTTTTTGCGATTCCGCTTTAGATATAATTTGCTGTAATAGCGATCTCATACTGTTTACGGTATCATTAATGGTATCTTTAAGATTTCTTTTACGTCTTTGAGGTTCCGCTTTAAATATAACTCACAGTAAGAGTTTACAGTGTTTTATATGATCTTTGGCTTATATATTACTCGTGGAGGGGCATTTTCGAAAGGGACATCCAAGTTGCGATTTGGACGTCCTTGCAAAACGTCCAAATCCAGGGGTGGGGAAACCTGTATTTTCAAAACAAGATGAGCGTCCATGTTTCGTTTTGAAAATACCGTCAGGGACGTCCAAATCCTTAAATTTGGACGTCCCTAGATATGGACATTTCTGATTTTCAGCGATTTTCAAAATCAAAGACATCCATGTCAAAAACGACCAAATGCAAGCCATTTGGTCGTGGGAGGAGCCAGCATTTGTAGTGCACTGGTTCCCCTGACATGCCAGGACACCAACCGGGCACTCTAGGGGGCTCTGCAGTGGACTTCATAAATTGCTCCCAGAAACATAGCTCCCTTACCTTGTGTGCTGAGCCCCCCCAAAACCCACTACCCCTAATTGTACACCACTACCATAGCCCTTATGGGTGAAGGGGGGCACCTTGATGTGGGTACAGTGGTTTTGTGGTGGGTTTTGGAGGGCTTGCTGTTTCCTCCACAAACGTAACAGGTAGGGGGGGATGGGGCTGGGTCTGCCTGTCTGAAGTGCACTGTACCCACTAAAACTGCTCCAGGGAGCTGCATACTGCTGTCATGGACCTGAGTATGACATCTGAGACTGACACAAAATATTTTTAAAGATGTTTTTTGAGGGTGGGAGGGGGTTGGTGACCACTGGGGGAGTAACGGGAGGTCATCCCCGATTCCCTCCGGTGGTCATCTGGTCATTTTGGGCACCTTTTTGTGCCTTAGTCGTAAGAAAAACAGGTCTGGGTGAAAACATCCAAGTGCTCATCAAGGACGTCCAAGTGTTAGGCATGCCCAAGTCCTGCCTTTGCTATGCCTCCAACACACCCCTTGAACTTTGGCCGTCCTTGTGACGGAGTGCAGTTGGGGACGTCCTAAATCGGGTTTCGATTATACCGATTTGGACGTCCTTGGGAGAAGGAAGTCCATCTTCCGATTTATGTCGAAAGATGAACGTCCTTCTCTTTCGAAAATGAGCCCAAAAGTCACTTTCTTTTATCTCTTATCTTATAGGCCACTGTTATATTAAAATATTATTTTTATTTCATTTTGTATATATATGAATGTTATTTTTTTGATCCTTCCTAATTTTGGATGTTTGAATATATATTTTTTATATTTTAAGGGGCCCTTTTACTAAAGCGTGCCAAAAAGTGGCCTGGACTGGTATAGGCACATGTTTTGGATGCACACAGGTCCATTTTTCAGGACGCCTGGAAAAAAGGTATTTTTTGTGACCGAAAATGAACGTGTGGCAAAATTAAAACCAGCGCACATCCATTTTCGGCCTGAGACCTTACCGCCACCCACTGAGCCATAGGCGGTCGGTGGCCCAACTGTTTGGGGAGGCTAAAGGGGGCGGGGTTAGGAGTGGGGCCAGGGGTGGAGCTTAAATCCATAATTGTCTGATGACACACAGAAAAAAAAAATAAAAATAAAAGTCACAATTAATACCTTTTATTAAATTTAGATATTAGATATGTATCATATGTCAAAGAATAAAGTGGTTGCTCAAAGCATATACTAACCACAATCGCTCAACTGCAAAATACTATGCACAACTTTGTGCAAAAACACACTCAGAACCTTACTGTACCATAAATATTACACTGGGCAGAACCTAATACACCAATATACCACCCATACGTTAAATGCAGACCGTTAACAATATGAAACAAGGGATCATAATATCACGATACATGTAGAGCCACAGAACACCCTAATTCATATTTAATGTGGGATAAAATGCCATAAAAAGGTAAATAAATATAAACTTTTAATGTTGAGTACCTAATTCTCAAAGTGTTCATATTCCAAACACTATAATGAAAATAAAATGATCTTTTCTACCTTTGTTGCTTAGCATACAATTAATCTGAGGAATTACGACCATTTTTATGAATTCCATTCTTCCCCACCACAAGGGTCCAGAACTGCCAGGCAGTGGCATAGCAAGGGCGGGGCGGTGGGGGCGGTCCGCCCCGGGTGTCAGCGGGTGGGGGGGTGCTCCGCTCCCACTGCTCCCACCCTGTCCTGCCTTAAAAAAATTTTTTCGATGCGCCGGAGTGGCAGGCAGCGCCTCGTGTCTCCCCTGCTAGTAAAAATCTCCTTGGCGTCGTTGTCGTTGGGTCTTCCCACATTGAGTCCTGCCCTCCTCTGAGGTAACTTTGTATTACCACGAGGGCGGGCGGGACTCAATGTGGGAAGGCCCGACAATGACATCGAGATTTTTACTAGCAGGGCAGACGCGAGGCGCTGCCTGCCACTCCAGCGCTTCGAAAAAATTTTTTAAAGGCAGGACAGGGTGAGAGCAGGAGAACGGAGCTGGTAGGTGTGTCGGGTCAGGTCGGGTCGGGTGGGAGGGGGGACTCAGATGGGAGAAGGGGATGAGGGAGGGGTGGGGGAGCTCAGAGGGGTGCTCAAAGGGGAGAAGGGGATTGGGGGAGCCCAGAGGGGAGAAGGGGATTGGGGAGGGTGGGGGAGCCCAGAGGGGTGCCCAGAGGGGAGAAGGGGACTGGGGAAGGGTGTGCTCAGATGGGAGAAGGGGTCTGAAGCTGGAACTGGGTTCTGACAAGGGGGCAGGAGGGAGAATAGGTCCATGCCTGGGGCAGGTGGGAGAATGGGTCTGGGGCTGAAAAGGGGGGATGCAAGGCATGTGGTGGATGAAGGGGGCTAGTACTGGAACTGGGGGCTGAAAAGGGGCAGGGGCTGAATCTGTGGGGACTAGGGGCTTTAAAGGGGACAGGGAGAACTGGCTGGGGCTGAAGCTCAGGACTGGTGAGAGAAAAGGGCTGGGGTTGAAACTAGGGGCTGAAAAGGGGACTGGGAGAAGTGGCTGGGGGCTGAAGCTTGGGACTGATGGGAGAAAAGGGCTGGGGACTGGTGGGATAGTGGGGCTGAAAAGGGGGGCAGGTAGGAGATGTGGGCTGTGGCTGGAACTAGGGGCAGGTGGAATAAGGGGGCTGGAACTGGGGGCTGAAAAGAGAGGGCAGAGAGAGAGAGAGAGGGGACAGACCCTGGATGGAAAGGGGGAGCGTGAGGGAGGGCAGACCCTAGATGAATGGGAGAGGGAGGGCAGATGGATTGAAGGGGCAGAGAGAAAGGGCAGATGGTGGGTGGAATGGGGAGAGAGAAAGAGGGCAGACTGGGGGAAATGGTGGATGGAAGGGGCAGAGATAGAGGGCAGATGTGGATGGAAGGTAGGGAGTGAGAGAGAGGGCAGATGTTGATGGAAGGGGGAGAGAGAAATGGCAGACTGGGGCAGATGGTGGATGGAAGGGCCAGAAATAGAGGGCAGTTGTGGATGGGAGAGAGAGGGCAGACAATGGGTGGAAAGGACATTAGAGAGGGCAGACACTGGATGGCAGAGAGAGAGAGCGAAGACAGATGCTGGATGGAAGGAAGACAGTGAAAAGAAGATGAGGAAAGCAGAAACCAGAGACAACAAACTGTAAATAAATATTTTTATTATTTTGCTTTAGGATATAGTATTGTAGCTGTGTTAATAAATGTTTATAAATAGAAAATGTAAATAAGGTAATCTTTTTATTGGACTAATTTTAAAACATTTTGACTTAACTTTCAGAGAACAAAACCCCCTTCCTCAGGTCAGGATAGGATACTGTAACAGCACTATACTGTATTGATCTGAGGAAGGAGATTTTGGCCTCTGGAAGCTAAATGTATTAGTCCAATAAAATGGTATTATTTTATTTTCTGTATTTGTTTTATTTCTATTTGTTAATTTGTAAAGTGGTGACTGGTATTTGTTAGTTTTTTTCAAATTTACATCTGCTGTCTTTATATTTTGCACAGTACTAGGGGACATTTTCTGTTTCTGTGGTGTTGCATTGTATGCAGAGTCTGACATCGGGGGTTCAGTTTAATTTTTTGTCTAAATAGAAAGTTTATGATTACTTATTCTATAGTGGATTAGGGTGTATCTGTGTTTGTGAAAAAGACATGGCTTTCAATTGGCATTGACTGTGCAGGATCGACGATCTGTACTATTCTGTCTGGTTTCGTTTTACAATAGGTGAATTGATGTTCTAGTGCTCACTGTAGTGTTTAAGATGCTTTCCTTTTCCTTGTGTGACTCGTAGAAATGACTGTTTATGGTATGGTAGAATTGCTCTATAGGTCCTGAGTGTTTTGTATTCTCGGTATGCCTAATACTGGATTTGGGATGGGACACCTGCTGACAGACCACTCCAAAGCTTTCATCTCATAGGTGGAGTCTAACTAGGAGGACATAAGAACATAAGAATAGCCATACTTAGTCAGACCAATGGTCCATCTTGCCCAGTATTTTGTTTCCAACAGTGGCCAATCCAGGTCGCAAGTACCTGGCAGAAACTCAGGCACAGTATTAGCAACATTCCGTGCTACCAATCCCAGAACAAACAGTGGCTTCCCTATGTCTGTCTCAAGAGCAGACCACGAACTTTTCCTCCAGGAACTTGTACAAACAAACCACTTTTTTTAAACACACATATGATAACCACGGTTACTATATCCTCCGGCAAAGAGTTCCAGAGTTTAACAATTCGTCGAGTGAAAGAATATTTCCTCCTATTTATTTTAAAAGTATTTCCATGTAACTTCATTGAGTGTCCCCTAGTCTTTGTACTTTTTGAAAGAGTAAAAAATTGATTCGCTTCTCCACATTCTATACCACTCAGGATTTTGTAGCCTTCAATCATATCTCCCCTCAGCCATCTCTTTTTCCAAGCTGAAGAGTCCTAACCTCTTTAGCCATTCTTCATACGAGAAGAGTTCCATCCCCTTTATCATTTTAGTTGCTCTTCTTTGGACCTTTTCTAATTCTGCTCTATCTTTTTGGAGATATGGTGACCAGAATTGAATGCAATCTCAAGGTGAAGTTGCACCATGGAATGATACAGAGGCATTATAGTATTCTCAATCTTATTTACCATCCCTTTTCTAATAATTCCTAGCATCCTGTTTGCTGTTTTGGCCGCCATTGCATACTGGGCAGAAGATTTCAGGATATTGCCTACAATGACACCTAGATCTTTTGCTTGGGTGCTGACTTCCAAGATGGACCCTAGCATCAGGTAACTATGATTTGAATAATTCTTCCCAATGTGCATCATTCTGCATTTGTCCACGTAAATGTCATCTGCCATTTGGATGCCCAGTCTTCCAATTTCCTAAGGCCTTCCTGCAATTTTTCACAGTCCGCATGTGTTTTAACAACCTTGAATAGTTTTGTGTTATCTGTAGACTTATTGCCTCACTTGCTGTTCTGATATCCAGATCATTTATAAATATGTTAAAGAGCACCAATCCCAGTACAGATCCATGTGGCACTCCACTATTCACCCTCCTTCAATGAGAGAAAGGGCTATCCTCTATTTTCTGTTTAATAACCATTTCTAATCCACACCAGAACATTGCATCCTATCCCATAACTCTTTAATTTTCTCAGGAGTCTCTCATGAGGAATGTTGTCAAAACCTTTCGGAAAATCTAGATACACTATATAAAATGACTCACCTTTATCCACATGTTTATTCACACCTTCAAAGAAATTAAGCAAACTGGTGAGGCAAGAGGTCTCTTGGCTGAAATTACGCTGACTCTGTCCCATTAAACCATGTTTATTTATGTTCCATAATTTTATTCCTTATAATAGTTTCCACTATTTTACTGGGCACTTTACTGACAAAAAGTTCAGCTGGGTCACCACCCCAGAAAACATCAGCTGCAGACAAAAAAAGCAAATTGAATGTCAGGAATTATTAGAAAAAAGAACAGAGAGTAAAACAAAGAATAGTATAATGCCTCTCTGTATTTGCTCCATGGTACAACCTTACCTTGAGTATCCTGTGCAATTGTTGTTGCTACATTTAATAAAAGATAAAGTGTAGGACCTTTCCAAGGTTCTAGGCTGCTGATCCTGTAAGAATCTCATTTAGGGAGATTCTTCTGGGGAGGGGGACTTGGGGGAAGGGGTTTGGAGAGGGGAATGAGTCACACAAAGCACAATTATAGCTTCCTACCTGAAATGTTTTTATTGTAAGAGTTTGTCTTTAGAGCCAAGCAGAGAAATACTACTGTGCTGGGACTGCACAGTGCCCTTTAGAGGGTAAAGCTTGCAAATGATTGGTCTCTGTCTCCCACCTGCTTCTTGAGTAACCCATTGATTCTGGACCTGTCTGGTAGGTACCACAAGGCATCACCGTTCCTCCCTTAGCCTAGCCAATGCAGGAGACTCGGAGAAAGTCGACAGACAAACACCTGCTCAGGTCTGGCCACACCAGATCACGCTTTACAACGTTTCTTCTTGCCCATAAAAGCCAGCGCCGCTGTTGGGATTCCATTATTTCAGGTCCTCCAGAGCGGAAACAGTTCTTCTTGCTGTGCAATCGGTCGCGTGCTAGTTAAAGGTATGGGTGTGTCTGTGGGGCTGCGCGAGCTCCTCTCTGTGAAGCAGCAGAGGGTGTGCCTGTGGAGGCCACTCGGAGATCACGTGGGGCTGGGGCGGCTGTGTTGGGACGTACACCTGGGCTCGTTCTGTGTTGCTACAGCCGCCGCCGTTACCTGTCATTCGGCGCGCGTGCATGTCTCGGGGCGGAGGCTTAGTCTTAGGCTCGAAGGCGCTGCCGTGTTCGGTGTTGGGGGCGGTGGCGTCTCTGCCGGGATACTGACTGAGGGGGAAATTAGCATTAAGGTTATCGGAGGGAAGGGGTTTGTTAAGCTGTGGCTCCTTGGGTATGGCGATGGCGCTTAGGAAGAGGGCCGCGGCAGCGATAGCAGCCGGAGCAGGAGAACCGGCGGTCCGAGTGGAAGAAGCCAGTGACAGGGTAAGAGTATGAGAGAGGGAGAGTGTTCGTGTGATTTTGGAAGGATGTGGGAGCCTGCAGAAGGTCGCTGTAAATCCGGCTGAGCCTACACCTGACCTGACTGCCACAAAATGATCCGAGATTGGTTCCCGGTCTCCAGGGCAGTGTATAGTTTGGTCGTTCATGTTTATTTTTATGGTTTATGAGAGAAATATTTTGTAGTTATATCAGACTGCCCTCCTCTTCCTTAGGCTTTACCGAATATCGATGTAGTCGCATCTTTAAAAAGCAGTAGTTGTGTGTGAGCAATTCTTTACAGTCCACCCCTGGCACCCTTCTAACTCTCGTACTATTAGTATATAGCTCCACATGCAACGACTGAAGATTCTGGGGCAGAAATTCCTTTTGGGCCTCTCCCCTCGCAACAAAATTCACTGTGGAAATCTTTTACTAAGCCGCGGTAGAAGTCAGCTGGCGGTAAACGCCGACTTGCCCCATTATATTTCTAAGGGTGTCTCGGCGTTTACCGCCAGCTGATTTCTGTCGCCGACCTAAAAACGCTACTGAGGCTTAGTAAAAGACCTCCTATTGGCTCAAGACGGTTCTCAGTTTGTTTCTGACTGTGTGTGAGGTTAGAACTGGTGAAAAATTGTGGAGGCAGTGTCTCTAAGGCGTTAGTTTTGAACATACTGATGGCAGTAATGAACCTCACTCTTAATCCAGGGTAGGAGGAGTATGAGCTGCATTAAAAAAAAAAAAAAAAAGTTTGCCTTAGTACTTGTATCTGCCAAAGAGAGTTTTCTTTTGTCGTAAGACGCAACTTGTATAAGGCAACCATATCAAGGAGCGCTTGAAAATTCTTTGTAATGAAGCCTGTGGCTCCAACTACAATGGGAAATGTCTCTGTATATTCTTTGGTCTTGGACTGCATTTTTTTTGGTATTCAGGGATCTTTCCTGTCTGCCTGGTAACTGCTTAGGACTGACACCTCTATAATCAATGCCTTGCAGGCCTCACTACTTTGGTTTGCTTGCACAAAGCTTTTTATCGGTTGGAATTGGATTGTCCCAGGTGATTATAATCTCCACGTTCTCCATAATTCTCTGAGGGTTATGACCCCTAATGCTTTTTGGTTCAGCTGTGCTGTAATGTTTACAAAGTTTCCAGTGGCAACTTATTGTGCCTTTCTGTACAGAAATGTTTTGCCCTCAGAACTTTGCAGCCAGCTAAGAAATGAGTAACTGTTTCTAGCTTTTTCTTATAGACTCTACATACATTTATTTTTTCCCCATTTTTTCTGTGCTTGCTGTAAACCACCTCATCCATAATCTACTGTCCTGGGCTGCAAATATCAGTATGAGGCATATTTTCAAAGCACTTAGCCTTCCAAAGTTCCATAGAAACCTATGGAACTTTGGAAGGCTAAGTGCTTTGAAAATATGCCTCTATGTCATCCATTGCTTTTAGTTCCTCTCATAAAGTTGTCTCCTTCCCTTCTGTATTATTAGATTTTTACTCCTTCCTTCTGGTTGAAATCGGGGTTGGCTCAGGATTATTAAAAACTAGTAAGAGGCCCATTTCGTAGAGGAATGAAACGGGTGCTAGCAAGGTTCCACACTCACTCCCTCCCTCCCTCCGTCTCTGTTGTCCGAATTCTAGCCCCCCTCCCTCCATCTCCGAGTTGCAGGCCCCCTCCCCTTCGAGTTGCAGACCCCCTCCTCTGCCCTTCGAGTTCCACGCCCACCTCCCCTTCAAGCTGCAGGACGCCTCCCTCCTCCCTCCCTCGAAGTGCAAGCAGGACCTGTCCTCCGGCAGCCCCTCGCCTTCCTGCGTGACAGCTCTAATTTAAACATGGTTCCCTCGGGGTCTGGCGTCAGCATTGAAGGCGGGCGGCGCTACAGACCGCCTTCCCATCTGTCTGAGCTCTGCCTCTGGGCCCGGCCTCATTTCCTGTTTCTGGAAGGGCGGGACCAGAGGCAGAGCTCAGACGGATGGGAAGGCAGTGTGAAGCGCCGCTCGCCTTCAATGCTAACGCCGGACCCCGAGGTAACAATGTTTAAATTAGAGCCGGACTGCAGGAAGACGAGGGGCTACCAGAGGATAGGTCCTGCTTGCACTTCAAGGGAGGGAGGAGAGGGGGGCATCCTGCAAATCGACAGGGGGGGAGGGAGGGGGCGATTGTTTACTCACCTCCAGTGCCTGTTGCTGGGTTCCCTTCCCTCTCGCTTTCCATTGGTCCGCCCTGTGACGTCATCCCCAGGTAGGACCAATCGGAACTGTGTTAAGAACCCAGGCAGCAAGACAGAGGTGCAAATTATTATATAGGAGTTTTCTAATTGCATTCTGCTAGTGAGGTTTATCATACCATCTTAAAACGCTATCTGAAAAAATATTTTTGAGTGTGCCCCTAAAAAGCTGGTGGAAAATGCCTGTACATAGACCCTTTTATAAAGGCATGCTAAAAAGTGGCCTGCGCTATTTTTAGCGCGTGATTTTTCTTTCTTTTTTTTCCCTGCATGCTCAGGCCACCTCTTAGCGTGTCTGCCAAAAAGCCAAATTTCTATATTGGCAATAATGGCCAGGTGCTAAGTCCAAAATTTGTGTTTACCGCCTCCTATTTACTTGGCAGTAAGGGCTTATGCACTAACCCCATGGTAATCGGGCAGAACATGGCAATGTGGCCACGCTACGATTAGTGCTGGGAACACCCCCTGCGGTAGAAAATAGAAAATTATTTTCTATCTTGGGAAACTGCATGTGCCACCTTTGGAACTACCACTGAGCTCCTGTGCTACCCCAGGAGGGCTGATTTGGTGCTCGCTACCTGTGTGGTAGCCCTACTGCACCTTTGTAAAAATAACCACATACACTTTGTAATAATCACACTAACCAAAAAGTGTCCACAACTATTCCAAAAATTCTTTTTTTTTCCCCAAAATATCCCACCACTATAAAAATCACTGACTGTCCACAATTAGTGATGTTTATATTTGTAATATTATGGTTTATATTTAATTTCCTCACATTTTTATATAAAATACCTTCCCCTTACTTTTGGGTTGTAAGGCAAGACTAGGCAGGTACCTCAAGCAGCAGCTTTTTGGGGCCGTAAAGAGCAACTACAGTCAAAGTGAAAACAGGTCCTGATAGCTACACCAACAAAGTATCAGCGTGTACTGTAAGTTGTAACCTGCCTTCTAGCTACACCAACTAAAAGTATCAGCGTGTACTGTAAGTTGTAACCTGCCTTCTTTCTACTAGTCACTTTTTTTGTGTGTGATGATCATGATGGTTGAGTTAAATTTATCAAAATCATGGGGGGAGAGGGCTGCGGGTTACGGACCTGAAAGCTAATTAATTGATGGAAGTGGGGGAGTTGGTGTACAGCAGATATAGTTTAACATAAAGCTTACAATTTTAACAGCATAACAATAGTACAATAACCAAGAATAAACATAAATACAATAAATGAGGTAAACTTGAAAACAAATTGAAACCTAATAATAGAACTGCTAAGAAACAGTATCAAAAATATACGCATTCAACAGCACTGAAATTCAAATACCAGAGAGATAATACAATGAATAATACTAATGATACACCTAATAAGCATGCATTATAACATTCAGAATAGATATGATGCTAAAGATTTTCTACAATATGGCTTTTATATAGCAGAGGGATCAGGAGCAGATATATGGTGTCAACATGATGCGTGGTACAGTCAGTTGGGATAATTTGATGGTTAGCTAAACTCAAGGTATTCATTATTGTTTTTAGACCCTGAGGCAGACACTTTAGTCGAAACATGGTGCAGTGTTGGGTCCTTGTAAAGAATAAAGTGTTGTATTTCATCCAGTCGTCCTTCTGTGTTTTTTTTTTTTTCCAGAACAGCTTTGCTGGCTATACTACGTCCCTTTTCCTTGGTGGATTTATATGTAGTGTGTTCCTGTCCTCTGCTCCTGCAGTTCTCCTCCAAGGAGTACTCAAGGACCGACCGGGGAAGCATTGACCTAGGGCAGCTGTTCTCCTTGCTCTGGTTGGAATGCTTCTGCAATTTTTAGGGCTTTTTGCCCTTTTTCTTTTTTAAACTTTATTTCTATTGGAATGTTTGGAAAGCTTAATGATGATGATGGATTCTGGATGCCATCATCAGTACTTTTTTGCATATTTGGATCAAGTGAAGCTGTTTAATAGGATGCGAGGCTTACAATAGCAGTTCTATATGTATAATCAATCCCTGTGAGACCAGTTCCTCCTTTGATTTGGAGTGTACAGTCTAGTCACACACTGAATCTTATAAATGACCTCATGGGCATGGTGGAGTCTTATTTACACATCTAGTGTTTCAAGATTTTTAAGTCACTGTACAATTCCAAAGCCATATTAAGTATGGGAATTGCCAATTAATGAATGACTTTATCTTATTCTGTGTAGAGGTGTGCTTTAATTTGGAATATGAAAGTGATTTTCAAATATCTTGAATCTGTGTGAGAGTTAGGCAAATACCACATCAATACAACACTTCTGTATTTCTGTCTTGTTTAGGTTGAGTTTGTAAATGACTTAGTTGTTATGTATTACATCTTCTTATGCCTGTGTTTGTTGTACTTCACCTTGAAGACTATGGATAGAGTGGAATATAATTTTTTAAATAAATAACCCTCCCCCCACTAATTCCACACACACGATTAGTCACTAGTCACACATTGGAAGTGATTTGCATGGGATATTGAATAAAATAGTTATCTAAATAGAAAAAAAGTACTTTCTTATGCTAGACCAGTCTAGAACTATGAGTTATGTCCCTTTACCAGCAGATGGAGGCATAGAACTCAAAGCTTCTGATGACATCGCTATAAAGAGAGATGTAGCCTAGAGAATGACAATGGGGACAAAGTTTGTCCCCATCCCCACAAACTGAAATTCCACTGCACTAGTTCCATTATAAGATAATTGTTCACCTTTTGCATGAATGAAATTTTGTACTCTTGCAGGGACAGGGTGCGGATGGGGACAGACTTTGTCCCCGTGTCATTCTCTAGTGCAGCCTGGAACCTTCTAGTATTTTTTTGCCTTCAACAGATGGTGCAGGTGGGTTAGTGGAGGATTTTTTTTTCTGGTGGGCTAGACTGGTGTTTCTCAAACGTCCTGGGGGACCACCAGCTAGTTGTGTTTTCAGGTATCCCTAATTAAGAGTTTTTCAACCCAGTCCTCGGGGATATCCCGAAAACCCTAATTGGCTGGGTGTGCCCCAAGGACTGGGTTGAAAACCTCTGCCCTAATAAATATGCATGAGAGAGAGTTGCATATTTGTCACTTCCATTATATGCAGGTCTGCCTTATGTATATTCATTAAGGTATCCTGAAAACTCAGCTGGCGGGTGGTCTCCTAGAACAGGTTTGAGAACCACTGGGCTAGACTCTCTGCGCCTTGTGCCATGGCTCTTGGCTGGTGGTTGATGTTTACCTTGGGGGGGCTCCCTCCTACGTTGTGGCCTCAGTCAGACTCCTTGTTGAGGCGAATGAGTGTCCCGCCTGACTGTGTGACTGATGGGTTATGTACGCCTTCCAGCAGGTGGAGACTGAGAACTCTGACTCTAGAGAGAGCCAATAAGAGCCCCTGCCAGTTAGAGACAGATCCAGTATTCTCAGTCTCCAGCAGATGGAAGGTGGTTAGCCTTTCAGTCTCCTTATTTTATGCTATTTTCTTCTTTGTCTATGGTAAACAGCTGATACTTTAAAGACTGCAAGATTTTTCTTCCTGCTGGTGTATTTTTCCTCATCTTCTGTTCATCCGGTTACCTGATTGTGGAGGCTGAGGCCTGTGGGGGTATCTGTCAGCCTCGGGGGTGTCACTCAGGTGGCTGGGTCCCTCCCCCTCAAGTAATCCCTTTTGCAGTAAGATTCGCTGCTTTTTGTAATAATTGCCTCGGTCTCTTCGGGGGAAGAACTGTTTAAGAGAGGACAAGGCAGCCGCTTAAAATACAAAACCAAAAACGAACAGCTGATTGAGGTGCAAGTGAACAAGGCAGCCCCCTTGCCTCCCCTTGTAGTGGCTGGCCTCAGTTTCTCTCGTTGCTGGCTCTGGCATTGAGGAGTTTAAAAAAATAAAAATCAAACAGACAAAAAGCAGAGGAAGCCACACCGCTGCTTCTTGCCGCCATGACAGAGAAACTCTGCCACTGTGCAGTGTGTCAGTGGCGGGGTCTGGGAGTGAGCGGCTGCTGTAAATATTGTACCTCTTTGGAAATTTCTCTGGAGGCAGGTCCCACGCCTTTAGTCTCGATAGTGGCAACCTCAGGGGGTAAAGACTCGGCCATGGGGAAGGATAAGCTGGTGGCTCCGGTTTTGGCATGAAGCGCCACCATCTTGCCTTCCCTGTCTGTGTCAGCAGATCGGCCTTGTTCTCTGCCAGTTCTTTCGGCACAGCAGCCTGCAGGGAGTGTAGCTGTTCTTCTGGCAGGGTCTGAAGGGGGTTTTCCTCCTGAATGCGTCCTGCAAATGTACAAGGCTTTTCTTTTGCAAAAGACCCTCCTTTGGCTTCTTTGAGAAGGTTTGCGGAAGGTCAGCAGATCTCGGCCAAAAGATCTAGGGAGTCATGGGCTCTGGAGGAGGACCTGGGTTCTGATCCAGACCAGGAGATGCCCTCCCTCAAGGAAAAAGAATTTTTAAGTGAAGGACATGTTGCTGAAGATTCTGGTGAAGTACACTCAGGTGCTGAGTCTCTCCTCCCGGTGGAGGACTTTCCATGATTAGAATTTTTCACAAAGAAGATTTGCAGGAGCTAATTTCTTTGGTTTCCACTACTGTCAGGCTTTTCCAAAAGCAGGAACTAGAATCATGAGCCCTTGGACCACTGCCGAGGAGTGGCAGTGGCAGGCAAAACCACCCCACACAGGACTAAGACAGAACTCTGACAGGGATGGCTAGACTTCACCTGCATTTAGCCACCCTTCCCCAGGAGTTGAGCCCCTTGGTGCAGGTAGCCGGCAGGACTTGCTGGATAGGGCCGGAACTGGACCCCAGAAGGATACACACAGGGACTAGAACACACAGGGAGGCTAGGCAGAATACTAGACTAGGGCTCTCAGACAAGAGACAGAACTGAAAGCTGCAAGCAGCCACTGAAACAGGGAACAAACACTGAGAAATAAGGGACAGGACTAAAAGCTGCCAGGCAGCCACTGATTAAGAAACACAGGCAACCAAGAACTAGACAGAGACATACAAACAAGAAACAAGACTGGGAAACAAGCAATACAAAACAAGAATCTACACAAAGACTACACTAGAATCAGGCAAGAATTACAGACTATAAACTGGATTAGGCAGAAGTGCACCTGCACCACAACATACCAGGGCCTTCGGCGATGCAAAGGCAAAGCAGAGAGTTTCCAAATGGCTAATAAGCCCAGCAGCAGCTGAGATTCAGCTGCAGCAATCACAAGGCAGCTATGGGTGCTGTGCAGGCTCAAACAAGCCAAGCAAGTCTGGCAGGCCGGAAGATCCGGACTGGACTGGGCTGAAGTCTGGAACGGGAAACCGCACACAGAGATAGAGACAGAACAAACTTAGGAAGAACAGACAGACGCCAGCTCAGAAGCTGACTGCCGGGAAAAAAGGTGAGTCTGAGAGGGGTCACGACCACAGACGTGACAGTACCTCCCCCTCAAGGCTCCCGTGTCCCCACGGAAGCTTTCAGGTTTCCATGGGTAACAATGGTGAAACCTACAGAGGAGCTTCAACACAGGACCATGGTTAGCTGGGACTGAGCAACTTGGCTGGATCTGAAACTTAATTTGGACTCGGCATCTTGGCTGGACCGGGAACTCGGCCTGGACTCAGCAACTTGACTGGAGCTGGAACTTGGCTTAGGCTCAGCATCTAGGCTAGAACTGTGACTCGGAGTGGACTCAGCATCATCCTGGCTGGAACTCAAACTCGGAGTGGAGTCAGCATCCTCTTGGCTGGCACTCAAACTCTGCAAAGGCTCGGCTAGGAGTGCCACTTGAACAGGAATCGAAGGCTCAGTTGGAAGCGTCACTCGGACTGGAATCAGAGGCTCGGTCAGAAGCTTCACTCAGACTGGACTCCGAGGCTTGAGTGGAAGCGCCACTTAAACTGGGATTGGAGGCTCGGTTAGAAGCGCTGCTCGGATAGGAATCGGAGGCTCGGTTAGAAGCGTCCCTCGGACTGGACTCCGAGGCTTGAGTGGAAGCGCCACTAGAACTGGGATTGGAGGCTCGGTTAGAAGCGTCCTGTGGACTGGACTCCGAGGTTTGAGTGGGAGCGCCACTTGAACAGGACTCAGGGCTTGACTGGAACTGGAACTCAGCATGGACTCAGTGGCTTGGCTGGAGCTGGAACTCGGCTTGGACTCCGGAGCAATTCGGCTGAGAGCGTCCCCAGGATGGACTGATGGTACACCTGGACCTCGGGATTCGCATTACTCTTTCTTTCGATGGCAGCTTCCCGAGTATCCCGCAGAGCAGGGTCAGAGACAAGTAGGTGGCGTTATTCCCAGAGCAGGGTCCTAGGATCAATGGCAGAAACCGGGCTCTCCATGAGCCCAAGCTGCTGGATATGCTTCTCTCCGCTGACGCTTCAGGCCGCTTCTTCAAGAGCGGATCAGACAAATGTTTTCTACGATATTCCTCCAGTGTCATGAGAAGATCAGGAACAATATTAAAACCAGACCCGAACTTCACAAAGGAAACCAGAGCAGAAGTTCTAGGCTGTAGGCCCAGCAGGTAGGGTGATCTTGCTGGGCTCATGGCCTTTGCATTCTGTCAGGCTTTTCCAAAAGCAGGAACTCTGATCGTGAGCCCTTGGGCCACTGCCGAGGAGCGGCAGTGGTAGGCAAAACTACCCCACACAGGACTAAGACAGAACTCTGACAGGTA
This sequence comes from Microcaecilia unicolor, assembly GCF_901765095.1. Taxonomy (NCBI): domain Eukaryota; kingdom Metazoa; phylum Chordata; class Amphibia; order Gymnophiona; family Siphonopidae; genus Microcaecilia; species Microcaecilia unicolor. The sequence continues at coordinate 393,606,346 of NC_044032.1, forward strand.
CGGCCACCCTTCCCCAGGAGTTGAGCCCCTGGGTGCAGGTGGCCGGCAGGACTTGCCGGACAGGGCCGGAACTGGACCCCAGAAGCATACAGGGACTAGAACACACAGGGAGGCTAGGCAGAATACTAGACTAGGGCTCTCAGACAAGAGACAGAACTGAAAGCTGCAAGCAGCCACTGAAACAGGGAACAAACACTGAGAGATAAGGGACAGGACTAAAAGCTGCCAGGCAGCCACTGAATAAGAAACACAGGCAACCAAGAACTAGACAAAGACATACAAACAAGAAACAAGACTGGGAAACAGGCAATACAAAACAAGAAGCTACACAAAGACTACACTAGAATCAGGCAAGAATTACAGACTATAAACTGGACTTGGCCGAAGTGTACCAGCACCCCAACATACCAGGGCCTTAGGTGATGCAAAGGCAAAGCAGAGAGTTTCCAAATGGCTAATGAGCCCAGCAGCAGCTGGCAGCAATCACAAGGCAGCTATGGGTGCTGTGCAGGCTCAAACAAGCCAAGCAAGTCTGGCAGGCCAGAAGATCTGGATTGGACTGGGCTGAAGTCTGGAACGGGAAACAGCACACAGAGTCAGAACAAACTCAGGAAGAACAGACAGAAGCCAGCTCAGAAGCAGACTGCCGGGAAAAAGGTGAGTCTGAGAGGGGTCACGACCACAGACGTGACAACTACTTTGCATTCTGAGGAAGAGGAGCCCCCTGCTGTAGAGGGACGGAAGGTGGATCTCCTATTGAAGGGCATTCAAAGGCCAGGCAAGACCTTTCCTATGCATCAGGATATAGGGGACATCATTCAGGAGCAGTGGGATGTACTAGATCCCTCTTTTAGACCCGCTAAGTCTATGGTTCGTGTCTATCCAGTCCTGATTCGGACAAATCCCTTCTGGAGTCTCCGGTTGTGGATGCAATAGTCTCGGCAGTTACTGAAAGGAATTCTGTTTCTGTGGATGGCAGCACTGCGTTTAAGGATGTTCAGGATCACCGTATTAAGGCTTTGTTGGAGAATAGTTTTGATATTTCTGCTTTAGCAGGACAGGTAGCTACTTGCGGTTCAGTGGTAGCTAGACCTTCCTTTCACTGGTCTGAGAAGATCCTGGATAGATCTTCGGATGATTTGACTGTCATAGATGCCAAAGTGGCTAAGATTGAGATGGGAATCTGCCTTTTTGGCAGATGCTTTATATGATTTGCTGCAAGCTTCAGCTGAGTCTATGGCTTTGGGGGTAGCTGCAAGACAGTCTCTTTAACTATGAGGCTCTCGAATACAGAGTGATGACCCAACTCCAATGGAAAGAGGAGCCATTCCATAAGATTCAGCTCTTCGGTTGTGACAAACTCATCTCATTGATGAGCATCCCAAGAGTCTCTGTAACCTCAAGTCTCTCCCAGGGCGGTCCCCAAGGAGGTGGATTCTCTCTTTGAAGGGCTTTGTGGGGCCCCTAAAGCATTTTCTGCTTCATAAGGTGTATACCTATGTGCTGCTGGCATAGTGGGAGACCCTGGACAGGGTTCTTGAGAGGATCTCTCGCCTTTATTCCTTTGCTCCTGAGGAGGTGGAGAAGTTCTTGTTGAGCCGTAAGGTAGACGCTCTCATTATGGCAGACACTAAAGCGACCACTATCTCTGTTCAGGGTGGTTTGGCCGTTAGGGAGCTACATGATAAGTAGGTGGACCAGCAGTTACACCTAGTCTTTTCAGTAGGTGCATCCAGTGTTCAAGCAGCAGTCTGTGACTCTGGTTGCAGCAGCTGTTGGGAGTCTGCAGAAGTTTCACACCTAGAGTCTGGAGCAGCCTTCTTGGCGGATGTGCTGTATGCTTGGCTTTGGTGGGCTGTTGCTGGCTGTGGCTTCACCACAAGGTGGTAGATGTGGCCCTCAAGAAGCTTCTTAGTACACTAAACTGTTGCGAGCACTTGCTATGGAGAAGTTAGTGAAGGATATGGGGGAGGCTAGATCCCTTAGTTTTCTTGAGCTGAGGCCAAATGGTTCCTAGTGGTCCTCCACTTCCAGATGTTGCAGGTTGTTTTTGGCCAGTCCAATGTGATCCGACCTGGGTCTCCACTTCAGGGAGGCCTTTTACCCAGGAGAGCCGATCCTTCAGCCCCTATAGGCAGAGGTCCAGCGGTCCATTGTGTCCCTCGGTGTGAGTGGTGGGCAGGTTGTCCCAACTGTGAGTGGGTCCACATCACCTTGTACTAGTGGATTCTGGTGGCTCAGAGCAGAAGCACAAAGCTGTCGTGCTTACTCTCACACCTGGTGGAGCCTGGCACTATGGAGCCAGTGCCTTGGGAATAGTGTGATCTGGGCCTTTATTCTGTTTACTTTGTGGCCCTCCAAGAAGAGTGATTTCTTCTGTCCCATTCTGGACTTGGAGTGTTGGTGCCTGCCTTTGGGTTCAGCATTTTCGCATGGAAACACTTAGGTCATTGATCACCTTGGTTCAGCCTGGGAAGTTCCTGACATCCCTGACATGGAGGTCTATCGCAGATCATCACAGGCATTATCTTCACTTCTGTGTTATTGGGCATTACCAGTTTCAGGCCCTGCCCTTTGGTTTGGCTAAAACTGTCTGCAACTTTTTTCAAAGTTATGGTGGATGATGGCTGTTCATTTGTTACCACCAGCAGGGGATGAGCCGTTCATCCTTACCTGGACAACTGACTGGACTTGGGGGGGGGGGGGGGGGGGGGAAATGGATAGGAAATTCCACTGTTTATTTCTATGATAATCCAGCATAAAATCTGGTTTACTCCTTTGGAATATTGCCAGGTACTTGTGACCTGGATTGGCCACTGTTACAGGATACTGGGCTTGATGAACCTTCAGTCTGTCCCAGTATGGCAACGCTTATGTTCTTATGACTCCGCAGTGGAGGCCAACCTGGCCACTTCTCAAGTCATCTCCCGGTTGGAAACCCTGGGCTGGGCCATGAATTGGAGCAAGAGTCACCCGATTCCCTCACTGGAGTACCTGGGAGTTTGCTTTGACACTGACGAGGGGATGGTGTTCCTTCCAGAGGACCAGGCAGAGAAGTTTTGAGCACAGTGTGCAAGCTTCCTAGTCCCACAGTATTGGACTACTTACAGCTCCTGGGCTGTGTGGCAGCAACCCTGTAGATGGTTCCTTGGGTGAGGGCTCACATGCGACCCCTACAGTGGGCCTTGTCTCAATGGGCTCCAATTTCTCAGGATTTCCACCATCCTCTGCCCCTTTTACCCAAGTTGTTGAGAATCAGTCTTTCCTGGTGAGACAGTTCAGCTCCTAAGGGGGGATGTTGAAGTGGATGCTTGTAACCACAGATGCAAGTCTCCCTGGCTGGGGAGTGTTATCTCAACGCTTCCCAAAACATGTTGATAATTAGCAGTAGCTGAGAACGGAAGGAGGTGGGTACATCAGATAGCAGATCGCATGGGAAAGTATGATCTCAGAAATTGCGAAATATTAGGAGCTAGGTATCTCACCATTCACTTCTATGGAGAAGATAGAGTATAAAAGAGGGGAGATTTTGGCTCAGTTTGAGAGTCTTCTCCGAAGCTTCTGTCAGACGGCGAAGCCCTGTGCGGCTGAAACCAGAATCTGATGTCTGTATTTGTATCAACTTGAAGACCTGTGTTTGGGTAAGAAATAAAATGTATCTATCTATCTAAACCTATCTCTGTCTTTATTTTTATTGATTCTATCTTCTCTTTACCTTACATTTAGCCTACAAGGTAGATCATATACAAGTGACACTCAGTCTTTGCAGAAACTTAGACAGATGTTTAATAAGATTTATGTGGGAACATAAATGGCCCAGAGTATATCTAGATCCAGAAAACAAACAGAAAGCAGTAATTATGGGAATTAGTTTTCAATTACGGCTCCTAATGCCACCCCAGAATAGACCTTGTGATTGGGTGACAATGGAGGTCAGAGAAACTATACAGAATCTGTTATATGAAATAAGTACCTTTAGTCCCCCGTGTGACGGAGTCAGAAAGAGGTCTATAAGAAGAGGTAAATAAAAACAGGAGCTCATTGCTTGGGTTGCATGGCTCAGGATACCTGGACCCTGCAGGGGGCAGGCTGTCCATCAATCATCTGGAGATCCGAGTGGTACACCTGGCCCTGTTGGAATTTCTGTCACTCCTTTTGGGGGAAGGCAGTCAGGATGATATGAGATAATGCTACTACGGTGTCTTGTATCGATGGACAGATAGGCGCTATCAGTTGGGCAGAAGCCTTGGAAGCGGTGTGCCTCTGTTAGTAGGTAGACACCTGCAGGCCCTCTCAGTAGTCCATATTGCGGGCAAAGAAATGTTCATGTGGACTTTCTCAGTTGCTTTCTCTTACATTTCGGGGAGTGGGAGCTCGGGCAACAGGCCTTTTAGCTCATTCTTGACTGCTGGGGTGCTTCATGGTTTGATCTGATGGCTTCTGCAGTCAGTGTGAAAGCAGAGTTTTTCTTCAATCTTTGGAAAAAAAACTGGCCTCTCAAGGGATAGATGCCTTACTTCAACCTTGGCCAGTGGAGGAACCCCTCTGCCTTTCCTCCTTTGCCTCTGATAGGTTATCTGTTGCACAGGATTGCACATCATCCTTCTCTGGTCTTGCTAGTTGCTCTGGATTGGCTTTGCTGGCTGTGGTACGAGACCTCATGCACCTCTTAGAGGGTGACCTTCTCTCCTTTGCTCAGAGGTTGGGGCCTTCTCAAGCAAGGGCCGGAAGAAATGGACGATCTGGATTCCTTCTGGCTTACGGTCTGGCCATTGAGAGGAGACGCTTAGTGTGGTGGTTTCTACACTGCTCCACTCGCGGAAGTCCTCAATGTCTCTGGCTTACGTCAGGGTATGGAAGGTTTTTGAAACCTGGTGTGTGAGACTCTTTGCCCGCTTTTGAGTGCTCAGGTCCCTGATATTCTGAGCATCTTGCAGCAATGTTTGGACCAGAGTCTGGCACTGGGCTCCCTGAGGGGGGTCCAGGTGGTTGCTTTTTCCAGTTTTTGGGGTAAGGTGTAGGGCATCTTCCTGGCCTTACATGAGGATGTGCCAGGTTTCCTGAGGTTTGTGGTGCATTTGTGCCTCCTAATACCTCCCTTCTTTCCCTCATGGGACCTTAATTTGATTCTTTGAGTGCTTGCTGAGGCCCTGTATGAGTCTCTGCATTCGACCTCCATTAAAGACCTTGATCTCAAGATGGTCTTTCTGGTTGCCATCACCTCGACTCAGAGAGTTTCCAAGTTGCAGGCTCTGTCTTGTTGGGACCCATATCTTTCCATTGCAGAGGATCATTTCTCTTTGCTGGTCCCTTCCTTTTCCCCTAAGGTGGCCTGTCCCATGTAAATCGGGAAGTTTGCTTGTCCTTTGTGGAGGGAGGGCTCTGTTTCTGTAGGCTGGAGGCTTCACAAGCTGGATGTCTGGAGGACAGGTCTACGGTACTTGAAGGAGACACAGGATTTTTGCCTTTCTAATCACCTTTGTTCTTTTTCATGGCCCTAGGAGGGGCGAGATGGATCTAGGTGGCTATTGAGGCCATTTACATTTGTAAGAATCACCTAGTGCCTTGGGGCTTAATGGTCTTTTCCACACGGGCTTAGACCATTTCCTGGGTAGAGGCCTGGTATTGTCTCCTGTAGAGATTTGTAGAGCAGTGATGTGGTCATTGCTCCAGTTTGCCAAGCACTACATATTGAACTTGTTTGCTTGTTTGCTAGGGTCCATTCGGATTTTGACAGGGCTGCCATTTGGGGGATCTGCTTCGGTACATCCTACTTGGCATAACAGTGTAACTACATAGTAACATAGTAAATGACGGCAGATAAAGACCTGTACAGTCCATCCAGTCTGCCCAACAAGATAAACTCATTCTATATAATAATTTGCACATCCGTGTGGCTGCTTGGGTTCGTAACACTGTTCCGATTGGTCTGCCCTGGGGATGACGTCACAGGGCTGACCAATAGGAAGTGAGAGGGAAGGGAACTCAGCAGCAGGCACCGGAGGTGAGTAAACAATTGCCCCCTCTCTCCTTCCACTCCCCTCCGAGTTCAACGCCCCCCCCTCCCTCCCTCGAAGTACAAGCAGGACCTGTCCTCCGGTAGCCCCTCGCCTTCCTGCGTGCCGGCTCTAATTTAAACTCGGGGTCCGGCGTCAGCATTGAAGGCAAGCGGCGCTACAGACTGCCTTCCCATCTGTCTGAACTCTGCCTCTGGTCCCGCCCTCATTTCCTGTTTCTGGAAGGGTGGGACCTGTGTTAGGAATCTACTACTACTACTACTAAACATTTCTAGAGCGCTACTAGTAGGGTTACCATTTTGTGTCCTCTGAAAAAGAGGACACATGTCACGCCCCCTTCGGGTCCTCGTTCCGCCCCTCTATTCCCCGCCCCCTGTCACATGGTTCCCCCCCTCACTTACTATCTAGCCCTGGTGGTCTAGTAGGGTCTTCTCTTCAGGGCAGGAAAGAGCCCCCTCTTTCCTGCCCGGAGCGCTGCCTGTCCTTGCCTGCTGCATCCTCCTCGGTCTGGCTGGAGATTCAAAATGGCCACCGAGAGTTGAAGTGGCCTCGCGAGAGTTCAACTCTCGGCGGCCATTTTGAATCCCCAGCCAGACCGAGGAGGATGATAGACAGGGGAGGCAGCGCTCCAGGCAGGAAAGAGGGGGCTCTTTCCTGCCTCGAAGACGTCACTAGACCACCAGGGAACATGGTAAGGAAGGGGAGGGGACGGGAGTAGGGTTACCACGGCGCCGATCGCCCGCCCACACGCACGCGCCTGCCCGCACCCGCGCCGACGTTTGTCCAGAAATCCGGACAAACGTGGGTGCAGGCAAAATCCGCCGGACGCCCCAGACATGCCCTCAAAAAGAGGACATGTCCGGGGAAATCCGGACGAATGGTAACCCTAGCTACTAGGGTTACGCAGCGCTGTACAATTTAACAAAGAGAGACAGTCCCTGCTCAAAGAGCTTACAATCTAATAGACAAGTGAACGGTCGGTCCGATAGGGGCAGTCAAATTGGGGCAGTCTAATCCTCTACAGCAATGATTCTTCTAGTCTGAAAAAAGACACAAAGGTATGATGCACATAGAATACACTGGTATTTCAATGTCGAAATGATATCCACTCCATCTCTGTGATGTGAAAAACGCTGTCCCCATGCCATCTGCCCCCCCCCCCCCCCCCCAGTTCCAGGCAATTGGTTAAAAAAAAAGGCTGCCTGGCTTAGCTTTATTCCTCTGGTAAGGGAATAAGGCTAATTAAAAAAAGAAACAACCAAACCCTGTTGCTGAAGTGAGCTGGGGGAGTCCTGAGCTGTGGTTGAGTCCAGGCAGGCTGGTGCTGTATGGCCTGTGGGAGCCATCAGCTGAGGACCTTTCCTGTGACTATTTCTGACTTCGGAAATGATCCCAGGAGGGTTGGAGGGGGGGACGCCCAGAGTGCAGCTGAGGTTCCCGAGTCATTGGTGGGGCCATACTAGGGGATGGGGCGAGGAGAGAGCCCACGGGGGTGGGAATGGGGACAGAGCCCACGAGGACAGGGACAGACTGTCCCCGTGTCATTTTCTACTTTGAAGCCTGTTAATGAACTGGACTGTTACTTATGTTTGAGTGATGCAGCCAATGAATATTTTGATTTTTTTTTTTTTTTTTTTTTTGGAAAAGCAACCATCCATGCTGACCACAACTAGCAACATTTGAATGGGGGTCCTGTACATTCTGCTACCATTATGTTTTCTAAGAAGTCATCTTCTATTGCAGGAAGGACTAGACTGAATCCTGAGATTGTTGTTGACTTATTCATCCACAGATTAAAAAATCATAACAGTGCTTCATAGGGCATATTTCTCCCCTCTAGGGCATACAGAATGGGTTCTATTTTGTACCCCTGTACATTTTAACAGGGTGGATTAGGATTCTTTGGGGTAATAGAAACCAGCTATTGTTGGGGTTGGAAGGTAGAGGGTGGTGGTGAGGAGGGTTATTATAGCTGCTCGCTGTTATTATTGTTTTCTATTTGTAATTTATACACAATAGTTACACAGCATATTGTTCCTTTTTATACTTTAAGAAAAAGATTTAAATATAAAATCATAATTGTTAAAGGCTTCTGCAGATGAGGTTAGAGCCCATGGGGACAGAGTGGGGATGGGATGGGGACAAAATTTGTCCCCCCGTGTCATTCTCTAGGCCATATGTTATCTCTCGCTGCAGTTTGTGCAGTCTCCAACAGGACTTGGTAGGACAAGGGAAATTGCCTCCCTACCATCCCAAAAACGTGGGCCCCTACTCTGGAATGACTTAGCCAGGTCCTTCTGGTTATGCAGACTTTGGCTGATGGTGTGGGAACTCTCCCATGTGTTAGGTAGGTCCCTAAGGGGCTCCTAGTTGGGGGCCAAATGACGCAATGAGGATTGTACTGTATTGGAAGTCCTCTTACTGGTTGGAACTATTGGTGAGGACGGGGAGCACTTCTGGAGCCCCAGTTATCCCCTTACTCTGAGCTGAAGATCCCTTCTCTGGAGTAGAAGTGCTCTCCTGTTCGGCTTTTCCAGTGAGAAGGGCTGTCCAGCTTGACTGGACTCAGCATCAAAGGCTCTTGACCCCTTTGGCTGAGTTTTCAGAGGGTGACCTATTTTGGGGGGGGGGGGGGGGGGATTGTCTCAGGGCCTCCAAAGCATTTTCCTCTTCATAAAGTGCTCTCCCACATGATGTTGGTTGGAGGTGCTCTGGGGATCCACGGTTTGGACAGGTTATATCCTTTTGTGCCATAGGAGGTGGACAGGTACTGGTGGTACCCAAAGCTGGATGCCTTTATCACGTTGGTCACAAAAAGACTGCCGTGGCGGTCCAAGGTGGGCTCAACTCTCAAGGAGATCCATGAAAAGGGGGGGGGTGAGGTTGTTTTGGGGTTTGCTTGGCACTCTTGGAGGGGGGCAGGGTAGATCCTTCATGCAGGGCTTCTTTCATGGCCCAAGAAAGGCTGGTGCCACAGGTTTTGTAGAGCTGTGGCTGCCAAGCTTGCCCAATGCGTGTGCATCTGGCCCCTCGTTGACCTAAATGAGGAGGCAGAGCTGTCTTTTCTGGGACAAGTGGGCCTGCATCACCTCGGGTCAATGGGTTCTGGAGGTGGTTGAGGAGTACTCCTCATTGGAGTTCGCCTGTCCAGTTCCTGATACCTTCATGACCTCCATGTGCAGCTCAGTCCTCAAGCCTTTCAGAACTTGTGAGCTCTCGGAGTGGTGGAGTCTGTCCCACCAGTGAAGTTTGGTCTGGGTTGGTACGCCATCTATTTTTTGGTCCCAAAGAAAAGGAGGCTGCTTCTAGTAAATCCTGGACCTCAAGGGGATAAATGCTTGCCTGAGGGGTCAGCACTTTCAGATGGAGATCCCTGTACTTATGTTGGTTTGGCTGGGAGAGTTCTTGACCTCTTTGGACCTCTGAGGCTTATCACCGTATCCCCATTCTGGATCATCAGGTTCACCGTGGTATAGGGTCCAGGTGTGAGGATTTTCTTAACCCAAAGGGAGTCTCCTCTAGTCTGTTCCTGGTCAGAGGGTTCGGGGAGAACTCCACAACTAATGATCTCCAAAAGGAGGCTATTCAATATTGCAAGACCCAGCAGGGATTCAGGTCTCTCTTACCCTATGCTCATGCACTCGGGGTGACGTGGAGAGAGAGAGATCTATTATAATTCAAATCAGTCACAAGTTGTCTTTAGAATCCACACAACCCCCTGTATTGCTTTGGTAATGCAGCCTGCTCACTTGATCACCACAGACTGCTCACTGAATAAAATGCTACAGCTTCTTTTGGATTCGTATTGGTAAATGAAACTCTTTATTAGTACTTTAAATGGAGAGTGTATAAGTCGTCATTGTTACTGCATCACAATGATTAAGAAATATACACACAGACTAAGTCAGATTAGGAGATATGCACACTGATCAAACAATCTAACTAAAAGAAAGCTGTAAAACAGATTATATATATCACATCACTGCTCAGGAATGTCAGGCCCTTATCTCATCAGCTGGGGGGCCTGTTGCAGCGAAAGCCTGAAGTCTCTATATGACTAGGAACAAGTCTTTTCTGCACGATGCGTCCATCCACAGAATGAGCCCCAAAGCTCTGCTGCAAAAAGCCCCCTTTTTATTAAGCTAAAACTTATCCAGGAATGTTCATAAGGTTTCAGTCATATGCTACTACTACTACTTAACATATCTAGAGCACTACTAGGGTTACGCAGCGCTGTACAAAATAAACAAAGAAGGACGGTCCCTGCTCAAGTGAGCTTACAATCTAAAGAACGAAATGTCAAGTTGGGCAGTCTAGATTTCCTGGGTAGAGGTGTAGAGGTTAGGTGCCGAAGGCGACATTGAAGAGGTGGGCTTTAAACAAAGATTTGAAGATGGGCAGGGAGGGGGCCTGATGTATGGGCTCGGGGAGTTTGTTCCACGCATGGGGTGAGGTGAGGCAGAAAGGGCGGAGCCTGGAGTTGGCGGTGGTGGAGAAGGGTACTGAAAGAAGGGATTTGTCTTGAGAGCGGAGGTTACGGGTAGGAACGTAAGGGGAGATGAGGGTTGAGAGGTAAGGAGCGGCTGCAGATTGAGTACATTTGTAGGTTAGTAGCAGAAGCTTGAATTGAATGCGGTACCTGATCGGAAGCCAATGAAGTGACTTGAGGAGAGGGGTAATATGAGTGTATCGGTTCAGGCGGAAGATAAGACGTGCAGCAGAGTTCTGAACGGACTGAAGGGGGGATAGGTGGCTAAGTGGGAGACCAGTGAGGAGTAGGTTGCAGTAGTCAAGGCGAGAGGTAACGAGAGAGTGGATGAGAGTTCGGGTGGTGTGCTCAGAGAGGAAAGGGCGGATTTTGCTAAAGTTATAGAGGAAGAAGCGACAGGTCTTGGCTATCTGCTGAATGTGCGCAGAGAAGGAGAGGGAGGAGTCGAAGATGACACAGAGGTTGCGGGCAGATGAGACGGGGACGATGAGGGTGTTATCAACTGAGATAGAGAGTGGAGGTAGAGGAGAAGTGGGTTTGGGTGGGAAGACAAGAAGTTCGGTCTTGGCCATGTTCAGTTTCAGGTGGCGGTTGGACATCCAGGCAGCAATGTCGGATAAGCAGGCCGATACTTTGGCCTAGGTTTCCGCAGTGATGTCAGGTGTGGAGAGATAAAGCTGGGTGTCGTCAGCATAAAGATGATACTGGAAGCCATGAGACGAGATCAGGGAGCCCTTAGTTTAGGTAAACAAACAACTGGCCAGGTGGCTTATCTCCCGAACCTCAAGCATACCCCGCCTCCCTCCTGCACAAGCTAGCTTCAGAGGCATTCCAACCTGTTCTTGAGATGTGCTTTATCTTATACATTGGGTGTGCCTTATCTCATACATTGTTCTTGAGATGTGCCTTACATTACAGCCTGTTCTTTGAGATATACAAGGAAAGTCACTTTTGATCAATGACAGAAGAAAAAATGTATTATCAATTTAAAGCAAGACAAAAGCAATCCTTAATGTTTTCCATCACCCCCCCCAAAAAAAATTCCATAGTCTTTTTGTAGATAATAGATACTTGAGTGAGAACAGTTTCTTTAAAAAGAAAGGCATATGCAAATTAAGCAACACTCCCAGCATATGCAAATGCAGTAAAATCACTCTCCCAGCAGTCTGTCTATGTTCCTTATGATTAAAAAAAACCCCAAAACAAATGCACCCCCGCCTCAGAAAAGCATCTGTACAGTCCCTTATCTTACCTTCTTATTTATTTCTTTATTGGGAGGAACTTCTCTTCACAAAGGTTGCTACCTTTGGAAGTCCTTACAGAAAAAGAAACCATTCACAGTTTTCTTCAGTCAACCCCTGCATAGCAACGTACCAATGGGGGGGGGGGGGGGGGGGACAGCACAGTCAGTTTCCCTTTGTCAAAACCCTTTTCTTTCACAGTGAGTATGAGCAACGAAAAGGGAGGAAGGCCACCACCCTTTTGCTCTCACATTCATTTGCCTCCCCACAAAACTTCACCAAACAAAAACTTCCCAAAACTACTGTATACTTCATAAGGCTCCACCTCCATTACTTCCTAGTTGTCCCACTCGGTGATATCCATAGGTTCTTTTTCTTGTCCAGCCTTCCAAACCATCACAATCTTTTGGAAGCTCATTCCTTGTCATCTCTACCAGACCAATCCAGACTAATTGGTTATGTCCATCCACTAGCAGAAGAAGACAGAGAAAATAGTTCCAAGTAATCCTCCCCTTAAGGGTATTGTGCAGTCTGGAATGTTCAGTATTTTCTCTGCCTCCTAGCAGATGGTGGATGGATCGTTCAGGTTCTCTTGGTTTGAACCCTGGATAAAGGATCCTTAAAAACCCTACTTCTAGTCTACCTCTCCCTGATTGGGTTTCCCTTTTTGGGTCTTTGGCCAGTAATGCCTTGTACTGCCCCTCCCAGAGTTCAGTGGGACCTCCCACATGTTTTCCATTGCTCTTAAAGAAGTTTCTTCTGCCCCTTCTCCAGGGTGAAAATATTCTCTCTTACTACTTCCCATGGATTATATGGGTTCGCCCCCTGCTCTAGAGCATTTTATTTCCTAGGCCTCTTCTGATCTGGCTTCTTTATGTGCCCTGGGGATTTTGTGGCAAGTTGACTTCTCCCTCTCCCGTCCTTGAACTGGGATCTTCTGTCACACTGGACTGGATTGTGAATCGGCCCAGGAGCTATTTAGTGACCTCTCAGGTGCTGGAATACCTGGGGATCTGCTTCAACACAGTCCGGGGATGACGTTCCTCCGATTGGAGTGGGTGGAGAAACTGTGTGCCCAGAAGCGTCAGCTGTGTGATCTTCAGCTGTCCAGGGTCAGGGACTGTTTGCAGCTCCTAGGCTCCATGGTGGCAATTCTGGAGGCTGTTCCATGGGTGAAGGCCCATATGTGCCCTCTACAGCAGGCTCTGTTGTTATGGTGGGCTCCTTCTGATCAGGACTTTCAGCATCCTCTTCTCATGCCTAAGGTGAAAGAGGATTCCTCTAAATCCCCCTCCCTGGGTGCATGTTACCACGAATGTGAGCCTGCTTGGTTGGGGGGCTCATTGGCTGGGTCATATGAGCCAGGAGGTCTATCAATTGTCTGGAGACACGGGCGGGATCTGTCTTGTGCTGCTGGAGTTTCAGCCACTCCTGGGAGGGAAGGCGGTCTGAGTAATGTCAAACAATGCCACGGCTGTGGCATACATCAACAAGCAAATGGTACCTGGAGTCAGGCAGTGGCTCAGAGTCTCTGTCATTGGGTGGAGATGCATCTCCTGGCACTTTCAGTAGTCCACATTGTGGGTAAGGACAAATGTGCTGGCAGATTTTCTTAGTTACTCTCTCCTAGATGTGGGAGAGTGGGAGCTGGGGCATTGGGCCTTGCGGCTCATTCTGGACTGTTGGGGGCCTCCACAGTTTGACTTGATGGTGACCTGAGCCAATATGAAGGCAGAAAGCTGCTTCAGTCGTTGGAGGGATCTGACCTCCCAGGGAATCTGTGCCCTGGTTCAGCCTTTGCCAGAGATGGAGCCTTATTATGTCTTCCCTCTGTGGCCTCTCATAGGGCACTTGTAGCACAGGATTGCGTGTCATCCTCATCTGGTTTTGCTGGTGGCTCTGGACTGGCCCCGCAGATCTTTTTTGTCTGCTGGTGGAGAAGTCATTTCTCTGCCCACAGGTCAGGTTCTGTTCTGGCAAGGGCCGGTGGAAATGGAAGACCCGAATCCCTTTTGGCTTATGGTATGGCCATTGAAAGGAGGTGTTTGAAGAGGTGTGGGTTTTTCCCCGCAGTGATTGCTATGCTATTCCGCTCACGGAACTCCTCTACATCGGGTCTAGCGTGTTTTTGAGTCCTGGTGTGGGGAGCACTCGTTCCCTGGAGGACTCAGGTTCCTGACATTTTGGGTTTCCAGCAGCTGGGTCTAGATCAGGGATTGGCTTTGAGCTCCCTGAGGGTCCAGGTGGCAGTGCTATTCAGTTTCTGGGGAAAGGTGCAGGGGATCTCTCTGGCTTTGTACAGAGTGGCAGCACGCTTCCTCAAGGGTGTGGTGCATATGCAGCCTCTGCTTCATCCTTCCTTTTCTTCTTGGGACCTCAAATTAGTGCTCTGGGGTCTTCTGCAGCCCCTTTCGAGCCTCTGCACTTGGACTCATCAAGGACCTCACTCTTATCAGTGTTTTTGGTGCCCTCTGAGCAAAGGCAATGGTCTTTGGAGCTCCAGGCTCTGCAGATCGGGACCCTTATCTTTCCTTTTCAGAGAATTCAGTGTCTGTCTGGATGGTTCTGTCTATTCTGCCTAAGGTGGTGTCTTGATTTCCGTGTGAATCAGGCGATCTATTTGCTCTCCTTTGTGCTTGAGGGTATGGCTCACATGGTCCGGAGGACTGTTTTGTGGTATTTGAAGGAGATGTTGGCTGTGGGCCTGTGACCACTCTTTGTGCTTTTCCATGTCCCTCGGAAAGGTCAGGTGGTTCGAAGGCATCCATTGTGAGGTGGATTAAGGTGGTTGAGTCCTCCTATATCTGCAATAATTGACTGGTGTCTCAGAGGATCAAGGTGCACTCTACCAGGGCTCAGGCCATTTCATGAGTGGAGGCCCGAGCGTTATACCCCAATGAGATTTGCCAGGGGGTACATCTTGTTTGTTCAGAACAGTGAAGCTGATGCTCAGAGGAAAAATTCTCTCTTGATGATAATCTTTTCTGTAGTCTGTGACACTGTTCTGAAATTCCACCCTTGGAAGACCTTGGCCTGGTGTTCTGGGTGTGCTCTGTGTTCTTTCAGTTCCTCAAAAAAAAAAAAAACAAACAACAACCCAAAAGTGAGTGGCAGCCATCTGGCATTTCTATGGAGTATGCAGGGTAGTGAGTGCCACTCTGTGGTGGTTGGTTGCTTGCTCGCTCGCTGATTATTGCAGCTGCAGTGGTTGATGGGGCATGGGTACATTACAAAGGGATCTTCTGCTGCTTGGGCAGATGCTCCCTGGGAGATTCCAGTATGCACCACAGCACATACCAGTGATGTCACTAGCAGAATTTGGTCTTTTCTGTACCTTATCCTGCTGGTAGGAAGGAACAACACCTGTTTGTTTAGAACAGTGTCACTGACTAAAGAAAAAATTATCAGGTGAGACGTAATTTCTCCATAAAAGAAATGTGCAATGTTTGCAGATCTTACAGTAATCCATAGTGATTTTGTTCACTGAGGATAAGAGGGATAAATGTATGTCACAGAACACACAAACCTTGCCATTGTGACATCACTGAGATGTGCTTGCTTTGTTGCTATCTTTAGCAAAGATACAGCTACTAGGACTACCATGCCCTCAAAGGGCAGAAGATCAGAAGTTGATATTGTTGCACTACACAAGAAACGTGCTTTACGGAACCTCCAGGTTTACTAGGTTTATCAGGTAAGAACTAGTTTGTGTATGAAAAACTGTGTTTAATGCTACTTTTATTTGGGTTCAGCCTATTTTGTCTATTTTTTTAAATTTTTCATCTAATCAAAATTTTTACAGCTGGACTGGTGAGGTAATGGATGGGGTACCATTTTGGCATTCCAGCCTCCCTTGTGTAGCTTAACATGCTTTACTATAGCCCTGCAATACCTAATACCCGTCACGATCCTGATGGAAAAATTGTCTTCGATAATTTTCTTTCCTTTAGTAGCAGCAGATGAATCTAGAAACTGGTGGGTTGTATCCCCTACCAGCAGGTGGAAATAGAGAACACTGAAAGAAGGCAGTGACCCTGGATGTCCAGCTCCTCATTCCTTCAGTATATGTTGTATCCCAAAGCAGAACAGGAGATAACACAAACTGTAAACCTTCCTCACAAAGTAAAATGTCAACAGCCAGGACACAGTTACCTGCTTGTTTGTGTTTTTCGGGGGTGTTTTTTTTTTTTTTTTTTGTAGATACTGTACCTGAGAAACCTATCTCAAGGAAAACAGCGTGCGGCAGAACAAATGGGAGGAATCTTGGATTCATCTGCTGCTACTAAAGGAAAGAAAATCATCAGGTAAGAACTAATCTTTCCTTCCATAGCGTCAGCAGCAGATGAATCCAGAAACTGGTGGGATGTACCAAATCAATCCCCTATTACGGCTGGGAAGCTGCCGCTCCCCATGACAGAACCACCGGTAGCTACACCAACAGAAGAATGTGCTGATAAAGATGCGATACTCAATGGGCACCCAACAAAACTCCTGCAAGGAAAGCACACCGAAGTCCATCCAGAACGCCAACTACACCTGAGGCGAAGGAACCCGCCATTTCTCAGACAGACCACCCTGCCAAGAAGAACATGGAAGCAACCACTGCACTCAGTCACTGAGGTAAATTCACAAGTCACAGCAAAGACCGTCTGGAACCTGACAGAAGCACTAAAAGATCTGAAAGATGAAGACAAGAACAAAAAAACCAGAGGCAGACTCTGCTAACATCAGCTAGGCTGAACTGAGCAACCATGAAGAAAAAATCTTCCTTGCACTAATGAGGGAAGATAAAACCAATACGACCTGAACAAGACAGACGGAAATGCCCACACAGGCACCCCAGAGTCTGAAAAAAATGCAGGGAAGAGAGAATACAATGCCTGGATCTCAGACTCCATGAGCTAAGGCATAGCCATCAAAAAGAGAGTCTACAGGGCAGATCCTGTCAGAAGCGAGACGCCGTGTCGTAACTGATTCCCACTGCATCGCCCTTAGCAAGAAAGCCCAGTTCCAGAACAGAAACAAGGCGCAAAAGGGGCATGAGAAGAAGGTTGCCTCATAGAAACTGCCCCAATTCTGAAAGCGTTGCTAAGGAAGAGACCCCTAAAGCTTGACCCTGGAAAAGCCAATGCCACCAGCAGAACCCGGAAGAAACTGTAAGCTTGCCCTTTCTGCAAATTATCCAGAGACCACTGACAGAAGAGCCACAGACACCTGCAAGGGCGATCAAGCGATCCACAAACTACGCCTGAAAGACTGCTATCCAAAGGAAAGTGTAGTAAAACTGAGCCCTGCAGATGAAAACCACGTGGCTATCCCCAACTCAGAATAGACTTTCTGCAATCTTGACATCAAAAGCCAAGCCATAAGCTTAAATTGTGAGGGATCTGCTATCAGCACTGGCCAGTGGAACAGATCAGACCATACGGGACACCAAAAGGATTGACCCCAAGAAACTGAGTCCAATCTGAGAACTAAGGACAGTGTGACCAGTCTGGAGTCACCCTTTGGTACCAACTGATCCATAGAAAGACCCTCTCTAACAAGGATCACAGAGAGGAAAATGATGCGGAACGCCAACACTGACCAAGGCCGCAGAATGACATTCAGCCCAGGGGAACCAAGACCCTTCCGTCTACAAAAGAACTGGGTCAACTTGGTTGTCTTCTAGGGTATCAAAAGGCCAATCTGAGAGAACCAGGAAACAGCTACAACACCATTCTGACGAAAGAGAAGACAACTGAGAAAAAAAAACCTGGAGAAGAAAATTCCGACTTACAAGAGTCTCGCCAAGGAGCCAGGCAAGTGCCTGTCTGGAAAATCTAGAGTCCACTCGATACCCGACTAAAGACAGGCTCTGACGGTACATGCAGGCCACTGCTGTTGAGATGTTCAAAAGAACAAGAACTGCCTAATCTACCAGGAACTGTAGAAATCCCGTCGAGTACACACCACAGCTAGCAGAACCGGAGAAAAGGATCACCTTGCGTTGTGCAGGTGGCATCTGTGACCACCATCCACTGAGCATCCCTAGCTGGAGATGAAGTTGCCATGGTATCCACACAAGCTGTGCCATGTCTAAGGTAGCCACGGCAGGTGGTGCAGACAGTCCTGGCACGATGGACCCATTTGTGGAGAAGCAAAATGCAGTGGGCGCAAAAGTGTTCACACCTATGGCACAACCTCAAGAGAGAGTGCCCTGGGATGGAGCACCGGAAAAGCAAGCCTGGGCCAGAAGACTTGGCCACATCAAGAGACCGTATAACTGAGAAAAGAGTAAAATCTCACAGCCATCAGGCTAGAAGGTCCGCCTTGCTCCATTCCACACACCCAGAAAGCACAATGTCTGGGAAGGAACCAAGTGATCCACCGACAGGCATAGCACCTTCCCCGCACCAGCAAGAGAAAGAGAACCTAGTTGGAGGTTAGGTGACTCTCCTGTCCTGACTAGCTTGAAACAGCCATGTTGAGGTAAGAGAATACGCTGACCTCTTCCAGCCACAAAAAGGTTGCCGCCACCACCATCAAAACCATGGAAAATGTGCAGGGAAAGTGAAGCTAATCCCAAAGGGGCAAAACTGAAAAAGCTGTTTCAGGACCGGAAAGCAGAGGCCCAGTAAGCATATAGAAATAGGCTCCCAAGTGGTCTAGAGCTGCCAGAAAACTCCCCAGGAGCAGCGTAGCCATCACTTACTAAAGGAGTCCTAGCGGAAAAGCGCGCATTCGCAGGAATTCGTTGACATCAAGAATTAGAGCACAGAAGGGACAGAATCTATTCTAAGGTCCCACTAGCAAAGGAGGTAGTGACTGTGCGCTCCTCAGAAGTGGTATAGTTTGCATAGTCCCCTCCCAAGGAGGTATCAAATCAATTCATCGATCGCTAGGCGAGTGAGACACCCTGCTGCTCCAAAAAGGAAAATCAGACAGGAGAATTCTAACCTGAAACTGGCCCAGAAAGGCTCGAGAATTTAGAGGGCCGAATTGACCCTGTTCCACGCTAGAGGAAAAAGGACAACCGCCCCCCTAATCGACACACAGAGGAGAGGACCGACGGCCCATAGAAGCCAGGAGCTCGTACTAGCCCACCACCCTCGCAGACCTCAGTCACCGCGAGAGCAAGGCTAAGTCAGAAAGAGGCACACAACTAGACACCAAAACCCAGGAAAAGAAGCCTTGTTCCTGGAACACACCTCTACCAACAGTCCAAGCATACAGTAGAAGCTGGAGGAGAGGGAGGAGTGGAGAGACTTGTCAGAATCCTCACAATCCCCTGCTGTGTCTTGAAGTTCAGTGGACATCAAAAATGTAGGGGGGGGAGGGAAAAGAAACCACAAGCAGAGGACCCACTAGGCCTGAGCTGCAACAAATAGCGAGAAATCCATACAGAACTGAAATATTGAGCCTGGCTCAAAAGCTCGCCAAGGCATGAGCTGGCACCTGCCATGTGGCTCGAATTCAGCAGACACGGACCGATCACCAAATCCAGAGGCGTGGCTGGAACCAAACCATTAGAGTGGCTCAGGAGATGAGGCTGGAGCTACTATGTACAGTGTAGCTCGTACCCAGCTGACATGAAGATTTCAGTGAGTCAAAGGATGTGGCTTGAGCTATAACCTGAAGAATGGCTCTTACAGAAATATCACTCAGAAGGAGACATGACTGAGCCAACCTGTAGTGTGACTCCGGCCGCATAGAGCTCCAAATAGTAGTCTGCAACGCCAGAGAAAAAACAGCCAGAAGAATAATGCATAGAAGTCTAGAAATGCCAGCTCAGAATATCCAGAAGTACATTCTACATACCCCCAGCAGAGTAAACTATTGGCGACTGCTGTCACCAGAGCGGACACATAAGGTAGAGAAATCTGTCAAAAGAGACATCACTGACAGGGAAGAGAAAAAACTGCTATTCCTCTCCTGGAAAAAATTGCTATGACAAGCGAGCCACCGCTCCAAAAACAGACCGTGAAAGGCGACAAGGAAAGCCTTAAAAGGTGTGTGTGAGAGGTGACCAAGTGCAGACTGACCTAGTTGCCGTCTGCATCTGAGAGTAGGTTAATCCATGCCTCCAAGATACTGAAAAAGAGAGACAACAGTACAGAGAGGAGCAAAAATCCGAATGCTCAAATGGTGTTGCTGTCCCTCTAGAGGGGTCATCTTCCTCCCACTAAAAAAGGCTGAGAGGCCGAGAAAAGTTCTTCGAGGCCAAGATTAAAAAAAGTGAGGGTAAAAGGATCTAAACGATCCCCCTTTCAGACACAAAGGCCAAGTGCCTATGCCACTGAAAGAAGTCCCCCAAATGGACTGAAGCAGCTGGAAAAATCCACAGAGCCTAGGGAACCTATGGCAGCCAAGCCGGAAAAGACTGTAGGCCGTCCCGGTTAATTTAAAAAATAACCAGACATCCCTGCTGTCGCTGCCCCCCGCTGGGACACTCCCACAAGGTCGGAGCAACCACACAGGAGCCAGTCGAATTCCCCAGCTACGTGATCCAGGAAACAGCAGAGAGATGGAGGCCCTGCATCAGCAGAGGCTGACAAAATGGCGCGTTGACCAGGCCCTGTTCACGCGGGAAACCCTCCCAGCTGGGAGAAGCCGAAGCGCCTAGCCTCATGCTGCTCGTACCTGAAGTGCTGTAAAGGGCTGAAGGAGAGTGCCTCGTTCTGTTGCGGGGATAGAGTAAAAGTGCTGCCATCGCCATAGCGCTGTAAATACAGACCGCAGGGTCAGAAGAAGGGGAAAAACAAACGCACTCACCCCAGGAATGAAGACTCAGTGCGGAGTACCGTTGTGCTCCTCCTGGGACCCTAGCTTCAAAGAAGCCGTTCAGGCACCGGTTTCTGTCAACTTAAATAGGCTGTTCTCTCAGTAGAGAGGAGGTTAATGTGGTAATATAGTCACATATGTAATACTGTATGACAGCTTAGAGTGACCACTTGGGACAAGATGTTTTCTTTAATTAGTTTTACCTCTGTTTAATTTCTCTTTCTTGGATCGTTTCCTTAAGAGTATTGTGGACGATAAAAATGAAACCTTAGATTTGAATTTATCTTTTATTCTTTATTGTATTACTTATTTGTGTAAACACTCATAAGAGTTATTATGATTGTTAAAAATTAATAAAGAGAAATAAAAAAAAAAAAAATAGGCTGTTCTCTTTTTTGAATGGCTGAAAACATTGCCTCAGAGCTGTGTTTTGTTTTTTCTATCTCCACCTGCTGGTAGGCAGATACAACCCACCAGTTTCTGGATTCATCTGCTGCTGACGCAATGGAATTATTGCATTTTGAATCCTCTGAAATCTTTTCATTAGTCTTTTGGGAAGTCCAGCATAGGTTGCACTGTAGTAATCCAAATGGGTCAATATTAGTGATTAGTATTTTCAGAGGTGAAGATCTCATAAAAGAAGAGATTTGACTAATTGAAGACTGTCAAGAAAAAGCCCTGGACTTGCCTTTCTGGAGAGTTTAGATAATTTATTGTAGCCGGCTTCTTGCTAAGGGAGTTCGTGTGGTCTTGGGGGCATTGTACAAAAGGGGAAAAAAAAGTTCCTTCTGCTGTAATTGGGGGAAAAAACAGAAGGTCAGTGAGCAGAGCGCCAAAAGGGGAAAAAAAGGGGTCCTGCTGGTAGATAGGGGAGACTGAGCCCTGAACAGAGCGCCAAAAGGAAAAAAAAAAGGGGTCCTGGTAGATAGGGGAGATTGAGCCCAGGACCCAAACCAGAGCCAGAGTAAGTTAAAAAGACCACAGACATAACCACAAGACAAGAATATTTATGAGTAAAACACCTTTATTAGGTGATTCCCAGAAATATAGTAACTATAGTCTTCAGATAGGAACAGACAAGAAAATATAGGTGTTTGTGCAGAATCTTGATACTCGAATGACGTTTGTTTCTCCTTCCTGATGGTTCTCGGGTGGGCATCTTTCCCTCTCTTCTCTCTCCTCCTAATGCTAAGGCAGTCCTTGGAGAGACTGCAGTTTTCCCTTTGACTACTGGCTCTTTTATCAAGTACCAGTGGTGTGTAAATTTTGCTCTGGGCACCAAAATCCAAAATGAAATCCAATCTAGAAGGATTTATTTCACTATTTACTGACGAAGTTCAGATTACAAAAAGGAATAGTCATTACTATGATGTCATATTTCAACAATCAAGGTGGAGCTACAATCTCATTAGAGCAACATCATTAAATTATTGAAATTAACATCTATAGGATATTTCAGTGTTCAGACCTTCATTTGCGTATAATCATTCTGATTGTGTAAGAGAAGCTGCAACTGTTTGGAATAAGATTTTATTCTGATAGGCAACAGCAACTGTCTACATCTTTTTCGATTTAACATCTCTAGCATCAGGAAAACATAAATCTATTAGGTTGCAATTGCAAAACTTTAGTATTAATGTAAATAAACCATATATAGCGAAGCAAGACCATGCGGAAGTTAAAAGAAAAAAACTTAAATGCAATTTGTGCATCTATGAGAAGCAATGCATGTCTCACAGAATTAATGATCTATCTTCCTTATCGTCCCTCCGGACCAGCCCAGAATGTGACTGATGGGTTGTGTACACCTTCCAGCAGGTGGAGACTGAGAAAAAAAACTGTAACTCCAGCTAGCCAATAAGAACCCTTGCCAGCTAGAGAAAGATCCAGTAATCTCAGTCTCCAGCAGGTGGAAGGTGGTGAGCCGTGTAGTCTCATTCCTTTCTTTGATTATTTAATTCTTTATGCTTTAATTCTTATCTTTCTGTCTGTAGATTGTAGCATTTCTTGTGATTTCCTGTGCCTTAAAAAAAAAAAAAAAAAAAAAAAAAAACACAACCTGTTGTCAGAGGCAGAGGTCCGTGGGGGCTTCGCTGTGCCTCGGGGGTGCTACACTCAGGAGGCCAGGTCCCTCTCCCCATTTCCTTCCTGATATCTCTTAGTGCCTGGCTCTTTTAATCTATTATCTACTGCTGGCACTTTTAAGAGCAAAGCTTTTAAAAGTAAAGCTTTAAGTGAAGTTTTTCCTCAAGCTCCTCGAGGGAAGAGCTTTGGAGGTAGGGAGAGGCAGCTGCTTGTGTAAAAAGAAAAAAGAATTTGACCCTCCCGGTCTGCTTTTTAAGGCAGAGCCGTTTTTGGGAGCTATTTATTTGAGAAAATTGAGCAGGGCAGCTCCTTCGGGTCTGTGTTTTGTGATTTCTTCCACGATGTCAGAGAAGCTCCGTCTGTCAGCGGCGGGGTTTGTAAGTACTGCACTGCTACGGAGGATCAGGTGTAAGTACCTGGCGAAATCGGCGGTATCTTCTTTGGGGGGGGGGGGCGATGTCGGTTTTGGGTTGGCGGTGGCTTCCCCTCCCCCCCAGCGGCGATTTCGGTGGGAACTCCGCCATCTTGGCTGCATCGCCGTCTGCTGCTGCTCTGGCTCCTTTGCCTGCTGGGCCTGTTTCGGTTGACCAGACACCCCGTTTTGTCAGCGGGGGAAGGAGGTTTTTCTCCTGAGTTTGTGGTTCAGATGTACCAGGCCTTTCTCCTCCATAAAGCAGCACCTGAGGGCACTGCTAGAGAAAGTAATGCTGTAGCTTTAAAACATTTGAGGTTTGCTGCAGAGGAGCCAGATTTTTCTTTGTTCCAGATCAAGAGATGCCTGCCTTTGAAGAGGAGGTTTGTTCTCAGGAAGAGCAATTTGCTGAGGGGCTAGAGCAGGTGGCTGACTGTGAGGAATTGCTCCCTATAGGAGAGGATCCTTCGGTGGTAAGGATTTTCCATAAAGATAATCTTCAAGAGCTTATCTCGCAGGTTTCCTCTACTTTGCGCTTTGATGATCCGGATCTTCAGGTATCTGAGCTCAGAAAGGTGGATTTGCTGGTCAAGGGGATTCGCAGAGCTGGTAAGTCCTTTCCTATGCATCAGGATATTAGGGACATTGTTCAGGCACAGTGGGAGAGTCCGGATTCTGCTTTTAGGCTTGCTCGTTCTATGGTCAGACTTTATCCGGTTCCTGACTCAGATAAAGACCTGTCGTGCCCTCCGGTTGTGGATGCTGTAGGTTCTGCGGTTACTAAGCGAAACACAGTTCCGGTAGATGGGGGTAAGGCATTGAGAGATCCCCAGGACCGTCGTATTGAGACTTTGTTGAAGAATTCTTTTGATGTTTCTGCCCTGGCATTGCAGGCGGCAATTTGTGGGTCCCTGGTAGCAAAAGCTTGTTTTCGCTGGTCAGAGTGAGTGTTGGATCATTCTTTTGATGATCTTTCGGCTATTGATAATGAGGTGGCTAAGTTGGAAATGGGGTCAGCTTTTTTGGCCGATACTCTGTTTTATTTGCTTAGGGCTTCTTCTAAGTCTATGGCTTTTTCTGTTGCGGCCCGTCGTATGCTTTGGCTGTGTGGGTGGTCGGCAGATGCGGCCTCGAAGTCCAAGCTTAGTAAATTTCCCTTTCAGGGTTCTTTTTTGCTTGGAGAAGAATTGGACAAGTTGGTGCATAGCCTAGGTGAGGCTAAGGTTCCCAGGTTGCCGGAGGATCGTCCTAGGGGATCCGGCCCTGGATCTTTCTCTGATCGTGCTAGAGGCCGTGATTTTCGTCGTCTTTGGCCAGGCAGAGTTTTCCAGGGGCAGCGCTCCAGATTTCTTCAAAGAACTCAGTCCTTTCGAGCAGGTCATTGGGGGGGGGGGGGGGGAGAGGCAAGGGGTTCCTTTTTCTCCTCTTCCCGTCCTCAGCAATGAAGGTTTGCGGGTCCAATCTCTAGTTTCGGTTGGTGCATTTTCAGGAGAGCTGGGCCCAGATTACTTCGGATCAGTGGGTCTTCGAGGTTATTCGAGAAGGTTATGCATTAGAATTTGCTCATCCTTTGTCGGATGCTTTCATAGAGTCCCCTTGCCAGTCTCATTTCATGGCCGGTGCCCTCAGAGATACTATGACAGACCTCCTCAAGCTTCGGGCCATTTGTCCAGTTCCTCGGGTGGAGCAGTGTAAAGGCCGTTACTCCGTTTACTTTCTTGTGCCCAAAAAGGAGGGTTCCTTCAGACCAATTTTAGATCTCAAGGCGGTGAATCAAGCTCTCAAAGTTCCCTCTTTTCGCATGGAAATGTTGCGGTCTGTGATTGTGGCGGTGCTGTCCGGGGAGTTTCTGACTTCCCTAGATCTAACGGAAGCCTATTTCCACATTCTTATTCATCCGGCGCATCAGCGTTTCTGTCAGGTCCTCAGGTTCAGAGCCCGCGGGGCCGGGCTCTGGAGCAAACGTGAGCCCTTGGGCTGCTGACGAGGAGCGACAGCAGCAGGCAAAACCACCAACCAACACTGGGTAAGCACACCGGCAGGGACTGCAGGCACTGCCCAGCGAACCGGAACACATGGACGGAATCCCCCGGACTGGAGGACACAGGACTGGAACACTGGACTGCAATCCCCCGGACTGGAACACTCGATTGGAATCCCCCGGACTGGAGGACCCAGGACTGGAACACCGGACTGGAGCACACCGGACTGGTCCACACAGCTTCACCTGCACTTAGCTACTAAGCCCCCCAGGAGTTGAGCTCCTAGGTTCGAGTAGCCGACAGGACTTACTGGATACCGGATGACATAGGGACCAGGAATGGAACAGAAGTGCTCCTAAACCTAAACTGATCTACGTGCTCCCAATCCCTAAACCAGCAGGAGTGTTCCTAACAGTAAACTTACAAAAGGACTTCCTAAGCCCTATACTAACCAGGAGCTCCTAAGCCCTGCTCAAGAAGGGACTTCCTAAGCCCTAAACTAACAGAGCAGGGAACTAAACACAAAGCTAACACAGGTGCTACTAAGCACCAAGCTACAAGCAGAGCTCTAACCTAATAAGCTAAACACAAAACTAACAAGCTACCCTAAGCACTGCTCTAGCAAGCTAGATACAACTAACAAGGTGCTTCCTAAGCACTACTCTGGCAAGCAACCAGAAGAGCTCCTAGCACTAAAAGGGAAGACAGGGGAGCCACAAGGAGGGAAGCTAACACATAAGCCAAAAGTGCTTCTAAAGCACCAACACCAACAGCAAAGACTGCAATGCTCCTAATAGCACAAACACCAGAAGTACTTCTAACAGCAAACTCTGCAGTGTTCCTAACAACACCAAACCCTGAAGTACTTCTATCAACAACAGAGCTTCCAAAGCCCTACACACAGCAATGCTACCAAAACCAAGAGGGAACAGAAGGGAACCAAAAGGGAAAAGCAGGAAAGCTAAACACACAGTCACCAGTGCACACTGCACTAACACTAACCTGGCCCTTAGCAAAAGCAAGCAGGGAAACTAGACACAACGTCAGAAGTGCACACTGCACCACCCTACCTACAGCAAACACCACTGTTGCAAAGGCCCTGAAGGAAACAAGACCACTTCCTTATCAAGGCCCTCCCTGATGATGTCACACTCCCTAGACCTAGGCAAAAGCACACTGACCCAGAGAGGCCCAACCCACACCAATGCAAAACCGTGAAACCCTTGAAGCCAGTACACCCAAAGAGAGAGCAACTCAGGCAACACACAGCTGTAGTAAAGTAAAACAATTAACCCCATGCTGCTGGAAGCTGCCAGCACAGAGAGACAGAGCCAGCTCAGAAAGGACAGAGAAAAGAAACAGAAGCCAGCTAAGAAGCTGACCCCCAGGAAAGAGGCAAGTTTGAGAGGGGTTCAGACCCCAATCATAACAGTTTCCTTCGTTTTGCTGTGCTGGGTCACCATTTTTCAGTTCAGAGCTCTTCCCTTCGGTTCTAGCGACTGCTCCACGTACATTCACCAAGGTCATGGTAGTTGTGGCGACGGCTCTCAGAAAGGTGGGCATTTTACTCCATCCTTATTTAGACGATTGGTTGATCCGGGCAAAGTCATACCAGGAGACTGTTCAGGTGACAGCTCGGGTAGTAGATTTTTTACAGTCCCTTGGTTGGGTAGCCGGCTTCAACCTTTCCAGTCGTTGGAGTATCTGGGAGTTCTGTTCAACACAAAGCAGGGTCGAGTTTTTCTTCCTCCAGCTCGGGTCCTCAAGTTGCAGACTCAGATTCGATGGTTCGTGCAGTTTCCGAGTCCGTTGGCACGAGGCTATCTTCAGGTTCTGGGTTCCATGGCGGCAGCAATCAAAGCGGTGCCCTGGGCCAGGGCACACATGAGGACATTGGAGAGGTCACTTCTGTCGAGATGGTCGTCCTAGACAAATACTCTTCTTCCAGAGGTTGCCACTTTCACTTCAGTGGAGGTGAGTCTTAGTTGGTGGCTCCAGAGTCTAATCTGACCAAAAGGTATGCCGCTAGAGCAGCCCAGCTGGTTGGTGCTGATGACGGATGCCAGTCTTCAAGGCTGGGGAGCTCACTGTCAGGGGCAGTTTGCTCAGGGTCTCTGGTCTTGCCAGGGAAAGCATGTTGTTCAATCTATCTGTTAGAGACCAGAGCGATTCGTCTAGCCCTCCTGAAGTTTCTGCATTTGCTGAGGCCGGGCAGTTTGAGTGATGTCCGACAATGCCACGCGGTCGCCTATATCAATCGTCAAGGAGGGACGAGGAGTCTCCCCATTGGAAGGAGAGGCATCGCTATTACTTCAGGTGATCAGAGGTTCCATCTGGTGGCTCTTTCAGCGGCCCACGTGGCAGGGGTCTGTGGAAGGTGACCTTCCTCGGATCTCTGGAAGTTGACCGCTCCTCAATCTTTGGCATTCGACCCTTTCTTGGTCTCTGGAAGTGGAACCTCCTTCGGTCTCACGAAGTGATCCTTGCTAGGGTTTTGGAACGTCATCTCTGACTCTGGATCTAGCGGACTCTTGCATGCTGTCCTGGACTTGAGTCTTTCCCTGTTCATTGATGTTGAGTTTCTCTGCTCAAGCCAATTTCCTGTTTTGAGCCATCTTCCATTTCGGAGATAGCTTTTTGCTCTGCCTGGACTGTTGAGCTTTGCTCTAGGTCTAGTGATAGCACCTTCTTGATCTCGAGTTAATACTCCTCTCATGGAAACTGAATTTGCCCGGTTCTGGGCAGTGGGCCATGTGCTGTTTCAGCTGGTGTCACCCTGCTTCTGTTCTTGTGCTTGGCACCATCGCTGGGTTTAGGGAACTAGGGCATTCGTAGCAGGCTGTTTCTGGACCCATATCCAGCTGGTTCTATGCTTCAAACTGGTTGTTACTCAGCCAGACGGGTCTTCCTCGGTCTCTGGCCATTGAGGCTCCTCCTGATAGTTTGCCGGGCCAGGTCGTTCCTGGCTGTCTCCCTGTTGCTGTGCTTTTGTTTCCCCTCTTTGGTGACTGTCTTGGTTCCATTATGGAGGTCAAGTTAGATTCTGTCTTGGCAATTGTCTCTGCCTTTGGCTTTCTCTTGGAGAGGGTCATGCACCACATAGCCTCCAGAGGTTGCGCCTTCTTCCTTTCTTAGATGGCAGCCCTACTTTTTTTTTTTTAAATGAGATTTGCGTAGTATTTGTCCCATTTCGACAGGTCACGCTTGACTTCTTTCCTGGAGGTACGGGTGCTGCTCTGTCTCTGGAGCCCTTTTGGGGGGTGGGGGGGGGTTGGGTCTTGTCCCGAATATTTTCATCCAGCTAGCTGTTGTCTCCGTCTCTTGTCCTGCCTCCTTGTTTGGTGGTCTCCCAAGTTCCATGCTGTTTTTTGCTTTGGGAGCCAGTTTTGGCTGTCACGCCTCCCTCCTGTGGTAGGGCATTGTTTCTCCTTTTGGGGACTGAGCCTAGCCTCTTTCCGGGAAGTTGCCTGGGCTCCACCTCTGATTGTTCGGCCTTGCTTGTTGAGCCTCAACCTCCTCTTGGGAGATCAAGCTGTGGCCCCTGCTTTCAGGGTGGGTGGTTGTCGAGACTGGTTTTTCTCTGCCGGGTGAGCTGAGCTCCTTTCTGGGTGTTAGACCATCTACCGGTGCTGGCCGGTCGGTTCTGCAGCTCCTGCCACAGGGCCTAGCCTTGGAGTGGAGTTACCCTTTTTTAATCTCCTTTGCCTTGAGGTTTGGCTCTGTCTACCACTTGCACCTTGCTGGAATTTGCTTTCTCACTGTTTAGAAGTGGTTCCTCCTGGTGGATTGGGGCGGTTTTGTCTGCCACCAAATGCCAGCCTTTGTTCTGCAATTATAGCCTACTCCATTCCGGCGCTTGCTCTATCTCTTTGTTCCTGTCTCTAGTTGGGGCCGCTGTTATTCACGGCCGGAAGGAAGTTCCTTCTTTCTTCTGCCTCCATGTCCGGAGGCTAAGTCCAGTGTTTTCCACTAGGGTTAGTTTTGCCTTTGAGACCCCACCCTATTTGGGGGATTGCTTTGGTACATCCCACTCGTATGGATTGATCTGTCGGACTCTATGGAAGGTGAAATTAGTTCTTAACTGATAATTTTCTTTCCATTAGTCCCAAGAGATCAATCCAGAGGCCCGCCCTTTGCTGAATTTGGTTTTTATAGGTTCCTTATGAAGCAATTGCAAGTATCGGATTGCAGTTTCAATTTTGGATGTTTCCCTCCAGCAAGAGTGGTGGAGGAAGGGCCTTCGTGGACTTTATAGAGTCAGGAGTGGATTTCTATTTTGGATTTACTCGTATTCTTCCTTTGCTTTGGTATCGACAACACTGAGGCTAAGATGGATGCACGGGTCCACATATAGTAAACCTCTGAGGTTCTCTCTATCTCCACCTGCTGGTAGAGGGACATAACCCACTCGTCTCTGGATTGATCTGTTGGGACTAATGGCAAGAAAATTATCAGGTAAGAACTAATTTTACCGTAACTGTCGTCAGCAAATTTAATTACCTCACTAATTACTCCCATCTCTAGATTATTTATAAGTACATTAAAAAGCAGCGGTCCCAGCACAGACCCCTGGGTAACCTCACTATCTACCCTTCTCCATTGAGAATACTGACCATTTAACCCTACTCTCTGTTTTCTATCTTTTTAACCCATTTTTAATCCACAATAGAACACTACCTCCTATCCCATGACTCTCCAATTTCTTCTGGAGTCTTTCATGTGGTACTTTATCAAACGCCTTTTGAAAATCCAGATACACAATATCAACCAGCTTGCCTTTATCCACATCAACCAGCTTGCCTTTATCCACATGTTTGTTCACCCCTTCAAAGAAATGTAGTAGATTGGTGAGGCAAGATTTCCCTTCACTATATCCATGTTGGCTTTGACTCATTAATCCATGCTTTTGAATATGCTCTGTGATTTTGTTCTTTATAATAGTCTCTACCATTTTCCCCAGCACTGATGTCCAGTTCACCGGTCTATAATTTCCTGGATCTCCTCTGGAACATTTTTTAAAAATCGGTGTTACATTGGCCACCCTCCAATCTTCCGGTACCATGCTTGATCTTTTTTTTTTAAATCTTTATTTATAGTTTTTAACAAACATAATGAATTATATGAGTGTTAATACACAAAAAGAAAATTTCTTCACATATAAAATAACAACTAATATCTAAGTTCCCTTTTACTATCGTCCACAATATTACACAAAGTAAATGATCCAAGATAAGGAAAATAAAATAATCCTGCTTATTTTAAACAGTCATTTATCAATATAACTATAACTAAAGAAGCGTCTTTCCCAAGTGGTTAACTCTAGCCTGCTATACAGTAGTACATATGGGATTAAACTTGTACACTAACCTCTTCTTTGCTACTTAGAAATTCTTCTAGCTGCTTTGGGTCAAAGAATTGGTATAGTTTTGATTGAAATTTAACTCTACAAATACAGGGAAACCGCAGAAGAAATTCCGCCCCCACTACTACTGTTCTAGACCGCAGCAGTAGGAACCTCTTACGTCTCCTCTGCGTTTCCCTGGAAAGATCCGGAAAAACTCTTATCTTTGAACCCAAAAACTCAGAATCTAAATGCCTTAGAGATAGTTTAAGTACTGCATCTCTGTCCATTTCTAACGCAAACGTTGCAAGCAAAGTAGTTCTCTGTATAATTACTTCAAGAGATGTTTCCAGGAATGCAGTTAAATTCATTGCCCCCTGTAAAGGTGCATTTTCAGATGATTTAACATCTAATTGAAGGTAAAAAGCTCTAGTAATTGGGGGGCAATGATGTCTCCTGCATTCCTAGTATCTCAACTAAATATTTTTTAAGCATTTGGACTGGGGAAATCAAAGGTGATCTAGGAAAATTTAAAAAGCAAAGAGACAATCTTTTAAATTGATTTTCCAGATATTCCAAACGTCTGAGAGTAAAGTTTCTCTCCTTAATTGAAGCCTGTTCAAAAAGTTCCAATTTTTCAGTTCTTTCAGTCAATCTTTTGACTTCAGAGGCTTGAGAAACATTAATTTGTAGTTGGTTCAATGCAGTCTCAGACAGTGCTTTAATTGTCTCTGTATTTTGTGAAATTAAAGTTTGTAAAGCATTTTAAGTGTTAAATGTCAAGTCCCAAAGTGACTCTAAGGTCACTACGGCTGGTTTTTCTATCTCTCCCAACAAAACCTCCGGTTGAGGGGCTTTCACAGCCTGCTCCAGAATACTAACAGTTTTAGACAAAACTGCATGAGTTGATGGCTCTTCCAAGGCTCTTAGGCTGTCAGCTCCAGTTCTTCCCTCCCGTAGGCTCCCTCCCTGATCGCCCAGTACCCCGCTTCAGTCCAAGGCGTCAGGGCTCACCAGGAGAGATTCCCTTCCATGTTAAGGGGGCGCCGCACGTTCGACGGGGCTTAGGGAAGTCCCGTCTCCACTGCTGTTCAGCGACAAAGCGCTGACCCGAGCAGAAGGAGTAGAAACCATCGTGGGAACGGGCACTGCTCCAAAGTGATCCAAAGTCGTCTGTTTGAGCTGGGGCATTTCGCCCGGGGCAAGGGGAGCCTCCCGAACTTTGCCTCGTCTTTTCCCCATCACACGGACGGGGTAAGGTGCTCGCTTCAGCGAGATTCGATCAGTCTCAAAAGCGTGTCCGTTGTCGCTTCCTACACCGTCACCATCTTGGATCGCCTACCATGCTTGATCTTAAAGTTAAATTACTTATTACTAACAATAGTTCCACAAGTTCATTTTTCAATTCTATCCGTACTCTGGGATGAATACCATCCGGGCCAGGAGATTTGCTACTATCAAATTGCCTGATTACATTCTCCAGGTTTACAGAGAATTCATTCAGTTTCTCCGACTTGTCAGCTTTGAATACCATTTCTGGCACCGGTATCTCTTCCAAATCTTCCTCTATGAAGACCAAAGCAAAGAATTCATTTATTCTGTCTGCTATGTCTTTGTCTTCCCTGATTGCCCCTTTTACCCCTCAGTCATCTAGCGGTCCAACTGATTCTTTTGCCGGCTTCTTGCTTTTAATATACCTAAAAACAATTTTGCTATGTGTTGTTGCTCCAACGCAATCCTTTTTTCAGAGTCCCTCGTTGCCTTCCTTTTCAGCGCTTTGCGTTTGACTTGACATTCCTTTTGCTGTTAATTATTATTTTCGGTCTGTTCCTTCTTCCATTTTCTGAAGCATTTTCTTTTAGCTCTCATAGCTTCCTTCACCTCACTTTTTAACCATGCCAGCTGTCGTTTGGTCCTTTTTTAATACATGGAATATATTTGGCCTGGGCTTCCAGGATGGTATTTTTGAACAGCATCCACGCCTAATGTAAATTTTTGACCCTCGCAACTGCTCCGCTAAGGTTTTATTTATTTTTTTATTTTAACTGTTCTTTTCATTTTATCATAGTCTCCTTTTTGAAAGTTAAATGCTAACATATTGGATTTCCTGTGTATACTTAATCCAAAGCTAATATCAAATCTGATCATATTATGATCACTGTTATCAATGGCCCCAGCACCATTACTTCCCGCACCTGATCATGCGCTCCACTAAGGACTAGGTCTAGAATTTTTCCTTCCCTTATCTGCTCCTGTACCAGCTGCTCCATAAAGCAGTTCTTGATTTCATCAATGAATTTTCCCTCCCTAGCATGCCCTGATGTTACATTTATCCAGTCAATATTGGGGTAATTAGAATCATCCATTATTATCCAGTTTGTTAGTCTCCCTAATTTCTGATAACATTTCTACATCTGTCTGTTCATCCTGGCCAGGCAGATGGTAGTACACTCCTATGACTGTCCTTTCTCCTTTTACACATGGAATTTCAATCCATAAGGATTCCAATATGTTTTGTTTCCTACAGAATTTTCAATTTATCTGATTCAAGGCCCTCCTTAACATACAATGCTACCCCTCCACCAATTCGATTCACCCTATCACTGGTTATCCTCCTTCCACCAGGTCTCAGAGATGCCTATTATATCTTTTAGTGCAATATATTCTAGCTGTCCCATGTTATTTCTTAGGCTTCTTCGCATATAAACAATTCAAACTATGTTTGTTGTTTCTATTTACATCACACTCAGTATTTGAGAGTATTAATTTGCAATCTTTTGTCTGATTTTTATTTAAGGACACCTGATCTACTATGGTCTCTTTTGCAACCTCACTATTGGGATACCCTGTCTTCCCTGTTTTGGTGATATCTGAAAGATACCTTATTCCGAACCATGCACTTTTGAGCAACTGTCAGCCTTCCCCCAATTTCTAGTTTAAAAGCTGCTCTATCTCTTTTTTTTAAATGCCGATGCCAGCAGTCTGGTCTCACCCTGGTTAAGGTGGATCCCATCCTTCTGGAATAGGCTCCCCCTTCCCCAGAATGTTGCTGAGTTCCTATCAAATCTAAAATCCTCCTTCCTGCACCATCTTCTCATCCACACATTGAGACTCTAGAGCTCTGCCTGTCTCTTGGGCCCTGCACATGGAACGGGTAGCACTTCAGAAAATGCTACACTAGAGGTTCTGGATTTGAACTTTCTACCTAAGAGCCTAAATTTGGCTTCCAGAACCTCTCGCCCACATTTTCCTATGTCATTGGTACCCATGTACCAAGATAGCCAGCTCCTCCCCAGCACTATCGAAAATTCTATCTAGGTGACACGTGAGGTTCGCCATCTTTGCACCAGGCAGGCAAGTCACCAGGCGATCCTCACGTCCACCAGCCACCCAGCTATCTACATACCTAATAATTCAATCACCAGCGGCAACAGCCGTCCTAACCCTTCCTACCTGGGCAGTAGCTCCTGGAGACACATCCTTGGTGTGAGAGGGTAGGGGCCCAGAAGATCGTCGAATGGAAGCTTTCATTACACCAGAGGTCGGACTGGAGGGCAGTTTGCCCATGGAAACGCCGCGGATTGAGGAGAGAGGACCTGAGGAACAGAGTGCGACCCGTGAGCAGACTGTAAGGTTTGAAATTCCCATAGAATTCGTGGTCAAACCAAAAGAAGTCACATTAGAAGCTTTGTGGGATTTAGTCTCTAACCTTGGACAGAGTTTCTTAAAACAAACTAATGAGGTATTGCCTAAATTAAAAACCTTAGAAAATGACTTACAAAAGAAAGAAGAGCAGATTAAGGATTTGACTGATAAAAGTTGTTAAAATGGACCAAAGAATTATGACTTTTGAAACAGTACAACCTATTATGATTAAAGACTTGACGAACCTAAGGGTTAAAATGGAAATTTTTGACAATTACACTAAAAATCATAACCTTAGATTTGTCAATTTTCCTAAACTTCAAAATGTTGCTCCCTTGGAAATGTTGAAATGCGTGAAATATTATTAATTCCTGAACAAAATATACCACCAATGACTATGGCTTATTATATTCCTGGGAAAGACATGAATTAACCTGAAGCTCCGATGTTTCTCTTTTGCTGGAGACCTCGGACACTGACTTAGCGACTGCAGCCACATAAGTGGTGACAGTCGCACTATTACCAGACAAGAGTTGGATCTTTCGTCTGTTTTTCCGTAATAAGGACAAACCTTTTTTAGGTTTCGAAGTAGTATTATTTCCGGATGTCTCTAAGGAGACAAGACGACGGAGGAAACAATTTCTGCTCCTTAGACCTGAAATTCGGCACTTGGGGGGCACGTTTTTTTTTTAAGATACCCCTGCAAGTGCATAATAAAGTTTAGGGAGAAAAAATATGTATTTACAGAACCTGCCCACGTGTCGGCGCTTATAGCCTCTGTGAAAGTGGATAAGCGCTAATTATAAGAATTAACTCCGCTTAGTAGAATCTGCATTATCTTGTGATATTTTTTTTTCCTTTGTAATATTTTCCTCCCATAGATTTCCGAAATCTTGGATCCGAATTTATGGACTTGAGTATCGTTTTCTTTTGAAAATGTGAAGAACTTTGTTTTTCACCTTTTCTTTTTCTTGATATGTTTGAATATGTTATTGACAAATGGATACTTTCCTAAACAAGATGTTTTCTTGTAATAAGTTTAATATGAATAAATTAAAAAAAAAAGAATAATTGACTATAAATGAAGAGTTGAGCTAGGGATGGGTGTGAATGAAAACTGAACTGGGCTCTTCTAGAGACTGTTAATGCTGTGACAGAAACACGTTTTAAAACTTAAAACTATGGAGAAACAGTATGGAGACTAGCTAGTAGTTTGCTTTTTTTTTTTTTTTTTTAATTCTGTGTTTATCAGTATCATACAATTTCTCTTTTAAACACTAATCTTTAAGTTGTGGCAGAAACTTCAAGTTTTAAAACTATGGGGAAAAGGGTACAGAGACTAGCTAATAAAGTTTGCTTGTTTTATTTATTTATTTTAATATTCTGTGTTTATCAATATCCTACAATTTCTCTTTTTTAAACCCTAATCTTTAAGTTACCAAGCTCAGGGTAAAGTGTCACTTACCCACAGAGATGTCCTCTTCTCTCAGAACTTCTCAGAAAGAAAGTTAAGTGGGACCTTTCTCTATATATAGTTTGGATTCTAAGGAGACTGTTTCAAACAAACCCTTTGAAGCTAGCCCAGTCATCAAATTGCTAAGCTAGGAATGTACTTGGGGGAGAGAGGTCCTTAAAAGTAGAATAGGCATAAGCCTGGGTGTTGAATCTCTTTCTACCTTTTTAGAATTAATCTTTTGTTCCTCCTTTCCCACTGATTAGTTACCTTCTTCTGGTACACCAGCTGTTCCATTACTGGACTCCTTGCCTCAGGCCACCCTTCCAAAGTATCTTATTAGTATATAATTATAATCTACTTGGAAGCATAGGCGCCCCGTATAAGAGGCTTGGGGAGGCTAAGCCTCGCCAGCCTAACCGTGACCTTCCCCTGGCTGCTGTCCCCACAAACGCAGGGCTAGCACAGCACTGCAGCCAGGCAGCTCTCAGATGGTCCCTCCTTCCTTCCCGCCCTCAGCTCCCCGACCAGCAGCCCTCCTCCTCCCCCCCCCCCCATGCGTGCGTGTGTTTTAACCCTTTTACTTTCCTTGGCTGCGACGTCAGTGATGAAGAAGGCACTGTGGGCTTGTCTCCGGCTCCAGCTTCTCCCTTCCCTTTTCACACAGTGTCCCGCCTTCTGCGATGATGCTTTTCCTGTTTCCACGAGGGCGGGACACTGTGAAGAGGGAAGGGAGAAGCTGGAGGCGAGCCTGCAGTGCCACCTTCTTCACTGACATAGCTGCCACGGAGAGTAAAAGGGTTAAACACGTGGATGGTGGGCAGGAAGGAACGGAGAGGAGGGCTGTTGGGGAGCTGAGGGAGGGCAGGGAGAATCGCTGGACATGGATAGGAGGGCAGCGCAGGGGGGAGAGAACAGATCGCTGGACATGGGGAGAGAAAGGGAGGGCAGGGGGAGAGAAGAGATCGCTGGAGGGGAGAGCAGGGGGAGAGGAGAATTGCTGGACATGGATGGATCGAGGGGGGCAGGGGAGAGGAGAATTGCTTGTCATGGATGGATGGAGGGGGAGGGTAGGGGAGAGGAGAATTGCTGGACATGGATGTATGGAGGGGAGGGCAGGGGGAGAGGAGAATTGTTGAACATGGATGGAGGGAGGGCAGGGGAGTGAGGAGAATTGCTGGCGATAGATGGAGGAGAGGGCAGGGGAGAGAGGAGAATTGCTGGACATGGATGGAGGGAGGGGAGGGCAGGGGAAAGAGGAGAATTGCTGGATATGGATGGATGGATGAATGGGGGCATGGGAGAGAGAAAATTTGCTGGATATGGAGGAGAGGGCAGGGGCGAATGGACAGTTGGACATGGATGGAGGGGAGGAAAGTCAGGAAGGAGACATGGATGGAGGGGAGGGAAGAGAGGAGAAATGCTGGACATGGATGGAGTGGAGTGGAGGGCAGGGAAGAGAGGAGAAATGTTGGACAAGGATGGGAGGGAAGGAAAGACAAAGGAGATGCACATGGATGGAGTGGAAGGGAGAGTTGAGAAATGCTTGACATGGATGGGAGAGAAGACAGGAAGTAGATGCACATGGATGGAGGAGAGGGGCGTGAGAAGAAATGCTGGATATGGATGGAGGGAACATTGTTGAATTTAAGGGCTAGATTGGAACACTTTGAAGGCAGATGCTGAAACTGGAGAAAGGATAGGGACAGGGCTACAGATGGTAGACAGGACGCATAAGGACACAGAAGGATGGTGGACATGGTGAGAGAAAAAATATCAAATGGAAAGAAGACACTGCATAAAACAGAAGACACTGCGACCGCACCTGGATTATTGTGCTCAGTTCTGGTCGCCTCATCTCAACAAAGATATAATGGAATTGGAGAAGGTTGTCACGATTACAAAGCTGGAAACTGGATTTGTGAGACCTTGGACCACTGCCGAGGAGCGGCAGTGGCAGGCAAAACCACCCCACGCTAAAGACAGGGCAGATCTCTGACAAACAGTTAGGCTTCACTTGCACCTGGCCACTTTTCACCAAGAGTTGAGCTCCAGGCTTCAGGTGGCCGGCAGGACTTATGGACAAGGCAGGACTGGATAACAGCTAGGCAGCACAGGGACAGCAAGGCAGGAGACTGAACTGAAAGCTGCAAGCAGCCACTGAAGCAGGGAACCAACACAGATAAACCCAGATCTAGACAAAGACATACAAACAAGACACAGGACTGGGAAACAAGCAATACCCTAAACTAAACATAGACTAACTGGAACAGGCAAGGCTTCAGGCATGAACTAGAGCAAGGAAACAAACTCAGGCTGAAGTGCAACAAGCACCAACATACCAGGGCCTTAGACGCAAGGCAAAGCAGCAAGGTTTCAGAATGGTTAATAAGCCCAGCAGCACCTGGAGCTCAGCTGCAACAATCACCAGGAAACTACGGGTGCTGTGTAGGTTCAATCCAAGCAAGCAAGTCTGGCAGCCCGGAAGATCCGGTCCGGACTGGGCTGAAATCTGGAATGGGTGACGGTCCACAGCAGCCACCGGTTCTGGCCACCAGAGGGCGAGGTGAGCACAGACGTAACAAAGGTGCAGAGAAGGGTGACAAAAATGATGAAAGGGATGGGAAAACTACCCTCTGAGGAGAGGTTAAGACGGCTAGGACTCTTTAGCCTGGAGAAAAGGTGGCTGAGGGGTGATATGATGGAGGTCTACAAAATAATGACTGGGGTAGAGAGGACAGATGTAAATAATAGAACCAGGGGACACAAGATGAAACTAGAATGTGGTAGGTTTAAAACAAATCGGAGAAAGTTTTTCTTTACTCAGTGCGTAGTTAGACTCTGGAACTCATTGCCAGAGAAGGTAATGACGGCAGCTGGCCTTGCTGAGTTTAAAGGGGGTCTGGACAGATTCCTGAAGGAAAAGTCTATTGATAGTTATTAAATTTTGGATTTTTGCCAGGTTTTTGCCTAGATTGGCCGCTGTCGGAGAAAGATTGCTGGGCTTGATGGACCTTTGGTCTTTTCCCAGTGTGGCGGTACTTATGTACTTCAAACTAAATGCACAGACAGCAAAGGTACAAAACATTTTTTTATTCAGAATTTATTGGAATATATCAGCTTTTGGAAATGTGCATCTGTGATATTTTGCATGTAAGTTTCAATTTTTCTATTATTGCTGCATGCTGAGTTTGACTTTATGAGGTAACTTTCCAGGTCAGTATTTTGCCTTCATATCTGTTGTCATGTGTTTTTCATGTGTGATTAAGATGCAGTATTCTGCTAGCATGTAGTATTTGCAGCCCTTTTTTTTTTTTTCTTTCACTAGGTTGTGTACTGCTGTTTTAGAGCCCGGTGTAATTATAATTCTGTCTTTCCACACATAAGGTTGTAGCTCGTCCTGTCCTTGGAATTAGTGCTGTTATGGTTTGTTAAAGTTATGAGCATAGACGGTCGGTAGCCCAACTGTTTGGGGAGGCTAAAGGGGGCGGAGCTTACCTCCATACGCTCCGTGGCAGCGACATCAATGAAGAAAAAGACTACAGGCTCGCCGCCAGCTTCTCCCTTTTCTCTGCACACAGTGTCCCGTGATGCATTTCCTGTTTCCGCGAGAGCAGAGAGAAGGGAGAAGCTGGCGGCGAGCCTGTAGTCTTTTTCTTCATTGACGTCGCTGCCACGGAAATAAAAGATGAAAATACGCCGGGCGGGAGGGTGGGCTGCACCACAAGCGGAAGTCGACGATGGTTATGAGTGTGTTTTTTGCACAAGTTTGTGTATAATGTTTTGCAGTGGAGAGATTGTGTGTTGGCCTTACTGAGGTGGCACCAAAACATCAGACAGGGTGTAGAGCCTAAATCATGACACACTACCTCTTGAAGGATCTACATATGGTCATTAATAAGAGGAGCTCATTGTGAGCACTATCCACCCTAAAAGGGTGTTCTGTGGCTCTGCATGAGAATTGTGATATAATGATCCCTTGTTTCATATTGTTGATGGTCTGCATTTTCCATATGGGTGGTATATTGATGTATTAGGGTCTGCCCAGTGTAATATTTATGGTACAGTAAGGTTCTGAGTGTATTTTTGCACAAAGTTGTGCATAGTGTTTTGCAGTTGAGCGATTATGGTTAATATATGCTTTGAGCGACCACTTTTTTCTTTGATATATATGATACATATCTAATATCTAAATTTAATAAAAGGTATTGTGACTATTTTATTTTTACTTTTTTTTTCTGTGTTGTCAGACAATTATGGATGTAATCTCCGCCCCTGGCCCTGCCCCCTTTAGCCTCCCCAAACAGTCCGGCCACTGACTGCCTATGCTTGGAAGCATCTGGTCCACAAATTCATAACAAATTTTG
Source organism: Microcaecilia unicolor (assembly GCF_901765095.1). Taxonomy (NCBI): domain Eukaryota; kingdom Metazoa; phylum Chordata; class Amphibia; order Gymnophiona; family Siphonopidae; genus Microcaecilia; species Microcaecilia unicolor. The sequence goes on from NC_044032.1 coordinate 393,646,141, forward strand.
ATGATGCCAATTAAACATGCCCAAGACTAATTCAAGAGTATAAAGATTTGAACAATATGTACCTTAAATTCATCATATAGTGATATCTTCACCTGAAAAATCTTCCAAAAGATGAATGTATTCATACTGTGAGTATAATCAAAGCAAACAGATTAACCTGTAAAAAGTACATAAGAATAGCTATACTGTGTCAGACCAATGGTCCATCTAGCTGTTGTCTTTTTTAACATGTTGATACAGGAGGTTCCACAATGAGACGTTTTTATGCTATCATTTTCATGGCATGTCAGTCTGGGCTCATGGGGCTGGTAAATGTGTGTCAAGGGGACTTAAATATTGATTAGTGTTTTTTTGTGTGTGTGTTTTTTTTGTTTTTGTTTTTTGCATTATTGAGAAGAAAGATGTAGTGAAGTTTGATTTTAGAGGCTATGGTTGACTCTTGACATCTCTTGGTGAATACTCTGGTGCAGGTGGCTCCTGTGAAGACCATGAAGTTTGAGACAATATCGTGCTCTGTGGTATACTTTGGTTGGACTCCGCTCTCAAGGGAGCCAGGAGTACTAGAGACTATGCCTCAACTCCCCCAGGCAAAGAAGCTAGAACCATGGACTCTTGGGAGGAAGATGTATCAGGCCTCTATGCTCATCGCCCGTTTCCAGTCATACCAGCTCTTCACGAGTATGTACTTGCGGAACTCGGTGCAACAGCTGTCGGACTTCGTTGATGCACTCCCTGCGGAGCAGGCAAAGCCGTTTCGCCAGTCAGTCAGACGGTGTGTCGCAAGTTCTTGGCCAGGGGTGCTTCCGTCACTTTTGACGTGGCATTCAGTATCTCTGCCCAAAGTATAGTGATGCGCAGACTCTCATGGCTGCATGTTTCTGACCTGGAACATTCTGTTCAGCAGAGGTTGGCGGAAGCCCCTTGCTGGGGGACAACCTTTTTGGACAGAAGGTTGAGGTCGCTGACGAAATCAAGAAGCATACCGATACTATATCTTCTCTCTCCTGACGGGCATCTTCTGCAACTGCCTGCTCATCCAGGAGGTATTTTGGCAAGTCGCGGAGTGCTCCCTATTACTATTCTAGGCATAGGTACATTCCTGCGGTTCGCCACCTTGCTCAGGTTCAGCCCCAGCGTGCTCTTTCTGGTCAACAGCATGCGCCCGAAGCCCCTGCTGATCCCCTGCAAAAGCAAGGGATGAGCTTTTGACTGGCTCCAGCAGAGCATAGCCGCAGTAGGTGTCCTTCCTGGACAAATTGCCGGTTAATCTTTTTTCACCAAAGGTGACCTCTCATAACCTCCGACCAGTGGGTTCTTCAATAGTCCGACTCTGATACACCCTGAATTTGCTTCCCAAACCTCTAAATTGTCCACTGAGAGCCCATTTTTTCAGCTATCAGCACAAGCAGGTACTTGCGGAGACACACTCTGCCCTTCTCAAAGCCCATGCAGTCAAACCCGTTCCAGGGGAAGAAGGGCAGAGATTCTATTCCAGGTACTTGAGCAGAAAAAGACATCCTAAACCTAAGGGCCCTCAACAAATTCCTAGTCCGAGAAAAGTTCAGGATGGTTTCCCTGGGCACCCTTCTTCCCCATGATTGAGGAAAATGATTGGCTATGCTCTCTGGACTTAAAGGATGCATATACACACACCACGATACATCCAGCCCACCGGAAGTATCTTCGGTTTCAGCTGAGAACACATCACTTTCAGTACCGCGTGTTGCCCAGGGTCTTTACCAAGTGTCTAGCGGTAGTCGCAGCGTCTCTACACATTGGGAGTTCATGTGTTCCCTTATCTCTACGATTGGCTGGTGAAGAGCACCTCTGAGGTCAGTGCTCGGGAGTCCATGCGGATGACTATTCGGGTGCCGGAGCTACTAGGTTTCATTATAAACTATCCCAAGTCCCATCTCGATCCTGTTCAACAATTGGAGTTCATAGGAGCCCAGCTCGACTCGAAGACTGTTCGAGCCTACCTCCCGGAGACACGGGCGGACATCTTGTCTCCCTAGCATCCAAGGTTCGGGCATCGCAGCAGGTCACAGCGCGACAGATGTTGAGACTATTGGGCCACAAGGCTTTCACAGTTTACATTACACTCATGGCACACCTGCACATGAGATCTGCTCAATGGACCCTAGCTTCTCAGTGGTGCGAAGCCACGGGGAATCTGGAGGATGTCATCCAAGTGTCCCCAGAGCTTGTATGCTCTCTTCAATGGTAGACAATTCAGTCCCGTTCCAAATTCCTCAGCCACAAAAGTTGCTGACAATGGATGCATCTCTCCTGGAATGGGGAGCTCATGTATATGGGCTTCTCACTCCAGCTTGGTCCCTCCAGGAAACAAATCTTCAGATCAGCCTCCTGGAGCTCTGAGCGATCTGGAATGCTCTAAAGGCTTTCAGAGATCAGCTGTCCCATCAAATTATTCTAATTCAAACAGACAATCAGGTTGCAATGTATTACACAAACAAGCAGGGGGGCACCGGATCTCTCCCTCTGTGTTAGGAAGCCATCCAGATGTGACATTGGGCTCGCCAACACGGCATGTTTCTCCAAGCCACTTATCTGGCAGGTGTGTACAATGACCTGGCCGACAGGCTGAGCAGGATAATGCAACTGCATGAGTGGTCTTAAATAAGGGCGTAGCCCGCAAGATCTCCCAAGCAAGGGGCACCCCCTCAGTGGATCTTTTTGCCACTCATCTCAATAACAAGGTCCCTCGGTTCTATTCCAGGCTTCAGGCCCATGACAGACTAGCGACCGATGTCTTCCTTCCTTCTACATTGGTAGACAAGCATTCTGTATGCATATCCTTAGATACCTCTAGTGGGAAAGACTTTGTTGAAACTCAAGCAAGACCGCGGAACCATGATTCTGATCGTGCCTTACTGGCTGCAGCAGATATGGTTCCCTTTTCTTCTGGAATTGTCCTCCATAGAACCATGGAAATTGGAGTGTGGGTCGCTTCTACATACCAGCCTCCAGTCTCTGGCTTTCACGGCCTAGCTGTTGAGAACTTAGAATTTGCTTCCTTGGGTCTTTCGGAGGGTGTCTCCCAAGTCTTGCTGGCTTTCAGGAAAGATTCCACTAAGAGGTTTTATTCTTTTAAATGGAGGAGGTTTGCCGTCGGATGTGACAACAAGGCCATAGATCTCCTTTTTTTTGTCCTACACAGACCATGCTTGCATACCTTATATGCTTGTCAGAGTCTGGTCTCAAGACCAACTCCGTAAGAGTTCACCTTAGTGCTTATCATCAGCGTGTGGAAGGTAAGCCTATCTCTGGACAGCCTTTAGTTGTTTGCTTCATGAGAGGTTTGCTTTTGTCAAAGCCCCCTGTCAAACCTCCACCTGTGTCATGGGATCTCAACGTCATTCTCACCCAACTGATGAAAGCTCCTTTTGAGCCACTGAATTCCTGCCATCTGAAGTACTTGACCTGGAAGGTCGTTTTCTTGTCTGTTACTTCAGCTCGTAGGGTCAGTGAGCTTCAGGCCTTACCTTAGTAGTGGATGCCCCTTATACAAGGTTTCATCCCAATAGAGTAGTTCTGCGCATGCACCCTAAATTCCTTCCAAAGGTGGTGTCGGAGTTTCATCTGAACCAGTCAGTTGTCTTGCCAACATTTTTTCCCCGTCCTCATGCCCACCCTGTTGAAAGCAGCTTGCACACCTTTTACTGCAAGAGAGCGTTGGCCTTTTACGTGGCGTGGACAAAGCCCTTCAGACAGTCTGTCCAGTTGTTTCTCTTTTGATCCCAACAGGAGGGGAGTGCCATCAGTAAATGCATCATTTCCAATTGGCTAGCAAATTTCATTTCCTTCGCTTATGCCTAAACTGGGTTGACTCTGGAGGGTCATATCACAGCTCATAATGACAGAGCCATGGCTGTGTCATTGGCTTACTTAATGTCGGCCTCCATTGAAGAGATTTGTAGAGCTGCGATATGGTCTTCACACATTCACAACTCATTACTGCCTTGAGCAGGATACCCGATCGGTGTGGGCAGTCAGTGTTGCAGAATCTGTTTGGGGTTTAGAATCCAACTCCACCCTCCTAGGCCTATTTTTGTTCTGTTCCAGGCTGCATTCTCAGCTAGTTTGTAGTTTCAGGTTAATCTGTGTTATGTACTCGCTGTTGCGAGAGCCAGTTGACCAATGTTTGTTGTTTTGGGTGAGCCTGGATGCCATCTGTGAGAATAATATAGTCTGCTTATCTTCAGAGAAAGCAAAGATACTTACCAGTAGCAGGTATTCTCCGAGGACAGCAGGCTTGTTATTCTCATAATCCCACCCACCTCCCCTTGGAGTTTTCTCTTTCTATTTTTTTTTCTTATGCTCTTGAATTAAACTGAGTAGCGTGGGTGGGAGGGCACGTGGGGGCAGCACACATGGCAGAAGGCTCTGGCAACTTTTTTTTTTTTTTTTTTTGCTGTGTATTATGCCGGTTCCCGGGCCGACGTGGATCGTCGACCTGTAAGCATTTATAGGTGAATAACTCTTCTGGGCAAAGCTACCCAATGAGTAATTCCCAGGTTCCGTTTACAGGAGTCTGGCTAAACCAACTTCCTAGCTCTGTCCAGGGGTTATATATTATAAAGGAACCTGGCTGTTCTGGGCCTACACCAGAACTTTTCTTCTGTTAGAGAGAACTGGAATAAAAGTAAAGTCACTGCTGTGAAATATATTAATTTATTATATAGGTAAGAAAATAGAATAATACACCCTACACTACAGCTCAGCTGTACAAATGTAGCTCCCTTATGCTGATAAGCAACTATAGAATGTATTGTCTAACTAAAACACTGATATCACTGGTTACTAGGTTATTACACAACCCTGATTAGTAATACTGACTAGGTCATGAAGTAATACAGTTAGCAGCACATCTTCCTGATCACAAAGTTCTGACTAACCCGCCTTTGCTGAGGTAAGAACCCACTAGCTAATCCCCGACTATAGGAAACAAATCCCTGTAATTCTCACCGAGCTGACTCTAGGTGGTCTCTCAGATGAAGTGGACACCGGTTTTTCCCTTTAGACTTCAGCTGTTTTCCACAGTGAGTCCCCGTCTTAGGAAACAGCACAGGCTCTCTGCAGCATGCAGGATTACAGTCTCTCTGGCCGGTAGAGCTGAACCAACAGGTACTTTCTTCAGATGGCCAGTTCACAAGGTTGTGGACCACTTCAGGTCTCGCTGGTCTTCTTGCCAGCTACCCTTCTTCCAGTAGAACCAGACAAATTCTCCCTTTCTTCTTTTCTTTCTTAACTTCTCTCCTGTCCTCTGACTCCTTTTTTTTTTTCTCTGTCCTCTTTTTGGTTCCCGCTCTCTGCCCCTGATTCCCAGGTGACCAGACAGCAACCAATCAGGATCTTGTCCAGCTCCTTCCCTGAGCAAGAAAAACCTTTTTGATCTTCCAGTTGTTACATTGTGGTATGCATTCCTGTCCCTCATCAGACTCGCTGGAACCATGGCCTTACCCCCTGTAGCTCATCAGGGAGGTGCAAGGGTCATGTACCCCACTGCATATCCTTGAGTTTTTTCCAGACCTGCCAGTTATTTACCACAAGCAGAGCTCTGCCACAAACAGAAAGTTGAATCTGCTTGGTCACTGAAGTGCAGGGTCTTAGTTCACAGACTCCATCTTGACATAGTTGTATACACAGGCTGAGACCAGCAGAGTGAGGCTCACAGGGAAATAGCCCTACAGACCCCTCTGGAGAATAATAAGCCTGCTGTCCTCTGAGAATACCTGCTAAAGTATCTTCACTTTATTTGTAATTAGGAATTGAAATATGTCAGTTTTGAGAATTTATATCTGTTGTCTATATATTGCACTGTACAGAAGGAAATGTGAGGGGGTGCGTTAGCTATTAACTGTGCAATTAAACATTTTAATCGATGAACTGTCCTAGTAATAACTGGTGCTTTGGCTTGACTTCAAAGTGAATGAGTGCCAGTTCTCTTCCTGTTGTGAGGCCTATGTAATTTGTGGTCTGTTCTAGATTAGGATGTAACAGGAGGAACTATCTGACATTAAAAGTTCATGATCAGAATGATGGACGATTTTAGGGTGCATAATCTAGATACTGACAATGCTAAAGGTATAGAGATCGATTGAGCATCTGGAAATAAAGCCATTAAGCCTGAATCAGTGGATGAAACGTTGGTTTCTGGGAATAGGAGGTGGTTTGGATACTTTGCACTTCAAGCAAGCAGTAATATGGCAGTTTAAAGCTAAGTTAAAAAAAATTGTGCCTGTGACTATTTTGTCCTTTAGAGACTTTGTATTTGATTAAAATAATTGGTGGCAGTGACGTAGCCAGACCTGATATTTTGGGTGGGCCCAGAGCTAATATGGGTGGGCACTATGTATATATAGGTGCGAGTAGTTTTTTTTTTGGGATCCTGAATAATTTTTAATAAACAGTCTGCCCAACAGCTGTCCTACAGCAACATGAACCACATACATATTCGGAACCTATGTTGCAAACCTTAAGACCACCATACCGAGAATACAAAACACTCAGGACCTATAGAGCAATTCTACCATACCATAAGCAGTCATTTCTATGAGTCACACAAGGAAAAGGAAAGCATCTTAAAACACTACAGTGAGCACTAGAACATCAATTCACCTATTGTAAAACAAAACCAGACAGAATAGTACAGATCGTCGATCCTGCACAGTCAATGCCAACTGAAAGCCATGTCTTTTTCACAAACACAGATACACCCTAATCCACTATAAAATAAGTAATCATAAACTTTCTATTTAGACAAAAATTAAACTGAACCCCCAAGATGCCAGACTCTTCATACAATGCAACTCCACAGAAACAGAAAATGTCCCCTAGTACTGTGCGAAATATAAAGACAGCAGATGTAAATTTGAAAAAACTAATAAATACCAAACACCACTTTACAAATTAACAAATAGAAATAAAACAAATATAGAAAATAAAGTACCATTTTATTAGACTAATACATTTAGCTGTTAGAGGCCAAAACCTTCTTCCTCAGGTCAATACAGTACAGTGCTGTTACAGTATCCTATCCTGACCTGAGGAAGGGGGCTTTGTTCTCCGAAAGTTAGAATGTATTAAAATTAGTCCAATAAAAAGATTACCTTATTTACATGTTCTATTATAAACATTTATTAACACAGCTACAATACTACTTTATCCTAAAGCAAAAAAATAAAAAATATATATTTTATTTATAGTTTGTTGTCTCTGGTTTCTGCTTTTCTCATCTTCTTTTCACTGTCTTCCTTCCATCCAGCATCTGTCTTCGTTCTTTCTCTGCCATCCAGTGTCTGCCTTCTCTGCTGTCCCCTCCATCCAATGTCTGCCCTCTATCTCTGCCCCTTCCATCCACCATCTGCCCCTGTCTGCCCTCTCTCTCTCCCCCTTCCGTTCACTGTCTGCCCTTTCTATCCCGTCCATCCACTGTCTGCCCTTTCTCTCTGCCCCTTCAATCCACCATTTGCCCTCCCTCTCCCATCCATCCAGGGTCTGCCCTCCCGCTCACTCCCCCTTCCATCCAGGATCTGTCCCCTTTCTCTGCCCCTTTTTTTTCAGCCACCAGCTTCTGCTCCACTATCCCACCAGCCCCAGCCCTTTTCTCCCACCAGTCCTGCGATTCAGCCCCCAGTTCCAGCCCCCTTCATCCACATGCCTTGCATTGGGGCCCCCCCTTTTCAGCCCCAGACCCATTCTTCCACCTGCCCCAGGCATGGCCCCTATTTTCCCTACTGGCCCCTTCTCAGATCCCAGTTCCAGACCCCCCTCCCCCCATCTGAGATTCCCCTCATCAAGCTCCACTCATCTGAGACCCCCGACCCTACTACCAGCTCCGTTGACGTCGACAGCCCTCTTAGTTCTCCTGCCACCACCCTGCCTTAAAAAAAAAATCTGTGAAGCTGTTTCGCAGGCAGCGCTTCGCGTCTGCCTTGTGTGCATTGCAAAAGAAGGAAATCGTCTCGTCACCTTTAGGCCTTCCTAAGGGCGGGACACGAGGGAAGGCCCGAAGATGATGAGGCGATTTCCTTCTTTTGCAATGCACGCAGGGCAGACGCGAAGCGCTGCTTGCGAAACGGCTTCACAGATTTTTTTTTTAAATGCCCGATTTTCCGAGCGCTGACTGGGTGGGCCTGAGTTGTGATTAGGTGCGCCTGGGCCTACCCAGGCCCACCCGTAGCTACGCCCCTGATTGGTGGTGGAAGGTTTTTTTATGCCGATGATGAATGGTTTAAGCCAGTATGTGGCATTTCAGCTTCAAAGGGGAGACAGTCCCTAGAAGCTCACTGAGGTTTTTTTCCTTCCCTGCTAATCTATATAATGCACTACTTTTTGATTTCTACTGTGTTTTGAGAACAGACTTTTTGTAAGTTAGTAGGTAGGCTATGAGTTCTCACCTCATATTGTATAAATGATTAATCGAGATCAGTGGTCTAAAATTTATAGACAGCGAGCCCATGCTTTCCTTAACCATGTGTACCTGTAGGCTGGGGAGAGTACAAAGCAGAGAGAGAGCGCCAGATATTTGAAGTCCCATAACTACTCCCTAATTCTGCTTCTACCTACACCCAGTAATGAGTGTTTCTACAGTCTACCTGTGCTTCCTCTGCAATCACTGCTGCCACCAGCTCACGCTGGAAATGCTGCATCCTCCTCCATCCCTTGTGGCTATGCATTCTACATAGTGCCAGAAAGATTAAAAAACATTTTCATGTTATTTAAGCATCAGACAGTAATGGCAACACTTCTTATACAGCTTATTTAAAATTTATTTTTTTTACACTTTGTATACAAGTGTTATGACATTTAAAAAAATGTCACTCTACCTTATCGTCATTAGTTTTATCATATTGTCTACCTTTTCTTATTCTAGGAAACTGATATAGATGACAAATATGGAGAAGATGACCTAGATCCCAGAGCTGATTCAGATACTGCTGAAGTTCCACCTCCAAGAAACAGCACGCCAGATATTTTTAAAAAGGCTTTTGCTGGCTTTTCATCAAGGTATGCTAGAGTACACCTCCAAGAAGAGCTGTCCAGCTTGAACAGTTGTGCAGAATCCATGAATGCAGGTGATTTATCTGCCTCTTGTTTTGTTTTTCACCTCACCACCTCTCCCCTTACTTCTGTTATGGAAGGAGTGGAGAGCGAGTTGTTCAAAATACTAGTGTCTCCCAGTTCTGCTCCTACCACTGTCCTCTGTACATCAAATATTTATTTTTAATTTTCAGACTATTTCCAGCAGGATGCCTATGCTTGGGAGTGTGTTGAATGTCCACACTTCCATCTGTTTTCATGAATATTAAGATGCCTCACCTAAAGGTCATTTTTACTAGTACAATCAAACATGAAAATACTTCAGAAAAGAAAAGGTGATTAGTCTTATTTTTCTTTTCTTTTTTTTTTCAATTTTACTACAAATAAAACTTGTATCAGTAAATGGGCTATAATATACTGAAAAAGGAAAGAAAATGAAAGTTGAAAACAAATCTAACTTAGGCCCTAATGCGCAAATCTTTATGTGCCAGTAATGTGTGATTTTGACTGTTCCAGCCGGTTTAGCGAGCATGGTATTCAGCAAGAAATGCATAAAGGAGCTCTGCGTGCCTTTTACCATTCACTGTAGCAGACGGCGAGAATCGTGTGCAAATAATTAAAATGAGCTGATTGCTATTTAAATGTGCCTTCCGAGTGATGCTTAGAATACAGTCCGTACCTTTTACTGGAAAAGTTTTACGAGAGGTCAGGAGCTGTCATAGCATGACAGTGGCCTCTCGGCGTAGCAGTCTTTTGGTATTTGGAAAGGCAGATTGTGACCTTCTTGAACTTGTCTAACGCAAGCTTCTTATGAAGAGAGAGCATACGTTGTTGTGGATGACCTCCCCCCCCACACAATTTTTGAAAATGAATAGCCAGAACAAAAACTGAAGCCAGGGTAAACCAGCCATGATCTATATTTTCTCCCACCAAAGTTTTCCCAGAGCTAAAAAGCACGTTTTTGAGAAAAAGCTACACACAGCTTTTATACATGCACATATAAGCTTGTATGCGTGTATGAAAGCCATGTGTAGTGAAACGCTGTGAGCATGCACAATGGAGTGAAGTTGTGTTGCCAGGTTGCTCTGTTGTTTGGCGAGTAATAGGTACCTCTGTTAGGATCTTGTGCTAGTGTCTGGATGCGGTGGTTTGTCAGACCTCCGGCAGTTCCTTCGGTAAGTGTGGGTGAACAGGCAGGTATCCCTTTAGCTCTTCCTAATGATGGAAGTGAAGGTCTGGTAATAGCAGGCGTGTCCATAGTACATGCTGTTCTGAGCATGCACATAGCAGCTATGTTTATTGATTGCCATGCGCATGAGCTGCTTAGAGCATGGCTACTTTATGCATGCGCTGGGGCTTTCCCCTACCGAGCTGCTTTCTGTAACTGCAACAGCTCATTTGCATGCGGTTTTCTCTGAGAATCGCTCGGTATTTACAACTTGATAACTTTTACCAAGGATTTTACAGCAATGGATTTTTTGCAGGGACTTTTGTTCATCTGCACAAATAGTACCCAGCTATCACTGTGGATCCTGTATCATGTGTATAAAAGAAAAGTGAAGTTCAGCAGAAAAGAAGGCAAATATATTACAAATATATCAAGTGGGAAAGCATTGAATTTCTGTCCAACCCCTCTGTAGCACGTTTGTGTGTGCGTTGTGGGGAGGGATTGCAAATTTTTGGGCTAGGGTAGTTGGGGAAATGCGAGGGAGGAGTTCCAAGAAATGGGAGCAGTTTGGAGGCAGGGCAGTTGCAGGGCCTAATTGTGTGTTAAAATTTTTATTTATAAATTTCCAATTATAACAATCACACCATAATGGCTGACATTAGAAAATTAATAGAAATTGCACAGGAAATCCAATTCTTATAAATCAATTCTAAATTTTGACCACAACAGAAGGAATTAAGTGACCCAAGATTATCTAAGAAAAATTAAGGAAAAACTACTTACACACACACACACTCATGATGTAAGCTGCTGCTTGCCTTAAGGGTTTAACTCTGGAAAGTCACAACTTGAACTTTCTTTTCCTCTTTAGAGACTATAAACTTCAAGAGTTGTTTCTGGTCAAAGAAAGATATTTATCCTCAAAGGTAACAATACAATTAGAAGGAAATTTCAACAGATATGTAGTCCCTAGAGACATTACTCTTGGGTTGTAACATAAGAAATTCTGGTGTCCTTTAGGTTGCTCAGGATAGATCAGGAAATGCATGTATTTTTTACCCTAAAAATAACTCATTCATATGCCTGTAATATAATTGCATGATGGTGTTCCTATCCAGCTCAAGTGCAAGGTGGTCTTCTGGATTATCACTTCCAATAATGACTCAAGGAATTCAATCAAATTGGACATTCCCAGTTTCTTGTTCTGGAGTCTACAGTCCTACTCGTAGCTCCTGTTATTTCAGTAAGGTACTGGTGGCATTATCTCCAATGGTATACCCAATACCTCCTGCATATATTTGCAAAGCATATCAATTTGAGAAATGAGTGGTGATTTAGGGAAATCTAGGAATCCCAAATTCCATATCATCAAGCTGATCAATCCATAGACTGGTGGGTTGTGTCCATCTACCAGCAGGTGGAGATAGAGAGCAAACTTTTGCCTCCCTATATGTGGTCATGTGCTGCCGGAAACTCCCCAGTATGTTCTCTATCTCAGCAGGTGGTGGTCACACACAGCAGCAGCTCTGGCTAGGCCTCCAAGCCTAATCCTTAGGTTTTGTTGAGGCCTGGGGTTGAGGGCTCTTTTGAGCAAGTGCAAACCTGGTGGTGCCAGGTCCCTCCTTTTCTCCCCCCTCCCGCTGGCTCCGTTTAAAAAAAAAAAAAAATATATATTTTTAAACGTCTTTAAAGGCGTTTAATTCGACGTTTCTTTAAACGTTCATTGCAGCTACTCACTGGGACACCAGTTCGTTACAGTTCGGAGCGGCAAGCAGGTAATTTTACCTTTTTATAGCGGGCAGGGGGTTCCCCGATTCTTCTCCTCGTGGCAATGGCGTCGGAGGGCGAGGGCGCAAAGGGTCGCTCCCCGGATCGCTGGAGCGCTTCTAGAGGGGATGCGGGGGTTTTACAACCTGATTCGCCCTTGATGGGTGATAGTTTAGTGACCGATGAATGTCCCGGTCGTTCCTCCGGCGTGGCGGTTTTTTCCCGCCATAAACGCCCATCCCCCGCTCCTCGCCTCCGCCATCTTGGCCGGCCACGCGGCTCGGACGGCTTCTTCGGGGCCGCCCTTGAGGTTGGAGACATTAATGCCATGAACGCCCTTAATTTGGGCGACGGCACAAAAGCGGCTAAAGTTAAGCGCCGTTCTTCCCGCGCGGCTCCTTCACGGAGTTTCGCGCCGGACGCCATTTTGGATGCGCAGCATGTCTCTCCCCCGCTATTGCGAGCGCCGGTTGAGAGTGCGTCTAGGGCTGTTGCCCAGGCTGCGGAAGTGCACAGTCTGGGGGGTTTCTCCCCCGAGTTTGTTTTGCTGCTGCATCAGGCTTTCCTCATGCAAACGCTGCCCCTGCTCCCTCTTCTGATAAAGAGGTTGAGGTTCCCAGAGGTAAACGCCCTCGGGTTGATTTCCAGGCCTTGGAGGACTTTTGTCTCCTCCGATGTAGATGAGGGCAGCGTGTCTGAGGTCTCCCAACGATCCTTTGCGGATTCCTTGGAGGAGATAGATCCCCGCTCGGATGGAGCGGATGACCCCTCTGCAGCGCGGCTTTTTAGCCCAGAGGATTTGCCCAACCTGTTGTTACAGGCCATGGACACTTTGAAGATTTCCTCTCCGGAGGACGTCTCTCCCTCAGCCCCTGTTGGCTCTGCCATTATGCTGGGGACGAAGCGCCCGCCTAGAACCTTCCACGTGCATGATGCCATGCACACCTTAATTGCGGCTCAATGGGATGTCCCGGAAACGAGCCTTAAAGTGGCTAGGGCTATGTCCCGCCTCTATCCTTTGGCTGTGAGTGAACGTGAGGCCTATCTGTGGCCTACCGTGGATTCTTTAATCACTGCGGGGACTAAGAAAACGGCGTTGCCGGTGGAAGGTGGCACGGCCCTAAAGGACGCCCAAGACAGAAGATTGGAGGCGGCCTTAAGGTCGTCCTTGGAGGCAGCTGCTTTAAGTTTGCAGGCCTCAGTTTACGGCTCCTAGGTGGCCAGGGCGTGCCGGACTATGGTGCAGCGGGCTTCCCCCTCGGATCATTCCTTGAGGGCTGATTGGCCGGCCCTGGAATCGGGCTTAGCCTATTTGGCAGACTTGCTGTATGATGTCTGGAGAGCCTCAGCTAAAGGCATGGCTCAGACAGTCTCTGCGCGGCGGTGGCTTTGGCTGAAACATTGGTCTGCTGACCACGCCTCTAAATCCCGCCTGGCTAGATTGCCTTTTATAGGCAAGCTGCTCTTTGGGGTCGAGCTGGACAAAATCGTGACCGATCTCGGCACGTCTAAGGGCAAGAAATTACCAGAGGTCAGGGCTCGGGTTAGTACTCGTCCCGATACCTCCATACCGCCCGGGCAAGTCGGGTTCCTCTGCCCCCTCTTCCTTCAAGAGGAATTTCTCCCCCAAGCCGCATTCCTTTCGCAGAGACCGCCGTCCCGGAGGTGCTCCCTCCGGTCCTCCCCCAGGGTCTCGTACCCAATGACGGGGCCTTGGTCCACGCCCCAGTGCAGATTGGAGGACGGCTGTCCTCGTTTCTGGGCGAGTGGACCACTATAACTTCAGACGCGTGGGTGCTGGAAGTCATCCGAGACGGCTACAAGCTAGAGTTCTGCCAACCCTTAAGAGACGGGTTTGTACTCTCTCCCTGCAAGTCTCCGGTCAAGCTGTGGTAGTGCAGCAGACCTTGGACAACCTGATCCGCCTGGGTGCGGTCGTTCCGGTGCCAAAAAATCAGATTGGCAAGGGACGTTACTCCATTTACTTTGTGGTTCCAAAGAAAGGAGGTTCTGTCCGGCCTATCCTCGACCTCAAAGGGGTCAATCGGGCCTGGAAAGTGAGGCACTTTCGCATGGAGACTCTCCGCTCTGTTATAGCGGCAGTGAAGGCAGGAGAGTTCTTGGCTTCCTTGGACATCAAGGAAGCGTACCTGCATATTCCCATCTGGCCTCCTCTCCAACGCTTTCTGCGTTTTACAGTCCTGAGACGACACTTCCAGTTCAGAGCCCTCCCTTTCGGGTTGGCTACTGCTCCGCGGACCTTTTCCAAGGTAATGGGGGTCATAGCGGCCTTCCTGCTAAAGGAAGGAGTACAAGTCCATCCTTATCTGGACGACTGGTTGATCCGAGCCCCCTCTTATGCAGAGTGCGGCAAAGCTATGGACCGGGTAGTTGCTCTTTTGAGCTCCCTGGGATGGATCATCAACTGGAAGAAGAGCCAGCTGCACCCGACTCAGTCCCTGGTGTATCTGGGAGTTTGATTCGACACCCAAGTGGGCAGAGTGTTCCTGCCAGACAATCGGATTGTCAAGCTTCAGGCTCAGGTGGACTAGTTCCTAGTAGCCTCTCCTATTCGGGCTTGGGACTACGTGCAGCTGTTGGGCTCTATGACGGCCACGATGGAAGTAGTGCCCTGGGCCAGGGCTCATATGAGACCACTACAGCTATCTCTGCTGCTGGCTGGACTCCGATGTCGGAGGATTATGCTGTGCGCCTTCCCGTGGACCCAGCAGTGCGCAAGGCGCTGAGCTGGTGGACGCAGACAGACAAGTTGTCTGCAGGATTGCCTCTGGTGACCCCGGAGTGGATTGTCGTCACGACAGACGCCTATTTGATGGGCTGGGGAGCCCACTGCTTGGGAAGGACAGCGCAGGGGCTCTAGTCTTCTGCAGAGGCAAGTGGTCTATCAACCTCTTGGAACTCAGAGCCATTCGCTTGGTGTTATTGGAGTTCATCCCGGTACTCGTGTTGAAGCCTGTACGGGTCCTGTCGGACAATGCCACGGCTGTGGCCTATATCAACCGCCAGGGAGGTACCAGAGCGCCCCTCTAGCCAAGGAGGCTATGAGTCTTTGCCAGTGGGCGGAAGCGACCTGGAGCAGCTTTCAGCGGCCCACATTGCCGGAGTCATGAATGTCAAGGCGGACTTTCTCAGTCGCCATACCTTGGAGCCCGGAGAGTGGCAACTATCTGCTCAGGCGTTCTTGGACATCACGAAGCGCTGGGGCCAGCCGAGCCTAGATCTGATGGCGTCATCGGCCAATGGCCAAGTGCCGCGCTTTTTCAGCAGAGGACGGGACCCTCGATCCCTGGGAGTAGATGCTCTTCTCCAACAGTGGCCGACACAAGAGCTCCTCTATGTGTTCCCGCCCTGGCCCATGTTGGGCAGGGTGCTAGACCGGGTGGCAAAGCATCCCGGCAGGGTAATCCTGGTGGGTCCGGATTGGCCCAGACGTCCCTGGTATGCGGACTTGTTCAGGCTCTCAGTCGACGATCCTCTGCGGCTGTCAGTGGAGCAGGGCCTGTTACATCAGGGTCCCGTGGTGATGGAGGATCCCTCTCCCTTTGGTCTTACGGCCTGGCTATTGAGCGGCAGCGTCTGAGGAAGAAGGGCTTCTCAGACAAGGTCATCGCCACTATGCTGAGAGCGAGGAAGCGCTCTACTTCTACTGCTTACGCCAGGGTTTGGCGTATCTTTGCAGCATGGTGTGAAGCAGGCTCACTTTCTCCCTTCACTGCGCCAATTTCTTCAGTGTTGGCGTTCCTGCAAGAAGGTCTGGAGAAAGGCCTGTCGCTCAGTTCCCTTAAAGTCCAGGTAGCGGCTCTGGCTTGCTTCAGGGGCCGCCTGAAGGGTGCTTCCCTGGCTTTGCAGCCAGATGTGGTGCGCTTTCTCAAGGGAGTTAATCACCTGCGCCCTCCTCTGCACTCAGTGGTGCCTGCGTGGAATCTCAACCTGGTGCTAAGAGCCTTGCAGAAGCCGCCTTTTGAACCCTTGTCAAGGGCATCTCTGAAAGACCTGACGTTGAAAGCAGTCTTTTTGGTGGCTATCACTTCAGCCAGAAGAGTTTCCGAGCTCCAGGCGCTCTCATGTCGAGAGCCTTTTCTGCAGTGCACTGAGGCAGGAGTGACTATTCGCACAGTGCCTTCCTTCCTGCCCAAGATTGGTTCTCGCTTCCATGTGAATCAGCAGCTCTGTCTCCCTTCCTTTCGTAGGGAGGACTACCCAGAGGAGTACTCCGCTCTTGAATATCTGGATGTGAGACGAGTCATCATCAGATACTTGGAAGTGACCAATGATTTCCGGAAATCGGATCATCTGTTTGTCCTGTTTGCAGGTCCTCGTAAGGGTCTGCAGGCTGCTAAGCCTACAGTGGCAAGATGGGTCCAGGAAGCCATTGCAGCGGCTTATGTGGCCGCGGGGAAGGTGCCGCCTATCCAGCTGAAGGCTCACTCCACGAGAGCTCAGGCGGCCTCGATGGCAGAGGCCGGATCCGTCTCCTTGGAAGAGATATGCAAGGCGGCAACGTGGGCTTCGGCTCATACATTCTCCAAGCATTACCGTTTGACTGTGGCTGCACGGGCGGAGGCCCGGTTTGGAGCTTCAGTGTTGAGGTCAGGGATTTCTATGTCCCGCCCTGGGTGAGTACTGCTTCGGTACATCCCACCAGTCTATGGATTGATCAGCTTGATGATATGGAAGGTAAAATTATGTATAATCATACCTGATAATTTTCTTTCCATTAATCATAGCTGATCAATCCATAGCCCCTCCCAGATATCTGTACTGTTTATATTCTGGTTGAATTTAGGTTCAAGTTTAGCCTTCAGTTACTTCAGGAGGACTTCGTGTTCAAGTTCTTCTTTCACTTGGATTCTTCAAGAGTTGAGACGACTTTGTGTTACAGTGAGCTGCTGCATTCCTCTCCCCTCCGTTTTACGGGGCTGGATTGAGACATAAATTCTGCCGGCACTCCCTCCCGCTTCGTGCGGCTGTAGGGCAGCTTTGTACCCCTCCCGCTTCGGCGGTGTTAGGGTCAGTCAGCTCCTCCCGCGGTTGCGGTTGCAGGATAAGCCAGATCCCCCCGCATCGGCGGGTGTGGTATCCCTCCCCCGCTCCGCGGGGATGAGCTGGACGGATTCCCCTCCCCCACTTGTGTGGGGATGAGCTGGGTTAATTCCCCTCCCCCGTTTCGGCGGTGGTGAGCTGGGCAGAGTGTCCCTTCGTGGGTGTAATTCTCTAAGTGCTGAGTCCTGCGGATGGAGCTTTGATATCGACATACTGAGGAGTTTCCGGCAGCACATGACCACATATAGGGAGGCAAAAGTTTGCTCTCTATCTCCACCTGCTGGTAGATGGACACAACCCACCAGTCTATGGATTGATCAGCTATGATTAATGGAAAGAAAATTATCAGGTATGATTATACATAATTTTACCTTATTTCTGATTTGGTTTTCCAAATACTCCACCTTTATAATGAAGAAAATTTATCGTGATCGAAGACTCCCTTATCTCTCTTGTAGAATAGATAGTTTAATATCCACATTGGCAAGCTTAGTTGAAAGTTGCTGTACACTTGAGCTTCAGTCGCCACTCTCTGAGTAATTGTAGTATCTTCCATAAGCTTACGAAAAATTGCATGAAAAGAGCAATTGAGAACTTGTAAAACATCCAAGAGGGACTCTAAAGTCACTACAGTGGTTTTTTTATCACCCCCAATCCCATACTGGAAGGTACACCATCAATCCCCTCATTTAACAAACTCATGTCCACTGGATCCAGTGGTCTCAAACTGGCTTTTATGAGGGGGGGGGGGTGGAAGTTGCAGCAGGCTGCTCCTGAGAGGCTTTTCCAGCATTCTTCATGATGGCACTAGTACACAGCCCCTGTTTACTATCGCATTTACTTCTGGCTCTCGGGGGGGGGGGGGGGGGGAGAGGGAGTACCACTCTCACTCCAGGGCTTAGAGACACCCCTTCAGCGCTAACGGTCCGGGTTTGGCACAAGCAGACTTCTTATGAAGTGCAGGGTGAGCTACAAACCGTTCCAGTTTTGTTTGCTTCATCCCAGAGGTCTGACCAGCCTCAGAAGGAAATGACTTGGTTTTGGCCTTTCTCTTCCCATCTTTGCACACAGTAAGAGCTGAGTTTGCAGGCAAAACAGACACCAGTAAGTAAGAGCTCCTTCCCATCCGTCTTGCAGATTTGCCATCTTGCCCTGCAATCTCACAGGGTCTAATTTTTGAGGGTAGAATGACAGTTTTTGTGGTGGGATGTTTTTTTGGATGCTGGAGCAGTATGAGCTAGAGAAGGGGCAGAGGGGCAGCCTAGTAGTCAGTGCAGTGGACTTCACATAAAGGGACCCAGTTACAAATCCTATCTAAAATCCTTCATATTGTATTGTGAGCCCTCTAGGAACAGAGAAAACCTACTGTATCTAAAGGTCTATGGCTTGCAGGTTACTTATATATTTAGGTACAGGAAAAATTTTTATGTTCCAGGAGTGCTGACATTTTGTTCTGATATTAGTTAATTGAGTGTCACATGTATGATTATCTCCCAGTTGGTGAGAGGCCATATATTTGTGATTGATGCAAAGAGCTCCTAACTCTCAGAGAATGAGTCTGTTCTCTTCAGACTCTTGGAGGAGCTGAGGGAGACAGCGAGGTACATAGAGGAAGGCCTACAGGGACGTTGTAGAGAAGTCCCACCTCCAGTCTAGCAGCCCCTTTGCCGCCTTGGAGGACGGAGGTGTATTAAAAGAGCATCACCCTGGTGCAGCTGGAAGTAATCCTGTAGCCAGGACCAGCCCACCAGGGCATGCAGTATCCTCTCGCACCAAGGATGTGTCTCAAGGAGCAACTGCCCAGGCGGGAAGGCTTAGGACAGCTGTTGTAGTTGGTGATTTGATTATTAGGCATGTAGATAGCTGGGTGGATGGTGGACATGAGGATTCCTGATCACTTGTCTGCCTGGTGCGAAGGTAGTGGACCTCACGTGTCAGGATTTTAGATAGTACTGGGGAGGAGCCTGCTGTCTTGACATAGGAAAATGTGGGAGACAGGTTCTGTAAGCCAAATTTAGGCTGTTAGGTTGAAAGCTCAAATCCAGAACCTTTAGGGTAGCATTTTCCAAAGTGCTCTCTGTTCCGCACACAGGGCTCAAGAGACAGGCAGAGCTCCAGAGTCTCAATGCATGGATGAGGCGATAGTGCAGGGAGGAGGGTTTTAGATTTGTAAAGAACTAGGCAACGTTCTGGAGAAGGGGGAGCCTTTTCTGGAATGATGGGCTCCACCTTAACCAGGGTGGGACCAGGCTGCTGGCATTTGCATTTAAAAAGGAGATAGAGCAGCTTTTAAACTAGAACCTGGAGGAAGGCAGACAGTGGTTCAAAAACGCATAGTTCGGAGCAAGTTATCTTTTTAAGATACCACCAAAACAGGGAAGATAGGGTATCCTGATAGTGAGGTTGCAATAGAGACCATAGTACACAAGATGTCTTTAAATAAAAATCAGTCAAAAGATTGCAAATTAACACTGTCAACTGCTGAGCAAGATGTTAATATGAACAACAAATATAGTTTGAAATGTCCGCCTCGCCAGGATGAGCAGGTAGACGCAGAAATGATAAAAGAAATCAGAGACGCAAACCAAATGGGCAATGTGGTGATAATGGGTGACTTCAATTATCCAAATATAGACTGGGTAAATGTACCTCTCTAGCGTGTCCTGGTGGTACAATTCCTTGATGAAATCAAGGACAGCTTTATGGAGCAGCTGGTGCAGGAGCCGACGAGAGAAGCAAAAATTCTAGACTTGGTCCTTAGTGGAGCGCATGATCTGGTGAGGGATGTTATGGTACTGGGGCCGCTTGATAACAGTGATCATAATATGATCAGTTTTGATATCAACCTTGAAGTAACTATACACAGGCAGTCAAATACGTTAGCGTTTAACTTTAAAAAAGGAGACTATGATAAAATGAGAAGAACGGTTAAAAAAAAAACTTAGGGGGGCAACTGAGAGGGTAAAAACTGTACAACAGGCATGGACACTGTTCAAAAATACCATCCTGGAGGTCCAAGCCAAACATATTCCGCGAATTAGAAAAGAAAGATGGAAGTCCAAAAGACAGCCAGCATGGTTGAAAAGAGAGGTGAAGGAAGCTATTAGGGCTAAAAGAAACGCCTTCAGAAAATGGAAGAAGGAACCGTCTGAAAATAACAAGAAGCAGCATAAGGAGTGTCAAAGCAAATGTAATTCGTAGATAAAGAAGGCCAAGAGGGATTAGGAAAAAAAAAGATAGCATTAGAGGCAAAAAAACATAGCAAAAAATTTTTCGGTATGCTAAAAGCAGGAAGCCGGCAAAAGAATCGGTTGGGCCGCTGGATGACCGAGGGGTAAAAGGGGTGATCAAGGAACATAAAGACGTAGCAGAGAGATTGAATGAATTCTTTGCTTCGGTCTTCACCGAGGAAGATTTGGGTGGGATAACTGTGTCGGAAATGGTATTTCAAGCGGACGAGTCAGAGAAACTTTTATTGACTTCACGGTAAACCTGAAGGACATAATGGGGCAGTTCAGCAAACTGAAGAGTAGCAAATCTCCTGGACCAGATGGTATTTATCCTAGAGTACTGATAGAACTGAAAAATGAGCTTGCGGAGCTAATGTTAGTGATATGCAATTTATCCTTAAAATCGAGGGTGGCCAATGTAACGCCGATTTTTAAAAAAAGGTTCCAGGGGAGATCCGGGAAATTATAGACCGGTGAATCTGACGTTGGTGCCGGGGAATATGGTAGAGGCTATTATTAAAAACAAAATTACAGAGCACATCAAGGACGTGGATTACTGAGACCAAGTCAGCACGGCTTTTGTGTGGGGAAATCTTGCCTGACCAATTTACTTCAGTTCTTTGAAGGAGTAAACAAACATGTGGACAAAGGGGAGCCGGTTGATATTGTGTATCTGGATTTTCAAAAGGAGTTTGACAAGGTACCTCATGAAAGGCTACAGAGGAAATTGGAGGGTCATGGGATAGGAGGAAATGTCCTATTGTGGATTAAAAACTGAAGGATAGGAAACAGAGAGTGGGGTTAAATGGGCAGTATTCACAATGGAGAAGGGTAGTTAGTGGGGTTCCTCAGTGGTCTGTGCTAGGACCTCTACTTAATATATTTATAAATGATTTAGAGATGGGAGTAACTAGCGAGGTAATTAAGTTTGTTGATGACACAAAGTTATTCAAAGTCGTTAACTCGCGACAGGATTGTGAAAAATTACAAGAGGACCTTACGAGACTGGGAGACTGGGCGGCTAAATGGCAGATGACGTTTAATGTGAGCAAGTGCAAGGTGATGCATGTGGGAAAAAAGAACCCGAATTATAGCTATGTCATGCAAGGTTCCACGTTAGGAGTTACGGACCAAGAAAGGGATCTGGGTGTCGTCGTCAATGCACTGAAACCTTCTGCTCAGTGTGCTGCTGCGGCTAGGAAAGCGAATAGAATGTTGGGTATTATTAGGAAAGGTATGGAAAACAGGTGTGATGATGTTATAATGCCGTTGTATCGTTCCATGGTGCAACCGCACCTTGAGTATTGTGTTCAATTCTGGTCGCCGCATCTCAAGAAAGATATAGTAGAATTGGAAAAGGTGTAGCGAAGGGCGACTAAAATGAGAGCGGGGATGGGACTACTACTACTACTACTACTTAGCATTTCTATAGCGCTGCCTGGGTTACGCAGCGCTGTACAAGTTTAAACACGGGAGGGACAGTCCCTGCTCAAGAGAGCTTACAATCTAACGGTAATAGACTACGCAGTCAGTGTAGGTAACAGGAATGGGGAAGGTGGTTAGGCGCCAAAAGCAAGGGAGAAGAGATGGGCCTTGAGTAAGGACTTGAAGATGGGCAGGGAGGGCGCATGGCGTATGGGCTCAGGAAGTCTGTTCCAGGCATAAGGTGCTGCGAGGCAGAAGGGGCGGAGTCTGGAGTTAGCGGTGGTGGAGAAGGGTACAGATAGGAGTGATTTGTCCTGAGAGCGGAGGTTACGGGTGGGAACATACGGGGAGAGGAGGGTAGAGAGGTAATGGGGGGCAGCAGATTGAGTGCACTTGAAGGTCAATAGAAGAAGCTTGAACTGGGACGACTTCCCTATGAAGAAAGACTAAGGGTGCTAGGGCTTTTCAGCTTGGAGAAGAGATGGCTGAGGGGAGACATGATAGAGGTATATAAAATAATGAGTGGAGTGGAACAGGTGGATGTGAAGCGTCTGTTCACACTTTCCAAAATACTAGGACTAGGGGGCATGCAATGAAACTACAGTGTAGTAAATTTAAAACAAATTGGAGAAAATATTTCTTCACCCAACACATAATTAAACTCTGGAATTCGTTGCCAGAGAACATGGTGAAGACGGTTTGCTTGCCAGAGTTTAAAAAGGGGTTAGATGGTTTCCTAAAGGACAAGTCCATAAACCACTACTAAATGGACTTGGGAAAAATCCACAATTCCAGGAATAACATGTATAGAATGTTTGTACGTTTGGGAAGCTTGCCAGGTGCCCTTGGCCTGGATTGGCCGCTGTCGTGGACAGGATGCTGGGCTTGATGGACCCTTGGTCTTTTCCCAGTGTGGCATTACTTATGTACTTGTATGCGAATGCCAGAAGCCTAAGAAATAAGATGAGTTAGAATATATTGCACTAAATGAAAAATTGGATATAATAGGCACATCTGAGACCTGGTGGAAGGAGGATAACAAGTGGGACAGTGCCGTACCAGGGTAGAAATTATATTGCAGTGATAGGGTGGATCGAATTGGAGGAGGGAGTAACGTATGTTGAGGGTTTTGAATCAAATAGACTGAAAATTATGCAGGAAACAAAACACATCTTGGAATCCCTATGGATTGAAATTCCATGTATAAAGGGAAAAAGATAGTGATAGGAGTGTACTACCGTCCACCTGGCCAGGATGAACAGACATATGTAGAAATGTTGAAATTAGGGAGGTTAACAAACCTGGCAACAATAATAATGGGTGATTTCAATTATCCCATGGTAAATGTAACAGGGCATGCTGGGGAGGTAAAATTCCTTGACTAAATCAAGGACTGCTTTATTGTGCAGCTGGTACAGGAGCCATTAAGAGGAGAAAAAATTCTAGACCTAATCCTTAGTGGAGCGCATGATCTGGTGCAGGAGGTAATGGTGCTGGGGCCTCTTGATAACTTTGATCATAATATGATCAGATTTGATATTGGCTTTGGAGTAGGTACACACAAGAAATCCAATACGTTGGCATTTAACTTTCAAAAAGGAGAGTACGACAAAATGAGAAGGTGAAAAAAAAAAAACTTAGTGGAGCACTGCGAAGGTCAAACGTTTACAGCAGGTGTGGATACTGTTCAAAAATACCACCCTGGGGGCCAGATGCACTAAACTTAACGAGCCCTTAACGAGCAAGTAGTAAACCCTGGCATGCACTAAACACTTTTTTCCGACGACGATAGCTAACGAAAACGGAATGCAGATGAGCAAATCATGTAGAAACCGTATTGTAATGAGATGCACTAACCTTTTCCGATTGCCTTAACGCTGGAAAATCTAACGAGAGGTCTGTACCTCTCATTGGGGCTGGGCAGGATTGGAAAAATTATTAAAATGTAAAAAAAAACCCAAAAAACCTGGAAGTCTCTGAGCCAATCCCAGCGCATTTAGCTGAGCTAAATGCGCTGTGATTGGCTCAGAGACTTCTCAGCTGAGTGAAGCACAGGCAAAAAGGACGTTATTATTCTGGGGTTGAATGATGTCCAAAAAAGAGCCTGCAGCATCGGAGCCTGTTTGATTTTTTTTTTTTTTAATAAAGCTTCGCTTAAAAAAAACAACAAAAAACGTGCATTTTGTGCATCCTCCCCCCCCCCCCCCCGCAATAATAAAAGCGTCCTTTTTGCCCGTGCTTCATTCAGCTGAGAGACCTGGAAGTAAGGGAAGGACATCCAAGCAAGTAGAGCTGTGGCCGAGTGGTTAGAGCACCGATCTTGTAATCCAATATCAGCTAAACGCGCTGTGATTGGCTGAGAGAGACCTGGAGGGCGGGATGTCCAAAAAGTTTTGATTTGGACGTCAGTAACATAGTAAATGACGGCAGATAAAGACCTGTAAGTCCATCCAGTCTGCCCAACAAGATAAACTCATCCTATATAATAATTTGCACATCCGTCTGGCTGCCTGGGTTCGTAACACAGTTCCGATTGGTCCGCCCTGGGGATGACGTCAGAGGGCTGACCAATAGGAAGTGAGAGGGAAGGGAACCCAGCAGCAGGCACCGGAGGAAAGTAAACAATTGCCCCCTCCCTCCCTCCTTCCACACCCCTCTCTCCTCAGAGTTCAACGCCCCCTGCCTCCCTCCCTCGAAGTGCAAGCAGGACCCGTCCTCCGGCAGCTCCTCGCCTTCCTGCGTGCCG
This sequence comes from Microcaecilia unicolor, assembly GCF_901765095.1. NCBI lineage: Eukaryota > Metazoa > Chordata > Amphibia > Gymnophiona > Siphonopidae > Microcaecilia > Microcaecilia unicolor. Next base: position 393,670,607 of record NC_044032.1, read on the forward strand.
GCTCCAAATCAAATATGTTCGGTGGGGCTGGGGCTCGGCTGGTTCAGCTGTTCAAACGGTAAGACCGCTGAGGGAGCAGGGTCTGGGCTGGAGATTAAAGTAAGGCTGATGCTGAATGCTCATTAGGACGTCCTTTTTGGACGTCTTTGGCATGCGTAGAGCAGCCAGCATAACGCTTTGCTGCTCTGCGCATGCTCAACCGGCCGATTCTCCGACTGTTTAATGATGGGATGGAGAATGCAAGTGAGCTACAACGAGCAGCTCATTTGCATTCCTATTCCTTGATGCATGCCCTTCCCTTACCGATTCGCTAAGGGAATTGGTAAGGGAAGGGCTCTAACGTTTTTTTTAGTGCATCTGGCTGTGGGAGCCCAGGCCAAATATATTCCTTGTATTAAAAACGAAGGAAGGAAGATCAAATGACAGCCGGCATAGTTAAAAGTGAGGTGAAGGAAGCTGTTACAGCTATAAGAAAATCCTTCAGAAAATGGAAGAAGGATCCGACTGAAAATAATAGGAAACAGCTTGAGAAGTGGCAAGTCAAATGCAAAGCGCTGATATGGAAGGCAAAGAGGGACTTTGCAAAAAAAGATTGTGTTGAAGACAAAAACACACTAAAATTTTTTTTAGGTATATTAAAAGCAAGAAGATGGCAAAAGAATTGGTTGGACTGCTAGATGACCAAGGGGTAAAAAGGGCACTCAGGGAAGACAAAACCATAGCGGAGAGATTAAATGAATGCTTTGGTTTTCACCGAGGAAGATTTGGGAAAGATACCGGTGCCAGAAATGGTACTCAAAGCTGATGAGCCGGAGAAACTGAATGAAATCTCTATAAACCTGGAGGATGTAATGGCGCAATTTGACAAATTGAAGAGTAGCAAATTGTGTGGACCAGATGGTATTCATCCCAGAGTACTGATAGAATTGAAAATTGAGCTTGCAGAACTATTATTGTTAGAAATATGTAATTGTATCTTTAAAATCAAGCATGGTACCAGAAGATTGGAGGGTGGCCAATGTAACACCGATTTTTTAAAAAAAGGTTTCAGAAGTGATCCAGGAAATTTATAGAGGCTGACGTCGGTGCTGGGCAAATAGTAGAGACTATTATAAAGAACAAAATTACAGAGCATATTCAAAAGCACGGATTAATGAGACAAAGCCAACATGGATTTAATGAAGGGAAATCTTGCCTCACCAATCTTACATTTCTTTGAAGGGGTGCACAAACGTGTGGATAAAGGTGAGTCGGTCAATATTGTGTATCTGGATTTTCAAAGGGCATTTGACAAAGTACCTCATTGAAGACTCCAGAGGAAACTGGATTGTCATGGGATAGGAAGTAGTGTTCTATTGTGGATTAAAAACTGGTTAAAAGATAGAAAACAGAGGGTTAAATGGTGAGTATTCTCAATGGAGAAGGGTAGATAGTGGGGTTCCCCGGGGGTCTGTGCTGGAACCGCTGTTTTTTAACATATTTATAAATGATCTAGAGATGGGAGTAATTAGTGAGGTAATTTAAATTTGCTGATGACACAAAGTTATTCAAAGTTATTAAATCGCAAGAAGATTGTGAAAAATTACAAGAGGTCCCTACGAGACTGGGAGACTGGGCGTCTAAATGGCAGATGAAGTTTAATGTGAGCAAATGCAAAGTGATGCATGTGGGAAAGAGGAACCCAAACTAAAGCTATGTAATGTAAGGTTCCACGTTAGGAGTCACCGACCAAGAAAGGGATCTCGGCGTCAAAGTCCATGATACGTGAAACCCTCTGCTCAATGTGCTGCGGTGGCTAAGAAAGCAATTAGAATGTTAGGTATTATTATGAAAGGAATAGAAAACAAAAGTGAGGACGTTATAATGCCTTTGTTTCGCTCCATGCTGCGACCACACCTCAAATATTGTGTTCAGTTCTGGTCGCCACATCTCAAAAAAGATATAGTGGAATTAGAAAAGGTACAGAGAAAGGTGATGAGAATGATAAAGGGGATGGGACGACTTCCCTATGAGGAAAGGCTGAAGCGTCTAAGGCTCTTCAGCTTGCAGAAAAGACGGCTGAGGGGGAGATATGATAGAGGTCTATAAAATGAGTAGAATGGAACGCGTAGACATGAATCGTTTGTTCACTCTTTCCAAAAATACTAGGACTAGGGGGCATGTGATGAAGCTACAAAGTAGTAAATTTAAAATGAATCAGAGAAAAGTTTTCTTCACTCAACATGTAATTAAACTCTGGAATTCGTTGCCAGAGAATGTGGTGAAGGTGGTTAGCTTAGTGGGGTTTAATAAAGGTCTGGACGGCTTCCTGAAGAAAACGCCATAGACCATTATTAACTTGACTTGGGGAAATCCATTGCTTATTTCTGGGATAAGCAGCATAAAATGTATTGAACTTTTTTTCGGGATCTTGCTAGGTATTTGTGACTTGGATTGGCCACTGTTGAAAACAGGATTCTGGGCTTGATGGGCCTTTGGTCTGTCCCAGTGTGGCAATACTTATGTACTTATCCAAGTTTAGAATATTAAAATCACGCAAAATACATGTATCTCTTATTTTTAAATGCTTTAATTTGTATATTGTACTACATAATTATGCGTAGCATTGATGTATGCTACAACATATACCTTTATAGAGCAAGTGCTCTTGATTGTTCCTTTGTTGTATCTTTTCTTCCTCTCTTGTCGCATTCACTGTTAGACACTTGTGTTACATTATCATTTCACATGTTTGAAGTTTGGACATGTTTTTGTGGCAATGTGAGACCCTACTTTTTGGTTTGCTGTACAACATTTGTTTGGAGCACATCTGACTTTTTTTTTTTTCTTCACATATTACATACCTGATGATTTGCTGCCTGATATTGATTGGGATTACATTTGGATTTCTCCTTTTTTCTGCACTTGAATTCATGCACCACATATTGTGTGTTCATAACATTTATTCCCTTGATTTACTTGTTTTTTAAAAATCTTTTAAAATATATTTTTCATACTGCATTTTGTGATGGGTGTATAGTTTTTTACACCTGATATACATACATTTGGGTATGTTTTCTTTTTGCTTCTAATTTTAAGAGCATGAGACCCTTATGATAGACTTGTTCCTTTAATTATTTTATACATTTTAACCCAAGGGTGTTTTTAGTATATTTCTACTTTTAAATAACTAAATCTTTTTAGTGTACCTCCTCTTTGAACTTTAATGGTATATATGATTGTCTATATATAAGAAAATAAAATATTATATTTGAGTGAGGTTAGTTCTCTTATGTACGTGTGTCTTACATATATGTTTGTTCATCCATGTATTTGTTTTCTGAATTCATGATGCAGGCAGTATAGCTGAAACATAGCTTGTGTTGAGTCCCCCTAGCAGCTATGTGTGTTTGTATGTATTTCATGTGAGCTGTTGTCAGTAAAGAGCCTCCTCCTTTGAAGACATCCTTAGCTGTACTCCGGTTCTTTGGTCATCTCCACTGTGTGCTGCACCCATATACAGATACATGTAAGACATGGGAAGTATCTGTGGTTCATCATATGGAAATTGTGTACTTTTTTTTGGCCTTGTTGGCTTCTTGCATTTTTCCAAAATACCTAGCTGTTGTAGCAGAGGATGTGCACAAACTGGTAGTTCATGTGTTTCCCTATTTGAGCAATTGACTGGTGAAATACGTTTATCCAAGGACAAGCAGAACATTTTCTCACATATTGGTGACATCATCTGGTGCAGATGCTGCTCAGCATATCTCTTTAAGAGGCCTTTAGCAGTGTCCCACCCTGTATGCGTGGGTGTCTTCCCACCTATACGTGGGCGCCAGACTATCATCTTTCATTTTCTGTAGAGTAGATGGTCGCATCTGTAATCTCTCCTCAGCACGTCAAAATATTTTCTTTTTGTAGTACACCTTCCCTTGCAGGTTTTTCCGCTTCGTTTTCACATCTTTTTAAAAACAGTTTCTCGGGACTTTATTATGTACTCTAGTGAGTTTTGTGCATTTCAGCCTTAAGCTTCTTAGGCCTCGATTCAGCTGGGTTTGCACTGACCCTTTTCAGGTATACTTTAAATTTACTCCCCTCACCCACTCACTTTATTTGGGCTGTTTTTCCACTAAATATCCTCTAAAGTCACTAAACATGTTAAAATGTGCGTCATGCATCAGAATTATTTTGAGCACTAATCCCTATCTCCAGTGATTGAAATCAGGCCACAAAGAGTTTTGAATGTGTCAGTCCTGTCTTTGGCATTGGTAACATCGGTTTTCCGATTACTATTCAATCAATTCCAGATGCAAGGACTACAGGGATCAGCATCAACATTGACTGCTGTACCAGTGCCGTGGGACCGATGGTGTCAAGCAGTACCACACCGACATTGTACATTGGCAAAGAAGCATCGACATAGATGCCCCTCAGTACATGGTGCAAGTAGCTATTCAACACTGGCATCGCTGGTCCTTAGCAGGAGGCTGGAGCCGGGTGATGACCTTCCTTGGTGCTGAGTTGCCTTAATGCCCCTCCAGCTGTGTGTCTGCCCCCCTTCAGCATCGACGGCCGTGCTCTTTATGAGGGCGGTCTGGCCAGGCTGCAAAGAAGAGCTGAGAAGTTTCTGTAGATTCAAAATACTTTGGGCATTGAGTTGCTTGCACCTACCATAACACAACTCAGCTGCTAGAGGAGACTTAGTCTGGATAGAGGTCTCAGACACCACAGAGTGCTCATGCATCGAGGGTGCTTGCATCAGCTGCAGCACAGCTCTACTGCCCGAAGAGGCCCAGTCTGGCAAGAGGCTCCAGATACCGCACAGTTCTTAGGCATCGAGGGTGCTTGTGCTAGCCACAGCACAGTCCCCAAGTGCCTGAAGAGACTTGGTGAAGGGTGGAGTCTAGATGTTTGTTCCGCATTGAGCATCTGGGTGGGCATGCACCCTCTGATGCAACCCTCAACATTGGGGGAAACATTTTTCTGGAGTATGAAGGCAAGCCTTTGCCCTGACATTCTTCTGCACATGACCGTCAGCCTGGCAGGCACATACACATAGGCGGTCGGTGGCCCAACTGTTTGGGGAGGCTAATAGGGGCGCGGGGTTAGGGGTGGAGCTTAAATCCATAACTGTCTGATAACACACAGAAAAAAAAAGTCACAATACCTTTTATTAAATTTAGATATTAGATATGTATCATATGTCAAAGAGTAAAGTGGTTGCTCAAAACATATACTAACCACAATCGCTCAACTGCAAAACACTATGCACAACTTTGTGCAAAAAAAACACTCAACCTTACTGTACCATAAATATTACACTGGGCAGAACCTAATACACCAATATACCACTGTACGGAAAATGCAGACCATCAACAATATGAAACAAGGGATCATAATATGATACATGTAGAGCCACAGAACACCCTAATTCATGTTTAATGTGGGATAAAATGCCATAAATAAGTAAATAAATATAAACTTTTAATGTTGAGCACCTGATTCTAAAATTGGACATATTCCAAACACTATAATGAAAATAAAATGATCTTTTCTACCTTTGTTGTCTGGTGACTTTGTTTTTCTGATCATGCTGGCCCAGTATCCGATTCTGCTACTATCTGTCCTCTTAACTCCGTTTCCAGGGCTTCCTTTCCATTCATTTCTTTACTTCCGCCTTTCTTCTTCATTTCTTGCCCTACATCCGTAAGTAAAAGCTGGGTCCTCCACAGACTTGACTGTCCAGTGGATCCAGCTTCTGTCTATTTTCTTCCTCCATGTGTAGTTTTTCTCTCTTCCTTTTCCCTCATCTCATCTCCTTCCTCACTCTTCCCTCCCCTCCATCCATGTCCAGCAACCCTCCTCTCCCCTCCATCCATCCACCATGTCCAGCAACCCTCCTCTCCCCTCCCCTCTCCCATGTCCAGCAACCCTCCACAAACGTTATTTGTGTCAGAGGCCCCTTAGGCAGATTTCACTGGGTGGCACTACAGTCCTAAAAGATTCAGATGCCTCACCATGACCCCATAGGTGCCCTGCCATATGACTAGCTAGGGTGCTGCAACTCCGGCAGTCCTGAATGGTCAAACACACCAGTATCTAAAGGTCATGTTTATCATCATGTCTCATAATTCTGCCTTTTCTCAGGCATCCCACTGTGACAACAGTTTGTAATCAAAGAACAATTCAAAATGGAGCATACATTGCTACAGGAATTAAGAAAAATAACTAGAGGGAGAGAAAATGGGTACATCATGGCAAAAAGGTACCGGGAGGGGGTGTCTGCTCCCACATCAACTCTTTTTTTTCTCAATCCTACCCAAATTCCACTAGCCCTCATCCATCTCGCCAATCACTTGACGCCACCGACCTGCCTCTTCTCATTCAAACAGTAACAACCAGACCTTTTTTTCCTGCAGTTACCTGTCATGCACCACTCTACATTCCTCCCTCAGCCACCCCCCCCCCCCGCCCTCTGCATCCCTGTCTTTACCAGTTTCCTGTTCCAGCAGCCAGAGCTGCTGCCCAGCCACTATTCTCATTTCCAGCAGTACAAAACCAGCTCAGCACTTTCCTAATGAAAAACTACAGGATGTACCTAGTATAGGGCAGTGGGAATATATATATATTCTTTCCTAAACATATAGGGAGAGCAAGCATTTTAGAAAAATACATGTATGCAATAAGAGCAGCATCACTCAGTGCCTGATACATTTAAGCACTGATACTTATACATGTATATGGTGGTTTAAGTACTAGCACTTAGACCTATAAGCATCATATTCCACAAAATTCCATTTATTAAAGAACCCAATTTAGGAGTCAAGCTCTTAAAAGCAGGTTTAAAAATGTACCTGGTTTCTTTGAGGCGTGGGTTCTGGGGTGGTCCGGGTTTGCAGGCAGGTTAGAGCAGAAGAGGCTGTTGTGGCTGAAAGATGCCCCAGTTGTTAGAGGCCCAGTGATTTGAGTTCTGGGGCAGCATCAGGGCTGGCAAGGCTGCTGGTGTGGAGATCAGTGACGGGGAGGAGAGTGAGTGCTGGACAGGAGCAGAGACAGAGGTGTCAGGCTGCATTGACACGGTGGCAGAGGGGTTCCAGGCTGAAAACATGCGTGGTTTCTTGCACATGTGCTGGAGTGTGAGTGGCCTCTGCTGAGCATATGCACTTTTCCCTGCACATGTGCTGAAGGAGTCTAGATTGAGGCTGAGGGAAACCGGCCCAAGTTAGAGAGCTGAGCCAGTGACGAAACTTGTGCTCTGATTTATCCTCATTTAAGAAATAAATGGGTGAAAGGTTAGGTAAATAAACATGCTAGTGGCACTGGAAGTAAAGGAGTTACAGAAAACTCTTGAATGCTTAAGGATAACGTGCTCAAAGGCTAGAGCACTTTTATTTTGCTGGTTACATAGAGGCTCATGACTCAGATAGCAGAATCTGCTCAAAGAGATGATATTCAATAATTATAGGTTTATGTACAGCTACCAAGCACATGTTTAGATAATGTAGCACTGAGAGCAGCAGTCATTCAAGAAAATTAAAAGGTGAGGCTGCAGTACTATCAGGACGCAAGCACTGAAAATGTTTGTCTGTGTTCTCATCCCCAGCACAGGGCTAGGAAGCACATCTGGGAGCATGAGCAAAGTGGATGCCTCTGACTCTGGAAGCAGTGCGGCTGTCAGCTGGCTCGGAGGCTGAATGCACTCTGCAGGGTCTCTGCTTCCCAGGGCTGAACGCAGCCTTCGACTTGAGCACAGGGAGGCTTGAGAAACCTGTGTCTTCTCGCAGCACGTGAAGAAAGACTTCATGATCTGAACGGGGAGCAGCTTTTTTTCTTGGTTCCACTTCCTAGTTATGGCGGGGCACTTGGCTCCTTGTGTCATTGAAGCTGTGACCTTTTCTGCCGCCGCCCACCCCCCGCTGAGCCTGCCCTCTCAGCTCCCCGACTTTCCTGCAGTGGGTGCCCGGCGTTTAAACCTTTTTAAGTTGCAGTGACGGCTCACCTCCGCTCCAGTCTTTCCCTTCTCGCTTCTCGCTCAGTGTCCCACCCTCGCGGAAACAGGAAATACCTCATCAGAGGAAGGCGGGACACTGAGCAAGAAGCGAGAAGGGAAAGACTGGAGCCGAGGTGAGCCGTCGCTGCAACTTAAAAAGGTTTAAATGCTGGGCGGCCACTGCAGAAAGGTCGGGGAGCTGAGGTCGGGTTCAGCAGGGGGGTTGGGCGGTGGCGGAAAAGGCTGGCGAGGAAAGGTCACAGCTTGGCTGGGGAGGCTTAGCCTCCCCAAGCCTTTTATACGGGGCGCCTATGCACATACAAGCTCATACATTCCATAAAGGGTACAGGAAAAAATGTACAAATGAAATTTCAAGAGCGAACATAAACCTGATAGCCTACATAATAGCATTTATCTCACTGGGAGGCAGTTAAAGGTTTTTCCACACTTTCTTGTGCCTCAATAAATTGTAACAATTTTAAGGGTTCAAAAAAGACAGTTATTTTCGTTCAATGACACCAGACATCTACATGGAAATTTTAGTTTTAAAACCACTCCAAGCATAGTATATTTAGAAAATCAAAGTCTTAGGAACAACCTGAGATTTATAAATTTCCCCAAATCTCCTTTAAATTGCTCCTTTGGACATGTTGAGAAAATATTTGCTGGAGGTACTGGGAATCCCAGCGGCAGCTTTTCCACCTGTCGCTAGGGCCCAGTACATAACTGGAATAAAGAATAAAGTTGGACAACCTCAGGCTGCACCGGACTTAGATTTGACCCATTTCCTTGAAAGCTCCTTGGATATAGTGACTGAAAGGACTACGCTACTAGTTACCTTTGCATTAGAAATGGACAGAAACAACATTTTTCGGATCTATTTTCGCCATATAAATACGGAATTCCTGGGTTCAAGAGTCCAGATTTTTCCAGATTTGGCTAGAAACACAGAAAAAAAAGAAGAGAATTCCTGTCTTATAAGGCAAGAACTCTCAAGCTTGGAGCGGTTTTCCATCTTTTTCTTTTAATACGAACAGAACATGGGCAGCCGTTAGTAAATGCACGCTGTCCAATTGGCTTTCGGACTGCGTTAATAGTCTTTGCCCTGGCCAGGCTGACTCTGGAGAGTCATGTTATGGCTCATTCTCGGCTGTAGCTACACCAGATAGACCAAGTTCTCCGTTTCCATGTAAATTTAGTACTGTAGTCGATCTCTGAAAGATTTTTGATCAGATTTGCAGAACTGTTTTGTGGGCTTCTGTCTGCACATTCCCATGTCACTTCTACCTTCGGTGAAGTACACTGTGACAGCCGGTTTTGATGGCCACTTCTGCAGAATTTGATTGGTGTTAAGAATCCAACACCCTCTCCTATGCCTTTTTTCTTGTATCCTAGGCTCCACCTTCACTTCCAATATGTACGTAGTTTCTGATTGCAAACAAAAGGAAGTGAGGCAACAAAAGATGGATTCCAAAGATGTAATGTAGTACCTTTTAATAATTTCAATAATACATCAATGCATCACACATCCACTTATGATCTCTCATCCCCCCTAATTCCACATTACTCATACATATACTTACAGAAATATGTACACCATGTGCCTCTGTGTCTTAACACTGCCCTTAAGCTTCCCATTGTCTCCTCCCAAAGTCTCAATGTTGATGTCCCATTGTGATATTCCTAATGATAATTCGATTATCTCGCATAACTTGTACAATGTAACCCATAACCAATTTGTAACAACTGTATTCTCATTATTCATATCTTATTGTAAGCCACATTGAGCCCGCAAAGAGGTGGGAAAATGTGGGATACAAATGCAAACAATAAATAAATACAGTGGTGGAAATAAGTATTTGATCCCTTGCTGATTTTGTAAGTTTGCCCACTGACAAAGACATGAGCAGCCCATAATTGAAGGGTAGGTTATTGGTAACAGTGAGAGATAGCACATCACAAATTAAATCCGGAAAATCACATTGTGGAAAGTATATGAATTTATTTGCATTCTGCAGAGGGAAATAAGTATTTAATCCCTCTGGCAAACAAGACCTAATACTTGGTGGCAAAACCCTTGTTGGCAAGCACAGCGGTCAGACGTCTTCTGTAGTTGATGATGAGGTTTGCACACATGTCAGGAGGCATTTTGGTCCACTCCTCTTTGCAGATCATCTCTAAATCATTAAGAGTTCTGGGCTGTCGCTTGGCAACTCGCAGCTTCAGCTCCCTCCATAAGTTTTCAATGGGATTAAGGTCTGGTGACTGGCTAGGCCACTCCATGACCCTAATGTGCTTCTTCCTGAGCCACTCCTTTGTTGCCTTGGCTGTATGTTTTGGGTCATTGTCGTGCTGGAAGACCCAGCCACGACCCATTTTTAAGGCCCTGGCGGAGGGAAGGAGGTTGTCACTCAGAATTGTACGGTACATGGCCCATCCATTCTCCCATTGATGCGGTGAAGTAGTCCTGTGCCCTTAGCAGAGAAACACCCCCAAACATAACATTTCCACCTCCATGCTTGACAGTGGGGACGGTGTTCTTTGGGTCATAGGCAGCATTTCTCTTCCTCCAAACACGGCGAGTTGAGTTCATGCCAAAGAGCTCAATTTTTGTCTCATCTGACCACAGCACCTTCTCCCAATCACTCTCGGCATCATCCAGGTGTTCACTGGCAAACTTCAGACGGGCCGTCACATGTGCCTTCCGGAGCAGGGGGACCTTGCGGGCACTGCAGGATTGCAATCCGTTATGTCGTAATGTGTTACCAATGGTTTTCGTGGTGATAGTGGTCCCAGCTGCCTTGAGATCATTGACAAGTTCCCCCCTTGTAGTTGTAGGCTGATTTCTAACCTTCCTCATGATCAAGGATACCCCACGAGGTGAGATTTTGCGAGGAGCCCCAGATCTTTGTCGATTGACAGTCATTTTGTACTTCTTCCATTTTCTTACTATGGCACCAACAGTTGTCTCCTTCTCGCCCAGCGTCTTACTGATGGTTTTGTAGCCCATTCCAGCCTTGTGCAGGTGTATGATCTTGTCCCTGACATCCTTAGACAGCTCCTTGCTCTTGGCCATTTTGTAGAGGTTAGAGTCTGACTGATTCACTGAGTCTGTGGACAGGTGTCTTTCATACAGGTGACCATTGCCGACAGCTGTCTGTCATGCAGGTAACGAGTTGATTTGGAGCATCTACCTGGTCTGTAGGGGCCAGATCTCTTACTGGTTGGTGGGGGATCAAATACTTATTTCCCTCTGCAGAATGCAAATAAATTCATACACTTTCCACAATGTGATTTTCCGGATTTAATTTGTGATGTGCTATCTCTCACTGTTACCAATAACCTACCCTTCAATTATGGGCTGCTCATGTCTTTGTCAGTGGGCAAACTTACAAAATCAGCAAGGGATCAAATACTTATTTCCACCACTGTAAATATCAACAAGGCCAATCGCCTAATGTCTGACTTGACATGGCTGTGTTTTGGTGTGTGTACCTGTGTAAGGAGTCAAAAGAACCTTGAAAAAAAAATAAAGATGCTACATTATATGTTTGAAAGCCTTGTCTTTTGTTGTCTGTTCTTTTTGTTTGTCATAGTTTGTTCATTTTTCCAGAGACTCATTGCGAGTTTCTCTTCGCCTCATGTTGTTGCTCTCGGTAGCCTGGTAGCTAGGGATTTCCACATGTGAGAAACAGTGGCCTGCTTGTCCTCGGAGAAAGCAAAATTACTTACCTGTAGGTGTTTTCCAAAGACAGCAGGACATGTATTCTCACATCCCCTAATACCTTCCCTTGGAGTTGTATTCCTTCAGCTATAGTTTTGTACTTATAGTCCTGTGCTTGCGCATTGGGTGGGAAGGCACTTGCGCATGCATGATTGGATACTGCCAAAAACCTCTTAAAGATGTGCTGGGCATCATCCACATTGGGCTCCGTCGATGATGTCACCCTTATGTGCGAATACATGTCCTGCTGTCCTCTGAGAACACCTGTTTACAGTAACTTCACTATCTAGAAGGAGCAGAGAGGTCAGTGCACTTAACCATTCGGATTTTGCAGGTGCTAGCATTGCTAAGTTCATTGTATCCAAACAGGAAATTTACGAGATATGGGTGATAATTAAAACATTTTTAAATACAAGCAGAATGTATTATAAACCTCATTTAGAATTTGGACTGAACTTTATATTGGCCTGAGTAATGAGACTTTTTGCACAAGAAATTTTTTGTTAGACTGATCAGATGAATGTGTGGAGATTTTGTGATGTAGGGAAGGCAGTGTAGAGAAAATGTGAATAAACTATATTAAGGGCCCTGTTTACTAAGGCACGTTAGCGTTTTTAATGCTCCTACAATTAGTACGAGCGTTAACCGTGTAGGTCCCTATAGGGATATCGTAGGCGCATACATGGTTAACGTACATGAAAGATGCTAACACACCTATAACACTGCTTAGTAAACAGGGCCCTAAAGGTCTTACCTATTGAGCAAAATAAGCATGGAACCCTGAAGACTGATTTAATAGATTGAAAAAACAAATGACTGGCAGATGAATCAGAGGATTCCAGCCCATATAGCTTTTTTTTTTTTTTAAGTTGCAGGGGTCAGTGTACTTAAGCCTCCTTTTACTAAGCTGCGCTAAAAAGTGACCTTAGCATGTCCTAATGTGGGTATTTCCCACATGCTAAGACTATTTTTAGCACAGCCATGGCCATGCACTAACGTTGCCATGTGAGCACTTACCAATGCCTATTTTATAGGTGTTACCGCCTATAAAATAGGCATTGGTAAGTGCCATGGCTGTGCTTACATGCTAAACCTGCACTAATCAGCAAATGATAATACTAATGCTAACTGATTAGTGCAGAAACGCCCAATCTCTGTCCCTAGACACACCCCCTCTGTGAACATTTCTTTTAGTGTGCAGTTTGTGCAAGCAGACTGCAAAATTACCATGGAACACCTCAGCGTATCCCTCAGTAAGCCATTTTCAGCTGCAGTAAGCATGCACTAGTGCTTACTGCAGCTTAGTAAAACAACCCCATAGTGATTTAACTTGGCAAGGTTTCCCCTGCCCAGCTAAACCACTTGGGGCCAGCTAATATCTGATATTTAATGGCACTGAACTGGGTAGTGCTGCAGAACATCAGCACAGACACCTCACCTGTATTATTCTGCTTAGTGCTAGGGCTATTTGGGAGTGAAATCTGATTGGAGCCAGCCATTATCTGGGTATCAGCAATATTCAGTGCCAGTTTCTGGATTGCTAAGAGGGTGGATAGGACCACATGAAAAGCAGTCCTATCTTTGCCTTGTAAGTTATCTGGGCACCAGCACTGAATATTGGCTAGTACCCAGATAACTTCCAGTGGTGACTTGAAGAGTCCTATTGTCTTCTTCCCTCTCAGCCCCCACCAACCGAATCCAGTTTAACCCCCCCCCCCCCTCCCCAAGATCCTTTTTGCCCTAACACAGATACCTCTCGTGCACCCCCTGTAGGCCCTCTGAGCGTAACTTTCAAATCCCTGGTGATCTAGGGTGTAAGGGGCAGGAGCAACCCCCACTTGTTTGTTTTCATTGTGGCTTCAGATTCAAAATGGATGCTGAGACCTCTAGCAGTAGCTTAACTGATGATAGAGGTTGCAACAGCAATTTTAAATCTGGGTATGATGTGCAAAGAGCTCCTAGCACTCGGGGAATGAGTCCAATTTCTGCAGGCTAGTATAGCAGACTTGGAGGAGCTGAGGCAGACAGAGAGGCTTATAGAGGAAGCCTACAGGAATAGACTCCATCTTAACCAGGGTGGGACCAGACTGCTGGCATCGGCATTTAAAAAGGAGATAGAGCAGCTTTTAAACTAGAAACTGGGGGAAGGCCGACAGTTGCTCAAAAGCGCATGGTTCAGAATAAGGTATCTTTCAAAGATACCACCAAAACGGAAGATAGGGCGTCCTGATAGCGAGGTTGCAATAGAGAGCATCTTGTAAATCTGCTTTTTATTTAAAGACACCTGATCTATAAATAAAAAGCAGACAGATTTTCAAGATTGCATATTACCACTGTCAACTGCTGAGCAAGATATAAATAGGAACAACAAACATAGTTTGAAATATCTATATGCAAATGCTAGAAGTCTAAGAAATAAAATAGGAGAGTTAGAATATATTGTAAATGAAAAAAATAGATATAATAGGCATTTGAGACCTGGTGGAAGGAGGATAACCAGTGGTATATTGTCATACCAGGATACAAATTATATCACAGTGATAGGGTTGATCGAATTGGTGGAGGAGTAGCATTATGTGTTAAGGAGGGCCTTGAATCGAATAGACTAAAAATTCTACAGGACACAAAACACATCTTGGAATCTGTATGGATTGAAATCCCATGTGTAAAGGGGAAAAAGATAGTCATAGGAGTGTACTACCATCCACCTGGCCAGAATGAACAGACAGATGTAGAAATGTTATCAGAAATTTAGGGAGGCTAACAAACATGGGAACACGATAATAATGGATGATTTCAATCACCCTGATATTGACTGGGTAAATGTAACATCAGAGCATGCTATAGAGGTGAAATTCCTTGATGGAATCGAGGATTGCTTTATGGAGCAGCTGGTTCAAGAGCCAACAAGAAGAGGAACAATTCTAGACTGAGTCCTTAGTGGCGTGAATGATCTGGTGCAGGAGGTAACGATGCTGGGGCCAAATGATAACAGTGGCCGTAACATGACCAAATTTGATATGATCTCTGGAGTAAGTACACACAGGAAATCCAGTACATTAGCATCTAAGTTTCAAACAGGAGACCATGATAAAATGAAGAGTGGTCAAAAAAAAAAGGAGCAGCTGCAAAGGTAAAAAATTACATCAAGTGTGGATGCTATTCAAGAATACTGTCCTGAAAGCCCAGATGAGTTGTAATCCATGAATTAAAAGAGAGGAAGGAATGCAGGCCAATGAGAGTCAAAATGGTTAAAAAGTGAGGTGAAGGAAGCTGTTAGAGCTAACAGAAATTCTTCAGAAAATGGAAGAAGGATCCAACTTTAAATAATAGGAAACAGCATAAGGAATGGCAAGTCGACTGCAAAGAGAGTCTTTGAAAAGAAGATTGTATTGGAGGCAAAAATGCATAGTAAATTTTTTTTTTTTAGGTATATTAGAAGCAAGAAGCCAGTAAAGATCAGTTGGACTGCTAGATGACAAAGGGGTTAAAAGGGATGCTTTGAAGGCAAGGCCTTAGCGGAGAGGTTAAATGAATTCTTTGCTTCGGTTTTCACCGGGGAAGATGTGGGAGAGATACCAGTGCCGGAAATAGTATTCACTGCTGATGAGAAACTGAATCAAATCTCTGTAAGCTGGAAGACATAATGGGTCAATTTGACAAACTGAAGAATAGCAAATCGCCTGGACTGTTTGGTGTATACCAGCGTACTGATAGAATTGAAAAGTGAACTTGCAGAGCTATTAGTAATATGTAATTTATCTGTAAAATTGGGCATTACCATAAGATTGGAGGTTGGCCAATGTAACGCTAATTTTTTAAAAGGTTTCCAGAGGTGATCTGGGAAATTTATAAACCGATGAGCCTGGTGTCGGTGCCAGACAAATTGGTAGACCAATTATAAAGGTCAAAATTACAGAGCATATACATAAGCATGGATTAATGAGACAAAGCCAACATAGATTTAGTCAAGGGAAATCTTGCCTTACCAATCAACTACATTTCTTTGAAGGGGTGAATAAACACATGGATAAAAGTGAGTTGGTCAATATTGTGTATGTGGATTTCAAAAGGTATTTGACAAAGTACCTCATGAAAGACTCATGAGTAAATTAGAAAGTTGTGGGATAGGAGGTAATATAGTACTGTGGATTAAAATTTGAAAGTAGAATACTTCGGAGTCAGAGGTAACGTTCTTAGTTGGTTTAGAGGCTTCCTGACCACAAGATCTTACCAAGTGATATCTAACTCAAATACGTCAGCTCCATGGACACCTGAATGTGGTCCCTCAAGGATCTCCCCTCTCGCCAACCCTCTTCAACCTAATGATGACACCCTTAGCCAGGTTACTATCCAATCAGGACCTCAATCCATACATATATGCAGATGACGTCACAATGTACATCCCGTTCAAACATGATTTAAAGGAAATCACCAATGACATCAACCAAAGTTTCCAAATCATGCATTCGTGGGCGGATGCATTTCAATTGAAACTTAATGCAGAAAAAACACAATGTCTTATACTTCACAATATAACACAAGTACATTTACTACTATAACCACACCAAACTTTACCCTTCCTGTCTCAGACACCATGAAAATTCTTGGAGTTACCATCGATCGAAATCTTACACTTGAAAGTCATGTGAAGAATACAACTAAGAAGATGTTCCATTCAATGTGGAAACTCAAAAGAGTAAAACCCTTCTTCCCAAGGAACATCTTTCGCAACCTGGTACAGTCAATGTTGTTGTCATCTAGATTACTGCAATGCACTCTATGCTGGCTGTAAAGAGCAAATCATCAAGAAACTTCAAACAGTCCAGAACACTGCAGCCAGACTCATATTTGGAGAAACAAAATGCGAAAGTGCAAAACCCCTAAGAGAAAAACTACACTGGCTTCCTCTCAAAGAACGTATCATGTTCAAGGTCTGCACTGTAGTTCATAAAATCATTCACGGAGACGCCCTGGCCTATATGTCAGACCTTGTTGACCTGCCACCCAGGAATGCTAAAAGATCAGCCTGCACATTCCTTAATCTTCACTTCCCCAGCTGTAGAGGACTAAAATACAGACTAATACATGCGTCTAGCTTTTCCTACATGAGCACGCACTTGTGGAATGCACTGCCACTTAAAAACAATTTACGAACGAATTAACTTTCATAAATCTCTGAAGACCTGTCTCTTCAACAAGGCATACCACAATGATCAATAACTGAAATTGTAACACATCACCACTCTACCTTATATTCTGAATGTTTTCTTACTATATCTGTTTGCTTAATTCAATTATATCATTCATTTCTCTATGTAACGCCAATTGTATCTTTTACTCTGGAATGGCGAATGCCATGACGGAACATTGTAAGCCACATTGAGCCTGCAAATAGGTGGGAAAATGTGGGATACAAATGCAACAAATAAATAAATAAATGGTCAGTGTTCTAAATGGAGAAGGGAAGATGGTGGGGTTTCCCAGGGGTATGTTCCGGTACCACTGCTTTTTAACATATTTATAAATGATCTAGAGATGGGAATAACTAGTGAGGTAATTAAATTTGCTGCTGACAGTTATTCAGTGTTTTTAAACTGCAAGAGGACCTTACGAGACTGGGAATCCAAATGGCAGATGATGTTTAATTTTTTAAGATTTATTTACTGCTTTTTTAAAGGAATTCATTTATGGTGATGTACAGTAAGAATAAATCAAACATGAGCAATAGGCAATTACAGCAGTAAATATTCAAATACAAAGTATGGCATAGCATACTAGTTACAATGTTAACACAATATGTAATAGAACATTTTAATTGACAGTGAAGGGTATAAACAAAGGTGGAACATAAAGATAAGAGAGTAAGAAGAGTTAGAAAGTAAGGTGACTAAAGAAAGTTACACATGAGGTCAGAGTGATGGTTAAATATTATTTCAGCTAGGGTAGGAGTGGATAAGCATGTCCTTCTGAAGTATGTGCAGCCTGTGTCACGCCTTGTGAGTGAGACTAATAGATTAGTCATTTCTTCCATTAAAGACTTGGTTGAAGAGCCAAGCTTTCACCTGCGTCCTGAAGTAGAGATAGTCTTGTGTTAAACGGAGCCTTTCAGGTAGTGCATTCCAGAGTGAGGGGGCTACTTCGGATAAGGCTCGCTTTTGGGTATCACATCGTTTTCGAGAAGGTGTGGTTAGTGATAGTCCTGAGAGGACCTTAGGTGTCCTTGGTGGTGTGTAGAGATCATTCTATTCTTCAGTACTCAAGGCCATTTCCTTTAAGGACCTTGAAGATCAGACACTAGAGGCAGATGCAGCAACCAAACGTAAAAAAATCTAAATCGTTAAAGTCCCTAACGATTTTAAATAACGAAACATGCACCAAAAAAAAAAGTCACACATGCTGAGATTGGTATTGAAACGTACAATGTATCAAAGAATCACAATACACATCGTTAATCGGCCCCCAAATCATGCGCAGAGCAGCCAAGCTTATGTTTAGCTGGCTCTGCGCATAGCCACAAACAGTCAAAACACAGTCAAATCACAAGCACATGGCTCCCAAATCCAAAGGACGTCAGAAAACACATAAAAAAAGCCCAGTCTTCCATTCTCTAAACAAACAGATTCATCGCAAGCAGCAAAACAGCGGCTTCAAAATCCCGAGGCTTCTCCGTTCACACAGTGGCAGCATTGTTAAAAGCAGTTCTGAGATCCTCGCACCCCAGTCCCACAGAAGCACAAAACAGACAATTTAAACATTTTAGAGGAGGAAATACCTGCTTTGGGTTCTGGAGAGAAGGGGGTCTTCCTAAATTCACTGCCCAAGTCAAACTGCAAGAAGGCACGATCCGGCCTTGCCCCCCGCTGCTCCCCACTTTCCGCCGCTCCCCCCACCCCGAAAAGCAAACTTCTAGAAGCCCCTGCCCCCCTCCCTTCCTCACTACTCTCTCACCTCAGCTCCGCCTCCCGACATCCTCCGTCTGTGCCCCGCCCCCTTTTGGGGTCGTCGCCGCCATTCCCCTCCTCCATTGGGCCCCCCTTCCTCTTACCGGGCCCGTGCAGCGCCTCTCTCCTCTGTCCGAAGGCGCTGCACGGGCAAGAAGAAAGCTGAATCAGCTGATGCCTGCCTTCGCGATGGCGCGTCTTTCTCCTGCTGCGCCCGCCCCTGTCTGACGTCAGTAACCTACGTAGGTTACTGACGTCAGACAGGGGCGGGCCCAGGAGGAGAAAGACGCTCTATCGAAGCTAGGCGAAGGCAGGCATCAGCTGATTCAGCTTTCTTCTTGCCCGTGCAGCGCCTTCGGACAGAGGAGAGAGGCGCTGCACGGGCCCGGTAAGAGGAAGGGGGGCCCGATGGAGGAGGGGAATGGCGGCGACGACCCCAAAAGGGGGCGGGGCACAGACGGAGGATGTCGGGAGGCGGAGCTGAGGTGAGAGTAGTGAGGAAGGGAGGGGGCAGGGGCTTCTAGAAGTTTGCTTTTTCGGGGTGGGGGGAGCGGCGGAAAGTGGGGAGCAGCGGGGGGCAAGGCCGTCCGTACAGGACGCTCCTGATGAGCGCCCTTGCCCCCTCCCGATCCTTTTTTTATTTTTATTTTTTATGTGTTTTCTGACGTCCTTTGAGCCAATCACAGCGCTTTTAGCTCTGCTAATGCGCTGGGATTGGCTCAAAGTTTGTTTGTTTTTTCACTTAATGATTTTTCCTGGCACAGAGCTGTCCTAACGAGAGGTCCAGACCTCTCGTTAGTTTTCCTGCCTTTTTCCTGCGTAAAAGCAATCGGAAAAGGTTAGTGCATGTCGTTTCAATGGGGTTTTCACACTAATTGCTCATCTCCATTCCGTTTTCGTTAGCTGCTACTGTCGTCGGAAAATAGGCTTAAGTGCATGGAAAGGATAGGAAATTCTTCCCTGAGGGCTCATTTAACGATGAAAAACGTTTAGTGCATCTACCTCATAGAGAGGCAGATGCAGCAACCAAACGTAAAAAAATCTAAATCGTTAAAGTCCCTAACGATTTTAAAATAACGAAAAATGCACCAAAAAAAAAAGTCACACATGCTGAGATCGGTATTGAAACGTACAATGTATCAAAGAATCACAATACACATCGTTAATCGGCCCCCAAATCAGGCGCAGAGCAGCCAAGCGTTATGTTAGCTGCTCTGCGCATGCCACAAACAGTCAAAACACAGTCAAATCACAAGCACATGGCTCCCAAATCAAAATAAAAATAAAAAAAGGATCGGGGGGGGGCAAGGGCGCTCATCAGGAGCGTCCTGTACGGACGGCCTTGCCCCCCCCCCCCCGCTGCTCCCCACTTTCCGCCGCTCCCCCCACCCCGAAAAAGCAAAATTCAAGCAGCCCCTGCCCCCCTCCCTTCCTCACTACTCTCACCTCAGCTCCGCCTCCCGACATCCTCCGTCCTGTGCCCCGCCCCCTTTTGGGGTCGTCGCCGCCATTCCCCTCCTCCATCGGGCCCCCCTCCCTCTTACCGGGCCCGTGCAGCGCCTCTCTCCTCTGTCCGAAGGCGCTGCACGGGCAAGAAGAAAGCCTGATGCCTGCCTTTGCCCAGCTTCGATGGCGCGTCTTTCTCCTGCTGGGCCCGCCCCTTTCTGACGTCGGTAACCTACGTAGGTTACTGACGTCAGACAGGGGCGGGTGCAGCAGGAGAAAGACGCGCCATCGCGAAGGCAGGCATCAGCTGATTCAGCTTTCTTCTTGCCCGTGCAGCGCCTTCGGACAGAGGAGAGAGGCGCTGCACGGGCCCGGTAAGAGGAAGGGGGGCCCGATGGAGGAGGGGAATGGCGGCGACGACCCCAAAAGGGGGCGGGGCACGGACGGAGGATGTCGGGAGGCGGAGCTGAGGTGAGAGAGTAGTGAGGAAGGGAGGGGGGCAGGGGCTTCTAGAAGTTTGCTTTTTCGGGGTGGGGGAGCGGCGGAAAGTGGGGAGCAGCGGGGGGGGGGCAAGGCCGTCCGTACAGGACGCTCCTGATGAGCGCCCTTGCCCCCTCCCGATCCTTTTTTTATTTTATTTTTTTATGTGTTTTCTGAGGTCCTTTGGACCAATCACAGCGCTTTTAGCTCTGCTAATGCGCTGGGATTGACTCAAAGTTTGTTTATTTTTTCACTTAACACTTTTTCCTGGCACAGAGCTGTCCTAACGAGAGGTCCAGACCTCTCGTTAGTTTTCCTGCCTTTTTCCTGCGTAAAGGCAATCGGAAAAGTTTAGTGCATGTCGTTTCAATGGGGTTTTCACACTAATTGCTCATCTCCATTCCGTTTTCGTTAGCTGCTACTGTCGTCGGAAAATAGGCTTAAGTGCATGGAAAGGATAGGAAATTTCTCCCTGAGGGCTCATTAACGATGAAAAACGTTTAGTGCATCTACCTCAGAGTTTTAAATTTAGCCCTGTATTGTACTGGTAGCCAATGAAGTTTCTGCACAAATGGTTGTGATGTGGTCAGTCGCTTGCAACCTTCTATGAGTCTGCTGCAGCGCTCTGAATCAATTGGAGTAATCCAGTCTTGATATTATCATAGCATGTGCAACGGTATAAGATTTACCTCTTGATGTAAGGGAGAGAGGCAGCATAGCTGTCGCAAACAGTAGAAGCAGCTCTTGAAGGTGCTTGGATTTGGGGAATCAGAGTAAGTGTTGAATCTACTGCATTACCAAGGTTCCTGACTTGTGAAATGAGGGGGAGTTCGTACTTTCCAAGATTTTGATGTCAGGTGTGTATCCACTTGTGTTAGGGACCCAGAGAAGCTCGGTTTTACTTGGGTTCAGGCAAAATTTGTTGTGTTTAGCCCATTCTTGAATTGATGTTAGGTAATCAGTTTATTCAAGGCTGTAGGTAAATCAGGTTCAGTGGGTATAAGTAACTGCACATCATCCGCGTAGATTTAGAACTGAGTGTCCATTGACCAAATCAGCTCAGCTAGTGGCTATTGAACAGAATAGGTGACAATATCGATCTTTGTGGTACCCCGCAGGTCAGTGCCCATGGTGGCGATGAGTTACTGCCAAACATTATGGATTGTTGCCTGTTTGATAGGTAGGATCTGAACCAGGTAAGTACTGTTCCATTGATACCTGTTTCTGTCAGTGATGCCAGCATGATATTATGGTCCACAGTGTCAAAAGCTGCTGAGAAATCTAGCAGTACTAACACCGAGGTGAATCCCCTCTCTCGCTTTCTGTGAAGATCATCTAGTAGGGATACGAGAACTGTTTCTGTTCCATAACCGGCCTGAATCCAGATTGACGTGGATCTAGCCAGTTTCTCTCTTCTAGTCAATCATTAAGTTAACACAGGTTTGTGTCCTATAAGTTTCACTAGAATGGGATGTTGGATACTGCCGGTAACTTTCAAGTGTGTCCTGATCAAGGTTGGGGAACTACTGCCCTTTTTAATGCTGTTGGTAGTTGCCCATTTAGAAAGAGAGGCGTTCACAATTTGGTGGCGCCTTCTTTGAGGCCCATACTTGCCTGCTGCACTATCTTGAGGGCAGGGGTTGAGGGAGAAGGTAGTTGGTTGAAGGTCTCTTTAGGATTTTGTTAAGGGCTCTCCTCGGGTCATTAGGTTAAAAGTGTCCCATCTGTCTCTGTCAGGAGGGGGTGAGTTTGTGCACTCCTGGTTAACTGATTGGAAACTGGGTGGGATTGCCTGTAAATCTTGGCGGAGACTTTTAATTTTGTTGGCAAGTATGCAGCAAATCATTGTAGTCAGTTTTGACTGGCAGACTGATTCTGTTGTAGGGGGTTGCAGTAGGCCTGTTTACTATACTGAATAACTGCAGTGGCAGCCTGTTGCAATGCATTGAGAGAAATATTGGATTTTGGCTGCTGTTAAGGCTTGGGGGTACTTTGTCATGTGCTTCCTATAGTGTTAGCCTGTGTGATGCCTGTGAGAACCCAAACTATAGCTATTGATACAAGATTCCACATTAGGAGGTCACCACCCAGGAAAAGGATCTAGATTCATCATTATGTTGAAGCCCTCTGTGCCGTGTGCAGCACCATTTAAGAAAGCAAATGGTGTGACCACACCTTGAATACTGTGTGCAGTTCTGATCATCGCATCTCAAAAAAGATATAGCGAAATTAGGAAAAGTATGAGGAAAGGCTAAAGCGGCTAGGGCTCTTCAGCTTGGAGAAGAGACCACTGATGGGAGATATGATCGAGGTCATTACATAAGTACATAAGTAATGCCACACTGGGAAAAGACCATGGGTCCATCGAGCCCAGCATCCTCTCCACGACAGCTGCCAATCCAGGCCAAGGGCACCTGGCGAGCTTCCCAAACGTACAAACACTCTATACATGTTATTCCTGGAATTGTGGATTTTTCCCAAGTCCATTCAGTAGTGGTCCATGGATGTCCTTTAGGAAACCGTTCTAACCCCTTCTTAAACTCTGCTAAGCTAACCGCCTTCACCATGTTCTCCGGCAAACGAATTCCAGAGTTTAATTATGCGTTGGGGTGAAGAAATATTTTCTCAGATTTGTTTTTAAATTTACTACACTGTAGTTTCATCGCATGCCCCCCCTAATACTAGTATTTTTGGAAAGCATGAACAGACGCTTCACATACACTGTTCCATTCCAACGTACCTCTATCAGGTCTCCCTCAGCTGTCTCTTCTCCAAGCTGAAAAGCCCTAGCCTCCTTAGTCTTTCTTCATAGGGAAGTCGTCCCATCCCCGCTATCATTTTTAGTCGCCCTTCGCTGCACCTTTTCTATTTGCTACTATCTCTTTCTTGAGATGCGGCAACCAGAATTGAGCACAATACTCAAGGTGCGGTCGCACCATGGAGTGGTACAACGGCATTATAACATCATCACACCTGTTTTCCATACCTTTCCTAATAATACCCAACATTCTATTCGCTTTCCTAGCCGCAGCAGCACACTGAGCAGAAGGTTTCAGTGTATTATCGACGACGACCAACAGATCCCTTTCTTGGTCCGTAAATCCTAACGTGGAACCTGCATGACATAGCTATAATTCGGGTTCTTTTTTCCCACATGCATCACCTTGCACTTGCTCACATTAACGTCATCTGCCATTTAGCCGCCCAGTCTCCCAGTCTTCTAAGGTTGCGAGTAACGACTTTGAATAACTTTGTGTCATCAGCAAATGTAATTACCTCGCTAGTTACTTCCCTCGCTAATCATTTATAAATATATTAAAAAGCAGCGGTCCTAGCACAGACCCCTGAGGAACTCCACTAACTACCCTTCTCCATTGTGAATATTGCCCAATTAACCCCACTCTCTGTTTCCTATCCTTCAACCAGTTTTTAATCCACAATAGGACATTTTCCTCCTATCCCATGACCATCCAATTTCCTCTGTAGCCTTTCATAAGGTACCTTGTCAAACGCCCTTTGAAAATCCAGATGCACAATATCAACTGGCTCCCCTTTGTTTACTCCTTCAAAGAATTGAAGTAAATTGGTCAGGCAAGATTTCCCCACACAAAAGCCGTGCTGACTTGGTCTCGGTAATCCATTGTCCTTGGATGTGCTCTGTAATTTTGTTTTTTGATAATAGCCTCTACCATTTTCCCCGGCACCGATGTCAGACTCACCGGTCTATAATTTCCCGGATCTCCCCTGGAACCTTTTAAAAAATTGGCGTTACATTGGCCCCCCTCCAATCTTCCGGTATCATGCTCGATTTTAAGGATAAAATGCATATCACTAGCAGTAGCTCCGCAAGCTCATTTTTCAGTTCTATCAGTACTCTAGGATGAATACCATCCGGTCCAGGAGATTTGCTACTCTTCAGTTTGCTGAACTGCCCTATTACGTCCTCCAGGTTTACCGTGAAGTCAGTAAGTTTCTCTGACTCGTCCGCTTGAAATACCATTTCCGACACCGGTATCCCACCCAATTCTTCCTCGGTGAAGACCGAAGCAAAGAATTCATTCAATCTCTCCGCTACGTCTTTATCTTCCTTGATCGTCCCTTTACCCCTCGGTCATCAAGCGACCCAACCGATTCTTTTGCTGGCTTCCTGCTTTTAATATACTGAAAAAATTTTTGGCTATGTTTTTTTGCCTCTAATGCTATCTTTTTTTCGTAATCCCTCTTAGCCTTCTTTATCTGCGCCTTGCATTTGCTTTGACACTCTGTATGCCACTTATTGTTATTTTCAGATGGGTCCTTCCATTTTCTGAAGGCATTTCTTTTAGCCCTAATAGCTTCCTTCACCTCACTTTTCAACCATGCCGGCTGTCCTTTGGACTCCGTCTTTCTTTTCTAATTTGCGGAATATGTTTGGTCTGGGCCTCCAGGATGGTATTGTTTGAACAGCGTCCATGCCTGTAAAATACTGAGTGAAGTTGAACGGGTAGACTGGAATTGCTTGTTTACAACTTTTTTCAAAATACTAGAACTGGGTGCACGCTATTTTTATTTATTTGTTACATTTGTACCCCACATTTCCCACCTATTTGCAGGCTCAATGTGGCTTACATAGTACCGTAAAGGCGTTCGCCAGTCGGTTGATAACAAATACAAGGTTGTATTGTGGTCAAATGAGGTAGGTGTGTGTCAGGGCACCGTGAAGGTCATATGGAATGAAGATTGTATATTGTCCAGTACGATCATTGGTTGAGCTGTGTTGCTGGATGTGGGGATTTACGTTGGATCAGTGAGGTAAGCCTTTTTGAAGAGGTTGGTTTTAGTGATTTTCTGAAGTTTAGGTGGTTATGGATTGTTTTTACAGCTTTCGGAGTCCATTCCATAATTGTGTGCTTACGTAGGAGAAGGTGGATGCGTAAGTTGTTTTGTATTTAAGTCCTTTTCAATTTGGGTAATAAAGTTTAGGTATGATCGTGATCCGATTCTGTTTCTGGTTGGTAGATCTGTGAGGTCTGTCGTGTATCCTGGGACTACGCCGTAGATAATTTTGTGGACAAAGGTACATATTTTGAAGATGATACAGTCTTTCACTGGGAGCCAGTGCAGCTTTTCTCGAAGGGGTTTAGCACTTCGAATCGGATTTACAAAATAGCCTGGCGCTGTGTTTTGGGCAGTCTGGAGTTTTTTTGCGAGTTCTTTACATCCCGCATAGATTGCGTTGCAGTAATCTGCATGGCTTAGGACCATTGATTGTTTTAGGTTTCGAAAGATTTCCCTTGGAAGAAAGGTTTTATTCATTTAAGTTTCCACATTGAGTAGAACTTTTCTTTATTACGGAGTTTACTTAGCGTTCAAGGGTAAGGTTGCAGTCGTGACACCGAGTATTTTTAGGCTGTCTGAGGTAGGGAGGGGTGTGTTCTAGGGTGTTTATGGTTGTGGTTGTACTTATGTTGAGATGAAGGGATGAGGCAGTGTGTTTTTTCAGTGTTCAGTTTGTTGGAATGAGTTGCCCAGGAGTTTATGATGTTCAGGCCGTCATGATTTCATTGGTTATTTCTGTCAAGTCATGACTGAAGGGGATGTAGATAGTGATGTCATCTGCATAGATGAATGGGTTGAGACATTGGTAGCAATGAAGCTACTAAGTAGTAAATTTAAAACAGGAGAAATATTTCTTCACTCAACTTGTAATTAAAGTCTGGAATTCATTTCCAGAGAATGTGGTAAAAGCAGCTTAGCAGGGTTTAAAAAAGGTTTGGATAATTTCCTAAAAGAAAAGTCCTTAAGCCATAATTAAGATGGACTTGGAAAAATCCACAGCTTATTTCTAGGATAAGCAGCATAAAATCTATTTTACTGTTCTGGGATCTTGCTGGGTACTTGTGACCTGAATTGGCCTCTTTTGCAAACAGGTTACTGGCATGTAGGACCTTCAGTCCTCTCCTAGTATGGCAATGCTTAGGTTCTTATGTTCCTGTCCCGTGCACCCTAGACCACCAGGGATTTGAAAGGTAGGCCTGGGGGTTCTATATAGGATGTAATAAAACTTGTGGAGGGAAGGAAGGGAGATTGGATTTGGGGAGGAGGAAATTTGATGTTAGCAAAGCCCTGCATAAATGTTTTTTGTGCCAGGACCCCCCCCCCCCCCCCCCCCCCCGCATAAGTACTGCTGGCTCCCTCCAATCCACATGGCTCAGCATTGAATAGCCTGGTCTAAATTAGCTGGTGATTGTAAGCATAAAAAACATTCACTGCTGCCTGCTGATATTTATTTCTCAAATTTAAGAAAATTAAATCATATGTTAATTGCAACAAATTTGTTCATGTACTTAGGGTATCAGAAGCATGGTCTAGTAAGTTATTGGGATAAGTACCTGGTATAATGTCTTGCATTGTATAATTGTATCTGTTGGTAGAATTTCTTGAAACTCAGTGGCGGCAGATTGATACTAGTTAATTGAAAATATTTTCTTTCTATACTAATTGTGTTTGTATAATTGATGTTTTGCAGATGGAAAAACTGGTGGATTCGTGGGATTTTAAGTTTAACTATGATTTCATTTTTTTTCCTAATCATCTATATGGGACCATTTATGCTGATTCTTCTAGTAAGTTTGTTTTAATTGAAATTTTATGAAGCTTGAATACTTATCTTTTGAAGAAACTTAATTTGTCTGCCTTAATATTCATAGGTAGGGACCTTCATTATCATTTTAAACCAGTTTTTATCTTATTTTCAAGCCATCTAAAGCTTCTAGCTGCTACACAGTGGAAATGCAGGTGTGCTAGGGTGCCTGCAGAATGAAGCAAGAGCCAGTAAATGTCACAGTTTTAATTAAGGAGGCATCCTTTCTCTTTACCACTCCGTGCTTTATCCCTATAGCAAACAGGAGTTGTTGGTGAGTAGCATTTTTTTTTACTTGTACTGCCTTCTTTGTGGACTTTGTTCTGCATTTGGAACCATGAGGACCTATGGTTTCACAAGACTTGCTGGCTCTGCATAGTTTGGCTGCAGAAGGAAGTCTACAGATGTGGAGGCAGCAGTAGGAAATTCTGCCCACCAAGCTCCCGTGGCTACATATGGGAGGAAATCAGAGAGGAGGTATATACTGTGGGAGAAAGGGATCAAAGGTTGAGGAGAATAGATGATTGTGCCAGCAAACAAAGGACTGGGGGAAGGGATGATTGTGTTGTGTGAAGGGGCTGAGGAGAGGAGGAGTTTGCTATAGGGTATGAGGGGGGAGAGATGATTGCCTGGCTTCAGGTTTTCAGAGTATACTCCCCTAACTGGAAGACATCCTTTTCCCACAGATTATTTCA
Organism: Microcaecilia unicolor; assembly: GCF_901765095.1. Classification (NCBI taxonomy): domain Eukaryota; kingdom Metazoa; phylum Chordata; class Amphibia; order Gymnophiona; family Siphonopidae; genus Microcaecilia; species Microcaecilia unicolor. The sequence continues at coordinate 393,698,490 of NC_044032.1, forward strand.
ATCATTTTTGTTAGTAGCTTTATGTAATAAATGTTGAGAAATGTCTTGGGAGAGGGGGGAAATTTAAAAAATGAAAATGAAGGTCCCTACTCAAGAGAGGAAACAAGTGAAATAACCATTTTTTAAAACTAACGTTCCAGAGGATTTGGTATTTTGTACTGTAGTAGTGTTAGGACTGGAGGTAAGATTGACTATCAGAAGAGATCAGGTACAAATATATATGAAGGTAATGGCCACCTAGAATTTGTGGTAATATGTATAGTTCTTATGTGAAGTATTCTGGATAGTTAATGAAGCATTATACTGCTTTACAAAAAATATTACAGGATTTCTTTAAGAAATATCCTTGTGATGCCGCTCATAGGATTAGAGCAGAATATTGAATTTCTATTAATTTGGCTTGCATAGGTGTGTGTCTTTCTATTATCACTCTAATTCCTTGTCTCTTGCAGCAGATGAATCCAGGAACTAGTGAGTTAAGTCCGCCTACCACAGGTCGAGATAGGGATAAACTAAAGGCAGTGATGCCAGAGGGCCAGCTCCTTCCTCAGTTAGTATGTCTATCTCAGTAGGTGGTGGATGGCTTTTTCTCCAGCTCCTGGGCCCAAGGCCTCTGAGGGTGTTCCTGAGCTGGGGGGGGGGGGGGGGTGGCGGCGGCGGACTGGTGGTGTCCCTTTTGGCAGCACATGAAGTTGCTGGGTCCCTGCTGCACCTCAAATTCCCTCTGAACAGGCTTTTGCTGTTCCTTTCCTTCCCTGTTTGTTTCTGCCTCCTCAAAAAAAAAAAAAAAAAAAAGAGAACCATAGAATTTATTTAAGAGAAACACAGAAGCACAGGGAAGTGTGTTTTTGCTGAGAGCGGGTTTGTGTTATAGCTGTCCGAGTCCTGTTTTCTGTTGCCTGCTTGTCTGAGCCTGCCTGAAAGTGGAGTCGGAGAGTTTTTTTTTTCTTCGGCTCAGCTTTCAGTTCCTGCGCTTTCCCGGTCCGGGGTAAGTCATGCTGGGGTTCCTGTTCGGGGACAGGTGATGGCAATGGCGGCGGTAAAATGCTGTTCCCGATGTGGGAAATGGCATTCAGCGGCGGGCCTTTGCAACGCGGGGCGCACTGATTTGGCAGGACTTGACGGAGCGGTGCCCCCCCCCCCTCCCCGAGAGCGTGCTTTCCCGCCCAGAGCCTGGTGATTCTTGCACCATTTTTGGAATCGGTCGCGGAGCCAGCTCTGGTAGTGGTTTTGGGCACTCCGCGGGTAGGGGAGTCGGGGGGCCGTCAGGCACTGTGGGCTGTGGTGCAGGTGCCATGGCTGCGACCTCCTCCATTGCGGGGGAGGGGTTTTTGCCAGAGTTTATTTTGCTACTCCATCAGATGTTTTGTTGAAAAGGGCCTTGCCCCCCTCTCACGCGACTGCGACAGCTTTGGCCTTTGATTCTCTCAGGGGGTCTGGGGGTAACCAAGAGATATAGAGGACCCTGAGGTTGCGGCTTCTCAGGCGGTCAACCCCAAGATGGCTAGTACCAGACGACCTTCTAAGGCCTTTCTGGTACATGAAGCTATTGAAGAGTTGATTTCGGCCCAGTGGGTGGATCCGTATTGGGGGCTGAAAGTAGCCAGGGCTATGGCCAGGCTGTATCCGGTTTCAGCGGACTGTTTAGAGCAGTTTGCTCTATCTAGGGTGGATGCCCTGGTGACGGTGGTCACTAAGAAGATTACTCTTCCAGTGGAAGGTGGTGTGGCACTTAAGGATATGCAAGACAGACGGCTAGAGGCCTCTTTAAAACGTGCCTTTGAGGTGGCCGCTTTGACACTTCAAGCTTCTGTTTGTAGTTCTTATGCGGCTGGAGCTTGTCTCAGTTGGCTACATTCTGTCATGGATTTGATTTTGGAGTCTGATATTCCGGGAACTCCTCAGATGTCGCTGATGGATATTGGGCTGGCGTACTTGGCGGATGCCTTGTATGATTTGGTCCGTGCTTCGGCCAAACTCATGGCCTTGACCGTTTCCTCTCGGCGGCTTCTGTGGCTCCGTCATTGGGCCGCAGATATGGCCTCTAAGCAACGGCTCATTAAATTGCCTTTCCGAGGGAAATTGCTTTTTGGGGAAGATCTGGAAAAGAGTGTTAAAGCTTTGGGGGATTCCAAATTTGTGTCTTCCGGAGGATAGACCCAAGTCTACTTCCAGGTAGGGAGCCTCGAGGTCACGTTTCAGAGAGACGCGACGGTATCGCCTGGGGCGCTCCAACGCAGCCTTTCAGCATCCTTGTTTTGGGCAGCGTTTTTCCTTTCGCAACGAGAAGCATCCGGCTGGACCCCCCCCCCCTCTCGTCAGGGGGCTCCTTCTTGGGCCTCCCAATGATGGGGCGCAGGTCCACTTGGGAGGAGAGCAGATCGGTGGTCAGCTTTCTCTGTTTCTTCCAGAGTGGGCCAGAATTACTTCAGACCAGTGGGTCCTCGATGTGGTGCGAGAAGGTTACAAGCTAGAATCGTGTGTATCGCAGGCCAGGAGGACAGCGGTTCTGCAGTGTTTGCGAGACCTGCTAAGGATAGGGGCTAACGTGCCTGTTCCTCCTCTTGAAAGGTGCACAGGTCAGTGCTCCATCTTCTTTCTGGTTCCAAAGAAGGGAGGGGCCTTTCGGCCTATTCTCGATCTTAGAAAAGTAAACCAGTTTTTGCGGGTTCATCACTTCCGCATGGAGACATTGACAGATATTGCTGCTGTTCAACCAGGCAAGTTTTTGATGGCTCTCGATGTGAGGGAAGCTTACCTGCACATTTCCCATTTGGCAGCCCCATCAGAGATTTCTCAGATTTGCGGTGCTTTCTCAGCACTTCCAGTTTCGGCCCTTCCTTTCAGAACGGCCGCTGCCCCACGCACTTTTTCCAAGGTCATGGTGGTGGTGGCGGCGTTCCTGCGGAAGGAGGGGATTAGAGTGCATCCATATCTCAACGACTGGCTGATTCGGGCGACGACAGCAGAGGAGAGTCAAGTGGTCGCCAACCGAGTGATTGCGGTGTTGCAATCCTTAGGTTGGGTGGTCAATATGGACAAGTCATCTGGTTCCTACTCAAGAGTCTGGTGTATCTTGGAGTGCAATTCGATACGAAGAGGAGGAAGGTGTTTCTCCCCGAGGGGCGAAGGATCAAATTGCTTTCTCAGGTATGGACCTTATTGAGTCGTCGCGCTCCCCAAGTGTGGGACTATGTTCAGCTCCTCGGTTCCATGACGGCGACCTTGGCTGTCATTTCATGGGCAAGAGCAGATGGTCGCCGTCGTCGCTGTATTATCAACGACGCCTTCCTTGGTCGAGCCGGGCCAGGGACAGTCTCGCGTGGTGGCTCCAGTCAGCCAATTTGGAGAAGGGTGTTTCTCTGACGTCTCCCAATTGGGTGATAGTCGTGACGGATGCCAGCCTTGCGGGCTGGGGAGCCCATTGTCTTCATTGAGTAGCCCAGGGATCGTGGACCCCTCTTGAGGCATCTTGGCCGATAAATTGTCTGGAGTTGCGAGGAGTCGTGAATGCACTGCGGAGTTTTTAGGACCTTCTGCAGGGGCAGGCGGTTCGTGTATTCTCGGACAACACCACGACGGTGGCCTACATCAATCGGCAGGGGGGCTCTCGAATTCCAGTCTTCCCTTGGCAGTGGAAGCATTTTGTCTTTTAGTATGGGCGGAAGCGCATGTTCAGAGTCTTTTGGCAGCTCACATTGCAGGTCAAGACAATGTTCAAGCAGATTTTCTCAGCCGGACTCTTTTGGACGCAGCGGAATGGATGCTGTCGGACTCTGCTTTTCGGCTGATCTGTCAACGTTGGGGAAGATCAGTAATGGATCTCATGGCCATGGCTTGCAATGCCAAAGTTCCCCAGTTCTTCAGCCATAAACGGCAGCCAAGATCCACAGGGTTGGACACTTTTCTCCAGCCATGGCCGGAACAACAGCTACTGTATGTTTTTCCTCTATGGCCTCTGATAGGTAGAGTTCTTGGCCGCATAGGGTGGCATCGGGGGCCGGTCGTTCTAGTGGCCCCAGACTGGCCCTGACGGCCGTGGTATGCGGATCTCGTTCGAGCACTCTCAGAGCCCCCATTGTGACTTCCAGCGACTCCCGATCTGCTGCATCTAAGGCCAGTTCAGATGGAAAATCCCTCCCGCTTTGGTCTTATGGCCTGGCTATTGAGAGGTGGCAGCTGAGGAAGAAGGGATTTTCAGGACCAGTCATTGCCACTCTTTTGGGGGCACGGAAGCAGTCTACTTCAGCAGCGTACGTGCGAGTATGGAAAGCTTTCTCGGCGTGGTGTGCTTTGCGTGCTGAATCGCCTTTTCGGGCGGACATTCCGGTTATTCTGGAGTTCCTTCAGGATGGTCTTCAAAAGGGATTGGCATATAATTCCCTTCGAGTGCAGGTGGCCACGCTAGCTTGTTTTAGGGGCAAACTGGACGGTTCCTCTTTAGCAGCTCACTCTGATGTGGTCCGTTTCCTATGCGGGGCTCTTTGGCTTCGGCCTGCTCTGCGGCAGCTGTGCCTGGTGTGGCATTTGAATGTGGTACTGCGAGCCCTCCAGGCCCCACCGTTTGAGGTTTCTGAGAAGGATCTAACATTTAAGACAGTGTTTTTGGTGGCCATTGCTTCGGCTAGGAGGATTTCTGAAATTCAGGCTTTGTCTTCCAGAGATCCTTTTTTGCAGTTTTCTGAAGCAGGGGTGTCGATGCGGACGGAGCTGTCATTTCTACCTAAAGTGGTTTCGGCTTTCCATGTCAGTCATGCGGTTTATCTTCCGTCTTTTCGAAGAGAGGATTATCCGGGGGAGTTTTGCGCTACGTTTCCTGGACGTGCGGAGAGCCTTGTTTCAGTACTTGCAGATCTCTAACTAGTTTCGATGCTCGGATCATCTCTTTGTGCTCTTGGGATCGAAAAGAGGTGAGGCGGCTTCTAAGGCTTCCATTGCTCGCTGGATTAGGGAAGCCATTGGAGCGGCGTATCTGCTACAAGGGCGGGCGTCTCCAGTAGCCATGCAAGTTTCCCAACACTGCCCTGCCAATGTACTTCTGCTGTGCTCTGGAGGTAGCACACTAAAAGTAGTGATGATGATTTTAGTCTTCTTATGTGTAATCACCTCTTGGCAGAAGCTGTTAACAGTTGTGCTAATTAGTGCCAAATTGTGATGGAAGTTTTCAGTGATATGGATGGTTTTCACTTTCAGATGGAACTTTTGCTACTGATTTTAACTTGATTTGTACCTAAAATGTAGAGATGAAAAGCATTTTAATTTGCCAGTTTCTGCAGGGGACTGAAATTGCAAGAAATATTAGGGATTTTTTTTTTTTCCCCAGTTACTCCAAACGGACACACCAGAGCAGTGTTTCTCAGAGGACAAGCAGCAGAGATGGGGGTGATGTCATTTGATGGAGCCCACACAGGAACCTTTTCTCCAGCACTTTCTTAAAGCTTTTGAGAAAATCTTACTCCAGTTGTGCTACTGTCAGCAGGACCCCATGGAGCTGAGTGGATGGGCTATTGCATTGCAGCTGCTTCAGCAGACTATTTCTATTTTGCTTAATCTTTTGGGTGTAAATCCTGTAGCTGTCATACATCTTTTATCCTGTCTTCCCCTTGGTAGATTTTACCAGCCTTTTATAAGCTTTCTTTTTCACGTTGGCTTGATATGGGCTTGGTTAGGCCTCGAGCGTGCGCCTGGGTGCTTCCCCCCCCCCCCCCCCCCCCCCCAGTATCAAGTTGTTTGATGATGCGGCTATTTTTCTAGACCCTCGGTGGCTTCAAAAGGTATTCCTGATGCACCAGAACCATATCTATTAAGGATACCCTTATTTGGTGACTGCAGTTCCTGGGACCTAACCCCCTCTTTGTATTTTATGTTCCTAAATGTCAGGGATTCATAGGAGAGAAAGCAGCTTGGAAAGTTTTTAGACATGAGTAAGATCAGCCCATCGGGTTGAAGAAACAAAAAGGGAAAAACAACCTTTGCACAAAAAGTCCCAAAACAATGGTGTTGCGTATAACTTTATTAATTGATATCAATGACTCAACATGGGCCGTGTTTTGGCCGTAAGGCCTGCTTCAGGAGTCATTACCAGATAATTACACAATGGTCTAATCCTGTGTACTGAGAATAAATAACTGCACCGGTATCTTATATCAAAAGATATCCTGCCTTTGATTAGCGCTGTGAACCAGCTCAATCGTCAGCACGGCTTGTGTTGAGTCATTGATACCAATTAGTAAAGTTCTGCACCACACCATTGTTTTGGGACTTTTGTTGTCACCTTTGCTGTTTGTGTGCTGCAAAGATCAATCCATCAATATTTGCCTCGGAAGCATTGGTCTCCATGGGTCCTGGAGCTCATTGGCATAGCAAGGGCGGGGCGGTGGGGGCGGTCCTCCCTGGGTGTCAGCAGATGGGGGGGGGGGGTGCTCCGCTCCCGCTGCTCCCACCCAAAGGGCTGCTGGCACTGCAGTCCCCACCTGCCTACCAGCTCCATCAAAAGACAGCCTTCTTCTCCTGCCACCACCCTGCCTTTTAAAAAAAAAATCTGTGAAGCAGCATCACAGGCAGCGTCTGCCCTGCCTGTAAAAGAAGCAAATCGCCTCGTCGTCGTTGGGCCTTCCCTCACTGTGTCCCGCCCTCTTCTGAGCTAACTTCTTATTTCTGCAAGGGCGGGACACAGTGAGGGAAGGCCCGATGACGACGAGGAGATTTGCTTCTTTTACAAGCAGGGCAGACGCGAGGCGCTGCCTGCGACGCCGCTTCACAGATTTTTTTTAAAAGGCAGGGTGGTGGCAGGAGAAGAGGGCTGTCTGTCGACGGAGCTGGTAGGCAGGTCGGGGGGGCTCAGATGGGAGAAAGGGGGGAGGGGTTCTCATATGGGAGAGGGGGTGGGGTGGGGGTTCTCAGATGGGAGAAGGGGGTGGGGTGGATAGGGGAGTGGTTCTCAGATGGGAGAAGGGGTAGTGAGGGGGTTCTCAGATGTGAGAAGGGGGCTGGAACTGGGGTCTGAGAAGGGGCCATGAGGGAAAATGGGGGCCATGCCTGGGGCAGGTGGGAAAATGGGGCATGCCTAGGGCAGGTGGGAGAATGGGTCTGGGGCTGAAAAGGGGGGCCCTAACGCAAGGCATGTGGATGAAGGAGGCTGGAACTGGAGGCTGAAAAAGGAGGGTAGGTGGATAAGAGGCTAGTACTGTGACTGGGGCTGAAAGGGGCAGGGGCTGAAACTGTGGGGACTGGGGGCTGAAAAGGAGACAGGAGAAGTGGCTGGGGCTGAAGCTCGGACTGGTGAGAGAAAGGGGCTGGGGTTGAAACTGGGGGCTGAAAAGGGGACAGGGAAGTGGCTGGGGCTGAAGCTCGGGACTGGTGGGAGAAAAGGGCTGGGGCTGAAACTGGGGACTGGTGGGATAGTGGGGCTGAAAAGGGGGGGCAGGTGGGAGATGTAGGCTGGGACTAGAACTAGGGGCAGGTGGGATAAGGGGGCTGGAACTGGGGGCTGAAAAAAAGGGGCAGAGGGGATAGATCCTGGATGGAATGGGGAGCGAGAGGGAGGGCAAATGGTGGATTGAAAGGGCAGACAGTGAATGGAAGGGGGGGGGGAGAGAGAGGGCAGACAGGGGAAGATGGTGGATGGAAGGGGCAGAGGTAGAGGGCAGATGTGGATGGGGCAGGGAGAGAGAGAGGGCAGACATTGGATGGAGGGGACAGCGGAGGGCAGACACTGGATGGCAGAGAGAGAACGAAGACAGATGCTGGATGGAAGGAAGACAGTGAAAATATGATGAGGAAAGCAGAAACCGGAGACAACAAACTTTAATAAAATATATATTTTGAGAAGCTAAGGTCTAAGGGTCATAGAGAGGATGCACAATATAATGCTCTAAGGGCAATGCATGTGTATTGAAGTGCTATTTGAGTTTGTGTGGAAATATGTTAGTAGAATACAAATGGAAGTGGGGGGGGGGAAGGAAAAATGTAAAACAATAGAAAAGTTACATGGTAATATATTGAATTTACACAGCATAATTTGTTTCTGCTCTGGTTCAGCGAAAGTAACTGTGCAATGTGCTGGAATGTTAATAAAATTGTTTAAACATAAAATATATATATTTTTTTGCTTTAGGATAAAGTAGTATTGTAGCTGTGTTAATAAATGTTTATAATAGAACTTGTAAACAAGGTAATCTTTTTATTGGACTAATTTTAATACATTTTGATTAACTTTCAGAGAACAAAACCCCCTTCCTCAGGTCAGGATAGGATACTGTAACAGCACTATACTGTATTGACCTGAGGAAGGATGTTTTGGCCTCTGAAAGCTAAATGTATTAGTCCAATAAAATGATGGTATTTTTTCTTTATTTGTTTTATTTCTATTTGTTAATTTGTAAAGTGGTGATTGGTACTTGTTAGTTTTTTTCAAAATTTACATCTGCTTCTTATATTTTGCACAGTACTAGGGGGCATTTTCTGTTTCTGTGGTGTTGCATTGTATGCAGAGTCTGGCATCTTGGGGGTTCAGTTTAATTTTTGTCTAAATAGAAAGCTTATGATTACTTATTCTGTAGTGGATTAGGGCATTGACTGTGCAGGATCGATGATCTGTACTATTCTACCTGGTTTCATTTTACAATAGGTGAATTGATGTTCTAGTGCTCACTGTAGTGTTTAAGATGCTTTCCTTTTCCTTGTGTGACTCGTAGAAATGACTGCTTATGGTATGGTAGAATTGCTCTATAGGTCCTGAGTGTTTTGTATTCTTGACATGCCTAGTACTGGATTTTGGAGGGGGGTGTTAAAAAATGACCAGCCCCAGGTGTCAACTACCCTAGCTACGCCACTGCTGGAGCTGCATTGGATACTGGTGGGTACATCGATATTGAGAGTCTGTTATCCTTGACATTGAGAGACTCTTATGAAAGAGATTTGCATGCACTGCTGTCACAGCATGCAGATCTCTCTCATGAATATTCATTGTGGATATTCTGAAAACCTGACTGGCTGGGAAGCCCCCAGGGACAGGTTTGAGAGAGAAATGGTGGAATAGGTTGCTACTCTTTCAAGCAGCATAATGATATTTTTTTAGGACCCTCTTCATGGCCACTTCGGACCTGGTCTCTTCTTCTAGGAGGTATCAGAGCAATGGGCAACTGAGATCTTACTACTCTCAAAGGTGTAGGTATCTTTTGGCCTGCCTTCCCCTCATCTCAGGTAAGACAGGGATCCCCTGTCTTACCAGACAGAGCAGAGGACCCAAACATTCCAAGCAGCTCTGCACTAAAACCAGGGAAGGGGTTTTGATTGCTTTCACTAGAACATAGCTTTAATCCTTCAGCTATTCTGGATTACTTTCCAGTAGGATGGAGGTTCTTTTTTTTTTTTTTCAAACAGATGGCCCATTGTAACCTCAGACTGGTGGTTCTCAAGATGGGACAGCCATTTTCAGTTAGTGACTTGGCCTCCACATTGCCCCAATATATCAAATCAAGCTTTCAACACCAGGCAATGTGGTGTAGATATGACTAAGCAACTGATTTTCTTCTACAAAAAAGTATTACAATATTGGTATCCACTGTAGACTAAATTCAACGGAGTCAGCATGTATCAGTTGGTCAGATTTCAGGATGCTGGGGCCACATGGTGTCCACAGTCTATGTAATACCCCTGTGATGCCTTCGTTTCAGGCAAGCCCAATTGGCCTTATTCACATAATGGACTCTGTTCAAAGGGAACCTTTGGGGTGTAGTATCTAGTACTAGTTTTCTGCAGCACTCTGTTCTGGGGGGCAGATTATTCTAGTCTAGTGAAAGGTGTTCCCTCCACATCCCTCAAATTGAAGCAATTCTGAGCAGATGTGCCCAGAGTCAGCTAAGGGGGCAAGTGTAAATTGGATTTCCATGTACAAGGGTTTGTGATCTGCTTAGGAGCAGCAGCATCAGATAGGCTTCCTGGAGCTAAGGATAATATGGAACCTTCTAAGGGCTTTCAGAGATAAGATCTCCAACAAAGGTTATCCTGGTTCATGCAGGGTGGGGCAGGATGATTGTTTCTGGCCCTCTTCAAAGCGTACACATGCTATAATATCCAGGCAGTATCTTAGCACATCAGCACACACAAGAAATCTCCGTTCTTTCTGAAATTTACTTTATTGAATAAATGTATCTAATTTACTCAGTTTGTAGATTCTCAGAAGCTTGTTGCCTTATGGCAAGAGACTTCATAGTTCTAAATCTGCAACAGTGGGTGGAGGTGGAATTTTGAAGAGGAAAGGCTTTATGGTAGAAGTGGGAGAATTGGCTGGTAGATGAAGAAGGTAGTTTCAGAGGTGAGGTGCAGTATTGGTAAAAAGGCAAGTTCACTCCAGGGGAGCAGAGAAGCACATGCTTCTGAGGCAATATGGTAGTGTCTGAGCTCACAGGAGGGACCAAGAAGAATTACCCACAAGGTCAGAGGGCAAGATAAAGGGACCAATAGGGACAGAGCCTGAGACCAGGCTACATAGGAGGTCATAGAGGATAGTAGTCCTTGATTGGAGAGAGAGGTCATACCCTTGCTGACCTATCAGAACAAATATAGTAGAGATAATCAGGAGCCAACAGCAGGTAGACAAAAGAACTCAAGCTGAGAGAAAGCGGAGGCCTTTGCAGGAGAAAAGACTACTAGTAGTAAAACTTATATAGATAAGCAGGGGTGATTGCAGTACATGTGAGACTATATTACACACAATGCATCGCTCACATAATCACAATAGGAAATGACTGTAGCACTAAAAATACTAAGTGTTGAGAATAGCATTAAACACATTTTATAACTATGCTATAAAGACCAGTATAAGGATTTAAAGGGCAGAACAATCATACCTCCTGTGTTGGGAAGATATCAGAATGTGGAAATGGGTCATTTCAGATGAATGTATCTCAGAGCTACATACCTGCCAAGAAAGAGCATACTTGCAGACAAACTGAGTCAAGTACTTCTCCCTCACAATTGGTCTCTGGAGGATGAAGTCACCCACAATATCTTTTGAGAGTGGGGCACCCCCTCTATAAATCTTTTTGCCACTTCATTCAACAAATTGGTGTCTTAATTCTACTCCATGATAGGAACACAGGCAAACTAGTTTCTGATGCCTTTCTTCTACACTGGGGAGAGATCTTCTATAGTTGTATCCTCCAAGTCCCCTCATAGTGAAGATACTTCTGAAGTTCAGAAAAAAAAACATGGGCAGGTTTTGTTCCCTGTTCTGCTACATCTCTACTTACATTTCTATAGCACACTTAAAAGTAGACAACACTGTACTCTAAATATGTAAGAGAGAGTTCCAGCTCCACAAGCTTACAAACGGGACAATAAGGGATAAAGGAATTACTTACAGATATGGGTTTTGATAGGAGTTAAAAGCAGCCTCAAAAAGGTGGGCTTTTAGCCTAGATTTGAATACGGTCAGTGGTACAGTGTGATGTACTGACTCAGGAAGTCTATTCCAGGCCTAAGGTGCAGCAAAATAAAAGAAACGGTCTGGAGTTGGCAGTGGAGGAGAACGGTACAGATAAGCGATGTACCTGATGAGCGGAGTTCCTGGGGAGGAGTGTAGGGAGAGATAAAAGTGGAGAGGTACTGAGGAGCTGCAGAGTGAATGCACTTGTAAGTCAGTAAGAGGAGTTTGAACTGTGTGTGGAAATGGATAGGGAGCCAATGAAGTGACTCAAGAAGACTGGTGGGATATAACTCTTGCAGCAGAATTTTGAATGGATTGAAGGGGAGAGAGATGACTTAGTGGCAGTCCTGTGAGAAGCAGGTTGCAATAGTCTTAAGTGTGAGGTGATAAGGATTTGGTAGTGCTCAGAATGTCAGGGATGAATTTTGGTGGTGATATATAGAGAAAGAAATGACAGGTTTTAGCGGTCTGTTGTATATGTGCAGAGAGAGAGAGAGAGAGGAGTCCAAGATGACCCCAAGGTTACAAGATGATGAGCAGGGGAGGATGAGAGTGTTATTTATTTATTTATAGCATTTGTATCCCACATTTTCCCACCTATTTGCAGGCTCAATGTGGCTTACATTATGCCGTGATGGCGATCGCCATTTCCGGGTACAGAATTTCAATTGGTAATACATTTAGTTGTATACATACATGGTAAAGAGGAATACATTGTGGTATTTCATACAAATGAATTTGCATCAAGGTGCATACATACATGGTACGGAGGAATGCATTATGGCATTGCATAGAGGTTTCTAAGTGATAAAATGAGTTGTAGCATAAGTTAAGTTGTCGGCTATAGAGATGTCATCTTCAATTTAGGAAATAGATTGGTAGTGCGTATTGTGTAGCTTTCTTTAATAGCAGTGAGGTTAAACAGTCAAGTGACAAGAGTTCGGTTTAGTCTAGTTCGTGTAAAGTCTATTTATTTTGTATATAAGATGGAACATTATGGTAAGCCTTCTTGAACAGGTTCGTTTTTAGTAGTCTACGGAAGATTGTTAGGTCATGTATTGATTTTATGGCCTTCGGTAATGCGTTCCATAGTTGTTTTTTTTTGTTACATTTGTACCCTGCGCTTTCCCACTCATGGCAGGCTCAATGCAGCTTACATGGGGCAATGAAGGGTTAAGTGACTTGCCCAGAGTCACAAGGAACTGCCTGTGCCTGAAGTGGGAATCAAATCAGTTCCCTCAGTTCCCCAGGACCAAAGTCCACCCACCCTATCCACTGGGCCACTCCTCATAGTTTGCGTGCATATGTAGGAGAAGCTGGATGCGTCTGTGGATTTATATTTCAGTCCTTTGCAACTGGGGTAGTGGAGATTGAGGAATGTTATCTACAGAGATAGAGAATGAGGGGGGGGGGGGGGAGAGGAGAGGTGGGTTTAGGGGGAAAGATAAGAAGTTCAGTCTTGGTCATGTTTAGTTTCAATGGTAGTGAGGCATGCAGGCAGCAATGTCAGGCAGGCAGGCTGAGACTCTGGCCTGGATTTCTGCTGAACTTTCTGGTTGTGGAGAGGTAGATCTGGCAGTCATCATCATAAAGGTGATAACTGAAAACCATGGGAGAAGATCAAAGCACCAAGGGATAAGTATAGATGGAGAAAAGATGAGGTCCTAAGACAGAGCCCGGAGATACACCAACTGATAGTGGAATAGAAATGGAGGATCCACCAGAGCATAAATGGGCAATGGGAGATGAGAAGAAACCAGGAAGGAACAAAATCCAAGTGAGGACAGCATATCGAGGAGTAGTAGGTGGTGATCAACAGTGTCAAAAGCAGCAGATAGATTGAGAAGGAAGAGGATAAAATAGAGACCTTTTGGTTCTGGCCAGGAACAGGTCACTGGAAACTTTAGCAAGTGCTGTTTATTGAATGTAGAGTGCCTCAGGGCTGCCCTCTCTCCCCTGTTCATTTAATACTAGTAAAAAAGCCCGTTTCTGAGACTAATGAAACGGGCGCTAGCAAGGTATTTGTTTTTTTGCAATGATTGTGTGAAAGTGGTTTTATTATAATTGTGTTTGTAATGAACATTTGTTTTTGTTTTTTATGTGCAATTTCATTATTTTTTTGTATTGTTGGTTGTTTGTTATTGTGTTTTTAGGAATGTTAGTGTAAAGAATTTACAAAGCAGTTTGTGGTTACTCCTTTTATTCATATTTTTTTTTAGTTTCCTCATCCTCAGTGCATCATCCATTTCCAAATAGCTTCCCATCCTGTCTGCCATTAGCTCACTACCTGCTCACCCTTTTCTCCCAATGTCCAAGTCCCCATCTCCGTCCTGCTGTTCCCCCAATCCGCAATCTGGTTTTCCATTCTTTCCTTCCTCTGTCCCCATCCCAGCCTCTAGAAAGAGCGTTGTGATTTTGCTTTTGGTGTTTACCTGTTTTGGCCACGTGGTGTGTGTGTGTGTGTTTGTGGTGAGTGGAAGAGTGTGTATGTGTGTGTGTGAGTCAGAGTGTGGGCCAGGGGCGTAGCCAGACAACAGATTTTGGGTGGGCACCAAGTGTTCTTCCCCCCCCCCCCCCAACCACCACCAAAAAAATCTCAGCTGGCGGGAAAACGCTTCTTTCCACCTTGGCAGTCTGCAGCAGGTATGTGCTGAAATGAGCATGCTCAGGTGCCAGTATCATGGAGAGTAGCGTTTTCGTTACCATCAGGGGGAAGTCTTCAGCTGGCCGAGCTTGGGATCCCCAGCAGCTACCACTAAAAGTGTGCTACTCTCGGGTGGGTCTGAGCCCTAAATGGGTGGGCCCTGGCCCACCTGTGGCTACGCCACTGGTGTGGGCAGTCCCTTCCACATCAATTCTCCCTTTTTCCCATCAGGTTCCTCCTCACCATCAGTGCATCATCTTTTTCCTTGTAGCCACCTAGTTCTTTCCTTGCTCTATCCCCATCCCAGCCTCCAGAGAGTGTGTGTGATGTTGCTTTCTGTGGTTTACCTTTTTTTTTGCCACATGCGGTGTGTGTGTGTGTGTGTGAGAGAGAGAGAGAGAGGCACAGTGTGTATGTGAGACGAATCTGCTTTTTTTTTGTTTCCTTTCTCTGTCCCCATCCCAGCCTCCTGCGTTGTCCGCGGCTGTTCACCTGTCAGTGCTGTCTAGGGCTGAAGCAGCTGGTCGTTTCCTTTGTTGCCGCTGCCCTGCATCTGTCAGTGCGTCTTCTTTTTTGGCGGCTCCTCTAGGCTGAAGCAGCTCCCGCTGTTGTTGCCTGCTGTTGTCCTCCGCCATTCACCTGTCAGTATCTTCGAGGTGTGAAGCCGCTGCCGGTTTTCTAGTTGCCGGTGCCGTGCAGCTATCAGTGCGATTTCCCTTTTTCTTTCTTCGTGTGAACGTGAAGTTTTTTTTGCGCCGTTTGCTGTTGTGGTGTTTTTTTTAATACGTTGGTGGAGACGTCGCTGCTGTGCTGTGATTGGGCACAGTCGTTGGTGACGCATCTGGTCATCAGGAGTTGGATACAGGAGGCAGTAGCACGAATGCTTCAAGCTTTTTGTCCACGCTGCCAGCTTCAGAACGTTGGAGGTGGGTTTTATTATATAGGATTGCTCGAGCCTTTGATTGCTATCATCTCATCCACATAACCGGGGCATTACACATGACAAACTAGAGATTAAATGTTCAGTTTATTTTTATCTAATCTGTTGAGTCCATTCCAAACCTCTTTCAGTTAATTACTATATTATCTTGTTTCTCAAGCTACATGGTTAACCAAGAAAAGACAGAACTCCTTCCTCTAAATCTCTAAGTTCATCCTGATATTGCTAAGTCATTTCACTTGGTCTGGGTCATTCCTAAACTTTGATATCTGGGATCTGATTTATATACTACTTTACAAGACAATATGCTGATAATATCCTCAAGTTTCTCAAAACCTTGTTATTGTCTTGGCACCCACTTCATTTATCATGGTGGGGTCGTATTGAAACTATTAAAATGGTGGTTTTCCCCAAGATAAATTTTGTTTTGAGTATGCTACCAGTTTTTTCCTCTTTCTCATATAGATACATTACTTATTTCCTTTTTATGGAGGTGTGGTAGCTGTGTTAGTCCACTTTTAAAGGTAATCAATAGAAATAAAACAAATTAAAAAATGGAAAAGAAAATAAGATACCTTTTTTATTGGACATAACTTAATACATTTCTTGATTAGCTTTTGAAGGTTGCCCTTCTTCGTCAGATCGGAAATAAGCAAATGTTGGTAGATGACAGTATATATGAGTGAAACATCAAAGCGTTTCAGTGGCAGTTTAACAGGATGGGGGTGGATAGGTGAGAGTCAGGGAGACAGGAAGGTGACAGAGCAATACAATTTACAAAGCAATACAATTTTATGCTTTTATGATGGGCTAGAAAACCCAGATCTTTAAGTCTTGTCTGGTGGATGTCAAAATATTTGATCATTCTGACTTCAAAGGTCTTACATTCCTGTATTGTTTTAAAGTTCCCTTTCAGGATCCTTACCATAAAATCACTGGTACAGTGTTCTGGTTTTGTAAAGTGCTATGTAAATTAAATCTCTTCTTTAGCATCTGACTTGTTTCTCCAATGTAGCAGCCTTCATCGTACTTTTTACACTGAAGATTGGAAGATGAGCATGTGAAAGATCCCTGAATGTTGAATATTTTTCCTTTGTGAATGACTTGGGGTCATGTGAGATATTTTGGCATAGTTTGCAGCTGGATATATTGCAAGGATGTGTGCCATAAATAAGCAGCCTAAAATTGCACTTAAGTGTACCAGAAATTCTGGTGGTGTTTCCTAATTTCCTTACTTATCATAAGTCTTTTATTTCACAGCAAGGTTGTACTTGGTTTTAACACGATCCTAATTATAAACCTATCTGGTTACTTTTAGAAAAATCTTTTTTTATACTGTTTTTCATCCTCTAATGTTGCTACTTCCTTTCCCTCGCATAAGATTGACTCTGTAATAGTTTCTACTATCAAATGCTTGATAGAATTGGATAAGCTACAAAACCATCCCCTGATTACATCTTTAGCTATGTCACTATGGTATAATCCTTATGTCTTAACAAAGTTTCTTTTTTTTTGGGGGGGGGGGGGGGGGGGGGGAAGAGTGGATTCGTAAGGGAATTTGGACTATTTCCGATACCACTAATGTTTCAGATTCTCAATAATACAAGAAAGATTTTCTCTGCTATCCTCGTCCTACTTTTAAGTGGATTCAGTTGAATCATTTTAAACTTCACAACCTTTTCTTTCAAAATTAACAGTCCAGATTCCATCACTATTTTCCACTGCTCATTTATTGCTTGTTAATGGTCACACAGTATATCAAGTCGGCCTTGATATCCATTTCAACACTTCAGAAAAGTTGGAAATCTGATGTGGGCCATCTCCTCACAGAAGAGCAGTGGTCTCGATTCTGGTCTTCAACTATAAAGCCTTTGTCTTCTGCATCATCACTACAGTCTATGTACATTTTATATTATAAAATTGTGGACACCTTGCAGACTTGCATTAGCAGGACTCCTTCCATCTGACAAATACTGGAATTGCTCTAAAAGTTGTTGGTACTCTACTTCACATGATATATGAATGTGAAATTACATCTAAATTTCGGAAGGAAATTTTGGTTTATAATCGAACAGATTCTTATTGGCATGGAATTATCATCCATAGTAATCTTTAAATCCTCCTCTCCTCATCTTAGCCTATCAGACTCTCAAGCTAAGCTTTTGAATATTTTACTTACAGTTGCTTAAAAGCATGTTTTATATAATTGGAAAACAGCTCGTCTATTAAATATCCATTTTTGATGTAACAGTTTTATAACATCAAAAATTTGAATTTGCTTTGGTAGAGAAATATGAAACCATACTCACAAAGAGAAAAGTCTGGGCTCTTCTGTAATCTTACTTACAAACTTTGAGTACTCATCATAGTCCTAACTTGATGCTTATCGATATTGCTTCTTCATTCAGTGCATATGGTGTTTCTGCCAGTGAATTACCTTTTTATTTGTTATTGTTCTCATTGTTTTCTTGTATTTTCATAAAATCAATAAAATATATTGAAAAAAAAAGTTTTAAAAAAGATGAACATTGAAGTCAAAAAACACCAAACAAGCAGGCAAGCGACAGAGTATTGGTACAGAATAGCATTAAGACACTGTTACCATGGTATATCAAATCCATACAAGGGACCAAACATCTTGGAATCGCTACTGTACCACTGCACTTCGCAGTGACTGTCATACTTATTGACATACATAAGTCCACCATCCATGTATAGATAAACTTGAATTGTCTTTCTAATGATAATAGCTTGTACTGTATTGCACAAGGTTAGCGGTCATTGAGGAAAGGAGATGCGAATAGGATTTGTTACAAGAAGAACAAAAACTTATTTTTAGATTTCAACAGTGGTCACTTCTGGATTAAATCAATAATCAGATCTTTCAGTTTTTTAAATAAATCAATTTTATACACATAGGTACTCCATTTTTACACATTTTATTTCTTCATTCAGTTTATATGTTTTGGACTATTTTAAATATTTTTTAAAAGCAGTATGACATGCATTTAATATTGAAAATTTTTTAATCCATTTACATTTTAATTAGTTTTATCATGTGTTTCTCTGTTTTGTCTGCATGCTCATGACACCTGTGACATCACTGAAATGCAGAACAAAATGACAGAATGCATAAAAATTTAAACTTTTATGGATTTATGAGCATTTTTGCAGTGTTTTTGCTTAATTACATTTTGGAGAAGG
Organism: Microcaecilia unicolor; assembly: GCF_901765095.1. Lineage (NCBI taxonomy): Eukaryota > Metazoa > Chordata > Amphibia > Gymnophiona > Siphonopidae > Microcaecilia > Microcaecilia unicolor. Next base: position 393,716,709 of record NC_044032.1, read on the forward strand.
GCACATTGTGTAGATTCATAATAGTATTTGTTTTTTTAAATTTTTAGTAACCCCGTTTCTTTCTGTTTTTAGCACCATTTTCAGTGCACTTTTTACATTAAATTGTGTATTCTAGACATGTTTGCAGTGATATTCATCCAACCATTGCAATGATGATATTCATCCATTCTCCGAGGACAAGCAAGGCTGCTTGTTCTCACAATTGGGTCGACATCCGCGGTGGCCCAGGAATCGGCAAAAATTTTGCAAGCAAAATAAAAGTCTTTCTGGAGAGTTCCCTCACATGAGCAAAGCAAACCGCGCATGCGTGAACGTGCCTCTCTAGTTTCTTTTTCTCCGCGGTAAGGTGCGGTTCATTTTTCGTGTCGCTCCTCTCTTAGGCCCAGGAAAAAGTTCTGAGAGACTTATTTTTTCTTTTTGTTTTTCATTTCAAATTAAAAAAAATTGTAGATTTAGTTCCCGTACTTCACTTACTTTTTTCCCCCCTGTTCAAGTTTCCTTTCTTTTTCGACGCGGCTGGCCTTTTGGCTGCGCGACCGGGTTTTTTCCCTTTTTTTTTTTTTTGTGCTTTTCTTTTTTTGGCACAATTGCGTCGTTTGATTTCGCCGAGGCTGTGTTTTCTTCCATGTCATCGGAATCACCCAGTGGCTTCAAACGTTGTACTCGGTACAACCAGACCATCTCAGGTACCGATACCCACGCTTGGTGTATCCAGTGCCTTAGGCCCGACCATAGCCCAGCCACTTGTAGTCTGTGTCTTCATATGAAGAAACAGACCCAAGCGTCTTGAGAAGCCCAACGGGAAAAGCTTTTTGGGGCTCAGTCCGGACCTTCATCGTCGACATCGACATAGGTACCGAGGGCGTTGACATCGACAGGAGCATCGACGTCGGGGAGCAAGGTAAATGGCTGCTGAGAGGACCAAACTCGCGCTGGGAGCAGTGAGGCATCGAGTGGGTCTCCACCTGTCTCGAGGCCTCCTGCTATGCAGGCCCCCCGGGACTGACCTTCGTCAGACCCGGCCCCGAGGAGATATGAGGATTCCACGTCTTCCTTTTCGGTACCGAGGAGTCTCGATGACGGGCGTAGAGCGAATACTAAGAAGCACCGTCATCGTTCTCCTTTGACGCACGGTACCAGGAGCTCTGGGGCATTGAGAGAGTCAGCACCTGAGAAGCGTCTGCGCCGAGAGGACCGCTCCCCCTCGGTACAGGAGGTGCCGATGCATTGATCTTTTGGCAGTTCGGTACCTACTCTCAAGCCTCCATGGATTCTGACACCACCTGTGCCACCGGCCCCGCAGCCTTCTCTGATGGCGGCTCTTGACAAGCGTATCCAGGCCTTGTTTCCAGAACTTCTGGAAGGCTTACTGTGTCAATCAGCTTCGGTGTCGGGGTTGCTTGCGCCCTCTCTGCCATCTGCTGTAGCGGTGCCTGGCCCTTTACCTGTGGTGAGGTCTCCGACTGCGGTGCCGCCTGCGGCATCTGCGTCGGCTGCCACCCAGGTCGACTCCCCTTCGACGTTGGTGGAGGGAGCTTCGCCGCAGTCGGCTAGGGCGTCGACCTCTCGACACTGCCACAGAGGACATCGTTCCTCGCCGTCGAGACAGGTCCAGTGTCAGAGTACCTTGAGACAGGTACTGTCTGACACCGAGCAGGAGCGCTCGTGGGAATCAGAAGGAAGATCCCAGGAACTTCTCTTTTGATGAGTCTTTTGGGATTCCCTCTGACCCTTCTCTGCCAGAAAGAAGACTATCCCCACCGGAGAGTCTATCTTTTTCCTCTTTTGTCCGGGAAATGGCTACGGCTATTCTTTTCCCTGTGCAGGTTGAGGATAAGCCCAGGTCTGATATGCTGGAAGTCCTGGATTATTATTCTCCACCTAGAGGCTATGAGGAATTAATTCTGTATATTAAATAATTGGAGGCCTTCCGCCTCCTCCAACACTCTCCATAAGGTACTGAAGGAAGTCCTTATGAGAAACTGGTCCGCCCCTCTGTCTGGCCCTGTGGTTCCCAAGAAAGCTGAGTCCCAATGCCGGATCCACGGTGAACCTGGATTGATGAGGTCCCAATTACCCCATAATTCCAGTCATACCAGCTCTTCACGAGCGTACACTTGCGGGAATCGATATGTCAACTGTCCAGCTTGGTTGATGCACTCCTGTGGAGTTAGCTGAGCCTTTTCGCCAGGTGGTCGGGCAGCAGAAGGCATGTCACATGTTCCTGGCCAGGGGTACTTTTGACACTTTTGACGTGGCATCCAGGATCGCTGCTCAGGGTATAGTGATGTGCAGACTCTCATGGCTACGTGTCTCTGACATGGATCATTTGGGTCCAGCAGTGGATGGCTGGAGGGACAATCTTTTTGGAGAAAAAGTAGAGGATCTTGTTAATCAGATTAAGAAGCATAATGGTGCTATGGATTCTCTCTCCCACCGGGCACCTTCTGCTACAGCCTCCTCATCTAGGAGGTTTTTTGAAGGGAAGAGAAGTGCTCCTTATTCCTACTCTAGGCGTAGGTACACTCCTGCTTCTCGGCAGCCTGCCCAAGCGCAGCCCCCAGCGCGCTTGTTCTCGTCAACGTTCTCTCCAGCAAAAGCAAGGGAAGGGCTTTTGACTGGCTCCAGTGCAGCATAGCCTCTGTAAAAGTGTCTGTATCGGACAACTTACCAGTCGGGGGGAGGTTGTTTTTTTCACCAAAGGTGGCCTCTCCTAACCTCCGACCAGTGGGTTCTTTCAATAGTCCGGTTAGAATACTCCCTCAGTCTGGAATCCAAACCTCTAAATTGCCCACCAGGAGCTCATTCTTACAGCTCCCAGCACAAGCTGTTACTTGCAGAGGAACTCTCCGCCCTTCTTAAGGCCAGTGCGGTCGACCCGTTCCACCAGGGGAGGAAGGGCTGGGATTCTATTCCAGGGTACTTCATTGTGCAAAAGAAAACGGGGGATGTATCCTATCCTAGACCTAAGGGCCCTGAACAAATTTCTAGTCCGAGAGAAGTTCGGGATGGTTTCCCTGGGCACCCTTCTTCCCATGATTCAAGAAAATGATTGGCTATGCTCTCTGGATTTAAAGGATGCTTACACCCATATCTCGATACTCCAAGCTCACAGGAAGCATCTTCGGTTTTGGCTAGAAACACAGCACTTTCAGTACTATGTACTGCCCTTTGGTCTGGCGTCTGCACCCAGGGTATTCACAAAGTGTCTGGCTGTAGTTGCAGCATCGCTAACGCAGACTGGGAGTGCATGTGTTCCCTTATCTCAGACGATTGGCTGGTGAAGAGCACATCGGAGGCGGGTGCTCTACAGTCCATGCGAATGACTATTCAGGTGCTAGAACTACTGAGGTTCGTCATCAATTATACCAAGTCCCATCTCACCCCAGTTCAAAAATTGGAGTTCATTGGAGCACTGTTGGACACAAAGACAGCTCAAGCTTTTCTCTCCCCGAGGCCAGGGCAGAAAATCACCTGTCCCTAGTGTCTATAGTTCGAGCGTCTCAACAGATCTCGGCTCGGCAGATGTTGAGACTTCTGGGGCATATGGCCTCCACGGTTCACGTGACTCCAATGGCACGTCTACACATCAGATCAGCTCAGTGGACTCTTAACTTCTCAGTGGTATCAAGCTGCGGGAAGTCTAGAAGATGTGATCCAACTGTCCACTGACTCGGAATTCCTTGCAGTGGTGGACGATTCGATCAAATTTGATTTTGGGACGTCCATTCCAAATCTCTCAGCCGCTAAAAGTGCTGACGATGGATGCATCCCTCATGGGGTGGGGAGCTCATGTAGATGGACTTCACACTCAAGGAGCTTGGTCCTTTCAGGAAAAAGGTCTTCAGATCAACCTCTTGGAATTGCGAATGATCTGGAACGCTCTAAAGGCTTTCAGAGACCGGCTGTCTCAACCAAATCATATTGATTCAGACAGACAATCAGGTTGCCATGTATTATACTAACAAGCAGGGGGCACCGGATCTCGCCCTCTGTGTCACCAAAGCCGTCCAGATGTGGCTTTGGGCACACTGCCACGGCATGTTTCTCCAAGCCACTTATTTGGCAGGTGTAAACAACAGTCTGGCCGACAGATTGAGCAGGATAATGCAACCTCATGAGTGGTCACTGAACATGGGCTTAGTCAGTGCTTTTTTTGTGCCGGTACGCAGCGGTATGGCGTACCGGCACCTTTTTTTTGCCCCGCCCCGCTCCCCCCTCCCCGCGACACTCCGGGCGAGTCCTGCACTTAGCTTTTTTTTTTTTTTTTTTTTTTTAAGACTCAGAACGCGCGAACGATGCAGCCGGCAGCGATTGAAAGAGGCTGTCTGGGCTGGCGTCTGCGTCGGAGCTTCCCTCACCCTCTGCGAGTCCCGCGAAACAGGAAGTTATAACAACGAAGGCGGGACTCGCAGAGGGGTGAGGGAAGCTCCGACGCAGACGCCAGCCCAGACAGCCTCTTTCAATCGCTGCCGGCTGCATCGTTCGCACGTTCTGAGTCTTAAAAAAAAAAAACTAAGTGCAGGACTTGCCCGGAGTGTCGCGGGGGGGGGGGGGAGGGGAAGGATTGGGGAGAGAGGGAAAGAGGGAAACCAGCAGAGGGAAGGATTGGTGAGAGGAGGGAAAGAGGGAAACCAGCAGAGGGAAGGATTGGGGAGAGAGGGGAAAGAGGGAAACCAGCAGAGGGAAGGATTGGGGAGAGAGGGAAAGAGGGAAACCAGCAGAGGGAAGGATTGGGGAGAGAGGGACAAGAGGGAAACCAGCAGAGGAAGGATTGGGGAGAGAGGGAAAGAGGGAAACCAGCAGAGGGAAGGATTGGGGAGAGAGGGAAACCAACAGAGGGAAGGATTGGGGAGAGAGGAAACCAACAGAGGGAAGGATTGGGGAGAGAGGGAAAGAGGGAAACCAACAGAGGGAAGGATTGGGGAGAGAGGGAAAGAGGGGAAACCAACAGAGGGAAGGATTTGGGGGGAGAGAGAAAGAGGGAAACCAACAGAGGGAAGGATTGGGGAGAGAGGGAAACCAACAGAGGGAAGGATTGGGGAGAGAGGGAAACCAACAGAGGGAAGGATTGTGGAGAGAGGGAAACCAACAGAGGGAAGGATTGGGGAGAGAGAGAAAGAGGGAAGGATTGGAGAGAGAGGGAAACCAACAGAGGGAAGGATGGGGAGAGAGAGGGGGAAAAACAGATGGAAGGATGGGGAGAGAGAGGGGGAAAACGGAAGGATGGGGAGAGAAAGAGGGAAGACGCTGGATGGAAGAATGCAGAAAGAAATAGGGGAGACACTGGAAGGATGGGGAGAGAAAGCAGAGCTGCTGGATGGAAAAGGGGAATAGAGAAAGACTGGAGAATAAGAGGAAGGGGCATGGGGAGAACAAGGGTGAGGAAAAGATGAAAAGCCACAGGTAGATGAAGGAAATTAAAGAATGGATAGGAAAAATGAATTAAATCTGGACAGAGAGAGAGCCTGAAAAATATTGAAGAAAGCAAAGAAAAAGGAGACAAAAATGACAAATGGCACAGAAGAGTTAAGCGAAAACAAAGGAAAGCAGAATCACAGACTGGGACCAATATGGAAAGAAAAACAGTCACCAGACAACAAAGGTAGAAAAAAATCATTTTATTTTCATTTTAGTGTTTGTAATATGTCCAATTTGAGAATTTACATTGGCTGTCTTATTTTGCACTGGGTATACTGGAGCTGTAAGAGCTTACAGAGATTATTTATCATGAAAAAACACGTTATTTTTTTCTCCTATAGTACTATAATATTTTCAATGATGTCTGTTTATATGCGCCATGGCTGGTATAGGGGGTGTGGTTAATGTGGGCGTGGCTATCATAGGGGTGGAGCCATATGTGGTGACCCCGCCCATAATGAGTACCGGCACCTTTTTTTCTACAAAAAAAGCACTGGGCGTAGTCCACAAGATCTTCCGAGCGTGGGGCACCCCCTCGGTGGATCTTTTTGCCACTCAGACCAATCACAAGGTCCTTCAGTTCTGTTCCAGGCTTCAGGCCCATGACAGACTAGCATCAGATGCCTTTCTCCTGCATTGGGAACAGGTCTTCTGTATGTGTATCCTCCCATACCTCTAATAGGGAAGACTTTACTGAAACTCAAGCAAGACTGCGGAACCATGATTCTGATAGCTGCTTTCTGGCCACGTCAGATTTGGTTCCCTCTTCTTCTGTCCTCCAAGGAGCCGTGGAGATTGGACTGTTTTCCAACCCTTCATCACTCAGACGAGGGGTCGCTTTTACATACCAACCTCCAGTCTCTGGCTCTCACAGCCTGGATGTTGAGAGCTTAGAATTCGCCTCCTTGGGTCTTTCAGAGGATATCTCCCGAGTCTTCTGGCTTCCAGGAAAGATTCCACGAAGAAGTGTTACTTTTTCAAATGGAGGAGGTTTGCTGTCTGGTGTGACAGCAAGGCCATAGATCCTCTTTCTTGTCCTACACAGACCCTGCTTGAATATTTCCTACACTTGTCAGAGTCTGGATTTAAGACCAACTCCGTAAGGGTTCACCTTAGTGTGATTAGTGCTTATCGCCGTGTAGAGGGTAAGCCTACCTCTGGACAGCCTTTAGTTGTTTGCTTCATGAGAGGTTTGCTTTTGTCAAAGCCCCCTGTCAAACCTCCACCAGTGTCATGGGATCTCAACGCCATTCTCACCCAGCTGATGAAAGCTCCTTTTGAGCCACTGAATTCCTGCCATCTGAAGTACTTGACCTGGAAGGTCATTTCTTGGTGGCTGTTACTTCAGCTCATAGAGTCAGTGAGCTTCAGGCCTTGGTAGTTCATGCATCCTATATCAAATTTCATCACAACAGTGTAGTCCTCCACATGCACCCTAGGTTCCTGCAAAGGTGGTGTCTGAGTTCCATCTGAACCAAGTCAATTGTCTTGCCAATATTCTTTCCCCATCCTCATACCCGCCCTGGCGAAAGCAGATTACATACCTTGGACTGCAAGAGAGCATTGGCTTTTTACGTGGAGTGGACAAAGCCCTTCATACAGTCCGCCCATTCGTTTTTTTTCTTTCAATCCCAACAGGAGGGGAGTCTCCATCGGAAAAGGCACAATCTTCAATTGGCTAGCAGATTGCATTTCCTTCACTTATGCCCAAGCTGGGCTGTCTTTAGAGGGCCATGTCATGGCTCATAATGTTAGAGCCATGGCTGCGTCAGTGGCTCACTTAAAGTCAGCCTCCATTGAAGAGATTTGTAAAGCTGCAACGTGGTCATCAGTCCACACATTCACATCTCACTACTGCCTTCAGCAAGATAACCAATGTGACAGTTGGTTTGGGCAGGCGGTGCTGCAGAATATGATCGGGGTTTAGAATCCAACTCCACCCTCCTAGGCCCATTTTGTTCTGTTCCAGGTTGCACTCTCAGCTAGTTAGTTTCAGGTTAATCTTCGTTACGTCCTCGCCGTTGCGAGGCCCAATCGATCAATGTTTCTTGTTTTGGGTGAGCCTGGATGCTAGGGATACCCTAATTGTGAGAACAAGCAGCCTGCTTGTCCTTAAAGAAAGCGAAGATACTTACCTGTAGCAGGTATTCTCCAAGGACAGCAGGCTGCTTGTTCTCACAAAACCGGCCTCCTCCCCTTTGGAGTTGCTGCTGTTCTTGTGTTTATACTTTTTGATTAAACTAGAGAGGCAAGCTTGCGCGGGCAGGAAGACGTTCACGCATGCTGCGGTTCGCGTTGCTTGCGCGAGGGAACTCTCCAGAAAGACTTTGCTTTATTTTACTTGTAAAAGTTTTGCCAATTCCTGGACCACCGGGGATGTCGACCCCAATTGTGAGAACAATCAGCCTGCTGTCCTCGGGAGAATACCTGCTACAGGAAAGTATCTTTTCTTTATAAATGGCTTATTGTGAAATGTATTGTAAAAAACTCACTGTAAAGAAAACTAACTGTAAAAAAATCTAATGTGGAGGAAGTACTTGTAAGTTATTGCTGTAATAATTCCAAACTGTAAAAAATCTAATGTAGGTTATTGCTGTAATAATTCTTTGCAGAAGAAATGTTGCAAAAGAAAACGGTCTTCTCAAAGTGTACATCTGGCATACTGGAGTGGAGGAGTGGCCTAGTGGTTAGGGTGGTGGACTCTGGTCCCTGGGGAACTGAGGAACTGAGTTCGATTCCCACTTCAGGCACAGCTCCTTGTGACTCTGGGCAAGTCACTTAACTCTCCATTGCCCCAGGTACAAATAATTACCTGTATATGTAAGCCACATTGAGCCTGCCATGAGTGGGAAAGCGCGGTGTACAAATGTAACTAAAATAAAAATACCAACAAGAAATTTAAAAAAAGAAAGAAATATAAAAAAAAAAGTGTAAGACTGGCAAACCAAACAAATATAAAGGCTGGCAGATCACACAAAAACGAATATATAAAACAAAATATATCTATCTGGTTAGAACCCGTATCACAAGAAATTATATAAAACAAGTGTAAAATATATTGAAAAATATCTAAAACAGAAGGATGGAACGAGACTGATATCAATATACATTTTTGCTGGCTGAAGTAGAACGAGAGGCTAAAATAAAACGTGACCAGGACATAAAGCATGTGGCAGATGTCTGTCTGCAGGCATGCAGTCACCACAAATGTTTTCATACATCCAACCACTAAGAAAAGATATCTGTTAAGGAGACATGCGGACCTGCAACTCGGTTGGGGTGATCTACATTATTAGATGCCCTTGCAATCTTCTTTATATAGGGAAGATCAAACATATGATAAAAACCAGAATTAGTGAACATAAAAGCTGCATAAACAGAAATATTCAAACAGCTCCTCTAGTATCACACTGGAATGCTTTAAATCATGCTATTGAAGACCTCAGTTTCATAGTGTTTAAACAAATTATTCTGAAATGGAGAGGGGGCGACACTGACAATCTTTTGTTACAGAAGAACAGCGTTTATCTTGAATTTGATACTGTAAATCCTAAAGGTCTTAATATAGACTTAGATTTAACAGTTTTTCTTTGAAAGTTCAGATAAAATTCCTACTTGATAGTTACAGAAATATAGGCTGCAACCTTTTAGGACGTACACACATCTTACACTGTAGCTGTGGAATACTACTGATCAATAGTTCAACTGTACAACTATACAACAAATACATAGTCTTCTATTTTTAATTTTTAATTTTAATTTATATTTTATTCTTTTTGATTTTTTACATTTTTTTATTTTAGTTTTTTTTATATACAATATTTATATCTTACTGCATGTGGGTTGCAATTACAACCTTTTGCTGCTGCCCTTTTTTTCAACTAGGCAAGCTCATTACTGCCCCTAGTGCATTGTATATGGTATGCTATTACCCTTTATTTTTTCCTCACGTGGTTACCCCTTCCATTTAGTGACGTCAGTGCATACATTAGGATGACGGTATATCTTACCACCATGCCCACCAGTACAGGTTTGATGTTCCTCCTGTTACAAAGACGTTTCCTTAAGACAAGGAGATTCCTTTTTCATAGTGCTTTCCAGGTAAGCCACGAGTCTTGCCAATATTGCGGTATTATCACACCATTGCAATAGTGTTCACAGTTTTGCCGGCTGTTACTTTAAAGTGTACACAGTCTTGTCGCCTATCCCTTTACATTATTTGTTTCAAAAACGTTCCTCCCTTTTTTTGATATCTAAACGAACAATATCTGTTGTCAAAATGCTTTTAGATATAGACTAATTTGTGTATTTTCTTGAATTAAAAAATCCTCCCTTTTGCGCTTAATGCTTGCACTGGTTTTTCCTACCATTTGTGGTCGCCACCATCCGTTGTTGTCACTGTTTACTCCTATACGGGTTTTCCCCGCTATCTTTGTCACAATTGTTTACAGTTCTTTGTGCTCCGTTTAAAAAATTTATCTCAGCTTGCGCTTTTATTTCTAGCGTTTTAAATCAGTATCGATACCGGTCACGTTTTATTTAGCCTCTCGTTCTACTTCAGCCATCAAAATGTATATTGATACTGGTCTCATTCCATCCTTCTGTTTTAGATATTTTCAAAATATTTTACACTTCTTTTATATAATTTCTTGTGATACGGGTTCTAACCAGATGGATATATATATTTTGTTGTGTGATCTGCCAGCCTTTATATTTGTTTGGTTTTGCCAGTCTTACACTTTATTTTTTTTTTCTATTTTTTTTTATATTTCTTGTTTGATATGCCAGCTGTACACTTTGAGAAGACCGTTTTCTTTTGCAGCGTTTCTTCAAGGAATTATTACAGCAATTATTACAGCAATAACCTACAGGTACTTTCTCCACATTAGATTTTTTACAGTTAGTTTCTTTACAGTGAGTTTTTACAGTACATTTCACAGTAAGCCATTTATAATCAATATTTAATTTTATTTCCTTCTAAATATCTTATAGTATTGACAATACACTCTTTTAAATACCCTTTTAAATTTCCAATTTGTACTAACATTGCATCTCAGACTTGATACACTATGACATAGATTACAGAGATATACACTCTTGCCATTCCTAGATACATTTTTAACATGTTATTTTAAATTGATATTTTTAATTAATTTTTAAAAAATAACACTTTTCATTGTATGTTGTGAATATTTGTAAATTTTGATTAGCATACTGTATATTAACAGTTGTTTTTGTGAAACCTTTATTTTACATACGTACAGGTTTGTGTCTTTTACTTGTCATATGTTTTATATTTTTCAGGTATGTAAGGTTTGATTATTTACCATGTATATGTTATGTACTGTTTTAGGGACTCTTGAGGCAGGCCAGAGTGGCCAAAACATGACTCGTGTTGAGTCCAGGATCTATTAATAAACTTTTGCTGTGAACTTTCCTGAGTCCAGTAGAAGTTTCTTGACATCCGTTTTTGTCTCCTTCGCTGTGACTTTGTTCTCTGTAACCAGCACACAATGTCAAATCCTTACCAGGCTTAGGTAGGACTACAACATTAGCACTATCAGGGCTGGTCTTAGCAACTGCGGGGCCCCGCCCCTTGTTGACAAGATATGTTTTAACCATTTTCTTTTATTTCAAATAGACAAATCAAACAAAACTTGTTTACAAATACTAATTCAAACATGAAAAATGCTATACTAGGAAACCCTTGGGTTTAAAAAGCAAACCATGTGCATGTAAGGACTGGATTAATGAATTAAAATAATTCCCTTAATATGTAATACTTCGTAGCAATAATGAAACAGTGATTGAATATTCAGATAGCAAGCAGCCTGAGCCAACAGATTTATTTTCCACTGAACATAATTAACTTTGTATGAATTTGGCTGCTAATAGTGTGCTGAGCTGGACAATGTTGGCACATTTAGCCACACCCTTTTACCAGCCATGGCGCATATAAACAGTAATCATTGTAAATATTACACCAGTACAGGAGAAGAAAAATAACTTTTTTTCCATCATGAATAATTTCTGTAAGTTTACAGCTCCATATATCCAAAATGACACAAACCAAATTAGCATACAGACTTTGCATGCAGCACAATATCAGAAAAACAGAAAGAAACACATTGCTATACATTGCAAAAATAAGACAGCAGATGTAAATTCTCAAACTGAACATATTCCAAATACTAACATGAAAATAACATGATTTTTTTTCTACCTTTGTTGTCTTGTGACTTTGTTTTTCTGATCATGTTGGTCCCAGTCTCTGATTCTGCTGCTCTCTATCTGCTCCCTTAACTCCACTTCCAGGGCTTCCTTTCCATTTATGTCTTTCCTCCTTTCTTCTTCATTTCTTGCCCTACATCCATAGGTAAAAGCTGGGTCCTCCGCGGACTCAACTGGAGGAAGTATAGAGTGGATCCAGCTTTTGCCTATTTTCTCCAGCCATGTGCAGTTTTGCTCCTCTTTTCCCTTTCCCTCCCCTCCGTCAGTATGCATCTCCTTCCTCTATCTTCTCTCTCCTCCATCCATGCCCAGCATTTCTCCTCTCTGTCCTCCCCAACATCCATGTTCATCTCACGTCCTCTCTCTTCCCTCTCCTCCATCCATGTCCAGCATTTCTCCTCTCTCTCCTCCTCTCCATCTATGTTCATCTCACTTCCTCTCTCTCTCCTCCCCTCCATCCATGTCCAGCATTTCCCTAAATCCATGTGCATCTCCTTCCTCTGCTTCCCTCTCCTCCATCTGTGTCCAGAATTTCTCCTCTCCCTTGTCCATGTGCATATCCTCCTCTATCTTCCCTCCCTTCCATTCATGTCCAGCATTTCTTCTCTCAGCCTCTCCTCAATTCATGTCCAGCATTTCTTCTCTCACCCTCCCTCCATTCATGTCCATCTTCCTCCCCTCTAGCCACGTCCAGCGTTTCTCCTCTCTCCTTTCCCCTCCATTCTGTGTGTATCTCCTTCTGTCTGTCTTTCCTTCCCTCCAGCATTTCTCCTCTTGACCTCCACCACTGTGCATCTCCTTCCTGTCTTCCATCACCTCCATCAATGTCAACATTTCTCCTGCCCCTCCCTGCCATCCATGTCCAGCCTCTATCCTCTGCCCTCCCCTCCCATCCATGTCCACCCTTCGGCCCCAGCCACCACCATGCCACCTCAGATTTCCGACAGCCCTCCCTTCCATCCAGCACCCTGCGCTTAAAAAGTCGCAGCGTCAGCGAAAGCAGGCTTGCCTCTAGCATTCCCTTCTTTCTGTGTCCTGCTTCTTTGCAGAAACTGGAAACAGGAAATTGCATCACAGAAGGCGGGACACAGAGAAGGGAACGCTAGAGGGCAAGCCTGCTGCTTTGCTGCGACTTTTTAAACACAGGTGACTGGACGAAAGGAGGGCTGTCAGAAAGCTGGGATTGAATGTTGGGGGAGCAGGAGGAAGCACCGTGGGGCCCCTGGAGGCATGGGGCCCTGTGTGACGGCTCTTGTTGCCCATGCCTAGACTGGTCCTGAGCACTATACATGGAAGGGGACAGGGATCACCTAGTCAAAAAGTGATTGAAGGTCTCTGCCAAAGATCCTACCACCTCCTCTGAGAGTACTTTATAGTATTCCCCCAGAAGCCATCAGGGCCGGGAGCCTTGCATTTCAAAAGCATGTTTAATAACTGTAGCTACTTTCTGTATAGAAGTGGGAGCATTAAGCCTACTTTGTCTGTCACCTGTGGAAGGGCAGGCCCTCTTAACGTACTCAGAAATATCAGCATCTGAACACTTCAGTCTGAAGAATATAAAGTTTAATAAAAGTCTGCAAATTCTGCAGCAATCTCCTGGTGAGAGAATTTGTCCTCTCCCTGCTGACCCACAATTTTTCACCCATCTGGAATTTTATTGGTTTCTTGCCAGGCCAGAAGCTTTCGAACTTTCTACCCCCCCCCCCCCCCCCTTTCCAAGTTTCTTTTTTTACAGCGGAACAAATATTGAATTTTAGCAACATTCAGGGTATCTAATGTTCAGTATTACCATTGTACTCATCAGTGGGAGGACGCTGAGCCTGTGTAGTTTTTTTTCTAGCAGAGTCTGACGGGTTTTATCAGCCGCACCATTTGTGTTACACAGCTAATTTAATTAGCGAGAACTGCTGTACCTCAGGGATTGCAGGCGATCCACATTTGCTCTCCAAGCTCCCAAACGTCCTGTTAGGCTTCGTTATTTGTAATATCCCTGTGATTATTGCATGATCTGATATTAAAATTAGGTGAAGAACCAAGTTAGACCACTGATACATGGATTTTCGCTCTGTAAAATATAACCTAGGTGAGAGTGTCTTATATTACCTGAATAGTAGGTATACTCTCTTATACACTGGGTTTTGCAATCTCCAAATGTCTTCCAAAGAATGCACAAGACAAAAAGGCAAATGGGGTTCACACTCTCCACAAAAACGGAACACAGCAGTAATGGGGTGGAAAGGACCCAATGTCAAGTGATCAGTCACCACACGAGGATAAGATGCTCCAAAGAAACTTTATTTAGCTACCCTTCTCTCTCTCTCTTTTTTTTTTTTTTTTTATCTTGGCAGCGGAAGCCTGGAGTACTATCCAGTCTTTCCCTTGGAGACTAAATGAATCCACTTGAGATAATTTAGTTTCTTGTAACATTGCCAGGTCCACCTGAAGGGATCCCAAGTGTCTTAAAACCCGCTGCGTTTTGTAGGGCTACTAAGGCCACCCCACTTCCATGTGGCTATTTTAATCTCCCCAGAACTCCCCATCACACAGAAAAAAATATTCCACCATGAAGCAGACACAGCCCCACAGATGGTCCGGCTAGCTTTTTGTTTTTTTTGATCCAAAGAGGATAGGGGTTGCCATCGGGGAAACACACCATATCCAGTTGGCTGGCAGCTTGCATTTCCTTCATTTATGCCCAGGCTGCACGAAGGCTGTGCCTGTTGCTGCGAGTGGGAGAGAGAAGTGAACCAACCTATACCTTTGAGAGGTAATAGAAACTCTTCAACTTGCACCTGAAAACCTCCGAGAAGTGGATGGCAGCAGTAGGAGTGGGCAGAGACAGGGGACTGATGGCATCAGTTCTTTTCTTTATGAAGTCTGCTACATCTTCCACCTTGTCCCCCAAATAGATTATTGTTTTGGCAAGGGACATCCACCAACTTTTCCTGAACTGCTGGCTCCAGGGCCAAGAAACAGCCATGAGAATCTGAGCAGCTAATACCTAAAGCAGAAAGTCCTGGACACCATATCAAAAGTGGCCCATAGACAGTTGCTTTCTGCACACCTTCTGCTTAGTAGGTAACTAGTGAAGTGTGTGGCTGCTTCAGTGGGAGTGTGTCCGCAAACCCAAGTACACTGTTCACCGCAGGGATCAGTACTGGGACCGGCGTTATTTAACATCTTTTTCAGTTATATGGAAATCGGAAATGAGTGAGATGATTACATTTTGCAGATGACAGAAAGCTATTCAAGGTTAGTTAAAACCATGCGGACTGTGAAATATTGCAGGAAGACCTTCAGAAATTGGAAGACTGGGACATCCAAAGGCAGATGAAAATTAATGTGGACAAATGCAAGGTGATGCACATTGAAAAGAATAATCCGAATCATAGTTAACTGATGCTAGGGTCCACCTTGGGGGTCAGCAACCAAAAAAAAAAACGATCTAGGTGTCGTTGTAGATAATACGCTGAAATCTTCTGCTCAGTGTGGCAGTGGCCAAAAAAGCAAACTGGATGCTAGGAATTATTAGGAAAGGGATGGTGAATAAGACCAGAAATATTATAATGTCTCTATATCGCGCCATGGTATGTGACCTCAACTTGAGTGCTACGTTCAGTTCTGGTTGCATTATCTCAAAAAAGATATAGTTGAATTAAAAATGTTCAAAGAAGAGCAACCAAACTGATAAAGGGGATGGAACGCCTCTCATATGATGAAAGGCTAAAGAGGTTGGGGCTCTTTAGCTTGGAAAAGAGACGGATGAGGAGAGATATGATTGAGGTCTACAAAATCCTCTAAATTGATTTTTTTTAACTCGTTCCAAAAGTACAAAGGACTAGGGGACACTCAAGGAAGTTACATGGAAATACTTTTAAAAGGAAATAGGAGGAATTATTATTCACTCAACAAATAGTTAAGCTCTGGAACTCTTTGCTGGAGGATGTAGTAACAGCAGTTAGCATATCTGGGTTAAAAAAGGTTTGGACAAGTTCCTGAAGGAAAAGTCCATAGTCTGCTATGGATAAAGACATGGGGAAGCAACTGCTTTCCCTGGGATTGGTAGCATAGAGTGTTGCCATGATTTGGGTTTCTGCCAAGTACTTGTGACCTGGCTTTGCCACTGTTTGGAAACAGGATACTGGGCTAGATGGACCATTGGTCTGAACCAGTATGGCTACTTTTATATTCATATGTATGTTCTTATTTCTTGTGACTTCTCCATTAATGTGGACTATAGGAAGCGATTTCTTTTGATATAGTTAGGAATTTTTTCTTCCTTTCTTATGCTCTTATATGATTGGATTATATGATTGGGTATTGAATTGGGTGGAGGGAGGGGGGAGGTTTTGAAATTTTTACAAACTTAAATTCCCAATTTATAAAATGTGCCAACTAAGAAATTTACATTTTATTCAATGTGGCCATTGTTTTATTTGATGCTCAATGTATATCACTGACACTCGCCCAAACCAAATTGGACCTTTTTCTATGCTCAGCAGAACCTTTTATAGAAGAGACTGGAGATTATGAGGTCCCAGCCTACATGTTTCCACTTTCTACATGGATGTCCTTTGCAAAATGGTAATGATGCATAGGAATGTGGTTATATACAAAAAATGGAGTATAGTACAACTGTATGAGTAAGCACTGATGGCCGGCTATAGTCATTGGGATAAATAAGCAAATTCATATACAGTCAAATCAGGTATGTGGAATTGTCTTAGTTACAAGGTGTGCGGAAACTAGTTCAGATGTGGAGGAGTTTATAGTCGACACATGCATTAAAGGCTTGGAGAAAAGCCAGGCTTTCACCTGTTTTCTGAAGTAGAGGTAGCCTTGAATTTAGGCATAGTCCTTCTGGGAGTGAGTTCTAGAGTGTGGGAAGCATGATAGAGGCCCTTCTGTTTTAATCTGGCCCCCTTATAGAATATTTTAACTAGAAAATGATTTTGCCCATGTTAAGGTATTATCTTGGCGCCACCAGCTTTGTGTTTAAGGTTGTGACCCTTTTGCAGAATTCCATCTAACATGTCATCCTTGTATTTTATTGTATTCTTATCTTGTGTCCTGATGGCTCAGCAGGAGCCCAGACCAGGGCATTCTGCCCCACCTCTGGGTTGGTTCCCTTCTGGTTCTATCAGTTCTTGTCTTCCTATTCTAATCTTGAGATCCTTAGTTTGGTTCCTGTTTTTTCACCTTCCTTACTGATGCTTCGAAATTCCAGATTCTTGTCAAGCTCTGATGTCCAGTAATCTTTGTTGTGTTGGATGCAGTTCTTGGAGGATACAGTAGTATTAAAACTTTCTTTGGGCAATTCTAGTTCTTGTCTTAATTTGTCTAGTATTCAAGTCTCAGGAGCCCCTGGCTAGGGACTCGGACATTAAAGCCCCATTCTCCGAGGACAAGCAGGCTGAATCATTCTCACAAGTGGGTTGATGATCCGCGTCGGTCTGGGAACTGGCATATCACATAGCAAAAAAGAAAAGTTTTGCTAGAGCCTTCTGGCGCTGTGCTGCGCTGCACTGTGCATACGCAGAGGTACCTTCCCATCCATCATGCAACCGGCTCCTCAGTTCGTTTTTTTCCATGTGAGGATTGGCCGGTGTTCTCTGTGGCTGCTCTTCTGCCTGGGAAAGAGCCTTCACTTTTGATCAGTTCCTTTCAGCTAGTTTTTCCATTACTTTTTCTTTTCTTTTTCCCCCCCCAAAAAAGCGAGTTTCTCTTATTTTTCTTCTTTTGGCCTGGTTTATTTCTCCATCGCGGGCTTACTTAAGCTTGCTCGGTCGGGGTAATCCCTATTTTCGTGCCTTTATTTTTTTCATAGGCACGATCGAGACTTTTGATTTTTGTCGAAGCAGTCTTCCGTTCCGTCTCATCGAAGACTCCCAGTGGCTTCAAGTGTTGTACTCGGGCATCCGGCCCATCTTGGGTACTGATACACATTCTTGGTGTATCCAGTGCCTCGGGTCTGACATAGCCTGGCAAATTGCATCCTTCGTCTTCATATGAAGAAACGGAATTCAAATTTCCCAAGAGGTGAGAGAGAAACTTTTTGGAGCTGCGGTCCGGTTATTCGGCACGGGAGTCATGGTAAATATGTGAGGATTCCTCGTCTGCACCAAGGAGTCTCTGTGAGGTGCATCGGGTGAAGGCCAAGAAGTATAGACACTGATCTTCCACGCACAGTGCTGGGAACTCTGGGACGTCAAGGGATCAGGCTCCTGAGAAGCATTAGTGCCTGGAGGACCGCTCCCCCTCCATTCAAGAGGTGCCAGCGCACCCATCTCCCAGCAGCCGAATCTGCTCCTGCACCCAGATGGTTAGGCAACATGAGCCCACTCCAGCCCTGCAGCCTTTACCGATGGCGGCTCTCGATGAGCGACTCCGGCATTGCTCCCAGCGCTGTTGGAGGCCTGTATGCACGATGTATATCGGGGGTGCCTGCACCTACCATGCATGCCTTCTGCTGCAGCTCCACCTGGCTCTCAGTCCGCGGTGCGGCCCCTAACACCGACACTGCTTGCAGCTCCATTGTCGACTGCCACCCATGCCGGTTGTCCTTCGACGTTGGTAGGGGAAGCTTCGCCTGACACCATTCTCAAGGCCATGGTTCTTTGAAGTCGAGGTGGGCTCGGTCTCGGACATCCTTGAGGGAAGTGTTGTCCGACACCGAAGAGGAGCGCTCGTGGGAGTTTGAAGAGGATCCCAGTTACTTTTCCTCTGATGAGTCCTATGGGATTCCTTCAGAATCTTCCCCTCCACCTGAGAGCCTCTTTCACCTCGTTTGTGTGGGAAATGGCTGCTATACCCTTCCCAGTAGAAGTAGAGGATGAGCCCAGGGCTAAGATGCTCAAGGTCTTGGACTACACCTCTCCACCTAAGGAGGCAGTGACGGCCCCCCTGCATGAGGTACTCAGGGCAGTCCTCATGCGGAACTGGGTGTCCTCTTTGTCTGTCCCTGTGGTCCCCAAGAAAGTTGATACCAATATGTATCCATGGGAACTTGGGTTGGTGAGATCTCAGTGGTCTCCATGGTGGTGGATGCCGCTCTCAAGAGAGCCAAGAGTACTAGGTTTCCTGCCAAAGGTGGTGTTGGAGTGCCATCTTGAACCAGTTGATTGTCTTTCCAACATTTTTCCCCGTCCCCATGCCCATCCTGGCAAAAGCAGCTTGCACACCTTGGTCTGCAAAAAAGCATTGGCCTTTTACACGGAACGGGCGAAGCCCTTCATACAGTCCGTTCAGTTGTTGTCTGTTTTGATCCCAACAGGAGGGGAGTCGCCATCGGTAAATGCACCATTTCCAATTGGCTAGCAGATTGCATTTCCTTCACTTATGCCCAAGCCAGGGGCGTACCTTGCCGGGAGGGGGGGGGGGTCCAGAGCCCGAGGTAGGGGGCACTGTTTAGCCGCCCCCCCCCCCCCCCCGCCCACCTGCTACTGCCACTTTGGACCCCCCCCCCCTTGCTGACGAGTAAAAACAAGTGATCTTTTGCATCTTCCATGCACATCTGACTGTTCTAAGAGATACTATGGCACCGCGCGCTGAGGACTGAGCCTGCCTGTGGCATGTGCATGAAGGGAGAGTGGGAGGAAGGACTCACTGGTGGCGGTTGGGGGCAAGAAGCTTTCCTGGGCTAGCGAACCCCCCTCCCGCCACCAACCCTCCCCCGCCTTTGCCGCCCGCCCCGCTGCCGCTTCAGGTACCTGCAGGACGTAAGGCGTCAAAAACAGCTGATCTTCACACGAACTTCGTTGAACGAAGGCGCCGGAGTCTACTAACTCCAGCGCTGAAGAAGACTTGTTCGGCTGGCGGGGTTTGGGGACCCCCGCCAGCAAACAAGGTACCTGAAGCAGGTGGCGGGGCGGGCGGCGATGATGTGGGAGTGTTGATGGCGAGAGGTGGGGTTCAAGAGGGTCGTCGGCAGGGGGCCAGGGCCGAATCTACGGGGGCCCAGGCCCCCTGGCCCCACGTAGCTACGCCACTGGCCCAAGCTGGGCTGACTCTGGAGGGCCATGTCTTGGCTCATAATGTCAGAGCCATGGCTGCATCGGTAGCCCACTTGAAGTCAGCCTCCATTGAAAAGATTTGCAAAGCTGCGACGTGGTCTTCAGTCTACACATTCACATCTCATTACTGCCTTGAGCAGGATACCCGATGTGACAGTCGGTTTGAGCAATCAGTGTTGCAGAATGTGTTTGGGGTTTAGAATCCAACTCCACCCTCCTAGGCCCATTTTGTTCTGTTCCAGGTTGCACTCTCAGCTAGTTTGTATATAGTTTCAGGTTAATCTTCGTTACGTCCTCGCCGTTGCGAGACCCAATTGATCAATGTTTCTTGTTTTGGGTGAGCCTGGATGCTAGGGATACCCCACTTGTGAGAATGGTTCAGCTGCTTGTCCTTAGAGTAAGCGAAGATATTACCTGTAGCAGGTATTCTCCGAGGACAGTAGGCTGTTCATTCCACAATCCCATCCACCTCCCCTTGAAGTTGTTTCTTTCTTTTCTTTATGCTTTTGGATTAAACTGAGTAGCGTGGTTGCGCAATGAGTGGGAAGTCACTCTGTGCATGTGCGGTGTGGCGCCTGCTGTCCTTGGAGAATACCTGCTATAGTTAAGTATGTTCGCTTTTCCACTCCTCTGTACTCAACCTTCTTCCTAGTCCTGATCTATCTTCCTTTGCTTCTCATCCACTCACATGCCAAATCTTTCTGTCTGCCACTGATCCTCTCCATGGCCTTCAGTCCCTTCTTCTCTCTCCGATCCTCTGCTTAGGTTCCCATATCCCCTTTCTGCTCCGGCATTTCTCACTTCAGATTTGTCAGATTCCTCACTCTCTCAGCCTTTTTCTAGTACCACCTCCTCCATTGTTTCACACCATCTCTCCACGCTAGTCAACTTTGTCATCCGATTTCAAATACCTATCCCATTTGACACAACCATAGACATACTCCCACCCAGTTATTTGCCCTCATTGCCACTTGTCACCCAATCCCTATATCCCCACTTCCACCATTCTTGTCCCTTTTCAGTTACCAGCTTTCCTACCCCAATCCTAAATCTCCCAACTAATCTCAATCCTGAAAGCTGTTTGTGGTTGAGGGACAATTGCTACTCCTCCTATATCAATAGCAGTGCTCCAGGATCATCCCTTCTTTGTCATGCCCTCTGACTCAGTCTCTTACCTTCACCTCTGTGAATATCCCCTGTCTTTGTCCTGTCAGTACCCTTCTCACACCAGTCTTCTTAACTTGCTGTCTCTACCAAATCAAACCTGGCAAAAGGGAGAAGTAAGCCGGGGTGTTTCTTCAGGCCGCTTACTTCTCTGTGATAGCCACTTACTGGCCCAGACTGGCGGAGCCACATGGGAGGGTGTAGAATGCAGCATTTTAGTTGGTGGCAGCATAGGTGTGTAGGTCACAATGATGGTGACAGGTGGTTGGGGGGACAGCAGACTTGAATCATTTCAGTAGGGGCTGGCAGTAGCAGAGGCCAATGCAGGTAATGGGGAAACAGAAATAGAGACCAGTTATGAGGATTTCAAGTTCTGATTGCCTGGCTTCTTTGCTGTCCCAAGCTTGCATTCACAATTGGTTAAGGAGAGCTTGGGCTTACTGTCTGAAAACAAAATAATTGCGACAGTTTGTTCTGATAAAGTGGTTCAGAACCACCTTACTAGAGCATCTTTGGATTATTCTTAAATTAGTCTAATTAAAGGTATCCCAGCCTACATATAATTCTGTTAAAAACACTACGATCAAACAAATAACCAGACTACATTTTAACATAATCAGTCACTAGCAACCGAAGCAAGTGTGTTCTATCTTCCAGGCTTGTTTTATTATTCAACTTTACTGTATTTTCTTTTAACAGATAGGTGGCAAATTCTTTACTGATTGGATGTCCTTCTGATTTTGTTTTAGGTGTCTTCCATCCAGGTAAAATGTTTCCATGAAATCATCACCATAGGATATCGGGTCTATCGTTCCTATGAACTACCATGGTTTAGAACTCTAAGTTGGTGAGTAGCAAAAATGAATGTCAGTACACATGGACAAAATACCCAGTATACTGAATGTAAACTCATCTTGAGCTACTACTGAAAAGGTGTGAGCAAAATCCAAATAAATATGTATAAGCTGATGCATTCTCGTGCATTAGAATTACGCTGTTCACCGTTAGAACTATAGAATTAAGGAGGAAGTGATGCCACCTGGTAGATGGCTTTTTCATCACCAAGCTCTCCTGAGCATGACAATAATTAACAAAAATAGGCAATTATCACAGTGAATTAGATCGAGTGCTGACACAGTGGGATCCTGCAGACTTGCTGGTAGGCAAGGTGAATAAAAAAACAGAAGTTGGACCAAAAAATTTTGCCTATCAGCTGCTGGCTGTGGTAGCGGGGACATAAACTGGCATGGTGGCTGAGCACATGGAGCTGCTAGATTGTGAGATGGTGAGACTGTCCCCAAGCAGATGGAGCCAGAGCAGATTATTATTTGTTACATTTATATCCACATTTTCCCACCTGTTTGTAGGCTCAATGTGGCTTACATAGTACCGGAGAGGTGTTAGACTCGGGTGTAAACAAGTACAAAGTGATGTGGTAAGATAAAGTTCATGTGGCCCAGCCACACTAGGAATCGTACAATGGAAGAGTTGTGTTATGTCCATTACATTCTTTAGTTTTGTTGTGTTGCAGAGATGAGGAATTTGCTGGAAATGTTCATGAGCTTCTCTGTGTGCTGGTCATGCTGTGACTCAGGAACGCCATGAACGCTTAAATTATTCCTGCATGACCTGTTCTCAAGATCCTCCAACTTCACTGAAAGATCATCCTGCTTTGCCTCCAAATCAGCACCCTTTTGAATGTCAGCAACATTCATATCATGCTCAATGACTATCTTCAAAGTCATTCAAATGGTGCCCCACATCCTCCATTTTGCGATGTAAACTCTCAATGTTTGCATACGTGTCACATTTAATGCTTACGATCTCCAACATTAACACTGCCAACCATGTAGTTCTTCAAGACTAGTTGGCTAAACTATCATAACCTGTTTAAAAAGGCATATCCTACCGATCCAACATATATGCCTGTTAGCAGTGGGTCCGTTGGCGGAGCTCCCTGTTATAGAATTTGAGCTTGTGCATAGATCTTTGGGTGCTAAACCTATGACCGGCCCAGGGACATTGTTGCTTGTTTAAGATTTGTGGACAAAATGATGGAGAGACTATGTCACATCAATCAGCCTTTATTAGAAATTGCAGTCTATGGTGACAACTTATAATGGAAATTTTGAAGTCAGTCTGTGGCACAAAGAACTCGACACAGCTGTGTTTCGGCATCAGGTCTGCGTCGGGAGTCGAAAGGTACTACAAAAAGAACATCCAACCATCAAAAACTAAAAACATAAATCTTTCTATATAGTTATTGCAACATAAAAAGACATAAGTACCGTATTTTTCGGACTATAAGACGCACCGGACCATAAGACGCACCTAGGTTTTAGAGGAGGGAAATAGGGGAAAATTTTTTTTGCTTTTTCCCTCCTCTAAAACCTAGGTGCTCCGGTGCGTCTTGTCCGAATCCCTCCCTCCAAGTTCGGGATCGCCCTCAGGGTTACCTCCTCCCCCCCCCCCCCCCGGCCCTGTCACCACCTCTCCCCTCACGCGATCTTCCCTGGTGGTCTAGTGACGTCGGGACAGGAAAGAGCCCCCTCTTTCCTGCCCAGCGCGCTGCTCTCCATCCTCCTGTATGCTGCCTGACGGTCTCGGCGAGATTCAAATGGCCGCCAAGAATTGAAGTCTCAGCGGCCATTTTGAATCTCGCCGAGACCGTCAGGCAGCATACAGGAGGATGGAGAGCAGAGCACTGGGCAGGAAAGAGGGGGCTCTTTCCTGCCCCGACGTCACTAGACCACCAGGGAAGATCGCATGAGTAAGGGGAGAGGTGGTGACAGGGCCGGAGGGAGGGCGATCCTGAACTCGGAGGGAGGGCGGGCGGCCTGCCAAATCTCTACCTTCGGACTATAAGATGCACCCCCCATTTTCCTCCCAAATTTGGGGGGAAAAAAGTGCGTCTTATAGTCCGAAAAATACGGTATTCAAATGAACATATATAATGTCACGTGGTTTGAATATTGTTAAATATTAAGATGGCAGGAGACAATATCTGCAAAACACATGTATAATATAAAAACTATGTATAGTGTTGAGGGTATTGCCCCATATACATATCCTTAATTGAACAAAAAATAAAATTCAAAACACGCAAATTCAAGGTATAAAGTGAACATACCCAAAACTCAGTTGTAATTCTCACGAGCAGTGAGAGTCTTGTTGAATGAACTCAAGTAAAACCTAAAAGCAGAAATATAAAAATATATAAGTAAAATACAATATGTGGTTATAAGCCTAATTATGCAGATTAGAAAAAAAATTGCTCAAAAGACACGTACACGAGTTCCCAAACTCCAGTGCTTAAAAGGAGAAAGAGAAGGGACACTCTCAAAAATATATCTAAAAGAAATTTAAAAATGTTTAAAGAAAATGTCCCTAATATGCATAAATGCCCAGGCTTCATAACCCAATAAAGAATAGCCCGAAGATATATAAAAAAGTATGGGATGGGTATTCTTAAACATATTACAACCCTTCTATACAAATGATCTGAATTGAGCCATCATTGCAAACCAGATTCCTTGTCATCGGCAGCAAATGAATCCATTAACTGATGGGTTGTATCTGCCTACCAGCAGGTGGAGATAGAGAACACTGAAAAACCATAGTGTCCTCTTGGACAGCTAGCTCCATCTGCCTTCAGTATTTCTCTATCTCCCAGCAGGTGTGGACGTAGCTTAACCAGCTCCTGGAAAAATTCTGCTCGGGGTTGCTCCTGTGCTTTCCCAGTTGAGCAGGGTATTGTGGCTGGTGGTGCCCACTTTGAAGGCATATAGGTTCGCCCTTTCCCTGCCTTACTCATCCCCCCATCTCCCAGAGTACCTCTGTTGCTGCCTGCCTCCAACTTTCCTCACAGCGTTAAAAAAAAATGAGTACGCATTGATTCTGCGTAATTATTCTGAGGCTATTTCCAGCGTGCAGCTTGACCTGAGCTCGTTGGACTCTGTCTTTTGAGGTGAGAGTGGTGCCCTGCTCCTCCGGGGAGGTCTCGCGGATGCCGTTCCGAACGGGGTAAGTTTTGGTGTGAAGCCGCCATTTTTCTTATATACAGTGGTGGAAATAAGTATTTGATCCCTTGCTGATTTTGTAAGTTTGCCCACTGACAAAGACATGAGCAGCCCATAATTGAAGGGTAGGTTATTGGTAACAGTGAGAGATAGCACATCACAAATTAAATCCGGAAAATCACATTGTGGAAAGTATATGAATTTATTTGCATTCTGCAGAGGGAAATAAGTATTTAATCCCTCTGGCAAACAAGACCTAATACTTGGTGGCAAAACCCTTGTTGGCAAGCACAGCGGTCAGACGTCTTCTGTAGTTGATGATGAGGTTTGCACACATGTCAGGAGGAATTTTGGTCCACTCCTCTTTGCAGATCATCTCTAAATCATTAAGAGTTCTGGGCTGTCGCTTGGCAACTCGCAGCTTCAGCTCCCTCCATAAGTTTTCAATGGGATTAAGGTCTGGTGACTGGCTAGGCCACTCCATGACCCTAATGTGCTTCTTCCTGAGCCACTCCTTTGTTGCCTTGGCTGTATGTTTTGGGTCATTGTCGTGCTGGAAGACCCAGCCACGACCCATTTTTAAGGCCCTGGCGGAGGGAAGGAGGTTGTCACTCAGAATTGTACGGTACATGGCCCCATCCATTCTCCCATTGATGCGGTGAAGTAGTCCTGTGCCTTAGCAGAGAAACACCCCCAAAACATAACATTTCCACCTCCATGCTTGACAGTGGGGACGGTGTTCTTTGGGTCATAGGCAGCATTTCTCTTCCTCCAAACACGGCGAGTTGAGTTCATGCCAAAGAGCTCAATTTTTGTCTCATCTGACCACAGCACCTTCTCCCAATCACTCTCGGCATCATCCAGGTGTTCACTGGCAAACTTCAGACGGGCCGTCACATGTGCCTTCCGGAGCAGGGGGACCTTGCGGGCACTGCAGGATTGCAATCCGTTATGTCGTAATGTGTTACCAATGGTTTTCGTGGTGACAGTGGTCCCAGCTGCCTTGAGATCATTGACAAGTTCCCCCCTTGTAGTTGTAGGCTGATTTCTAACCTTCCTCATGATCAAGGATACCCCACGAGGTGAGATTTTGCGTGGAGCCCCAGATCTTTGTCGATTGACAGTCATTTTGTACTTCTTCCATTTTCTTACTATGGCACCAACAGTTGTCTCCTTCTCGCCCAGCGTCTTACTGATGGTTTTGTAGCCCATTCCAGCCTTGTGCAGGTGTATGATCTTGTCCCTGACATCCTTAGACAGCTCCTTGCTCTTGGCCATTTTGTAGAGGTTAGAATCTGACTGATTCACTGAGTCTGTGGACAGGTGTCTTTCATACAGGTGACCATTGCCGACAGCTGTCTGTCATGCAGGTAACGAGTTGATTTGGAGCATCTACCTGGTCTGTAGGGGCCAGATCTCTTACTGGTTGGTGGGGGATCAAATACTTATTTCCCTCTGCAGAATGCAAATAAAATCATATACTTTCCACAATGTGATTTTCCGGATTTAATTTGTGATGTGCTATCTCTCACTGTTACCAATAACCTACCCTTCAATTATGGGCTGCTCATGTCTTTGTCAGTGGGCAAACTTACAAAATCAGCAAGGGATCAAATACTTATTTCCACCACTGTAATTCCGTCCGGTCGGGTGATGGCTGCTGAGGGAGTTAAACGCTGCTCCCGTTGTGGTAAACACAGATCAGCAGCGGGGCTCTGTAAGACGTGCTCTTTAGACGTTAGAGCTAGTACGAGCATGGCGAGCGAGGATTCTTCCCGCTCAGTGGAGCTGGCAGCGGGCGCCATTTTGGAAACGCCGCATGTCTCGACCCTCACTGTTGCGGAGGAGTCTGAATGCAGGGGGACGCCTCGGTCAGAGGCTACCAGAGGAGCTCCTATTCCTGTTACTCCTAATTTGGAAGCTGAGGGTCAGGGTGAGTTTTTCTCCCCTGAGTGTGTGCTTTTAATGCATAAAGCCTTCATGCTGAAAAGAGCTCTGCCGCAGGTGTCTGACACTGCGCTGCTACCTGGTTTCCCATCGGGTGTTGATGGCCTGGGGCTGGCTACAGAATTTTCTTCCCCCGAGCGTTGGAAGGACACTAAACATAGACGGGTAAATTCCCCGTCGGAGAGTGGCGCACTCCCCCCCCCTCCCTCCCCGTGGTTGGGCTGTGGGGATTCTGAGGGTTCTGGCAGGGCCTCATGGTCTGATGAGCCACAGGAAGGGTGCCGGTTTGCCACTGGATCTGGATGATCTCAATGCGATTTGGATTTACCACTGCGACGAGCTGCCAGCGCTCATTTCTGACGCCTTGCAGGCCCTCTCTATTGATGATCCTTCCAAGGGCGATGCCTCCTCTAGTAATCCTAGGATAGCGAGTACTAAAAAGCCTGCTCGAGCCTTTCCTGTGCATGACTCCATCCAAGAGCTTATTTCAGCTCAATGGTCTGACTCCGATGGGCCTTTGAAAGTTGCCAGGGCTATGGGTCAACTTTACCCTCTGATTGAGGAGCACTTGGTCCCTTTGGGGATGCCTAAAATGGACGCATTGGTCACGGTGGTGACTAAAAAGACCACCCTCCCCTTAGATGGAGGGGTTGTCCTGAAAGACATTTAGGACCGGCGGCTTGAATCCGCTCTGAAACGGTCCTTTGAAATATTGGGCCTCACCTTAAGGGCGTCTGTTTGCAGTTCCTATGCTGCCCGGGCCTGCCTCTCCTGGTTACAACAGGCAGTGGAGCAGCCCGTGGATGGTGCGGAGTCCCTCGCTGAGGTTGCACCGCGGATGGAGTCGGCCCTGTCATTTTTGGCTGACGCCCTCTATGATCTGGTCAGAGCTTCGGCTAAACAGATGTCTGTGGCGGTTGCTGCCCGCCGCCTTCTATGGCTACGGCATTGGGCAGCTGACATGGCCTCTAAGCACAGGCTGGTGAAGCTTCCCTTTAGGGGCCACCTGTTATTCGGAGAGGAGCTGGAGAAGATTGTGAAAGACCTGGGCGACTCTAAACCCCAGCGCTTACCCAAGGATAGGCCTTCTTCCAAGGATTCTGAGTGGCCCTCCTCTTCCAGACCTTGCTTCCATGAAGCTCGCAGATATCGCCCGGGGCGCTCTGTTGAGGTTTCTCAACATGCCCGTTTTCAGCAGAGGAACTCCTTTCGCTCGGACAAGCGTTCCGCAGCGGCCGGTTCTAGGCCTGGAGTTCAGGGGCGGCCCCCTCAATGATGGGGCGCCGGTCCATTCCTCGATTCCTGCAGTAGGAGGACATCTTTCCCTCTTTCTCGAGGAATAGACCAAGATTACCTCCGATAAATGGGTCCTGGACCTGATCAGAGAAGGTTACCGATTGGAATTCAGCGCCCCGGTGAGAGACGTGTTTGTGGAGTCCCGATGCGGTACTGCCGTCAAACGGGCGGTGGTAGAGGAGACCTTACAAGTCTTGTTGCACCTTTGTAATCCGTTGGGTTGGTCGTGAGCCCTTGGGCCCTGGCCGAGGCCAGCAGGCGCCGACCCAGGCCAAGGGGAGACCGACCCACCACCGCACACCCCAGCTACACAATACCCCCTAAGCTACCCCTCCCCCCAGTCCCTCAGGAAGAAGGGAAATAGGCATACAGGCGGGCCTCGCGGCCGAACCGGAACCCACACAGACAGAGCCACTCGTGCGAGCCTCACGGCTGAACTGGAACCCAATCACACACAGAGAGGGGTGAAAGAACCCAGAGGGCCCCAAGATGCCAGACACGCGCTGAACACCAGCAATAGGGCAGAGGGGGAAACAAAGGACCAGAGCGGGCCACGCCCACGCAGGGGACTAGCGCAGGACAGGGGAACTAACACAGCAACCCCCTCCCCACCAGGGTAGGAGCCCCAGGCAGAAGCCAGAGGAACCAAACACAAAGGAAGGCAGAAAGCCTTTGCCTCAAACCCACTGTAGACAGAGGCACACAGAACATAAAGGGTTAAGCTTGTAGAGCCAGCAGAGAGAGAGTGCCATAAATCAACAAACAATCAGAGAGAATGCTTCCCCTCCCCAGAGGGAGTGGGGCCCATCCAAACAAACACACTGGCAGAGGCAGGAATACAATACACACAGTACACAAAGGGTTAAACTCACTGAGCCAGCAGGCCAGGACACTGGGAAGAGAAATCCTTAAAACAAACAAACAAAGGAGAACGCTCTCACTCAGCCCAGAGCCCCGGAGGCTGAGCAATGCCCAGCCCCCACTAAACAAACGAGCAGCTGACCCTGAATACAGAGCTACGCACACACACACACACACAGCAGCAGCTAACCCAGAGGGAAGGAAAAGAATACTCTAAATCAACACAGATCCCTGTCAGAACCTAGAGCACGTTCTGAGAGAAACCTATCAGGCTTTCCTGTTACCACCAGATAAGTAACGCAAAAGCAGAGAACTCTTCAGCTGCAGGCTAAAGTACTATCCCCTGACGTCAGCACAACCCCTGGCAGCCAATCAGAAGAGACGTCCCCCCTCCCCCTCAGCCAAACCGGCAGAATCATAACATCACCCCCCCTTCAAGGGCCCCCCCTACCCCGTCCACGAGGTTTAGGTTTGTGAGGGAAAAGGCGATGGAACCGTCTGACTAGGATTGGCGCGTGGACATGAGTAGCGTCCTCCCAGGAATTGTCTGCCGGTCCATATCCCATCCACGCAATGAGATACTGGAGATGTCCCCGGAAGCGCCTTGCATCCAAGACATCCCGGACTTCGTATTCCCCCTGGGAGGCTGAGATGGCTGGACTAGCAGGCAACGCGGGCAAAGCCCCTTTTCTCAGAATCACAGGCTTCAGCAAGGACACATGAAAGGTGTTATGTACCCATAATGTAGGTGGTAACTTTAGCTGATAACAGACCCGATTCACTTGCCTCACAATGGGATACGGGCCCACAAATCGAGGTGCAAAGCGGGAGGAGGGAATCTTCAGACGAAGATTACGCGTGGACAACCACACCAAGTCGCCAGGCTGGAAGTGCGGTTCCACTCTGCGAGACCGATCCGCTTGGCGTTTCATACGAGTGGAGGTCACTCGCAGCGCTTTCTGAACTGATGACCAAATTGCTTGGAGCGAGGTCACCGCATCAACCGCTGCCGGGACATCCAAGTTGGTTTTCAAGGGGGCTGGTATCCGCGGGTGTCGTCCATATACAATGTAAAAGGGCGACGCGCCCGTGGCCGAGCTCACTCGGTTGTTATGAGCGAATTCTGCCCAAGGCAGCAGCTGACTCCAGTTGTTGTGGTGCTCATTGACATACATCCGTAGGAACTGCTTCAAGCATTGGTTCACTCGTTCTGTTTGGCCATTGGATTGTGGGTGATATCCCGACGAAAAGTTCAGCTTTACTTCAAGGGCCCGATTCAGGGCTCTCCAGAACTTTGAGACAAACTGTACTCCTCGATCAGAGGTAATAGATTCTGGCAGACCATGGAGACGAAAAATAGAGCTGATGAAATACTGTGCCAGCTTCACCGCCGAAGGAAGGGTAGGCATGGGTATGAAGTGGGCCATTTTAGAAAACCGGTCCACCACTACCAAGACAACTGTGTGCCCTTCAGAGTTAGGCAGATCCGTAACAAAGTCCATGGCAATGTGGGTCCACGGTCTCTCAGGTACCGGTAAAGGCATCAGCAACCCCTGGGGTCTCCGACGGTCAGCCTTATGCTGGGCGCACTCAGGACACGCAGCCACAAACTCCTGCACATCCCGATCAAGTGAAGGCCACCAATACTGCTGGGAGATGAACCGCTTGGTTCCCAGGATCCCGGGATGTCCTGCCATTCGAGAGGCATGCCCCCATTGGAGTGTCTTTCCTCTCAGCCGGGGTGGCACAAAGGTCATACCTGCAGGTACTGCTAGCGTCATCGCGGGCACAATAACATCAGGTTTAATTACATACTGCAGGGGTTCTTCCTCCAGGTCAGCCTCCATGGACCTGGAGAGGGCATCTGCCTTGATGTTCTTCTCCGCTGGACGATAGGTCAGAATGAAATCAAAGCTGGAGAAGAATAGTGCCCACCGGGCCTGGCGAGGATTCAGCCTTCTCGCTTCTCGTAAATAAGTCAGGTTTTTATGGTCCGTGAACACCGTGAAGGGCTCCTGCGCCCCTTCCAGCAGATGACGCCATTCTTCCAGGGCCAATTTAATGGCTAATAGCTCCTGATCCCCGATGGCATAATTCTTCTCGGCAGGGGTATACTTTTTAGAGAAGAATGCACATGGGAGAAGTTTCCCACTGGGGTGGGCCTGGGTCAGCACTGCTCCTACGCCAACCGATGATGCATCCACTTCCACGAAAAATTTATTTGTCGGGTTGGGATGGCGCAACACTGGAGCTCCAACAAATGCCTGTTTCAGATTCTCAAAGGCCTGACACGCCTCAGGCGACCAGTTGCGAGCGTCAGCGTTCTTCTTAGTCAAGGCAGTAAGAGGGGCAGTCAGGGACGAGTAATTCCAAATAAACTGCCTATAGTAGTTGGCAAAACCTAAGAAGCGCTGTAGAGCCTTACGCCCCGTAGGTTGCTGCCAGTGCAGGATGGCTGTCAGCTTACTGGGGTCCATACGCAGCCCGTGGTTAGAAATGATGTACCCCAGGAAGAGCAGTTCGGAGCGATGGAATTCACATTTTTCCAATTTCACATAGAGGTGGTTCTCCCTCAACCGCTGCAATACGGTCTTCAGGTGCTCCTGGTGCTCTTCCTCAGCCCTTGAAAAAATCAAAATATCGTCCAAGTAGACCATCACAAACTTATACAGGAGATCCCTGAAGATGTCATTCATGAAGGCTTGGAAGACGGCTGGAGCATTAGCAAGTCCAAAAGGCATTACCAGATATTCGTAATGCCCGTCGCGGGTGTTAAATGCCGTCTTCCACTCATCCCCCTCCTTGATCCGCACAAGGTTGTAGGCCCCCCTGAGATCGAGCTTGGAGAAGATCTGGGCCCCCTGGAGGCGGTCAGACATCTCAGAAATCAAGGGAAGGGGGTATTTGTCCTTCCGCGTGATGGCATTGAGTCCCCTGTAGTCAATACAGGGGCGCAACCCCCCATCCTTCTTCTCCACGAAGAAGAATCCAGCCCCCGCGGGTGATTTAGAGGGCCGGATGAAGCCTCGAGCTAGGTTCTCTCGAATATACTGGGACATGGCTTCCGTCTCTGGCCGGGATAGGGGGTATACGCGGCCACAGGGAGGTTCAGTGCCAGGTAGTAGCTCTATGGCACAGTCATAGGAGCGATGAGGAGGCAGAATCTCTGCTTGCTGTTTGGAAAAAAACATCTCCAAAAGATCTGTAGGGCCCCGGTAACATAATATTGGCTCGATCCAAAGGAAGCGTCACTGGGGCTGGCGAGACCTTATCCAAACAGACCTTCTGGCAGCCCGGGCCCCACGCCGTCAATTCACCCCGGGCCCAATCAATGCAAGGGTTATGCAGGCGAAGCCAGGGTAATCCCAGGATTATGGCCTCAGTGGCCGACGGAAGGACGTAGAAGGAGATAACTTCTTTGTGTAAGACTCCTACCCATATGGTCATAGGCACGGTTCTGGAGCGGAGAACTCCCCGAACCAGTCCCCAAGCCGCTGAGACGGTGATGGGCTGAGGTAACTCCCATCGTAGGAATTTGATGAACCCGCACCAGGTCCGCGCTGATAAAGTTGCCTCCCGCCCCCGAGTCAACTAGCGCCTCAAAACAAGGGGTATCCTTAATCGCCAGTAGAACTGGCACCAAAACCTGCATCCAAGGGGAGAAGGACTTTGGCCCTGACCCGGTCTCCCTAGCCGGTATCAGGGCTGCTGGTTTCCCGACTTCTTTCTCTTCGGGCACTCACGGACAAAGTGCCCTTTCACTCCACAATGCAGGCACAGCCCCTTAGAGCGTCTCCGCTGTCTCTCCTGGGCCGCCCGGTCAACCTGCATAGGTTCAGACCCATTGGGCACACCCAGCGACGGGGAAGCAGGGCTCTTGTGCGAGCTCCTCGAGTTAGCCCCTGCAACCTGCTGACCAGCGCGACGTTCACAGGCCCGCTCCCTGAACCGGATGTCCACCTGGGTACAGAGACGGATGAGGTCATTCAGATCTGAGGGCAGCTCCCGGCCTGTGAGTTCGTCCTTAATGTTGGCCGAGACACTATGCCAAAATACCGCAGTCAGGCTTGGGTTATCCCAACCTAGCTCTGCGGCCAAAGTCCGAAACTGGATGGCGTACTCACCCAGAGAGAGTCGCCCCTGATGTAGGTTCAACAGCTGAGTCGCCGCCGAGGAGGGCTTCCCGAGTTCCTCAAAGATGAGCCGAAATTGTTTCAAAAACTCTGCCAAATTATCCAGGAGGGGATCCTTCTTCTCCCATAAGGGCGAGGCCCAGGCCAGAGCGGGGCCTGCCAGTAGAGAGATAATATAAGCCACCTTCGCCCGATCCGAAGGAAAATCCCGGGCCTGCAACTCGAAGACAATTTGGCATTGATTGAGGAACCCCCGGCAGGTCTTACTGTCGCCCTCGTACCTCGGGGCGTAGCCACCCGAATCCCTCGGCCACATGCGTGGGAACTAGGCGGAGTAGCTGCTGGCGGGACCTCCGCAGCCCCCGTGACAGTCAGCGAGTCTACCCGTTGAGACAGTGCGTTCACGACTCCCGATACCTGTTGTAGCTGAGCATGCAATTGCTGGAGCAGCTGCATGGGGGATGGATCGGTCGAGCTCATGGCTTTTGCGTTCTGTAATCCGTTGGGTTGGTCGTGAGCCCTTGGGCCCTGGCCGAGGCCAGCAGGCGCCGACCCAGGCCAAAAGGAGACCGACCCACCACCGCACACCCCAGCTACACAATACCCCCTAAGCTACCTCTCCCCCCAGTCCCTCAGGAAGAAGGGAAATAGGCATACAGGCGGGCCTCGCGGCCGAACTGGAACCCACGCAGACAGAGCCACTCGTGCGAGCCTCACGGCTGAACTGGAACCCAATCACACACAGGGAGGGGTGAAAGAACCCAGAGGGCCCCAAGATGCCAGACACGCGCTGAACACCAGCAATAGGGCAGAGGGGGAAACAAAGGACCAGAGCGGGCCACGCCCACGCAGGGGACTAGCGCAGGACAGGGGAACTAACACAGCAACCCCCTCCCCACCAGGGTAGGAGCCCCAGGCAGAAGCCAGAGGAACCAAACACAAAGGAAGGCAGAAAGCCTTTGCCTCAAACCCACTGTAGACAGAGGCACACAGAACATAAAGGGTTAAGCTTGTAGAGCCAGCAGAGAGAGAGTGCCATAAATCAACAAACAATCAGAGAGAATGCTTCCCCTCCCGAGAGGGAGTGGGGCCCATCCAAACAAACACACTGGCAGAGGCAGGAATACAATACACACAGTACACAAAGGGTTAAACTCACTGAGCCATCAGGCCAAGACACTGGGAAGAGAAATCCTTAAAACAAACAAAGGAGAACGCTCTCACTCAGCCCAGAGCCCCGGAGGCTGAGCAATGCCCAGCCCCCACTAAACAAACGAGCAGCTGACCCTGAATACAGAGCTACGCGCACACACACACACACACAGCAGCAGCTAACCCAGAGGGAAGGAAAAGAATACTCTAAATCAACACAGATCCCTGTCAGAACCTAGAGCACGTTCTGAGAGAAACCTATCAGGCTTTCCTGTTACCACCAGATAAGTAACGCAAAAGCAGAGAAACTCTTCAGCTGCAGGCTAAAGTACTATCCCCTGACGTCAGCACAACCCCTGGCAGCCAATCAGAAGAGATGTCCCCCCTCCCCCTCAGCCAAACCGGCAGAATCATAACAACCTTGGAGCGGTGATCCCTGTGCCTCCCGCCGAACGCGGCTGCGGTTGCTACTCCATTTACTTTGTGGTGCCTCGAAAAAGCGGGTCTTTCCGACCGATCTTCGACTTAAGGTCCGTCAATGAGGCTCTAAGAGTGCAACATTTTCGCATGGAAACCCTGCGCTCCGTCATTGCGGCGGTACAGCCAGGAGAGTTTCTCACGTCTCTGGACCTAAAAGAAGCTTACTTGCACATTCCTATTTGGCCCCCGCATCACAAGTTTCTCCGGTTTGCGGTGTTGGGAAATCATTTCTAGTTTCGGGCCTTGCCTTTTGGCCTCGCCACAGCTCCCCGCACCCTTTCCAATGTTATGGTGGTAGAAGCTGCTTTTCTCAGGCGACAGGGTATCAGGGTTCATCCGTACCTCGATGACTGGCTCATCAGAGCAGATTCGGCAGACGAAAGTCATCTGGCCACAGCCAGAGTGGTCTCAGTACTGCAATCTCTGGGATGGGTCGTCAATCTACCCAAAAGTCACCTGTCCCCCTCTCAGTCTCTTGAGTATTTGGGGGTCTGGTTCGACACGGCCTCGGGGTTTGTCTTTCTTCCCGACCAAAGGCGGTGCAAGCTTCAGAATCAGGTCCGTCTGCTCTTGTGGATGCCTCGCCCACAAGCTTGGGACTTTGTCCAACTGCTGGGGTCGAAGACGGCCACTTTGTAGGTGGTGCCATGGGCGAGAGCGCACTTGAGACCACTGCAGATCGCCCTGCTTCAACGATGGTCTCCAATGTCCCAGGATTATCAACGCAGACTATTGTGGCTCCCTGCGGCCCGGCTCAGTATGGAGTGGTGGCTCTTCGACAGCATACTGCAGCGAGGAATGCCGCTGGCTCTTCCCTCTTGGTGCCTGGTGATAACCAATGCCAGCCTGGTCGGCTGGGGAGCACATTGCCAGGGAACCTATGCCCAGGGTCTGTGGATGCCCGCGGAAGCGAGTTGGTCCATCAATCGCTTGGAACGGAGAGCGATATTCCAGGCTCTTCTGGCTTTTCACAAGACTCTGGAGGGGCTAGCTGTCAGAGTTGGACAACATGACAGCGGTGGCCTACGTAAATTGCCAGGGCGACACTCAGTGCAGAGCACTGGCCGCGGAGGCCATTCAGATTTGCCCTTGGCCGAGCTACACCTGCAGCTTCTTTCTGCAGCGCATATAGCAGGTCAGAGCAACGTGTAAGCCGATTTTCTAAGCAGGCATCAAATTGACCCGGCGGAGTGGGAACTGGCAGACAAAGTATTTCTTCAGATCTGTGCCAAATGGGGAATGCCCGAAGCGGATCTGATGGCATCAAGCACAAATACCAATGTCCCGTGCTTTTTCAGCAGATGGAGAGATCCTCGTTCGGCGGGGTTGGATGCTCTGGCTCAACCCTGGCCCTTGGGCCTCCTGTATGTGTTCCCTCCTTGGCCCTTGATAGAGCGAGTCCTCCTGCAAATTCGGCTACATCGAGGAGTGGTGATTCTCATTGCCCCGGATTGGCCCAGGTGTATGCGGACCTCCGACGGATGCTGGTGGAGGCCCCTCTTCCTTTGCCTCTGGTGCCGAACCTGTTGATGCAGGAACCGGTGACCATGGAGGATCCCTGCCACTTTGGTCTTATGAAGAAAGACTAAGGAGGCTAGGGCTTTTCAGCTTGTAGTTGGGTGGAACAGGTGGATGTGAAGTGTCTGTTCACGTTTTCCAAAAATAGTAGGACTAGGGGGCACGTGATGAAACTACAGTGTAGTACATTTTAAACAAATCGGAGAAACTTTTTTTTTCACCCAACGCGTAATTAAGCTTTGGAATTCATTGCCGGAGAACGTGATGAAGGCGGTTAGCTTGGCAGAGTTTAAAAAGGGTTTGGACGGTTTCCTAAAGGACAAGTCCATAGACCGCTACTAAATGGACCTGGGAAAAATCCACAATTCCCCCGGTGCCTCCCGCCGATTTCGGCTGCGGCCGCTACTCCATTTACTTTGTGGTGCCGCGAAAAGGTGGGTCTTTTCGCCCTATTCTGGACTTAAAAGAATTAAACAAGTCCCTAAGAGTGCGGCATTTTCACATGGAAACCCTGCGCTCCGTCAGTGCGGCGGTACAGCCAGGAGAGTTTCTCACGTCTCTGGACCTGAAAGAAGCGTACTTGCACATTCCAATTTGGCCCCCGCACCAGAGGTTTCTGCGGTTTGCGGTGATGGGAAAACATTTCCAGTTTCAGGCCTTGCCTTTTGGCCTCGCCACAGCTCCCCAAACCTTTTCCAAGGTAATGGTGATAGTAGCTGCTTTTCTCAGGCGAGAAGGTATCCAGGTTCACCCGTACCTAGACTACTGGTTCATCAGAGCGGACTCCGCAACAGAGAGCCATCAAGCTACAGCCAGAGTGTTCTCAGTACTGCAATCTCTGGGCTGGGTCGTCAATGTAGCCAAAAGTCACCTGACCCCCTCGCAATCTCTAGACTATTTGGGGGCACGGTTCGACACAGACTCGGGATATGTATTGTTACCCGAGCAAAGGCGGTGCAAGCTTCAGAAGCTCCTGAGGATGCCCCGCCCGCGAGCTTGGGACATTGTCCAGCTGTTGGGATCGATGACGGCCACCTTGGATTTGGTGCCCTGGGCGAGAGCGCACCTGAGACCTCTGCAGTATTCCCTGCTTCAACTATGGTCTCCAGTATCTCAGGATTATCAATGCAGACTCTCTTGGCTCCCTGCGGCCCGACTCAGTATGGAGTGGTGGCTCTCAGACAGCGTGCTGCAGCGAGGAATGCCGCTGGCGCTCCCCGATTGGTGCTTAGTGGTGACAGATGCCAGCCTGAAGGGCTGGGGCGCACATTGCAAGGGGAAGCATGCCTAGGGTCTTTGGATACCCGACGAGTCGGAGTGGTCCATCAATCGCCTAGAGTTGAAAGCGGTGTTTCAGGCGCTTCTGGCCTTTCAAGTGACCCTGGAAAGATTGGCCATCAGAGTGATGTCGGACAACACGACAACAGTGGCCTACATAAACCGACAAGGCGGCACTCAGTGCAGAGCGCTGGCCGCGCAGGCCAAACAGATTTGCCACTGAGCCGAGTTACATCTGCAGCTTCTTTCTGCAGCGCATATAGCAGGTCAGAGCAATATGCAAGCCGATTAAGCAGGCATCAAATCGATCCAGTGGAATGGGAACTGGCAGACGAAGTATTCCTGCAGATATGTGCCAAATGGGGCAAGCTCGTAATGGATCTTATGGCGACAAGCTCAAATGCCAAAGTCCTGTGCTTTTCAGCAGACTGAGAGATCCTCGCTCAGCCGGGTTGGATGCCTTGGCGCAACCCTGGCCTCTGGTGTGTGTTCCTTCCGTGGCCCTTGATAAGGCGTGTGCTCCTGCGGATTCGGCTTCACCCAGGAGAAGTGGTTCTCATCGCCGCGGATTGGCCCAGGGGGCCTTGGTATGCGGACCTCCGACAGATGCTAGTGGAGGCTCCCCTTCCTTTACCTCTGGTACCGAACCTGTTGTCGCAGGGACAGGTGGCCATGGAGGACGCCTGCCGTTTTGGTCTTACGACATGGCTATTGAGAGGGCGCAATTGAGAGGCAAAGGCTATTCCAATAACGTTATTTCCACTCTCCTGCAGGCCCGCAAGCGGTCCACTTCCGTGGCTTATGCCAGGATCTGGCGCCAGTTTGAGGCTTGGTGTGTTTCAAAAGTGATCACACCCATGCGGGCTCCTGTCTCGCCAATTCTAGACTTTTTGCAGGATGGTGTACAAAAAGGCTTGGCCTATAATTCCCTGCGGGTGCAAGTGGCAGCATTGGCCTCCCTTCATGGTAAGGTTGCAGACGTGTCTTTAGCTGCTTATCCAGATGTGGCACGGTTTCTTAGAGGGGTGCTTCGGCTCTGTCCTCTTGTCCGACACCGAGGAGGATGCCTCGTGGGAGGAGGAGGAGGATCACAGATATTTCTCTTCTGAGGTCTTCCTTCTGATCCCACACCTTCGCCTGAAAGAAAGCTTTCTCCCCCGGAGAGTCTTTCTTTCTCTTTCTTTGTGCGGGAAATGTCTGTGGCTATTCCCTTCCCTGTGGTATCTGAGGATGAGCCCAGGGCCGAGATGTTCAAGGTCCTTGACTATCCTTCGCCACCTAAGGAGTCATCCACTGTTCCTCTGCATAATGTCCTTAAGCAGACATTGCTGAAGAACTGGACGAAACCACTCTCTAATCCCACCATTCCCAAGAAGGTTGAGTCCCAGTACCGGATGCACGGAGAAGCTGAGTTGATGGTCGCAGTTACCTCACGACTCTATGGTTGTGGATTCCGCTCTTAAGAGAGCCAAAAGTTTTAGAGATTTTGCCTTGGTGCCCCCGGGACGAGAATCTAGAACTCTGGATTCTTTTGGGAGGAAAGCCTACCAGTCCTCTATGCTTGTGTCCCAAATTCAGTCATACCAGCTCTACACGAGCATCTACTTGCGGAACAATGTTAAGCAACTGGCGGACTTGGTCGATAAGCTCCCTTCGGAGCAGGTCAGGCCTTTTCAGGAGGTGGTCAGGCAGCTGAAGGCATGTCATAAATTCCTGTCCAGGGGTGCTTACGACTCTTTTGATGTTGCGTCCAGATCTGCTGCTCAAGGTTTAGTGATGCGCAGACTCTCATGGCTTGCGGATGTCCCTTGCCCCGGGGGGGGGGGGGGGGGGGGAATAATATTTTCGTTGAGAAAGTCGAGCAGTTCATAGAGCAGCTCCACCAGCGTGAGAACGCCCTCAACAAACTCTCCCACCGGGCGCCTTCAGCATCTACCTCATCAGGTAGACGTTTTTTTCCGGGGAAGGAGGACTGCTCCTTACTATGCTTACTATAAGCGTAGGTACAATCCACCTTCCCGACAGCCTTCTCAGGCTCAGCCCCAGCGCGCTCGTTCACATCAACAGCATGCGCCTAAACAGGCCCCTGCAGCTCCCCAGCAAAAGCAAGGGATGGCCTTTTGACTGACTCCAGTTGAGCATAGCCGCTATAAAAGTGTCTATGCCGGACGATCTGCCGGTCGGAGGGAGGTTAAAAAATGTTTCACCAAAGGTGGCCTCTCATAACCTCCGACCAGTGGGTTCTCCAAATAGTCCAGCTAGGATACTCCCTCAATTTGATCTCCAAGCCTCCAAATTGCCCGCCCGGAGCTCAGTCCTTCAGCTTCCAGCACAGGCAGATATTTGCAGAGGAACTCTCCGCCCTTCTGAGCGCCAATGTGGTCGAGCCCGTTCCACCGGAGCAAGAAGGACTGGGATTCTATTCCAGATACTTCCTTGTGCAAAAGAAAACAGGGGGGATGTGTCCCTTCCTAGACCTAAGGGCCCTGAACAAATATCTGGTCCGAGAAAAGTTCAGGATGCTTTCCCTGGGCACCTTTCTGCCAGTGATTCAGAAACACGACTGGCTATGCTCTCTGGTCTTAAAGGATTCTTATACACACATCTCGATACTGCCAGCTCACAGGCAGTATCTTCGATTTCGTCTCGGTGCACAGCACTTTCAGTAATGTGTACTGCCCTTTGGTCTCGTGTCTGCGGCCAGGGTGTTTACAAAATGCCTGGCAGTAGTTGCAGCGTCGCTACACAGACTGGGAATGCATGTGTTCCCTTATCTCGACGATTGGCTGGTGAAGAACACTTCAGAGGCAGGAGCTCTACAGTCCATACAGATGACTATTCAACTCCTGGAGCTACTGGGGTTTATCATAAATTACCCAAAGTCTCATCTTCTTCCAGTTCAGAAACTAAAATTCATAGGAGCTCTGCTGGATTCACAGACGGCTCATGCCTATCTTCCAGAAGCGAGGGCGGACAACCTTCTGTCTCTTGTTTTCTTGGCCAGAACGTCTCAGCAGATCACAGCTCGGCAGATGTTGAGACTGCTAGGCCATATGGCCTCCACGGTTCATGCGACTCCCATGGCCTGTCTTCACATGCGATCAGTTCAATGGACCCTAGCTTCCCAGTGGTTTCAGGCTGCTGGGGATCTAGAGGATGCAATCCAGCTATCCACCAAGTTTCACAATTCCCTTCAGTGGTGGACAATTCGATCCAATTTGACCTTGGGATGTTCCATTCAAATTCCTCAGCCACAAAAAGTGCTGACAATGGATGCATCTCTCTTGGGGTGGGGAGAACCATGTAGATGGGCTTCACACTCAAGGAGTTTGGTTCCTCCAGGAATCAGGTCTTCAGATCAATCTCCTGGAGTTACGAGTGGTCTGGAACGCTGTAAAGGCTTTCAGAGATCGACTGTCCAATCAAATTATTCAAATTCGGACAGACAATCAGGTTGCCATGTACTATGTCAACAAGCAGGGGGGGCACCGGATCTTGTCCCCTATGTCGGGAGGCCGTCCAAATGTGGCTATGGGCTCGCGGTTATGGCATGCTTCTCCAAGCCATGTATCTGGCAGGTGTAAACAACAGTCTGGCTGACAGGTTGAGCAGGATAATGCAACCTCACGAGTGGTCGCTTAACTGGGGTGTGGTGCACAAGATCTTCCAAGCGTGGGGCACCCCCTCGGTGGATCTTTTTGCCACTCAGACCAATCACAAGGTCCCTCAGTTCTGTTCCAGGCTTCAGGCCCACAACAGACTAGCTTCAGATGCTTTTCTCCTTCATTGGGGGAAGGGTCTTCTGTATGCATATCCTCCCATACCTCTGGTTGGGAAGACTTTGTTGAAACTCAAGCAAGACTGCGAGACTATGATTCTGATAGCTCCTTTTTGGTCGCATCAGATCTGGTTCCCTCCTCTTCTGGAGTTGTCCTACGAAGAACCGTGGAGATTGGAGTGTTTTCCAACCCTCAGAATGAGGGGGGCGCTTCTGCATCCCAACCTCCAGTCTCTGGCTCTCACGGCCTGGATGTTGAGGGCTTAGAGTTCGCATCCTTGGGTCTTTCTGAGGGTGTTTCCCGAGTCTTGCTTCCAGGAAAGATTCCACTAAAAAGAGTTACTCTTTCAAATGGAGGAGGTTTGCCCTCTGGTGTGACAGCAAGGCTCTAGATCCTTACTCTTGTCCTACACAGACCCTGCTTGAATACCTTCTACATTTATCAGAGTCTGGTCTCAAGACCAGTTCCGTAAGAGTTCACCTTAGCAGTGGCATAGCAAGGGCAGAGCGGTGGGGGCAGTCCGCCCCAGGTGTCAGCGGGTGGGGGTGTGCTCTGTCGAGAGCCGACAGCTCTCGTCTCCTGCCACCATGCTGCCTTTTTTTAAAAATCTATGCAGCGACGCAGGCAGCGCCTTGCGTCTGCCCTGCATGTGCTATGAAGGAGAAAATCGCCTTGCTGGTGTCGGCAGGGCCGTGCCTAGGGTCTCTGGCGCCCCCCTGCAGACTATCAGTTGGCGCCCCCCCTGCAGACTATCAGTTGGCGGCAGCGGTGGCGGCGGCAGCCCCCCCCCCCCCCCCGTGAAAATGATCGCTCACCACTTGCCACACTGACAGGAATTGTCAGCAATATTCTTAGAAACAAACTGCTATACATTGCAAATAAGATAGCAGATGTAAATTCTCAAAGTGGACATATTCCAAACACTAAAATGAAAATAAAATGATTTTTTTTCTACCTTTGTTGTCTGGTGACTTTCTTTTTCTGATCATGCTGGCCCAGTATCTGATTCTGCTGCTATCTGTCCTCTTAACTCCGTTTCCAGGGCTTCCTTTCCATTTATTTCTTTCCTTTCCTCCTTTCTTCTTCATTTCTGGTCCTCAGCTTCTGCCTATTTTCTTCATCCATGTGCAGTTTATCTCCTCTCTTCCTTTTCCCTCATTTCATCTCCTTCATCTCTCTTCCCTCCCCTCTATGTCCAGCAATTTCTCCTCTCTCCCTGAGCCCTGCCTTCCCATCCATGCTCCTCTGTCCCCTGCCCCCTCCATTCATCCTATTCCAGCAATTCCCCTCTCTCCCTGAGCCCTGCCCTCCCAATCCATGCCCATCCATGCTCCCCTGCCCCCTCCATTCATCCTTTTCCAGCAATTCCCCTCTCTCCCTGAGCCCTGCCCTCCCAATCCATGCCCATCCATGCTCCTCTGTCCCCTGCCCCCTCCATTCATCCCTATCCAGCAATTCCCCTCTCTCCCTGAGCCCTGCCCTCCCAATCCATGCCCATCCATGCTTCTCTGTCCCCTGCCCCTCCATTCATCCTTTTCCAGCAATTCCCCTCTCTCCCTGAGCCCTGCCCTCCCAATCCATGCCCATCCATGCTCCTCTGTCCCCTGCCCCCTCCATTCATCCCTATCCAGCAATTCCCCTCTCTCCATGAGCCCTGCCCTCCCAATCCATGCCCATCCATGCTCCTCTGTCCCCTGCCCCCTCCATTCATCCTTTTCCAGCAATTCCCCTCTCTCCCTTCCATGACCCCCCCCTCGCTTCCATGCTCCTCTCGCTCCCATGTCCCAGTTGGCCTGGCCTGGCCTGGCCTGGCCCGCCCTCTTATCCCCTCCCCCTTCGCATCCATGCTCTCGTCTCTCCCCTGCCCTCCCGTTTCCATTGTTCAACTGCCCGCCCTCTTCTCCCCCCCCCCCAACATCCCTTTTCTTTTTTTTTTCTTTTTAAATTTGCGTCAGTGAAGGAGGCGGTGCTGTGCTCCCGACGTCTCTAGCCTTCCCTTCTCTGTGTTCCGCCTTCTTAGGCGGAACACAGCGAAGGGAAGGCTACAGACATCGGGAGCGCAGTGCCACCTCCTTCACTGACGCTGCGCTGCCGGAACCGCCACGGAGGTAAATTTAAAAAGAAAAAAAAAGAAAAGGGATGTTGGGGGGGGGGGGGGGGGTAGAAGAGGGCGGGCAGTCGAACAATGGGAGCGGGAGGGCGAGCATGGTGTGGCGGCGCCCCCCAGAGGGGAGCACCCCCCTGCCATGCTTACCTCGCTTACCGTGTTGGCACGGCCCTGGGTGTCGGGCCTTCCCTCGCTGTGTCCCGCCCTCTTCTGAGGTAACTTCCTATTTCCTCGAGGGCAGGACACAGCGAGGGAAGGCCCGATGCCAGCTACTTGATTTTCTCTTTTCACAGCACACGCAGGGCAGCCTGCGTCGCTGCATGGATTTTTAAAAAAAGGCAGGGTGGTGACAGAAGAAGAGGGCTCTGTCGGCTCTCAACGGAGGGGGGACGGGACCAGCTCGGGGGGGGGGGGGGCTCAGATGGGAGAGGGGGAGCTCAGAGGGGAGAAGGGGATTGGGAAGGGTGGGGGAGCTCAGATGGGTGCTGAGAGGGGAGAAGGGGATTGGGAAGGGTGGGGGAGCTTAGAGGGGTGCTCAGAGGGGAGAAGGGGATTGGGGAGGGTGGGGAAGCTCAGAGGGGAGAAGGGGATTGGGGAAGGGTGGGGGAGTTCAGAGGGGAGAAGGGGTCTGAAGCTGGAACTGGGGTCTGACAAGGGGGCAAGAGGGAAAATGGGTCCATGCCTGGGGCAGGTGGGAGAATGGGTCTGGGGCTGAAAAGGGGGGGATGCAAGGCATGTGGTGGATGAAGGGGGCTGGAACTGGGGGCTGAAAAGAGAGGGCAGAGAGAGAGGGGACAGACCCTGGATGGAAGGGGGAGCATGAGGGAGGGCAGACCCTGGATGGATGGGAGAGGGAGGGCAGACGGATTGAAGGGGCAGAGAGAAAGGGCAGATGGTGGGTGGAAGGGGGA
The DNA here is from genome assembly GCF_901765095.1 of Microcaecilia unicolor. Lineage (NCBI taxonomy): Eukaryota > Metazoa > Chordata > Amphibia > Gymnophiona > Siphonopidae > Microcaecilia > Microcaecilia unicolor. The sequence goes on from NC_044032.1 coordinate 393,761,018, forward strand.
GAGAGAGGGCAGACTGGGGCAAATGGTGGATGGAAGGATGGAAGGGGCAGAGATAGAGGGCAGACAGTGGATGGTAGGGACATTAGAGAGGGCAGACACTGGATGGCAGAGAGAGAGCGAAGACAGATGCAGGATGGAAGGAAGACAGTGAAAAGAAGATGAGGAAAGCAGAAACCAGAGACAACAAACTGTAAATAAAATGTATATTTTTATTTTTTTGCTTTAGGATATAGTATTGTGGCTGTTTTAATAAATGTTTATAAATAGAACATGTAAATAAGGTAATCTTTTTATTGGACTAATTTTGATACATTTTGACTTAACTTTCAGAGAACAAAACCCCCTTCCTCAGGTCAGGATAGGATACTGTAACAGTACTATACTGTAATTTTTTTTTGTTACATTTGTACCCCGCGCTTTCCCACTCATGGCAGGCTCAATGCGGCTTACATAGGGCAATGGAGGGTTGAGTGACTTGCCCAGAGTCACAAGGAGCTGCCTGTGCCTGAAGTGGGAATCAAACTCAGTTCCTCAGTTCCCCAGGACCAAAGTCCACCACCCTAACCACTAGGCCACTCCTCCACTCCTGAGGAAGGAGATTTTGGCCTCTGGAAGCTAAATGTATTAGTCCAATAAAATGGTATTATTTTATTTTCTGTATTTGTTTTATTTCTATTTGTTCATTTGTAAAGTGGTGATTGGTATTTATTAGTTTTTTCAAATTTACATCTGCTGTCTTTATATTTTGCACAGTACTAGGGGACATTTTCTGCTTCTCTGGTGGTGCATTGTATGCAGAGTCTGGCATCGGGGGTTCAGTTTAATTTTTATCTAAACAGAAAGTTTATGATTACTTATACTATAGTGGATTAGGGTGTATCTATGTTTGTGAAAAAGACATGGCTTTCGGTTGGCATTGACTGTGCAGGATTGACGATCTGTACTAATCTGTCTGTTTTCGTTTTGCAGTAGGTGAATTGATGTTCTAGTGCTCACTGTAGTGTTTAAGATGCTTTCCTTTTCCTTGTGTGACTCGTTCAAATTACTGCTTATGGTATGGTAGAATTGCTCTATAGGTCCTGAGTGTTTTGTATTTTCGGTATGCCTAGTACTGGATTTGGGGGGGGGGGGGGTGTTAAAAAAATGACCAGCCCCGGGTGTCAACTACCCTAGCTATGCCACTGCACCTTAGTGCAATTAGTGCTTATCATCAACATATAGAGGGTAAGCCTATCTCTGGACAGCCTTTAGTTGTTCGCTTCATGAGAGGTTTGCTTTTGTCAAAGCCCCCTGTCAAACCTCCACCAGTGTCATGGGGTCACAACGTTGTTCTCACCCAGATGATGAAAGCTCCCTTTGAGCCACTGAATTCCTGCCATCTGAAGTACTTGACCTGGAAGGTCGTTTTCTTGGTGGCTGTTACTTCAGCTCGTAGAGTCAGTGAGCTTCAGGCCTTGGTAGTGCATGCACCTTAAATCAAGTTCCATCACAACAGAGTAGTCCTCCGCACGTACCCTAGGTTTCTGCCAAAGGTGGTGTCTGAGTTCCATCTGAACCAGTCGATTGTCTTGCCAACATTCTTTCCTCGTCCTCATACCCGCCCTGGCGAAAGCAGTTTGCACACCTTGGACTGGAAGAGAGCATTGGACTTTTACGAGGCGTGGACAAAGCCCTTTAGACAGTCCGCCCAGTTGTTTTTCTTTTGATCCCAACAGGAGGGAAGTTGCCATTGGAAAACGCACAATCTCCAATTGGCTAGCAGATTGCATATCCTTCACTTATGCCCAAGCTGGGCTGACTGTTGAGGGTCATGTCACGGCTCATAGTGTTAGAGGCATGGCAGCGTCGGTGGCCCACTTGAAGCTGGTTGATCCATCGGATATGTAAGTTAGACATGTGCAGGACATTGCTCCGCTATTTGGAGCAGACAAATGATTTCACCTGTCCGATCATCTCTTCTTTATGTTCCATGGTCCTTTAAAAGGCGAGGCGGCCTTCAAGGCTAGTATTGTGCATTGGATCAAGGTATCCATAGATTCAGTCTCTGTAGAAATCAGTTGATGCCTCCAGGGTTGAAAGCGCACTCAATGTGGACTCGAGTGAACTCATGGGTAGAGGCCCAGGTGGTCATCTGTAAGGTGGCGACATGGTCATTGCTTCATTCCTTTGTGAAGCATTACAGATTGGTGTTCTTGCCAGGGCCCGCTCGGAAGTTGTCAGAGCTGTCCTCAGGTGGGCTTTGTCTTCCCCCACCCAGTAGTTCTGCTTGGTTATATCCCATTTGTTTAGAACATCCAGATGACAAGGAAGGTGACGTTTTATGACTTACCTGATAATTTCCTTTGCTTGAATTGACTGTTCTGTTCTGAAGCCTGCCCTCACACTAAGGCCTGGTGCTCTTAGTTTAAACAAACAAACCCCCCCCCCCCCCAAATAAACTATAGAAGTCATCCTTATATATGCAGGGTAGCAAGTGCCACTTTGTGGTGTTATGCTCGTTTGGTGGTGATGTTACGCTCTGCTACACTTCTCCAGGATGGGTCGGTTTCTGTTTCCTAACCCGGCAGCTGTCATCCGGCTTGGAGCAAGAGCAGCAGCCATCTTGTCTAAACGAGAACAGGAAGGAACTCCATATCTGGTCGTGGGAGGATCTCCTATGGGGGCTGCCATGTTGGATGCACCTGAGTTTGGTTTGCTCTGATTGCTTCACTATTTAAAGCACTGCCTCCAGGCCTTCTTTGCTTCGGCCTCAATTGTTCTGAGGAGTTGCTGTGGGAGTGCTGTTCACTGACTATTCTTCTGTTCCTGTTTACCTGTGCACCGGACCTTGGCTAGTTTTCTCGGATTACGCTTGTTTGCTGCCTGCCTTGACCCTGGACTGATTTTGACTATTCTTTGCCTGTCGGAGTACTGGTTCTGGACTGTGTCTGTTTCCTGCCATCCTGGTCAGCGGCTGTGCAACCCCGCCGGTTCCAGAAGTCCTGGTGGCCGCCTGCAGCTGGGAGCTCAACTCCCGGTGAACGGTGGTCGCTTTCCAGGTGAAGCTAGGGGTTGTCTGGCTGCCTGACTGAGTGCGGTAGCACTCCATCTCTGCCGTGCTCTGTCGGGGCACAAGGGCTCACTACTACCGGGTCATAACAGGTGATTGCAGTTTCAGCGGTCAATGGGGCATGGTATGTGCTATGAAGGGACCACCTGCTGCTTTGGCATATGCATGTTGGTGACTTCCACTATGCACAAGCAGGCTAAACTGGTGGTGAGTTCACTGGAAAAGATCAGTTTTTCTCTACTGCCATCTGCTGTTCAGAACAGTGCAGCTGACTAAAGAAAGGAAATTATCAGGTAAGGCAGAATTTCACCTTTGAGCTTGATGCTGGCTTTTGGAGGAGGCAGATGCATGTAATCACTGTGTTCTTTCTGCTGACTAGTGGTAGAGATGGGGGAAGGGGGCTGCTAAGCTAATGTCTTGGACTCTTGAGCAGCCAGGCCCCTATAGTATGATATTTGAGATGTTGTATTCTGACAAGCATGCTGACCTTTTGCTGGATCCTTACTCTCTTGATTTAGACTGGGGTTTTTTTTTGTTGCTAGTGTTAGGTTTATATACTATAGATTCATTCTTAAAACTCCCTAATTGTCATATTTGGTTTTGGTCTTATTGACCAAGAAATATTTTTTCTAATGTAGCATAATACTTTCTGTTGATACAAGCATTAAGGAACTGTGATGTTTGCCTCAGGGGAGACGCAAGTTGAAAATAGAAGGCACAATTAACACAGGGCCTCTTTTACTAAGGTGCGCTAGCGTTTTTAGTGTGCACTAATGTTTAGGGCGCGCTAAACATTGGGGACATCCATAGGAATATATGGACGTTGCTAATGTTTAGCATTCCCTAAAAAGCGCATGCTAAAAATGCTGGTGCGCCTTAGTAAAAGGCCCATAGTTAAGCGTATATCAAATAGATTGTTGCAAAGAATAGAACAAGAAACCTCATCAGTTGTACCCTGAATGGTTGGTGGGGATGTCCTAACCCCTCCAGCTGAAGAGCTCAGTGGTCCAAACCTCCCCCAATGTGAGGAAGTTGGCAGCGTGCCTCATGTGCATGAACTGAATATACATGAGGTTCGCATTCATTGGCAGCTGGAAAGCACGTTGCCAGCTTCTTCACACTGGGAGAGGTTTGGGCTGTGGAACTCTTCAGCTGGTGGGGCTTGGGCATCAAGCCAGCAAAGGTAAAAACTTTTAAGGGGGTGACAAGAGAGTAGAAAGGAATTTGTACCCCCCCCCCCCCCCCCCCAAAAAAAAAGGGCACTGTCTGTGCCTCTGCTCATCAGTGGGTATAATTTTAAGATGTTTTAATATGCATTATTGCTACATTTTCCCTTGGACTGTATGAACAAGGTAGATAATAGGTATTAAAAAAAAAATCTTGGTTTCCTCACTAAGATTTCTTTTCTAGCTACGACACTCAGCTCTCTTTCCCACTTTATTATATTAACTACTTTCATATATCTGACTCAAAAACAAAGCATCATTTAGCCAGTTATAATACTGTAAAGTTTCCTGTTCTCCCCTGTACTTAATCCTCTTTCATAATCTCACATCCTGTACTAAAATCCAGTAGTCACAAATCACATACAGTGGCCTTTTTTATTTCATTTATCCAAATGCTTGCATAAAAACCCTAGCTTTACCTAATTTTCTAAAAATGAGAGGACCTTAACGCCATCGTGAAAGTATGAATATTCCCATATCAAATTTAATTTACAACCTTGGAAAATCAGTTGTAAATAACATCCGTTAATCATTTTACAGGTACTTCCTGCTATGTGTGAACTACTTTTTCTATGGAGAGACAGTAGCAGATTACTTTGTCACATCAGTGCAAAGAGAAGAGTCGCTCCAATTCCTTATTCGCTACCATCGATTTATATCTTTTGTATTGTACTTGGCAGGTAAGCATTGCAATATAAATCAGTTTAGGAGCATACAAATTTAACTTATTTTTCTAGGACCCTTTTAGCATAAAGTTTAAAATAGTGAGTTAAAACAAAGATCTTTTTTTGTTTTTACAAATGCCTGTATTCGTTGTTGACTATGATTGTGTTTCTTAAACTGGTTTGAGTACCCCAAAGCAAATCTGGTTTTTGGCATATCCACAGTGAATGTCCATGTCATAGATTAGTGTACATGTTGTCTTTGTATCTATGTGAATGAAGGTGAGCCAGTCGATACTAGTGCATCTGGCTTTTCATAAAGCTTTTGACAAAAGTCCCTCCATGAGAGACTCCTGAAAAAATTAAAAAGCCATGGGATAGGAGATAACTTGTTGAGGACTGGGAAATGGTTAAAACCAGGGCTGGTCAAATCCTGTAAACGGGGTAAGCACCGCAGGGGTGCGCCTGCCTTCAAGGGCGCCGCTGCGGTGCCATATCGCGCCTCCCTTGGGGGTTTAAATCTTTTATTTACCTCCATCCCAGCGGCCGCGTCATTTCAAAGCCCTGCCCGTCTCTAGCCTTCCCTCCCTTCGTGAGTTCGTTCCGCAGAGTCATACCTTTTGACGTCATTTCCACGAGGGCGGGATTCTGAGGGAACGAACTCACGAAGGGAGGGAAGGAAGGCTAGAGACGGGCAGGGCTTTGAAATAACGCGGCCACTGGGACGGAGGTAAATTTAAAAAGACTTAAACCACGCAGGGTGGCAAGAAGAAAAAGGGGGGTGTTGGGGGGAGGTGGGCAGGTGGCCATAAATGGGAGGGGGATGGGGGCAAAGGAGACTCGCTGGACATGGATGGGAGTGGGATGGCAGGGGAGGGACAGAGGTGAATCGCTGGGTATGGATGGATGGAGGGGGCAGGAGAGAGAAGAGAATTGCTGGATATGCATGGAGGGCAGGGGACAGGAGGATTGCTGGATATGCATGGAGGGCAGGGGACAGGAGGGTTGCTGGACATGAGTGGCTAGAGGGGAGAGAGGAGGGTTGCTGGACATGGGTGGATGGGAGGGCAGGAGAGAGGAGGGTTGCTGGTCATGGATGGAGGGAAGGTCAGGGGAGAGGAGATTTGCTGGACATGGGTGGATAGAAGGGGGAGGAGGGTTGCTGGACATGGGTGGATGGGAGGGCAGGAGAGAGGAGGGTTGCTGGTCATGGATGGAGGGAAGGTCAGGGGAGAGGAGATTTGCTGGACATGGGTGGATAGAGGGGGGAGGAGGGTTGCTGGACATGGGTGGATGGAGGGGAGGGCAGGGGAGAGAGGAGGGTTGCTGGACATGGATGGAGGGGAGGGCAGGGAGAGAGGAGGGTTGCTGGACATGGGTGGATGGAGGGCAGGGGAGAGAGGAGGGTTGCTGGACATGGATGGAGGGGAGGGCAGGGAGAGAGGAGGGTTGCTGGACATGGATGGAGGGGAGGGCAGGGAGAGAGGAGAATTGTTGAACATGGATGGAGGGGAGGGAAGGGAAGGCAGGAAGGAGATGCACATGGATGAAGGGGAAAGGAGAGAAGAAATTCTTGACATGGATGGAGGGAGAGGGAAGAGAGAGGAAGGAGATGAGATGAGGGAAAAGGGAGAAAACCTGCACATGGATGGAGAAAACAGGCAGAAGTTGGATTCACTGGCAGTCAAGTCTGCAGAGGACCCAGCTTTTACTTTCAGATGTAAGGCAAGAAATGAAGAAGAAAGGAGGAAAGTAAAGAAATAAATGGAAAGGAAGCCCTGGAAACGGAGAGGACAGATAGCAGCCGAATCAGGTACTGGGCCAGCATGAACAGAAAAACAGTCACCAGACAACAAATGTAGAAAAAATTTTATTTTCATTATAGTGTTTGGAATATGTCCACTTAAGGAATCAGGTGCTCAACGTTAAAAGTTTATATTTATTTACTTATTTATGGCATTTTATCGCACATTAAACATGAATTAGATTGGAACCTGGGAGCATGGTGGGAGAAGAGAGAAAGGAGATGCTAGATGGGGGGGAGGGGGGCACCAACTGATAAGTCTGCAGGGGTGCACCAGAGACCCTAGGACCGGCCCTGGTTAAAAACATAGGAAACACCCCATGTTGAACATGCTGGACTGTCTGCTAGGAAGAATGCTAACAAATGAAAGAATATTTATTGCACATGATTTGGGCCTGTATATGGATACATCCATTTTGGGAACTGTTAACTCATTATTTGAGTCAGGTTCTGGGGAAACTCATTGTTAGCCACAATGCATCTTTTTGATAACCTAAGCCAGTTGCCAGGGTTGGGGTAAAGGGAGAAAATCTTGCTGAGAAAAGTGCTTTTATTGGGGGCGGGGGGGGGGGGGGGGGGGGAAGAGTGTATACTGGAAGGAAGATGGCCGACAGGGAAGGAGCTCAGTAACGAGCTCCTGAAGCCCTGAGGAAAATAAACCCACCTAGACCATCTGGGCAATCCTCTAACCAGCCGAAACCAACCGGATTCAATTTGGAGCCGACCAGTGGAACACTGGACTGCGACGGCCTCATGGAACTCCAACACGGAAGAATGAAACCTGAGGCTGATTGCGGCTGCCTACCCACCTCGGCCTAAACGGGAGACCGCCACGAGGCTGTGCTCCCGCGATCCAATTCCGGTAGCCCTGTTGGTCCGAGGTAGTCGTTGGCAGAAGCTGGTGCCGGTCGCGAGCCCTCCCTGCAGTGAGGCCGAGTTGCTGCCCGCCTGGGACCCCAGCTTCCACCAGCGGCTCACTCCTACCTGGAAGGGAACAGAGCGGAGAACACGGTGAAACTGCTGGAGGTCGACCGCGGATTCTTCCCAGCCACGGGGTTTGCCTCCCAGCCGGTTCACGGCGGGAGTCCTGTGCCGTGTGGCCACGGCTCCCCGCTGACCCTTCTCGCTTACCCTCTCCCATGCTTGCTGATCTAGCGCGGGTGAGCGAGCGGGCAGCCTGGGGCAGATCCTGGTTGTCTGCTGCCGCGTGGCTGCGGCCTATCCCCATCGCCGTCGCCCATCCGGCGGCCCGCACTGGTCGTGCCCCGAGGTCCTGTGCGCTGCAGCCGTGCTCCCTGCCGGAACGGCCTGGACACGGACTGCGGACCACGGGACTGGGATCCATTCTGTGGTGGTGTCAGGGTGCGACTTGCGCGACCGACAGGAGCGGGACAGGAGCTGCGAGGAGGCCGAGAGGAGGCAGAGTCCAGCAGCCCCAGCTTGTTCCGGCCTGCCCATCCGGCGACCTATGTGACCGGGCGACAGGGACAGAGGTCGAGGGGAGGCAGAGTTCCACTGGCACTGGCCTGTTCCAGTCTGCCAACCTGGGCTGTCCAGTCCATCTCTTCCAGCCACCCAATCCAGTTTCTCCCTGTTGTTCCAGTCCACCTGATCCAGCTTCTTCCTGCTTGCTCCAGTCCGCCTGATCCAGCTTCCTCCTGCTTGCTCCAGTCCGCATGATCCGGTTTCTTCCAGCTTGCTCCAGTTCGCCTGATCCAGCCTCTTCCAGCTTGTTCCAGTCCGCCTGATCCAGCTTCTTCCTGCCTGCCCCAGTCCGCCTGATCCAGCTTCTTCCTGCCTGCCCCAGTCCGCATGTTCCGGCTTCTTCCTGCTTGCTCCAGTCCGCCTGATCTGGCTTCATCCAGCTTGTTCCAGTCCGCACGATCCTGCGCTCTCTGCTTGCCCCAGTCCACCTGATCCGGCTTCTCCCTGCTTGTTCCAGTCTGCATGATCCAGCTTCTTCCTGCTTGTTCCAGTCTGCATGATCCAGCTTCTCCCTGCTTGTTCCTGCTTGCTCCAGTCCGCATGATCCAGCTTCTCCCTGCTTGCTCCAGTCCGCATGATCCAGCTTCTCCCTGCTTGCTCCAGTCCGCATGATCCAGCTTCTCCCTGCTTGCTCCAGTCCGCCTGACCCAGCTTCTTCCTGCTTGCTCCAGTCCGCCTGATCCAGCTTCTTCCTGCTTGCTCCAATCCGCCTGACCCAGCTTCTTCCTGCCTGTTCCAGTCCGCCTGATCCAGCTTGTTCCAGTCCGCCCGATCCGGCTCTCCCTGCTTGCTCCAGTTCGCCTGATCCAGCCAACTTGTTCCAGTCCACTGATCCAGCCTCTTCCTGCTTGCTCCAGTCCGCCTGATCCAGCTTCTTCCAGCTTGTTCCAGTCCGCCCGATCCTGCTCTCCCTGCTTGCTCCAGTCCATCTGCTCCTACCTGTTACAGCCCGCGTGATCCAGCTTGTTCCAGCCCGCCTGTTCCAGCTTCTCCCTGCTTGCTCCAGTCATCCTGTTCCAGCTTGTTCCAGTCCGCCTGATCCAGCCTCCCTGCTTACTCCAGACCTCCTGCTCCAGCCAGCTTGCTCCAGACTGCCTGATCCAGCCTGCTCCAGACTGCCTGTTTCAGCCTGTTCCAGCCCGTCTGCATCAGCTTATTCTAGATTGTTCTAGCCTGTTCCAGCCCGTCTGCATCAGCTTATTCTAGATTGTTCTAGCCTGTTCCAGCCCGTCTGCATCAGCTTATTCTAGATTGTTCTAGCCTGTTCCAGCCCGTCTGCATCAGCTTATTCTAGATTGTTCTAGCCTGTTCCAGCCCGTCTGCATCAGCTTATTCTAGATTGTTCTAGCCTGTTCCAGCCCGTCTGCATCAGCTTATTCTAGATTGTTCTAGCCTGTTCCAGCCCGTCTGCATCAGCTTATTCTAGATTGTTCTAGCCTGTTCCAGCCCGTCTGCATCAGCTTATTCTAGATTGTTCTAGCCTGTTCCAGTCTGTCTGCATCAGCTTGTGTAGTCCGCCAGCTCCTGCTTCAAACCATTCCAGCTTGTTCCAGCACTACTGCCGTGCTCTCCACCGCACTCACCTGCTCTCCACCGCACTCACCTGCTCCTGCCCGCCTGATACCCAATCCACCTGCTCCTGCCACTCAACCTGCCTACTAGCCACTCACATGACAAGACTACCACCCACCCCGAAACCTGTCCGCACTCACCTGCTCTCCACCGCACTCACCTGCTCCTGCCTGTCTGATACCCAGTCCACCTGCTCCTGCCACTCAACCTGCCTACTAGCCACTCACCTGACAGACTACCACCTCCCAGCCCGCCTCCCAGCCCATCTTCCTACCAGCTCATCACTCCCCTCCCTGACTGATCACCCTCACCCCCTGCCTGTCTCCCAGCCCAGCTACCTGCCCTGTGAACACCTCAGTCACTACTCATGGCCCCCATCCACATCCTATTCCTTGCCCTGTCCCTCCCCAATCTTTTCCCCCTCCAACCGCCATCTACCACACGATCTCACTACCCATCCCTGTCCTCTTCCGTCCTCCTCGCTACTGCAATACCCTACCTACCCCTGTCCCCCACCACCTCACCATCCCTACTGTCTTCCTCCTTCCCAGCTCTCAACCTTCAACACCTCCTTCCTGCCATGAACCCTTCCCCTTTCTTCCTAAGCGCATCCCGTCTTCGTCGCCTTCGTCGACCTTCCTCTCCCACCCTTCTCCGCACTCTCTTGCTCCTCCTGCTATCCGCGGGAGACATCAATCTCAACCCAGGTCCCCCACACCTGTCCTCACCCTCATCTCATCTATGCAAACGTTCCCGCGATAGCTCCAATCTCATCTCTATCCCCCTCCTCCTTCCCCTTCTCGTGCGTCCTGTGGAACGCCCACTCGATCTGCAACAAACTTCTCTTTACCCACGATCTCTTCATCTCCCATTCCCTTCAACTGCTTGCCCTAACTGAAACCTGGCTCACCCCTGACAACTCTGCCTCAATCGCAGCCCTATGCCAGTTTTCAACCTCTCCCCCTACCTCAGTCTCACTGCTTCTCATCCTTTGAAGTTCACTCCATCCGTCTATTCCACCCACTGCCACTCAGAGTTGCAGTCATTTACCGCCCCCCCCGATAAATCCCTCCATTCCTTCCTTACCGACTTCGATGCCTGGCTCACCGTTTTTCTCAAGCCCTCATCCCCATCCCTCATTCTTGGTGACTTCAACATTCACACTGATAACCCATCCGACTCATATGTTTCTCAGTTCCTCACTCTTACCTCCTCCTTCAACCTCCAACTGAGCCCCACCACCCCTACTCATAAATCTGGCCACTGTCTTGATCTTGTCCTCTCTTCCACTTGCTCTCCCTCCAATTTCTGCGTTTCAGCTCTTCCTCTCTCTGACCATCACCTAATCACATTCACACTTCAGCACCCTCCCCCTCAATCTCGCCGCACACTAACTACTACGTCCAGAAATCTCCAGGCTGTTGACCCCCCCACCTTATCCTCTTGTATCTCTGATCTCCTCCCTTCCATCTTGTCCTCCAAATCTGTTGACAAAGCTGTCTCCACTTACAATGCCACTCTCTCCTCTGCTCTTGACACCCTTGCACCGTCCATCTCCCGTCCCACAAGGCGTACCAATCCCCAGCCCTGGCTGACCCCTTGCACCCGATACCTTCGCTCCTGCGCCCATTCGGCTGAACGCCTCTGGAGGAAATCTCGCGCCCATACTGACTTCATTCACTTCAAATTCATGCTATCCTCCTTCCAATCCTCCCTATTCCTCGCTAAACAGGACTATTACCCTCGTCGTCTCTTCGCCACCCTCAACTCCCTCCTCAAAGTGCCCTCCGCTCCCACTCCCCCCTCACTCTCTCCGCAATCTCTGTCCGACTACTTCCGTGACAAGGTCCAGAAGATCAACCTTGAATTCACCACTAAACCTTCTCCTCCTCTTCATCCTATAACCCACTCTCTCAACCAGGCCTCCTTCTCCTCTTTTCCTGCTATCACCGAAGAGGAAACCGCCCATCTCCTCTCCTCCTCGAAATCCACCACCTGTTCCTCAGACTCCATCCCCACCAACTTACTTAACACCATCACTCCTACTATCACCCCCACCATCTGTCATATCCTCAACCTCTCTCTCTCCACTGCAACTGTCCCAGACACCTTCAAGCATGCCGTGGTCACACCACTCCTCAAAAAACCATCACTTGACCCTACCTGTCCCTCCAACTACCGCCCCATTTCCCTCCTACCCTTCCTCTCCAAGATACTTGAACACGCCATTCACAGCCGCTGCATTGATTTCCTCTCCTCTCATGCCATCCTCGATCTGCTTCAATCCGGCTTTCGCCCCCTACACTCGACAGAAACAACACTATCTAAAGTCTGCAATGACCTGTTCCTCTCCAAATCTAAAGGTCACTATTCAATCCTCATCCTCCTCGACCTATCCGCCGCTTTTGACACTGTCAATCACAACCTACTTCTTGACACACTGTCCTCCTTTGGGTTCCAGGGCTCTGTCCTCTCCTGGTTCTCCTCTTATCTCTCCCATCGTACCTTCAGAGTACACTCTCATGACTCATCCTCCTCCTCCCCTATCCTGCTTTCTGTTGGAGTTCCCCAGGGATCTGTCCTTGGGCCCCTTCTTTTTTCAATCTACACCTCTTCCTTAGGCTCCCTAATCTCTTCTCATGGTTTCCACTATCATCTTTATGCTGACGACACCCAGCTTTATCTCTCCACACCAGAAATCACTGCGGAAACCCAGGCCAAAGTACTGGCCTGCTTATCCGACATTGCTGCCTGGATGTCCAACCGTCACCTGAAACTAAACATGGCCAAGACGGAACTTATTGTGTTCCCACCCAAACCCACTTCTCCTCTCCCTTCACTCTCTATCTCAATTGACAACACCCTCATCATCCCCGTCTCATCTGCCCGCAACCTTGGTGTCATCTTCGACTCCTCCCTCTCCTTCTCTGCAGATAGCCAAGACCTGTCGCTTCTTCCTCTATAACATTAGCAAAATTCGCCCCCTCCTCTCCGAGCACACCACTCGAACTCTCATCCACTCTCTCATTACCTCTCGCCTTGATTACTGCAACCTACTCCTCACCGGCCTCCCACTTAGCCATCTATCCCCCCCTTCAGTCCATCCAGAACTCGGCCGCACGTCTTATCTTCCGCCTCAACCGATATACTCATATCACCCCTCTCCTCAAGTCACTTCACTGGCTTCCGATCAGATACTGCATACAGTTCAAGCTTCTCCTACTCACCTACAAATGCACTCGATCTGCAGCCCTTCCTTACCTCTCTACTCTCATCTCCCCTTATGTCCCCACCCGTAACCTCCGCTCTCTAGACAAATTCCTCCTTTCAGTACCCTTCTCCACCACCGCCAACTCTAGGCTTCGCCCTTTCTGCCTCGCTTCACCCCATGCTTTGAACAAACTCCCTGAGCCCATACGCCGGGCCCCCTCCCTACCCATCTTCAAATCATTGCTCAAAGCCCAGCTCTTCAATGTCACCTTCAGCACCTAATCACTACACCTCTTCTCAGGAAATCTTAACTACCCCAACTTGACATTTCGTCCTTTAGATTGTAAGCTCTTCTGAGCAGGGACTGTCCTTATTTGTTAATTTGTACAGCGCTGCGTAACCCTAGTAGCGCTCTAGAAATGTTAAGTAGTAGTAGTACTGGTTAACTGGTGCATGGCTGAGAGTGGCCTAGTGGTTAGGGTGGTGGACTTTGGTCCTGGGGAAATGAGGAACTGAGTTCGATTCCCACTTCAGGTACAGGCAGCTCCCTGTGAGTCTAGGAAAGTCACTTAACCCTCCATTGCCCCACGTAAGCCGCATTGAGCCTGCCATGAGTGGGAAAGCGCGGAGTACAAATGTAACAAAAAAAAAAAAACACCTCCTACAGTCATACAGTGGAGGAATAAATTGATGCTTCGGAAGGTTTTTTTTTTTTTTTTTTTAGGTTAGATTCAAAACATATTTATTCATTCAAGCTTTCCCAACATGACTTCTAATACAATGGCCAGAAATCTATCTGCATTATGATTGATTTTGATCTTTGACAGTTTGATAGTTTTAATTTGCTTGTTTCTTGTATTTGTTGTAATATATATTTTTACAGAAATCATTTTTCTCTGAGAACAAGCAGGCTTACCATTCTCAAAAGTGGATTGAGCGAATCGGTAGATAGCCAGCAAAATAAAAAACACTTTCCTGAGCCTTCTGAGGTGCGCAACGCGCATCACCGCACATGCATGGAGCGCCTTCTCACCCACAGTGTCTCCGCGTCTCGTCAGTTTCTTTCTTTCCACAGGAGGAAGCAGTTGCGCTTTTTGGTTGATCCTCACACGCCCAGAGCCTTAACCACGTTTCACCTCCTTTTTTTCTCGTCAGTATTCATCTTTTTTTCTTTCATTATTTAAAAAAAAAAAAAAAATCCTTTTAGTTCCCTTAAGTTTCTTTTTGGTCCGTGTTTGTTTTATTTATTTTTTTCGTTGCAGGCCCCCATTTAGGCCTGCTTGGATGGGTCTGTTCTTTTTTTTGTACCTCTTTTCCATTTTTCAGGCACAACCGCGACTTTTGATTTTGCCAGAACCATTTTCCCTTCCATGTCATTGAAGACTCCCAGTGGCTTCAAACGTCATTCCTGGTGCAACCGGACCATCTCGGGTACTGATACACATTCTTGGTTTATTCAGTTCCTCGGGCCCGACCATAGCCCAACAAATTGTGTCCTTTGTCTTTGTATGAAGAAAAGGACGCAAATTTCCCAAGAGGCTCAACGAGGAAAATGTTTTGGAGCTCGGTCCAGTTCTTCAATATTGAGGTTGTTGATATCCGCGTCGATATCGAAGGAAGTATCGGTGTCGGGAGTTGAGGTAGGGAAGGCTGCTGCGAGACCCCGAGATTCTGGGAGCAGTGAGGCATCAAGTGGGTCTCCACCTGCCTCGAGGCCTCATGTTATGCAGGCCCTCCGGGACTGACCATCATTGGACCCGACGCCAAGTCGACGTGAGGATTCGACGTCGTCCTCATCGGCACCAAGGAGTTTGGATGAAGTGCGTTGGGCGAGGATGCACCGACACCGATCTCCTTCGACACACGATGCCGGGAGCTCCGGGACACCGAGAGACTTGGCACCCGAGAAGCATCGGTGCCAGGAGGACCACTCACCCTCTATTCAAGAGGTGCCGATGTGTGTGTCTCCCAGCACCTGAAATCCTGCTCCCACACCCCAGGTGGTTTGACAACCTGAACCCATATTGGGCCCTCAGCCTTCACTGATGGCGGCTCTCAATGAGCGCATCCCAGCCTTGCTCCCAGAGCTCTTGGAGGGCTTGATGCAGTGATGTGCATCAGGGGTTCCTGCATCTGCCTGGCCCTCAGCCCGCGGTTTGGCCCCGGTGTTGATTGCCACCTAGGCCAGATATCATTCGACATTGGTGGAGGAAGCTTCGCCAGTCGAGACCAGAGCTGACTCCTCGACACCGTTCCCGAGGACATGGATCCTCCACGTCGAGGAGGGCCAGGTCTTGGACATCGCTGAGGGAAGTGCTGTCCGATACTGAAGAAGAGCGCTCATGGGAATCGGAAGAGGATCCCAGGTACTTCTCCGATGAGTCCTATGGGATACCTTCTGAACCTTCCCCTCCACCTGAGAGGAGACTTCTCCACCTGAGAGTCTCTCTTTCACCTCTTTTGTACGGGAAATGGTGCAGGCCATTCCATTCCCTGTAGAAGTGGAGGATGAGCCCAGGGCCAAGATGCTCAAGGTCCTGGATTACACCTCTCCACCTAAGGAGGGCAGTGACGGCTCCTCTCCATGAGGTACTCGAGGCAGTCCTCGTACAGAACTGGGCATCCCCTGTGTCTGTCCCTGTGGTCCTCAAGAAAATTGATACCCAATATCGGATCCATGGGGAACCTAGGTTGGTGAGGTCTGTTACCTCACAACTCCATGGTGGTGGATGCCACTAAAAAAAAAAGCTAGGAGTACTAGGGACTATGCCTCAGCTCCCCCAGAAAGAGAAGCTAGGACCCTGGCCTCTTATGGGGGGAAAATGTATCAGGCCGCTATGCTTTTCGCCTGTATTCAGTCTTGCCAGCTTTTCACGAGCATTTACTTGCGGAACTCGGTGACACAGGTGTCTGACTTGGTCGACATGCTCCCTCTGGAGCAGGCCGAGCCCTTTCACCAGCAGGTCAAGCAGCAGAAGGCGTGTCGCAAGTTCTTGGCCAGGGGCACTTATGACACTTTTGACGTGGCATCCAGAATCTCTGCCCAAGGTATAGCAATGCGCAGAGACTCATGGCTGTGTGTTTCTGGCCTGGATCATTTGGTCAAGCAGAGAATGGCTGATGCCCCTTGCTGGGGGGGATAATCTTTTTGGAGTAAAGGTTGAAGAGGTCGCTGACCAAATCAAAAAGCACACAGAGGTTATCTTCTCTCTCCCGCTGGATGTCTTCTGCAACCACCTCCTCATCCTGGAGGTATTTTGGTGGATCGTGGAGTGCTTCCTATTCCTACTCCAGGTGTAGGTATGCTTCTGCAGCTCGTCAGCTTGCTCAGGCTCAGCCCCAGCATGCTCGTTCTTGTCAACAGCATGCATCCAAGGCCCCTGCTGCTCCCAACCAAAAGCAACGGACGAGATTTTGACTGGCTCCAGTAGAGCATAGCCGCAGTCAGTGTCGGTGCCGGACGACTTGCCGCTTGGATGGAGGTTAAATTTTTTTTCACCAAAGGTGACCTCTCATAACCCCTGACCGGTGGGTTGTTCAAATAGTCCGGTTATGGTACACCCTCGATCTGGAATCCAAACCTCCAAATTGCCCACCGGGAGCTCATTTTTACAGCTCCCAGCACAAGCAGGTACTTGCAGAGGAATTCTCCATCCTTCTAAAGGCCCATGCGGTCGAACCTGTTCCACCAGGGGAAGAAGGGCAGGGATGCTATTCCAAGTACTTGTACAGAAAGACAGTGCAGATGCATCCCATCCTAGACCTAAGGGCCCTGAACAAATTCCTAGTCCGAGAAAAGTTCAGGATGGTTTCCCTGGCACCCTTCTTCCCATGATTCAGGAAAACGACTTGAAGGATACCTATACACACATTCCAATACTTCCGGTTCACAGGAAGTATCTTCGATTTTGGCTGGGAACTCATCACTTTCAGTACAGTGTGTTGCCTTTTGGCTTCACATCAGCTCCTAGAGTTTTTACAAAATGCTTAGTAGTCGCAGCATTGCTACACAAGCTGGGAGTGCATGTGTTCCCTTATCTCGACGATTGGTTGGTGAAGAGCACCTGGAAGGAAGGTGCTCGGGAGTCAATGCGGATGACTGTTCAGTTGCTGGAACTACTAGGGTTCGTAATAAACTACCTCAAGTCCCATCTCCATCCACTTCAACAACTGGAGTTCATAGGAGCCCTGCTCGATATGAAGAATGTCCAAGCTGATCTCCCGGAGAGGCGTGCGGTCAACCTTCTGTCCCTTGTGTACAGGATTTGAACATCGCAGCAGGTCACAGCTCAGCAGATGTTGAGATTGTTCGGCCACATGGCTTCCATAGTATATGTTACACCCATGGCACGTCTTCACATGAGGTCTGCTTAATGGACCCTGGCTTCTCAGTGGTACCAAGCCACAGGAAGTCTGGAGGATGTCATCCGAGTGTCCCCGGAGCTTGTGCGTTCTCTCCGATGGTGGACAATTTGACCTTGGGACTACCTTTCCAAATTCATCAGCCACAAAAAGTGCTGACGGATACATCTCTCCTGGGGTGGGGTGCTCATGTAAATGGGCTTCACACTCAAGGAGCCTGGTCCTTCCAGGAAACGAGTCTTCAGATCAATCTCCTGGCTATACAAGCGATCTGAAATGCTCAAGGCTTTCAGAGATCGGCTGTCCAACCAAATTATTGTAATTCAAACAGACAATCAGGTTGCGATGCATTACACCAATAAGCAGGGGGGCACCAGATCTTGCCCTCTGTGTCAGGAAGCCGTCTAGATGTGGCTTTGGAAACGCTGTCATGGCATGTTTCTCCAAGCCACTTATCTGGCAGACGTAAACAATGGCCTGACCGACAGACTAAGCAGGATAATGCAACCTCACGAGTGGTCTCTGAACATGGAAGTAGCCCACAAGATCTTCCGAACGTGGGGCACCCCCTCGGTGGATCTTTTTGCTGCTCAACTCAATTACAAGGTCCCTCAGTTCTGTTCCAGGCTTCATGCATCAGATGCCTTTCTTCTTCATGCGACAGTCGGTTTGGGCAGTCAGTGTTGTAGAATCTGTTTGGGGTCTAGAATCCAACTCCACCCTCCTAGGCCCATTTTATTCTGTTCAAGGCTGTACCCTCACCTAGTTGTATTTTATTTCATGTTATGTCCTCGCCCTTGCGAGGCCCAGTTGACCAGTGTTGTTTTGGGTGAGCCTGGATGCTAGGGATTCCCTACTTATGAGAATGGTAAGCATGCTTGTCCTCGGAGATAGCAAAGATAACTTAACTGTAGCAGGTATTTCCTGAGGGCAGCAGGCTTCTTATTCTCACAATCCCGTCACCTCCCCTTGGAGTTGTTTCTGTTGGATTATTTGTAGTAAATAATTAGCAGATTTTAGTACACACAGCTTCAGCTTTAGAAATGTTAATTTCTTTCTTCATCTCTCTCTCATTCACCCCAGAATAATTCACTGCTGAGTCACTTTAAAGTTGAAGTAACAAAACATCTGTTTACTCACAGTTTGTAGTTAGATTATAATCAGACAGGCTTATATATACATATTACTATACATTTGTATTATCAGCTCCTTCCATGTGCTTAGATGGTAATGGATGCTCACACCACCATAGATCCTCTCAGGTTAGGAGAGATCATGAGCTCCATGTGCTTCATGTGCTGCATGTGCTGTGTCTGCCCCCACAGGAAGTTGCATAGCTATGTGACCTCTCTAAGTAATTCACATCAGAGGTCACAGAGTAATCACAGAGAAATAATAGGTGACAGGCAATGCATGCAAAATACAATACATTCCAACAAACCCCTTCTCATGCTTAACTGTCATGCAATTATTTATTCATACAAAGTCCAAGCTTTATACGCAGATTCACAAAATGTTCTCTGGGTAACGGTTTGGTCATGATGTCAGCTGTCATCTCACTGGTGTGACAATAGTGTAGACTGATGACCCCTTCTTTCGCCAACTCTCGCACGTTGTGGTATTTCGTTGCGATGTGCTTGGTGCGTGACTGAACCTTGTCATTCTGTGACAGTCGGATGCAGCTCTGATTATCTTCCATTATCTGGATTGGTCTCTTTTCAGCTATTCCAAAATCCAGCAAAAGTTTTTCAATCCACATCAGTTCTCTGCACGCTTCCGATACGGCCACATATTCAGCTTCTGTAGAAGACAAACTCACAATACTTTGTTTATGACTGGCCCATGAAATGTGTACATTTCCATACATAAACACATATCCACTTGTGGATTTATAATCAGAATGATCCCCTGCCCAATCTGAATCACAGTAACATATTAGTTTTGGATTACTATTGGCTGAAATCTTTAATTTACAATCAATGGTACCCTTTAAATACCTTACCATCCTTTTAACTGCAGTCCAATCTGATTTGGTAGGTGAGCTGACCCTTCTGCTCAAAATTCCTACTGCATTTGCTATATCAGCCCTGTATGTGGTAGCTAGATATAAAAGCTTACCTATGGCTGATCTATATTGGATGTTATCTGGTAAAGGTTCTCTTACTGTTTCATCCTTCAGAAAATCAGTGATCATGGGAGTGCTTACAACTTGGGCATCTTGCATACCTAAACTTTCAATAAGCTCATTTATTTTCTGCTTCTGGCTTAGAAGATAAGAACCATCATTTTGTTTCTCAATTTCTATACCAAGATAGTATGACACATTACCCAGTTCTTTTATCTCAACATTGAGGTTTAAACACTTTACAATGTCCTTGTACTCTTGCTCACTTTTGCTTGCAATGAGCAGATCATCAACAAAAGCTAAAATGTATGCATATTGTCCATTTCTGCACCTAGTGTACAAGCATTTATCTGCTTCACCTTGCTTAAATCCTAAATTTGTCAATATTTCATGCAATTTTTCATTCCAACATTCTGCACCTTGCTTTAATCCATAAAGACCTTTGTTTAATTTACACACTAGCTGTCTTTGTTTTGTATTTATGAAACCTGTTGGCTGTTCCATGTACAAGTCTTCAGTTATATCTCCGTGAAGAAACGCTGTTTTCACATCAATGTGGTTGACTTGCATGCCTTTTGAGACTGCAATGCTCAGAAGTGTTCTAATTGTCGTGTGTTTCACTACAGGTGCAAACACTTCATCAAAATCTTCTCCATATTTTTGAAGATATCCCTTTGCCACTAATCTGGCTTTATACCTTTCCACTTTTCCTTGTGCATTCCTTTTTAACTTGAATACCCATTTGCATCCTATAGCTTTCTTGCCAGGAGGTAATTTTGTAAGAATCCAAGTATTATTTTTATCCAATGCATCAATTTCTTCTTGTGCAGCTTTATGCCATTCAGCAGCTTCTTCTGCTGGCATTTTCTCAATCTCATCCCATGTTAAGGGCTCTTGAGCTTCTGCTGACTTTGTTAGGTAAGACAGTCTTAGGGGTGGAACACCTTTGTTTTCCCTGGATGAGCGTCTGACAACAGGTTGGTCCGACCTTTCCGCATCCTCTAAATCTGAGAGTACTTCTCCAATTGATTCCCCTTCTCCAACTGTACTGTCTTCTTCAATGATCCTTTCTGTGTCTGCTTCCTCTGCCTGTTCCTCGTTAGATACAGATGAGTTGCTTTCAGACATCTGCCTTGGTATGGCATTTATATACACTGGCATGTCTATTATGGTTCTAGTTTCATATTCTGGATGATAAGGCTCATCTGGGATAATCCAGCCTTTATCAACCCTTTTGTTTTCATCAAAATATGTAACATGTCTTATGCCAACAATGCCAGTTTTCAGATTCAAAATTCTATATCCTTTGTGTCCTGGAGCATAGCCAACTAAAATGCCCCTTTCTGTTGTGGAATCCAGCTTATGCCTTCTTTGCTTTGGTACATGAGCATATGCTGTACTTCCAAATGTTCTTATGTGTGACAGGTTTGGCTTCCTACCATGCCATGTCTCATGTGGTGTGCGCTCAGCGCCTTTAGTTGGCATTCTGTTTTGTAGGTACACTGCTGTGAGAATGGCTTCCCCCCATAGTCTTTTAGGGAGATTGCTATCTGACAGCATACATCTGGTCATTTCCACAAGTGACCTAAATTTAGAATTTTGCTCTGGTGTATAAGCTACTGTTGTGATATGCTGAATGCCTTCTTGTTCTAGAAATGTGCGCATGCTTTGTGAAGTGAACTCACCACCATTGTCGGTCTGAAGAACCTTTGGTTTTCTTTCAAATTTATTGCTCACCATGGCTACGTATTTCTTCAGCATGTCTGTGACTTGACTTTTTTCTTTCAGCAAATAGGCCACACAGTATCTAGAGAAATCATCCAAGAATATTAGCACAAATCTGTTATTTCCCAATGATGGGATATTAAACGGTCCACATAAGTCACTGTGTATTAAGTCCAGCACTTTATTACTCCTATTTCCTGTGTATGCAGGAAATGAGGGTCTCACACCTTTTTGAGTAACACAGTCTATGCATTTCTCCATTTTACCAGCATCTGCACTTATCTGAATGCCGGTGGCCAGTTGCTTACTGTAAAGATCCTGGATCACCTTAGAATCACGATGTCCCAGGCGGCGGTGCCAGATTTCCAGACTACATATACCATCATTCTTCCTTACTTGCGCCATATGTGAGGCTTCACCTGAAATGCTCAGTTTATAAACATCATTATGCATAAAAGCTTCAGCATACACTTCATCATTTTTAGAGATTGTGCACTTACTGTTTTCAAAATGAATCACAAATCCCTTCTTATCTAATGTAGATACACTAAGCATATTGCAAACTGCTTGGGGAATATACAAGACATCACTTACAGGAATTTCTTTAACTTCATTAGACACTTTGCATTTTAAGAATCCAATACCTTTTGCTTGGATCTTAGCAGTCCCTGCGTTTGCAGTTTTAAGAATACCTTCCTCTGGACACATTTCCTGAAAGAAATCTTTACAATTGGTTAAATGGCATGTGCTCCCCGAATCCAAAATCCAAGTACTTTCATTTGAATTATTATTTACCATAGTCAAACATTTTTCTGCCATTAGAAAGCCCTTGTGTTTATCTTTGTCCTTCATACATTTCCTGGTTTGAAAATTCTTTAGTTCCATTGGCTTAGGTGAGCTAGAGGGAGTGTTTTGTGTTTCCTTACACCATTTAGATACATGTCCCTCCTTTCCACATGAGTAGCAAATCAGCTTGCCCTTGGGTGGAGTTTTCCCATAGCTCCGCCTTCCTCTGTTCTTTGCCAAGAAATTTGTTTCATTTCTCTCTGACTTGCTTTGAGAACACATCTCCTCAGAATCATTTATTATGCATTCCTGCCTTAGTTTTGATGTTGCCTGTTCAAAAGATTGCCCTTCAATGGCCTCATTTACAGACCTAAAAACATCAAACTTCTTTGATAGTGAGGTAAAAAGAAATGCTCTTTTCAATGCATCACACATGGGAATTCCAGAAAGTTCTAGCTTTTGAAATGAAGACATAAGATGCATAATGTGATCATTACATTTACTTTTATCCCTTAATTTGGTTTCATTCAACTCTGCTAACCAAATTGGTTGCTGCTTTGCATATGTAGTTGCATACATAGTTCTCAGTTTATATAAAATGTCCTTTGGTGTATCTTTTCCCTCCACTAATATGGCTTGTTTCTCTGAGAGAGCTTCCAAAAACATGCACTTCACATAATAGTTTGCATTGTCCCATTCAGCCATATTTTCAGCTGTTCTGTCTTGGTCTAAGCATATATTTAATCTTTTTGCTCGAAGGAGACATATGAATCTTAGTTCCCACTGCTGATAATTAAACTCAGTTAATTTAGGCACCTTGAGAGAATAGAACAATGGTGAATTTCTTCCCTCAGCCATTTTCTTTGCCTTCTGTCTGCTGTGTGGGGGGAGAGAGAGACAGACTGAATCTTTCCTTTAAAACTTAAGAGAAAAATGTGGCTTTTTTTTTTGCCTGGTAATATTTCTCTTCTTTTTCAATTCCTGAGCCCTGGGCCCATAACCCTTTTGTTGGATTATTTGTAGTAAATAATTAGCAGATTTTAGTACACACAGCTTCAGCTTTAGAAATGTTAATTTCTTTCTTCATCTCTCTCTCATTCACCCCAGAATAATTCACTGCTGAGTCACTTTAAAGTTGAAGTAACAAAACATCTGTTTACTCACAGTTTGTAGTTAGATTATAATCAGACAGGCTTATATATACATATTACTATACATTTGTATTATCAGCTCCTTCCATGTGCTTAGATGGTAATGGATGCTCACACCACCATAGATCCTCTCAGGTTAGGAGAGATCATGAGCTCCATGTGCTTCATGTGCTGCATGTGCTGTGTCTGCCCCCACAGGAAGTTGCATAGCTATGTGACCTCTCTAAGTAATTCACATCAGAGGTCACAGAGTAATCACAGAGAAATAATAGGTGACAGGCAATGCATGCAAAATACAATACATTCCAACAGTTTCTTCGTAATTTGTTTCATTTTTATGCTTTTGAATTAAACTGATGAGATGAGGAAATGCTTGGAGGTGCATTTTATATAGAGAGATATGTAATTTATCTTTAAAATCAAAAATGGTACTGGCCAATGTAATGCTGACTTTTTAAAAAAGGTTCCTGAGGACATCTTGGAAATTATAGACCAGTGAGCCTGATGTCAGTGCTGGGCAAAATGGTAGAGACTATTATAAAGAATAAAATTACAGAGCATATTCAAAAGCATAGATTGAGACAAAGCCAACATGGATTTAGTGAAGGGAAATCTTGCCTCACCAATCTACTACATTTTTTTGAAGGAGTGAACAAACGTGTGGATAAAGATGAGCCGGTTGATATTGAGGCATATTTTCAAAGCACTTAGCCTTCCAAAGTTCCATAGGTTTGTATGGACCTTTGGAAGGCTAAGTGCTTTGAAAATATGCCTCATAGTGTAACTAGATTTTCACAAGGCATTTGACAAAGGACCTCATGAAAGACTCCAGGGGAAATTGGAGTTATGGGATAGGAGGTAGTGTTCTATTGTGGATTAAAAACTAGTTAAAAGATAGAAATCAGAGAGTAGGGTTAAATGGTCTGTATTCTCAATGGAGAAGGGTAGATAGTGGCATTCCCCAGGGGTCTGTGTTAGGACCGCTGCTTTTTAACATATTTATAAATGATCTAGAGATGGGAGTGACTAGTGAGGTAATTAAATTTGCTGATGACATAAAGTTATTCAAAGTTGTTAAATCGCGAGAGGATTGTGAAAAATTACAAGAGGACCTTACGAGACTGGGCGTCTAAATGGCAGATGACGTTTAATGTGAGCAAGTGCAAGGTGATGCATCTGGAAAAAAGGAACCCGAATTAAGCTATGTAATTCAAGGTTTCACATTAGGAGGTACCAACTAGGAAAGGGATCTAGGCGTCATCGTTGATTATATGTTGGAACCCTCTGCTCACTGTGTTGCGGCGGCTAAGAAAGCAAATAGAATGTTGGGTGGTATTAGGAAAGAAATGGAAAACAAAAATGAGGACATTATAATGCCTTTGTATTGTTCCATGGTACGACTTGTCCTGAAATATTTTTGTTCTGTTCTGGTCACCGTATCTCAAAAATGATAATAGTGGAATTAGAAAAGGTACGGAGAAGGGCAATGAAAATGATAAAGGGGATGGGATGACTTCCCTATTAGGAAAGGCTAAAGTGGCTAGGGCTCTTTAGCTTGGAGAAAAAACAGCTGAGGGGGAGAAATGATAGAGGTCTATAAAATGAATGGAATGGTAGATGTGAATTGCTTGTTTACTCGTTCTAAAAATACTAGGACTTGGGGCACGCAATGAAGCTACAAAGTAGTAATTTTAAAACAAATCGGAGAAAAGTTTTCTTCACTCAACATGTAATTAAACTCTGGAATTCATTGCCAGAGAATGTGGTAAAAGCAGTTAGCTTAGTGGAGTTTAAAAAAGGTTTGGATAGCTTCCTAAAGGAAAAGTTCTTAGACCATTATTAAAATGGACTTGGAGAAAATCCACTGCTTATTTCTAGGATAAACAGCATAAAATGTATTGTACTTTTTTGGGATCTTGCCAGGTACTTGTGACCTGTATTGGCCACTGTTGGAAACAGGATGTTGGGCTTGATGGACCTTTGGTCTGTCCCAGTATGGCAATACTTATGTACTTAAAGGTCTCACTCCGGATCCCATTAACTATGAGAGCCGCTCTTGTGTCTGTGTGAAGGGTCACTTCTGCCTGAGCAAACCACCCTTCTACACCAATATGTGTATCAAATAAAAGAGAGAAAATTGTCTTTTAACAATAAGATAGCATTAGCAACAATTTGCAGATGTTTACAACCAATTGCCAGCACTTAACGAATCCAGTTTGATCTGCATGTTTGAGGTCAGGGAGAACTGCAGCCAGCCTTGTGGCTAAAATCTGTGAGAATATTTTCAGATCAACGTCTAACAATGAAATTGGACGGTAGCTACTTGGGTTTTCTGGGGGGGGGGGGGGGGGGGGGGGGAAGTGGGCTTTGGTATGAGACTGATTAACACTGTATTTTCGTGTTTGGGGAACTGCTGTGTCTCAGCTGCATCCTTAAAATACTGGACCAAAGGCCCTATTATATGACCTTGCAGCATTTTGGAAAAATCCCCCATTACACCATCAGGTCCCGGGGTGGTGCCAGGTTTGAGGGTCTTAATCATTGATAGTACTTTTTTTCGCTGCTATGGGCTTGTTTAAGCTCTCTCTAATTGGGGAGTCTAGTCGAGGCATTCCAGAGAGCTGCAAATATTCTCCCATAGCCTCATCTCGAACTGGAGAGAGACCGCACAGTATGCTGATGTAATATTCTAAAATACTGAACAATAGTTTCTGCTATTTCCTCTAGCTTTGTGGTGATTGGCCCACCCCTCCCTGCACTTTAATGGGGGGTATGTATTTGTGCCCTGCCCAGGCTCGAGTGACTCTGGCCAATAACTTCCCAGACTTGTTACCAAATCTCCAGTATTGATGCTACCTATAATGATGTAGTTTGAAGGTGTGCTCATGTTAAAGCTATCCTTGTCGCTTGTAGAGTGCCATAGGCACATGCAGTGGGTCTGACAATATAGGTTTTCCACACCACTTGCAGTTTACTTTCAAGATCTATGATCTCTTGTGCTAAACGTCTCTTCCGCACACATATGTATGTAATGATAGCTCCCTTCATCACTGCTTTGCCAACCAGAACAATGCAGCATTGGATATATGTGTCGCATTGCTACTTTTATAATCTGCCCATTGCCTTTGCAAATAGGCTTGAAAGTCCTGGCAGTTGAGCAATTAAGAGGGAAAGCACCACCCCTGGGTCTGCGGGAAGGGGGTACTGCCGTCTAGGTCTATCCAGATCATGTTGTGATCTGATATCTCATTTGGATCTATAGTTACCAATGCAGCCTTTGAGAAGTTCCACACTAAACAATATGTAGTCCAACCACGAGAGTGCTATGGGCCAGCGACACATGCGTGTGTAGTCCCTTTCTTCCGGATGGAGGAGACGCCAGGGATCTACCAGATTTAATGTTCTATTAAAATTTGTAAGATCTTAATCCCAGCTATCAGCCCATCACCCAATCTCCACTGAATGGTCTAAGCTAGGGTCCATGACCTCATTGAGGTCACCCATCAGCATAAAGGGATACTTCGATTGGCCTGAACATTCTCATCAATTTTCAAAAGAAAGTTTCATCTTTTGGTACAGGCCAATAAACCCCAATTAAAATCAGCTCCAGGCCCTGTATATTAAGATGCACTCCCGGTGAGGAAGTGACGTCACGCTCCATTATGGAGGTCTAATAGCGGAGCTCCCGACACCCAGCCTGGAAAAACGAAGCTTTTAGCTATATTTAGCGATTTTGAAATAGCCCTGGAGGCGGATTAGAGCGGCGAAAGGCGAGTGATACCAAAGATGTCGAACACTAAAACTAAACCAGCTGATTTAGCCGCTTTTGCTTACCATCAGCGGGAGGCCAAAGAAACAGCACAGGCCGCGAGCACAAACGCTAACGAAAGCGCCATGCGGTCTCGAGCATCATCGCCTCAGCAAGAAAGCGGGGACGATGGAGATAATGAATTGCTGCCCGATAAATGGGAGCAGCTTAAAACCTGGTTCCAAGATATTAAAACGGAAATGAAAGAGATACGCAAGGATTTTGCCCAGCTCGGAGCAGAACTCCGAGGAGAAATTACGGAATTAGGGAACAGAGTTAATGAAGTAGAAATTGGCCTGGAAGAGCATGCAGACTCCCTAAATACCATCGAGACCACTGTGCAGGAACAGCGCACGAACTTACGCTTTTTAACAGATAAAGTGGAAGATTTAGAAAATCGGAGCCGAAGGTCCAATATTAGGATACGAGGGCTCCCTGAACTACCAGAGCATAATGATTGCGAACAAGTTGTAAAGGACATAGCAGCCCAACTCCTGTCTACATTGGAGCATGTGGTCACCGCTGAGGAAATAAAAATTGAAAGGGCGCATCGGGCGCTAGGCCCACAACGGGCTAATGTACCTAAAGACATAGTTGCCTGCTTCGCTGAATATAAAGTTAAAGATCAACTTATGCATAAAGCACGGGCAAATAGCCCGATCACATGGAATACCTATCCGCTGGAAATATTTCAAGACATTTCGGCAACTACACTCAAGCGCAGACGAGAACTACAGCCACTTACAGCGCAACTGCGAACAGAAGGGATAAAATATAAATGGCAACATCCATTTGCCCTGCTATTTTATAAAGCGGGTAAACAGTGCAGAATAACATCGCTGGAGGAAGCCCAAGAACATCTGGGCCAAGGAGCAATGGCGGAACCTACGCACTCAAACTGCCCAAAGGCTATCCCACAGAATAGCGCTAAAGCGCGATGGCAGCGTGTCTCGCAAGGACGAGGAAGGCTGAGAAGGCAGCAATCAGGTCAAACAGGGCCCAACCAACGCTGATGGATTACAAATAGAGGAATTAACAATGAGTCAAAATAGACATCAATGAAGAGGGCTATAATGGCGTGTGATTGAACAATGCACAGCAATACCAGGCTGGTAATGTTTTGGGATCGAACTCACTTACCTCCTAGGCATGTCATACCCAAGGGGAAGGATATGTCATACATGGGCTTTGGGGAGGAGGGGAGGGGGGAGGCAGGTAGGGGATTGGGAAAGGGAAGTTAGTGGTAATTTTATAACTAAAAGTTGTTATATGTATGGTTGATAAAGAATTGAAAATTGTTACTTTAAATGTAAGAGGGCTTAATTCACCTACAAAGCGAAAGTTAATGTTTAAAGATATGGTACGCTTGCTGGCTGATATAGTCCTTTTGCAAGAAACTCACTTGAAAAAAGTGCATGAGAAACTGGTGAAACATGGACGATACTCTGTTATTAAGTTCTCCTCTTGTGCTGCTATGCCTAAAAAGCGAGGGGTTCTGATAGCGCTGGCAACGTCTCGTCCATGGCAGATTTTGAAAACTGTAAGTGATAAAGAAGGGAGATATCTATTGATGGTGGTTTCTGTATATAATACCACGTATACTATACTTAATGTGTACGCCCCTAATCAGGGGCAGGGCCCTTTCTGGGAGCAGATAGAAGGGGTTCTGAAGCAACACCAGCAGGGCCACTTATTAGTGGGTGGAGACTTTAATGTCACCATGCACCCCCATATAGATAACTCTACAGGGTCTGCAGTGTATGCCAAAACAGATAGGAAATTATTGAAACAGTTAATGGCCCGGTGGGGACTGATAGACATTTGGCGAGAGAAAAATGGTAATGAGAGGGACTACACATATTACTCCCCCAACTATAAAACATATTCTAGAATAGATGGTTGGCTGGGAGATGTAAATATAGCAAGAAAGACACAAGATGCTAGCATAGAACCTCGCACATGGTCTGATCATGCCCCGGTAATACTGACACTTATCCTAGGAACTCACCTTGTAGGCATACGATATTGGCGACTAGACGATACCTTACTATATGATGAGAGAAATATACTAGAGATAGAACAATATATTATGGAATATCTTAAATTTAATGATACAGGCGAGGTCAGAGTGAGTACCTTGTGGGAAGGTCTCAAGGCAGTGATCAGAGGGCGTCTAATAGCACTACGAGCCCATATATCGAAAACTCGCATGGACCAGGAAAACAATGTTAGGAACGAACTCAGGCAAGCAGAACAGAAACACAAAGCACAACCAGACGATACTAATGAGGCAGAAAAGTTACACCAGTTGAGATTAGCACTTAACGAACTCCAAATGGAAAGCCTAGCGGCGCAACTACAACAGACCCAGCAAGAACATTTGAGTTTGGGGAGAAAGCGGGTAGGCTTTTGGCCAATAAGCTTAAAAAACAAGTTCAGCGGAATCATATAGGGGGGATACGAGATACGAACGGGGAACACATCACACAATTAGATCAAATACAGAGAACCTTTCTAGAATACTATATGAGAAAGAGTCCACATTGGAGCCAGCAATCGTGGAACGATACTTGAAAGAGAGTGGTATTCCCCAATTGCAGGGAGTGGAGAGCGAAACACTATCGGCCCCCATAACATCGGAGGAAATTAAATGGGCAATTAAAGATAGTGCACATGGGAAAGCACCAGGCCCAGATGGGTATACTATAAAATTTTATAAAACATTTGCAAAACACCTGATCCCAATATTAGAGAGGGTATTTAATGAGCTGGAAGAGGTTCAAGAGATACCACAAACATGGAGACTAGCAGCAATAACACTGCTCTTAAAACCAGGCAAAGACCCCCAACAATGTAGCTCCTACCGCCCGATATCCTTGCTCAACGTGGATTATAAACTCTTTACGAAAATATTAGCACATAGGCTACAGAAACAGCTCCCAAACTTGATTCACGAAGATCAGGCGGGATTTATTATAGGGCGACAAACGTTTGACAACATTCGAAGCCTCATCCATACTATCCAATACACCCAAGATGAAAAAGTACCAGCAGTATTACTATCCATTGACGCAGAAAAAGCGTTCGATCGTGTTGATTGGGCATACCTCTTTGCGGTGCTTCGACAGGTGGGATTAAAGGGGCGGTATCTAACATGGCTGCAACTTTTATATAAAGACCCGAAAGCAATATTAAAAATTAATGGATCATATACTGCGGCCTTCCCGCTTCGGCGGGGAACTAGGCAGGGGTGTGCCCTCTCCCCGCTTCTGTTTGCTTTAACGGTAGAGCCGCTCGCTTGTATATTGAGAAATGATGAGGAAGTAAAGGGCATAGTACGAGGGCGAAAAGAGCAAAAGCTTCTACTTTTTGCAGATGATATACTACTCACTCTTGCGCAGCCTGCAATATCAGTACAAAAAGCAATAGATCACGTGTCATATTATGGAGCAGTGTCGGGATTTAAACCCAATTTAACTAAATCTACCTTATTAAACATAACAGTACCGAATGAAGAGATACCGGCTCTGCGAGAAGCATTTCCATTTGCCTGGGCGCAAAAATCCATTAAATACTTAGGAATACAGATCACACCCAAGATAGAAGATCTATTTCAGGCTAATTTTCCAGTAAAGATAGCTGAACTTTTTCAGGAATTAGATAGATGGGAGGGCCTCAATATATCTTGGAAAGGGCGTATACATGCTATCAAGATGATGTTGCTCCCCAAATTATTATACTTATTTCTGGCACTGCCCATACCGATACCTGCCTCCTTCTTCACGCAATTAAATAAGAAAATGTTTCGATATATATGGAGGAAAAGGCCACCACGGGTTAATAGAGCCACGATGTATCAAACACTAGACCGAGGTGGTATGGGAACACCCAATTTTTATCTATATCACCAAGCAGCACAATTAAGAATACTAGCTGACTGGGCTCCAGGGACAATAAAGAAATGGATGCATTGGGAGAGAGCATGGATAGGTAGGTACACGATAGAGGACATATTGTGGATATCAGGGAGAGATCTGACATCTATATTGCAGGAATTACCTATGAGTCTAAAACACCCGCTCCAAACGTGGTTACAAATTAGAAAGCATATGTTCCCGGAAAGGAAATATTACCGAAAAACAGCAATACGATGGGCGGAGGGTTTCCCACTTGGGAGATCAGAAAAGGTGTTTGATAACTGGGCAAAAGCAGGCTTATACACACTGGGACAGGTATGGGCGGAGGGCAATATGATTAGTTTCCAGGAACTTCAAGAAGAGTATGGTCTATCGGAAAAAGATCTTGTTTATTACTGTTGTCTGCGTAATTTTATTAAAAGACGAGCACAAGATGAATTAGATCTAGAAGAGACAACTCTTGAATTAGCAATGCGTAAGGGAGGGGGCAGAGGTAGTATCTCCCGGATATATCTTGCACTATTGGGCAGGACAGACCCTCAAATTCTTTATCATAAGAAATGGGAAAACGTTTTGCAATGTACACACCCTAGAACAATTTGGATGAGCAATTACAAATATCTGCTCAAGGCATCCCCAGCACAATCTATCAATGAAAATGGCCATAAGTTATTGTACTGGTGGTATTATACCCCAGATAGATTGCAAAAGATATATCCGGGGACCTCGGGAAAATGTTGGCGGGGATGTGGCCTTCAGGGCACGTTTTACCATATTTGGTGGACATGTCCGAAGGTGGAATTGTTTTGGGAGGCAGTAGTGAAGTTGGTAAATACAGTATTGCCTCAACCATACCCAAAGAAAGCAGAACATTGCCTCCTCCATTTCCGGCCTAGCTCAATACCCAGTGGACAACATAGATTGGCTACTCAGTACTTTGTAGCGGCCAAGATAGCCTTAGCTCGAGCCTGGAAACAAACTGAAACACCAACACTACAACTGATAGCTCGCAGAGTGGACTTTCTGTATCAGATGTCGAAATTGACTGCTAAGAGGAAAGGCACTATGAAAGTATTCACGAACATTTGGTCAATATATGAACAATCTCAAGAATCAGAAGCAACACCACTGACGGAGAAAGGGAGGGGGGGAGGGGGACCATGAACAAAAATTGGTTACTGATATTTGATGTTATTTGGTTATGATTGTAATTTGCTAAATTGCCAATAAAATATTGGAAAAAAAAAAAAAAAAAAAAATAAGATGCACTCCCACATATCCCCCCCCCCCCCCCCCCCCCGTCACAAAAAAGCTGATGAGCCACACATTTCAATGATTTTTGTACCAATATAGGAACTTCGCCCTTCTGGTCCTGAGCTGGGAAAACCTCTCCCACCCGTTGCCTGCATAGCTTTTGGTGCTCCAGGGAAGATAACCTTATTTCCTGCAGGCAGACTAAGTCCGCATTTTGTCTGTTCAATGCTTTCAATATCTTTGAACGTTTAATTGGGGACATGATTCCACATACATTACATACAAGGAACCGAAGGGATCCTAAAGGGGCCCTAACAGTACTTACTGGAACAAGGGTACATAACAGATCTAAATCTCTCTTAGAAGGTCTACCAGGCACCCATTCTTGTCCAGCAGCCTATACACAGCACAATCACTCCCCCATTCACACTCCTTCCCTGTATCCAGAACCAAAGCAGATGCTCTGCCCCACATCTTCTTCCCCTCCCCCACACCAACTCCCCCAGACACCCCTCTCAGTTTCCATGATGAACACATAATCTACCAAGTATAGGAATGCTGTTTAAGAAATCGCCCCTTGTGTGTGCAAGAAACCCCTTCTCTCTTCCCTCTCCCTATGAACCCCCCACCAAAACCCCACAAACCCCTCTAGTCCTCAAAAACATTACCCAGCCAAGCACCCCTCACCAGGTAAAGGGAGATCACAACATTGATGTAGGGTACCCCTCACTCCCAAATCGAAGTGCCCTTAACATTTGCAAAGATAACTTCTGAAGTGTGACAGAGCACAACACGTAATACATATAATCAGCGCTAAATAAGCTATAAGGCTGCGCTTTGTAATGTCAGTATCTATTGTGTGTGAAAGATGGAGTCCTCAGGTTTACCAGGTTATTCTCCAAAAGACTGGCCTCTGCTTCTGTAGAAAAGCTTTGTCAACTTCCATTCTGATAAACTTTCAATATAGCTGGATAAAGTAGCATAAACCTCGTACCTTTCTTCACAAGGGCTTCACAGATAGGATGAAGTTGTCTTCTATGTTCTTGCACTGCTGTGGAAAAATTCTGGAATAATAGGATGTGGTGGCCCTCATCAGTAAGGGAATCTTTTGAACGAAACCCCTGTAAAATATCCATTTTGTGATGATAATTTAAAATCTTTACAATCGCCGCTCTGGGGTGCTACCTGTTCTCCGTTACATGGCCAATGTGGTGTGCTCTCTCTAAGATCAGAAGGCCCTTAGCATCAGAAAGTAAAAGCTCTTTTGTAAACCAGTCCTCCAAGTTAAGGTTCCTTTCTGGAATTGTCTCTGGCAAACCAATAATGCAAAGATTGTTCCGCTGTGTATGATTTTCCAAGTCTTCTAATTTTTCGTCGAGCCATTGCGCTTCTCTGATCTTCACACCACAGGGCCACACCATGTTATCCTCCATACTTGATATGCGCGTTTCCAACTTTCCCATCTGAGATGTGAGCCCATCTAATGTAGCCTGGAAGGATTCTAGTTTTTGCGATAATACACCCAATTTAGTCTCCCAACGCCTTCTCTACTGCCAGGGTGAGTTGTTCAAGCTGCACGTCCGTAAGCACCATCGACACAGGAGATGGAGACTCCGTCGTCTTTGCATCTCCATCTTGTACCTTCCCTCTCTTGTGTTGAGCTGGTCTTTACACCATATATGTGTTACAAGAAATGATTTATCTTGGGGGGAAGAGCTCTAGAGCACTTGCTAATGTTTATAATTTTTAAGAGCATGCGCTGTAATCATAATTTTAGGATATTAATTTCTCCACCACTTACCTATAAGGTAAGACGATTCACAATTACACTGAATGAAAGAAATTAAGTATATTTATTGGATTACATTAACCTGCATTACCAGGTTTAAGAAAGAACAGGAACACTATATATTTAGATTCAAAAGGGTTTATTAAGTTATGATTTTAGCATTTAATGTTGCAGCGAGAGATGAGTCTTAAGAGATCTTACAGAGAATCTGTGCTTAAGTAAGGTAAATATGAATTATTAATTACTTACAAGTCCTTGTTACAAAGCTGAGTGATGAGCACATGGCACATGGTTACAGGAGAGAAGGGTAGAGCTGTGGGTCCCCAGAGGCTGAGCTGGGCTGTTTCCAGGCCTTTTATAATGTTCCCTGAGTCCTGGATATTGAAGCTTGCAGAGGATCTTGGGTATTGTAGTTTGCAAGGGGTCACATGCCATCAGCCCTTTGTCTTTACATGTGCTGAAGTCTTATCTGAAGGGGGGGAGCACTGAGTCCTTTGTGGTAAGTGGTTTATGGCTTCCTTTCATTTTGAGTCAATAGCTGGAGTTATACCTTCCCAGACTCTGTCTGCTGGTGGAGATATCTTGATGAGCCTTTAGGTACCCATCTTAGTCATGCTTTTGTTACCAGTCCTTCAAGTGGGCGGAGAAGGAAGTTTTATATCTCTGTGAAGCAGTGCCCTTTTGTCTCTGTTAAGTGTTCCCAAAGGGAGGGGGGAATAGGGACTTGAAATGAAAGCCAGTTTCTCTGTTGCAGTTTCAATACGTCTTTTAAAAGCTGCTTTTTTATATTGGTACCTGATTCAGCACAATTCTACATATTTCAATAATTCTGCCGCATATTTAATTCTGACAATTGAACTGACATGTTACATATGTAGGAGTTTTGTCTAAATATTTTTCCATTCAGCGCACTAAAGTTCTTCCAACCAGTCGAAGATAAGCCACTTATTTAAGTAATGAGATAGATAGTATTACTCCTGCCTAATCATAATTGCTGATCAAATTTGGAACAAGTTTCAGCCAATGACTATGGAAGAGGTTCATTCTCTTTTGGTGAAGAATTCAAAATCAAAATCACAATGTTGTTTGGATAACTGCCCTTTTTCATTGTTTTTTACCATCCCTCAGGCTGCTCTATTGTGGTTTGCTTTCAGAATTAATGATTTGATGATATCTGGTTCTTTGTTTAGATATGGGTCGTATAGTTCTAACCCCTAAAGGTTCCAATTTAGATTTGACACTACCTTCCAAGTTACCGTTCAGTGGCGAACATCCTTTTATTTACTAAATTGATTGAATCCTATGTAAGTGAACAGTTTTCTGAGTATTTACATACATTTAATTGTTTGCATAAGTTCCAGTTTGGGTTTAGAACTGCCCATAGTACAGAAATACTGCTTTTAGCATTGACTACCTATGTGAAAGAGCAATTAGGGACTAGTAAGCAAGCGATATTGCTCCAATTTGACACACCTGTGGCATTTTATGCCATTGGCCTTTCTTTGTTGCTTGAGCGCTTATGGTTTTGTGATTTTATTTTGTACAACTGGAGCTATTGTGTTCGATTGAATAAATCATTTTCTGAATTTTGGTCACTGGGGTGCAGTGTTCCACAGGGTTCTCTGTTATCCCCTATCCTTTAAAACTTTTTTTTTTTATGTCTACACTGGGAAGTATAGAACTTGGTTTGGTAGAACTTCTTTTGTCTTATGCTTTTAATCTGTTATTACCAATTTCTGCTGAAAGTTCTGACTTGTTAGTAGGATTTCGTTGGGTATGAGTAAGATGCAAACATGGGCTTTGGATAATCAGCTGAAACTAAATTCTAACAAAACAAAGGTATTGTTGTTCAGGAACACAGGTACTATCATGCCCCCATAAATTACGCTGTCAGAATGATCAAATTTTCCCAGTTGAATCTGAATCCAAGTTTCTGGGCACGATATTAGATTCTTCTTTGCCATACAATCTACAAATAACTCAATTGTGGCATAAAACCTTTTAAAAGCGTAAACTACGCCTTCTAAGATATTACTTTAATCAAGATACATTTGCTTTATTAGTTCAAATGTTAATTTTACCACATCTTGATTACTGTAATGCTCTTTACCTTGGTTTATCCTCTGAACTACTGAAGAGGTTACAACTTATACAGAGTACTTCAGCTAGATTGATTTTCAGACTTGGTAAATTTAGTAGTGTATCCTCTTATATTTTGAATCTTCATTGGCTTCTGATTCACAAGTGTATCCAATTTAAAATGTTATCTTTGTTTTTTTCAAATTCTGCACAGCAATACTTCTGAGTTTTTGAAAAATATAGTTACTTTTCCTAGATTTTCACGTCATCTATATAACTGGCTGTTACTTTGCCCTCCTTTTTTCCATAATATACTCAGGTTTTTTTTCAGTTTTGGAGGTTTCTCTCTGGAACTCCCTTCCACTAACTATAAGAACTGAATTGAGTTATTTAGTATTCCTGAAAAAGATTAAAACTTTTTTATTTGCGCGACTAAGATACTGTCCAGTTTTGAAAGATTCTATATTATGGTTATGTAATTTATGACAAGTTGTTTTTTAATATCTCTTTGTATACCACAGCATATACCCTTTTAGAGAAATAAACAGTTTATAAATATTGATTGATATATGTGCACATATGTCTTTGGTTGCCTTTTGGCACATTTTATATATTGTACTAGTGTATATTTTATTGGTGGTATCCTTTTTGTTCCTTTAGAATTTATACATCAGTAAATTATGATCTGTTTAATATATTTTGATGTGTGTGAATATTATTTTATATACTCTTAGATAGATGGTGCCATGGTTATACTTTTTACTTGGACCCATTGATATTCCTGTATTGTCAATTAGACTGGTATTTTAATGTTACATTTTTATGTATAAGTATTTTATGATTATGTTCATTTATTTATATTTATACATTTGTGTATATATTTTTATATTAATATAAATGTATTTTATACAATAATTATCATAATTATATGTAACATTTTTATATATGGTTTTATGTTTGTCATTGTAGGATTGTTTTTGACTCCTGTGGCAGGCACCTCT
This sequence comes from Microcaecilia unicolor, assembly GCF_901765095.1. Classification (NCBI taxonomy): domain Eukaryota; kingdom Metazoa; phylum Chordata; class Amphibia; order Gymnophiona; family Siphonopidae; genus Microcaecilia; species Microcaecilia unicolor. The sequence continues at coordinate 393,798,023 of NC_044032.1, forward strand.
TGCACTGAAATACAAGACTGCATTGAGTCTATTTCAGTCATTATCAACAAGAGTCCTATTTTGCTTTGTGGTTGTTAAAATTGTGTACCCTTGTGTTGGAACTTCATTGGTCTTCCCCCATTTTGTTTTTTCTTTTGATTTTCTTGGCTGGAATTTTATCTTAACAATGAGTTTTCTTGCCCATACTGGCAAAAGCACATTGCACACCTTGGACTGCAGGCAAGTTTTTGCCTTCTATCTGGAGTGGACTAAAGCCCCTAGACCAGTGATGGGCAACCTTTTGAGCTTGGTGTGTCAAAATTCGCCAAAAAACCAAGCATAACTCGGGTGGTGTGTAACTTCGAGGAAAAAAATCATAATTTCGCGATATTTATAGTTTAAATAACAAAAATGTATTATTGTAATATATAACTGTATTTAATAAACCAAAAACTAATTATTTAACTTACCTGCCGCTATTTCTAATGGCGGGAAACGGCACCCATGATTTATTCTCCCTTTTTGTTTTCCCTCTCTCATAACCAATTGCTACAAACAAGTAGTGAAAGGAGCATTATAAAAGCAATGAAAAGTGATTTCTTAGCTGGACCGGTATTTTTAGGAACTTCCCAAACAAGTGTGGAGCAGGAGCAGCAGTCAGTGTCCAAGCACAGCTGAGCTAAGGCTGCAACAGGATCACAGAGAGGAAGAAAGCAGCCGCTGACCCGACTTTATTTGTCTAAAGAGAGCAGCAGCTGCCTGGGTTACTCGCAACTCAACACTCAGGTTCGACATTTAATCACAATTGCCTCAAGCCTCAGGCAATTTTTTCATCTGGCTGAGCTACAACTGCAGTGAGCTGTGATTTGTTGTAGGGAGCTGTCTAGCGCCTAAAAGGGCACTCCTAATTGGATGATTCTGACGAAGAGGATTGCTGGTTACCAAGGCTGCGAGGTGGGGCGGAGCAGGGGGGGTTCCGACTCAGGGGGGGTTCTGAAGCTGCGATGTCCACCAACGCCCCTGTCGCCCCTGCCTAAGACCGGCCCTGGCAGTAAGAGCAGGTAGGCTGGGTTCTATTTGTTGCCGGATTTCAACCCGCGTGTCATCCAAAATGGCTACGTGTGTCAGTGCTGACACGCGTGTGATAGGTTCGCCATCAGGGCTTTAGACAGTCTCATAGAACAAATGCAGCGAGGCTGGAGTCAAAAAGTAACCTAATACAAAAGTGTCACAATTCCAGCCAATATTCAAATATTGGTGCAATATTCAGTGGGTAAAAATGGAGAAAAAGCCCTCAGAAACCTTTGGTAAAATACCAGTGGTTTAGTGCGAGGTTATAAGAAAATTTTTTTGATATAACTCACGCAACAGTTCTATCATAGGGCAAAAAACTCCACTTCCCAGACCTTTATTTGAGTCTCAAAAACTTTCAATATTCTTCCCAGACCGTTATACGAGTCTCAGGGTTCTAGCACACAATGCAAGCAACTTTAAAGCAGTCTTTTTTGTGCGGTAAAATTCCTGTCTCCAGCACAAATTTGTGATTCAACACTGCAAAAAGCACTTTGTTCCTGATGAAGCCATGTTTCCGGGTGAAACGGTGGTCCCCGTTGCTTTAAAGTTGCTGAACAGTTATAGAAGAGTGCTGATTCAAACCACAAGCTAAGTGCTATTCTATTTCGTCTTTAGACAGTCTCCCCAGCTTTTTGTTTCTTTGACCCTAACAGGATGAGGGCAGCTATCAGTAAACACACTTTATCCAATTGGCTAGCAGACTATGAGGCATATTTTCAAAGCACTTAGCCTTTCAAAGTTCCATAGAAATCTATGGAACTTTGGAAGGCTAAGTGCTTTGAAAATATGCACTTATGTCTTTCACCAATGTTACCTTCTATTTAGTCAACGTGTGTTTGAGAGAGGAGAAATTGTGCTGCTCTAGCTGGAATAATTATTCCAGCTAGTTTTCACACTTAGTTTTCTCAAAACTATTTCTTTCCCGAATAATGCTTGCAGATCCATTTAAAATATATCAATGTTAGCATGTCTTAGATTATTTTAGTTTGTGGCTGTTCCTTTTTGATGGCATTATGGAATGTAAATTTTCAATGCTTAAGTGGTGTAATTTGAAGAGGACTAAATACTGTAGATGACCTTGCAGAAACAAAGAATGATCATTTAAAAATGTTGCAGTGCTTAATTAGAAAAAAGACTATCCTATTGATAAGAAAAAATAAATAGAATTAAGAGTAAGGAAATATAAAATCCTGTGAGTGAAAAAATGTTTTGTTTGAAGTTATTTTTCCCCACCGTTTATTGTATTTTTTGTAGGTGTCACTGTTTTGCGTTTTTATTTTAATACTAATACATTTTTTTTTAAAAGACATCTACTATCAGTACTTGATTTTGTTAAAATTTGAGTTCTGGAAGCCACAAGAAATATATCGTAAACCTCAGGTGATAGTTTTGACAAAAAATTTTTCTATATGAGTATAACAGCATTTCTCAAACTAGTTCAGGGGATCCCATAACCGGTTTAATTTTCAGTATCTACAGAATGAATATGTATGAGAGAAATTTTATATTCTGTATTTATTTCACATGCATATTCAATATGGAGATCTTGAAAACTCAACTGACTGTAGGATCTCTAAATCTAAATGTCCTGCAAGACTGCATCTTAAGGTGATCTAATGCAAATATGTAACTGTATAACCCATCTGTGAAAGGAATAGATTTACTACATAGCTACTGACATCTATTGCAGCTAGAACAAAAACCGTTTCCAGGCATCTGTGTAATTTTGTTCTTCACAGGATTTTGCATATTTGTACTGAGCTTAGTGAAGAAACATTATCGTCTGCAATTCTACATGGTATGTATTGACCATTTTGTAGCTATTAGTCTGTAGTGCTGTATTGAACTTTCTGTCTAATTTTAAAAGATTAATGCTTAACTAAGAATGACCAGTGGGAAATCTGTGCATGTTCTATTATGGTTGCACTCTCTAATCTCTATATGTTGGCCCTTGTGCTGTATTGGGCATTAGAGAATGACACGGGGACAAAGTTGTCCCCGCCCTGTCCCCGTGGGTTCTGTCTCTGTACCTGCCCTGTCCCTACAAGTTCTGTCCCCATCCCTGCTCCGTCCCCATGGGCTCTGTCCTCATCTGCAGAAGCCTCGATTTAAATTTTTATTAAAGTATAAAAAGGAGCAATATACTGTGCAACTATTGTGTATAAATTAGAAATAGAAAACTATAATAACAGTGAGCAGCTATAATAACCCTCCCACCACCAGCCTCTACCCTTCCAACCACAACAATAGCTGATTTCTACTACCCCAAGGAATCCTAATCCACCCAGTTAAAATGTACAGGGGTACGAAACACAACCCGTTCTGTGTGCCCTAGAGGGGAGAAATATGCCCTATGAAGCACTGTTACGATTTTTAAATCTGTGAATGAATAAGAAGTCATCAACAATCTCAGGATTCAGTCTAACTCTCCTGTCTTCCTTCAATAGAAGATGTGCTGGTAGCAGGATGTACTGGATCCCCCATGCAAATTTTGCTAGTTGTGGCCAGCATGTTTTCTTGTTTTTCCAAAAATTCAAAATATTGTTGTCTGCATCACTCAAACATATAAATAACAGTCCAGTTCATTAACAGGCTTCAAAGTAGAAAATAACACATGGACAAAGTTTGTCCCCATCCTCATGGGCTCTGTCCCCATCCCCTTGGTTACTGCGGGTCCCTGTCCCCATGTCATTCTCTATTGGGCATACAGATTTGACAATCACAGCTGCCCTTATATAGCTATGTAATATCTATCTACACCGTGTTTAAAAAAAAACCAACCTATAAAGACTTGTTTTCTGTATAACTGTCAAAACTTGACCAATTTCAATAAAATTTGGGATATTATTATTATTTATTGCACTTGTATCCCACATTTTCCCACCTGTTTGCAGGCTCAATGTGGCTTACAGAGACCTGTTAAAGCATTGCCATACCAGGTTAAAGAAAACAATTGGTGTTACAGAGAAGTCAAGGAGGACAGGAGGATTTGGTCAGTCAATTGTAGAAAGATACATTCTGAATAAAGATGGATAGGTGTTGTGTTAAAGTTAGTTAAGGGTTCTCATGGTCGGCTTTGTTAAAGAGATAGGTCTTCAGGGATTTGCGGAAGTCAGTTAATTCATTGATCGTTCTTAGGTGAGTTGGAAGTGAATTCCACAATTGTGTACTCGTATAAGAAAAGCTGGTCGCGTGTGTTAGTTTGTATTTTAGTCCTTTACAGTTGGGGAAGTGTAGGTTCAGAAAGGTGCGGGAAGATCTTTTAGCATTTCTAGGTGGCAGGTCTATGAGGTCTAGCATGTAAGTCAGGGCCTCTCTGTAAATGATTTTATGAACAATCGTGCAGATTTTGAATGCAATACGTTCTTTAAGTGGGAGCCAGTGTAATTTCTTTCTTAGGGGTTTGGCACTTTCATATTTTGTTTTCCCAAATATGAGTCTGGCTGCGGTGTTTTGGGCACTTTGAAGTTTTTTAATGGTCTGTTCTTTACAGCCAGCATAGAGTGCATTACAATAGTCCAGGTGAGTTAGTACCATTGATTGTACCAGGCTCAGAAAGATGGCCCTTGGGAAGAAAGGTTTTACTCTTTTGAGTTTCCACATGGCATGGAACATTTTCTTAGTTGTATTCTTCACGTGGTTTTCAAGTGTGAGATTTCGATCAATGGTGACTCCCAGAATTTTCAAGTTGTTTGGGGTGGTTATGGTGGTGAATTTGTTTGTAATGTATTGTGAGGTGATTATGAGACATTGTGTTTTTTCAGCGTTGAGTTTTAGTTGAAATGTGTCCGCCCAGGAGTGCATGATTTGGAAGCTGTGGTTGATTTCATTGGTGATTTCCTTTAGGTCATGTTTGAATGGGATGTAAATCGTGACATCGTCTGCATATATGTATGGGTTGAGATTTTGATTGTGTAATAGCTTGGCTAGGGGTATCATCATTAGGTTAAAGAGGGTTGGTGAGAGGGGGGATCCTTGGGGGACCCCACATTCCAGTATCCATGGGTCTGATATCTCTGCGTTAGTTGTTACTTGGTATGATCTTTTTGTCAGGAATCCTCAAAACCAGTTGAGGACGTTTCCTCCAATTCCGAAGTATTCCAGGATGTGTAGTAGTATTCCGTGGTTGACCATATCGAAGGCACTGGACATGTCAAATTGTAGGAGAAGTATATTATTGCCGTTTGCGATTGTTTGTTTGTTTAAATTTATTCATTAAAGTTACTAGTACTGTTTCTGTGCTGTAGTTCGATCGAAATCCTGATTGAGATTCATGTAGTATTGAGTATTTATTTAGGTGGTTAGTGAGTTGTTCCATCACTACTCCTTCTATAAGTTTGGTTATCAGTGGTATAGATGCTGTTGGGTGATAGTTGGTTAAGTCATTTGTACTTTTCTTTGCGTCTTTAAGAAAAGGAGTGAGTAGTATATTTCCTTTGTCCTTCGGGAAGAGACCACTTTGTAGCATGTAGTTTAGGTGACTCGTGAGGTCTGTTATGAATTGTTGAGGGGTAGATCTTATAAGGTTACTAGGACAGATGTCTAGTTTGCATTGCGATTTGGCGTATTTTTTGAGTGATTGAGAAACTTTTTCGATCGATAGTGAGTTAAAGTTGGTCCATGATCGGTCTGCTGGGTATTCCCCATGTATTGGGTCTAGACATTCAAGGAGGTTTGTGTAATCAATTGTGTTCCTGGGTATCGTAGTTCGTAACTTTATGATTTTCTCTTTGAAGTAATTTGCAAGATTACTTGTTTGCTGATGGGGTATTGTTGTTGTTAGCAGTAATCAACGTAGTATTTAGTAAATTATTTACGAGTAGGTAGAGTTTCTGAGTATCCTTGTATCCTGGTCCGATTTTAGTTTTATAGTATGATCTTTTGGTCTGTCTGATGGCGTATTTGTATTTTCTTTGTAGTTGTTTCCACTTGTTGAGTGCAGGGTTGTCTTTTTTTTCTTGTTCCATGCTCGTTCTAATCTTCTGACTTGTGTTTTTAGATATTTCAGCTCTTCATTAAATCATTCTATGCGAGGTTCTGGTTTGGAGCGGTGCTATGTTGTCTAATATGGTTCTGCATCTGTTGTCCCAGTCATGCAGAAATTGGGGTGAATCTGTTGGTGTTGTCCATTCATTGTTATAGAGATGTTGCCAGAATATTAGTGGGTCTATTTTGCCTCTCGTGGTATAGGTTGGTTGTTCTTGTTTGTGTTGTGAATGTTTTGTTCGCCGTAATACACTTGCAATAAGCCTACTCTCATGACGGCCACCTCACCTAAATGATACCACTACCATCTAGCCATTTTGCTTTAAACTTAAACAGATACCATGATTTTCAGTCAGGAGGATCTTATCCTTATTAAAAACATGTCTGGAAAAAGGTTGTGTTTCTCATACGGATCAAGAGTTTCCAGAAAATGTGGAAGAGGGTAAGCATAATATATTTTTAAGAAATTGCAAGAAACAAGCTCAACTGATCACCAGCCAAAAAGCAACAGGGCCCGATCAGCTTGCACTGAAGAAAACATCGTGGCGATTGATGAACCAAGTAGTGAAGTAACGTCATTTAGTGAGGTAGTTAGCTTGAGTGTAGGCTTTTGCAAATGTATTCAGGATGATATATCCCAAATTTTATTGAAATTGGTCACATTTTGACAGTTGTGCAGAAAATAAATTACTTTGCTTAGTTTTGTTGTTGGTGTTTTGTTTTTTTTTGTTTTGTTTTTTGAAACAGTGTATATCCATCTCAACTATTTAAAAAATGGTTTGCTGTAAATCTGTGGCTGGGTTACTGGCTTCTTAGGATATATCATGTACTCATTGCCTAATTGAGATTTAATTACTCTTCCCTATCTGAATTCAAGCCAAGTTATACTTTAGTGTAGTAGATATTCCCCTGCCCAAGAAGCCTTAAATTTGAGGCAGCAAAGGGCTAAGTGACTTGCACAAGATCACAAGGAGCATCAGTAGAAGAAACTGGATTTGAAACCTGGCTTTCCTGATTCATATTAGGTCAGTAAAATCGTAAGGGTTCAAATGAACAAAAACTGATGCTCGACTCCTAAACCAACTGAACTAAAAGTCTAATTCCTTGTCATCAGCAGCAGATGAATCCGTTAACTGATGGGTTATGTCCACCTACCAGCAGGTGGAGATAGAGAACACTGAAAAACCATAGTGCTCTAAGGATGGCTAGCCCCATCTGCCTTCAGTATTGCTCTATCTCCCAGCAGGTGTGGACGTAGCTTGATCAGCTTCTGGAAAAATTCTGCTTGGGGTGGCTCCTGTGCTTTTGCCAGTTGTAGCAGGGGTGTTGTGGCTGGTGGTGCCCACTTTGAAGGCATATAGGTTCGCCCTTTCCCTGCCTTACCCGTCCCTCCACCTCCCGGAGTACCTCTGTTGCTGCCTGCCTCCAACTTTCCTCACAGCGTTAAAAAAACAAAATATGCATTGGATCTGTGTGGCTATTCTGAGGCTATTGTCCACGTGCAGCCTGACTGGAGCTCGTTTGACTCAGTCTTTTGAGGTGAGAGTGGTGCCCAGTTCCTCCGGGGAGGTTCCACGGACGCCTTTCTGATCGGGGTAAGTTTTGGCGCGAAGCCGCTATTTTACTTATATAATTCCGTCTGGTCGGACGATGGCTGCTGAAGCAGTTAAACGCTGCTCCCGTTGCGGTAAACGTAGATCAGCAGCGGGGCTCTGTAAGACGTGCTCTTTAGACGCTAGAGCTGGTACGAGCATGGCGAGCAATGATTCTTCCCGCTGAATGGAGCTGGCAGCGGGCGCCATTTTGGAAGCGCCGCACGCCTCGACCCTCGCTGTTGCAGAGGAGTCTGAGTGCAAGGGGACACCTCGGTTAGAGGCTACCAGAGGAGTTCCCGTTTCTCCTGAGTCGGAGACGGAGGGTCAGGGTGAGTGTTTCTCTCCTGAGTTTGTGCTTTTGATGCATAAAGCTTTCTTGCTGAAAAGAGCTCTGCCACACGTGTCTGACACTGCGATGCTACCTGGTTTCCCCCTGGGTGTTGATTGCCCAGGGCTGGCTGATTCCCCCGAGCGTTGGAAGGACGCAAAACATAGACGGATAAATTCCCCGTTTGAGAGTGGCGCACTTCCCTTTTCCCCTCCGTGGTCGGGCGGTGTGGATTCTGAGGGTTCTGGCGGGGCTTCATGGTCTGAAGAGCCAGAGGAAAGTGCCGGTTTGCCACTGGATCTGGATGATCCCAATGCGGTGAGGATTTTCCACTACGATGAGCTGCCAGCGTTCATTTCGGATGCCTTGCAGGCCCTCTCGATTGATGATCTGCCAAGGGCGAGGCCTCCTCTGGTAATCCGAGGATGGCGAGTACTAAGAAGCCTGCTCGAGCCTTTCCTGTGCATGACTCCAACCAAGAGCTTATTTCAGCTCAATGGTTTGAACCCGAAAGGTCTTTGAAAGTGGCCAGGGCTATGGGTCAGCTTTACCCTCTAAGTGAGGAGCACTTGGCCCCTTTGGGGATGCCTAAAGTGGACGCCTTGGTCACGGCGGTGACTAAGAGGATCACCCTCCCCATAGTTGGGGTTGCCCTGAAAGACATTCAGGACCGGCGGCTTTAATCCACGTTTAAACGGTCATTTGAAATCTCAGGCCTCACCTTAAGGGCATCTATATGTAGTTCTTATGCTGCCTGGGCCTGCCTTTCTTGATTACAACAGGCAGTGGAACAGCCCGCGGATGGTGTGGAGTCCCTCGCTGAGGTTGCACCGCGGATGGAGTCGGCCCTGTCATTTTTGGCTGACTCCCTCTATGATCTGGTCAGAGCTTCGGCTAAACAGATGTCTGTGGCGGTTGCTGCCCGCCGCCTTCTATGGTTACGGCATTGGGCGGCTGACATGGCCTCTAAGCACAGGCTGGTGAAGCTTCCCTTTAGGGGCCACCTGTTATTTGGAGAGGAGCTGGAGAAGATTGTGAAAGACCTGGGCGACTCTAAACCCCAGCGCTTACCCGAGGATAGACCTTCTTCCAAGGATTCTGTGTGGCCCTCCTCTTCTAGACCTCTCTTCCGTGAAGCTCGCAGGTATCGCCCGGGGCGCTCTGTTGAGGTTTCTCAACATGCCCGTTTTCAGCAGAGGAACTCCTTTCGCTCGGACAAGCGTTCCGCAGCGGCCGGTTCTAGGCCTGGAGTTCAGGGGCGGCCCCCTCAATGACGGGGCGCCGGTCCATTCCTCGATTCCTGCAGTAGGAGGACATTTCCCTCTTTCTCGAGGAATGGACCAAGATTACCTCCGATAAATGGGTCCTGGACCTGATCAGAGAAGGTTACCGATTGGAATTCAGCGCCCCAGTGAGAGACATGTTTGTGGAGTCCCGATGCAGTACTGCCGTCAAACTGGCGGTGGTAGAGGAGACCTTACAAGTCTTGTTATACCTTGGAGTGGTGATCCCTGTGCCTCCCGCCGAACACGGCTGTGGTCGCTACTCCATTTACTTTGTGGTGCTTCAAAAAAGCGGGTCTTTCCGACCGATCCTCGATTTAAGGTCCGTCAACGAGGCTCTAAGAGTGCAACATTTTCGCATGGAAACCCTGCGCTCCATCATTGCGGCGGTACAGCCAGGGGAGTTTCTCACGGGTCTGGACCTAAAAGAAGCTTACTTGCACATTCCTATTTGGCCCCCGCATCACCGGTTTCTCCGGTTTGCGGTGTTGGGAAAACATTTCCAGTTTTGGGCCTTGCCTTTTGGCCTCGCCACAGCTCCCCGCATCTTTTTCAAGGTTATGGTGGTAGTAGCTGCTTTTCTCAGGCGAAAGGGTATCAGGGTTCACCCATACCTCGATGACTGGCTCATCAGAGCAGATTCGGCAGACGAAAGTCATCTGGCCACAGCCAGAATGGTCTCAGTAGTGCAATCTCTGGGATGGGTCGTCAATATATCCAAAAGTCACCTGACCCCCTCAATCTCTCGAATATTTGGGGGTCCGGTTCGACACGGCCTCAGGGTTTGTCTTTCTACCCGACCAAAGGCGGTGCAAGCTTCAGAATCAGGTCCGTCTGCTGCTGAGGATGCCTCGCCCACAAGCTTGGGACGTTGTCCAACTGCTGGGGTCGATGACGGCCACTTTGGAGGTAGCGCCATGGGCGAGAGCGCACGAGACCTCTGCAGATTGCCCTGCTTCAACGATGGTCTCCAATTTCCCAGGATTATCAACGCAGACTAACGTGGCTCCCTGCGGCCAGGCTCAGTATGGAGTGGTGGCTCTTCGACAGCATGCTGTAGCGAGGAATGCAGCTGGCGTTTCCCTCTTGGTGCCTGGTGATAACCGATGCTAGCCTAGTCGGCTGGGGAGCACATTGCCAGGAAAGCTATGCCCAGGGTCTGTGGACACCCAAGGAAATGGAGTGGTCCATCAATCGCTTGGAATTGAGAGCGGTATTCCAGGCTCTTTTGGCCTTTCACAAGACTCTGGAGGGGCTGGCTGTCAGAGTTCTGTCGGACAACACAACAGCAGTGGCCCACATAAATCGACAAGGCGGCACTCAGTGCAGAGCACTGGTTGCGGAGGCCGCTCAGATTTGCCACTGGGCCGAGCTACATCTGCAGCTTATTTTATTTATTTATTTATAACATTTATATCCCACAATATTCCTGCCCATGGGCAGGCTCAATGTGGCGTATAATAGTTAATAAACAAACCATAATACAATAACATAAAGTATAGTGGACAAGGGCCACAGGAGGGAGAAAGAGATGACTGATGAGGGGAAAGGAAGAGAGGGTGTGTGACAGGGTATCACGGAGTCAGCAGCTCACATAGCAGGTCAGAGCAACGTGGAAGCCGATTTTCTAAGCAGGCATCAAATAGACCCAGCAGAGTGGGAACTTGCAGACGAAGTGTTCCTTCAGATCTGTGCCAAATGGGGAACACCTGTAGTGGATCTTATGGCGTCAAGCTTTTTCAGCAGACGGAGAGATCCTCGCTCGGCGGGATTGGATGCCTTGGCTCAACTCTGGCCTCCGGGCCTTCTGTATGTGTTCCCTCCTTGGCCCTTGATAGGGCGAGTCCTCCTGCGAATTCGGCTACATCAAGAAGTGGTGATTCTCATTGCCCCAGATTGGCCCAGGTGGCCGTGGTACGCAGATGCTGGTGGAGGTACCTCTTCCTTTGCCTCTGGTACCGAACCTGTTGATGCAGGGACTGGTGACCATGGAGGATCCTGCCGCTTTGGTCTTACGACATGGCTCTTGAGAGGGCGCAATTGAGAGACAAAAGCTATTCTAACAAAGTCATCTCCACTCTCTTGCAGGCCCGCAAGCGGTCCACTTCCGTTGCTTATGCCCGGATCTGGCGCCAGTTTGAGGTGTGGTGTGTTTCAAAGGCGATCACACCCACGAGGGCTACAGTCTCGCCAATACTGGAGTTTTTGCAGGATGGTTTACAAAAAGGCTTGGCCTACAATTCCCTGCGGGTGCAAGTGGCAGCATTGGCATGCTTTCGAGGGAAGATCTCTGGCCTTTCCCTGGCCGCTCATCCGGACGTTGCCCGATTTCTAAGAGGAGCGCTCCGGCTTCGCCCTCCAGTATGGCTGCCGTGTCCGGCTTGGAACCTGGGGCTGGTGTTGAAGGCTCTCCAGTGTTCGCCCTTTGAGTCGCTGAGGCGAGCTTCAGAGATGGATGTGACTCTAAAGACAGTCTTTTTGGTGGCCATAACTTCAGCAAGACGTGTGTCTGAACTCCAGGCTCTGTCCTATCGAGACCCCTTTCTGCAATTCTCAGAGTCCGGAGTAACGGTACGTACTGTGCCTTCCTTCCTGCCTAAGGTGGTTTTAGCGTTTCACCTAAACCAGCCCATTTATCTGCCCTTCTTTACTAGGGAGGAGTTTCTGGAAACTTCTGGCCAGTTAACATCTTCTGGATGTTTGCAGGGCTCTCTTGCAGTATCTACAAATGTCAAATAACTTCAGGACCTCTGATCACCTGTTTGTCTTGTCAGGTTCTCGAAGAGGGTCTCCGGCATCTAAGGCCACTGTAGCCCGTTGGCTCAAAGAAGCCATTTTTTCTGCATATCTACTGTCAGGGCGATCTCCGCCTGAGGCGTTTAAAGCGCATTCCACGAGAGCGATTTCCTCCTCGTGGGCCGAAACAGGAGCACTCTCTCTTCATGAGATTTGTAGTGCGGCTACTTGGGCTTCTAAGCTCTCCTTCGTCCAGCATTACAGGCTGGATGTTGCAGCGAAGCGGAACGCGCACTTTGGAGCGCAAGTGCTTACTCGTGAAGTGGCATCTTCCCGCCCTAACTAGGGAGTGCTTTTGTACATCCCATCAGTTAATGGATTCATCTGCTGCTGATGACAAGGAAGGGAAAATTAGGTTCTTACCTTGGTAATTTTCTTTCCTTTAGTCACAGCAGATGAATCCATGATTCCTCCCTGTTTGAATCTGTTTTTTGTTCAGTTTTTCCTGCAGATATGTTCCCTCATTTGGAGAAGTTGGAAAGCAGTCTTCAGGATTTCTGCTCTGTTGCAGGAGGTTGAGATTGTCCTTCCTTTGTGTGATTGCTCCTGTTCTGGGGCATTCGTTCGCTGTGAGGAAAGTTCATGTTATTCTACTTTGAGGATACGCTCTGCTTTGTAAGTTTTCGAATACTGAAGGCAGATGGGGCTAGCCGTCCTTAGAGCACTATGGTTTTTCAGTGTTCTCTGTCTCCACCTGCTGGTAGGCGGACATAACCCGTTAATGGATTCATCTGCTGTGACTAAAGGAAAGAAAATTACCAAGGTAAGAACCTAATTTTCCCATGCAAGGGAAAGATAAAATATTAGTTGAATTTGTACTCTCTGTGAACAAGCAGGATGCAATCAAGCACCCAGCTGAGTGACATTTGGTATTCGGATGAAACAGCTTTACCAGAGCTCAGAGGCTGGTATAGATTTCTGTTCATGTGCAGTTCTTTCCATGTGCAACAGTCTCTTTAGTTTTGTTTTTTCCGCTTTGCCAAATAGACATGATATAAATAGCATGGAGTCAGTCTATAGGACAGCTGCTAAATGACCAGCAGTCTTCATCATAAAACATACTGAATGGGGATAAATTTAGAGGAGAGATATAATAGAGACAATTTAAATCCCTCTACAGCATAAATTCACAGGAAGCATCCCTCTTTCAAGTCAAATGAAGCTCTGGAATGAGGGAATATAGGATGATGTACGAGGGCAGAATCGGGAGTAATTTAAGGAAATGTTTCTTTCCATTGTGTACCTTCCCACTATTCCAAAACCTGTGGAATAGTTGTCTATCAACCAGCAGGTGGAGATAGAGAACTGAAAACTGAGCTGAGAGACATATCTCTCTTGGTATCCTGACTAGCTCCTCAGTATTTTTATTTTCAGCAGGTGGATGGACACACTTTTCAGCCTCTGGTTCTTTTGCTCCTGGTCCAGTTAGTCAGCTGGTCTCCAGTTGAGCTTTACAGGTTGAGTCTGCAGAGTAATATCTGGAGGTCTTCAGATCCTTGTCTCTGGTGCCCCATGAATTTACTTCTTTCCACCTTTCACCTGTTTCCTGTGAAACTCTCCTTTTCCAGCACAACAGCCTTAAAAAGAAGAAAAAAAAAAAAAAAAGGAAAGAGATTTGCTAGAGAGTATCAGTCCTGACACTTTCTCATCTGTGGTAAGACTAATGGAGACTGTGATCTTGGGGGCAGCAGCCGGCAGTGGAAACTGTCTGAAGTTTTTGACTCAGAATCGCTTGGAGGGCTGCAAGTTCTACTAGGTGGCGGGGAGGGATCCTGACTTGGGACATGTCAGGATCAATGGCGACTCCCACGGAGGATGTTAAGCACTGTTCCTGCTGTGGGATCCGTCAGCTGGCGTTGGGGCGTTGCAGTGTGTGCAAGCTGGGAATCCCACATGATGTGGAAGAAATGATTGGCACTGCATCTGAATATGGCTCTCTGGCAGGGCCAGTGTACAGTTTGATGCAAGAAAGCATGGGAATGGGCGCTGTTTTGTTGGGGCTGACTGACAGTGAGGAACGGCCTCTGTCTGATCACATGTGGAGCACAGCTTCCATTTTACAGCATCAGAGCCCAACAGAGCATTTAGCTGCATCAGGATCTTTATTTTTTTTTTGGTGTTTATGTTGCTCTTACACCAGGCCTATTTACTGAAGCAGGGACAGTCAGAGGTGCTGCAGTTTCTCGCCCCGCTGCCCCTCTAGCTCCTAAGTGATCTTGTTTAGACCTCCAGGAGTAGGCAGAAAAGGTGGTGTCTACTTCTTATCGGATGTGGCCTCAGTCATTGCTGCTTTGCTTCAGGTTCAGAAACACTGTACATCCATGGCGTATGTGAGTATGGAGGACCGTTGAGGACTGGTGTTCCGAGTGCAGACTTTCTCCCTTCTCTGCTCAGATCCCGCACATCCTACCATTCTCCAAGCGGGTCTTCCAAAAGGATTGGCGGTGGATTCTCTAAAAGTTCAGGATGCGGCTTTGGCCTTTTTTTAGGAGCTGAATACAGTAGATGTTTCTTGCGGCTCACTTGAATATGGTTCAGTTCTTATGGGGAGGGGGCTGCTTGCGGCCTCCCGTTTGTATTATGTGTTCAGAGTAGAACCTTAATTTTGTCCTTCAGGCTTTTCAGAAACCGCCTTTTGAGGCACTCCAGAAGACAGCCTTGAAAGATCCTACGCTAAAGACAGCATTCTTAATGGCTGTTGCATCGGCACATAGGGTTTTGGAACGTCAGGCTCTTTTGTCGGGATCCCTTTCTTTGCTTTTCAGAGGCAGGGGTTTTCCTGTGCATGGTTTCTTCCTTTCTTCCCAAAGTGGTATCAGCATTTCATCTCAGCCAATCTGTGGAGCTCATCCTTTCGCAGAGAGAACGAAGAGGCTCAGTATTCTTCCTTGAAGCTTTTTGGTGTGCTTAAGAGTCCTCATTAGATATGTTGAAGTCATGAATATCAGTTTAGCAAACTGAAATAGTAGCAACATTCCATGCTACCAATCCCTGTGCCAAGCAGTGGCTTCCCTCATAGGAGCCAACTTTTCAAAATTATTGGGGGTGCTAAATCCAATGGAAATAACCCTTCTCCTCTGGACACATCCAAGGAATTTTCTTAATATTGGGGGTGCTCAAGTACCCACAGAGTCGGCTCCAATGGCTTCCCTTATGTCTGTCTCAATAGGAGACTATGGACTTTTTTCCTGGGGACTTGTCCAATCCTGTTTTTTAAACCCTGATACCACTTCCTCCGGCAGTGCATTCCAGAGCTTAACTATTCTTTGAGTGAAAAAATATTTCCTCCTATTTGTTTTAAAAGTATTTCCATGTAATTTCATTGAGTGTCCCCTGGTCTTTCTACTTTTTAAAAGAGTGAAAATTCACTTTTGCCTATTCTACACCACTTCAGTATTTTGTAGACCTCAGTCATATCCCTCCTTAGTCATCTCTTTTCCAAGCTGAGGATACCAGCCTTTCCTCATATGAGAGGCGTTCCATCCCCTTTATCATTGTGATTGTTCTTCTTTGAACCTTTTCTTATTTCACTATATCTTTTTTTGAGATACAGCAACCAGAATTGAACAAATACTCAACTTGAGGTTGCACCAAAGAGCAATACAGAGGCATTATAATATTCTTGGTCTTATTTACCAAATTGGCTGAGACTGTGTACTCTAGTAGATTGTCTGCACATATCACCATGTGCAGTGACTTTGAAGTTCATTCATGAAGATGCAGTGTTGTGGATCATGTGGTACTGCATTAGTCTTGGCTGAGATTTCCTAACCTAAAGCTCAGACTTCTTTGATCCATGAGGTAGCTGCTAAGCTGTATTATAGAGTGCTCTCACCTTAGTGTGGATGACATCCAGGGTCCTGAGTCTTAGAACAAGCAAACTCAACTTCCTACTGAGCTGCTTTTGCCATCAGCCCAGATGTTTCTATGGTATGAAGTGAATTTTTGATGCAAAGGTCTAGATGTGTAGACTTTTTTTTTTTTTTTGTGGTGACCTTCCTGTTGTGCCATCACTGATGGTTTGTCAGTCTTCCAGTACAGATGCATTTGCTTTAGCACAGACCAAAAAGCCATGTGCACTTTAGCACCGTGTCCATATGCTCCTTGTCAAACAGTTCATTCAGCGTAATAGCACTTAATGTCCCTAGTTTTTCCATATTTGGCTTGATACTCTTCAAAATATTTGTTCTCCGAGGACAAGCAGGCCTGTTTATTCTCACAAATGGGTAACGCGATCCCACGTTGCCCGGTCCAGAACTTGTAACAAGCTTTTAAGTGCTTTGTGGAGTGCAAGTTATTTCCCGCCTGCTGAGAGAACGTGGTTACCACGGTGAAGGGTTGTCGATTTTTCGTGCTTCTTTTCAGAGCTCAGTCGTGAAGAGCTTCTTACAGTGCATATCAGCGATTATTTTTTTTTTGTGCCATTCTTTCTTGTACCCCTGTTCAGGTTACCATGTTTTCCTTCCATTATTCTAGTTTTTCTCACTTTATAAGTTTCCTTTTTACCACATCACTGGGCCATTTTTAGGCCTTGAATTCGGGCACGTTCTCTCTTCTTTTTTTTTCTGGTGCCTTGCCCCTTTTTGTGGCACCATTGAGTCATTGGATTTAGCTGTGGAGGTTTTCCCTTCCATGTCCATGAAAGTTCCCAGTGGCTTTAAGCCCTGTACCTGGTGCAATTGGACCATCTCTGGTAAGGACACCCATTCTTGGTGTCTTCATTTCCTAGGGTTTGACCATAGCCCTTCTAACTGTGTTCTCTATCTTCTGGTGATGAAAAGGACCCAGGTGGCCATAGAGGCTCAGCAGGAAAGGATTTTTGGAATCCAGTTCGAAGCATTGGCATCGATGGTGGTATTAGCACCGTTGTCGAGTGTAGCATTGGTGCATATCTCGGACCTATGGACACTGGGAGCAGCTGTATGTTGAGTGGGTCTCCACCTGCTTCGATGCCGGCTGCTATGCAAGGCCTCCAGGACCAATCTGCGTCGAAACTGACCCTGAGGCGACACGAGGATTCGATGTCCACATCGGCACCTAGGAGCCTCGATGACCAGCTTTGGGCGAAGGCCAAAAAGCATTGGCATCGTTCTCCCTCAATATGTGATACCAGGAGCTCTGGGACATCGAGAGATTTAGCACCCGAGAAAAATCTACGCCGGGAGGACCACACCTCCATACAAGAGGTGCCAGTGCATCGGTTGTCCAGCAGCCAGGACCAGCTCTGCAGACTGTCTCCGCACTGATGCCCCCAGCCTTTCCCAGTGTCAGCCCTCGATGAGTGCATCCGGGCCTTGCTTCATGTAATGGGCTGTTGGGGGTTCTTGTGCCTATCCTGTCTCCTGTTTCGGCCCTGCTTGACCCTCAGCCTGTTGTACAGCCCCTGGTGTCAACTGCCACCGAAGCCGGTGCTTCCTCGACGTCAGTGGAAGAAGCTTTGGAGTCAAAGCGGGAGTTGAAGACTAAACGCCCCTCTCGAGGGCATGCTTCCTCTAAGTCAAGGCAGCCTCGGTCTCAGCCTGCCCATGAGGAGATTTTGACTGACACAGATGAGGAGCACTAATGGGAGTTAGTGTAGTATCTGCGATATTTCTTGGAGGATGAATCCTATGGCATCCCCTCTGACTTGTCCCCTCCACATGAAAGGAGGAAATCTTCCCCTGAGAGCCTTTCCTTTCCCTCTTTTGTTAAAGAAATGGTGGCTGCATTCCATTTCCTTTGGCAGTGGAGAATGAGCCCAGGGCCAAGATGCTCTAGGTCCTGGACTACGAGTCTCCTCCTAGAGAGGGCTGTGACTGTACCTTTGCACAAGATCCTACAGGACTTTCTCGTCAAGGAGTCCCCGCCGTCTGTCCTAGTACTGCCCAAGAAGATCGATACCATGTACCGGATCCACAGCACACTTGATTTTGATGAGCCCCAGTTGCCTTCTCATTCCATCATGGTGGAATCTGCCCTCAAAAGGGTCAGGAGTTCTAGAGACTATGCTTCAGCGCCCCCAGGCAGAGAATCTTTTGGGAGGAATATGTTTCAGGCCTCTATGCTCATGTCACGTATCCAATCATACCAGTTCTTCACGAGCATCTACTTGTGAGACTCTGTGCGCAAGATGGTAGACTTGGCGGACTCTCCCACTGAAGCAGGCCGAGTTGCTTCGTCAGTTGGCCAAGCAGCAGAAGGCATGTTGTGAATTCTTGGCCAGGAGTTCCTACAGCACTTTGATGTGTCATCCAGGATCTCTGCTCAAAGTATAGCGATGTGCAGACTTTCATGGCTATGTGTCTGTGACTAGGAACAGACAGTTCAGCAGAGGTTGGCAGATGTCCCGTGCCATAGGGATAACCTTTTTGGAGAGATGGTTGAGGGAGGCCACTGACCAAATCAAGAAACGCACCGATACCATCTCTTCTGTCCCCCGCTAGGCGCCTTCTGCATCTGCCTCCTCATCTAGGGAGGTCTTTTGACAATTTGAGAAGGGGTGCCTACTACCCTCATAGGTGTTGTTACGCCACCACCTTTCACCAGCCTTCTCAGGCTCAGCCTCAGCACACTTGTTCCTGTCAACAGCATGCGTATAAGGCACTTGCTGCTCCCCAGTCAAAGCAAGGGACAAGCTTTTGACTTGCACCAGCAGAGCATATCCGCTGTTAAAATGTCTGTCTTGGATGACTTGTTTGTTTAGGGAAGGCTGAAGTTTTTCCACGAAAGGTGGCCATTTGTAACCTCCAACCAGTGGGTTTTCCAAATAGTCCAGCTCGGTTACTCCCTCAGTTGGCATCGGAAACCTCCAAATTCAGCTCTCAGCATGAGTAAGTACTTGCAGAGGAACTCTCTGCCCTTCTCAAGGCTCGTGCTGTCAAGCCTGTTCTTCCAGGGGAAGAAGGAAAGGGGCTCTATTCCAGGTACTTCCTTATGCAAAAGAAGATACAGGTGATGCGTCTCTTCCTAGACCTGAGGACCCTGAACAAATTCCTGGTCAAAGAAAAGTTCAGGATGGTTTCCTTGGGCACCCTTCTACCCATGATTCAGGAAAATGATTGGCTATACTCTCTGGTCTTAAAGGATGCATATACGCACATCCCGATACTTCCAGCCCACTGGACATATCTCCAATTTCGGCTGGGGACACAGCACTTCTAGTACCATATGTTGTCCTTTTGGCCTTGTGTCAGCTCCCAGGATATTTACTAAATGTCTAGTGGTAGTCGTAGCGTCGCTACACAGACTGGGAGTCTGTTCCCTTATCTCGACAACTGGCTGGTGAAGAGCATGTCAGAGTATGGTGCTCGGGAGTCTATGCAGAGGACTATTCAGGAACTCAAGGTACTAGATTTCATTTGAAACTACCTCAAGTGCTCTCTTCACCCTGCCCAGGAATTGGAATTCATTGAAGCCCTGCTTGATAGAAGGTTCGAGCCTTCCTCCCTAGGCCGAGAGGAGACATTCTAGTCACATTGGCTTCTCAGGTTCGAGCCTCTCAGCAGGTCACAACTTGGCATATTTTGAGGTTATTGGATCACATGGCGTCCATAGTTTGTGACATCCAGGACACGCTTTCATATGAGATCTACTCCTGGGTTGGGGAGCTTCACACTCAAGGTGCCTGGTCCGCCCATGAGATTGATCTGGAGATTTATTTCTCCGAGGACAAGCAAGCTGTAGTATAATCACAACTGGGTCGGCGATCAGCATTTCACACAGCAAAAAGTTTGCTAGAGACTTCTGAGCGCGCTGCACATCGAACTGCGCATGCGCTGTGTGTCTTCCCACCCACCTCGCTCCTCAGATCTTTTTCTTCCGCATGAGGAGCAACAGTCAAGTTTCTGTGGCTCCTCTCTCTGCCCGGGAAAAGAACCCTCGAGTGTTTTCGTTTTGTTTTTTTTTCCCCCGAGTCTTTGTTTTCTTTTAAAAAGAAAATAAATAATATTTTCCCTTTATTTTCTTAGTTATTTTCTTCCAAGGTAAAGTTTCCTTTCTTTTTCGGTGCGGCCGTTTTTAGGCTGCTCGGCCAGGTCCTTCCCTCTTTTTGTGCCCTTTTTTCTTGGCACAATAGAGACTTTTCATTTAGCTGGTGCTGTCTTTCCTTCCAGGGTGCTGGGAGCTCCAGGGCACCGAGGGATTCGGCACCTGAGAAGCATTGGCGCCAGGAGGACCTCTCCCCCTCTATACAGGAGGTGCCAACGCATCGACCTCTCAGCAGTCTGGTTCCTGCTCCCGAGCCTCAGGCGACTGCCACTGACTGCTCCATCGGCCCCGCAGCCTTCTCCAATGGTGGCTCTTGACGAGCGCATATGGGCTTTGCTTCCAGAGCTCCTGGAAGGACTGCTGCGCCAATCTGCTTTGGTGCCATAGATGCTTGTGCCTGCCGTGATGACTGCTGCAGCTTTGTTTGGCCCTCCACCCGCGGTGAGGTCCCCAAGCTTGGTGCCGGTATTGGCTGCCACCCAGGTCGACTCCCCATCAAAGTCTGTGGAGGAAGCTTCACAGCAGTCCATGCGGGCATCGGCCCCTTAACATCGCCATCGAGACCATGGGTCTTCGATGTCGAGGCAGGTACAGTCTCGGAAGTCACTGAGGGAAGTGCTTTCCGACACTGAGGAGGAGCGCTTATGGGAGTTTAGAGGAAGATCCCAGGTATTTTTCCTCCGATTGAGTCTTTTGGGATTCCCTCTGAACCTTCCCCTCCACCTGCCTGACAGCCTCTCCTCATTCTTTTGTACGGGAAATGGATGGAAACCATTCCATTCCCCATAGACATGGAGGATGAGCCCATGGCTGAGATGATTGAGGTCCTGGACTAAAGAGGCAGTGATAGCTCCTTTGCATAAGGTACTCCGGGAAGTCCTTTTGCGGAACTGGGCATCCCCTCTAGTCCTGTGATCATAAGAAGACTGATTCCCTGTATCGGATCCACGGTGAACCTGGGTTGATGAGGTCTCAGTTACCCCATAACTCCATGGTGGTGGACTCCGCCCTCAAAAGAGCCAAGAGTTCTAGAGACTATTCTGCGGTGCCCCCATGCAGAGAAGCTAGGACCTTGGGCTCGTTTGGGAGAAAGATGTATCAGGCTGCTATGCTCGCCGGCCGTATCCAATCATACCAGCTCTTTACTAGCATCCACTTGTGGAACTCGGTGTGGCAGCTGTCTACTTTGGTCGATGCCCTTCCTCCGGAGCAGGTCGAACCTTTTCGCCAGCTGTCAGGCAGGAGAAGGCATATTGTAAATTTCTGGCCAGGGGCGCATACGACACTTTTGATGTAGCATCCAGAATCTCTGCCCAAGGTATAGCAGTGCACACACTCTCACGGCTGTGGGTTTCTGACTTGGATCACCCGGTCCAGCAGAGAATAGCGGATGTTCCTTGCCAGGGGGATAATCTTTTTGGAGAGAAGGTAGAAGATCTGGTTGACCAGATCAAGAAGCATACTGACGCTTTGGCTTCTCTCTCCCGCTGGGCGCCTTCTGCTACAATCTCCTCAACTAGGAGATATTTTGGTGAACCACGGGGTGCCCCTATTCCTATTCTAGGCAAAGATACACTCTGGCGTCCACCAGCCTGCTCAGGCTCAGCCCCAGCGCGCTCATTCTTGTCAACAGCATGCACCCAAGGCCCCTGCTGCTCCCCAGCAAAAGCCAGGGATGGGCTTTGACCGACTCTATAAGAGCATAGCCGCAGTAAACGTGTCCATGCCAGACGACTTGCCGGTTGGGGGTAAGTTAATCTTTTTTCACCTAAGGTGTCCTCTCGTAACCTCCAACCGGTGGGTTATTCAAATAGTCTGATTAGGATACACCCTCAATCTGGAATCCAAACCTCCAAATTTCCCACCGGGAGCTCATTCTCAGCACAAGCAGGTAGTTGCAGAGGAACTCTCTGCCCTTCTAAAGGCCCATGCGTTCAAACCCGTTCCACCAGGGGAAGAACGGCTGGGATTCTGTTCCAGGTACTTCCTTGTGCTAAAGAAAACAGGGGGGATGCGTCCCACCTAGACCTGAGAGCCCTGAACAAATTCCTAGTCCGAGAAAAGTTCAGAATGGTTTCCCTGGGCACGCTTCTTCCCATGATTCAGGAAAACAATTGGCTATGTTCTCTGGACTTAAAGGACATTTGCACACATATTCCAATACTCCCAGCTCACAGGAAGTATCTTTGTTTTCGGCTGGCAACGCAGCACTTTCAGTACTGCGTACTGCCATTTTGGCCTAGTGTCAGCTCCCAGAGTATTCACAAAGTGCCTAGCAGTAGTTGCAGCGTCGCTATGCAGACTGGGAGTGCATATGTTTCCTTATCTCGACCATTGGCTGGTCAAGAGCACCTTGGAGGACGGTGCTTGGGAGCCCATGCGAGTGACTATTCAGGTGCTAGAACTGCTAGGGTTTGTAATAATTTACATCAAGTGCCATCTCACACCTGTTCAAAAATTGGAGTTCATTGGAGTGCTGCTGGGCACGAGAACAATCCGGGCCTATCTCCCTGAGACATGGGCAGACAACCTCCTGTTCCTGGTGTGCATGGTTCAGGCATCTTAACAAGTCACAGCTCGGCAGAAGTTGAGACTCTTGGGGCAAATGGCCTCCACAGTTCATGTTCACCCATGGCACGTCTGCATTTGAGATCTGTTCAATGGACCCTAGCATCCCAGTGGTATCAAGCTGCGGGGAATCTAGATGTCATCCAACTGTCCACCGATTTTCGGAACTTTATTCAGTGGTGGACAATTGGACCATGGGACGACCATTCCAAATTCCTCAGGCACAAAAAGTGCTGATGACGGATTCATCTCTTCTGGGTTGGGGGGCTCATGGCTTTAGGTGCACTGTCATGGCATGTTTCTCCAAGCCACATCTGGCTGGCGTAAACAGTCTGGCAGACAGGCTGAGCAACGTAATGCAACCTCACGAGTTGTCAAATATGGGCGTTACCTGCAAGATCTTCCTAGCGTGGGGCACCCCCTTGGTGGATCTTTTTGCCACTCAATCACAAAGTCCCTTAGTTCTGTTCCAGGCTTCAGGCCCACGACAGACTAGCGTCAGATGCCTTTCTCCTACATTGGGGAACAGGCCCTCTGTATGTGTATCCTCCCATACCTCTAGTAGGGAAGACTTTGCTGAATCTCAAGCAAGACCATGGAACCATTATCTTGATTGTACCCTGCTGGCCGCGTCAGATTTGGTTCCTTCTTCTTCTGGAGTTGTCCTCTGAAGAACTGTGGTGATTGGAGTGGTTCCCGACCCTCAACACTCAGAATGAGGGGTCGCTTCTGCACCCCAACCTCCTGTCTCTGGCTCTCACGGCCTGGGTGTTGAGAGCCTAGAATTCACTTCTTTGGGTCTTTCGGAGGGTGTCTCCCAGGTCTTCCTTGCTTCCAGGAAAGATTCCACTAAGAGGTGTTACTCTTTTTCAAATGGAGGAGGTTTGCCGTCTGGTGTGACAGCAGGGCCGTAGATCTTATTTCTTGTCCTACACAGATCCTGCTTGAATACCTTCTACACTTATCAGAGTCTGGTCTCAAGACCAACTCCGTAATGGTTCATCTCAGTGCAATTAGTGCTTATTGTTGGCGTGTAGAGGGTAAATCTATCTCTGGACAGCCTTTAGTTGTTTGCTTCATGAGAGGTTTGCTTTTGTCAAAGCACCCTGTCAAACCTCCACCAGTGTCATGGGATCTCAACGTTGTTCTCACCCAGCTGATGAAAGCAACTTTTGAGCCACTGAATTCCTGCCATCTGAAGTACTTGACCTGGAAGGTCATTTTCTTGGTGGCTGTTACTTCAGCTCGTAGTCAGTGAGCTTCAGGCCTTAGTAGTAGATGCACCTTATACTAAATTTCAGCACAACAGAGTAGTCCTCCGCACGCACCCTAAGCTCCTGCCAAAGGTGGTGTCGGAGTACCATCTGAACCACTCAATTGTCTTGCCAACATTCTTTCCCCATCCTCATGCCCACCCTGGCGAAAGCAGCTTGCACACCTTGGACTGCAAGAGAACGCCTTTTACATGGAGCGGACGAACCCTTCAGACAGTCTGCCCAGTTGTTTGCTGCTTTTGATCCCAACAGGAGGGGAGTCGCCATCGGAAAATGCACATCTCCAATTGGCTAGCAGATTGCATTTCCTTCACTTATGCCCAAGCTGGGCTGACTCTGGAG
This sequence comes from Microcaecilia unicolor, assembly GCF_901765095.1. Taxonomy (NCBI): domain Eukaryota; kingdom Metazoa; phylum Chordata; class Amphibia; order Gymnophiona; family Siphonopidae; genus Microcaecilia; species Microcaecilia unicolor. The sequence goes on from NC_044032.1 coordinate 393,822,213, forward strand.
GGCCATGTCACGGCTCATAATGTTAGAGCCATGGCTGCGTCGGTGGCTCACTTGAAGTAGGCCTCCACCTAAGAAATTTTCAAAGCTGCATCTTGGTCTTCTGTCCACACATTCACATCACACTACTGCCTTGAGCAGGATACCCGATGCTACAGTTGGTTTGTTCAGTCGGTGCTGCAGAAACTGTTTGGGGTTTAGAATCCAACGCCACTCCCCTAGGCATGTTTTTGTTTTGTTCCAGGCTGCACACTCAGCTAGTTGTATATAGTTTCAGGTTTATCTATGTTATGTCTTTGCCGTTGTGAGGTCTAATTGACCAACTTTTGTTGTTTTGGGTGAGCCTGGATGCTAGGGATACCCCAATTGTCAGTATAATCCACCCTGTTTGTCCTCTGAGAAAGGTATTCTCTGAGGACAGCAGGTTGATTATTCTCACAAACTTGCCCAACTCCTCTTGGAGTTGTCTCCTCTTTCTTTCTCACTTTTACTCTTCCCTAAACTGAGGTGCAGGCTGCACTCTGTTTTTTATATAGTTTCAGGTTAATCTAGTTACGTCCATGCCGTTGTGAGGCCCAATTGATCAACATTTGTTGTTTTGAGTGAGCCTGGATTCTAGGGATACCCCACTTGTGATGATTATTCAGCCTGGTTGTCCTTGGAGAAAGCAAAGATACTTACCTGTAGCATTTATCCTCCGAGGACAGCAGGCTGATAATCCTCGCAAACCCATCCACCTCCCCTTCTGGTTGTCTCCTCTGTCTCTGTTTTACTCTTCACCTAACCAAGGAGCGCAGCAGGCGGAAAGGCACTTGGCACATGTGCAGTTGGACGCTCAGCACGCTCAGAAGATTCCAGCAAACGTTTTACTATTTCAAATGCCGGTTCCCAGGCCGGCGCAGATCGTCGACCCATATGTGACGATTATCAGCCTGCTGTCCTCGGAGAATACCTGCTGCAGGTAAGTATCTTCGCTTTTTGGGCAGGGGGAATAACCTTTATTTTCCCTTTCAGTCAGGTGGTCACGCTGTCTTCTTTCGGTTTGCTCCTTGAGTGACTGTTTGCAAATCTTTTTGAGTCTGTGTGGTCTTTTTGCGACAGTGTTCGCCTCTTTCATCTCCCGAGTTACTTTCTTTACTCTTTGTGATTTCACTTGTAGTTTATTCTCGCTCTGCTTCTTCTTCTTCCTTTGTGCTCTTTTCTTCCCCCCTAGGGGGCCTAGATGGTGTCTCTCTCTCTCTCTCTCTCACACATGTCTGTGGGGAGCTGTTTGATTTTAAAAAAAAAGTATGTATGGATATGTCTATTTTCAGAAAGAGACCAATTATTCAACTGTTTTTACGTGATTGCACATAGGCACATTACTGATGATGTCGCTGACTCAGTTTGGAGTAATCAAAATTTTTCGACAGTGGCCAGCAAGGTCTCTTTGTTGGTGGATGGCTGTATGAACCGACTGGCACACAGATGTTTAGTGTGTCTCTCTTTCCGTTTGCTTTGCTATGCGAATACTGAGGTTTCCAAGGGGCTTAGCACTGCTCTTATTGGCTGCCTCGAAATCAGTCTTCTCATTTTCCACCTTCTGGTAGGCGTGCACAACCCGTCAGTCATTCTGGGCCAATCTGAAGGGACTAAAGCAAAGCAAATTAGCAGGTAAGACCTAATGTCTCCATCTAACTCGCTAAAAATAGTCTCTAAGACCTAAGCAAAGACCATGACAAATGATGCCACAATCCAAGAAACAAAATATCTTGAGTCAGTGAAGGTCACACTGTTTATACTTTCAAAATTTGATAACGCAGGCTAGCTTAAACAAACCAAAATGTTGCCATTTGTTCAAAAACATCCAGAAACAAATCTCTGTAGATGGACCTTATTGGCTTTTACACACAGACCTAACATCTCCTCCTCATTCATGCTGCAGAAGTTATAAAAATCTACCAAGTCTTCTATTATCAGCGTTAAAATCCTCAGGTTAAAGTCTGTCCTCCATATTTCACCACTTGGCTTCTTCAGGAGGAACAGAGTTCACCTGGGCCTGTTATTGAACTGCACTTGTCTTAGAGACTATTTTTCAGTGTGTTAGATTACCTTATTTCATCTCAGTGTGAGATGGTATATTATGAGAAAGCATTTAATAGTCATATCAAAAGTTTTGTATACTTTAAGTACGTTACCAGTAATAAATTTTTTTAGTTAACTGCTTATCTGTTGCGTTCTCGAGGGCCTTGGCATTCTGTCAGGTCCTTGAGGCAGGACTGGAGTTTGTGAGCCCTTGGGCCACTGCCGAAGAGCGGCAGCGGCAGGCAAGACCACCTTGGGACTGGAAACACAGAAGAGCAGCACTGGAGCTCTGGACTGGAGTAGTACAAGGCAGGCAACTAGAACAGATGAAACAGGAACAGCTTCACCTGCACTTAGCCACCGTTCTTCCGGAGTTAAGCTCCGAAGTGCAGGTGGCCGGCAGGATAAGGCAGGAACTGAAGATCCAGAGGACCCACCCTGGGTCTGGGATACACGAGGGCGACAGGGCACGGAACTAGACTCAGACAGTGTGCTGCTGCACCACTGCACAGGGATAACAGAAAAGCTAGAAGCCCACAGAGAATAATAAACACAGAAAGGCTGAAAGCCTGCAGGTCAGAGAGATACACCTAGAAAGGCTAGAAGCCCACAGAAAGGCTGGAAACCCCCAGGCTGCAGTAATACACCCAGAAGGCCTGGAAGCCCACAGGTAAAAGGATATACGCAGATAGACTGGAGGCCCTCAGAGCAATGGGCACAGAAGGGCTGGAAGCCCTCAGAGCAATGGGCACAGAAGGGCTGGAAGCCCACAGAGCAATAAACACAGAAGAGCTGAAAGCCCACAGAGCAATAAACACAGAAGGGCTGAAAGCCCACAGAGCAATAATACCTGAGCCAGAAGGCAAGGCCCACAGGTGATAGTAACTCGCAAAGCAGAAGGGCTGGAAGCCCACAAGAAAAGACAAGGAAAGCTAACTGTGCAAACAGCACACTAACCTCGGGACCTAAGGCACTGCGGAGGCATAGGCGAGGCAAAGGCTGCAGTCTCTAAGTGCTTAATAAAGCCCTTCAACACCAAAAGCACAGCTGCAGCAATCTCTAAGCAACTACGGAGGCTGTTCAGGCACAAACCACAGAGCAGGCAGAAAGCACAGTGAAACACAGAGAGGCTTCCCACACCCAGGTGTAGTGTAGTGAAGCAATTAAAGTCATGCTGGAAGCAGCCAGCAGACACAGAGAGAGAGAGAGCTAACCCAGGCAACACCCACAGGTGCAGTATAGTGAGGCAATTAGTGTCATGCTGCTGGATGCAGCCAGCACAGAGAGCCAGAGCTAGCTCAGAAAGGACAGACAGAAGAAACAGGAGCCAGCTAGGAAGCTGACCCCCAGGAATAAGGTAAGTCTGAGGGTGGTCACGGCCACAGACGTGACATTATCTCACATTGTCATAGTGAATGTTTTGTGGTGGTTTTTCATTACTTCACTGATTTGTTTTATTATTACCTCGTTAACAGTTTGGATGGACTCATGTCACTTTGCTGATTACTGTCACTCAGTCTCATCTTGTCATCCAGAATCTGTTTGAAGGGATGATCTGGTAAGAAGCATAGCTATAAAATTGTTTGTTTTGTATTTTAATATAGTTTTGTGATTTTTCTTTCAAAATGTTTGGCAGGCTTTATCCTAGTCCTTCTAAAAGATATGGAAAAGAAGTACAATCCCTCAGGACCGGTCTTAGGCAGGGGCAACGGGCTGTTGCACAGGGCCTCACGCTTCCAGGAGCACTGCGGTGCTCCCTCCCGCTCCCTGCTATTGCAGCTATCTGACTCTTTGCCTCTCCTCCCCCGAGCCACAGGGTGCCCTCCCAGCACATACCTGAAGCCACCCTGGTGGTTTAGTGGTGTCTTCGGGGGAGGGGGGGGGAGAGGTCAGGAAAGATCCTCAGTCTTCCTGCCCGCTGCTGGCATGCACACTCTTGCTGCCGCATCACTCTTTAAAAATGGCTGCCGAGACTTGCGAGGCTGCCATTGGAAGTCTTGGCAGCCATTTTAAAGAAGATGTGGTAGCAAGAGAGTCGGCGCCAGCAGCAAGCAGGAAAGATTGGAAATATTTCCTGCCCCTGAAAGACTCCACTAGACCACCAGGGTGGCTTCAGGTATGTGCTGGGAGGGCACCCTGCTGCTTGGGGGAGCAGGGAGGAGGTCTGGAATAGGTGGAAGGGAGGGGAGGATACTGGTAAAAAAAAAATCAAGGTAGTATCTTTTTCATTTGGAGGGGCTGGTTAAAGTGATGGGGAGGATCCTGTAAAAAAAAAAAAAAAAAAATCAAGGTAATATCTGTGTCATTTGGAGGGGACTGGTTAAGGGGACAACATACTATTATATTCGTGCAGAGATTTTTTTTTCTCCTGGTAAAGGGCCACTAAACAGACATCATGTTATGAGAATCAGGTGTTCAACATTGAGTTTCTATTTATTTATTTATTTACTTACTTATGGCATTTTATCCCACATTAAACATGAATTAGATTGAATTAACATCTTTTTTTTTTTCCTGTGCATACATCAAAAGAAAAAAAGATGTCATGTGGGAACTTGCTCCTTTCGCTTTCTGGAATGCAGTGGTATATTACAAAAATGCACTTGCCTTGTTTTAATTATTATTACTATTTCACAGAGAAGGTATTGTTTAATGAGGGAAGGGTTTTCTTCGTGCAATCCTCCATTGCCCCATGTAAGCCGCATTGAGCCTGCCATGAGTGGGAAAGCGTGGGGTACAAATGTAACAAAAAAAAAAAAAGCTGTCCAGAGTCAGTCTAAATGTGCCAATTATTGTTCAGTTCAGTACACTATTAGCAGCCAAATCTGTTGGCTCAGGCTGTTTGCTATGTGATTATTCAATTACTGTTTCATTATTGCTACCAAGTGTTAAGGGGACTTGTTTTAATTCATTTATCTAGTCCTTACATGCACGTGGTTTTACTTTTTAAACCCAAAGGTTTCCTATGATAGCATTGTGCATATTTGAATTAGATTTTCTGTACAAGTTTTGCTCGATTTGTCTTTATTTGAAATTTATTTATTTGCTGCATTGTATCCCACATTTTCCCACCTTTTTGCAGGCTCAATGTGGCTTACAATGTTCCTTCATGGCATTTGCCGTTCCAGAGTGAAAAGATACAATTGATATTACATAGAGAACATGGATGACATAATAGATATGTGGATAACATAATGGATCGTTATTCCAGAGTAAAAGAAACAACTGGTGTTACCTAAAGGACATTGATGACCTGGTAGATTAAACAGATAAAAATAATAGAACGTCGTTTCATAGTAAGATGCAATTGGTATAATACAGAGAGTATAGATGAACTAGAAGAACTACACAGTAAGCATAGGGAGAAAACATTCTGGATTTTAAGTAAGTGGTGATGTATTACAGTTCCTATTCTGGGTCATTGTGGTATGCCTTGTTGAAGAGATAGGTCTTCAGTGATTTACAAAAGTTTAGATTATAAATTATTTTCTGGCCCCTTGGCAGTGCATTCCACAGCTGCGTGCTCATATAGGAGAAGCTAGACGCATGTGTTAGTTTGTATTTTAGTCCTTTACAACTGGGGAAGTGAAGATCTAGGAATGTGCGTGCTGATCTTTTAGCATTTCTGGATGGCAAGTCAATAAGGTCTATAATGTAGGCTGGAGCATCTCCGTGAATGATTTTGTGAACCAGTATACAGACCTTAAACGTAATACGTTCTTTAAGTGGAAGCCAGTGTAACTTTTCTCTTAGGGGTTTGGCACTTTCGTATTTTGTTTTGCCAAATATGAGTCTGGCAGCTGTGTTTTGGGCTGTTCGAAGTTTCTTGATGAGTTGCTCTTTACAGCCAACATATAGTGCATTACAGTAGTCTAGATGACTTAGCACCATTGACTGTACCAGATTCCGAAAAATGTTTCTTGGGAAGAAAGGTTTTACTCTTTTTAGTTTCCACATAGGGTAGAACATCTTCCTTGTTGTATTTTTCACATGGTTTTCAAGTGTGATCAAAGGTAACTCCAAGAATTTTCAGGGTGTCTGTCTGTCACGGGGAGGGAGAAGTTTGGTGTGGTTATGGTGGTGAATTTATTTGTGTTATATTGAGATGCGAGTATAAGACATTGCGTTTTTTCTGCGTTAAGTTTTAATTGAAAGGCATCCGCCCAAGAGTGCATGATTTGGAAGCTGTGGTTGATGACATCAGTGATTTCCTTTAAGTCGTATTTGAATGGAATGTAGATCGTGATGTCATCTGTGTATATGTAAGGCTTAAGGCCTTGATTGGATAACGATTTAGCCAGGGGTGTCATCATTAGGTTAAAGATGGTCGGCGAGAGTGGGGATCCTTGGGGCACACCGCATTCAGGTGTCCATGAAGTTGATGTACTCGAATTGGATTTCACCTGGTATGCTCTTGTGGTTAAGAATCCTCTGAACCAGTTAAGCACGTTCCCTCCAACTCTGAAGTATTCTAGGATGTTTAATAATAATTCTCCGAGGACAAGCAGGCTGCTTGTTCTCACTGATGGGTGACGTCCACGGCAGCCCCTCCAATCGGAAACTTCACTAGCAAAGGCCTTTGCTAGTCCTCGCGCGCCCATGCGCACCGCGCATGCGCGGCCGTCTTCCCGCCCGAACCGGCTCGTGTTCGTCAGTCTTCTTTTGTCCGCGCTCGGTACGGTCGTATTTTCGCCGTGTCGGGCCCCGCAAAGTCGACCTCGCGCGTTCGTCGTGTTGTTTAAAAAAAAAAAACAAAAAAAAAAACCCATTCTGTGTGGAAAAAGACTCTTTGGTCTTTTTTCCCCCCGCTATTTTCAGCTTTTTCGCCCCGGTAAGTTTTCTTTCGTCGTCAGGGTAGGCCGCTTTTAGGCCTCGGGTCGAAGTTTTCTTCCCCTTGTTTTTTCGGTGCCTTTTCCACCATTTCGACTTTTGATCTCGCCGGCGTGATTTTTCCGCCCATGACATCGAAGTCTCCCAGCGGCTTCAAGAAGTGCACCCAGTGCGCCCGGGTCATCTCGCTCACTGACAGGCACGCGTCGTGTCTTCAGTGCTTGGGGGCTGGGCACCGCCCGCAGGCCTGTAGTCTGTGTTCCCTTTTGCAAAAGCGGACTCAGGTAGCGAGATTGGCCCAGTGGAACGTTTTGGTCTCGGGCTCTTCGTCGGCATCGGCACCGAGGGTATCGAGTGCATCGACGTCTTCAGCGTCCAGAGCTTCATCCTCGGCCGCCAGTGCATCGAGGCATCGGCCCTCTGCATCGGCGCTGAGACATCGGACAGCTGCATCGACGTTGGTGGTACCGGGACCTCGTCGGCTGATGTCGTCGGACGGTGGTGCTTCGTCTGGAGTGCAGGTGAGGGCTGTCCATTCCCCTGCTGGTGGCGGTGAGCCTTCGGGTGGGGTCTCCCCCTACCCTGAGGGCTCCTGCGGTACAGCCCCCCCCCGAGACCGACCTCCTTTGGCCTCGGCCCCGAGGAAGCGACGGCTGGATTCTACGTCGTCCTCATCGGTGCCGGGAAGCTCCGGTGGCATGCTTCGTTCCAAGAAGTCGAAGAAGCATCGTCATTGGTCCCCTTCCCGTGTCGGCACCGAGAGCTCTGAGTCGCCGAGGGAGTTGGCACCCAGCAGGCATCGGCACCGAGAGGACCGCTCACCCTCTGTTCAGGAGGTGTCGATGCGCTCCACTCTGGACAGCCTGGAACAGCCTCCACGCCCGGAACAGGTTCTGACGTCGACGCCTGCATCGACCTCCATGCCTTTCTCTGCAGCCGCTCTGAATGAGAGCCTCCGGGCCGTTCTCCCAGAGATTCTGGGAGAGCTGTTGCGCCCTAACCCTCCGGTACCGGTGGTGCTTGCGCCACCGGTACCGTCGAGCGTGGCGCCGGCTGGCCCATCGCCCGAGGTGAGGTCTCCGGCGTCGGTGCCGCCGCCTCCCAGGAAGGCTCCCCGACTACGTCGGCGGAGGGAGCTTCGCCGATGCGGACGAGGGAGTCTACCTCTCGACGCCCCCATCGTGGACGTGGCTCCACAGAGTCGAGTCGGGCGAGGTTGCAGACACAGGTCCGTGAACTTGTGTCTGACACCGAGGGTGAGGCCTCGTGGGAAGAGGAAGAAGACCCCAGATATTTCTCTGACGAGGAGTCTGAAGGTCTTCCTTCTGATCCCACTCCCTCTCCTGAGAGACAGCTTTCTCCTCCCGAGAGTCTGTCTTTTGCTTCCTTTGTCCGGGAGATGTCTACGGCCATCCCCTTCCCGGTGGTTGTGGAGGACGAGCCCAGGGCTGAAATGTTTGAGCTCCTGGACTATCCTTCTCCTCCTAAGGAAGCGTCCACTGTACCCATGCACCATGTCCTAAAAAAGACATTGCTGGCGAACTGGACCAAGCCTCTAACTAATCCCCACATTCCCAAGAAGATCGAGTCCCAGTACCGAATCCATGGGGACCCAGAGCTGATGCGCACTCAGTTGCCTCATGACTCTGGAGTTGTGGATCTGGCCCTAAAGAAGGCTAAGAGTTCTAGAGAGCATGCTTCGGCGCCCCCGGGCAAAGACTCTAGAACCTTAGACTCCTTTGGGAGGAAGGCCTACCATTCCTCGATGCTCGTGGCCAAAATTCAGTCCTACCAGCTCTACACGAGCATACACATGCGGAACAATGTACGGCAGTTGGCGGGTTTGGTTGATGCGCTCCCCCCTGAGCAAGCCAAGCCTTTTCAGGAGGTGGTCAGGCAGCTGAAGGCGTGCAGAAAATTCCTGGCCAGAGGGGTGTATGACACCTTTGATGTTGCGTCCAGGGCCGCTGCTCAAGGTGTGGTGATGCGCAGGCTCTCATGGTTGCGTGCCTCCGACCTGGAGAATAGAATCCAGCAGCGGATTGCGGACTCGCCTTGCCGTGCGGATAATATTTTTGGAGAGAAAGTCGAACAGGTGGTAGAGCAGCTCCACCAGCGGGACACCGCATTCGACAAGTTCTCCCGCCGGCAGCCTTCAGCCTCTACCTCTACAGGTAGAAGATTTTTTGGGGGAAGGAAGACTGTTCCCTACTCTTCTGGCAAGTGTAGGTACAATCCTCCTTCTCGACAGCCTGAGGCCCAGGCTAAGCCCCAGCGCGCTCGCTCTCGTCAGCAGCGTGCGCCTCAGCAAGGCCCCTCGGCTCCCCAGCAAAAGCAAGGGTCGAGCTTTTGACTGGCTCCAGCAGAGCATAGCCAACATCCAAGTGTCAGTGCCGGGCGACCTGCCAGTCGGAGGGAGGTTGAAAGCTTTTCACCAAAGGTGGCCTCTCATAACCTCCGATCAGTGGGTTCTCCAAATAGTCCGGCAAGGATACACCCTCAATTTGGCCTCAAAACCTCCAAATTGTCCACGGGGAGCTCAGTCTTACAGCTTCCAGCACAAGCAGGTACTTGCAGAGGAACTCTCCGCCCTTCTCAGCGCCAATGCGGTCGAGCCCGTGCCATCCGGGCAAGAAGGGCTGGGATTCTATTCCAGGTACTTCCTTGTGGAAAAGAAAACAGGGGGGATGCGTCCCATCCTAGACCTAAGGGCCCTGAACAAATATCTGGTCAAAGAAAAGTTCAGGATGCTTTCCCTGGGCACCCTTCTTCCCATGATTCAGGAAAACGATTGGCTATACTCTCTGGACTTGAAGGATGCCTACACACACATCCCGATACTCCCAGAGATGAGAGCCAACAACTTGTTGTCCCTCGTCTCGCGGGTGCGAGCGTCCCAGCAGATCACAGCTCGGCAGATGTTGAGATTGCTAGGCCACATGGCCTCCACAGTTCATGTGACTCCCATGGCCCGCCTTCACATGAGATCTGCTCAATGGACCCTAGCTTCCCAGTGGTTTCAGGCTGCTGGGGATCTAGAAGACGTAATCCACCTGTCCACAAGTTTTCTCGAATCCCTGTATTGGTGGACGATTTGGTCCAATCTGACTCTGGGACGTCCCTTCCAAATTCCTCAGCCTCAAAAAGTGCTGACCATGGATGCGTCTCTCCTGGGGTGGGGAGCTCATGTCGATGGGTTTCACACCCAAGGAAGCTGGTCCCTCCAGGAACGCGATCTGCAGATCAATCTTCTGGAGTTACGAGCGATCTGGAAGGCTTTCGGAGATCGGCTGTCCCACCAAATTATCCAAATTCAGACAGACAACCAGGTTGCCATGTACTACGTGAACAAGCAGGGGGGCACCGGATCTCGCCCCCTGTGTCAGGAAGCCGTCAGCATGTGGCTCTAGGCTTGCCGTCACGGCATGGTGCTCCAAGCCACATATCTGGCAGGCGTAAACAACAGTCTGGCTGACAGGTTGAGCAGGATTATGCAACCTCACGAGTGGTCGCTCAATTCCCGTGTAGTGCGACAGATCTTCCAGGTGTGGGGCACTCCCTTGGTAGACCTCTTCGCATCTCGAGCCAACCACAAAGTCCCTCAGTTCTGTTCCAGGCTTCAGGCCCACGGCAGACTGGCATCGGATGCCTTCCTCCTGGATTGGGGGGAGGGTCTGCTGTATGCTTATCCTCCCATACCTCTGGTGGGGAAGACTTTGTTGAAACTCAAGCAAGACCGCGGCACCATGATTCTGATTGCTCCTTTTTGGCCGCGTCAGATCTGGTTCCCTCTTCTTCTGGAGTTATCCTCCGAAGAACCGTGGAGATTGGAGTGTTTTCCGACCCTCATCACACAGGACGAAGGGGCGCTTCTGCATCCCAGCCTCCGGTCCCTGGCTCTCACGGCCTGGATGTTGAGAGCGTAGACTTTGCCTCTTTGGGTCTGTCAGAGGGTGTCTCCCGTATCTTGCTTGCTTCCAGAAAAGATTCCACTAAGAGGAGTTACTTCTTTCTATGGAGGAGGTTTGCCGTCTGGTGTGACAGCAAGGCCCTAGATCCTCGCTCTTGTCCTACACAGACCCTGCTTGAATACCTTCTGCACTTGTCTGAGTCTGGTCTCAAGACCAACTCTGTAAGGGTTCACCTTAGTGCAATCAGTGCATACCATTACCGTGTGGAAGGTAAGCCGATCTCAGGACAGCCTTTAGTTGTTCGCTTCATGAGAGGTTTGCTTTTGTCAAAGCCCCCTGTCAAGCCTCCTACAGTGTCATGGGATCTCAATGTCGTTCTCACCCAGCTGATGAAACCTCCTTTTGAGCCACTGAATTCCTGCCATCTGAAGTACTTGACCTGGAAGGTCATTTTCTTGGTGGCAGTTACTTCAGCTCGTAGAGTCAGTGAGCTTCAGGCCCTGGTAGCCCAGGCCCCTTACACCAAATTTCATCATAACAGAGTAGTCCTCCGCACTCACCCTAAGTTCTTGCCAAAGGTTGTGTCGGAGTTCCATCTGAACCAGTCAATTGTCTTGCCAACATATTTTCCCCGTCCTCATTCCTGCCCTGCTGAACGTCAGCTGCACACATTGGACTGCAAGAGAGCATTGGCCTTCTACCTGGAGCGGACACAGCCCAACAGACAGTCCGCCCAATTGTTTGTTTCTTTTGATCCCAATAGGAGGGGAGTGGCTGTGGGGAAACACACCATATCCAATTGGCTAGCAGATTGCATTTCCTTCACTTACGCCCAGGCTGGGCTGACTCTTGAGGGTCATGTCACTGCTCATAATGTTAGAGCCATGGCAGCGTCGGTAGCCCACTTGAAGTCAGCCTCTATTGAAGAGATTTGCAAAGCTGCGACGTGGTCATCTGTCCACACATTCACATCTCATTACTGCCTGCAGCAGGATACCCGACGCGACAGTCGGTTCGGGCAGTCAGTTCTTCAGAACCTGTTTGGGCTTTAGGATCCAACTCCACCCCCCGAGGGCCCTGTTTGTTCTGTTCCAGGCTGCACTCTCAGTTAGTTGGTAAATTTTTTAGGTCAATCTCAGTTATGTCCTCGCCGTTGCGAGGCCCAATTGACCATGGTTGTTGTTTTGAATGAGCCTGGGGGCTAGGGATACCCATCAGTGAGAACAAGCAGCCTGCTTGTCCTCGGAGAAAGCGAATGCTACATACCTGTAGAAGGTATTCTCCGAGGACAGCAGGCTGATTGTTCTCACAAACCCGCCCGCCTCCCCTTTGGAGTTGTGTCTTCCCTTGTCTTTGTCTTGCTACATACGGGACTGACGAACACGAGCCGGTTCGGGCGGGAAGACGGCCGCGCATGCGCGGTGCGCATGGGCGCGCGAGGACTAGCAAAGGCCTTTGCTAGTGAAGTTTCCGATTGGAGGGGCTGCCGTGGACGTCACCCATCAGTGAGAACAATCAGCCTGCTGTCCTCGGAGAATACCTTCTACAGGTATGTAGCATTCGCTTTTATGGCTAACCATGTCGAATGCACTGGACATGTCGAATTGTAGTAGAAGTATGTTGTTTCCTGTTGCAATTGTTTGTTTAAATTTAGTTCAAAGAGTAGTTAAAACTGTTTCGGTGCTGTGATTAGACCGAAATCCTGATTGAGATTCATGAAGAATTGAGAATTTATTTAAGTAATTGGTGAGTTGCTTGGTCACCATGCTTTCCATTAATTTGGTTACCAGAGGGATAGATGGTACTGGGCGATAGTTGGTTAAGTCACTTGTATTTTTCTTTGGGTCCTTAGGTATAGGGGTCAGTAGAATGTTTCCTTTGTCTTTTGGGAAGAGTCCATTTTGTAACATATAGTTCAAATGCATCGTGAGGTTTTGTGTAAATTGTTGAGGTGCGAGGTTTATAAGGTTATTAGGGCATATGGCTAGTTTGCATTGAGATTTGGCGAACCTTTTAATCGATTGAGAAATGGTATCGTCCAAAAGTATGTCGAAATTAGTCCAGGTTCGATCAGCTGGATGTTCATCGGGTGTTGGATCTAGACAGTTGAGGAATTTTACGTAGTCATTGGTAGTAGCTGGTAGCATGAGTCGTAACTTCACAATTTTCTCTTTGAAATATTTTGCAAGATTATCTGCTGATGAGATGTCTATGCCGTTTGAGGAAACCGGAGCGGTGTCTAATAATTTACTCTCGTTAGAAGAGTTTGTGTGTCCTTGTAGTCTGGTCCAATATTAGCTTTGTAATATGATCTTTTGGTTTGTCTGATGGTGTATTTGTATTTTCTTTGTAGTTGTTTCCAAGCATTGAGTGTAGAATCGTCTTTTTTTTGTTGTTGTTTTTGTTCCATGTTCGTTCTAGCTTTCTAACTTGTGTTTTTAGTTTTTTCAATTCTTCATTAAACCAAGGTATTGAGTTCTTCCTGCGTGAGGTTCTGGTTTGCAAAGGTGCTATATTGTCTAGTATGCATAAGTATCTATTGTCCCATTCTAGAAGGAATTGGTTTGAGTCTGTTTGTGCTGTCCATTCATTGTTATAGAATTGTTGCCAGAATATAGACGGGTCAATTTGGCCTCTCATGGTATAAGTTATGCGTTCTTGCTCATGGTGTAGGTCTTTTTTCCACCATTGTAGGGAAAAATTAATTTGAAATGGTCAGACCATGGTGTAGCTGTCCATTTTGTAAGTATTGATCGAAAGTTTAGATCTGGGGAGAATTTGTATGTGATGATGTCTGTGTGTCCTTTGATATGGGTTGGTTGTGGATTTGCCCATTGGAGATCCCATAGTTGGAAGAAATCCTTGCACTCATTCACGTTAGTTGAATTAGGATCTTCAAGGTGGAGATTGATATCCCCTAGGTTGGAGTTAGAAACACATGTGTTCGATATGAAGTCCATAAAGTGTGTTTGGCATTTGTGCCAGTTGCCTGGTGATCTATAAAATAGGATTACGTTGAGGTGGTCAATCAAATTTATATGGTTGAATTTAACTGGGGCAATTTCGAGTTGGGGAAGTATGGATTCAGCTATCGTTGTAACAATGAACTGGGATTTATGAATAATAGCTATACCCTTCTCCTTAAATAAAAAGAAATGTTTAAATCACATCTTGGTCAACAAGAGGTGGGGCTAGTTGTGGCAGAAGCTAGGTGGGATTGGGGCTGGGCCCTCCAAACTGGTCTGCACAGGGCCCCGCAATTGCTAAGACTGGCCCTGCAATCCCTTGTACTAACACGACTGGATTACTGCAATGCAACATATGCCAGTTGTAAAGTACAGTTAATCAAAATCTTCAAATGGTTCAAAACACAGAAGCTCGTCTTATTTATAATATGACACGTTTTGGACAGTGCAACCCTTGACAGTTGTAACCCCTCTGCTAATTAAGCTTCATTGGTTACCTATAAAAAAACAGTCTAAATCTATGGAAAAGCCCCACATTACATGCAACCACTCAGAGAACTTCCCCTGCACAATGCAGTCCCAGGAGCAAGAGATTCTTACACTACATTTCCCAAACTGCAGAAAATTGTGTATACATCTATTCTCTCGACTGACCTCACTTAACTGGGCATGAAATGGTGGAACTTAAACCTATCAAACATCAACATAATTACCTAATATTCCACAAATCTTTGAAATGTTTTCTATTTAATAAATTCTTGACAACAGATTAACAATCCTATGTTTAATTCCTACTATTGCTTATCTATAACTAATGTATTCTTGGCTGACCTTTTGATTGCTTTCATGATATTGTGCTTAAAACTACCATCCTTACATTTTTTTTTTCAACCCAGTCAATTACACCATAATGTCACACTCCCTCCATAGTTAATTTGATTATCTAATGTTAGCCACATTGAACTCAAGATTCCTTGGGTTAATGTGGGATATAAATGTCATAAATAAAATGTTCAGGTAGGCGGCGTATGGGGTTAGTTCACACTTTTCAGAGGGCTTAAAATTTAAGTCTGTACTAGAGATAATGGAGGGTTAAGTAGCTTGCCCAAGATCACAAGAAGCATCAGTAACAGCTGAACCAGAAAAGTTGGGAGCAAGGAGGAGGCGACCATTGACCATCAGTGTAACTTTGGTAGTGACTAAAGCAGAGGAGACGGGCAACTACTGACCATCAGTCTAACTTTGGTAGTGGCCAAAGCTATGAAAATGATATTAAGGACAGTACAGAGACTTGAAATAAGTATATTACAAGGGTCCAGACAACACAAACAATATAAATGTTCAAGATGGCCACAAGATAGGTGGTCGCAGGAGCAGCTAGCTCCGAGGACCCTGAGCGGACACTAAGGATTAGCTCGAACGAGCCGATATTGCCGGAGCGTGGAGCAGCAGTGCCGCGGAACCTGGACTACCTCATCTGGACCGGGCTGGGACACTGATAGGAGCCTGGCGTAAGCATCCTCACGCATCCATCCGAAGTCGCGTGTAGCCCGAACCAGGCCTTGGACTTGACTACTGCCTGATGGTACCCACCTCTAACAGCACCGGGGAACCGTCCGCCCGCGATCACCTCCGGACTTGCCATCCACTGGTCACCAGAGGATACCACCTGCGTGGACGTCCGACTACCCATGAGCGCCCATCTCCGAGCGGCTGCTCACCCATCGAACCACCTTGGACACAGCTGACCAGGCTCTCAACACCGATCTCTACGGGGTGTGCCGACAGGGAAGAGAGCGGGGCACTAAAGAGACTCTACAGAGGAGACGGATGAAGCTCAGTTGGGAGGCTCGAGCACCGGAGCAGCTGGAGAGACGCACAGTGGACGACACGTGGGCGAAGCTCTGAGCAGCTTGTGACCAGGCTCGGAGAGGTTTGTGGCCAGGTGGCACTGACCCGCATGACACCTGGCGGACAAGCGCAACGTGGAGTGGCTCGTGGTTGAGTTTGGAGCGACTCGAGGATGGGCGGCACTGCTCCGCACAACACGCGGCGGACAAACGCGACTCGGAGGAGCTCGTGACCGGTTTCAGAGCGGCTTGTGCACAACACGTGTGGACAACGGATAGAAACAGCTCGGACCGCCGATGAGAGTGACTGGAGCCAACCGGAGACAGAGAGCTGCAGGACAAAGGCTGCCGTCTGGGATGCTGCATCCCCTAAATGGATCTGGGCCTGAACGGCAGCTCGCCACCAGGTTTCTATAAAAATCTACCAAATTACAAGAATTTAAACAAACCATCAACCATCACTCAAACCCTGGGAGACTAGGAGAGCCTGCACCCTGGAGCAACTCCGCTAATCTACCTGACCACTCTTACCCCTACCACCAACTCCATGAACCACGGATCCTCCCCACCCAGAACAACTTATCCGATAAACCAACCAAGTCTCCGTCAACCTCCTGAACCCAACAACACAGCACATGTTACCACGGAGCCCTACGCCCCAGGACGTCTCTCATGACCATCTGACTGTGAGTAACAGATCCCAAACAGATCCCACAATGAATACCGCCAAGTCACTCCTAGCAATTTATTCCCTATCACTGATTTACCTAACACTATCCATCCCACTTGCTGAAAAAAATATCATACCCATTTTACAGAATCACCAAAGACTGATCAGACACTCCACACCTCACCAAACCAACATCCACCAATATAGAAGAGAAACACCAACAAAAGGGAAAACAAGATCACAATAAACACACAATAAACAAAGAACGACAACTAACAAAAATCCAAGCATCACCAAACATTGAAGCCTCATACCAAAACATTCAAGTGGGTTACTCTAACGCTAGATTCGTTATAAGTAAAACAACAATAATAACCGACTGGATCACATCAGAAAACCTTGATTTACTTTTCATCACCGAAACTTGGATCCACGACCAAAATGACCCTATAATTCTAGATATATGCCCCCCAGGCTACAAAATTACTCACTCAACAAGAAAAGGAAAAAGAGGAGGAGGTATAGCACTGCTCCATAAATCCCACTTCATAGTAACAACAACAGCTAAGTCCATAACACCCCAACTTGAAATAGCCTCAGTTAGAATCCACCATACATCATTAATTGACCACCTAAACTACTACTACTTAGCATTTCTATAGCGCTACAAGGCGTATGCAGCGCTGCACAAACATAGAAGAAAGACAGTCCCTGCTCAAAGAGCTTATAATCTAATAGACAAAAAATAAAGTAATCAAATCAATTAATGTGTACAGGAAGGAGGGAGAGGGAGGGTAGGTGGAGGCGAGTGGTTACAAGTGGTTACGAGTCAAAAGCAATTTTAAAGAGGTGGGCTTTCAGTCTAGATTTAAAGGTGGCCAAGGAATGGGGCAAGATGTAGGGGCTCAGGAAGTTTATTCCAGGCGTAGGGTGCAGCGAGATAGAAGGCGCGAAGTCTGGAGTTGGCAGTAGTGGAGAAGGGAACAGATAAGAAGGATTTATCCATGGAGCGGAGTGCATGGGAAGGGTTGTAGGGAAGGACGAGTGTGGAGAGATACTGGGGAGCAGTTTTACAGACCACCAGATAACTGGCACGATTGCCAATCTCACTTCATGGATTTCATATCAAATACCTGTGTATTGAACTCCAATTTACTTATAATAGGGGACATAAACCTACACCTAGAAGACCCTAAGTCAACCAATGTACGTGAGTGCAAGGAATTTCTCCAACTATGGGACCTCAACTGGCCAAATATACAAGCAACACATGTCAAAGGTCACATACTTGACCTTATTACACACACACTGTCTCCAGACCTAAACCTAATAGTATCAAATACAAAATGGACTGACACACCCTGGTCAGACCACCACAAACTTAACCTATCCCTACAATGGCGAAAAAAAGGCTCACACCACAAATCAGAACGCACGATTTACACCACGAGAGGCCAAATTGACCCTGTAACATTCTGGCAACAGATCTACATGAACGAATGGACAGCACAAATGGAATCAAGACACTATCTCCAAGACTGGGACAACAGATGCAGAAGCACACTAGACAGAATAGCACCAATACAAACAAAAACCTCACGAAGACACAATCAGATACCATGGCTTAACGAAGAACTGAAAAAATTAAAAACACAAGTTAGAAGGCTTGAACGAGCATGGAATAAAACTAAAACAAACCAACTTTTACTTGTAGAAAGGTTTGCTTTTTTCGTTCCTCGGCAGTGCTGCGATTCACAAAGGCACTCCGCTCCCCTTTGCCGCATCTACCTGGCCCTCTCTGATGCACTTCCTGTTTACATAGGGCCAGATGGACGCGGCGAGGGTGCGGAGCTGCCTGTGTGAATGGCAGCAGTCACAGCGCTGCCGGCGACAGGCGAAAAAACACCCCCTCTATATGAAAAAAATATCCTATATATAATTTCCTACTCCAACATTCTGAAGCTGACTCCCCGTGGTACTGACAGGTTCGTGGGGTCCGTGTGGTTCGTAGGGTTTGTGTTGCCTGTAACCATCTGTCTCTGTTCCACCCTTGCGTCATAACGTTATGACGTCGAGGGCTGAACACTGAGAGGGAAAGGGACGCAGCATAGTTGCCAGGCAAAGCAACGCAACATCTTCGAGTCGCCGCTGGACCTGCTGCTCTCTCCCTCGCCCCTCCCGAGTCGTTGCTGTAACCAGTCCCCTGCCCAGCTGCTGCTCTCTCCCCTCGCCCCTCCTGAGTCACTGCTGGAACCTGTTCCCTGCCCAGAGCCGCACTCACTCATCCTCCTCCCCGATGGATACTCCCCGCAGCCACACGCAAGCTGTCCTGCCAACCTCTCTCTCCTCAACCCGTCTCCCGCCCAGAGCCCCCTTCACCCACCCTCCTCCCCGATGGACACTCCCCGCAGGCTGGGATGGAGGGACGGACGGTGGACCCTGGAACTGGGAGGGAGGGGTTGAGGGGGGGGGGGACGACCCTGGAACTTGGAGGGAGGGGACGACCCTGGAACTCAGAGGGAGGGAGGGGGGGACGACTCTGGAACTCAGAGGGGACGATGACCCTGGAACTCGGAGGGAGGATGGGGGGATGACCCTGGAACTCGGAGAGAGGGAGGGACGACCCTGGAACTGGGAGGAGGGGGCCCTGGCACACACTTTCATTCATTCTCTCTCTCTCTCTCTCTCTCTCTCTCTCACAGTCACTATCACACACACTCTCTCAAACATACACACTCCGAGGAAAACCTTGCTAGCGCCAGTTTCATTTGTGTCAGAAACGGGCATTTTTTTACTAGTTTTTAATAATAATCCATGACTCACACAACAAGGGTGTAACGGTAGGAAAACAACCAAAATACAGAAGAACACATAGGAAAAGGCAGCATCTTAAACGTTGCAGTGAGCACTAGAACATCAATACACCAATTGTAAAACTACACAAGACATTAGTAAAAATGATCCTGCCAACACAAAACCATGTCTTTTTCACATAGAACACAGATACATCCTCACCAAGTATAGAATAATTAACCACAAACTAAAAACAGAAATATGTAGACAAAAGTTAAACTGAACCCCCAATAAGTCAGATTCTGCATACAATGCAACACCACAGAAACAGTGATGCATGTCCCCTAGTACTGTGCAATATAAAGATAGCACATGTAAATGTGAAAAAACTGACAAATACCAATCACCACTTTACAAATTAAACAGAAATAAAACAAAAAATGGAAAATAAGATGATACCATTTTATTGGACTAATACATTTTTCAATTAGCTTTCAGAGGCCAAAACCTCCTTCCTCAGGTCAGTACAGTATACTGCTGTTCCTTAGCATCTATACCAGACCAGTCCAGACTAATGGGTTATGTCCATCTACCAGCTGTTCTGGATTGCTGGCTGGTAGCTCCTGTCCCAGATTCTTCTGGTGACAGTGGAGCCCCGGGGTGTGCTGGTATTCGTGTTGGGGCTAGTTTTAGATGATACTCAGTGGTCCTCCTGAGTTCCTCATCTGCCAGCTAGGGTGCTATCCAGTGACCCTGGTTCCCTCCCCTCCCCTCCCCTCCCCTGGCTGTCTTTCTAGCAGGGTGATGGTTAATTGTGGCATGGAGTAACTTGTCTCCCCTGTGGGGTTCTTCTCTTCTGTGGTGGTAGGTGTATCTGAATTTCTGCCTCTGAGGTAAGCCTCTATTTATTCCTGTCACTAGTGAGGAATGTTGTTTATAAAAGGAAAAAAAAAAGGAAACTTTGTTTTTTCCCTCCTTTTCTGCCTCTGAGGTAAACCTATATTAATTTTTGTCACTAGTGAAGAAGGTTGTTTATGAAAAAGGAAACTGTTTTTCCCTCCTTTTCTGCCTCTCAGGTAAACCTTTTTTAATTCCTGTCTCTAGCGAAGAAGGTTGTTTAAAAAAGAAGAAACTTTGTTTTTCCTTCTTTCTCTTGCCTGTTACCTGATTTATTTTCCCACCTTTGGCAATGTATGCTAGGGGCCGCTTGCGAAGTTTCTTTGAATTTCGCTGGCCGGTGTCTGATTCTGATCTGAGCTGGTACCAGTTGCTTTGATTTTTTTTTTTTGTGGGGCACGGCGCGTGCCTGGGGGCGGCCCCGTTGCTGGAACTTGTACCTTTGCGGTTTGGAGGTCTTAGTCTGCCATTTCCAAAGTGGGGGAAGTCTCTCGCTGGCTCTGTTTGGCTGCAGGCTCGGTCTTTTTAGTCCAGGGCTATTTTTTCATTCGTGTCAGCCTTAAACAGCTGTTGGTCAATTTTTATCAGACCGTCCGGTCTCTGCTGCTTCTGACATCTTGCTTGAGATGCCCCTGCTATTTGATTCTTGTTTTGGCAGTTTTTCCTCCCTTCCTTAGGGAGGTTCTGGTTCTCTCGTCCCCGTGGATCCCTCCTTTCTGCTCTGGTTTGTCTGCAGGATACTTTCCTTCTGGTGGTGGTCCGAGTTGCCCTTGGTGTGCAACTACTAGCTCAAATCCCTTTTCTGAGTACCCTCGGGAGCGCCATTCTTGCCAGTCTTTTGCTGGAATCAGTTCATTGTCTCTTTACGGGAAAGTGCCTTTTTTGGACTAGTTTGCCACAGCTCTTCCTTGCTTCCCTTGCTTTTGGGCAGGAGTTTTAGCCTGAATGTGCCTTTTTTGGACTAGTTTGCCACAGCTCTTCCTTGCTTCCCTTGCTTTCGGGCGGGAGTTTTAGCCTGGCACAGGCAGATTTTGCCTTTTCTAGTTTCAGGCACCTCTCTCCTTACACATTTGGCACTCCTTCCTTTTTCTGTAAGAGGCGTATCTGAACTTCGGCGGTAGGGGGGGCCAGAGCCACAGTGAGGGGGCACATTATAGTCCCCGCCGTCACCTACCTTTGCTGGTGGGAGATGTCAGACTCCGAAACTGGATTCAGCAGCTTTGAACAGCACGGAGGACGAAGAAGAACTTAAAAAACCTCGGCTAGGCTGGCGGGGGTTGGAGTCCCCCGCCATCTGAAGGAATATTTTTAAAGGCAGAGGCAGGAGGAAGCGGACCTCAGCAGGCGGGGGTTGGGGTCCCCCGCCAGCAAAGGTAGCCCACGGCGGGGGAGGGTTGACGGCGGGAGGGGGGCCAGGGCAAAATCTGCGGGGGCCCAGGCCCCCGTGGCCCCATGCAGATACGCCCCTGCTGTAAGGGACGCAGTTCTTTCCTACTGAGCAGATCTATTGCTGTGCATCTGGAGTTTGACTCTTCCTTAGCTGGTTTTTCCTCAGTTTGGTGTTAGTGGCCAGCTTCCTCTTGTTCCTGGCCTGGCGGAGAGTTGTTTCTTGCTCACTGCCTTGCGGCTGCATTTTGCTCCCTATGTCTGAGGATTCCAGCTCCGTGATGCTTCCTCCCTCTTGGCAGGGAGTTCTTTCTCTACGTTGACTGCTGCTCTGTATCGGTTGCCTAGGAGGGCGGTCATTGTGGCTCAGAGGCCACTTGAGGGCCGAGAATGTCTCTTGGGGCACAGGGCTTTCTTTTCTTGTAGTTTTAATCCCTCTGGGCCAGGGGATGTGCAGCACCAGGTCTGCATTCCAAAGTTGTTCTCCTTTCCTGTTGACATCCTGACAGCACCTTCTTCTCTGGCTATTCCCTGGGACCTCCATCTATGCATTTTGCATGTTGAGCGCAGCTTCGTTATTCCATGCAGTTCCACCGTTCCATGCTGGGCATGGCTCCACAGTTCCAGGTTAGCTTTACTTCCATCGCTGTATGTTGAGGACAGCTCTATCATGGCATGTTGAGTGAAGTTCCTTCGCTGCTTATTCTGCAACCTTTCTTCTCTGCATGTTGAACGCAGCTCCATTGTCACATGTTGAGTGTAGTTCTTTCTCTGCAGGTCTCAGCATGGGGCACAGTCCTGTGTCTGCCTGTGGAACGCAGCTCCTTGTCTGTGTGTGGCATGCAGCTCTCTCTCTTTGCGTATGGAACGCAGCTCCCTGTCTGCGTGCAGAGCGCAGTAAGAACTTTGGTCTCTGAAAGTTAGTCAATAATGTATTAAAGTAGTCTAATAGATCACCTTATTTTCATTTTCTATTTATCACCACAACTATAATACTACTTTATCCTAAAGCAAAAAATAAAATATAATAATAATAAATCTTTTTTCTACCTTTGTTGTCTCTGGTTTCTGCTTTCCTCATCTTCTCTTCACTCTCTCCCTTCCATCCAGAATCTTCTCTCTCTCTCCCCCCCTCCCCCCTTCTATCCAGCATTTGACCACTTTCTCTGCCCCTTCCACCCAGCGTCTGCGTGCTTTCTCAGCCCCTTCCATCCACTGTTGACCTCTCTTCTATCCTGTGTCCATCTCCACTTTTCCATGTGGTGTCTGCCTGCTTTTTCTGCCCCTTCCATCCACTGCCTGCCCTTTCTTTCCCTTCCATCCAGCCTGTGCCCCCTCTCCTTCTTACATGATGCACTCCAGCATTTCCTCCTCTCCCCATCTTTATCTCTACTCTCCCCATCCACCTTCTGCTTTCCAGTATCTCCTGTATTTTACTTTTCTCCTTCCCCTGTGGTCTGGTATCACTTTCCCCCTTCTTTCCCCTTCCCCTGAGGTCTGGGATCGCTCTCTGCCTCTCCACCCCCTCTTCCCCTTCGGTCCGGCATTGCTTTTCCTTCTCTCTCCACCCTCCTTTTTCACTTCCCCTGAGGTCTGGCATTGCTCTCCCTCTTCTCTCCACCCCTTCTTCTCCTTCGAACTGACATCGCCAGGTGATCTTCTTCCTCTCTCCACCCCCCCCTTATCCTTTTCCTGCGGTCAGGTTGGCATCTCTCTTCCACCTCGGCTCTCTCCACCCCTACCCCTCTCTGCAGGACCTCCAAGCTTTCCAGGCCCACTGGCAGCATCAGCGATTGTAAAAGCTGCCTTTAGCCTGCCCCGGAACTTTTTCTGTACAGCTTCCCGCGTGGGCGGGACGTTGTACAGAGAAGGCTTCCAGGGCTGGCCAAAGGCAGCCGCTCGTATCGCTGATGCACGCTTCCGGAGGTCTAGACAGTTAAAAGGCCTGCAGGAGGGGGGGAAGTGAGGAGGGAGAGCAATACATCACACTAGTTGGAGGGAGGGGACGCCGGAATGGAACCTCCATTGCAGCAGCACCAGCACAGGGATGTTGGGTGGGTGGGCCTGGAGGGAAAGTGGCTGGGCCCAGGCCCACCCGTGGCTACGCCCCTGGTGACAAGGTCACAAATTGCAAGTCTCCAGCACGTATGCAGAACCTATGATTGGTCCAGGGTAGAAGAGAAGTGAATGTTCACCACAGGCCTATAAAGTACGCTGTAGACAAAACTCTAAAATAGCCCGGCTGGCAGGAGAGTTTCATATCCTGCCACTGCTTTTTTTCCCCCGAAGGAAGGTACTTCCCCCCAGGGCCACCAACGAGACTGGGCCCGGGACCCCACCCCCCCTCCACCCGCCCCCCTCTGTCCACCACCGGGCTGGGCCCCCCCCTGAATTCAAATCATGGCACCTGACCTTGACCTTGCTCCATGTGAAAGAAGTGCAGCAGCGGCAGTCTGCAGATCGCCTCCCTTTGGGCCTTCCCTCCCTGTGTCCTGCCCTCGTCTGACGTACTTGCGCGAGGACGGGACACAGGGAGGGAAGGCCCGAAGGGAGGCGATCTGCAGACTGCCGCTGCTGCGCTTCTTCACAGGGAGCGAGGTTGAGGTGAGGCGCTATGATTTGAATTCAGGGGGCCCCGGCCTGGTGGTGGACGGAGGGGGTGGGTGGAGGGGACTGTGGCGCCGGGCCCCCCTTGGAGGCTCTGGGGAATTTTGTCCCCCCTGCCCCCCCTCTCGGCAGCCCTGCTTCCCCACCCCCTCATAAGAACTAATTCTTTACAGCTAAGAATCTTTCATTCATTCATCCTTCCTTTCTTTCTCTTCTTTCTTTCTCTCTGTTCTGTGACCTTTGTATGACAGTGAGGAATAAACTTTCCTTCCAATTGTTAGACTCTGTTCTTGTAAAACTACTAATGCCAGAGCCAATAGTATTTCTTGTGCTGTTTGCAGTGAAGTAATAGATTCCTTTTCTTTTTCTAACTTCCTGACTTTTTCTAAGAATAGCAATCAAACACAGCTAGTACAATACTGTGTGCAATTCTGGTCACCGCATCTCTAAAAAGATATTCTCCGAGGACAAGCAGGCTGCTTGTTCTCACTGATGGGTGACGTCCATGGCAGCCCCTCCAATCGGAAACACTTTCTAGCAAAGTCCTTTGCTAGTCCTCGCGCGCCAATGCGCACCGCGCATGCGCGGCCGTCTTCCCACCCGAACCGGCTCGTGCCGGCCAGTCTTCTTTTGTCCATGCTCGGTACGGTCGTGTTTCGCTGTTTGCGCCCCGAAAGTTGACCTCGCGCGTCGTTTTTCGACTTCGCTTGAAAAAAAAAAAAAAAAGAGTGTCGGAAGGAGACCTTTTCGGTCTGCTCCCTTCCTGTACTTCTAGTTTTGCCCCGGTAAGTTTTCTTTCGTCGTCGGGGTAGGCCCTATTTAGGCCTCGGTTCGAAGTTTTCTTCCCCCTCTTTTTGTGGTGCCATTTTCGCCATTCGAGCTTTTGATCTCGCCGGCGCGATTTTTCCGCCCATGACATTGAAATCTTCCAGCGGCTTCAGAAGTGCCACCCAGTGCACCCGGGTAATCTCGCTCACTGACAGGCACGCGTTGTGTCTTCAGGTCTGGGGGCTGGCACCGCCCGCAGGCCTGGGTTAGTCTATGTTTCTCTTTCGCAAAAGCGGACTCAGGTGGTAGCGAGATTAGCCCACAGTGGGAACGTTTTGTTCTTCGGGGCCTCTTCGTCGGAATCGGCACCGGGAGTAGCCGACTGCTTCGCACCGTCGTCGGCGCCCTGACACTTCATCCTCGACACCCGATTGCATCGAGTGCAATCGAGGGCATCGACCTCTGCATCGGTGCCAGGCTGACATCGAGACCCACCGGGCTGACGCGGCGTCAGTGGTATCAGACCTCCTCGTCTGCTGATGTCGGACTGGGTGGTGCTTAGTCTGCGAGTGCAGGGTGAGGGCTGTCCATTCCCCTGCTGGTGGCGGTGAGCCTTCGGGGTGGTCTCCCCCTACCCTGAGGGACTCCTGCGGTACAGCCCCCCGAGACCGACCTCCTTCGGCCTCGGCCCACGAGGAAGAGACGGCTGGATTCTACGTCCTCCTCGTGGCGGTGCCGGGACTAGCTCCTGTGACTGCTTCGTCCCAAAAGTCGAAGAGCATCGTCACGGTCCCCTTCCCGTGTCGGCCCGAGAGCTCTGGGTCGCCGAGGGAAGTCGGCACCCAGTAGGCATCGGCACCGAGAGGACGCTCGCCTCTGTTCAAAGAGGCTGTCGGTGCGCCCTCCCCTTTGGACAGCCCGGAACAGCATCCACGCCCGGAACAGGTTTGACATCGATCCTGCATCGGCTTCCATGTCTTTTTCACAGCCGCTCTGCACGAGAGCCTCCGGGCTGTTCTCCCAGAGATCCTGGGAGAGCTGTTGCGCACTAACCCCTCCGGTACAGGGGGTGCTTGCGCCACCGGTACTGTCGAGCGAGGCGCCGGCTTGCCCATTGCCCGGGGTGAGGTCTCCAACATCGTTGCCACTTGCGGTACCGACTGCGGTAGCCTCCCAGGAAGGCTCCCCGACCACGTCGGCGGAGGGAGCTTCGCCGGTGCGGGCGAGGGAGTCTACCTCTCGATGCTCCCACCGTGGCCGTGGTTCCACGGAGTCGAGCCGGGCACGGCTGCAGACACAGGTCCGTGAACATGTGTCTGACACCGATGGTGAGGCCTCGTGGGAAGAGGAAGAGGACATCAGATATTTCTCTGACGAGAGGAGTCTGAGGGTCTTCCTTCTGATCCCACTCCCTCTCCTGAAAGGCAGCTTTCTCCTCCCGAGAGTCTGTCTTTCGCTTCCTTTGTCCGGGAGATGTCTACGGCCATCCCCTTCCCGGTGGTTGTGGAGGACGAGCCCAGGGCTGAAATGTTTGCGCTCCTGGACTATCCTTCTCCACCTAAGGAAGCGTCCACTGTACCCATGCATCATGTCCTCAAAAAGACATTGCTGGCGAACTGGACCAAGCTTCTAACTAATCCCCACATTCCCAAGAAGATCGAGTCCCAGTACCGGATCCATGGGGACCCAGAGCTGATGCGCACTCAGTTGCCTCACGACTCTGGAGTTGTGGATTTGGCCCTAAAGAAGGCCAAGAGTTCTAGGGAGCATGCTTTGGCGCCCCCGGACAAGGACTCTAGAACCTTGGACTCCTTTGGGAGGAAGGCCTACCATTCTTCTATGCTCGTGGCCAAAATTCAGTCCTACCAGCTCTACTCGAGCACACACATGCGGAACAATGTGCGGCAGTTGGCGGGCTTGGTGGACAAGCTCCCCCCTGAGCAAGCCAAGCCATTTCAGGAGGTGGTCAGGCAGCTGAAGGCGTGCAGAAAATTCCTGGCCAGAGGGGTGTATGACACCTTTGATGTTGCGTCCAGGGCCGCTGCTAAAGGTGTGGTGATGCGCAGACTCTGATGGCTGCGTGCCTCCGACCTGGAGAATAGAATCCAGCAGCGGATTGCGGACTCGCCTTGCCGTGCGGATAATATTTTTGGAGAGAAAGTCGAGCAGGTGGTAGAGCAGCTCCACCAGCGGGACACCGCTTTCGACAAGTTCTCCCGCCGGCAGCCTTCAGCCTCTACCTCTACAGGTAGAAGATTTTTTGGGGGAAGGAAGACTGTTCCCTACTCTTCTGGCAAGCGTAGGTACAATCCTCCTTCTCGACAGCCTGCGGCCCAGGCTGAGCCCCAGCGCGCTCGCTCTCGTCAGCAGCGTGCGACACAGCAAGGCCCCTCGGCTCCCCAGCAAAAGCAAGGGACGAGCTTTTGACTGGCTCCAGCAGAGCATAGCCGACATCCAAGTGTCAGTGCCGGGCGACCTGCCAGTCGGAGGGAGGTTGAAAGCTTTTCACCAAAGGTGGCCTCTCATAACCTCCGATCAGTGGGTTCTCCAAATAGTCCGGCAAGGATACACCCTCAATTTGGCCTCAAAACCTCCAAATTGTCCACCGGGAGCTCAGGCTTACAGCTTCCAACACAAGCAGCTACTTGCAGAGGAACTCTCCGCCTTTCTCAGCGCCAATGCGGTCGAGCCCGTGCCATCCGGGCAAGAAGGGCTGGGATTCTATTCCAGGTACTTCCTTGTGGAAAAGAAAACGGGGGATG
Source organism: Microcaecilia unicolor (assembly GCF_901765095.1). NCBI lineage: Eukaryota > Metazoa > Chordata > Amphibia > Gymnophiona > Siphonopidae > Microcaecilia > Microcaecilia unicolor. The sequence continues at coordinate 393,849,714 of NC_044032.1, forward strand.
CGTCCCATCCTAGACCTAAGGGCCCTGAACAAATATCTGGTCAAAGAAAAGTTCAGGATGCTTTCCCTGGGCACCCTTCTCCCCATGATTCAGGAAAACGATTGGCTATGCTCTCTGGACTTGAAGGATGCCTACACGTACATCCCGATACTGCCAGCTCACAGACACTATCTGCGATTTCAGCAGGGCACACGTCACTTCCAGTACTGTGTGCTACCCTTTGGGCTCGCCTCTGCGCCCAGAGTGTTCACGAAGTGCTTGGCTGTAGTAGCAGCGGCACTTCGCAGACTGGGGGTACACGTGTTCCCCTATCTCGACGATTGGCTGGTGAAGAACACATCCGAGGCAGGAGCTCTACAGTCCATGCAGATGACTATTCGCCTCCTGGAGCTACTGGGGTTTGTGATAAATTATCCAAAGTCCCATCTTCTCCCAGTGCAGAAACTCGAATTCATAGGAGCTCTGCTGGATTCTCGGACGGCTTGCGCCTATCTCCCAGAGACGAGAGCCAACAACTTGTTGTCCCTCGTCTCGCGGGAGCGAGCATCCCAGCAGATCACAGCTCGGCAGATGTTGAGATTGCTGGGCCACATGGCCTCCACAGTTCATGTGACTCCCATGGCCCGCCTTCACATGAGATCTGCTCAATGGACCCTAGCTTCCCAGTGGTTTCAGGCTGCTGGGGATCTAGAAGACGTGATCCACCTGTCCACGAGTTTTCTCAAATCCCTGTATTGGTGGACGATTTGGTCCAATTTGACTCTGGGACGTCCTTTCCAAATTCCTCAGCCACAAAAAGTGCTGACCACGGATGCGTCTCTCCTGGGGTGGGGAGCTCATGTCGATGGGCTTCACACCCAAGGAAGCTGGTCCCTCCAGGAACGCGATCTGCAGATCAATCTTCTGGAGTTACGAGCGGTCTGGAACGCTGTGAAGGCTTTCAGAGATCGGCTGTCCCACCAAATTATCCAAATTCAGACAGACAACCAGGTTGCCATGTATTACATCAACAAGCAGGGGGGCACCGGATCTCGCCCCCTGTGTCAGGAAGCCGTCAGCATGTGGCTCTAGGCTCGTTGTCACGGCATGGTGCTCCAAGCCACATATCTGGCAGGTGTAAACAACAGTCTGGCCGACAGGTAGAGCAGGATTATGCAACCTCACGAGTGGTCGCTCAATTCCCATGTAGTGCGACAGATGTTCCAGGTGTGGGGCACCCCCTTGGTAGATCTCTTCACATCTCGAGCCAACCACAAAGTCTCTCAGTTCTGTTCCAGGCTTCAGGCCCACGGCAGACGGGCATCGGATGCCTTCCTCCTGGACTGGGGGGAGGGTCTGCTGTATGCTTATCCTCCCATACCTCTGGTGGGGAAGACTTTGTTGAAACTCAAGCAAGACCGCGGCACCATGATTCTGATTGCTCTTTTTTGGCCGCGTCAGATCTGGTTCCCTCTTCTTCTGGAGTTGTCCTCCGAAGAACCGTGGAGATTGGAGTGTTTTCCAACTCTCATCACACAGGACGAAGGGGCGCTTCTGCATCCCAACCTCCGGTCCCTGGCTCTCACGGCCTGGATGTTGAGAGCGTAGGCTTTGCCTCTTTGGGTCTGTCAGAGGGTGTCTCCCGTATCTTGCTTGCTTCCAGGAAAGATTCCACTAAGAGGAGTTACTTCTTTCTGTGGAGGAGGTTTGCCGTCTGGTGTGACAGCAAGGCCCTAGATCCTCGCTCTTGTCCTACACAGACCCTGCTTGAATACCTTCTGCACTTGTCTGAGTCTGGTCTCAAGACCAACTCTGTAAGGGTTCACCTTAGTGCAATCAGTGCATACCATTACCGTGTGGAAGGTAAGCCGATCTCAGGACAGCCTTTAGTCGTTCGCTTCATGAGATATTTGCTTTTGTCAAAGCCCCCTGTCAAGCCTCCTACAGTGTCATGGGATCTCAATGTCGTTCTCACCCAGCTGATGAAACCTCCTTTTGAGCCACTGAATTCCTGCCATCTGAAGTACTTGACCTGGAAGGTCATTTTCTTGGTGGCAGTTACTTCAGCTCGTAGAGTCAGTGAGCTTCAGGCCCTGGTAGCCCAGGACCCTTACACCAAATTTCATCATAACAGAGTAGTCCTTCGCACTCACCCTAAGTTCTTGCCAAAGGTTGTGTCGGAGTTCCATCTGAACCAGTCAATTGTCTTGCCAACATTCTTTCCCCGTCCTCATTCCTGCCCTGCTGAACGTCAGCTGCACACATTGGACTGCAAGAGAGCATTGGCCTTCTATCTGGAGCGGACACAGCCCAACAGACAGTCCGCCCAATTGTTTGTTTCTTTTGATCCCAACAGGAGGGGAGTGGCTGTGGGAAAACGCACCATATCCAATTGGCTAGCAGATTGCATTTCCTTCACTTACGCCCAGGCTGGGCTGGCTCTTGAGGGTCATGTCACGGCTCATAATGTTAGAGCCATGGCAGCGTCGGTAGCCCACTTGAAGTCAGCCACTATTGAAGAGATTTGCAAAGCTGCGACGTGGTCATCTGTCCACACATTCACATCTCATTACTGCCTGCAGCAGGATACCCGACGCGACAGTCGGTTCGGGCAGTCAGTGCTTCAGAATCTGTTTGGGGTTTAGAATCCAACTCCACCCCCCTAGGCCCATGTTTGTTCTGTTCCAGGCTGCACTCTCAGTTAGTTGGTAAATTTTTTAGGTCAATCTCAGTTATGTCCTCGCCGTTGCGAGGCCCAATTGACCATGTTTGTTGTTTTGAGTGAGCCTGGGGGCTAGGGATACCCCATCAGTGAGAACAAGCAGCCTGCTTGTCCTCGGAGAAAGCGAATGCTACATGCCTGTGGAAGGTATTCTCCGAGGACAGCAGGCTGATTGTTCTCACAAACCCGCGCGCCTCCCCTTTGGAGTTATGTCTTCCCTTGTCTTTGTTTTTGCTACATATGGGACTCACGAACACGAGCCGGTTCGGGCGGGAAGACGGCCGCGCATGCGCGGTGCGCATCGGCGCGCGAGGAGTAGCAAAGGACTTTGCTAGAAAGTGTTCCGATTGGAGGGGCTGCCGTGGACGTCACCCATCAGTGAGAACAATCAGCCTGCTGTCCTCGGAGAATACCTTCTACAGGTATGTAGCATTCGCTTTATGGAATTAGAAAAGGTACAGAGAAAGGCAACAAAATTGATAAAGGGGATGGGACGACTTCCCTATGAGTAAAGGCTAAAGTGGCTAGGGCTCTTCAGCTTTGAGAAAAGGCTGCTGAGGGGAGATATGATAGAGGTCTATAAAATAATGAGTGGAGTAGAAAGGGTAGATGTGAATTGCTTGTTTACTGTTTCCAAAAATACTGGGACTAGGGGGCACGCAATGAAGCTACAAAGTAGTACATTTAAAACAAATCAGAAAAAATATTTCTTCACTCAATGTGTAATTAAACTCTGGAATTCGTTGCCAGAGAATGTGGTAAAAGCAGTTAGCTTTGCAGGGTTTAAAAAAGGTTTGGAAAAACTTCCTAAAATAAAAGTCCATAAGCCATTATTAAGATGGACTTGGGGTAAGTTCACTGCTTAAGCAGCATAAAATGTACTGTTTTGGGATCTTGCCAGGTACTTACCTGGATTGGTCACTCTTGGAAACAGGATGCTGGGCTTGATGAACCTTTGGTCTGTCCCAGTATGGCAAAGCTTATGTTCTTATTTATATGCCTAAAAGGCCTTCTGTTTGTTGTGTAGCTCTACAATGATCAGGAAGTATTTGAACCCTTTGACCAAGGAAAACAATGTCTTAATATTGAAAATACAACTTTAGGATCTGGCTCCAGTGGAAAAGAGGCAGTCAAGCTAGCCTTAAATATCATTAAATATGACCCCTCTAGAAAACCTAAAAGTTTAAAGATGTTCACTGATTCTCCTTTTCTTTCTTCTCATTGGTTAGATCTCTGGTAGTCCACATAGTAAACTCGTACAGTAGTTAATAGTGATTGGAACTGGAAAATCTTCACCAAATATTATTTTCAACATATCAGTAGATGACAAAACAGAAGCTTTGAAAATTATGAATTTGCATTACCTTACCTTTCCAAAATTTCCTATTTCTGATGAGTAAAAAGCTTATCTTTTTCAAAATGTCATGTTCCTTGTTTAAAGCTTTCAATTTTTTTTCTGCCAACTGAAACTTACTTTCCTGCTGTTGTAACAGTTCTTCATGATGAGTTACCTGGGCTTGAAGAGAATCTTGCCCAATTTTACCAGTAGTGAAACTTTCAGCTGCCCTACAGCACCGTGCACCTTTTCCTTAGTCACCTTCTCATGTCTCTTCCTACGCCCAGCACAGATCTTGTCTCTAGGCTGCGGTTGGGGTTCCACGCTAGTTTCTATCCATAGTTCTTCTGCAGCCCACAACTCAGTGCTTCTTTTACACACACCACTTGAACCAGGTTTCTCCCCATTAGAGACCAGGAATGCCGCATCAGCAACTCCAGTATACAGCAGTTTGGGGGGGGGGGGGGAGTCTCACCAGTTTCTGGGCTCAGGGTTGCATCTACAATACCATGCGGGGTCTTCCTGCAAGTGGCCCTCCACCTGAGCTTCAGTGCTGGTTGCAGGTAACATAAGAAGTCCAGTGACATCTAGTACTCTTAAAGTCAAGGCTTTATCGGCTTCAGGTGAGTAAGTCCAGAGTTTCCCTTTGTATTTAACTGTGACTGGGACTGCTGCAAGAGAGCTCAGGATCCTGCTGCCTCTGTAGCCCCTCCCCCTGCTTACAATTTTTTAAAAAACTGAAACGGAAAAAAACAATTTTCAAAATTATAAACAGAAACTTTGCTTAGTCTGTGAAATGTTTGATTATCCCTTATATGATGTGCTTTTGTGTTTACATTTCTGAATGCAGTTATTTAATTTTTGTATTTCTCTAATTTTTAGGTTTATCGTCCCAATCTCAATTGTTATTTGCAATGACATAATGGCTTATCTTTTTGGTTTCTTTTTTGGGAGGACCCCATTAATAAAGGTAACAAGTAATTTTTATAGTCTTTATTATAATTAAACTATGCAGAAATAACATGTTGTAGTAAGTGCAAAACCCACTTATATACCCTTGGAGGTAACATCATAAAGCATTTTCTGCATGCATAGTATATTTTAGACTTGGAAAATGGCTGTTAGAAAATTGCAGTGTTGTAAACTGCATACAAGTATATGTGCAACATGAGCCAATAAGTATTACCCAATTTAATTTTTTATTTTTGTTACATTTGTACCCCGCGCTTTCCCACTCATGGCAGGCTCAATGCGGCTTACATGGGGCAATGGAGGGTTAAGTGACTTGCCCAGAGTCACAAGGAGCTGCCTGTGCCTGAAGTGGGCATCAAACTCAGTTCCTCAGTTCCCCAGGACCAAAGTCCACCACCCTAACCACTAGGCCACTCCTCCAATGCATAGTTTGGGTAGAGTTGTGAGGTATGTGCTTATTTTTTAATAAAATATACACATCTGCACATAGTACATGCAGAAAACTATATCTGCTCAAAGGAAAGCACAACTTTTTGTAGAAGCGTATGTGTGCTGCTGGGGTTATTTTGAGAGCCTATTTTAGGTATTCTATTAAAGAATTACCACACTCCCCACACTCCCCATGTCTAAAACTTTAAGAACTCATATGCTAAGAATTTACTAGACAGCATTTTTGTTGACTTTACAGTTTCCTCCTGCTTCATTGATTACAATATATTTGTAAATAGATAATTATCTTACAATATCTATACAAGTATTTCTGGGTTAGAAATAGGTAAATATAGCACTGCAGACCTCAACATCCAAGCTGAAAATTATCAGGTAGCATTAAAAAGCATATATGTCAGAGGAGGAGGTGGCATTTGCCAAGAGAGATGGATGCCTGAAAATGGTGCTCTGTTGTAGAGAATGGCACGTAGACAAAGTTTGTCCCCAACCTGTCTCCACAGGCCTTATCTCCACCCCATCCCCGTGGGCTCTGTTGTTATCTGTAGAAGCCTCAAACACTTATGAATTTATATTTGAATCTTTTTATTAAAGTATAAAAAGGAGCACAATACAGAATATAAAAAGGAGCACTACTACTACTACTTGATATTTCTACAGCGCTACTAGGGTTACGCAGCGCTGTACAATTTAACATAGAAGGACAGTCCCTGCTCAAAGGAGCTTACAATCTAAAGGACAAATGTACAGTCAGTCAAATAGGGGCAGTCTAGATTTCCTGAAAGGTATAAAGGTTAGGTGCCGAAAGCAACATTGAAGAGGTGGGCTTTGAGCAAGGATTTGAAGATGGGTAGGGAGGGGGCTTGGTGTAAGGGCTCAGGAAGTTTATTCCAAGCATAGGGTGAGGTGAGACAGAATGAGCGGAGCCTGGAGTTGGCGGTGGTGGAGAAGGGTACTGAGAGGAGGGATTTGTCCCGCGAGCAGAGGATACGGGCGGGAACGTAAGGGGAAATGAGGGTAGAGAGGTAATGAGGGGCTGCAGACTGAGTGCATTTGTAGGTAAGAAGGAGAAGCTTGAACTGTGTGCGGTATCTGATTGGAAGCCAGTGAAGTGACCTGAGAAGAGGGGTGATATGAGTATATCGGTTCAGGCGGAATATAAGACGTGCAGCAGAGTTCTGAACAGATTGAAGGGGGGATAGATGGCTAAGTGGGAGGCCAGTAAGGAGTAGGTTGCAGTAGTCAAGGCGAGAGGTAATGAGAGCGTGGACAAGAGTACGGGTGGTGTGCTCAGAGAGGAAAGCGCGAATTTTGCTGATGTTAAAGAGAAAGAAGCGACAGGTCTTGGCTATCTGCTGGATATGCGCAGAGAAGGAGAGGGAAGAGTCGAAGATGACTCCGAGGTTGCGGGCAGATGAGACGGGGAGGATGATGGAGCCATCAGCTGAGATAGAGAGTGGAGGAAGAGGAGAAGTGGGCCGATAAGCAGGCTGATACCTTGGCCTGGGTCTCTCCGGTGATGTCTGGTGTGGAGAGATATAGCTGGGTGTCATCAGCATAAAGATGATACTGGAAACTGTGAGATGAGATCGGTGAGCCCAGGGAAGAGGTGTAGATTGAAAAAAGAAGGGGTCCAAGGACAGATCCCTGGGGAACTCCAACAGAGAGCGGGATGGGGGTGGAGGAAGATCCATGAGAGTGTACTCTGAAGGTGCGGTGGGAGAGATAGGAGGAGAACCAGGAGAGGACAGAACCCTGGAACCCAACTGAGGCCAGTGTGGCAAGAAGTAAATCATGATTGACAGTATCAAAAGCAGCGGATAGATCAAGGAGGATGAGGCTGGAGCACAAATAGAAAACATTAATAACAAGCAGCTATAATAATCCTACCACCACCACCCTCTACCCTTTCAACCCCAACAGCTGACTTCTGCTACCCCAAGGAATCCTAATCCACCCTGTTAAAATGTCCAGGGGTACAAAATACAACCCGTTCTGTGTGCTCTAGCAGGGAAGAAATATGCCCTATGAAGCACTGTTATGATTTTTTAATCTGTGGATGAGTAAGTCATCAACAATCTCAGGATTCAGTCTAGCTCTCCTGTCTTCCACAGTCCTTCCTGCAGTAGAAAATGTCTTCTCAGAAGATGTTCTGGTAGCAGGAATGTACAGGATCCCCCATGCAAATTTTGCCAGTTGTGGCCATTATGTTTGCTTGTTTTTCCAAAATATCCAGATATTGTTGTCTGCATCACTCAAACATAATTTCATAGCGTCCCACAGATCAATCCAGAGGCTTGTGGGTTATATCCCTCTATCAGCAGGTGGCAAAAGAGAGAACTTCAGAGGTTTACTGTATGTTTTCATGTGCAGCCACCTTAACTTCAGTATTCTCTCTATCTAGCAGGTGGATGGTCATATCTATGCAGCTCTGGATTGATTGGCTCCTGGCCTGGTCCCCTGGGTCTAGTCGAGCTTCTGGAGTCTGAGGTGTCCTGGTCTTGGGACTTGGGTGCACACCTGGTGGTGCCAGGTCTCTCCCTTCCTCCCCCATGAACCCCTCCTCTCTGCCTGACTGGAGTTTGTGGTTCTCACTCCTGACTTTAAAAGGAGTCTGAGGTTTCTTTTGCTCCGGCATCCTCTCCTGCCTTAAAAAAACCAAACTGCCGTTTGAGCACTGTTTAAAAAAAAAAAAAAATCTGTCTGATTTGTCCAGCATGGCAAGCTCATGCCGGTTTGCAGTACTGGCTGAATGGTGTGAGGACCGACTTGGCATGCAACAGCGGTTCCCGAGGGGGTGAATAGTCATTATCCTATCTGCGCCGGTGGGGCAGAGCAAAAGCGGCTCCCAGTGTGGGAGCCACTGGGCTGTTGCAGTTTTCCATGCTGGAGATCCACTGTATAGCCCAACTCTGTGGAGCGGTATGCTCCTTCCCTCCCCATTTTGGTGGGCGCAGGGCAGTTGTTTTCTTGGGTGTGCGTGCGCGCTTGAGGGCGCTATATTTCTTGCCACTCCACATAAAAGCCCCTGCGCTCCCCTGGAGACTGATTTGCTTGCGATTCAGGCAGTTTTATATGCAGGCTTTTCAGAAATGTGACTGAGGAACTGGGGTGGATCACTCCCAGTTTCTTCATATTTGATATTTTAGGGCTTCTAAGAAAAGTAACCCTGGGGAGGTTTGCAGACTCCTGTGGGAGTCCTCGGGTCTCCCACAGCTTCGAGTCTCCCGCAACTTTCCAGGGGCGAGGTCTGAGACCCATTAGTCCCTTGCAGCTGTTCTGTGGCAGCAAGAGCCTTAAGCTGCAGCTTGGAAAGTATTGACTATCTGAAAAGCTTCTGGTAGAGATGCTTGTGCTTCACTAGGTGATTAACACTAAGAATATTTCTGGACCCTTCTTGAGGAGGTTTAGGGTGTGTGTACATTATTAATGGAGGGGAGAAAGGGATCAGGATTAGGGATCCTACTCTAGGTTTTTCCCTCTTTCCCTCTTCCCCTTTCTCAGAACATGGCAGTACAGTTTGTTTAGTTAGGCTTAGGGCTGTTGACTCCATGTTTCTGTGAGAAATGTTACATTTTGAGGCTAGTGCAGGCCTCTCAGGTTTCTCTTGGTTTCCAACCCCCCCCCCCCCCCCCCCCCCCTTCACTTCCCCCAGACTCTGGCTGAGTTCTTTCATGATAACGTTCACAAGATTAAACTTGAATTCTCAACCAGGTCACCTCCACCTCTCCTTCCCTTAGTCCATTTTCTCAACCCTCCAACCCCTGCCTCCTTTTCTTTCTTTTCTGAAATCACTGAAGAGGAAACTACACATCTTATTTCCTCATCAAAACCAACTGCCTGTTCCTCTGATCTTATTCCCACCCATCTACTTAACACTATCTCTCCTACTGTCATCCCTTTTATCTGTCATATCCTCAATCTTTCACTGTCCACTGTGACTGTTCCTGATGCCTTCAAACATGCTGTAGTCACACCACTCCTTAAAAAAAACCCTTCATTGGACCCTACCTGTCCTTCCAACTATCGCCCCATCTCCCTTTCCTATCCAAGATACTTGAACATGCTGTTCACCGCCGTTGCTTGACTTTCTTTCATCTCAAGCTATTCTTTATCCACTTCAATCTGGCTTTCGCCCCCTTCATTCAACTGAAACAGCGCTTGCTACAATGATCTGTTCCTGGCCAGATCCAAAGGTCTCTATTCTATACTCATCCTTCTCAATCTGTCTGCTGCTTTTGACACTGTTGATCACAGCCTACTCCTTGATACGCTGTCCTCACTTGGATTTCAGGGCTCTGTTCTTTCCTGGTTTTCTTCTTATCTCTCCCAGCATACCTTTAGTGTATACTCTAGTGGATCCTCCTCTACTTCTATTCCACTGTCAGTTGATGTACCTCAGGGATCTGTCCTGGTACCTCTTCTTTTCTCCATCTATACTTCTTCCCTTGGTACTCTGATCTCATCCCATGGTTTTCAGTGTCATCTTTACGCTGATGACTCCCAGATCTACCTCTCCACACCAGAAATCTCAGCAGGAATCCAGGCCAAAGTATCAGCCTGCCTGTCTGACATTGCTGCCTGGATGTCTCAGCGCCATCTGATACTAAACATGGCCAAGACTGAGCTTCTCATCTTTCCCCCTAAACCAACCTCTCCTCCTCTCCCATTCTCTATTTCTGTGGATAACACTCTCATCCTTCCTGTCTTATCAGTTTGTACCCTTGGGGTCATCTTCGACTCCTCCCTCTTCTTCTCTGCACATATTCAACAGACTGCTAAAACCTGTCGTTTCTTTCTCTATAATATCACCAAAATTCGCCCTTTCCTTTCTGAGCACACTACCAGAACCCTCATTTACACTCTTATCACCTCTCGCTTAGACTATTGCAACTTGCTTCTTACAGGTCTCCCACTTAGCCATCTCTGTCCTCTTCAATCTGTTCAAAATTCTGCTGCACGACTAATATTCCGCCAGTGTCGTTATGCTCATATTAGCCCTCTCCTCAAGTCACTTCACTGGCTTCCTATCCGTTTCCACATACAGTTCAAACTCCTCTTATTGACTTATAAGTGCATTCACTCTGCATCTCCTCAGTACCTCTCCACTTTCATCTCTCCCTACATTCCTCCCCGGGAACTCCGTTCACAGGGTAGATCTCTTTTATCTGCACCCTTCTCCTCCACTGCTAACTCCAGACTCCGTTCCTTTTATCTTGTTGCACCATATGCCTGGAATAGACTTCCTGAGCCGGTACATCAAGCTCCATCTCTGGCCGTCTTCAAATCTAAGCTAAAAGCCCACCTTCTTGATGCTGCTTTTAACTCCTAACCCTTATTCACTTGTTCAGAACCCTATCATCCTTACTTTAATATTCCCTTATCTCTTGTTTGTTCTGTCTGTCTGTCCTAATTAGATTGTAAGCTCTGTCGAGCAGGGACTGTCTCTTGATGTTCAAGTGTACAGGTCTGCATACGTCTAGTAGTGCTTTAGAAATGATATAAGTAGTAGTAGTAGCAGGAGGGTGGTTGGCCTTTCAGCCTGAAGGTTACAGGTTCAAGGCTGGTTTTATCCATCCTATTAGAAACTGTGGACTCAGCTAGGTTTCCAGTGGGGCATATTTTATTTCATTCTCTCTTACTGCTTGCCTGGCTAAGCAGTTCTTGCATGACTGGAACAGTTATCAGAACTGTACTGTACTAAAGATTGCCCTTTTCTCTTTCTTTGCACACTGATACTGGCCTCAGCTACCCCATTATCTGCAGCATACCTGGTACCTTTAATTGCTTCTATGGTATTTTTGGCATCTTTTCATGGTATGGGATACCTAAATTTTATGAGGAGTGGTCCAGGAGCTACTTTAGTATAGTGGTAGCTTAATAGGTGTTGCAATCATCTGAGAGTAAACACAGAGCTCTAGGGGTGCTGCTTCATGACCCACTGCAGCTTGCTATCTGTAGTGCGCAATGGTGCAACAGCCATATTGTGCTACGCCATCTGTCTCTGGTTCTCAGCCGCACTTGTTAGCGCCAATGTGCAGGTTATAGTTCAGTCACACCTGCCAATTCTTGACCCTATATGCAAGAAGTTAGTGCTGGCTTAGGCATCAGACCACTGATGTGGCTTCCAAGTCACATTTGGCAACCTGCCTTTTGTAAGTAATCTTGGAACTGGAGAAGATCTAGGGCAGTTGGGTAAAGACCTGAGGGACTTCCAAGTCTCAGAGATTGCCAGAGGATGAGTTTTTAAGGATGACTTTTAATCTGCTTGGTTTCTCTTAGGTTTTGTGGGGCTAGGAAAACCACTTTCAGGGTTTCCGCTTCCACTATGACAAGCCACCTGGCTGCTGATAGAATGAGCTCTGTTTCAACTCCAGGTCAACCTATTCCTTCTGCATCTTCCAATGATGGAGTCTCAGTTCACTCCTCAGGCAGGACTCCTGTATTGGTTTCAGGAGGAGTGGACCAAGATTACCTCAGCTCAGATGTGTCTTAGTTTTTCTATTGCACAGTTACAACCAGGACTTCACTACATATTTTTCTTGGAGTCTACATGCAAGCTCAAACACTGTCATGCAGTTTTTGCCACCTTGCCAACGTTACTTCCTTTAGGCACAGTCGAGTCTGTCCCCAGTTGCAATTGGGGAATAGGAAGTTGTTCGCTTTGCTTTGTAGTTCCAACCAGGGGCTTCCTTCCAGCTGAGTTTGGACATCATAAGATGCTAGGGTGTTTACGGTTAAACTTTTCACAATGGGAACCTTGCAGTGTGTAATAGTTCAGTCTGGTGGGGAGAGTTTCTAGCCTCCCTGGACCTGAAGGAAACTTTCATATTCCTAGTGCTTCTTGCTGCAGAGGGATCTTAAAATTTATGACCATGTCATTCAGCCATTCCATGTTGCCGAGGACATTTTTTGCAAGGTCATGATGGTAGTGGCAGCTTTCTTTCGTGAGGATGGATTGCAGGTTCATCCATACCTCGTGACTGGCTGATTTGCGGCTCTCTCTATCAAGAGACTGCAAACTTCATCCAAAATACCTACTCGTCTTCAGTCCTTAGGATTGGTAATCAGTGTTACCAAGAGTCAGTTGTTTCCCTCACAAATCTTGGCTTATCCGGGGAGTGCTGTTCCATATAGACTTGGGAAGTCCTTTCTTTCTTTTGCTCCTCAGGAACAGGTGCCAACCCAAGTCAGATTTTACTTTCCCTACCAGGTCCAGGCCCACTTGAGGACTGCTTTGGTACCCACAAGTCTCTGAATTGATCTGTGAGATGCTATGGAAGGTAAAATTATTTATTTGTTACATTTGTATCCCACATTTTCTCACCTATTTGTAGGCTCAATGTGGCTTACATAGTACCAGAGAGGCATTTGCAGACTCCGGTGTAAACAAATACAAAGTGATGTTGTGGTAAGATAAAAGTTCATGTGGCACAGCCACATTTGGGAATCTTACAATGGAAGAGTCGTGTTATGTCCATTATGTACTTTAGTTTTGTTGTGTTGCAGAGATCAGGCATTTATGATGGATTGGTAGGGTGTGCCTTTTTAAACAGGTTAGTTTTTAGGTTTTTTCCCGAAAGTTTAGGTGGTCGTATGTGGTTTTCAAGGCTCTTGATAATGCGTTCCACAGTTGTGTGCTTATGTAGGAAAAATTGGATGCATAAGTTGATTTGTATTTGAGTCCTTTGCAGTTTGGGTAGTGCAGATTTAGCTATGTTCGTGTTGATTCGGATGTGTTTCTAGTTGGTAGGTCGATCAAGTTTGTCATGTATCCCGGGGCTTCACCGTAGATAATTTTGTGGACCAGAGTGCAGGTAAGATTAGTTCCTACCTGATAATTTTCTTTCCATTAGTCCCAACAGATCAATCCAGAGGCCCACCCTTTGTTGTTCTGGGTTGAGTGTTTTCTTCTAGTTGCCTCAGTTTCATCAGATTCCTTCATTTGATTTTTGGCTAAACAACAAAAAAAAAAGGCAAAACAAATCAAAACATAAAGGAAACCTTTTCTTACCCTCCCGCAGGAGCGGTTGAGCAGCTTACATGGGCTTTATGCAGGCAGGAGAGGACTTCCTCTTTCGTCTTCCACTGCTTCAATACTGAAGTTAAGGTGTCTGCACATGATCACATATAGTAAACCTCTGAAGTTCTATCTCCACCTGCTGGTAGAGGGACATAACCCACAAGTCTCTGGATTGATCTGTTGGGACTAATGGAAAGAAAATTATCAGGTAAGAACTAATTTACCATAACAGTCCAGTTCATTAACAGGCTTCAAGGTAGAGAATGAGACAGGGACAAAGTTTGTCCCCATCCCATCCCCATGTCATTCTCTAGATCTGTTGTTACCTTGAGCAAATTCCCTCCGGGGATGCCTTTGTGACTAGCTTTGCTTTCTCCTGCTCCAGAGATTGAAGCGAGAGAGTGCTGTAGTATGATATGGCAACAAAAAAAGAAAATTGATGAGGGAAAATCCGTGCCCGGGCCAGGGAGCAGATGGCATTCTGGGGCCCACGTGGTGCAGGCTCCTTAGAAGAAGGCAGTAAGACCTTGGTGCTCTTGGAAAACTTCCTAGCAATGCAGTGCTCCAAGCTGACGGTAGCTGGTTGCAGGGACGGAGTCACTAAAGCGGATTTAAGGGAACAGATGGAAGAAATAAAATTGGAAATTTCTTCTGTAAAAACACAGATTCAAGATGAGGTTTAGGAATTGAAAGCAGACTTAACAGACATGTGAGTTCAGTGTGAAGAGATAGTGATGGAGGTTGAATGGGAGAGGGAGGATTTATGCGCACAGTACCAGGAGCTGGCCAAAAATTTGGATGATGTGGCAAGTGCTGTTTTCAGAGTGTGGGTGTTTCCTGATACAGCTGATTACAAAAGTCCAGAGGGAAGTGGTCAAGTGCTTGGTGCGCTAGCTGTTGCAAGATGATACTTTTGATCCATCTATTAAGAGGGCATACAGATCCTTGGACCCTTGGAACTCAGGCTGTGAGACGTGTGCTTCCAAAGCTTTGTTGACAAGGAGAAACTGTTCCATAAGATGACCAACCTGGGAACTCTGCAGTGAAATGGCTTCAAAGCTGAATTGTCTACAATATGTTTTGGAAATGCAAGGTGCTTAGGAAAGTTACTAAATCTTTGATGCAAGCTAACTAGAGATATAGATGGACATTCCCTTTTGGTTTCCTGGTTACAGTTAATGGTGTCCATAAAAGGTGACTACACTGGAAGAAGCATGGGACAGTTTAAGAAAGGAGGGCATTGAACCTGTATTGAGAGAGGACATTGGACCAGCTCAACTTGACATGTGGCAGAGGCTAGTGGGATTCTGTTGGCAGAAAAAGAGAGGCAACAAACAATCTGCATGTTGGGCAGTACAACAAGCATCTCCTGGACTGAGTTGACTGAGGCTGAAAGAGTTTGGTTGCCTTGTTGGTTTTACTTGTTGGAATGTAGTACTGGTAAGTTGGTTTTGCGGGGATGAGCATGCATTTATTCTTTTATGAACATGTGATTTAAAACTTTTATCATATAACGTGCGAGGTCTTCATTTGCCTTGTAAGAGGAAGTTATTTTTCCATGAATTGGTTTTATAAGGTTCAATTTGCTTTGTGCAGGAGACATGTTTGCTGAAACACCATAAGTGCTATGTCTCTGATCCAAGGTTTCCACTTACCCTCTGGGCATCTACCACAGGAACATCTTAGAAGGGTGGAGTGGCAGGGCCGGTGTTAGACATACTGGTGCCCAGGGCAGAAATTGAGTGGACTTCCAGTCCTCTCTCCTCCCTCCCTCCCTCCCTCCTTTCCCCCCTTCCCTAGTCTCCCCACTTGCATTTACTACCACATGTAAAACAACTTTAAATTACTTCTTCACCCACAAAACACAGGCAGAACTTCACTAAAATACAGAACAAGGTATTACAAATTGAAATGGGAATACCAAGAAATTAAACTAGGCAACTGGAGAAATAGAAATGCACTTCCTTTTGTACTGAACAAATCAGTGGCGTAGCCACGGGGCACTCAACCCCCCCCCCCCCCCACCTTCCTTGGCTCAAGCCCCCCAAAATTAGCTGTCTTCCATGCTATGTTTGGCAGGGGGAGCCCCAGGCCCTCACAGTTGAAGACCACCTCCTCTGGTGCCCACACTCTCCAAACTCTGCAGCTGGCAACTGTGTCCCTGAGCTGCTGCCGTGCATATTCGGTTTTCACACAGGTTGGAGTCCATGCCTAGGTCTAGCACCTCTGTCTCTTCCCTACTGCCCTCTCATCCAGCATCTCTCCCTTCCCTTCCTCCATTCCATTATCCACCAGCTCGCTGTCACTCCCTTCTATTCTTATCACTTCTTCCTCCCGTCCCCTCCCTCCATCCATCTCCTGTCCGGCATGTTCCCCTCTCTCCTTTCTCTCTCTCTCTCCCCCCCCCCCCCCCCCCCCCCCCCCGGCTATCTTAAAACATCTTCAGGGGGCTCCTATTGCATCTATTCTTCATCTCTCTTACCTCCCCGATCTGTCTTTAACACATTTCTCTTCACACAGGGCTGCTGACACGGCAGTGAGTCTTATGCGCTGCCTGTAGCCACCGTGGAGCTTTACTTCACCTTCTGACTCAACTTCATGTTTCTGCCTGGGTGGAATGGAACAGAAGGAAAGCACCGGTGGCTGCAGGAAGCACATCACTCCCCTCTATTGATCTGGTTTTTACCCAGTCCTAATGAGAGTGGCAGAGTGGGAATGGAGATGGGGGTAATTGGGTGACAAACCCTAATGTGTTTTGTGAATGTGTCTCTCCTGTATTTGTACTTTGTTTAGTACATTGAAGGAAATGTATTTCTGGTTTTGATTCTCCAGTTTTGCACTGCATGCAGAGTGGATTATTGGTATTATCTTTTTCTCCACATTTGTAATTTGAGTTGACCTAGTTTGTATTCGAAGTCTGGCTGTTTTTATGTATGTGATTGAAGTGAGGTATTTTACTGATGGCTAGGAATCTATAGAAATTGATACAGTGCTGCCAATTCATAGGTATTGCTGATGAATCACTGGAGTTAGTGCTGCTGTGGTATAGCTGATTTGCTACACGTGTATTAAATGGGAATTTTTTTTTCTCCGAGCACAAGCAGGCTTGCTTATAGGCACAAGTGGATAGATGCCATCCCGCGTCACCCAGCTAGGCAAAAATGCCAAAGAAAAATCCAGAGGTTTTGTAGCGCGAGCAGCGCACCAGTGCACATGTGCAAGTGCCTTCCCATCCACCGAGCAAATGTGCCGGCTTACTTTCATTTTTTTCCACGTGAGACACAGCTGCTTTTCTGCTCGCTCCTCACGCCCGGTTAGAGTGATTATTTTCTTAGTGTTTGCCCCGCGTCTAAGTTTTTCCTTTCTTTTTTCGATGCAGGCTGTTTTCTGGTCTGCCCAGTCGGGTCTCCTCTTTTGTGCTTTTTTCGTTTTTTCAGGCACCATCGTGACTTTTAATTTTGCCAAAGTGATTTTTCTTTCCATGTCCACGAAGACTCCCAGTGGCTTCAAGCATTGTAACCGGTGTAACCCGACCATCTCGGGAAAGAACCCCCATTCTTGGCATCTTCAGTGCCTTGGGCCTGACCATAGCCCTGCTAACTGTGTCATTTGTCTTCGTATGGAGAAAAGTATCCAGGTTTTCCGGGAGGCTCAACGTGAGAACATTTTTGGAGTCTGGTCCTATTCTTCAACGTCAGCATCAAGGTTGGAGGTGTCTGCGTTGGTATCGACTGTTGCATCAGGAGTCATGGTAGGACTGGCTGCTTCGAGACCCCGAGACATTGGGAGCAGTGAGGCGACGAGTGGGTCTCCACCTGTTTCGAGGCCTCCTGCTATACAGGCCCCCCGGGACTGTGCATCGTCGGACCTGACCCTGAGGCAATGAAAGGATTCGACGTCAACACCGAGGAGCATGGGTGATGTGCATCGGGTGAAGGCCAAGAAGCACCATCACCGATCTCCATCAACACTTGGTGCCTGGAGCTCCGGGGCGCCGATGGATTCTGCACCCGAGAAGTGTCAACGCCAGGAGGACCACTCCCTCTCCATCCAGAAAGTGCTGATGCGTGTGTCTCCAAGCAGCCGAGATTCTGCCCCCACACCAGCCCCGGTGATTCCGCAGCCTGCGCTCCAGCTGACCCCGCAGTCTTTCCTGATGGTGGCCCTCGATGAGCGCATCCGGGCCTTGCTCCCTGAGCTTTTGGACAGCCTTATGCAGCGATGTGCATTGGTATCATGGGTGTTTGCACCTGCCATACCTCCCACAGCCCCGCCTGGCCCTCAGCCTGCGATGCGGCCTCTGACGCACCGGCCCCGGTTTCGACTGCCACCCAGGCCGGCACCCCCTCGACCTTGGTGGAGGAAGCTTCGTCAGGGTCTAGATGGGAGCTGGTTTCTTGATGCCACTCTCGAGGACATGGCTTCTAAGCAGGCCCGGTCTCAGACATAGGGAGGTGCTATCTGACACCGAGGAGAAGCGCTCATGGGACTCAGAACCGGATCCCAGGTACGTCTCCTCCGATGAGCCCTATGGGATTCCTTCTGAGCCCTCCCCTCCACCTGAGAGCCTCTCACATCTTTTGTAGGGGAAATGGCTGAGGCCATTCCATTCCCCGTAGAAGTGGAGGATGAGCCCAGGGCCAAGATACTCGAGGTCCTGGATTACACCTCCCCTCCTAAGGAGGCAGTGACGGCTTCTCTCCATGAGGTACTCAAGGCACACTTCATACGGCGTCCCCTCTGTCGGTCCCTATGGTCCCCAAGAAAATTGACACCTTGTATTGGATCCATGGGAAACCTGGCTTTGTGAGGTCTGTTACTTCATGACTCCATGGTGGTGGACTCCTCTCTCAAGAGTATTGGGGGAAGTAAGTCAAAGTGACATTTCTACACATCACACCCCTGCCCTCTTTAAATCAACTATATAAGATACTATAAGTCCCAAAGGCCTTAGAAACCCCTCAGTTTCAGCCACACAGAGAACAAGTATTATTTCATAGCGCCATTCAATAAATTAGTTTGAAAAACTTTGCACCACAGCATTAACAGAATCTAGCAGGCACTGCAGGATCTAGTTTAGTATTAAGGGGGCAATAAAGAGAGAGAAAAAAAGCAAACATCATTAACTAGTTGCCATAGTGTACAAACCCTTTTCCCAGAGTTTTAAACTGAAATTTTTTCTAGAAAAAGGCATTTTCCCCATAGATTTAAACTGAAACCTTTTCTAGAGGTAGAAACTAAACAGCCAAAAACTCTTGTTCTAAAAGGCAGTTATTTTCTGTTCCTTGGCTGCTGGAGAGGTAGCATATCCAGCGACTCCAATTGAGTGTTAATTAAGGTGTGGGGAAGCAGAATACTTGCATAGGTTGCTGAGTCAGCTTCAAAGAGCCTGTTTAAAAAAGGTCCCTTAGATTCAAAACTATATAAAGAGGAAAAGTCCCACTGAACTTTCTTTCTGAGAAGTTCCGAGAGAAGAGGACATTTCTCTGGTAAGTGAACACTATTTTGCTTTGTGCTTTGGGAACTTAAAGATTGGGGTTTAAAGGAGGAATTGTAGGTTAGTAATTGGCAAAATAAAAATATAAAAAGCAAATTTTATCAACTAATCTCCATAGTTTTTTCCACTTAGTTTTAAAAACTTTGTACCACAGCATTAACAGAATCTAGCAGGCACTGCAGGATCTAGTTTAGTCTTCCCGCTCACCCCTAGGACAACTCTTCATTTATAGTCAGTTATTGTAATTAGGATAACAAGCAAGGAGTGCTCTTACAGAGTTTTAAATACATTTCATTACCATCTAAGAAGGAAACACTAAATCATACAATATACTATATAAACTAAAAGACACTTTTATATTAGGCTAATATCCTTAATACTGTAGCAAGTTTTAAATTATTGAAAAACTCAAAAACACTAAAATGGAGTCAGCAGTCCAGCAGCGAGAGGGGTGCTATCCAGTCTTTTGCATTGTGTTACATGTATGATTATCTCCCAGTTGGTGAGATGTCATATGTGTGCCCGATGCAAAGAGCTCCTAGCTCTCAGAGAACATGTCCATTCTCTTGAGGCTAGAGTAGCAGACTTGGTGGAGCTGAGGGAGACAGAGAGGTACATAGAGGAGACCTACAGGGATGTTGTAGAAATGTCCCACCTCCAGTCTGGTCTTCAGTCTCACTACAGCCTTGAACAGGATACCCGACGTGTCAGTTTGGGCAGTCAGTGTTATAGAATCTGTTTGGGGTCTACAATCCAACTCCACCCTCCTAGGCTCATTTTACTCTGTTCCAGGCTGCACTCTCATTCAGATTGTGTATAGTTTCAGGTTAATCTATGTAATATCTTCGCCGTTGCAAGACCCAATTGACCAATGTTAAAGTTATTTTGGATGAGCCTGGATGCTAGGGATTCCCTATGTGTGAGAATGAGAACCTGCTTGTCCTCGTAGAAAGTGAGGACTACAGATTTCATATTCTATCAATCCCGCCCACCTCCTCTTGGAGTTGTCTCCTTCAGTATTTTATATTGGTTTTTGCTTTAGTATTAAACTAAGAGAACCATGTTCATGAGGTAGGTGAGAAGGCACTTGCGCATGTGGAGTGGAGCACAGCGTGTGCTTCACAAAGCTCTTTGTTTTTTTTTACTGTGGCATACATGTGGGACCGGGCAACATGGATCGGCATCTACCCATGTGCCTTTGTGTGAGAATATGAAGCCTGCTGTCCTCGGAGAATACCTGCTTACAGGTAAGTATATTCACTTTTTGGAACACTCCCCCTTTCCCAGAATGTTGCTTAGTTCCTAACAAATCTAAATCCTTCATCCTTGCACCATCGTCTCAACCACGAATTGAGACTTCGGAGCTCTGCCTTCCTTTTGAGTCTTGCACTTGGAGTGGGGAGCATTTCTGAAAATGCAGTCCTGGAGGATCTGGACTAGCTTTCTACCCAAGAGCCTAAATTTGGCTTCCAGAACCTCCATCCCACATTTTCTTATGTCATTGGTACCTACATGTACCAAGACAACTAGCTCCTTGCCATCACTATCTAAGATCCTGTCTAGGAGATGCGTGAGGTCCGTCACCTTTGCACCAGACAGGCAAGTGTCCAGCTGTCTACATGCCTAAGGATCGAATCACCAACTTCGACCATTCTAACCCTTCCCGCTTGGGCAGAAGTTCTTGGAGACATATCCTCGGTGCGAGAGGATCGTGCATCCCCTGTTGGGCAGGTCCTGGCTACAGGCTTGTTTCCTACTTCACAAAGAGGATTCTCACATTGGTTACATTATGGTTTCAGATCATGCTCCTACATATGGGCTATCATACCATCTCTTCAGGAGGAGGACAGAGATAAAAGGTGGACATTAAATAACCTTTAGGGGAAGAGGTGGTTTGGGGACTAGATTGAATTTAATTTGATTTCTGGACCTTCAGTTGGTATTTTATGGGATGCATTAAACGTGGTAGTTCTTCATTAGCAAAGCTATTCAAAATAACTATAAAATACTGAGTCTTATTTATCACTTCTTGTCCCGGATTAGCTAGTTGAATTCTTGGCATAAAGCTATGGGGTCTCCTACAAGGTTGAGACCTCAGGTGAGCTAGGTTACATTGAGACGGCCTTCACAGCACTAAATTGGAGTTTATAATTCCTGCTTAAAACAAACTTATTGTCACGTTGGTGGCCGTGACAACCCTCAGACTTACCCTGTTTCTGGGAGTCAGTGTCTGTGCTGGCTTCTGCTTGTCTCTGTGTCTGTGTCTGTCTTAGGTTCTCTCTGGCTCTGTGTGCTGATTGCCCTACTGAACCTCACCTGTGTGGGCTTTGCCTCTTCCAAGATGGCTGCCGCCTCCTCCTCTTTGCCAGTATCCAAGATGGCCCCCGCTGTTTCTTCCTATGGGCTGACTGCTCTGTGTGTCAAGCCTCTGTTTGGTTGCAAGGTGATTGCTGCAGCTGTGGCTCTGGTGTTGAAGGGCTTTATTAATCACTTGGAGACTACAGTCCTGGCCTTTGCATCTCATCTAAAGGTCCTGGTGTATAGAGTGCTCTGTACACGGTTTCAGTGTTTGCTCTGTGTGAGTTTCTATGTTTGTTTAGACTAGCCAGCTTAGGCACCGTCTGGCTTGTAGCCTGTGCATAGCTCTGCTAGTTCTCTGTGTTTGTTTCCAGTGCATGACTAGTTAGCTTAGGCACCGTCTGGCTTGTAGCCTGTGCATAGCTTTGCTAGTGCTCTGTGTTCGTTCCTAGTGTTAGACTAGCCGCCCTTGCTAGCCACTATCCCGAGACTGTGTTCGTTCCTAGTGTTAGACTAGCTGCCCTTGCTAGCCACTTTCCCGAGACTGTGTTTGTTCCTAGTGTTAGACTGGCCGCCCTTGCTAGTCACTATCCCGAGTGTGTTTGTTCCTAGTGTTAGACTGGCCGCCCTTGCTAGTCACTATCCCGAGACTGTGTTTGTTCCTAGTGTTAGACTGGCCGCCCTTGCTAGTCACTATCCCGAGACTGTGTTTGTTCCTAGTGTAGACTAGCCAGCTTAGGCACCGTCTGGCTTGTAGCTGTGCATAGCTCTGCTAGTTCTCTGTGTTGTTCCTAGTGTAGACTAGCCAGCTTAGGCACCGTCTGGCTTGTAGCCTGTGCATAGCTCTGCTAGTTCTCTGTGTTTGTTCCTAGTGATAGACTAGCCAGCTTAGGCACCGTGTGGCTTGTAGCCTGTGTAAAGCTTTGCTAGTGTTCTGTGTTGTTTCCAGTGCATGACTTGTTAGCTTGGGCACCGCTTAGTTGTTAGCTGGTGTATAGCCTTCCAAGTCTCCTGAGTTTGCTCTGTGTATGTTCCTGTGTATGACTGGTTTGCCTGGGTATAGCGTTCCTATTAGCCTGGGCACAGTTTACTAGTCATTGTGTTGATTCCTGCCGACTGCCAGAACCCGGACAGTCCATGCTTGTCTGCCTTGCCTTCGCCTAGGTGCCAGGGGGCACTCCTGGATCTTCATTCCTGCTGTTCCTGTAAGTCCTACCGGCTGCCAGAACCTGAGGGCTCAACCCTCGGGGAAAGGCAGTCAAGTGTAGGTGAAGCCTAGGTCCAGGGTGTTCCCGTTCCGCGGGTTCCGCTCCAGTGTGTTCCAGCCCAGCGGGTTTCACTCCTGTATGTTCCAGTCCAGTGGGGCCACTCCAGTGTGTCCAGTCCAGCGGGCCCCACTCCAGTGCGCACCCGTCCGGTGCGTTCCAGTTCCGAGTGTTCCGATGTAGCACTCCAGTCCGGAGTTCCGGTCCAGTCTTGTTTCCTCTCTACCTGGAAGGTGATTTTGCCTGCCACTGCCGCTCCACGGTAGTGGCCTATGGACTCACAAACCCCGCGCTCCCGGGGAAGAAGCCTGAAGGTATGCCAAGGTCCTCGAGAGCGCGGCAAGCGCGAGGGGCGCGACACTTATTATGAACGTAAGGTAGTGTAACCTGGTCTCACGGCCCACTAGCACAGTTCAGGGGAAAATTTCCTTCAGTCCAACCTGGGCCACAAGCTGAATTCTACCAGTTGTGGCAGGGGGCCACACACATCACACCAGTGGCATAGCCATGGTTGGGCCTGGGTGGACCATGGCCCACCCTAAGTAGACTCGGGCCCACCCAAAATTGTGGCACTCTTGCTATGGCTAGCAGAGATCCTCAAACCCTGACAGCTGAAGATTTCCTCCTCCTCAGGCAGCCGGTGCTCTTCCAAATGGCAGCACTTGCCTCGAGCTGACACCAACATCGGCCCCTCTGTACATGCTTAGTTTTCATGCAAGCACAGCCTGCTGGCCATGGCATCAGCTCGAGGAAAGTGCTGTTGGCTGCTGTTTGGAAGGGCTATGACTGCCTGAGCAGGAGGAAATTCAGGTGGCGGGGTTTGTAGATCCTCTGCTGCTCAGGTATTTAATGTTTTGGGCTTGCAGGTGGAGGGAGGGAGGGATGAAGAACAAAGCAGAGCAGAAGGGGGCTAAGGATGGCAGGGGCATGAATTCCATGTCCACCCACCTTGGACGTAGGCCCACCCAAAATTGTCTGTATGGCTACGCCTCTGCATCACACTCACATTTTCAGTTTGCCTGCAGTTGAGCTTGGGGAAGTGGGTCAGAAGTCCAGAATAGAGATGGGGTATTGGGGGCTTGTGACAGCCTTTGTTGTTGTTGCCTTATTCAGTCCGGAGAGCAAGCATCCCCTCTCTCTCAACCAAGAAACACACAGCACCCAGATGGTTTCAAAATGCAACTCAACTTTTACTTTAACTCCTGCAATGGGCAGTCAACAATACAATCCTTCAGAAGCCAGACAGTTTGTGATGACTTCAACTCCAAAGCATTTTTCAATTATTCAGGTATTCTTGCAGGAGGAATCCCCTGTACCTTTCTCCCTTTGTGATATAAAGTGTTTCCAATCTCTTATTTACCTATGTACATCTCCTACTTCTATATACCCATCCTGTTGGGCCAGTGATAATCCAAGGCTGATCCAGTAACTCCTGCTATCAATTCTGTGCCTTCAGGCACAGACCCTTTAGGCTGCCCTCCTTCCAGTGGTACACCCTGGCCATGAACAGGCTTTCCCTGCTCTAAGTCCTGCTTCCAGGCTGGATTCTCCTTATCCACCTGAAGCTCCAAATGCCTTTCCATTTGCCACTTATAGGGGCAGCAACTACTCATTTTTTTTTTTCCAGCCTGACTTTATAGTGCTCTCAAGGGTCCCTGTGGGGGGCTTGGGGGTATGGGCATCCAAAGACCATGTTCTCCCCTCAGTGATCTTCATTTTTTATCAACTCTTACTCAAACCCAAAGAACATATTTTCTCTGCAACTTAGTTCAATATCACTCCCCTTGGGCTGGGCTTTCTCCCACCCAGTGACCTCCCAGCTCTTCCCCCAGTGACTCCAAAGAGCTGACACCAAACACTATTAATCCCCATATAATGGGGAATTGTAGTGGAAATAATTTTGGCCCATAAATTGTGACAATTGCAAACCAACAAGGGTATCTTGTGGATAAGAATTCAGGATGGGACTTTATTGACCAGATCTAATTCGATCAGAGAGATGTTTAAAGCCCAAGGGTTTTATATTGATGCTTATCTTGCACAGCTTAACCTACCTGGGCTCACCACTGAGCTGCAAAAAAGTTTGGAAGGGGAAATTGCAACTAAAGAAGATTTAAAGGCCATCACAAACTTTCCCACTGGGAAGGTCGCTGGTTTAGATGGCCTTACAAGCAAATTCTGTAAGGCCTTTGCTTGTGAGTTGGCTCCTTTGCTGACAGAGGTGCTCAATTCAGTTATAGGTGGGGAGCCCTTGCCACCCTTAACCCATTAGTGCCCAATGTTCCCATATTTGGGAACATTGGGCACTAATGGATTAATGCAGGAGGGCTGGAACATGGTTATTACTTAACTGGATTGTTACTGTCCTATTTTGTTACTTAACACTGATGTTAACACTTTAGTAAAGGTATTGACTAACCACCTCTCTGTTGTCCTGCCTTCTCACTCAGATAAGGTGGAATTTTTTCCTAAATAACAATCTATGGATAATGTTCACAGAATGGTGGACCTGGTATATTAAGCTCAAAGGGACAGTTTGTCTTTATGCCTTCTCGGCATCAATGCTTAGAAGGCATTTGACCAGGTTCATTGGGTTTTTATGCTGGAAGTCATTTAAAAAATGGGATGGATAATACATATGTTCATGATTGGGTGTAGTTGCTTTACACTTCTCCCAGAGCCTATTCATGCAGTTCAGTGAAACATCTTAATAGCATAACATTGCCGTAGGTGGGCTCAGGTGGACAGGGGCCCATCCATTTTTGTATCTGGTCCACCCTTACTGTAGCTGGCAGGAATCCCCCAAGCTCCCTTCGAATTGAAGACCTTCTCTGGTCCTCAAGACACTCAGTATGCCATGCTGCCTAGCTTGGCAGTTGAATTTCTAAGCCCAATCTAGTACCTAGCACATGCTCACTTCCTGCATATGTGCGAGTAGTAGGCATACACTAGGTGCTGGCTCAGGCTCAAGAACACCCACTGCCGAGCTTGGCAGCAGTGTGTTCTCGGCACCTTCAAGGAACTGGATGTGGTTTTCGGGGGGCAGAGAAGATATTTTGTGCCCACCCATTCTGCCCCTATGCCCATTCAAAATTTGCTGTCTGGTTACACTAATGCTTAATGGGTAGCTGAGGAGACAAGCTGAGATTTTTAGGTGCTTGATGGTTAGTACAAAGTCATTGTGATAAGTAAGTGGGTGGCTAAACTCTAAGTGAATTACATGTACAGGGAGCACCACAGCTTATACCGGTGATGTCACTGGCAGAATTCAGTTTTATCTATTTTCACCTGTTGGTAAGAAGGGCTAACACCCTATTGTGCAGAACAGTGTTGCTAAATAAAGAAAAGAAAATTATCCAGTAAGTCATAATTTCTTCTTTGCCAATGAGCTAGTTTCTCAGACTTAGACTGTTTATATTTCATGTGAATCTCTCCTGCTGTTCAGAAGAACATTAATCAAAGTTAATCAGATTTTACTTTTTCTGGGTCTTGTGTTATTTTTATACTTGCTGAATGCAGTATATTAAATAACATTTCCATATGATGAAGGGAAAAGGCTGTATTTATTCCAAAGTAAGAAAATTCAGGATGTGCATTTTGTCTTTAGTAGTACAGATGAGAGGAAATTCTGGTGGTGTATATACATGA
The DNA here is from genome assembly GCF_901765095.1 of Microcaecilia unicolor. Lineage (NCBI taxonomy): Eukaryota > Metazoa > Chordata > Amphibia > Gymnophiona > Siphonopidae > Microcaecilia > Microcaecilia unicolor. Next base: position 393,875,901 of record NC_044032.1, read on the forward strand.
GAAAGCATTGCCTGACCTGTACAATTGATGATCTGGTTTGAAATTTTTTAAATAAAAACAGACATGATCAGTTGGAAACTGTAAGAGCATACCATATGTTTATGCTAGCAGATGTACTAAAAATGTAATTTTGTTGTCTGTTTATTGATTACTTTTTCTTTTTCTTTTTCCTATTTCGGATCAGCTGTCTCCTAAAAAGACATGGGAAGGCTTAATCGGAGGATTCTTTTCCACTGTTGTGTTTGGATTCATTGTAAGTTGGTATTTGGAATTTTTATTTCTTTTTATGAAGATCTTCAGGGTTTCCTTACACCTTTCTAGTTCTACACCTTACATCTTTGTATTTCTACACTCTTTGGAATATATTCATTTACCTATTATAGTAAATATGTAGCAAACCAAAACCTTCATTTACTAACTTGTGCTAACACACATTTCTCCAAGGAAAAGCAGGGCGTTGTATTCTCACATCTGGGTGACATCATCCGATGGAGCCCGGTGTGGATGCTGACTAGCGAGTTCAAAAAGTTTCTAGCAGCATCCCACTGTGCATGTGCTGGTGCCTTCCTGTCCAGTGTGCGAGTGCAGGTCCCTCAGTCTTTTTTTTTTTTTTTTTCCCGTGGAGTAGGAAAGATGCATCTTTGTGTTCTCATAGTGCAGTTCATACTTTTTTCTTGTTCCTTCCTGTGCGGGTTTTCAACTTCCTTCAGATAACTTTTCCTCTAAATGTACCCTTTCTTCAATTTCCTTTTTAATTTCTTTAGTTTTTTTGGCCTTGAAGTTTCCTTTATTTTTCTTTTATTGCTAGGCCCTTTTAACCCTGAGCCCCAACCTCAATTTGAACACTGCCCCTTTTTCTGATTCAAAATTGAGGAGTTTAATGTGGGTGCAATTCTTTTCCCAATGTCCCAAAAGACCCCCAGTGGCTTCAAAAGGTGCCGCAATGTATTTGAGTCATTTCCCTGACGGACCTGTAGAACTGGTGCATCGGGTGCCTTGGACCTGACCATGAGCCTAACTATTGTTCTATCTGTTTGCAAATGCAGCTGAGGTCACAGAGGGCACTGCAGGTTCAACAGGAGAAGCTTTTTTTTTAATCTTCGAAGACTGATGCGTACGGTGCCAATGTTGATGTATCAGTCTCGATAGTTGCCGAGACTTCAGCATCCACTGGGAGTTCACCGGCATTGAGGAGGCCTCCACCTCCCTTGACATCGGGCGCTGAAAGTATGTTTATTTAAAATTTGATATGCCGTCTTTACACAATAATAGATCAAAGCGGTTAACAATAAAGTATCAACATAAAATCAAGAAAAGAATGCTATTTTCAGTAGGAAAGAGGACAATCATTCAAACACAAATTAATAAGGACAACAACGCAAAAAAAAAAAAAAGATGAAAATCGCCAGCCAGGGTGTGTGCAATCCAAATCAGGTAAGTACAGTTAACAGGAACTAGTCTGAAAAGCCAACTGAAAAAAAAAAAGGAGTTGGTAGATGTTTTCTGAACTTTGGAAGGGAAAGCTCAAATCTAATATCTGCAGATAAATTATTCCATAAGAATGGTGCTAAAAAATAAAATGCAGAATGCCGAGTTGACTCATATCGAGCTTGTTTAGAGGAATGGAGTATCAAATCATTGGTGTTGAGTGAGCGGAGAGAACAAGATGGACTGAAAGGAATAATCAAATGTGAAATGTATGAAGGACTACCAGAATGCAGTGCCTTACAAGTAGGAAGCAGAATTTTAAACCAGACACGAAACAAAACAGGTAACCGGTGGAGTTCAAGAAATGGAGGAGTGACAGGATCAAAATGCCTTGCTTTAAACAACATACGAATTGCAGAGTTTTGAAGGGTCTGAATTTGGCGTAATTGTGAAAAACCCATGTAGACAGTATTACAATAATCTAGATGGGAAATAACAAAAGCGTGAAGTAATATGTGTAACGACTTCAAATCTAAGTAGCTTCGTAGGGAACACAGACGACATAACCAGAAAAATAACAGATTTCATGACATTAGAAATTTGCTTATCAAATGAGAGTTTAGAGTCAATCTGAATCCCTAAATAACGAAGGGAATCAACAGAAACAATATAATGTCCAAAAAATTCCAATTGAGTCGATGGTATGCTAACTGAACCAGTAATCCAACAAGCACCCCAGCAACTCAGTTTTTCCTTCACATAGGAAGTCAAAACTAACAGAAGTGTTTAAATACTGTGGGCAAATCAATTCTTGTATACTGCTAATATCCCCTTTCCAGGGTTCAGTGCAGTTTACATTCTAGGTGAGACAAAACCCGATAATGTTAATGTGAGGTATGAGAACAATTAGAGACCACTGGTGTTATACATCATGAGACCAAAAACATTACAGGAAAGGATAATGGATGATACTAGGAGGTAGAATCAATGGATTATTATGAAGCAGTCTTTGGGAAGAGAGGTTTTTAGCCTCTTCCTGAAGCTAAGGTAGCTGTTTTCTGTTCTGATGGCAGTAGGTAGAGAGTTCCATATTTTAACTCCAAGTACAGGGAATGGAGAGCTGAAAATCTTCTGATTTCAAATTGTCTTTTGAAATGGTGACACTAGCATCAGTTGTCCTAACAGTCTGTTAGACTGGACCAAATGTAGCAAAGAGGTCTTAGCAGTTCAGAGGGGAAACCCTGTAAGGTTTGAGAAACTAAACAAGCAGCTTTGAACCTGAGTCTTTCTGCTATGGGAAGCCAATTCAGTTTGTTAAGATGAATTAAAACACTAGTATATCTATTCAATCTGTATATTAGTCTAACAGCTGTATTCTGTATGATTTGCAGTTTTTTCTGATATTGACACTTAATATCAAGAAATAGAATGTTACAGTAATCCAACTGAGGTAGGACTAACATTTGGACTAGTACTGCAAAGGCTTTTTGGTCGAAGAATGATCTGACTAGATGTATCTGTCTCATTTTGAACAGTATTTTCTTCTACTACTGGTTAATATGGGAAGAGAAGGTGAGTGAAGAATCAAGGAAGACCCCTAGTACTCTTTCAGACTTGACTATAAAGCTTTGACTGTTGGACAAAGATATTCATGATGGGACCTCAGCTCCCTGATTTCGGAACCACAGGACCTTGTTTTTTTGCACATTTCAATTTCAGTTTATTGGTCAGAGCCCAGGTGCTAACAGCAGTCATGCCATTCGCTACAGACTGAATTGTATCTTTGGTGCTGTCACCGGTAAGAAAAGCAGGATGTCATACGCATAAGGTAATAGTAGTTCATTAAGATCAAGGTGTATTGAGGCAAGGGATTACATAAAGAGACTGAACAGGATAGGTGAGAGGGGAGATCCCTTAGGAGACCAGTAGTTGAAAAGTTGGTTGTTTTGCTTGACAGAATTGCTGTTGATTTGAGCCATTTCAACACAGTCCCTATTATTCTTATCTGGTCTAGGCATTTGAGTAGCAATGTGTGGTCAAATGCATCGAACGCCACCGATGTATCAAATCGGAGAAGATTTACTTGGTCACCTTTGTATAAGTGTTTTTTGACGTATGTCGTTAGAACTAGCATCAATGTTTCCGTACTATGTGACAATCTGAAATCAAATTGTGACCAGTGTATTATAGAAAACTAGTAAAAAAAGGCCCATTTGTGGCACAAATGAAACGGGCGCTAGCAAGGTTTTCCTCGGAGTGTGTATGTTTAAGAGAGTGACTGTGTGAGAGAGAGAGAGAGTGAATGTGCGAGTGTGTGTGTGTGACACAGAGAGAGAGAGAGTGTCTGTGAGAGAGAGTGTGTGTGTGTGAGAATGAGAGTGTGTGCAAGTGCGTATGTGAGACACAGTGAGTGTGAGAGAGAGAGAGTGTGTTTCACACATACAGTGTGTGCGAGAGAGAGAGAGTGTGTGTGAGACAGACTCTCTGAGACTGAGTTTATGAGACCAAGAGAGTGTGTGAGTGACTGTGTGACACACAGAGTGAATGTGATACAGTGTGAGTCAGTGTGTGAGAGAGAGAAAGACACTGACTGTGAGAGAGAGTGTGTGAGAGTTTGTGTGTGTGACAGAGATACCTCCCCCCCTCTCTGGTGTCAGTCCCCCATCCCTCTCTCCCTATCGCCCTCTCTTCCTCTCTCTCCCTCTCTCTCTCTCTCTCTCTCCCTCTCTCTGGTGTCAGGACCCCCTCCCCCCGAGGGGGGGGGTACTGTTGAACTGGGAGGAGACTGAGGCTGAAATCTTACCTGATTTGCGGTTGATTCTTTGTGGCCCACGCGGTGCTGTGTTTGGAGAGATGCGGGCATATCTGGAAGGGGGAAGGGAACTGTGTGAAGCTAATTTGGTGTGAGGGTGTATTTGGCTCCCTGCGCGTGCGTTGTTGTGGTGTCTCGCGTGGCGAGAGAATGAGCACTGGACCCATGGAGAGTGGCGCTGGTGGCAGGAAGAGTCTACCTCAGTGCTGCGTCGATCAGCTGATCAGCGCCGTGGAGAGCAAGTTGCGAGGGTGTACTTGGCTCTGCGCGCGTGCGTTGTTGTGGTGTCTCGCATGGGCGTGGCGAGAGAATGAGCGCTGGACCCGTGGAGAGTGGCTCTGGTGGCGGGAAGAGTCTGCTTCAGTGCCGTGTCGATCAGCTGATCAGTGCCATGGAGAGCAAGTTGCAGGTGGGCAGCGAAAAAGGAGACCCCACGGAGAGGCAGCTGAGTGTTACTGTGCAGGATGCTGAGCTCTGGCTGTGCTTCAAGGAACTGACCAATCCTATTTAATAGAATGCACCTCCAACATTCTGAAGCCGAGAAACCTCATGTGGTTGGTCACTTCTGCTTGTGACGAACCCGGAAGTACGTGACATCAATTCAGGAGATGGATACAGAGAGCAGGAATGCCTCAGCCGTGCAGTCAGCTTCAGAATGTTGGAGGTGCGTTTTATTATATAGGATTTTTCCAGATATAAAGAGTTGTTTACTGGTGTAGGTTTCTAATACTTTAGTAAAAACGGGTATGCTTGCTACTGGATGGTAGTTTGCAGGCAATGTTATATCTAGCCCAGATTCCTTCAACAACAGAGTGAAAACAATTTTGCCCATATCAAGAGGAAGAGAGCCAGTTTTTAACAGCTCATTGAGATCATCGAGTAACCAGTTTACTACTTCCATAGGAATGGATTTGAATAGGAATTTTGGGCATTGATCCAGGGAGCAGTTGGCTCTGGAGCTTTTCAACAGCAGCAATCTTACATCCTCAACTGTTAGTGGTTGAATAGATTCCTAGTTTTGGTCAGTTTTAAGTCATTGGATTGTAGGATCTCCGGTGACTGAGGCTAAACTATAGACTGGACTGTTTTCCTCTGTTGGGAGTAGCTTTAGATAATTCAGACTTAATTTGGAGAATCTTATTGGAGAAATGATCAGCTAGGTCTTGGGTAATGGGACATGTTTTCTGTGAATGTTCATCATCATCATTAGTGGAAGCTAGTTTTTTAACTAAGGAGAAACGTTTTTTTTCTTGTCAAGATCATCTCGGTATTCCCTTTTTAGGATGGATAGTTTCTTTGTAAACAAGGGTGAATTTCTGGACAACTTGACTTTTTTAGTGGTAAACTGAGCAATTTTGTTTAATACAGCTTTCACCTTGGTATCCCAGAGGGATTTGATCGAACCATGTATAGGAGATGAGGTAGTGAAGGAATCTGTTACCTCAGACCAGAAAGTGACCTCTTTGATTTTACCTCTGGTGGAGATGAGTTTGGTGGACTTGTGCCTGGTTAAGATTGACATACAGATATCAGTGGTGAAATCCAGTTGGAAGTGGTCAGACCATGTTACTGGTTTCCATTTGGATGAACTAATCAAGCAATTAGGATAGGAAGTCATGAAGTCTAATGTATGGCTGAGTTGCACCCTCGGAGAATGTCGTTAGTTTGCAGTCCTTCAGGAATGATTTGAAGTTGTGGACATTCGTGGCCCCATCATTTTCCAAGTGTAGGTTTAAGTCTCCCAGGAAGATAATCCTAGAAAATTGGGACATGGCAGAAGAAGTAATCTCTACAAGTCGAGGTTCTGCCTTGGAACAAGGTCCCAGAAAATGGTAAATGAGAAGTAAGGCAATTTGATTTGATTTGCCTCTTTTGAATTATAGCAAAATTTGCACAGCATATATTCCAGTTCGGGGAAAACCCCGGAACTAACTAAAGACACATGGAAAAAAATCTGTTAAATATAAGAGCAAGTCTGCCACCTTTTTAACCCTGCCTTGAAGAGTAAAGAATACCATAACCGGGTGGATAAACGTGAGGCAATATTGGACTATCAGCTTCTGTGGGCCATGTTTCTGAGATAAACAGCCCAGATCTGAAGATTCTAGCAGATCCCCGAGTAAGAGAGCGTTATTCCCCCACAGACCTGACTTGTATTCCAAAGGAAAGATTTGTTTGGGTAATTTCAAAAGGTAACAAGTTTTTTTAGGCCATTGAATGTAAGCCATTTGGTTTTGGTCTGAAACCATAGTGTTATGATGTTATATACTGGCATTGTCTAGCAGGTATCTGACATTTAAATCCAAATTGCGAAAAGTGTAAAAATGAAAATATATCCATATAATCCCTAAATAATTGACTCACATAGGCTTCAATCAACTTTGTGAACACAGGTATGTTTGCAACAGGATGATAATTTGCAAAGAGAGAGAGTTCCAAATTATTACTTTTAGGTATAGGAGTCAAAACTATTTTACTCTTATCAGAAGATAAAGACCCTGTAGCCAGTAGAAGATTCAGTTCTGTTAACCAGTGAAGGACTGTATGAGGAATAAATGAAAACAAATAAATTGGACAGAAGTCCAAAATGCACTAAGTGTAGGAACATTTTTTCAGTAATGAAGCAGTAATAGGGTAGTCAGAGGCGGAGAAAAATACCATATTTGATCCGTACGTATCCCTTCTACCAGCAGAAAAGAAGAATCGGATAGCAAATTTGAATTCTTCCCTAAAAGCATAAAGATTATGTGAACCTGAATTACTTTATTGGTAAAAAAAAAAAGCTAAATTTTGGGCACTAGGTAATTGAAGGTGGCCATCATAATAGGTATTTGTCGTTCCAGATAAAGTTTTCACCTAGAGGATATCATTCAAATTCCTCCAGAGTTAAGGCATGCCCTTCTCTGATGGACAATTCAGACAAATTTGACAGTGGGACTGCCATTCCAAATTCCACTTCCTCAGAAGGTGCTGACAACGAATGTATCCAACCTAGGATGGGAAGCTCATGTAGATGGGCTTCAAACACAAGAGACATGATCTGCTGAGGAAGCAGACCTTCATTTCAATCTCCTCAAGCTGTAATCCATTTGGAATGCCCTAAAGGCTTTCAGAGATTGGCTGCAAAACCAAATTATTCTCATCCAAATGGACAACCAGGTTGCAGTATTTTATGAAAACAAGCATGAGGGTACGGGATCCTACCCCTTGTGTCTGGAAGCAGTGGGGATGTGACAGTGGGTTCTCCACAAGCTGGACTTCCAAGCCACATACCTCCCAGGAAAGGACAATTGTCTGGAGGACAGACTGAGTAGGGTTTTGCAATCGCACGAGTGGTCTCTCAATATGAGCGTATCCTGCAAGGTCTTCCGAGAGTGGATCTTTTTTGCCGCTCACCTCAAGAACAAGGCCCCCCAGTTCTGCCACATGCTCAGGTTGCATGGTAGACTAGTGTTGGATGCCTTTCTCCTGCATTGGGGGGAGTGTCTTCTGTATGTGAATCCTCCAATACTTTTCATAGAGTAGGAAGGGAAGGCTCCACCAAGAAACCGGGGAAGATGTATATTGTAAATCAAACCTTTATTCCAAGTTACACATTGAAAAACTCAACTCGACACAGCTGTGTTTCGGCGCTAAAAAGTGCCTTCCTCAGAAGTCCTATAGTGTACAGCTGATTTTGTATATTTAATTATCTGTGATATATTGATGTTATGTAATACCGGATATAGGTATTTTATCGATGTCTCTGCCGAAAGAAACCTCCGTGATGTGTTGATTGCTCCAGTCTTTTTCCCATGCCATCATTTTTCTTTCCTCCATGTATATTTGTCTCTCCATGGTTTCTCGCTACAGCTTCTCTATCTCACTTTCATCCAGTCTTTCTCCTCCTTTCACTCTTTTCTCACTATGACCCCCTTTCCATCACTCACTCTTTTTTCCTAGTCTCACACAGCTACTCTCCATCTCTTTCAGCTCCTCTTCTGTCCCTTTGCCTGCTCTTCTTCCTCTCCCACAGATTAATGTCTGCTCCTGCCATCAACATTCCCCCACACAGCAACTGACTCTCATATCCTGTGTCTACTCCTGACCAACAGCTCCATTATCACTCCCTGTCCCCATCACCCAGCCTCTCTTTCCTTTACAGCTCCTTTCTGCCTCTTCCGGTATTTCAGGGCAGCATTTTCTCTCATAATCCCTTTCCATTTCCTTCACCTGGCGTCTCCCTCCCTTTTCAATCTCATATATGACCCTTTGTTTTAGACACAGTTATTCTAAAACCTGTCCTGAGGGACCATGAGCCAGTTGGGTTTTCAGGATATCCCTAATGAATATGAAGAATCATTGTACAATTCACCATTCATTTCTGCATGGTGAATTGTACAATGATTGTTTGTAATATACATATATTAGTCCATCGTTGTTATTAAAAGAAGGAACATGAGGTCAGAGAGAAAATCAAGAACAAGTAGACACAAGAGGGCTGAAGTTAAACTACAGATAAAATGTTTGGAAAATTGTTTTTAGTAAAGATTTCTGTCTCAGCTGGGCTGGATCAAGGGTAGGCAATAGCCATGTTTTGCCCTTCTCCAGCCCTGTAGTCACCAGACTTAATATGCTACTTTACTGCAAGGACAAATATCTTTAAAATTGCTTCTCTTTGGCAACTGTTTAAAGGCAGAGACCTCGGAGTCTGAATTTGAAAGGGGAATAGATAGTATTCCCTTTTTTCACAAAAATGAAAGTCATTCCCTTGTTACATCTTATGGAAGACAGTGGTGTTGGACTAAGTGGGCTCATTATGCTGTACTGTCCCAAAGAAATAGCATGCAGCAGCAGGAAGAAGTTACAGGAGAGATGGGTGAAGTTTGGTAAGGGGTTCTTGATTTGATTTTCCTCTTAGGTCAGCTACTAAGCCTGGCTTTCCATTCTCACTCCCAGCACAGCTCTTCTACAGATTAGCTTTTGGGGTATGTGACCTATGTGGCTATACAGGGCATCATAAATGAGGGGGTATTGTTATAAACAGCCCCCAGATAACCTGAGAACTTATACCAAAAAAAGGGACTTAGAAAATCAGATTGGTGAAGCAAGTCTTAATTAGTTTATTATTTCTAAAAATACACTCTTGCAAGAATGGGTGTCTCTGAAAGCAAGCAGGCACACACACACAGTCATTAAGGGTTGCAAGTTATATAGTCTTTCTTCTTTGCCCCTGTTTCTCATTGGATATTGATCACATTTACCCCCCCCCCCCCCCCACCACTGCATCAGTTCTAATTATCATATGACAGCCCTCTTTGAAAACTTTCCATGACTAAGCCTGAGCCTCTGTCCTTTGTTAGTTCTGCTCATTTTCTTATCTCCAGACTTCCTGTGAGACCTCTGCTTTAGCAGTCTCGCACATGGAATGTTTCACCTCCCCCCCCCCCCTTCTCCCCCTCTCCACTGTTTCCTTTGTTTATCTTTCAGGTGTTCGATCCTGGCTACATTTTGTTCTTAGCTTTAAGGCCTGCCTGTCCTTGAAACTTGCATGCTAGCAGTTTGGGCTTCTTACAACCCCCCCCCCCCCCCCTTCTTTTCATCTCACAGAGAAACATAGTTCCCTTTTGTTAAAGCTATAATGTGATGATCTCTGTTAGAAAGGGCCTACACAGATATAGTTAGGGCCTAAACCATATATTCTATCTTTGCAGTTATGTTACATGAAAAAGCAATATATTTACACAATCCTCACAACTCCCTACTCTTTTTCTTTGATCCTGTCATTGCCTTTTTCATCTATAATCTCCCACAAGTCTATATAAATTCTATCATCAAAAGAGGTACTTATGGTACTTCTCTTTTGTCTATTATGTAACTTGGGCCCTTCTTCAAATGCCAGGGTGTATGGTTTAACCAGTTGTACTAATGCACATGTGCCTGTCCAGTCTGCAGGTAGGGGTTGGCCTGAGAATTCTTTCCCCACAATACCACCACACATCTGCTCTGCTCTGGCTGTTTGCAGGTTTGAATAGTTTCCACTGGCCTGCTTCCCAGTCACATTCATTACCTGCGTGCATGTGCGTAAAACTCCTACCTGCCTGGTTGCCCCTTCCCCCCCCCCCCCCATCTTGAGAGGCAGGCTGAATGGTTCCCATGGCCTGGTGAGAAGACTGGTGGTACGGGCATATCTTTAAGGCTTAGTTCAAGGAACAGCCGTGCCAGAGATTTACAGGACATTAATAATACAAACCAGGGTATAATTTAATGGAAACAATACTAGTGAGAGGATTGACCCAAGAGTATTACATTGCATTAAGTTGGGCTATGCAAGTTTAATGATTTATCATTTCAAAAGACTAATTGTGCTGGTTGGTTTCTGTTTGGAAAAGGGAGTCTGTAGGTCTGGGCCAGACACCCTTGGGGACCTATCTGTTAACTCACTGTCACCATCTCTTGAGATAGCATCATCTTATAACACCGAGCAATAAAATTTGTAATTGTAGTTCTTTAAATGCTAAAAGCTAAAGAACATTGACATAGTTTGTTTACACTGAGCGAGTTCACAAGAAAGCTAAGTGTAATCAGGACACTGCAAGGCAAGTAGCAAAGCCCACTTAAAAGCAATTAGAGGCCCTCATTTTCTGCAGACCACTGTATTGTGAGACAAATGTGGAATTAAGAAATTATTTGTTCTTTATGATGAATGTCTTGTCTTACCAACACAAACTGCAAGACTGCATTTTATGTATGAGGAAAGCTCAGCAGACATTTTGCCTTTGAAAGTACTTGGCATGAAAAGGCAGATTAGATGCAAATAATGTAATCTGAAATATCTTAAAAAATTGTCTGCCAAAACATTTTCAAGTGGTCCTTAGAAGAAGAGTGCAAATGCTAAATAGACGCTGAAGTCTTCTGTCTTCTTCACCTCTTCCATAACGACTATCATCAACACTAATCTGTTCCTTTCAGCTTTCTTCCATTTTTTTGTTACCTAGCCATTCAGATTTCATTCATATTATCCAGTCTGCCATCTCCCTCTTTTTACTGCATCTACCTACAGCTTTTCATCTCTTTTCCTCACTCTGGCCCTCACATTCTCCTTTCTCTTATTCCCCAGTCTTTCACTAGCCTTTTCCTCTCTCACACTGCCATTCAGCATTTCCTCTCTCTCTCTACTGGTCTGTGCCAGAGCCGGTGGTGGGAGGCGGGACTGGTGGTTGGGAGGTGGGGATGGTGCTGGGCAGACTTATACGGTCTGTGCCCTGAAAAGGACAGGTACAAATCAAGGTAAGGTATACACAAAAAGTAGCACATATGAGTTTATCTTGTTGGGCAGACTGGATGGACCGTGCAGGTCTTTTTCTGCCGTCATCTACTATGTTACTATGTAAGGAACAGCCGTGCCAGTGATTTACAGGACAATAATAATACAAACCAGGGTATAATATAATGGAAACAATACTAGTGAGAGGATTGACCCAAGAGTATGCGAAAATATGGTGCTATATATAAATATAGATGTGTATAAGGGAGTTCAAAGTATAAACTCACCCAAGCGAGGCTACACCAGGTGTTTTACGTCTCTATGGGTGGACAGGCTTCTCAATCATAGACCTTCACCTTTATTCTTTTTGTAAATTTTATACTTGCAAATGCACACCCGTGCTCTAATTTAAAACATTTCATAAATAGACACCTTGTTCAAAACAAACAACTAATGGATCAATGCTATCACTTGCTTCCAACAACCTCATATGCACAATACATTTTTTAGTAGTGGTTTATGGACTTGTCCTTTAGGAAACCGTCTAACCCCTTTGTAAACTCTGCTAAGCTAACTGCCTTCACCACGTTCTCTGGCAACGAATTCCAGAGTTTAATTATGCGTTGGGTGAAGAAATATTTTCTCCAATTTGTTTTAAATTTACTACACTGTAGTTTCATCGCATGCCCCCTAGGCCTAGTATTTTTGGAAAGCGTGAACAGACGCTTCACATCCACCTGTTCCACTCCACTCATTATTTTTTATACCTCTATCATGTCTCCCCTCAGCTGTCTCTTCTCCAAGCTGAATACCCTAGCCTCCTTAGTCTTTCTTCATAGGGAAGTCGTCCCATCCCCGCTATCATTTTAGTCGCCCTTCGCTGCACCTTTTCCAATTCTACCATATCTTTCTTGAGATGCAGCGACCAGAATTAAACACAGTACTCAAGGTGCGGTCGCACCATGGAGCGATACAACGGCATTATAACATCCTCACACCTGTTTTCCATACCTTTTCTAATAATACCCAACATTCTATTCGCTTTCCTAGCCGCAGCAGCACACTGAGCAGAAGGTTTCAGTGTGTTATCGACGACGACACCCAGATCCCTTTCTTGGTCCGTAACTCCTAACGTGGAACCTTGCATGAAGTAGCTATAATTCGGGTTCTTTTTTCCCACATGCATCACCTTGCACTTGCTCACATTAAACGTCATCTGCTATTTAGCCGCCCAGTCTCCCAGTCTCGTAAGGTCCTTCTGTAATTTTTCACAATCCTGTCGTGAGTTAACGACTTTGAATAACTTTGTGTCATCAGCAAGTTTAATTACCTCGCTAGTTACTCCCATCTCTAAATCATTTATAAATAATTAAAAAGCAGCGGGTCCCAGCTCAGACCCTTGAGGAACCCTACTAACTACCCTTCTCCATTGTGAATATTGCCCATTTAACCCCACTCTCTGTTCCTATTCTTCAACCAATTTTTAATCCACAGTAGGACATTTCCTCCTATCCCATGACCTCCAATTTCCTCTGTAGCCTTTCATGAGGTACCTTGTCAAACGCCTTTTGAAAATCCAGATACACGATATCAACCGGCTCCCCTTTGTCCACATGTTTGTTTACTCCTTTAAAGAATTGAAGTAAATTGGTCAGGCAAGATTTCCCCACACAAAAGCCGTGCTGACTTGGTCTCAGTAATCCATGTCCTTGGATGTGCTCTGTAATTTTGTTTTTGATAATGCCTCTACCATTTTCCCCGGCACCAACGTTAGACTCACCGGTCTATAATTTCCCGGATCTCCCCTGGAACCTTTTTAAAAAATCGGCGTTACATTGGCCACCCTCGATTTTAAGGATAAATTACATATCACTAACAGTAGCTCCGCAAGCTCATTTTTCAGTTCCATCAGCACTCTAGGATGAATACCATCCGGTCCAGGAGATTTGCTACTCTTCAGTTTGCCGAACTGCCCCATTATGTCCTCCAGGTTTACCGTGAAGTCAATATGTTTCTCTGACTCGTCCGCTTGAAATACCATTTCCAACACAGGTATCCCACCCAAATCTTCCTCGGTGAAGACCGAAGCAAAGAATTCATTCAATCTCTCTGCTACGTCTTTATGTTCCTTGATCGCCCCTTTTTACCCCTTGGTCATCCAGCGGCCCAACCAATTCTTATGCCGGCTTCCTGCTTTTAATATACCGAAAATTTTTTTTGCTATTTTTTTTTGCCTCTAATGCTATCTTTTTTTTCGTAATCCCTCTTGGCCTTCTTTATCTGCGCCTTGCATTTGCTTTGACACTCCTTATGCTGCTTCTTGTTATTTTCAGACGGTTCCTTCTTCCATTTTCTGAAGGCATTTCTTTGAGCCCTAATAACTTCCTTCACCTCTCTTTTCAACCACGCCGGCTGTCTTTTGGACTTCCGTCTTTTCTAATTCGCGGAATATGTTTGGCCTGGGCCTCCAGGATGGTATTTTTGAACAGCGCCCATGCCTGTTGTACAGTTTTTACCCTCTCAGTTGCCCCCCTAAGTTTTTTTTTAACCGTTCTTCTCATTTTATCATAGTCTCCTTTTTTAAAGTTAAACGCTAACGTATTTGACTGCCTGTGTATAGTTACTTCAAGGTTGATATCAAAACTGATCATATTATGATCACTGTTATCAAGCGGCCCCAGTACCATAACGTCCCTCACCAGATCATGCACTCCACTAAGGACCAAGTCTAGAATTTTTCCTTCTCTCGTCGGCTCCTGCACCAGCTGCTCCATAAAGCTGACCTTGATTTCATCAAGGAATTGTACCTCTCTAGCGTGTCCCCCAGGGATAACGCTTCTAAACACCTTTTTATTTATTTTCTGACATATCACACATCTTTCACAAATATGTTTAGTCACAGTATACATTCCCAAGCCTCTGTATCTTCTTAGTACTGCATCACACAGGGCCTGAGAACCCCAATGACTCCCCTGATGCAGTATAGCCATTGCCTCTCTTTGTTTAACATTTGCCTGCCATCAGGCAAAAGCCATTTCCTCCTTCTGTCTGTACAGCCACTAGCTGGATGAGCTTATCTTTCTCTTTCCTAGTGAAACAGGGTAACTGTTGTGCTTCTGGGATCATAGGGATCAGGACACGTATTTTTGTGGACTTTACCTGGAGAGCAGCCTCCTTAGCCACTTCATCGCCCTAACCTGTTTCCCTTAGCTTCTGGGGTGGATAATTTCTTATGCCCCAGGACATGCACCACTGCCATTCCCTTGGCAGCAGCAGATTCTTGTGCACCCGTGTCACTAATTCTCATGTACCAATGTTTCCCTCTACTTTCTGTATTTTCCCAAAAGTATGTACCACCCCAAAGGCATATTGGGAATCAGTATAGATGGTTCCATCCTGTTCCTTCAGGATCAATAAAGCCTGACTCAAAGCATACAGCTCACAGGTCTGAGCTGACCATGTATTGGGCAGTTTTTCTACTTCCAATACTTCCTTTTTTCTTCTTCCAATACTTCCTGGGTGTTTCCATCTATTACTGCATATCCACTGTGTCTTTTTCCTTCCAAGACCCGGGAAGATCCATCCACAAATAGTATCCCTGTGTGCAAAGGCCTATCCCTTAAATCTGTCCTGATTTTTGTCTGATATTCAATGATGTCTAAACATTCGTGTGATATGTCTTGATCCCCACTCTCCCCTTTTGATAGGAAGGAAGCCGGATTAACACAATCGTCTGTAGTCAGGACTAAATCATCATTTTCCATTAATATGGCTTCATACTTTAACAATCTAGAATCAGTTAGCCATCTGTGGGCTCTCTGAGTAAGTATGGTTCTTAGAGTGAGGTGTACTCACTATCAAGGCTCCCCCAAAGGTGAGCTTATGGCTGTCTTCTACCAAAATTGCGGTGGCTGTCACTGCTTGAATACAGCTGAGCCACCCTCTGGAAACAGGGTCCAGAATTTTTGAGAGATATGCTACCAGGTGTTTCTTCCTTCCCTGTGTCTGTGTAAGAACCCCCAAAGCCACCCCATCATCTACTGACACAAACAAGTGAAAAGTTGTTTTCCAAGGGTGGCAGGGCTAACACAGGGGCATGGATTAAATCTTCCTTTAAGCATCTATCCATTCTTGCTCCTTTTTCCCTTTGTCTTTTGGGCAAAAGAGTCTATCCACAGCCTACAGTATTCTATCAGACCTAGGAATTTCTTAACTTTTTTTGGTCTTTGGGAGCTGTGTTTCTACAATTCCGTGTATTCTTTCTGGATTTATTCGCCTCTGTCCTTCACTGATTGTGTTCCAAATATTTCACCTCTTTCCACATACTGTAATTTTGTTTTGGTCACTTGCAGACCCTGCTCTCCCAGAAAATTTAGCAAATTATCAGAAACGTTTTGGATAGAATACCTCACTTACAAAGAAAGACTAAGTGGGTTAGGGCTATTCAGTTTGGAGAGAAGTCAGCTGAGGAGGCGGCATGATAGAAGTTTATAAAATTGTGAGTGGGGTGGAACAGCCAAATAGTGAGAGGTTGTTTAATCTTTCAAATATAAAAACAAGACCACACTCCATCACCAGCAGATCGAAGACAAATCATATAAAGTTTTTTCTCCGAGGACAAGCAGGCTGCTTGTTCTCACTGATGGGTGACGTCCATTGGCAGCCCCTCCAATCGGAACACTTCACTAGCAAAGGACCTTGCTAGTCCTCGCGCGCCGATGCGCACCGCGCATGCACGGCCGTCTTCCCCGCCCGAACCGGCTCGTGTTCGTCAGTCTTCTTTTGTCCGCGCTCGGGACGGTCGTGTTTACGCCGTTCGCAGCCCCTTAAGCTGACCCTCGCGTGTCTTTGAGCTTTTTGCTTAAGAGGAAAAAAAAAAAAAAAAAAGGGATCTTGGAGAAAGACCCTTTCGGTCTTTTTCCCTTCCCGTGTTTCCAGTTTTTGCCCCGCTAAGTTTCCTTTCGTTTTCGGGGTAGGCCCTTTTGAGGCCTTGGTTCAAGTTTTTCTCTCCCTATTTTTGGTGCCTTACTGCCATTTACGAGTTTTGATTTCACCGGCGTGATTTTTCCGCCCATGTCATCGAAGTCTTCCAGCAGCTTCAAGAAGTGCACCCAGTTGCGCCCGGGTAATCTCGCTCACTGATAGGCACGCGTCGTGTCTTCAGTGTCTGGGGGCTGGGCACCGCCCGCAGGCCTGTAGTCTTTGCGCCCTTTTACAGAAAAGGATTCAGGTAGCGAGATTGGCCCAGTGGAACGTGTTGGTCTTGGGCTCTTCGTCGGCAACAGCACCGGGAGTATCAAGTGCATCGACGTCGACAGCTTCAAGACCTTCGACCTCGGCATCGACTGTATCGACTGCATCGAGGCATCGACCCTCTGCATTGTCGGTACCGAGATATCGAAAGGCTGCGTCGGTGGTACCGGGACCTCCACTAGTGCTGATGTTGTCGAACGGTGGTGCTTCGACTGGAGTGCAGGTGAGGGCTGTCCATTCCCCTGCTGGTGGCGGTGAGCCTTCGGGTGGGTCTCCCCTACCCTGAGGGCTCCTGCGGTACAGCCCCCCCCGAGACCGACCTTCTTCGGCCTCGGCCCCGAGGAAGCGACGGTTGGATTCTACGTCCTCCTCGTCGGTACCGGGAAGTTCCGGTGACATGCTTCGTTTTGAAAAAGTCAAAGAAGCATCGACACCGGTCTCCTTCCCGCATCGGTACCGAGAGCTCTGGGTCGCCGAGGGAGTCGGCACCCAGTAGGCATCGCCACCTGGAGGACCGCTCACCCTCTGTTCAGGAGGGTGTCGATGCGCTCCACCTTGGACAGCCCGGAACAGCCTCCACGCCCGGAACAGGACTCTGACCTCGACGCCTGCATCGGCTTCTATGTCTTTCTCCACAGCCGCCCCTGCACGAGAGTCTCCGGGCCATTCTTCCAGAGATCCTGGGAGAGCTGTTACGCCCTTCCCCTCCGGTACCGGGGGTGCTTGCGCCACCAGTACCGTCGAGTGAGGCGCCGGCTGGCCCCTTGCCCGGGGTGAGGTCTCCGACATCGGTTCCCTCTTGCGGTACCGACTGCGGCCGCCTCCCAGGAAGGCTCCCCGACGACGTCTACCTCTCGACGCTCACACCGTGGCCGTCTTTCCACGGAGTCGAACTTGTGTCTGATACCGATGGTGAGGGCTCGTGGGAGGAGGAGGAGGAATACAGATATTTCTCTGACAAGGAGTTCGATGGCCTTCCTTCTGATCCCACTCCCTCCCCTGAAAGGCAGCTTTCTCTCCCCGAGAGTCTGTCTTTTGCGGCCTTTGTCCGGGAGATTGTCTACGGCCATCCCTTCCCGGTGGTGTGGAGGACGAAGCCCAGGGGCTGAAATGTTTGAGCTCCTGGACTATCCTTCTCCACCTAAGGAAGGTCCACAGTACCATGCTCATGTCCTAAAAAGACATTGCTGGCGAACTGGACCAAGCCTCTAAGTAATCCCCACATTCCCAAGAAGATCGAGTCCCAGTACCGAATCCATGGGGACCCAGAGCTGATGCGCACTCAGTTGCCTCACGACTCTGGTGTTGTGGATCTGGCCCTAAAGAAGGCTAAGAGTTCTAGGGAGCATGCTTCGGTGCCCCGGGCAAGGACTCTAGAACCTTAGCACTCCTTTGGGAGGAAGGCCTACCATTCTTCTATGCTCGTGGCCAAAATCCAGTCTTACCAGCTCTACACGAGCATACACATGCGGAAACAATGTGCTGCAGTTGGCAGGCTTGGTGGACAAGCTCCCTCCTGAGCAAGCCAGCCATTTTCAGGAGGTGGTCAGGCAGCTGAAGGCCGTGCAGAAAATTCCTGGCCAGAGGGGTATTATGATACCTTTGATGTTGCGTCCAGGGCCGCTGCTAAAGGTGTGGTGATGCGCAGACTCTCATGGCTGCGTGCCTCCGACCTGGGAGAATAGGATCCAGCAGCGGATTGCGGACAATATTTTTGGAGAGAGAAAGTCGAACAGGTGGTAGAGCAGCTCCACCAGCGGGATACCGCTTTAGGACAAGTTCTCCCGCCGGCAGCCTTCAGCTTCTACCTCCACAGGTAGACGTTTTTATGGGGGAAGGAAGACTGTCCTACTCTTCTGGTAAGCATAGGTACAATCCTCCTTCTCGACAGCCTGCGGCCCAGGCTAAGCCCCAGCGCGCTCGCTCTCGTCAGCAGCGTGTGCCTCAGCAAGGCCCCACGGCCTCCCCAGCAAAAGCAGGGGGCGAGCTTTTGACTGGCTCCAGCAGAGCATAGCCGACATCAATGTGTCAGTGCCGGGGTGACCCTGCCGGTCGGGGGGAGGTTGAAAGTTTTTCACCAAAGGTGGCCTCTGATACCTCCGACCGTTGGGTTTTTCAAATAGTCCGGCAAGGATACACCCTCAATTTGGCCTCCAAAACTCCACATTGCCCACCGGGAGCTCAGTCTTACAGCTTCCAGCACAAGCAGGTACTTGCAGAGGAACTCTCCGCCCTTCCTCAGCGCCAATGCGGTCGAGCCCGTGCCATCCGGGCAAGAAGGGCTGGGATTCTATTCAGGTACTTCCTTGTGGAAAAGAAAACAGGGGGGATGCGTCCAATCCTAGACCTAAGGGCCTGACAAATATCTGGTTCAAGGAAAAGTTCAGGATGCTTTCCCTGGGCACCCTTCTCCCCATGATTCAGGAAAACGATTGGCTATGCTCTCTGGACTTGAAGGACCGCCTACACGCACATCCCGATACTGCCAGCTCACAGACAGTATCTGCCGATTTCAGCTGGGCACACGTCACTTCCAGTACTGTGTGCTACCCTTGGGCTCGCCTCTGCGCCCAGAGTATTCACGAAGTGCTTGGCTGTAGTAGCAGCAGCGCTTCGCAGGCTGGGAGTACATGTGTTCCCCTATCTCGACGATTGGCTGGTGAAGAACACATCCGAGGCAGGAGCTCTACAGTCCATGCAGATGACTATTCGCCTCCTGGAGCTACTGGGGTTTGTAATAAATTACCCAAAGTCCCATCTTCTCCCAGTACAGAGACTCAAATTCATAGGAGCTCTGCTGGATTCTCGGACAGCTCGTGCCTATCTCCTAGAGACGAGAGCCAACAACTTGTTGTTCCTCGTCTCGCGGGTGCGAGCGTCCCAGCAGATCACAGCTCGGCAGATGTTGAGATTGCTGGGCACATGGCCTCCACAGTTTCATGTGACTCCCATGGCCCGCCTTCATATGCAATCTGCTCAATGGACCCTAGCTTCCCAGTGGTTTTAGGCTGCTGGGGATCTAGAAGACGTGATCCACCCGTCCAGGAGTTTTTCTCAAATCCCTGTATTGGTGGACGATTTGGTCCAATTTGACCCTGGGACGTCCTTTCCAAATTCCTCAGCCACAAAAGTGCTGACTACGGATGCGTCTCTCTGAGAGCTGGGGAGCTCATGTCGATGGCTTCACACCCCAGGGAAGCTGGTCTCTCCAGGAACGCGATACTGCGGATCAATCTTCTGGAGTTACGAGCGTCTGGAACGCTGTGAAGGCTTTCAGAGATCGGCTGTCCCACCAATTATCCAAATTCAGACAGACAACCAGGTGCCATGTCTGACATCAACAAGCAGGGGGGCACCGGAGTCTCGCTCCCTGTGTCAGGAAGCCGTCAGATGTGGCTGTGGGTCGCCGTCGCGGCATGGTGCTCCAAGCCACATATCTGGCAGGCGTAAACACAGTCTGGCTGACAGGTTGAGCAGGATTATGCACGAATGGTCGCTCAACTCCAAAGTAGTCGTGCGCTGATCTTCCAGGTGTGGGGCACCCCCTTGGTAGATCTCTTTGCATCTCGACGCAACCACAAGGTCCCTCAGTTATGTTCCGACTTCAGGCCCCCGGCAGACTGGCATCGGATGCCTTCCTCCGGATTGGGGGGAAGGTCTGCTGTATGCTTATCCTCCCATACCCTAGTGGGGGAAGACTTTGTTGAAACTCACGCAAGACCGATGGCACCATGATTCTGATTGCTCCCTTTTTGGCAGCGTCCGATCTGGTTCCCCTCTTCTTCTGGAGTGTCCTCCGAAGAACCGTGGAGATTGGAGTGTTTTTCCGACCCTCATCAACACAGGACGAAGGGGCGCTTCTGCAACCCAACTTTGGTCTCTGGCTCTCAGGCCTGGATGTGAGAGCGTTTAGACTTTGCCTCTTTGGGTCTGTCAGAGGGTGTCTCCCGCATCTTGCTCGCTTCCAGGAAAGAGTCCACTAAGAGGAGTTATTCTTTCTATGGAGGAGGTTTGCCATCTGGTGTGACATCAAGGCCCCTAGATCCTCGCTCTTGTCCTACAGAGACCCTGCTTGACTACCTTCTGCACTTGTCTGAGTCTGGTCTCAAGACCACTCTGTAAGGGGTCACCTAGCGCAATCAGTGCATACCATTACCGTGTGGAAGGTAAGCCGATCTCAGGAACAGCCTTTAGTTGTTCGCTTCATGAGAGGTTTGCTTTTTGTCAAAGCCCCCCGTCAAACCTCCTACAGTGTCATGGGATCCAATGTCGTTCTCACCCAGCTGATGAAACCTCCTTTTGAGCCACTGAACTCCTGCCATCTGAAGTACTTGACCTGGAAGGTCATTTTCTTGGTGGCAGTTACTTCAGCTCGTCGAGTCAGTGAGCTTCAGGCCCTGGTAGCCCAAGGCCCCTTACACCAAAATTTCATCATAACAGAGTAGTCCTCCTCACTCACCCTAAGTTCTTGCGAAGGTTGTGTCGGAGTTCCATCTGAACAGTCACTTGTCTTGCCAACTTTCTTTCCCCGTCCTCATTCCTGCCCTGCTGAACGTCAGCTGCACCACATTGGACTGCAAGAGAGCATTGGCCTTTATCTGGAGCGGACACAGCCCAACAGACAGTCCGCCCAATTGTTTGTTTCTTTTGATCCCAACAGGAGGGGAGTGGCTGTGGGAAAACGCACATATCCAATTGGCTAGCAGATTGCATTTCCTTCACTTACGCCCAGGCTGGGCTGGCTCTTGAGGGTCATGTCACGGCTCATAATGTTAGAGCCATGGCAGCGTCGGTAGCCCACTTGAAGTCAGCCACTATTGAAGAGATCTGCAAAGCTGTGACTGGTCATCTGTCCACACATTCACATCTCATTACTGCCTGCAGCAGGACTACCGACGCGACGTCGGTTCGGGCAGTCAGTGCTTCAGAATCTGTTCGGGGTTTAGAATCCAACTCCACCCCCTAGGCCCATGTTTTATTCTGTTCAGGCTACCACTCTCAGTTAGTTGGATAAGTTTTTAGGTCAATATCAGTTATGTCCTCGCCGTTGCGAGGCCCAATTGACCATGTTTGTTGTTTTGAGTGAGCCTGGGGGCTAGGGATACCCCATCAGTGAGAACAAGCAGCCTGCTTGTCCTCGGAGAAAGCGAATGCTACATACCTGTGGAAGGTATTCTCCGAGGACAGCAGGCTGATTGTTCTTACAAACCCGCCCGCCTCCCCTTTGGAGTTGTGTCTTCCCTTGTCTTTGTTTTGCTACATATGGGACTGACGAACACGAGCCGGTTCGGGCGGGGAAGACGGTCCCGCGCATGCGAGGTGCGCATCGGCGCGCGAGGACTAGCAAGGGCCTTTGCTAGTAAAGTGTTCCGATTGGAGGGGCTGCCTGTGGACGTCACCCATCAGTGAGAACAATCAGCCTGCTGTCCCTCGGAGAATACCTTCTACAGGTATGTAGCATTCGCTTTTCTTTCACACTGTGATAATTATGCTGTGGAATTTGTTGACCCCTTAGGGTGTGATCAGGATGACATACAGTGGAATCCAAGAGGATTGGAAATTTCCTAGAGGAAAAGTCTATAATAATATTAGCCAGTTAGATGTGGGAAAGCCATTGCGCATCATGAAATTAACTTTAAAAAATAAATCTGCTTTTTATGATCTACAGGGTACTTAGACCCTAGACAGACCATTGTCGGAGGCAGGTGCTGGCTCAATGCATCTTGGTCTAACTAGTGTGGCTTTCTTATGTCAAAACAGGAAATGGCAAGATTAGCTCCCAAAAGCTTTATTGAAAAAACAGGTTTTGAGCACCTATAAGAACATAAGAATAGCCATACTGGGACAGACCAGTGGTCCATCTAGCCCAGTATCATGTTTCCAACAGTGGCCAGTCCAAGTCAGGTCCTGGCAGAAACCCAAATAGTAGCAACATTCCATACTTCTGATCCTAGGGCAAGCAGTGTCTTCCAGGTCTATCTCAATAGCAGACTATAGACCTTTCCTCCAGGAACTTGTCCAAACCTTTTTGAGACCCACATACGCTAACTGCTGTTATTATGTCCTCTAGTAATGAGTTCCAGAGCTTAACTATTCTTTGAGTGAAAAAATATTTCCTTCTATTTGTTTTAAAACTATTTACACGTAATTTCATCGAGTGTCCCCTGGTCTTTGTATGTTTTGAAAGAGTGAAAATCAATTCACTTACCGTCTACACCACCCAGGATTTTGTAGGAGCTCGATCATATCCCCCCTCAGCCATCTATTTTCTAAGCTGAAGAGCTCTAACCCCCTCTGTCATTTTGGTCGCTCTTCTTTGTACCATTTCTAATTCCACTATATCTTTTTTGAAATATGGCGGCCCAAACTGAACACAGTACTCAAGGTGAGGTACGCCATTTAGCGATACAGAGACATTATAATAATTTGGTGTTATTTGCTATCCCTTTCCTAATAATTCCTAGCATCCTGTTTGGTGTTTTGCCCACCACTACACACCTTTCTATATCTAGCAGAATGGAATTACACAAATAAGAAGATGCTATAACCTGAAAGTGGAGTGGAATGTTACTGCTAGTCAAATTCTGGTGGGAAAGGAACTGTAACCTGTATGTGGTGAGGTTCTAAGATCAATTCATGATATATGGAATAAGGAGATAAAATGGATATTTAGGAAGACAGAATGGAGTGTATGGAAGGTCAGCATCAGAATTTTGAATTTAATCCTATAAGGGATAGGTAGCCAGTGGGGTGCTAAGGAGGAGATAGCATGATCATATCTTAAAGCTTACACATATAGGTTTAATTGCAGTGTTTTAAATATCTGAGTATCCTTAGATAAGTGATATTCGGGTCTTTATAAGGTAGCCCTGCAGTAGTCTAAATGACTTAGAACTCATGCATGAAATAAAAGCTGGTGGTTTTGCCAGCTTGTCTTTGAATAAATATTTTGATGATGCTTCTGAGTCTAGCTCCTTGGAACCTCATATTATGACTTCCTGTTCTAAATCTTCCTTTCTCCTGAAAACAGTTCTTTCCTGTGCATTATATATAACTTTGAAGTCTCTTAAATTGTCTTGACCATACTCCCTCTATCTCCTTTGCTCTAAGACATAGTTCTTAGAAAGGAACCCTTAAACTACTGTCCTAATAATGAAGTACTATTTACTCCTAAGTTATGAAGTCTAGTCTGTCTAACCCACTCTAACCATCCTGCAGTCCATCCCCCTTTTCATTTGTTCGCTGCCTGATTAGATGAGATGTGAGGAATAAGCACATTAGGTACCTTAAGGAAAAGATTAGTTTCTTTATTGACAAACAGGAAAGTCCAAGTTCCTTAAATGGGATAATACTGATGTGTACTATGTGTAGTTTCAGGCTCTTCTGAGCATGTGTTGGGATGTTGCAAGTAATTTTCATACTTTTCCCAGCTGCTTCTAGGGTGACTTTCAAGTCCACCATGTGTCATGCTCTGTAGCATCAACTTCATTTGGTATTTTATATGCTGCTTCAAACCACTACAGACCTCAAGTCCAAACTGCCCATTCTCTTAAGTTTTTCACTTCATCAGACATTTTTTCATATCTTGTCTTATCTGCTCGATCTTCAAAGTTTTCTTCCAGCCATCCCCATTTTCCTGAGTGCTGCTTATATTTGTCCTTATCACACCTCCACTTCTGTTTCTCCTCTCAGCTGGGGATATCAATTAAAAATCCTGGCCCTCCAAGGCGACGCTCAACTGATTTACGCACATTGAACTACAATTCTTCCAATCTTATTGCTACACGTATCTTTTCCTGTTGTTATGCTCCTTTATTTCCAACAAGCTTGCCTACATTCATGACCTCTTTATCTTTCATACTCTTTCTCATGATTTAAGAGAGATTTTGATTTTCCAAGAAGGCTTTGTCCATTCTGATGACTCCTCTGACACTTAAGTCTCAAAGCTGCTTTTTATCATCTCCTTATTCAACCTTCAGCTGTGCTGTACAGTTCCTACTTGTTCTAAACCAGGATGTCATAACACACTGTTGTCACCCAAAATTTTATATATGCAGCTATCACAGGAGCCTGCTGACTGAAACAAATACAAAGCAGAGAACCAGGTCTTTGAAATCTCTATTGCTACTTGACACTGCTTTCCACCTATTCAAGCCAGAAATATTGGTTCTGCTCCCTCAAGAGGAGTTTTAAAAAAGGACAAGCAGGGGAGCGTTAAATGGGAAAATAGAGGGGGCAAGCTTTGGCAGGGATAGGGATTGGGGGCTGAGGGGTAAAGGATGAGCTTGGGAGTGGGATTAATCCTAGAGGGTGTGATCATGAGGGTAGGAGATTAAAGGAGAGAGAGTGAGCCTGGGAAGGAGTTGAGTTTAGGGAGTATGAGAGAGTGGATGAGCCTGTAGGGTAGAGAGGGAAAGGAATAAACCTTGGAGAGTGGTATTTAAAGGATATGAGAGAAAGGGATTGAGCCTGGGATAGAGTTGGAGGGTGGGTGAACCTTGAATGTGTGTTTGTGTGTGAGTGGACTGGCCTGCTCCATTGGGGCCCCCTTATGCCACTTCTGTGTGCAATGTGTTACAGGCATGAATATTGTCCTTCTGGTATGGCATGACAGAAAAATAGTTGAGCACCACTAAACAAGCATGACCTACTGTTCTCTCTCTGACTTGAACACCTTGTTCTTCTCTTCTTTGGCCATCATCTGATAACTTAACCACCCTCCCACATAGTTTGATCCAGTCACCATCATTACATTTGGGAATCTCCAGGCTATTTTTTCCTTGTACTTTATACTGCTGGCGCAAAACAGCACTCTTTTTGGGGTGTATTAGTGTACCTGACACTTAGAGGGGCATAATTGAACGGCGCCAGCCAAATCGATGGCAGCCATCTTCAGGGCTGGCTCCGCAAGGGGGCGGAGCCAAGCGTATTTTCAAAATACGCTTGGCGCCGGCCATCACCGGGTTTGCATGAGATGGCCGGCTTCGTTTTCCAGCCATAATGGAAACTGGGCCCGGCCATCTCAAACCCAGCGAAATGCAAGGCATTTGGTCCTGGGAGGAGCCAGCGTTTGTAGTGCACTGGCCCCCTGACCTGCTGGGACACCAACCGGGCACCCTAGGGGGCACTTAAAAATTTTTAGAAAAAAAACAAAAATAGCTTCCAGGTGCATAGCACCCTTTCCTTGGGTGCTGAGCTCCCCAAATCCCCCCAAAACCCACTCACCACAGCTCTACACCATTACCATAGCCCTAAGGGGTGAAGGGGGGCACCTACATGTGGGTAGAGTGTGTTTTGGGGAGGTTAGAGGGCTCAACATTAACCACCACAAGTGGAACAGGTGTGTGTGGGGGGGGGGGGGGGGGGGGGGATGGGCCTGGGTCCACCTGCACCCACTAAAAACTGCTGTCAAGGAGCTGGGTATGACATTTCAGGCTGGCAAAAAAGTTTTTTTGTTTTTTGGGGGGGTGGGAGGGGGTTGGTTACCACTGGGGGAGTAAGGGGAGGTGATCCCCACTTCCCTCCAGTGGTCATCTGGTTAGTTGGGGCACTTTTTTCAGACTTGGTCCTAAATAGAAATGGACCAAGTCCAGCCGGCAAAATGCTCGTTTGAGCCGGCCATTTTTTTTTCATTATAAGTTGAAGCCGGGCATCCCGTAACCACGCCCCACCCCACCTTCACTACCCTACCAACATGCCCCCTTGAAGGTTGGCTGGCGCTGCAACGAAAAAGCAGTTGGGGCCAGCCAAATTCAGCTTTCGTTAATACTGATTTGGCCGGGATCAGGAGATCGCTGGCGATCTCCCGATTTGTGTCGGAAGATCGCCGGTGATCCGTTTCGAAAGTGAGCTGGTTAGTGTAAATTAAGACAGAAATGGGTCCCAAATAAAACTAACATTAGTAAGTACAGTGTCAGGAGTAAATGTATCACCCCTTATTAGATCCAAGCCCACTGCACCAAAATAATAGAAGAAACTAGCTCCATGCCCCAAGTTTATAAAAATAGGTTCTTATTTTATTTACAGTATCAGCAAATGACAAAGTAAAAAGGAATAAAGACAAAGATAATCCTATTACAGAAATAGCTTGGAGTAAAGGTATGTAAATCCCTAGCTAGACTAAGTATAAAGAGTCACTCTGAACCCAGAGCACTGAGACACATGGCACATATACAACCTGATGTAGTCCTTACATAAGTACTGCCATACTGGGAAAGACCAAAGGTCCATCGAGCCCAGCATACTGTTTCCAACAGTGGCCAGTCCAGGTCACAAATACCCGGCAAGATCCCAAAAATGTACAAAACATTTTATACTGCTTATTCCAGAAACAGTGGATTTTCAAGTCCATTTAATAACGGTCTATGGACTTTTCCTTTAGGAAGCTATCCAAACCTTTTTTAAACTCCACTAAGCTAACCGCCTTTACCACATTCTCCGGCAACGAATTCGAGTTTAATTACACGTTGAGTGAAGAAACATTTTCTCTGATTCGTTTTAAATATACTACATTGTAGCTTCATCGCATGCCCCCTAGAACTAGTATTTTTGGAAAGCATGAACAGATGCTTCACATCTACCTGTTCAACTCATTATTTTATAGACCTCTATCATATCTCCCCTCAGCCGCCTTTTTTCCAACTGAAGAGCCCTAGCTGCTTTAGCCTTTCCTCATAGGGAAGTCGTCCCATCCTCTTTATCATTTTTATAGCCCTTCTCTGCACCTTTTCTAATTCCACTATATCTTTTTGGAGATGCGGTGACCAGAATTGAACACAATATTTGAGGTGTGTTCGCACCATGGAGCGATACAAAGGCATTATAACATCCTCATTTTTGTTTTCCATTTCTTTCCTAATAATACCTAACATTCTATTTGCTTTCTTAGCCGCAGCAGCACACTGAGCAGAAGGTTTCAATGTATCATCAACGACGACACCTAGATCCCTATTTTGGTCTGTGACTCCTAATGTGGAACCTTGCACGACGTAGCTATAATTCAGGTTCCTCTTTCCCACATGCAGCACTTTGCACTTGCTCACATTAAATGTCATCTGCCGTTTAGACTCCCAGTCTCGTAAGGTCTGCTTGTAATTTTTCACAATCCTCCCGCGATTTAACAACTTTGAATAACTTTGTGTCATCAGCAAATTTAATTATCTCACTAGTTACTCCCATCTCTAGGTCATTTATAAATATATTAAAAAGCAAATATGTCCCAGCATAGAGCCCTGGGGAACCCCACTAACTACCCTTCTCCATTGAGAATACTGACCATTTATCCCTACTCTCTGTTTTCTAGCTTTTAACCAGTTTTTAATCCACATGTAGGTCCATATAGTCACATGGATGGCTGGGCATAGTTTTCCTTATAGTGCTTCAGTAGTGCTTGCATTGCTTCTACAATACCACTGTCTTTATCTCTCTTCTCATTCATAATAGGGTCCTTTTACTAAAGCTCAGCAGGTGCTAACAGAATTAGCAATAGCTAAATACTAAGAAGCTCATAGTTATAATTAGCATTTAGCATGTGCTAATCCTTTTAGTGCACACTAAACTCTAGTAAAAGGGTCCCTATGTTAGTCTGATGAGGCAGTCTTTTCCTATAACACTGTGCTGTCCTTTGCTTTGAGTACTCCTACTCTTCCCCTTCACTATCCTGAAAGGCATCCATACCCCTGCCTTAGCTTATCTCTAGAATTTGCTCACTAAGTCCCCTGTGCCTGCTCTGCAGAGTACTTTTGGCTAAAATCCTTTCCTTTTGGTCCTGCTAGACAATCCTAATTAGCAGATGGAGGTATTGAAAACTGTGTTTTAGTCATGGCATCTTTTATAAGGGCTGGTGCAGGCTGGAATTCCTCACTATTTCTCTTCCATCCCGTAGTAGATGGTAGGTGGGCTGGTGCAGTAGGATATAGATGGTAGACCCAACTCCCAAGGCACCACAGTCTATGATCCGCTTCTTCAGAGGTCAAGTCCCAGGGCTTTAGCTTCTGAGGTTCTATCCACTGACCTTACCGGAGTGTAACCAGGAGCTTAGCCTCCTTGCCCCAAGCCATAGCTTGCAGGCTTCAGTTCAATGTGGTGGGATCCACAGGGCAGCTACTGGCAAGGGGTTCAGATTTCCTGGCAGAGTTCAAATTAAAAAAAAATGGGGAGTAAACTTTAAAAAAAAAAAAAAAAAAAAACCTCTGAAAGTCAAGTTTCATTGCCTGCTGGAGCAAGTAGGGAAGGAGGTAGGCAGACTCTATCCCAGTACGTGTTCCTTGTGTCGGGTCTGGTACAAGTTGGAGGGTGCTGTGGGCTGGTGCACATGAGGATGCCAAGAAAAAGGAAGTGCGGGCATGGGGGAGCCTGTTGCTGAGCAGCACAGCCAGCTCCTCCTGCCTTGTGTGTGATGAGGAGCACTTGCTCTCATCTCCAGTCGCCTGGGCTGAAGTTCATGATGGGGAGTTGAGGCAGGGAGAGCCAGACATCATGACCACACTTTCAGCTGCAAGAGTTCCTGTCTTTGGTGAGAATAAAAGCCATTTTGGCTCTGTCCCTCCAAAGCAGCTGGGAGGGAGTTGCAATGAACCCCTTCCCATGGCATCATGATTGCATCATAGGACTTTATGGCAGGATATGGTTAGACTCATCATAGACTTTGTCCACCCAATTAATGGAGGTTGGTGTCTGCCCTGGAGGGAGTATACTTATCCCCTGACTCGAGAGGATGTGTCGGGTCTGCAAGTGGTCCAGGTGGGAATAGGAGAGTCTTGAGAGGTGGGCTTAATCCCACTCTTGCCCCTCCAGGAGGGTCTGTGGTACTCCGAGGAGGCAGCACCCACAAGTCCCTGTCTCAAGGAGACTGCCTTGGAGGTGGCAGACCTGTCCTTAGAAAAGGACAAGGATTCTCCTCTGGTGAGACTGTTTTAGATAAAGAGAATTGGGTCACTTTAACTACTCAGTTGCTTTGGCCTTGCAAATTTCAGCCTCCATGTGACAGGGCACCTTGGGAGAACTGATCCTGGGGGGACTGCACCAGGCCCTTTCCCAAATGGTCTTGGTGGAGAGTCCAAGAAGGCATCTTGAGAGCATGAGGCTTCTAGGGAGGCTTTATCCCTTGTTCAAGGAGGAGCTAGAAAAGTTATTTAGGGATCCAGAGATTGATGCCTTGGTCACAATGGTGACCAAGATGAAAACCATCCCTGTGGAAGGGGGTTCCACGCCCAAAGACCCCCAAGATAGGAAAGTGGAGCTGTTTCTTAAGCAGGCATTCTCTTCCATGACGGTGGGAGCACAGGCCTCTGTTTCTGGTTGTTACACAGCCCGAGTGCTCTTGTGGATTCAGCAGCTGCTTGAGTCCACAGAGGGGTCACATTTGGAGTCTTTTGCAGCCTTTTTGGGTGATGCCATGTATGATCTAATTTGTGTCTGCTTGCAGTTGATTGTGTCTGAGGTACTGGGCAGCAGACACACCCTCTAAGGTGCGCTTCAGTAAACTGCCATTCTGGAAGCGCCGCCTTTTTGGGAAGGGCTTGAAGAAGATTGTAAAGGATTTAAGAGTGGCTAAGCCTCAGTGACTTTTGGAAGATCATCCGAGAGCCTTTTAGTGAGCATCCTGTAGTAGGTGTCGCTCAAGGGAACAGGGCTGTTTTTGCCTTGTGAGGCAGGCAGCAGGCTTTGCTCACCTTTCAGAAAGTGTGTTTGTGGAGGGGTGTTTTTGGGAGCAAGGATGACAAGTAACTGCAGTCCTTCCTATATGTTCATGGTTCCCAAGGAACCACAGTAACGGCCAGCAGGGCCCTTCAGAAGTGAAAGTGTGGCACACTCAGGCTGTTTTACCACGACTGGGCTCTAATTACCTCTGATCATTGGCGACTGGATGTGGTACAGCAAGGCTGTGCCCAGCTAATTTCAGACACCTTTTTATGGAATTTCTGTTTGATTCCTCTTGCAAATCCCAGGCATTGAAAGCCATGCTCTCTTGTCTTCTGAACCTGGGGCTGTAGAGCCAGTACCAAGTCTGGAACTAGCCCACAGCCATTGTGCCCAAGAAGGATTGCTCCCTCTGGCCAGTTCTAGACCTGAAAAGAGTCAATGCCACTCTCCCAGTTGCACCCTTCTAGATGGAGACCTTGAACTCAATGATTGCCTCTGTCAAGCCAGGGAAGTTTCTTACCTTACTGGACCTCATGGAGTATTATCTGCATATTGCCATTAGAGAGCCTCACAAGAAGTTCCTATGCTTTTGCATCCTGGGGAAGCACTTCCAGATCAAGGGCTTACAATTCGGTCTAGCCAAAGCTCCCCATACCTTCTTGAAGTTCATATTAGTGGTGGTGGCGTTTCTTTGCAAGCATGGAATCAAGTTGCACCTCTGACTAGATGATTGGTTCATCAGAGCAGACTCCAAAGCTGAATGAAGGCAGGCCACAGCAACAGCAATCATGCTGTTGGAGCAGCTAAGGTGGGTTGTGAACTACTCTACGAGCCATCTGGTCCCAACACAGAGCATGGAGTACCTCGGACAGTTCTTTTGCACCATGAAGGGTATGGTGTTATGTGCAGTGGATGCTCAAGCTAGCCCCAGATCTTCTCTCACAGGTGACTCTGAGGGCTTGGGATTATATTCAACAGCTCAGTTCCATGGTAACAATTCTGGAAGTGGTCCCTTGGGTAAGAGCTCATATATGGGCTACTTCAGAGCCCCCTGCTATTTTGCTGGGCTCCCAATTTCTATAACTTTGAATTCTGTCTCCCTTTGCCTGAGTCTAATAACTTAGCTGGCATAGTGGGATGATCCATCTTGCCTGCTTAGGGGAATCTCATTGGATCTGCCTGCCTAGGTGATTGTCACTACAGATGCCAGCCATACGAGTTGGGAGGGGCACCCATTGTGATGCTTGTCTTGCCCAGGGATGATGGTCATGTCAGGAGGCCTCTTGGTCCATAAACTGCATGGAAACGAGAACCATTCGTCTTTCTCGCTAGCAATTCCTTCTATTGGTCCAGAGAAAGGTAGTTTGGGTGATGTCCAACAATGATACTGTACAGAAAAACAGCACTAGGAGCCTTCAGAAATGGGACACAGTTCTTTTTATTTAAAAAATACATTTCCAGTATAGAGCCGACACGGACTGTGTTTTGGCGCACAGCACCTGCGTCAGGGGTCTGTAATAGACATTGATAATAATATTACAATATAAATAAGAACAGTATAAATAATCATACTAGATGTAAAACATAAATGTCAATGTGGATAAAAGATCTACAAGAACACCATTGTAAAAAATGTGAGGTTAGAAAACACATGTCAACAGTGGACATTCCCCTACTGGCTCCCTCTAGTGACTTCTCAGTAATGACATGACCTGGACATTTTCCCTTATTTCTATGGGACCAGCGCCCTCTAGTGGCCTACCCAGGCTAGGACAGCCCCTTATTCTTCACATACCCCCACCCTTAAGCTAATTGCTGCTCCACCTCAGCAACCCTTTAAGTCTTTTCCACTGAGGAGCAGCAATTCTTCAAAGAGGGCATACTCTTTTCCAGGCTCATCCCTGTTCTATCCCTAGGCCTCACCACCCCCATCTAGGCTCCTCATCCCCCTCTTAGCACTTCACATGGCTCGGGCCCTTCCCTTTCACTAGGCCCAGAGGGGCTTTCGCTGCAGCAGGCCCTATCTTACCCTTATCCCCTGCAGCCCCCTCCTGGGCGCCCGCCGATACCATGATCCCTCCGAGGGAGGGGTCACCTAGCTCGCCTAGGTCCCTTATCTTTCTCTTAGCACCTCACATGGCTTGGCCCTTCCCCCCGTTCCCGGGGACCTGAGGTGCCTAACTGTAGCAGGTCCTATCTGACCCTCATCCCCTGCAGCTACCTCCTACCTCCTGGGGCATCTGACCTCACCACGATCCCACCGAGAAAGGGGTCACCTGACGACTCCTTCGGGCGCTCTGCAGCAGGTCCTTTCTGACCCTCATCCCCTGCAAGTCCCCAAAACCTGGTTCTCAATGTCCATCTTTGTTAGATCCTTTCCATTGGCAATCGACCCAGGCAAGTGCTCCCAAAGCCCTGGCCTTCTCCTCTCCAGCTTGAACCGCCTCCGGCTTCTCAGGCCTCCCTCCTTCCTGGCCGTCCGATGGGGTGCAGCCTGTAATCACAAAAAACAAATCCAAGTGTGGCCTGTTTACTCTCCTGGCCCCCACACTTGCGCTGCACCTCCCTATGGCCTCCTTCATCCCCTACAGCCTCTCCCAAGCCTCCAGATCTTACGAATCCACCCTCACCTCCCCCTTAGGTACCCTTTATCTGCGGAAGGTGAGTAAAGTGCTTTTGCCAATATTGGCCCCCTCGACAGGCTTCTGGAACATGGGACTCTGGAACCTCCAAGGCCACCTCCATCTCACTTCAGCCCCTCGTCTGGTCTGATCTGGAACCACCTCCGCTTTACCGAGAGCTCACCTCGCCCACGTGGAAGTTCATTGTAGATCCCACCACTGCCACCACTTGTTACAACGAGGCTTCTCCTCCCGCCCTCCAGCAGGCCTCACTGGCCTGTGGCTCCTGAGCAGGACTCTGGCCGGTCTCTTCCCAGCACCCTGGGCACACCAACCTTCAGGATCCTAGGTCCCTTGTTCACTCAGGGTGACCTTGTTCTTAATATGCAAATTAGATGTAGATTAGACAGTTAACAGCATATTCATCAGTCAGCTCTTTATTCCAGCCCCCTGGGCACACGTCTTCCAGCTTAAACACTTTCACAGATCTTCCCACTGAGCCCTCACACACATTCTGAGGGTACAGCTCTGTCCTCCAGCCCCCTGGCTGCTAGTTCCTTGTTCTTCATACATGGCTCTATCTATACACAGTCCACCAAAATTCCAGCCAGTACCTTCAAGGGGATCTTCTTCTTCCAGCTGCCAGGTCTCCAGCTCCTCTCTCTTCTCTTTCCTTTCACAAACTCAGGTAGGTATAGGGAGGTTAATTAGCTTCTCCACCCCTATAGGCTCTTCCCCCTAATTCCAGGCAGGACCCAGCCCCTAACAACTTCCACCTGTTCCCACCCCAGGACTCTCCCTGGTCCTAGCAACCTCCACCTGGACATTCCCCTACTGGCTCCCTCTAGTAGGGTTACCATATGGCTCCAGAAAAAGGAGGACGGATTGAGCCAGCCGGGTTTTACTTCCATTGCTTTCCATTGAAAGCAATGGAAGTAAAACCCGGCTGGCGCAATTGCTTTCCATTGAAAGCAATGGAAGTAAAACCCGGCTGGCTCAATCCGTCCTCCTTTTTCTGGAGCCATATGGTAACCCTACGGCCTCTAGTGACTTCTCAGTAATGACATGACCTGGACATTTTCCCTTATTTCTATGGGACCAGCGCCCTCTAGTGGCCTACCCAGGCTAGGACAGCCCCTTATTCTTCACAACGTGCACATTATATACAATAGTACAATAGCAGATCACCAAAACAACAGAGTAGTAACATGAAGGCTTTTATTGCATCAAAGGAAATACTGTGACCAATGTGGCCATGTTTTATCTAGACAAATCTGATTTGGGGCAAGGACTGTCAACCAGACATGATAATATAAATTAGTAAATAAAAATTATAAATACAAATTATATAAATTATAATACTTAAAATTTAATAGTGCAAATGATAAAAATAACATAAACTATATATCTACAATGAATATGAAAGAATATAACAAAAGTTCAGATAGACAAATATAAGTAATATACTTGTGAACAAAATCTTGAAAATGTATGGTGCAATCATTTTTATTGAGTATGAAGTAAACAATAACAGCATGATATAAAACAGGATCTACAACTTAACCATCTACCTCTTAACCCTCCCTCCCCCCTTGAATATTCATCAGAGTACAGTAAAACTCACAGGACAATAACCAAGTGTCAGAACGTTCATCACATATTTATCAGTTGACTCCAAGCTGCCGGGGGGGGGGGGGGGGTCAAGGTGTTCCAAACTGGGCCCTAGCAACGTTGAAAACATTCTCCTACAGAACAGGTAAAGTCTCTGTCACCCAAGTGCTCCAGTCTTAATAAAAAGATCATTCGAGAATGCCAGTGCTGGTGGGAAGGTCTTCTATTAGTTAACCAGTCAGTCAAGATAGCAAGCTTCACTACAATTGTAGCCTTTGTCACAAATGAAGTGTATCCAGGCGAGGCTGGAAGGCTCAACCTAGGATGTCCAAACAAAAGTGTAGGATCATAATGCCAACCTGAACTTCACATTTTGGAGACCTGAGTTAATTATTCTTTCCAGAAACTGACAATGTAGGGACAGGACCAAAACATACGTCCCAATGTTGCTCCGTCTGCTCCACACTTTGGACAGGATCCCCATGGAGAAAGTCCCATGTGAAAGGCTCGGCGGGGGGAGATGTATAAGCGAAGAACAAATTTGTACTGTAGCTCCCAATGTATAGCATAAGGTGAGTTGTGCCAAAGAGCAAGAATGTGTTGAGTGAGAAGTGGCATTGACATATTAAACAAAGTATGTTAGAATACAAATAATAAAAATACAAATATAAATAAAAAGAAAGCATACTCAAAAAAAAAAAAACTTTATATGAAGGTGTATATATATAGGTCACCAAGGAAGATCTGGGTGGGATACCGGTGTCGGAAATGGTATTTCAAACGGACGAGTCGGAGAAACTTACTGACTTCACGGTAAACCTGGAGGACATAATGGGGCAGTTCGGCAAACTGAAGAGTAGCAAATCTCCTGGACCGGATGGTATTCATCCTAGAGTACTGATAGAACTGAAAAATGAGCTTGCGGAGCTACTGCTAGTGATATGCAACTTATCCTTAAAATCGAGCGTGGTACTGGAAGATTGGAGGGTGGCCAATGTAACGCCGATTTTTTAAAAAGGTTCCAGGGGAGATCTGGGAAATTATAGACCGGTGAGTCTGACGTCGGTGCCGGGGAAAATGATAGAGGCTATTATTAAAAACAAAATTACAGAGCACATCCGAGGACATGGATTACTGAGACCAAGTCAGCACGGCTTTTGTGTGGGGAAATCTTGCCTGACCAATTTACTTCAATTCTTCGAAGGAGTAAACAAACATGCGGACAAAGGGGAGCCGGTTGATATTGTGTATCTGGATTTTCAAAAGGCGTTTGACAAGGTACCTCATGAAAAGCTACAGAGGAAATTGAAGGGTCATGGGATAGGAGGAAATGTCCTGTTGTGGATTAAAAACTGGTTGAAGGATAGGAAACAGAGAGTGGGGTTAAATGGGCAGTATTCACAATGGAGAAGGGTAGTTAGTGGAGTTTAGAGATGGGAGTAACTAGAGAGGTAATTAAACTTGCTGATGACACCAGTAGGCATATTTTCAAAGCACTATGGAACTTTGGAAGGCTAAGTGCTTTGAAAATATGCCTCTAAGTTATTCAAAGTTGTTAACTCGCAACAGGATTGTGAAAAATTACAGAAGGACCTTACGAGACTGGGAGACTGGGCTGCTAAATGGCAGATACGTTTAATGTGAGCAAGTGCAAGGTGATGCATGTGGGGAAAAAAAACCCGAATTATAGCTACGTCATGCAAGGTTCCATGTTAGGAGTTACGGACCAAGAAAGGGATCTGGGTGTCATCGTCGATAATACACTGAAACCTTCTGCTCAGTGTGCTGCTGCGGCTAGGAAAGCGAATAGAATGTTGGGTATTAGGAAAGGTATGGAAATCAGGTGTGAGGATGTTATAATGCCATTATATCGCTCCATAGTGTGACTGCACCTTGAGTATTGTGTTCAATTCTGGTCACCGCATCTCAAGAAAGATATAGTAAAACTGGAAAAGGTGCAGCGAAGGGCAGCTAAAATGATAGCAGGGATGGGACGACTTCCCTATGAAGAAAGACTAAGGAGGCTAGGGCTTTTCAGCTTGGAGAAGAGACGGCTGAGGGGAGACATGATAGAGGTATATAAAATAATGAGTGGAGTGGAATAGGTGGATGTGAAGCATCTGTTCACGCTTTCCAAAAATGCTAGGACTAGGGGGCATGCGATGAAACTACAGTGTAGTAAATTTAAAACAAATAGGAGAAAATGTTTCTTCACCCAATGCGTAATTAAACTGTGGAATTCGTTGCTGGAGAATGTGGTGAAGGCGGTTAGCTTAGCAGAGTTTAAAAAGGGGTTAGACGGTTTCCTAAAGGACAAGTCCATAAACCACTACTAAATGAACATTGGAAAAGTCCACAATTCCAGGAATAACATGTATAGAATGTTTCTACGTTTGGGAAGCTTGCCAGGTGCCCTTGGCCTGGATTGGCTGCTGTTGTGGACAGGATGCTGGGCTCGATGGACCCTTGGTCTTTTCCCAGTGTGGCATTACATGTGGCATTACTTATGTACTTAACTGGACCGGAAGAGGCTGTATCATCAAAGGTAGATCTATCAATTAAATAAGTGGTTAAGATATGATATTATGAATTGGTTATAAATCACTAATTGTGATTGAATATAACATAAATGATGTAATCTGCATTGTATCAACTCACCAAAGTGATCTCTTACAGGAAATAAATGTTATGCATATTTGTGGTTTAAGCACTTTCTAGGATATTTTTTCTATCTGATTAAGAAAATTCAATTGCTACATATGTGTTTGTTTGATTATATAGTAATGGCATTTCCCAAATCAGATGACGATAACCTAATGCTATATAGTGATATAGGAGAACAAAAATGCTGTCTTTGCTCATAGGACCAAGATGGTTAAAATTTAATGGTACTGAGTAGGTAAATTTTTCAAGAGTTCCCAAAACATTTTTTTTCAAAGTTATATATACAATGACTTAGTATGAAATGTCAGCAAGCTTATACCTCTCTGGATTCAATGGCTCATGTGCAGCAGCACAGCTTTCAATTGAAATGGAGTTGGCGGTATGCAACGGCACAATAACTTTGGGGTGCCGATTGAACAGTGTATGGTAAACATGCAGGGTGATCGATGTATAGCATCATTGATCATAATGGCGATTACTTATGTAAAGAGGTCAGTTGGTAAAGGGATATTGATACATGTTTATAATTACAAGCACTGTAAATCGGAAGATTTAGTGTATGACCACGGTACTTTAAAAAGCGCAGGAAAGTTTGAAGCTAAAAAGTAAAAACAACAACATCAAGAAACTGGTATATGTAAAGGAAAACTTAGTGGGGTAGAGAAAAGTGTGAAACTCACCTGTCTGCTTTGAATGAGTAATTCAGTGTGTTGAAGTCGTAAGATATGTCTGCTTCTAAACAAAAATCAAACAGAGGTGCCGTTGATCCATCCGGTTTAAATGAACTTATCATACTGATGTCAGCAATGATGACGATACTGATGTCAGCACTGACGTCAACATCCGATCGTTTTGTATTTAACAAATAACGATATCTAAACATGGATTAATTGTAGTAGAGTTAAGCCAGTGGTTGATATGAAACAGGAAAAAGGTTGATGGAAAAAATGTATTATATTGAGTATATGACTGTGTGAAAAGCTACTAATGATTCATGAGCATGATCGGGGAGGTAGGAGAAAACGTCAAATGAGGCTTAGCGTTGTTATAATGTCTATCACAATACAACGTATGATTGCATTGTTAGGAACATGTTAAAAAAATTGTGATGTCAATGTTTTAGCCACTTGTCTTAACTTGGTGAGCTTTGTACTTAACTCTTAAGGTGATAAGTGAATTGAACAACATACATCTTATCAATTAACATATTGGTATACAGACTGACACTAAAAGCCCGTGTTGGGTCTCTACTGGAAATCCTATTTTTCCAATAAAAGGAACTGTGTCCTGTTTCTGAAGGTGCCTGCTGCTGTTTTTCTGTACTTCGGAGTGTGGACCCTCTCTGTACCGTTATACTCAACAATGCTATGGTGACAGGCCACATTAACAAGCGGGCAGGAGCTTAGAGTGCAGCAGTGGAATTGGAAGCCATCTGGCTGTGTAGCTGGGCAGAGTGTTATCTAATGGCAATCCTTGCTGCCCTCATGGCCAGGGCAGAAAATCTTCAAGCAGATTCCCTCAGACAAAACTCTCTGGATCTGGAGGAATGGGAAGCTGAGCCTTTCAGCCGCTAGTGGACTGTTGTGCCCCCCTGATCTACGATCTGATGGCTTCCCGCCAGAGCATGAAATGTGCTTCTTCAGCTGCAGAAGAGAGCCAGGTTTGGCATGAATCAGTGCCCTGGTACAGCCTTGGTCTTGGCAGGATCCTCGCTCTGTTTCTTCCTTGACCCCTGATCAGCAAGGTCATCTGAAGGATATCCATGCACTACCTCCTGATCTTGATGACGCCAGACTGGTCTTGCTGCCCCCTGGTATTCAGATATTCATTGACTTCTCTCAGGGTCTCCACTTCCATTATTTTGGGTCTTCTTCAGGGTCTGATCATGATGGAAGACCCAGATCCATTCTAGCTTATGGCATGGCCCAGGGAAGGCAGCATTTGAAGAGCAAGGGTTATTCACCTCCTGTCATTGCCACTCTTCTCAAGGCCTGCAGGCATTCCACCTCCTTGGCTTATGTTGGATTTGGAAGGCCTTTGAGCATGCCCTGCACTATCAACCCGTTTATAGGCAGTGGAACTGGGTGGGCCACTGGGGCCGTGGCCCTACCAGTTTTACCCAACACAGCTTCAGCAACTGGAGAGTTTAGGAGTAGGGCCAGAGATTTTGTTTTTGTTTTGTTTAGGGCCATCCAACCAAAAGGTCATTTTAATGCCAGTGATTCCCTTCCTACTCCCTTTCACAACCGTTCATCTCTATTTTGACTTTATCTCAAGGCATTCTTAATCTACTCCAGTCTGGTTTTTGTACACTACATTCTATAGAATCAGCCCCTGTCATTCTCCAGTGACCTGCCCCTTAACAAATTTTGAGGGCTTTTACTTAATCCTCATTCTTTTTCATCTGTTCACTGTGTTCAGTACTGTTGATCATCATTTACACCAGGGTACTCTGGCCTCCCTAGGATTTCAGAACTTGATTCTGTCTTGTGGCTTATCTTTCCCAATGTAGTTTTGGTATATATTGTGACGAGTGATTTTCCACCACTATATCACCTCAGGGCCCTATTTTGAGACCACCTCTCTATAGGTGTTCCCTTGGTGCTCTGCTTCCAAATCTTGCACTCATGGGGGGATGCATTTCAACTAAAACTCAATGCAGAAAAAACACAATGTCTTTATAATCACTTCACAACACAACACAAATTCTCCACCATAACCACCCCAAACTTTTCCCTCCCCGTCTCAAACAATTTGAAAATTCTGGGTGTTACCATTGACCGAAATCTTACACTTGAAAACCACGTGAAGAATATAACTAAGAAAATGTTCCATTCCATGTGGAAACTCAAAAGAGTAAAACCTTACTTCCCAAGGGCCATCTTCCGGAACCTGGTATTAAGTCATCTGGACTATTACAATGGCTTCCACTTAAAGAACGCACCACGTTCAAGATCTGTACAATTGTTCATAAAATCATCTACGGAGATTCCCCGACCTACATGCTAGACCTAGTGAGCCTACCAGCCAGAAACGCAAAAAAATCTTCCCGCACCTTTCTCAACCTACACTTCCCCAGTTGTAAAGGATTAAAATACAAACTCTCTCACGTGACCAGCTTTTCTTATATGGGCACACAGCTGTGGAATGCACTTCCAACTCACCTGAGAACGATCAACGAATTAATTAACTTCCGCAAATCTCTGAAGACTTACCTCTTTGGCAAAGCCTATCACGAGAACCCATAGATAACCATAACACAACACCTTTCCAACTTTAAGTAGAATGAATCTTTGTACAACTACTTGATCTAATCCTTTTGTCTTCCTTGACTTCTTTGTAACACCAAATGCATACTTCTTTGTAACACCAAATGCAAACTTCTTTGTAACACCAAATGCAAACTTCTTTGTAACACCAAATGCAAACTTCTTTGTAACACCAAATGCAAACTTCATCCTGTATGGCGATGCCAAAACAGGTCTTTGTAAGCCACATTGAGCCTGCAAATAGGTGGGAAAATGTGGGATACAAGTGAAATAAATCTCTTCATACTGCTTTTGTATCATCTTTATGCTAATGACTTGATCTACCTCTGTGCGCTAGAAATGTCACCAGGAATCTAGTCCCAAATTCTAGCCTGCTTGTTTGACATTGCCACATTTGCCAAAATACTGCTCTGACCCTGCCAAGACAGTTTATCTTTCCCCCAAACCTGCTGCCATTTCTCTATTTCAGCCCATAACCTCAATCATCTTGGTCTCTACTTTTTCTGCACATATCCAACACATTGCTAAAACTTCTCTATTATATCACCAAAGTCCATCCATGCTCTCATAAATTCATGATTAAACTACTGTGACATGCTGCTCACAGCTTTCTTACTAAGCCATCTCTCTTCCCTTCAATCTATTCAAAATTCAGCTGCATGGCCTTTCAGTGTTGCTGCACTCATGTAACACTTCTTCTCAAGTCATTTCATTGGTTTCTTATCTGTTCCCCACATGTAGTTCAAGCTTCTTATTCACCTTAAAGTACTTTCATTCTACAGCTTCTCATTACTTCAACTATCTTCTTTTTTTTCTCAGGGTCTCTACTTGTCAGGTAAGTCACTTTTATCTGTTCCCTTCTCCATTGCCACCTCCAGATAACTCCTTGTATCTAGACTTCCTGAGCCTGTTTTTCATGCTCCCTTTCTGCTCTTATTCAAATATAGCCTAAAACGCCACCTTTTAGAGGCTGCTTTTAAATCTTAACACCTTATTCTCCTATTTATATCCATGTTTATATACTACCATTTTCATAACAAATGAACACTTTAATTCTTTTATTTACTCTGTCTTGAATAGATTGAAGCTTTACAGAGCAAATATTTGTATTGTCAGTCAGCGTTGTGTATGTCTAGTAGCACTATAGAAATGATTAGTAGTAATGGGTAGTATGAGATACATTTTTGTCTGACTTTAAAATCCAGTTTCTTCAGCCTGCATATTCTCATTGCACTTATGAATGCTAATCTTGTGTAACTGAAAGAATGTGCTTGATCATGTTTTATTTTTTCCAGATTTCTTACATACTCTCCCAGTATGAGTATTTTGTGTGTCCTGTGGACTACAACAGTGAAACAAACAGATTTTCTGCTAATTGTGAACCTTCTCAGATGTTTCAGCTTCAGAAGTACCCCATACCATCAGTGCTGCAGACTGTTCTGGCATGGGTAAATAGAAATTAAGCTTTTTCATCATAAAACCTGCTTTTTTTTGTACATTCTTTAAATAGTATGAATTGATGTGCAAAAGCATATTGTAAATGCATCACAATTTGATCTAAGTATTTTAAAAATAATCTGTCTGGAAGCATATATAAAATCTCTGCAGTATGAATTGATGTGCAAAAGCAAATTGTAAATGCAACACAATTTGGTCTGTCTTGTGTTCTGCCCCCATATTCATGGAGGCAGGGTGTATTGCTGTGTGTATATGTATATAAGTATTATTGGTATTTAATTGCATTGTTTGTGTAATAGATAGCACTGTGTATTAGGACTGCAGTTCCTGTGATTAGCTCCTTGTGAGCTTTCCCTACTGGCTGTCAGCTCTGAGCTAGAGCCAGCCCTGGGCTGTGAGAGAACCCACTCTTCCTAGCATTCCTTTATGATCAGCAGTTGTTCTAGTGACTTGATCCCTCCATCTACTGTAATTCCATCAAGATTTTTCACCATCTCCCAAAGTCTTCCCCATTCCCTGTTTTCTCTTCCCCTTATTTTCCTTGAGTGTTACAGCTTTTCCTCTTAGCTGGGCTGAGGTTCTGGCCATCTCCTTGCCTCTGAGGTGACTAGATACAGACTCTATGGGCAGGAGGCCACAATTCTTTTACAAGCAACTGGAACTGTAAATTGGAACTTCATTATTTATTCTGAGTACTACAATAAAGAAGATTAGCTTAAGAATTGAGAGTCTACTGGTGAAGCTTCTGCTTGGGGTTGGTTTATGCTGACTGTTTAAGCTACACTGTACTTTACCTACAACAGTATATTTGCCTTGAACAGTACATCTTGTAAAAATAATCTGGAAACATACTTAGAATCTCTTCAGTATTGAGCCAGTTGATAAAAATGAGATATTGAATAATGTGCATTTTTTCCTGTGGTGGTCAATTTATATTGTTTAAAAACCATTTTATATGTGCTTTTTTAATGCTTGGCGAATGTGGAATGCTAAGATCCAAGATGATAATTTTATAATAGGCAGCCCAATTTTTGCGGCAGATGTGTACAGGTTAAACCAGTTTTCTAATAGAGAGGTGCTTTCCTTTTGAAAATTGCCACATCAAAGTACCCACACATGTTTACACAAGCTATTTAGTAGGCAGAAATTTCCTGGCTTATTTGTATGCATACGTTGTTACGACGAGGCTTCTCCTCCTGCCCTCCAGCAGGCCTCACTGGCCTGTGGCTCCTGAGCAGGACTCCGGCCGGTCTCTTCCCAGCACCCTGGGCACTCCAACCTTCAGGATCCTAGGTCCCTTGTTCACTCAGGGTG
Source organism: Microcaecilia unicolor (assembly GCF_901765095.1). NCBI lineage: Eukaryota > Metazoa > Chordata > Amphibia > Gymnophiona > Siphonopidae > Microcaecilia > Microcaecilia unicolor. Next base: position 393,919,221 of record NC_044032.1, read on the forward strand.
ACCTTTTCTTAATTTGCAAATTAGATGTAGAATAGACAGTTCTCAACAGCATAGTCATCAGGCAGCTCTTTATTCCAGCCCCCTGGGCACACTTCTTCCAGCTTAAACACTTTCACAGGTCTTCCCACTGAGCCCTCACACACACTCTGAGGGTACAGCTCTGTCCTCCAGCCCCCTGGCTACCAGTTCCTTGTTCTTCATACATAGCTCTATCTACACACAGTCCACCAAACGTCCAGCCAGTACCTTCAAGGGGATCTTCTTCTTCTAGCTGCCAGGTCTCCAGCTCCTCTCTCTTCTCTTTCCTTTCACAAACTCAGGTAGGTATAGGGAGGTTAATTTAGCTTCTCCACCCCTATAGGCTCTTCCCCCTAATTCCAGGCAGGACCCAGCCCCTAACAACTTCCACCTGTTCCCACCCCAGGACTCTTCCTGGTCCTAGCAACCTCCACTTGGACATTCCCCTACTGGCTCCCTCTAGTGACTTCTCAGTAATGACATGACCTGGACATTTTCCCTTATGTCTATGGGACCAGCGCCCTCTAGTGTCCTACCCAGGCTAGGACAGTCCCTTATTCTTCACATACCCCCACCCTTAAGCTAATTGCTGCTCCACCTCAGCAACCCTTTAAGTCTTTTCCACTGAGGAGCAGCAATTCTTCAAAGAGGGCATACTCTTTTCCAGGCTCATCCCTGTTCTATCCCTAGGCCTCACCACCCCCATCTAGGCTCCTCATCCCCCTCTTAGCACTTCACATGGCTCGGGCCCTTCCCTTTCACTAGGCCCAGAGGGGCTTTCGCTGCAGCAGGCCCTATCTTACCCTTATCCCCTGCAGCCCCCTCCTGGGCGCCCCCCGATACCATGACCCCTCCGAGGGAGGGGTCACCTAGCTCCCTTATCTTAGCACCTCACATGGCTTGGCCCTTCCCCCCGTTCCCGGGGACCTGAGGTGCCTAACTGTAGCAGGTCCTATCTGACCCTCATCCCCTGCAGCTACCTCCTACCTCCTGGGGCATCTGACCTCACCACGATCCCACCGAGAAAGGGGTCACCTGACGACTCCTTCGGGCGCTCTGCAGCAGGTCCTTTCTGACCCTCATCCCCTGCAAGTCCCCAAAACCTGGTTCTCAATGTCCATCTTTGTTAGATCCTTTCCATTGGCAATCGACCCAGGCAAGTGCTCCCAAAGCCCTGGCCTTCTCCTCTCCAGCTTGAACCGCCTCCGGCTTCTCAGGCCTCCCTCCTTCCTGGCCGTCCGATGGGGTGCAGCCTGTAATCACAAAAAAACAAATCCAAGTGTGGCCTGTTTACTCTCCTGGCCCCCACACTTGCGCTGCACCTCCCTGTGGCCGCCTCCTTCCCCTACAGCCTCTCCCAAGCCTCCAGAGCCTCTCCCAAGCCTCCAAATCTTACGAATCCACCCTCACCTCCCCCCTAGGTACCCTTTACCTGCGGTAGGTGAGTAAAGTGCTTTTGCCAATATTGGCCCCCTCGACAGGCTTCTGGAACACGGGCCTCTGGAACCTCCAAGGCCACCTCCATCACACTTCAGCCCTTCGTCTGGTCTGATCTGGAACCACCTCCGCTTTACCGAGATCTCACCTCTCCCACGTGGAAGTTCATTGTAGATCCCACCACTGCCACCACTTGTTACAACGAGGCTTCTCCTCCTGTCCTCCAGCAGGCCGCACTGGCCTGTGACTCCTGAGCAGGACTCTGGCCGGTCTCTTCCCAGCACCCTGGGCACACCAACCTTCAGGATCCTAGGTCCCTTGTTCACTCAGGGTGACCTTGTTCTTAATATGCAAATTAGATGTAGATTAGACAGTTAACAACAGCATATTCATCAGGCAGCTCTTTATTCCAGCCCCCTGGGCACACTTCTTCCAGCTTAAACACTTTCACAGATCTTCCCACTGAGCCCTCACACACATTCTGAGGGTACAGCTCTGTCCTCCAGCCCCCTGGCTACTAGTTCCTTGTTCTTCATACATAGCTCTATCTACACACGGTCCACCAAAATTCCAGCCAGTACCTTCAAGGGGATCTTCTTCTTCCAGCTGCCAGGTCTCCAGCTCCTCTCTCTTCTCTTTCCTTTCACAAACTCAGGTAGGTATAGGGAGGTTAATTAGCTTCTCCACCCCTATAGGCTCTTCCCCCTAATTCCAGGCAGGACCCAGCCCCTAACAACTTCCACCTGTTCCCACCCCAGGACTCTCCCTGGTCCTAGCAACCTCCACCTGTACATTCCCCTACTGGCTCCCTCTAGTGACTTCTCAGTAATGACATGACCTGGACATTTTCCCTTATGTCTATGGGACCAGCGCCCTCTAGTGGCCTACCCAGGCTAGGACAGCCCCTTATTCTTCACAATGTGCTCATTATATACAATAGTACAATAGCAGATCACCAAAACAACAGAGTAGTAACATGAAGGCTTTTATTGCATCAAAGGAAATACTGTGACCAATGTGGCCATGTTTTATCTAGACAAATCTGAGTTGGGGCAAGGACTATCAACCAGACATGATAATATAAATTAGTAAACAAAAATTATAAATACAAATTATATAAATTATAATACTTAAAATTTAACAGTGCAAATGATAAAAATAACATAAACTATATATCTACAATGAATATGAAAGAATATAACAAAAGTTCAGATAGACAAATATAAGTAATATACTTGTGAACAAAATCTTGAAAATGTATGGTGCAATCATTTTTTTTTAAATTTAATTATTAAATTTTCCAGTATATCACCACTTAAAGGGAATATGCAATCGGCATTATTTAACATTAGGAAACAAAAATGATAGGTATATATCTTTACAGCCCATTTGTCCACAAGTTGAAGAAATTTGATTCCAAGATTAAGGAAATTAAAAAAAAAAAAAGAAAAAAAAATACAAAAATTAATAATCAATATATGCTTCCTCTGGTTCAGACCCCAGCCTGCTAAATTAGGGAAGGTTTACTATGTTCACATCAACTCTTGCATCAATAAACTCTTTCAACTGTTTTGGATCTACAAACTGAAAATGTTTACCCTCAAACATCACATTACAAAAACAAGGAAATCGCAAAACAAAATTTGCTCCCAATGCCACCACCCTGGGGCAAAGTTCCAAAAAGGCCCTTCGTCTCATCTGTGTAGGCCGTGTGAGATCTGGAAAGATACGGACCTTTGAGCCCCAAAACAGATTTTCTAAGTGTCTCAACGAAAGCCGTAGTATGGCATTCCTATCAGGCTCCAACGCAAAAGTGGCAAGCAGAGTTAACCTCTGAGTAACTATTTCTAATGAGCTTTCTAGGAATGAGGTAAGATTCATTCCCTCCCCTATTACGGGGGGGGGGGGGGGGGGGGGGGGGTTCCCACCTCCACTCCAGTACTCCCGATGTAATAAGCCCGTGTAATGGGAGGGAGTGAGTCCTTGTCCATTCCCAGGATGTCCACCAAATATTTTTTGACCATCTCCAAAGGAGAAATTAACGGCGATTTGGGAAAATTAAGAAACCTAAGGTTAAGTCTTTTAGTCTGATTTTCAAGGTATTCAAGTCATTTATGTAGAAAATTATTGTCTTTAACCAAAGCTGTTTCTATAGATCCCATTTCTTGAATTTTGATATCCACACGTTCCAATTTCTGGGTTTGCTGTGCAGTCACTTGTGCTTGAAGCAGGGCAGCCTCAGAAAGAACTTCAATATCAGAAGAATTCTGCTTTAAAGTAGTTTGCATAGAGGTTTGGATATTGTAAACCATGTCCCATAGTGACTCCAGCGTCACAATTGCTGGTCTAATCACTCCACTAGCCACAGGAGGAGATTGAGATAGACTATCAGCCCGAGCTAACTTGGAAACAATAGCTTGAGGCAATACCTTTGAAGCCTGTTGTAGTAATGTTTCCCGAAGTTGAGAATCTAACTCCGTTGCTGCAGTCACACCCTCAGACAGGACCAGCTGAGCCACTTCGGCGTCTGTCTCTGTTTGAACAGCCAGCAACTCTCTTCCAGGCTGGGGAGGTGCAATTCGCTCCACAGGGCTCAAGGAAGCCCCGTTTCCACTCTCAATCGACTCCGAAGGGCCGAGAGCTGCAGTGGGGGTCGAAGTTCCCTGAGGACCCGGTTGCTGCCTGGGAAATTGTTTGTTTCAACGTCGAGGAGGTCACAGGAACCGAGGGAAATTCCTTTACCTTCGCCCTCCGCTTCCCCATGGTTAGCGAGGCTACAGAGGCACCGAGAGAAACTCACAATCACAGCAGCCTCCAGGAGCAAACACAGGTGCGTTTATTCACAGCGCCATCTTGGAATCGATCCGCCCATTTTTATTGAGTATGAAGTAAACAATAACAGCATGATATAAAACAGGATCTACAACTTAACCATCCACCTCTTAACCCTCCCTCCCTCCTTGAATATTCATCAGAGTACAGTAAAACTCACAGGACAATAACCAAGTGTCAGAAAGTTCATCACATATTTATCAGTTGACTCCAAGGGGGGGGGGGGGGGGGTCAAGGTGTTCCAAACTGGGCCCCAGCAACATTGAAATCATTCTCCTACAGAAGAGGCAAAGTCTCTGTCACCCAAGCGCTCCAGTCTTAATAAAAAGATCATTCGAGAATGCCAGTGCTGGTGGGAAGGTCTTCTATTAGTTAACCAGTCAGTCAAGATAGCAAGCTTCACTACAATTGTAGCCTTTGTCACAAATGAAGTGTATCCAGGCGAGGCTGGAAGGCTCAACCTAGGATGTCCAAACAAAAGTGTAGGATCATAATGCCAACCTGAACTTCACATTTTGGAGACCTGAGTTAATTATTCTTTCCAGAAACTGACAATGTAGGGACAGGACCAAAACATACGTCCCAATGTTGCTCCGTCTGCTCCACACTTTGGACAGGATCCCCATGGAGAAAGTCCCATGTGAAAGGCTCGGCGGGGGGAGATGTATAAGCGAAGAACAAATTTGTACTGTAGCTCCCAATGTATAGCATAAGGCGAGTTGTACCAAAGAGCAAGAATGTGAGCTTTAAGTTGTACCATAGGGAAAATTGGAGGTCGCCATGCCACTGTGCTACCAATCGGGTGTAAGCCAGTTCATGGATGTCTCTTATGTGTCGATGATGAAAGGAAAGTGACACACTTTGTTGCGCCTCCGAGGAAAATGCTGTAGAAAGTTCTTCCTGCACTTCCTCAGCTAGGGCCACCCATGGAAGCTATTTTATGTAATGCTTCAATTGAACATAGAAAAAAAACATCTTTGTCTGGAATAGCAAATTCTTTTTGAAGGTTACTGAAGGCTTTCATTTGTCCTTCTGAGGTCACCACTTGTAACAAATACGTAATTCCATGAATACACCATTTACAAAAAGTAGGATAGAGCTGTGTAGGCGGATTTCCCAGATAATAAATTACCTGAAACAAGGTTTCCCAACAGAACTATCCGCAAGCAAAATATTCTGTTCTCTGTCTAGGGGAAGGGGGAAAACCTTGGCTATGGCCCTACATGCCACTATTTTGGTCAGAGAGAGAGCTGAGAAATCAGGCTGATATATATATTAGCTTTATTATGGATAATATAAAAAAAATACAAAATAGAAATTTGCCAAAGCTTTGGCTGAACAAAAATACTGGCAGTAATTCTTACAACTATATTCTCACACTACACACATTTCTTACTGGTTGCTAGGTAAACTTGCACAACTGATTAGAATGCAATAACTATGTTACGAGGTAGTATGGTAATTAGCAGCTTCTTTCCCGACCAAGGTTATGACTAACACCAGCCTTATGCTCAGGTAATCACCACTCGCTAACCCAGACTAATAGGAGATAGATCACTGTGTCTCTCACCAGGCAACTTCCGGGGACACCTCTCAGGAGTAGCACAGGTTACTTCCCAGACTCAAGCTGAGAGATCAGCGAGTCTTCGTCAGAGCCACGACAGGCACTCTGCAGCAGTCAGCAAAGGCACAGGTCACACCTTGTAGGTTGCTGAACCACACGGTACTCTTCCAGATACACAGTTCATCAGTTGGTGGACCTTCTTAGGTCACTGGTCTTCTTTCCACCTCCACCTTCTTCCAAGGATTCCGACTAACTCCCCAACTCTTCCCGCTCTTCCAGCACCTCTCGGTCAGGTGATACCAATTATCCTCTTGTACCGTCTCGTGCATGGGCAAGAAGAGTTCTTGTTTTTTTTCTTTGTGACCTTGGAAATGGTAACTTCTGGTGCCATGCATGCCTCCCTTCTCATCATCTCCGAGATAGAAGGGAAATAATTGGAGCACAGAGTGTCCTTGGCTTCAGCAAGCCTGTCAGTGATTTTCCACAAACTGAAGCTGACTTTGACACAGAGATGTGCAAGTCAGAGGTTTGCAGCAGCCATCTTTTAGTAACAAGATGTCATAGGCTTGTATAGGCCAAGACCAGCAAGGGAGACACAGGGACATACCCCTGCAGCTGGCCAGGAAGAAAGACTGGGTTATTACAGAGGGGCAGGAATGGCATGACTTGTAGAACAAAAATGATGCAAGCAACAAATCCATTTCCAGACTGCTTTTGCTATAGTCTTCATGGAAGAGAGCCTCAGTATCCTCAGTACCTCGTCCCCCGCTGTATGCAGAAGACCGCTGAAGTGAACTGTGGGGGACAAGAAGTTCCAGAGAAGTATTAGAATAGTCCTGCGTGGCGCAGAACCAATCATTAATGTGCTGCATGCCTCTCGCTATGGGGTTGTGACGCATACTGATCAGTCCCAGGCCCCCATGTTCCATAGGTTATGTAAGGAGGAGGTAGAGGGAAAGCAGAGAAGAGCTGACAGGGGCAGTCAGCCAAGAAATGAAGAGCACTCTCTGCCGGGAAAAGGGGGTAGGAGGTTGGTAAGAAAGGAAGAGAACTACAGAACCCAGCAGCGCTTGCAAGGGAGGAGGGAACATGAGAGACAGCACTCCAACTCCCAGCAGGCAGAGAAGTCAGGAGGTGATTGGGAGATGGAGGATAATCAAGTGGAGGAGCAGCACCTGGGAGAGAGGGTGGGGGAAGACTCCATGGAGTGGGAGGAGATTGATCTGGAGGAGAACAGTGAAAATACCATGAAAGAGGCTGAACAAGAGCAAATGGAGTTCTTCTGCTCAGGACAAAGGGTAATTACCTGAAGAAGGTCAGTCTGGACATTTAGTGGGAGGTTGTCAGAGTGTTGGTGTCTGACAAGCGAGGGTGGAGAAAATGCCTCTATCTCCTTGGCAGTAGGAGAAAGGGAGTAGAGGAATTGACTGATTCAAAGGTATTTCGAGTTGTTGTGAAGTTTCAAGACTGAACTGTTCTGAACTTTTGGGGATTGTTGGGTGGGGGAAGAAGGGAAGCCAGGGGCACAGAGACCAGCAGCTGTAGTCAGTGGACCTGCTGTTTTCTCGCTGGTTGTACTCTGAATAAAGCACTCTACTGAATAAATAGTAGTGTGAATTACTTTTTGCAAGTGAGCAGGAACAGTTCCGCTTAGGAGATGGATTAGCCCCAATTGTGTGGGCGAAGAAGGACAGCTCGGAGAGGTGCTAAGTTGTGCGCAGACCACACGGAGGGGTGTTGAGCGGAGAGCGGACAGCACGGAGAGGTGTCGAAACAAGAGCGGACAGCACGGAGGGGTGCTTGCTGACATTTGGTGGCAGTGGTGGGATTTGACCGAACTACCTGGTTCTCCAAGAGAGAGAGGAGCAAGGCGCAAAATCCTGAGCTATCCGGTGAGCATATAGCAGGGCCGGAAGGGGATTTTTTGTGGATGCATGTGTGGGGCCGCAGGGTGGCAAGCCTATAAAAGCAGCTGCACTTGGAGGTTGTTTTCTTTTGTGTCGTCTAGGAGAGAAGAAGACCGGGCGTAATGGATCCAAAGGAGATGTTTTCCTTCATGGCCCATCAGTTCCAAAAACAACAGGAACTGGCGCACAAACTGATGGAGGACTCCTTGGCCGCGTCGAGGGCCCAGCAACAGCCACTTCTGGAACTGTGTCAGGAGTTGTTGAAAGGAGGAGCACTGGTACAGCCTGGGTCGACAGTGCCAGAGGGAACTGCAACTGGAGGAGGGCCGTTGCCCGGAGGCCTGATGGGGATGAACTGGTTACCCTGGGGTAAGCTGTCCGATAAGGACGACATTGAGGATTACCTGGGGGCATTTGAACGGGTAGCGGTTGCTGCAGCCTGGCCAGGGGAGCAATGGACTATGAGACTGGCCCCGGCGTTATCCGGGGAGGCACTGGCAGCTTTTCGCAGTCTCCCTGCTGTGGAGATTGCAGACTATGCTAAACTTAAACGGGCTATTCTGGACAGGTATGGGCTAAGTAAGCAGTCCTACCGAAGGAAATTTAGGGAATGGAGGTGGGCAGAAGGGGAGACGCCCAGGGCTTTGGCCCAGAAATTACTGGATTTAGCCACCAAGTGGTTAGAACCAGAAAAAAACTCAGTGACACAAGTAATGTTAGAGCTGGTGTTGGAGCAGTTTCTGGAGGCCTTACCGGAAGAATTAAAAAGGGATTTGATTAGGCGGGGCTGTGGGTCCTTGGATGAAGCTGTTAAAAGTATGGAATGCTTTCTAGAGTCCCAGCATGTGGGTGGGGGAGGGGTGCGGGCGGGGAAGGGAATATATATGACAGGGTCTAAGCCTCTTCAGGCAAGGAGTGAACCGGCTGGGAAGGGAGAAAGGGGAGTGGGGGTCTCGGGGTATGCTGGGGATCGTATTTGCTATAGGTGTGGGCATAAAGGGCACTTAAGGAAAGATTGTAGGGCCAAGGAGGGCTTTACTTCTCACTCTTATAAGCAGGTGTCCCATCCCTTTACCCAGGTCGTGGAGGTGGGGGGGGTGAAAGTGGAGGCCCTATTAGACTCGGGAGCTGACCAATCTATGCTTTCGAGGAGTTTATGGTCCCGTATAAGTAAGGGAAAGAATGATCAGGGAGGGTCTAGTCATGGTGAGGTAGCTATTCAATGCATTCATGGGGCTAGTACCAGATATCCTTTACATTGGGTGACCGTAAAAGGGCCTATGGGGGCACACCGGATATTAGTAGCGGTGTTGTCTCGGCTGCCTCAGGACCTGATACTGGGGAGGGATTGGGCTCCGTTTTCCCAATATGTGAAGGGGGGAAAAGCCTTTGTAACTACCCGGGCTCAGGGTCAGTCACAACAGGAGGGTGGGGAGGTTCTTCCTTTGGAGCAGGTTTTTCCCTTTCATCCTGAGATTTTTGGTACTCCGGGGAAAAGTAGGAAAGGGGGCCGGCAAAATAAAGGAGCTCAATGGAAAAGAAGTCAGGCCATGATAGAGGTCGAGGGGGAAGGAGATTTCCCAAGGGACCTGGGGCAGCTCATAGAGCAGTTTCCCTCTTTTCAGAGGGAGCAGGAAGCGGACGGTACCTTGCAGTACGCCTGGAGTAGGGCCCGAGAAGGGGAGGGGGGCTCTTCCCCGCATTTTAGGGTGGAGAAGGGGCTGCTATTCAGACTGAACTCGGTAATAGGGAAAGGGTGGCAGAAACAGTTGGTGATACCAAAGGGATTTCGAAGCCTGATCATGAGATTAGCGCATGATCACCCGCTGGGGGGACATAAGGCGACACAGGGTACCCTGGACCAAGTTTTGCAGAGGTTTTATTGGCCCGGGGTTTATAAGGAAGTGGAAGGGTATTGCAATTCCTGTGGGCTCTGCCAGAAGGTAGCTGAGAGGGGGCCAGAGCGGGCGCCTTTATGTCCTTTGCCACGTATTGGGGTTCCTCTAGGCCGCCTGGCTATGGATATTGTAGGACCGCTTCCCAAGTCGCGGAGGGGTTTTGTGTATATTTTGGTGGTGATAGATATGGCCACCCGTTTCCCGTGGGCGGTGCCCCTGCGTACGGTGTCAGCTAAGGTTATTGCCGCTGAGCTGATTCACATTTTCTGTACGGTGGGGTTTCCCCGGGAAGTACTTACGGATAGAGGCACTAATTTTCTCTCCCGTACATTGGCTCAAGTATGGGAGGCCTTTGGTATTGCACACATCCGTACTGCAGCTTACCATCCTCAGACCAATGGTCTGGTAGAGAGATTTAATAAGACTCTTAAGACTCTCTTGCGTAGAGGGTTGGGCAGCTGTATGGATGAGTGGGATCGCCTCTTGCCGTTTGTCTTATACACCTGTAGGGAGAGTGTGCAGGCTTCATTAGGAGTGTCTCCGTTTGAATTAATGTATGGGAGGGGTCCGCGGGGAATTTTAGATATCCTGAGGGAACAATGGGTGCCACCGGATAGAGGAGACTGTACAGTGGTCTCTTATCTGTTTGACCTGAAGGGTAGGTTACGACGGTTGGGGGGCTATGCTCGGGATAGATTGGGTAAAAGTCAACAATATCAGAAATCATATTATGATCGGGGAGTGAAAGAGCGAGAGTTTGCAGAAGGGGAGAAAGTCATAATTATGATAGCAGATGGCCCGCACAAATTTGAAAGTCGGTGGAGGGGACCGGTGGTGATTACTAAGAAATTGGGGCCAGTTACGTATGAGGTGAGGAATAAGAGGGGGAGAAAGCAAACATATCATGTGAATGTGTTAAAGTTGTGGAGGGAAAGGAAGGTGCTGTGGGGCGGGACTAAGGCGATGGAGGAGGAGGATCTGGGGCCTCAGATCGCGGACATCTTTAAGTCCCTGAAGCCCCACATTGCAGGGGAGTTGAATAAAGGTCAGCAGCAGGAACTTGGGGCCCTACTAGAAGAGTTCCAGGATGTACTTACTCCATGTCCGGGGGAGACACATTTGAGCCTGCATGAGATTGTTACAGATCAGGGCCGGGTGGTTAGGCAAAGACCTTATAGGCTGTCCCCAGTGAAACAACAGGAGGTGATTAGACAGGTGAAGGAAATGCTGGAGTATGGTATTATTGAGGAATCATATAGCCCTTGGTCTAGTCCAGTGGTGCTGGTGCCTAAGAAAGATGATACCTGGCGGTTTTGTATTGATTTCCGCCAGGTTAATGCCCTCTCCTCTCCCGATGCCTATCCTATGCCTCGTATTGAGGATTTATTAGATAGGTTGGGGTCGGCCCAGTATCTTTCTACGCTGGACTTGACCAAGGGATATTGGCAGATTCCTTTATCTGCTGAGGCTAAGCCCAAGACGGCCTTTTCTACTCCCTTGGGGCTCTTTCAATTTAAGAGGATGCCGTTTGGCTTGAACTCCGCAGCGGCGTCCTGTCAGCGCCTGCTGGATAGGGTCTTACGGCCTCATCAGAGTTATGCTGCGGCTTATCTGGATGACGTCATTATCCATAGTGAGGACTGGGTTACACACATGAGGCAGGTCAGGAAGGTGTTAACAGCTTTCCGGGAGGCAGGTCTCACTCTTAATCCCCAAAAATGTCACTTCGCCCGGCAGGAGGTTAAATATCTGGGCTATAAGGTGGGGGGTGGGCAGGTAAAACCCTTGTTGGATAAAGTACAAAGTATTAGGGAGTTTGCTTATCCAGCGACAAAAAAAAGGCTGCGGAGTTTCCTTGGGCTAGTCGGGTACTACCGCAGGTTCATTCCCCATTTTGCCTCACAGGCGGAACCCTTAACAAATATGTTAAAAGGGAATCGACCGAACCAGTTGAGATGGGGGGAGGAGGAGAAGGAAGCCTTTCAATGTTTGCGTTTAGCGCTATGTGAGGATCCGGTGCTGAAGGCAGTTGAATGGGACAAACCCTTTGTGCTGCAAACGGATGCCTCGGGGGTGGGCTTGGGGGCAGTTCTTTCTCAGATTCATGATGGGGAGGAGCATCCGGTGTTATATTTGAGCCGTAAACTCCTTCCTCATGAAAAAGGCTATGCCACAATTGAGAAGGAGTGTCTGGCTATTAAGTGGGCCACCCAAATGTGTCAATACTATTTAGAGGGACGGCCCTTTAGGCTCATTACAGATCATGCCCCCTTGAAATGGTTAATGCATATGAAAAGCGCTAATGCCAGACTTATGAGATGGTATCTGTCCTTACAACCCTTTCAGTTCCGGGTGGAGCATCGGGCAGGGAAACTATTGGGGAATGTTGATATTTTGTCCCGAATGGCTGGTCAGGAGGTTGAAGTAGTTAAACCCCGGGAGGGAAAAAGGTTCTTAAGCGGGGGGGTATGTAAGGAGGAGGTAGAGGGAAAGCAGAGAAGAGCTGACAGGGGCAGTCAGCCAAGAAATGAAGAGCACTCTCTGCCGGGAAAAGGGGGTAGGAGGTTGGTAAGAAAGGAAGAGAACTACAGAACCCAGCAGCGCTTGCAAGGGAGGAGGGAACATGAGAGACAGCACTCCAACTCCCAGCAGGCAGAGAAGTCATGAGGTGATTGGGAGATGGAGGATAATCAAGTGGAGGAGCAGCACCTGGGAGAGAGGGTGGGGGAAGACTCCATGGAGTGGGAGGAGATTGATCTGGAGGAGAACAGTGAAAATACCATGAAAGAGGCTGAACAAGAGCAAATGGAGTTCTTCTGCTCAGGACAAAGGGTAATTACCTGAAGAAGGTCAGTCTGGACATTTAGTGGGAGGTTGTCAGAGTGTTGGTGTCTGACAAGCGAGGGTGGAGAAAATGCCTCTATCTCCTTGGCAGTAGGAGAAAGGGAGTAGAGGAATTGACTGATTCAAAGGTATTTCGAGTTGTTGTGAAGTTTCAAGACTGAACTGTTCTGAACTTTTGGGGATTGTTGGGTGGGGGAAGAAGGGAAGCCAGGGGCACAGAGACCAGCAGCTGTAGTCAGTGGACCTGCTGTTTTCTCGCTGGTTGTACTCTGAATAAAGCACTCTACTGAATAAATAGTAGTGTGAATTACTTTTTGCAAGTGAGCAGGAACAGTTCCGCTTAGGAGATGGATTAGCCCCAATTGTGTGGGCGAAGAAGGACAGCTCGGAGAGGTGCTAAGTTGTGCGCAGACCACACGGAGGGGTGTTGAGCGGAGAGCGGACAGCACGGAGAGGTGTCGAAACAAGAGCGGACAGCACGGAGGGGTGCTTGCTGACAGTATGTGTAAAGTGGAAATGGGGAGTCAGATAAAATTTCTTTTTATCTGACAAAGATATAGGAAAGAACTTCCATGAGTGCAACCTCTGTTGTGTCTCATGCAACAGCCGTTGAATATTCAACGTGTATAGTTGCTTGAGATCTGCAAGTACGTGCACCCCTAGATACTTAAGTGTACCCTGCGCCCAACGAAGTGGGAAGGCACCCCGCCAGTTCGCCTGGGCATCAGGTGAGAGCAGAAGTGCCTGTGATTTATCAAAATTTAACAAAAAAACCTGCATACATTCCATAATGCCTCAAACATGCAATCAAATTATCAAGGGATTGAAGCGGATCCGTCAGTACCACAAGCAGATCTGCATAGGCTAGGGTTTTTACCTGATAATCAGAGAGAGACACTCCCTTTACCCCATCCAGTAAAGAAAGCTTACACAACAGAAGTTCCAAAGAGAGTAAAGAGGAGAGAGGGCATCCCTGCCTAGTACCTCTAGAAATAGGGAACTCTGGCTCCCTAATACCGTTTACCAGCAGACAAGCCATGGGTTGAGTGCATCAAGTTTGTATTGTCTGCAAATACTACCCACAGAACCCCATGTAGGACAAAGTGTGGAATAAATAGTCCCAGCCCACTCTATCAAAGGGTTTTTCGGCATCCAAACTTACTATGATGGACAGTGTCTCAGTTGCACGGCAGTAAGCCATTGCGAGTAACAGACATTGAACATTATGCACCGAATGGTGCTGACACACAAACCCTACCTGATCAGGTCCTATTAGTCTGGGTAGACATTGGGCCAATTGCTCAGCTAAGATCTTAGAAAGGAATTTAATGTCTACATTTAGTAACGATATGGGTTGGTATGAGTCTGCATTCTCAGGCGGTCTGCCCGCCAATACTGCTTTGATAACTTTAATACCGAAGTTATCAAAGCAGTATTGGCATGAAGAGGAAAATGGCCCCTCTCTATCACTTCTTCATAATATACCAACAGAGTCCCAGTGCCCGCAGGGGTAAAAACGACTTTAAACCTTTAACCATCGCCTGCAGTTCAGACAACTGTAACGGGGCATTTAATGATTCTATCTTTTGCATAGTTAGTTTAGGGAGACCTGCTTCTTGTAGGTAATCAGTTAGTCCCTGAGCATCAGGACTTAGCTGTGATGTGTATAGCGAAGTAAAATAATTAGTAAATATCTGAGCTATTCATTCACGATTATTAGTGAGGATGCCATTAGTGTCCCACAAGGAGATCACTGCCTTTGTACCTCCCCAAGTTTAATAATGCGAGCTAACATTCGACCAGGACGATTGCCAAAATGATGCAATTTATATTTTTGATATAATAGAGAGTGGGACTCCCTTCCAAGTAGCATGGTATTTAAGGCTACCTGAGTAGCTTGTAAACACTCTAAGGTTGCTTGAGTCGGTCTATTAATGTAAGCTTGTTTAGCTTTATGCAACCTAGATTTCAAAAGCAGTATTCCTGCAGCTAAACGCTTCTTACGATCTTGTACATATGCAATTATATCTCGCCTTAACACCGCCTTCGAAGCGGACCAAAATAAAATGGGCTGCTCAATATATTCTGCATTATTAATATAACTTGCCCACTTATCTTGTATGAACTTCTGAAAATGCGTGTCGGCATGCAAGTAGGTAGGATAGCGCCATCCCGCACTGGCCCTCTCCTCAATAGGTAGCTCCACATCGACCCAGATCGGAGCATGATCAGAGATCTCAGGGCCTATTACTGCTGAAAAAAATCAATGTAAAAAGTGTACGTTCTACTAAAATGTAGTCTAACCTGACTTGAGTCCCATGTGCCCAAGAACGATGAGTATAATTTTGTTCACCTGGGTGTAGAGCTCGCCATGCATCTATCAAATGGGGAGAATGTGCAAAATTAGAAAAAGTGTTTGCGTGGGGCCCTTTATGGTTCGACAAAGCCAGACTACATGGAAGGGTCTGAAACTAAATGTCTCCCAAACCCATCAAATGAAGTGAGCTATATTGCAGGCAATATTGTAGCAATGAGTGAAAGAATTGAGGGTCATGCTGGTTAGGACCATATAAAACTACTATTAAGAACTCTATGCCATGTAGCCAAAGATGTAAAAGTAAATAATTTCCCTGAGAACCCCAAATAATAGAGACAATCTGTAAAGGAACCCTTTTCTGATCAAGACTACAACTCCTCCCCCTCTTCCCTGAGAAGAAGCGAAGTGTACTTCTCCTACCCATGAGCGTTTCAGTTTGGCATGCTAAGCTGCGGGGGATCTAGAGAATGTGATCCAACTGTCCACCGACTTTCAGAATTCTCGTCAGTGGTGGACGATCCGATCCAATTTAACCATGGGACAACCATTCCAAATTCCTCAGCCACAAAAAGTGCTGACGACAGATGCATCCTTCCTGGGGTGGGGAGCTCATGTAGATGGGCTTCACACTCAGAGCCTGGTCCTGTCAGGAAAAAGGTCTTCAGATCAATCTCCTGGAATTGCGAGAGATCTGGAATGCTCTCAAGGCTTTCAGAGATCGGCTGTCCAACCAAATCATCTTGATTCAAACAATCAGATTGCGATGTATTACACCAACAAGCAAGGGGGCACCGGATCTCACCCTCTGTGTCAGGAAGCCGTCCAGATGTGGCTTTGGGCACGCCGTCACGGCATGTTTCTCCAAGACACTTATCTGGCAGGGGTAAACAGTCTGGCCGACAGGCTGAGCAGGGTAATGCAACATCACAAGTTGTCGCTGAATATGGGCGACGCCCACGAGATCGTCCAAGCATGGGTGGATCTTTTTGCCACTCAGATCAATCACAGGGTCCCTCAGTTCTGTTCCAGGCTTCAGGCCATGACAGACTAGCGTCAGATGCCTTTCTCCTACATTAGGGAGCAGGCCTTCTGTATCCGTATCCTTCCATACCTCTAGTAGGGAAGACTTTGTTGAAACACAAGCAAGACCACGGAACCATGATTCTGATTGCTCCCTTCTGGCCACGCCAGATTTGGTTCTCTCTTCTTCTGGAGTTGTCCTCTGAGGAACCGTGGAGATTGGAG
This sequence comes from Microcaecilia unicolor, assembly GCF_901765095.1. NCBI lineage: Eukaryota > Metazoa > Chordata > Amphibia > Gymnophiona > Siphonopidae > Microcaecilia > Microcaecilia unicolor. Next base: position 393,935,283 of record NC_044032.1, read on the forward strand.
TGTTTTCCAACCCTCATCATCCACAACGAGGGGGTCGCTTCTACATCGAAACCTCCAGTCTCAGACTCTCACGGCCTGGATGTTGAGAGCTTAGAATTCACCTCCTTGGATCGCTGAGGGTGTCTCCCGGGTCTTACTTCCAGGAAAGATTCCATAAAGAGGTGTTACTCTTTCAAATGGAGGAGGTTTGCCATATGGTGTGACAGCAAAGCCCTAGATCCTCTTTCTTGTACTACACAGACCTTGCTTGACTACCATCTACACTTATCCAAGTCTGGTCTTCAGACCAACTCCGTGAGGGTTCACCTTAGTGCAATTAGTGCTTATCGCCATGTAGAGGATAAGCCTATCTCTGGACAACCTTTAGTTGTTCGCTTCATGAGAGGTTTGCTTTTGTCAGAGCCCCCTATCAAACCTCCTCCGGTGTCATGGGATCTCAACGTCGTTCTCACCCAGCTGATGAAAGCTCCTTTTGAGCCACTGAATTCCTGCCATCTGAAGTACTTGACCTGGAAGGTCATTTTCTTGGTGGCTATTACTTCAGCTCATAGGGTTAGTGAGCTTCAGGCCTTAGTAGTAGATGCATCTTATACTAAGTTTCATCACAAGAGAGTAGTCCCCCACATGCACCCTAAGTTCCTGCTGAAGGTGGTGTCTGAGTTCCAGCTGAACCAGTCAATTGTCTTGCCAATATTTTTTCCCCGTCTTCATGCTCACCCTGGCGAAAGCAGTTTGCACACCTTGGACTGCAAGAGAGCATTGGCCTTTTACATGGAGTGGACAAAGCCCTTCAGACAGTCCACCCAATTGTTTCTTTCGATCCCAACAGGAGGGGAGTTGCCATCAGAAAACGCACAATCTCCAATTGGCTAGCAGATTGCATTTCCTTCACTTATGCCCAAGCTGGGCTGACTCTGGAGGGCCATGTCACGGCTCATTATGTTAGATCCATGGCTGCGTCGGTGGCTCACCTAAAGTCAGCCTCCATTGAAGAGATTTGCAAGGCTGCCACGTGGTCATCATAGCACACAATTCACCTCACTACTGCCTTCAGCAGGATACCCGACGCAACAGTCGGTTTGGGCAGTCAGTGCTGCAGAATCTGTTTGGGGTTTAGAATCCAACTCCACCCCCCTAGGACCTGTTTGTTCTGTTCCAGTCTGCACTCTCAGCTAGCTGTATATAGTTTCAGTTTAACCTATGTTATGTCCTCACCGTTGCAAGGCCCTGTTGACCAATGTTCATTGTTTTGAGTGAGCGTGGATGCTAAGGATACCCCACATGTGAGAACAAGCAACGTGCTTGTCTTCAGAGAAAGCGAAGATACTTACCTGTAGCAGGTATTCTCCGAGGACAGCAGGCTGATTGTTCTCACAAACCCTCCCTCCCTCCCCTTTGAAGTTGTTATATGTTGTTTTTTTTTCTTTTTGATTTAACTGAGGAGACGCGCTTGTGCGGCGGGCGGGAAAGCAGTCCACGCATGCGCGCTGCACACACGCCAAAAGACTCTGGCAAAACTTTTTTATATTTTGCTCTTGCAAAACGCAGGTTTCCGGACCGACGCAGATGTCGACCCACATGTGAGAACAATCAGCCTGCTGTCCTTGGAGAATACCTGCTACAGGTAAGTATCTTCACTTTAGATGGTAAGGATTGTCTTTTTGTTGGTGATTCTAAGATTAGTAATAGAGTTGACACCCTGGTGGGAATAGAAAACATGAAAAAGGATCTGCAAAAGTTAGAAGAATAGTCTGTTTGGCAATTAAAATTCAATGCAAAGATGTGCAAAGTGATGCACTTAGGGAGTAGAAATCCAAGGGAGCCGTATGTGCTAGGAGGTGAGAAGCTGATATGCACAGACAAGGAGAGGCACCTCAGGGTGATAGTATCAGAAGATCTGAAGGTGATGAAAGTATGACAAGGCGGTGGCCGTAGCCAGAAGGAATCTAGACTGTATAGAGAAGGGTGTAACCAGCAGAAGAAAGGAGGTGTTGATGCCCCTGTAGAAGTTGTTGGTAAGACCCCACTTGGAATATTGTGTTCAGCTTTGGAGGCCATATCTTGCTAAGGATGTAAAAAGCCTTAAATTGGTCCTGAAGAAGGCTACAAAAATGATATGGAGCTTGCACCAAAAGACATGTGAGAAGAGACTGGAAGACCTGAATATGTATTTCCTAGAGGAGAGTAGGGACATGGGAGATATGATACAGACATTTAAATATTATTATTATTAGCATTTGTATAGCGCTACCAGACGCATGCAGCACTGAACACCTGATACAAAGAGACAGTCCCTGCTCAAAAGAGCTTACAATCTAAATAATACAGACAGACAAGACAGTTACAGGTGAGGGAAGTAATGGGTGAGAAGGAAAAAGGGACAAGGGGAGGGCAATTGAGTAGTGGCTAGGAGCTAAAAGCAGCAGTGAAAAGGTGGGTTTTCAGCATATATTTGAAACGGGTAGAGATGGAGCTAGACGCACAGGTTCAGGAAGTCTATTCCAGGCATAAGGTGCCGTGAGGGAAAAGGAATGAAGCCTGGAGTTAGCGGTGGAGAATACTTGAAAGTTATTAATATAGAAACACACATTTTCCAGAGAAGGGAAAATGGTGAAACTAGAGGACATAAATTGAGGTTGCGAGGTGGTAGACTTAGGAGTAATGTCAGGAAATCCTTTTTCACAGAAAGTGTGGTTGACTGGAATGTCTTCCCGAGGGAGGTGGTAGAGAAAAAAACGGTGACAGAATTCAAAAAGGCCTGGGATGAACACAGAGGATCTTTAATTAGAAAATGAATGGTATTGGTGGGGGGACGCTCAGGCGTGACTGCTGAATGGCCATATAGGAACAAAGCTCAGTGAGCAAGTTATTTAAAATATTTTTATTGGAGCCAGTCTTGCTTTCCTGTGTATTTTTTGATCACAGCTAAAGAAAAGGTTAGATGTGAAATTTGGGCTATTTGCACCTGCCATTATGAAAGTTACTCACAGAAACAGCACAAAGTCATATAATGATCCAACAGATCTGGAAAAATATATATAGATCAGGAATCCTTGATAATGGTGACTTTATGCATTTCTTCTCTTTGAAATGTACTGTTTTTATCTGGGTCCTTAACAGTTAGAGATTGTTAGTCCTTTGTTGCTCTCCTATGTCCATTCTTCTCTTTGGTTATGAGGGTGAGGTTTGGGATGGTATGTTTTGCTCCTGAAGAAGCCCAGGTGGGGGTGAAACATATGGGCCCCGTTGAGTAATGAAAGAGTGCTGTCTTGAACGATGAAAGCTAGGTCTTTACAGCAAGCTGCAGATAGTCTTTTTTTGAGTCATTTTTACAGAAGGACGATGGCTATTAAAAATTAAAATTGGCCATCAAACAATATTTCTACTAATTGTTTATGCACCAAATACAGATCAGCCTTCGCTTTTTCAACATTTGAACACCCAAATTAAACCCACAGGATCTGACTTGGTTATAATGGCAGGTGATATGAACCTACCCCTTGATATTGTACTTGACCGAAAACATTAAAATCAACAATGGCGTTAAATCAGTGGTTCCCAAAACTGGTCCTGTAGGCACCCCAGCCTATCAGGTTTTCAGTATATCCACAATAAATATTCATGAGAGATTTGCATGCAGTGGAGGCAGTGGGTATTCTGAAAACCTGACAGGCTGGGGTGCCTCCAGGACCAGGTTTGGGAAACTACTGTGTTAAATCATCTTTTGGAAACATGGAGTTTAGTGGACTCTTGGATGTTACTTCATCCTAAGGAGAGTTTTCATTTTGTTGTTTCAGGACTGTTCAAGATTAGACTATATTTTTGTATCCAAATCTTTAATTGCAACGTTTATTTATTTATTTTGTTACATTTGTATCCCAATTTTTTCCCACCTATTTGCAGGCTCAATGTGGCTTACATAGCACCGTGGAGGCCGTTAGCCAACTCCGGTGATGAAACAAATACAAAGTGATGTTATGGTCGAATAAGGTTCATGTGTTACGGACACATTAGGGAGTCGTAGAGAAGAGGAGTTATATTGTTCATTACGTGCTTTGGTTTCGCTGTATTGCCTAATTCGGGCACTTAGGTTGGGTCGGTAGGGTATGCCTTTTCAAACAGGTTGGTCTTTAGTGATTTATGGAAGTTGAGGTGGTTGTATCTTGTTTTCACGGCTTTTGGTAGTGCATTTCACAATTGTGTGCTTATATAGGAGAAGCTGGATGCGTAAGTTGATTTGTACTTGAGTCCTTTGCAGCTAGGGTAATGATGGTTTAAGTATGTTCGTGTTGATCGGATTGTGTTTCTGGTTGGTAGGTCTGTGAGGTCAGTCATATATCCCTGGGCTTCGCCATAGAGGATTTTGTGGACTAGGGTGCAGATTTTGAATGCAATCCTTTTTTGATTGGGAGCCAGTGCAGTTTTTCTCAAAGGGGTTTGGTGCTTTCGTATCTCGATTTTCCAAATATTAGCCTGGCTGCTGTGTTTTGAGCGGTCTGAAGTTTCTTTGAGTTGCTCTTTGCAGCCCACATAGATTCCATTGCAGTAGTCAGCATGGCTTAGTACCATTGATTGTATCAGATTGCGGATTGTTGCCTTCAGGAAGAATGGTTTCAGGTTGAGTTTCCATATTGAGTGGAACATTTTCTTGATTGTAGGGTTGACTTGGCTCTCAAGTGTAAGGTGACAGTCGATTGTAACACCGAGGATTTTCAAGATGTCCGAGATAGAGAAGGTGTAATCTGGGGTATCTAAGATTGTGGGTATGTTCATATTGTATTGGGATGAGAGGATGACACAGTGTGTTTTTTTCTGTATTGAGTTTTAGTTGGAATGTATTTGCCCAAGAGTTCATGATATTCAAGCTGAGCTTGATTTCATTGGTAATTTCTGTCAGATCATGTTTGAAAGGAATGTATATTATAACGTCTTCTGCATAGATGTGTGGGTTGAGGCCTTAGGTGGATAAGGACTTGGCTAATGGGGTCATCATTAGGTTGAAAAGGATCGGTGACAGTGGTGATCCTTGAGGTACTCCGCAGTCTGCTTTCCACGGTGATGATATGTTTCAATTTGATTTCACTTGCTTTCCACGGTGATGATATGTTTCAATTTGATTTCACTTGGTATGTTCTGGTGGTTAGGAAACCCTTGATCCAGCTAAGTATATTTCCACCAATCCCGAAGTAGTCTAGTAGTAGTATATTATGGTTTACCATGTCAAATGCACTGGACATGTCGAATTGGAGGAGGAGTATGTTTTTACCTATTGCTTTTCTTGCTTGAATTTGGCCAGGAGGATGGTTAGTACTGTTTCGATGCTGGGGCGGAATCCTGATTGTGATTCATGTAGTATTGAGAATTTGTGTATATAATCGGTGAGTTGTTTGGTTATCATGCTTTCCATCACTTTGACTGCTAGTGGGATAGATGCTACTGGGTGGTAATTGGTGAGTTAATTTGGGGGGGGGGGGGGGGGGGTTGGTATCTTTTGGTATGGGGGTGAGTAGGATGTTGCCATTTTCCTTAGGGAAGAGACCTTGTTGGAGCATGAAGCTTGTGAGGTCTGTTGTGAAGTGATCGGGGGCGGATTTTATTAGGTAGCTGGGGCAGGTGTCCAATTTGCAGTGAGTGTTGGAGAGTCTATTAATCGCTTGGGCAATTGTTTCTGTTATGAGGAGAGCAAATTTTGACCAGCTCGGTCCGCTGGGTATTCTCCTAAGGTTGGATCCAGGCCGTTGATGAATTTTCGATATCAATGGTGTTCTGAGGAAGATTGTTGCATAGCTTTACAATTTTTTCATAGTGGAGGAGTGGCCTAGTGGTTAGGGTGGTTGGCTTTGGTCCTGGGGAACTGAGGAACTGAGTTCGATTCCCACTTCAAGCACAGGCAGCTCCTTGTGACTCTGGGCAAGTCACTTAACCCTCCATTGCCCCATGTAAGCCGCATTTAGCCTGCCATGAGTGGGAGAGCGCGGGGTATAAATGTAACAAAAAAAAAAAGTATTTGGCAAGTTTGTCTGCCGATGGGATGTTTGAGCTAGTTGTGGTGACTGAGGTAGTGTCTAGTAGTTTATGTACAAGTTGGTATAGTTTCTTAGTGTCCTTGTGATCTGGTCCTATTTTAGTTTTATAATATGACCTTTTGGTCTGTCTTATTGCGTATTTGTATTTCCTTTGTATTTGCTTCCAGGGGTTAAGTGTGTGATCGTCTTTTTTTTTTTTTTTTTCCATGATCGTTCAAGCTTCCTGGTTTGTGTTTTTAGTTTTTTCAGTTCGTCATTGAACCATGTTATTGAATTATGTCTTTGTGATGTTCTTGTTCGTAAGGGTGCTATTTCGTCTAATATGATTGTGCATCTTTTATCCCATTCAGAAAGATAGTGTGTGGAGTCCGTTTGTATTGTCCATTGGTTGTTGTATATCTGTTGCCAGAATGTATTCGAGTCTGTTTGGACTCTTGTGGTGTAGGTTGTATGTTCTTGTATACGGTATGAGCCCTTTTTCCTCCAATTTAGGGATAGGTTTAGTTTATAGTGATCAGTCCAAGGTGTTTCTGACCATTTAGTATCCGTTGTTATCAGGTTTTGGTCTGTGGACAATTTATATGAGATGAGGTCAAGTGTGTGCCCTTTAACGTGAGTTGCTTGCATGTGTGGCCATTTGAGATCCCATGAGTGAAGGAATTCCTTACATTCGCGTGTGTTGGTGGAGTTAGGGTCTTCTAGGTGAAGGTTGATGTCTCCTAAAACTAGTATGTTAGAATTGGTTGCACAAATGTTTGAGATGAAGTCCATGAAGTTTGACTGGCTTTCGTTCCAGTTACCTGGTGGTCTGTAAAACAAGGCACAGTTCAGGTGATCAAGCAGGGATTTGTTGTGGATTCTCATTGAGGCAATTTCAAGTTGAGTTGTTATGGGCTCGGCAGTGGTATCGGTGGTAAAGTGGGATCGGTAGATTAGCGCTATACCTCCGCCTCTCTTTTCCTTTCTGGTGCAGTGAGTGATTTTGTATCCTGGGGGGGCAGAAGTCAAGGATTATGGGGTCGCTTTGATTGTGGGTCCAGGTTTCGTTGATGAAAATTAGATCAAGGTTTTCTGACGTAATCCAGTCTGTTACTGTAATTGCTTTGTTTACAACGGATCTGGCGTTGATGTAACACACTTGAATTGTTTGGTATGGGGCTTCTGTGTTTGGTGGTGTGTGGATTTTCGTTAATTGTCGCGTCTTTGTGTGTGTTTATGACCTTTCTTTCCGTTTTGATGATGATGTCCACATGTTGGTATTCTTCTTATATTTTGGATATTATTGGTTTGGTGAGGTGTGGAGTGTCTGGTCAGTTTTTGGTTATTGTGTAGTATGGGAATTATGTTGTTTTCTGCGGGTGGGGTGGTTAGCGTTAGCTGGATCAGTGATAAGGAGTAGATTATTAGGAGTGATTTGACGGCATTCATTTTGGTAGCAATCCAGTTGGTCTGCTAGTAGACCGTGTTCAATGGTGGGGGGGGGGGGGGGGGTGGGTTCTTCTTTGAATTGTCTCCTGTCAATAGCTTTCACTATAATAGACAGTGCTATTGGAGTGGGCTGTGACACATCGGGATGCCCCTGAGTTGCTTTCTTGGCGGGGATTTCTGTTGACTAGATAGCGGTATTTGCTCATAGATGTTTAGAAGTATAGCTCCAGGGCACAGAGACTCCATAATTTTGAGTGTTGAATCCATGGTTTGAGGTAGGTATTAAGGAGATAGTTATATTACTGGACGAGACAGTTTTTGATCATGTTGAGGTAGTTCAGCTTGGGTGGGCCGTTCGGTTCACGCGCTTCTTATCGGCAACCGTCTTAGTCGATGTGAGCGCGTAGTGCCATTGTCAGATTCTGATGGTCGTTCGTCACAGCAGTTCTCGTCAGAACTGCGGATGGGTGAGGAGGACCTGTGGGCTGAGCAGAGGATTTCTGAGCTGGTTTGGTTTGTTTGTTGGCAAAAGCTGCCAGTGATCTAAAATCTTTTCTGAATCTATAATTCATCTGTCTAAACTTAAAAAAGAAAAAAAATGCTGTTATACTAGGGTGTGTCCTCTTTAAACCTTTCTGTCATCCTATTGCCTAAAAACTGCAATTTGTGCTCTATTTTTGCTGGGTACTTTGTTCTTTTTCTCTGAAACTGGGATTCCTATGTTTGGGGGCTGGGCTGACTGGAAGGAGTTCTCTGAGTAACGTACCTTAGCAGATAGGATTCTATCAGGGATCTGGTTTGCTCTGCCCACCCCTGGGGAAGCTCTTCATTTATAATCAGGGTTCTAATTAAGGTAATAAGCAAGTGCTGCTCCCACAAAGTCTCAGTACATTCAGTATATCCAAACAGTAATCACAAAACAACAAAATACATCATATTAAAATCCTAAAGACACTTTGTCTATCCAACATCCTTAATTTTGTAGCTTGTTTTAATATATTGAAATACTCATATATTAATGAGATGGAGTCAGTAGTCCAGCAGCAAGAGGGGTGCTACCCAGTCTTTTGCACTGTGTCACATGTATGATTATCTCCCAGTTGGTGTGAAGTCATATGTGTGTGCCCGGTGCAAAGAACTCCTAGCTCTCAGAGAGCAGGTCCGTTCTCTTGAGGCTAGAGGACAAGACTTGGTAGAGATGAGGGAGATAGAACAGTATATAGATGAGACCTACAGGGATGTTGTAGAGAGGTCCCACCTCCAGCTGGGTAGCCCCTGTGCTACTTTGGAGGAGAGAGGTCTCCTAGAAGGAGAGCATTGCCCTGGTGAAGTAGAAAGTACTCCTGTACCCAGGACCTGACCACCAGAGGATGTATTATCCTCTCACACCGATGATATGTCTCCAATTACAGCCCACAGGGGAAAAGATAGGACCACTGTTGTAGTTGGAAACTCAATCATTAGACATGTAGATAGCTGGTTGGCTGGTGGATGTGAGGATCGACTGGTGACTTGCCTGCCTGGTGCGAAGGTGGCAGACCTCACGCAGCACCTAGACAAGATTTTAGATAGTGCTGGGTAGGAGCCGTCCGTCTTGGTACACATGGGTACCAACGACATAGGAAAATGAGGGAGAGAGGTTCTGGAAGCCAAATTTAGGCTTTTAGGAAGGAAGCTCAAATCCAGATCCTCTAGGGTAGCATTTTCTGAAATACCTGTTCCATGCGCAGGGCCCAAGCGGCAGGCAGAGATCCGGAGTCTCAATGTGTGGTAGAGACGATGGTGCAGGGATGAGGGTTTTGGATTTGTCAGGAACTGGGTAGCATTCTGGGGAAGGGAGAGCATGTTCCGATCTGATGAGCTTCACCTTAACCAGGGTGGGACCAGGCTGCTTGCGTCCACATTTAAAAAGGAACTAGAACAGCTTTTAAACTAGAAACAGGGGGAAGGCTGACAGTTGCTCAAAAGCGCATGGTTCAGGATAAGGTATCTTTTGAGGATATCACCCAAACAGGGAAGAAAAAGTTCCCTGTAAATAAGGATGTCAAAGAGACCGTAGAGGATCAGATGGCTTTAAGTAAAATTAGTAATAACCAGACAGAAGATAACATATATCGCCCCGAACAGCGGAGCCCTCCGATGATGCCGGCAAGGGGTCTGCAGCAGGGGCAGGAAGCACTCAGTGTCTCTGACCTGGAAGTGTATTCAGCTGAGGGAACTGCAGCAGACCAGGAACTACCGGTTGTGGAAGTCGGAGGAACAAGAGTCAGCGAATTGCTGACTGGGACCCAGGAGCAGACAATGAAGAAAGTTTTGACTGAGTTTACTACACCCAGTAAGTCATTTTTGCCTATTAAACCTGGGAATATTACTCTTGACTCGATTTGGGAAGCCTTGGTAGGACTTGAGAACTCTTTTACACAGAAGATATCTCGGGTGCTACAAGTAACTCAGTTGCCCTTGGAAAAAATTGAAGCTCTAGAAACTAGAATGAGTAACACTGAAAAAACTTTAATTTCATGTAATGAAGCTTTAAAAACTTCTCAACAAATACAATCAAATTTGATAAAAGAGAATATCATTCTACATCAAAAGACTGAAAATTTGGAAAATCAACTAAGAGCTAAAACTCTTAGGTTGATTAATTTTCCAAAAACTATTCAAATGGCTCCACTTATAATGTTTAAAAAATATTTAGCAGAAATACTAAAGATTCCTGAACAGGCATACCCTCCGATTTCTAAAATTTATTACTTGCCTCCATACAAAATCGAGAAACAAAAGGGGGTAGTGGACCAACAAGAACAACCTGAAGCTTCATTTGATATGCTGAATTTAACGCAAGAACTTCAAAAAGAAGAAATGACAACGATTCCTGCAACATTGATTGTCTCCTTTGTGTTAGAACCCGACCGTGATTGGGTTCTTAAACAATTTTTCCGTCATAGAGATGATCTCTTTATGAATAATAAAATTAGAATTTTCCCGGATATTGCTAGAGTAACACAAAGGAGACGTCAAGCGTTCCTGAAACTTCGTCCAAGGGTTCTACAGTTAGGAGGACTATTCTGGTTAAACTTTCCATGTAAATGCGTGATTAAAGTTAACTCAGTCAAATACATTTTTTATGATGCATCTCAGTTGAATAAATTTCTTGATTCTAAGTTTGCAGCTAGTTCTAGTCAGCAATTGCAGGCTCTGTCTACATCTACTCCGTAAAAGGACTAAAACAGGCATGTTAGGTTCTCTTCCTTTTTTCCTGATCTTGTATTAATGAAACAATCTTTCCTGGAATTGTACCTTGTTTTTTTTCTCCATATTGTGGACTTGAAATGGATGAGATTAAGTAATTTCCTTATATTTTGATTTTCCTATGAAAGTTATGTATATTTTCCTCCATTTTTTCATTTACAAGTGTTCTTGTAATAAACTTGTTAAAATTCATAAATAAAATAAAAAAAAAAAAAAAAAAAAGAAGATAACATATTAATAATGCCATGTATTAAACGTGATATAAAACTGAGCAACAAGAATGCATTGAAATGTCTATACAGAAATGCAAGCAGTCTGAGACATAAGATGGGAGAGCTGGAATACATTGCACACAAGGGAAAAATTGGATATTATAGGCATCTCTGAGACCTGGTGAAAAGAAGATAATCAGTGAGATACAGTCATACCGGGCTACAAATTATATCGTAGCGATAGGGTAGATAGGATTGGAGGAGGGGTAGCACTGTATATTAATGAGAACATTGGCTCAGATAGGCTGCAGATATTGCAGGATACAAAACCCCTATTGGAATCTTTGTGGATCAAAATTCCACGTGAAAAGGGGGGAAAATGGTGATAGGAGTGTACTACCATCCGCCTGGCCAGGACGAGCAGACAGACGCAGCAATGTCAAAGGAAATTAGGGAAGCAAATAAAATGGGCAATGTAATAACAATGGGTGATTTCAATTATCCGGATATAAACTGGGTTAATGTATTATTATTATTATTATTATTGACATTTATATCCCGCATTAGCCCGAGTTGAATTCAGGTTCAATGTGGCTTACATAACAATTAGAAAAGATTGAGGAGTAATAATCTCAGAAGGCATCAAGGGAGCCCTTCAATGTAGCAGTTACTGGGAAAGTTCTGTGGACAATGCAGAAAGCTAGCGCAGACGGTGGGGCATGGTTAGCGTAATGTCTGCGCACGGTTTTCTGGGGCATGATTCAGAAAAGGGGTTTGCATATAATCTAAGCCTGAGACACAGCATATTACAATCAGTGGTAATGAGGTTATGAGCTAGTCTGCCCTGATGGAGACAGCTTTGCAGAAGACTTTATACAGAGGTGCCAAATCTTACTCATTAGGAGTGTGCCACGCTCACTTGAAAGCTCTCTCACTCTCACACTCTTTGAGCCCTATTTCTCACTCATCAGAGCTTCAGTACCAGTGCACTAATCTTGATCACTGCTTTCATGAGAGGGATGCCTTAGAGAAGTAAACCAAGTGGCCCAACCAGTAGGAAGAAATCTGAGCACACCTTCCTGCCTACTGCTTCCCCTTGCCCTGTCCCTTTTCTCTTTACTGCAAGTACCTGAAAACGATGTACATGTAACATCGGTACACGCTAGGGAGATAAAATTTCTTGATGAAATCAAGGACAGCTTCATGGAACAGCTGGTTTAGGAGCCGACAAGAGAAGGAAAAATAGTAGACGTAGTCCTTAGTGGAGCTCATGATCTAGTGCGAGGGGTAATGGTGTGAGGGCCACTTGATAACAGTGATCATAATATGATCAGTTTTGAAATTGGCATTGAAGGAAGTGAACTTAGGAAATCAAATACACTAGCATTTAACTTTAGAAAAGGTGATTACGATAAAATGAGAAAAACAGTGAAAAAAAGACTGAAAGGAGCAGCTCGCAGGGTAAAAACAGGCGTGGATGCTGTTCAAAAACACCATCCTAGAGGTACAGGACAAATATATTCCGTGTATTAGAAAAAAAAAGGAAAAAAGACCAAACGTCAGCCAGCGTGGCTAAACAGTAATGTAAAGGAAGCCATTAGAGCCAAAAAAACAATCCTTCAAAAATTGGAGAAGAGAACCCAACTGATAATAATAAGAGAAAACATAAGGAATGCCGAGCCAAATGCAAAGTGGAGATAAGGAGGGCTAAAAAGGGCTTTGAAAAAAAGTTAGCGTTAGAAGCGAAAATACATAGTAAAAATTTTTTTGATACATTAAAAGCAGGAAGCCGGCTAAAGAATCGATTGGGCCATTGGACGAAAGTGGTGTTAAAGGGGCAATCAGGGAAGACAAAGCCATAGCGGAAAAATTAAATGAATTCTTTGCTTTGGTCTTCACCTAGGAGGATTTGGGAGGAACACCGGTGCCGGAAAGGGTATTTGAAGCAGGCAAGTCGGAGAAACTAAATGAATTCTCTGTAAACTTGAAGGATGTAATGGGTCAGTTCTGCAAACTGAAGAGTAGTAAATCACGAGGACCAGATGGTATTCATCCCAGAGTATTAATAGAACTGAAAAATGAACTTGTAGAGCTACTATTAGTAATATGCAATCTATCCCTAAAATCAGGTGTAGTACTGGAAGACTGGGAGGGTAGCCAATGTTACGCCGATTTTTAAAAAAGGTTCCAGAGGAGATCTGGGAAATTATAGACCGGTGAGTCTGGCGTCGGTACCGGGCAAAATGGTAGAGGCTGCTATTAAGAATAAAATTACAGAGCACATACAAAAACATGGGCTGATGAGACAGCATGGATTTAGTGAAGGGAAGTCTTGCCTCACCGATCTACTGCATTTTTTTGAGGGGGTGAACATGTGGACAGTGGGGAGCTGGTGGATATTGTGTATCTGGATTTTCAGAAGGTGTTTGACAAAAGTGCCTCATGAAAGACCAGAGGAAACTGGAGAGTCATGGGATCGGAGGTAGGGTATTACTATGGATTAAGAGCTGGTTGAAAGATAGGAAGCAGAGAGTAGGATTGAATGGTCAGTATTCTCAATGGAGAAAGGTAGTTAGTAACATAGTAGTCTTCGTTCTGTGAGTCTAACGTCCTACAAGTTGTATGTGCAGGAAGTCAGAAACAGAAGGAAGCCTTGCGCGGGAAGAAGAGGACCTCGGCTGGCGGGGGTTGGGGTCTCCCGCCAGCAAAGGTAGGTGATGGCGGGTTGGTGGCGGGAGGGGGGTCGAGAGGGTCATTGGCGGGGGGGGGGGGGGCAAAGTTGGTGGCGGGGTCAGCAATGGCGGGGGGTGAAGGTCGGCAATGGGGGGGGTCGGCGTCCTGGGGGGGGGGGCTAAAATGTGCTCCCTCACCTCGGGCTCTGGGCCCCCCTTCCGCCGGAGTCTGGCTATGCCCCTGATAAGGTGTGTATTGGGATACCAAGTGACAGACCCTGTGGAACATGCAGGAACTGGGTGCTAACACAAAGAATATGTTGATGCAACCGTCTTGCTGGATCATAATGCAGTTTTTCCATATTATAATACATTTCCAGACTTGTTTTGAATAATTTTGAACAACTTACAGCATAGATGCATGAAAAAGTTTCATAGAGCAGGCTTGTATATTGCTTTAAAAAAAAGCCTATTATTGATTTTGTATAGTTATGCACTCTGGAAATGAAATACAGTAAAATCAGTGAAACACATAGTTGAAATATATGCTTCTCTTGTAGAAAACTGTGAGTTTGTACCCGTTCCAGATACACAGCATTGCCCTCTCGACATTTGCATCATTGATTGGACCATTTGGAGGTTTTTTTGCAAGTGGATTCAAAAGAGCTTTCAAAATTAAGGTATGCACGATGATTTCACTTTTATAGTAGTTTGTATTACCCTATAAGACAATCATCTTCATTTCTACTTCAGTGCCTGTCCTTTACCCCAGTTACCTTTAAGCTATTTATCTCAGTTTATTCACATTTGTGACACAAGCAGTGTTCATTGATCCCTAGCTCATACTTTAAATGTTTCTTTGATGTATCCTGATCTTAAAATTGCTGTTTTGTAGTATTAAAGCATACAGTACTTGCAACCAGTGGCGTAGCTACGTGGGGCCTGAGGGGGCCTGGGTTCCCGTAGATTTGGCCCTGGCCCCCCCTGGCGACAATCCCCTGAACCCCCCCTCCTGCCACCTACCCTCCCCCGTCGCTGCCGCCCGCCCCGCCGCATCAGATACCTTGTTTGCTGCAGCCGAAGAGAGTCTTCTTTAGCTCAGCGCCAGAGTAGCACCTTCATTCAAGGAAGTTCCTGCTGTGATCAGCTGTTTCTGACACCTTACATCCTGCACGTAAGGCGTCAGAAACAGCTGATCACAGCAGGAACTTCCTTGAACGAAGGCGCTACTCCGGCGCTGAGCTAAAGAAGACTCTCTTCGGCTGCAGCAAACGAGGTATCTGATGCGGCGGCTGGGGAGGGTTGGTGGCGGGAGGGGGGGTCCAATGTGGCTGCGGCGGTTGGGGGAGGCGACGGCGGGTGGGGGTTGGTGGCGGCAGGGGGTCCAATGTGGCAGCTGCGGCGGCTGGGGGGGGCCACGGTGGGGGGATGGCTAAACAGTGCCCCCCACCTCGGGCTCTCCCCCCCTCCCAGCGAGGTCTGGCTACGCCCCTGCTTGCAACATTTGATTTAGACCGGTTGGAGCCAGTCTAAAGCAAACATTATTTAGTGTCTAATTCACAAATGGTTCTACGTGGTTTTAACCATTTGCCGTAGCTGCTAGCGATAATCCATTGCAAATGTATTACAATGAGCTCAATAGTATTAAAGTGAATATCTCCTACCTTTTAACGTGCAAAATTTTCCAGCAGGTCTGGAGCTGTTGTGTGAGGGCAACTAATGGGACGAGCACTATGCTTGCATTTTTCAATAACAAAACTTGTCCGAGAGCAAAGAACAGCTTAGAGAGACAGAGAAACAAGTAGACAGCCAATTGGCTGGGGGGAGCTTTCAAGGGCTTTTTCAGCAAGGAGGAGGGTTTTTTTCAACAACAAATCAATGTGGGATAGCAGAGAACAGATTAGGGACCGGACAACCAGTCAGCTGGGGGAAAGCGTGAACACTTAGCTGCTGGAATACAGCACAATTTAAAGCGCAAAATGGCATTAAAAGAAACACATTTTTATATACGTAATTGCTTAACATGTCTAACCAAAGACAAACCAAGATAGAGGCATCCTTTGCTCTTCAAACTACCAGCAAACGACCAAAATACGATCCGCCTTCTCCTAAACCAGCCACAAGTCACACTGTTGATAACAACATAGTGGAAGTAGCTATGCAGTTACAACACATTTCTGAATTACTAACTGAAAGCAAGAATGATATTAAAGGCATTTGCCCCACCCTAGATTTTGTCCTGGAGGCAGTCCACTCTCATCTCTATGTATTTTTTCCTTCCCTTTCCTCTGTTTTCCGTGTCTAGTTTTCCCCCTTGCCCCCTCGCGATCTGTGAGTTAACCATGGCAATATATCAAATCTAATAAACCATAAGAAAACAAGCTTACCACCATAACTTCTAAAATTGCAGCTCTCAACAGGCAGCTTGGTAAAGCTGAAATGAAAACCATGCTTATAGACAAAATATCTTCAAATCAGCGTGCGGACCGGAAGGGTCTACAAACACTAAAAATGCAGATGAAAGACATGGAGAATCGTAATTGTTGAAATAACATAAGAATTCTTGGATTACTTGAAGGTGTGGAAGGAAAATGTCCAGTAAAATGTGTGGAGAAATGGATCCCAGAAGTTTTAAACCTACAATTCAATCACCCTTTTGAAACAGAAAGGGCCATCGAGTGCCTGCTCGTACTACACCAACAGGCCCAACTAAACCACAACCTTTACTTATACAAATTTTACGATTCCCACAGGTCAGCATGATATTGGAAAAAATGAAAATCATATAAAAACATCTAGAGAGGGGGTCATGTGATGCACTAGAGGGCAGAGGACGCGTTTTCCAGCTCTCTCAAGCCCCGACGCCCTAACTTGCTAAATATTATCAAACCTGAAAACGGTTCACCAAACTTTACGAGGTGCAACAGGGATCTGTTATGGACAAATTTATGGAGCCACAGGTGAAAACCATGCCCAGAAGGGGCGAGGACAAACCGCGAGCGTCCGGCGGAGACGAGGAGCCGGCAAGGCGCATGGGCCCACCCTTCACCGCGGAACAACTTAAACAGCTTACAGAGGTGGTGGGGCTCGCGCTGGACCCTAAGCTGGAGCATCTGTCGAGCCAGGTGGCAAATTTGCAATCGCTACTGATCGAAACAACGCAGCAAACGAGTGAGCTTGAGCGTCGCGTCTCGGAACTGGAAGATGTGCAGGCCCCAAATACAAGCCAGATTAAACAACTGTCCGATACCATCGAGCACTTAACATCCAAGATCAATGACCTGGAAAACAGGTCTAGACGGGCGAATTATCGACTTACTGGAGTCAGTTGGGGACTGAATCTTGATATCAGAGCTAGAGAGATGGCTGAAATGTGAGTTTGCGTTGTTGGACAGCGCGGGACTGCTGTGCCTGGAGCGTGCACATTGGGTGGGCCGACAGCAAGATGGCCACCGGTCCCCGCGAGCAGTGATTTTGAAGGTCCATAATTACATCCATGAGGTGGAAATTCTGCGAGGGTACCGACTGAAGAGGGACTCCACTACTTAAGACGGCCACACCATTCGGATATTTCAAGACTTTTCAGCCCCTTTACAAGAGGGGAGGAAGAAGTTTAACCCCATATGCCAACGGTTGCACGAGCGGCGCATCAAGTTCATTTTGCTTTATCCAGCAATTTTGAAGGTGCAACAAAATGGAGCGTGGAAAGTGTTTGATAGCGCGACAGCAGCAGCAACATTCATGCAGGGCTTGGAAAACAATCAGAACGGCGCACCAGGGGAGACCGCTGAGGGGTTATGGAGCGGCCAGTGGCATCGAAAGAAGTTACAAGAGTTTATGGACAAAATGTGAATGAACACAAAGGTAGCGGGGACCCTGGGGTCCTCAACTAGACAGGGTTTGTGACAATGTATGATGTTATTAGAGGGTGTAGGGGCTGATAGCATGGAAGTGACCCATTCCCGTTTAACAATGGGACGGATGTATTATGAGGGGATGCAGGGAGTAGGAGGAGGGCAAGGAAGGGAGGGGGCGAGCGGATTGGAGGGGGGAGGGGGGAGGGACCGAGGAGGGGGGGGGGGGATGGTCTTCAGGAATAGGAATTAGTATGTAAAGGAAAACTCAGCGCAGAGCCACTGGAAACATAGCTTCACCGGGGAGAAGGGCTGGGCTCCCCGGGAAATGATTGAGAGAATCAGATCGGTAGGGGTCTCAACCAAATGGACAGGTGAATAAATTAGATGTAAGGATAATATCTTGGAGCGTTTCCGGAATTTCGTCTCCGATAAAACGGTCCAAGATATTGATGCAATTGAAACAGCATGGGGCCACGGTGGCATGCCTCCAGGAAACCAAATTAAATGATCAGAAACATGAAAAATTAAAACAGCAATGGGTAGGGGAGTGATTTTATTCATCCTCAGGTGCCAAGCGGAGTGGAGTGGCCATCCTGATTAAGAAGGAATTGTTTTGCACCTCCAAATTGATTTACAAAGACCAGGAGGGGAGGGTGGTATTGATACATATGAGAATATGTGGGCAGAGATTTTATCTGTGCGCAGTGTATGGCCCAAACAATTGCCCCCTGTCGTTTTTTCAAAAGCTGATTCCATTAGGATTACAGTTTTCAGATGCTCCTTGGATATGGGCGGGGGATTTTAATCAAGTTATGGATCCTGCAGTGGACAGATCTGGGGGAGAGGCGCAGATAGGGAGGGGGACTACCGGGGCTGTGTCGGGCACTGGGACGGGTGGACCCGTGGCGCTTACTGCATCCGTCCACGGTGGATTACACTCATCAATCAAGGGTGCATCAGTCCTGGTCCCGACTAGATTACATACTGCTACAGCAATCATTGTTTTTCCAGATCAGTCAGGCGGAGATCGGCCCAGAAGCTATCTCGGTCCACTCCATGATTTGGGTGAACCTAATGTTTACACACCCGGGGGAGTCAGGACACACGGGGAGGTTCCCTTCCTTTTTGTACAAAGATCTAAATTTGTGGCCTATATAACAGAACAGTGGGAATAGTATGTTACCTTTAATAGAGACTCCTGTGATTCGCCCATAGTGTTTTGGGAGGCCTCTAAAGCGGTACTACGGGGGGGAACAATAGCTTACATGAGTGCCCGGGCCAAGAGGTTAGCAGCAGGTATAATAAATCTGGAGCGAGCACTAAGTGCAAAGTGGAAATATGTCCAGAGCCCTTCTGTGGCAAATTGAGACTCCTGGGTGGCAGCAAGCGTGGCCTTGAATGCATTAATCCATGAACAAACTCAGAAACGGCTCCTGGCGAAACGTATGCAGTTTCAGAGGTTCGGGAATAAGCTGGGGAAATTGTTAGCCCGGCTCACACGAGCGCGCACTCAAAGAAAATTAATCACATCGATTCGCATGCCGGGGGGACCCCAGGTATGTAACTCCGAGGACATAGCCAATGCATTTCATTCCCATTTCTCTAAAGTATACGTGGGAGAGGGGGAGTTCACTGATTTGCCAGTGGAGGATTAACTGGACGATGCCGGTCTTCCCCGCCTTTCACTCCTGCAGTGGGCAAGGATGTCAGAACCACTGCAGGCACAGGAAATTCAGAAGGTGATAAAGGCCCTACCGCTGGGTTCCACACTTGGGCCCGATGGCTTTACTGCTGAATATTACAAAATCTTGCAGTCCCAGGTTTGTGCGCCCCTGTTGGAGTATTACGACTCCGTCATTGAACGAGGGCGGTTGACACCGGGAGAAAATGAAGCGCTGATAACATTAATACCCAAACCGGGAAAACCTATAGACAGAGTAGACTCGTATAGACCTATCTCACTAATTAATGTCGACCTCAAAATATTAGTGAGAATTCTGGCAGAACGGTTAGCCCCCTTCATAAAAGCACTGATAGAGCACCAAGTGGGCTTTGTCAGACACCGGCACTCAGTGTTAAACGTCAGAAAAGTATTACTAGCTATAGCTCAGTGCCAAGCTAAAGACATCGACTTGTTGGTCAGCATGGACGCAGAGAAGGCGTTTGACAAGGTCCACTGGAAGTATTTGTTTAAAGTGCTTGAGTATGTGGGGCTGGAGGGGTGGTACCTGGATGCGATTAACTTGCTGTACACGGAATCCACAGCTAAACTCCTAGTAAATGAGTTGAAGTCCCCACTGTTCCGGGTGCGGGCAGGTATGAGACAGGGGTGCCCATTGTCCCCCCTGCTCTTCCTGTTGTACCTGGAGCCTTTGTTAAGAACAGTGACAGCGGACATAGACATACATGGGGTGCAGCTCCCGATTAATCAAGTGAAGATAATGGCGTTCACGGACGATCTGTTTCTGACCTTGACACAGCCGCAATACTCATTCCCCAGGTTAATATCAGCCATAGACTAGTTTGGTCTATACTCCGGGTTCACACTAAACCTTCAGAAATCCACGGCATTACCGTCCAGGCCAGAGATCAGGCGCGATTGGGAGGGAGAGTTCCCACTGCAATGGGTCCAGGAGGAAGTGAGATACCTAGGTTTATACATCCCTGCAGGTTTGAATACCCTATACAAGAGAAATATGAATTATTTAAAGGACCGAGTAGCAAACATTCTTCAGGGCTGGCAGGAAATCCCAGTATCAGCAATGGGAAGAGTGACACTATATAATATGGTCTTATTTCCCCGGTGGATATATACATTCCAAACTCTACCCCTGTATTTACAACATAAAGATGAGAAATGGTTACAGAAACAGTTAAATAATTTTTTGTGGCAGGGGAAGAAAGCTAGGCTACCATTTAAGAGGGCAATATTACCGCGTGATAAAGGAGGTTTGGGTCTTTTGGATATTTGCCTTTTTTCAGTAGCCAGCAGTATGCGACACATCTTTGACTGGTTCCAGAACAAACAATTTTTTTCCCAAGTAGCGGATGAAACGCAATGGTTTGGGCCAATACACTTTTCTAGTTGGTTGTACTCCCCGGTGGGCCAGACAGTAGGCTTGGGGCCGATCTCCCCGATATTTCGCCCCCTAAGACAGACCTGGAGGTGGCTTTGTAGATTTTTCACTCTAAATAAATCGGTGTCTCCATTGCTGCTGATTAGAGGGAACCCTGAGTTTCCTGTGGGGTCCTCCTCTGCGATATTTCGAGAGTGGGCGACAGCGGGAGTGCAGTATTTGAGCCAAGTGGTGATAGAACAGGGTAAGATGAAACCATTTCTGGATCTCTGTAGGGAATTTAAATTACAGAAGAGAGACACTTTCGCATATATACAACTGAGGCACTATGTTCACTCCCTACTCAAGGAAGCTTTGGGTTTGGACACTTGGGAGTGCTTCAATGCAATGTTAGGGCTTGATGCGCAGTCCCGGGTCCCCTTAAAATACTATCACGCACATCTTAGAGAACATACTAGTCCTCAGGACTTTGAGAAAGTGTCACGGAAATGGAGTGAGGAGTTGGGTGTCCGAGTTACTCCGGACCAGCTCCGCACTTGCCTTTTTGGAACCTACAAAATGACCGAGAATGTGGGGTGGTGGGAAATACAGTATAAATTTGTCCTGAGACTCCACATCTCACCAAAGTGGGCTCATAAAGCCACATTGCGAGAAACCGACAGTTGCCCCAGGTGTGGAAAAGGGGATGCACACTTGGGACACATGTTTTGGTCCTGTTCCGGTGTTCAATCCTTCTGGCAGACTATAGCGAACCAGATCTCAGTCATGTGGGGAGTGAAGTGGGTGCCCTCGTCTGGACAATTGTTTGGTGGGTACAAAATTCAAGGGCAATCAAAACCAGGGATTAAAGCATTTCTACAGCGAGCGACCCTGATGGGGAAGAAGGTGATATTGCAGCACTGGCTTGGCACTGAGTACCCCTCAATAGCACAGTGGAGATCCACGATGATTCACATGTGCTTGTTGGAGCACAGAGCGGTCGTTGATTTGGCAGATAAGAAGGGAGATAATTTTTGTAAAACTTGGGCGCCATTTTGGGATACATTAACTCCAGTGGCCCGGAGCAGAGTACTAAATTCCTGAAGGGGGGGGGGAATGTGGGAGGGAGAAAATGTTTGGAAAAATTGTCACAATGGGACTTGACAACAGAACTGGTGATATGTACAGATAGATGTTTTGCACTTATAGCAATGTTCTAATGTTGTGATTTTGTGCCAATAAAGTTGAGTTATAAAAAAAAAAACTTATCTAGAAAGGCCAGCATATTTATATGATGGCGGATTTCACTAAATTTACGGCCGAACATTGGCATCAATTTCTGCTACTTTGACCACGTTTAAAAGCTATTGAGGCCAGGTTTGGCCTTTTGGTACCTGCTAGGATAGTGATTACTCTCAACAAAACAAAAACAGTTACTGATCCCAAATATTTGGAATCTTTCATTCAAGAACAAGAAGCTTTGCTACAGATGATCACCTAAAACAGCTTTAAACTTTTATATACATATTCTGTTTATAAAGATACAAGATATCATTGAGTTTTGTGTGTATATGTGTGTGTGTATATGTATATGTATATATATATATATATGTTTGTGTATATATATGTATACACACACACATATACACACTATTATTTGATATTTCAATAATGTATAGGATATTTCCTACAATGTAGTGCTGTGTTTGGGGGACTGATCCAATAGCTCTTCATAGCTGTCAATTTTATGTGGCTAAAGGGTGGGTTATGGATATTGCTGGGGAAGGGATTGGTGGGGGGTGGGGAATTTTGGGTATGTTTAGGTAACTGGATTAGTGATGATCAGACAAGAGATACATCTATATTTGAATTTATGTCTGTTTAAAAGCAAAAACATCTTGGCAATGCAGTACATGATATCATATTTGACTGTCATATGTTAATAGCCTTAGGTTATTAAACCACATCTTTAATATATAGACTATGGGAGGCTATAAACGTATATTTTTAGATACTAAGGGTATAAATAATCTAATCAAGCGGAAAAAATTGTTAATATATTTTTAAAAGTTAGTCGCAAATATATTTGCAGAAAACTAGGCTAAACCAATTGGATTTCTGTAAATTGAAGTGAAATTGGATTAAGGACTGCACTTATCCAGCAGCAAAAGAAGGAAACTGTGGAGTTGCAATTTTATTGTCAAAACATTTTGATCACACCATAATTAATCAATACTCAGACATGTTTGGTAAATGAGTCATTGTGGTCCTTAGAATATATCACCAACCATATGCTTTAGTTAATGTTTATAGACCTAATGTAGAAGATCACTCCAATCAAAACTTACTGCTGCCATTGTTTAAAACAGATTATATTATAACTGGGGGTGACTGGAACTTGATTTTGCATCCTGTGATATAGGAGATTGCTAGTGAAATATAGATCTCATAGCTCCATTACAGATCTCAATCAACTAATGCATGATAATTCTTTATTGATGCATGGCGATTACAGCACCCCTCTATCTATGATTTTACTTTTTATTGTCGCCCACACAGTTCATACAGTGGTGGAAATAAGTATTTGATCCCTTGCTGATTTTGTAAGTTTGCCCACTGACAAAGACATGAGCAGCCCATAATTGAAGGGTAGGTTATTGGTAACAGTGAGAGATAGCACATCACAAATTAAATCCGGAAAATCACATTGTGGAAAGTATATGAATTTATTTGCATTCTGCAGAGGGAAATAAGTATTTAATCCCTCTGGCAAACAAGACCTAATACTTGGTGGCAAAACCCTTGTTGGCAAGCACAGCGGTCAGACGTCTTCTGTAGTTGATGATGAGGTTTGCACACATGTCAGGAGGAATTTTGGTCCACTCCTCTTTGCAGATCATCTCTAAATCATTAAGAGTTCTGGGCTGTCGCTTGGCAACTCGCAGCTTCAGCTCCCTCCATAAGTTTTCAATGGGATTAAGGTCTGGTGACTGGCTAGGCCACTCCATGACCCTAATGTGCTTCTTCCTGAGCCACTCCGTTGTTGCCTTGGCTGTATGTTTTGGGTCATTGTCGTGCTGGAAGACCCAGCCACGACCCATTTTTAAGGCCCTGGCGGAGGGAAGGAGGTTGTCACTCAGAATTGTACGGTACATGGCCCCATCCATTCTCCCATTGATGCGGTGAAGTAGTCCTGTGCCCTTAGCAGAGAAACACCCCCAAAACATAACATTTCCACCTCCATGCTTGACAGTGGGGACGGTGTTCTTTGGGTCATAGGCAGCATTTCTCTTCCTCCAAACACGGCGAGTTGAGTTCATGCCAAAGAGCTCAATTTTTGTCTCATCTGACCACAGCACCTTCTCCCAATCACTCTCGGCATCATCCAGGTGTTCACTGGCAAACTTCAGACGGGCCGTCACATGTGCCTTCCGGAGCAGGGGGACCTTGCGGGCACTGCAGGATTGCAATCCGTTATGTCGTAATGTGTTACCAATGGTTTTCGTGGTGACAGTGGTCCCAGCTGCCTTGAGATCATTGACAAGTTCCCCCCTTGTAGTTGTAGGCTGATTTCTAACCTTCCTCATGATCAAGGATACCCCACGAGGTGAGATTTTGCGTGGAGCCCCAGATCTTTGTCGATTGACAGTCATTTTGTACTTCTTCCATTTTCTTACTATGGCACCAACAGTTGTCTCCTTCTCGCCCAGCGTCTTACTGATGGTTTTGTAGCCCATTCCAGCCTTGTGCAGGTGTATGATCTTGTCCCTGACATCCTTAGACAGCTCCTTGCTCTTGGCCATTTTGTAGAGGTTAGAGTCTGACTGATTCACTGAGTCTGTGGACAGGTGTCTTTCATACAGGTGACCATTGCCGACAGCTGTCTGTCATGCAGGTAACGAGTTGATTTGGAGCATCTACCTGGTCTGTAGGGGCCAGATCTCTTACTGGTTGGTGGGTGGATCAAATACTTATTTCCCTCTGCAGAATGCAAATAAATTCATATACTTTCCACGATGTGATTTTCCGGATTTAATTTGTGATGTGCTATCTCTCACTGTTACCAATAACCTACCCTTCAATTATGGGCTGCTCATGTCTTTGTCAGTGGGCAAACTTACAAAATCAGCAAGGGATCAAATACTTATTTCCACCACTGTATGAGTCTAGACTAGTTAATATCCAATACATTATCTTACACTCTAAAAACTACTGTGAACCAGATCACCTATTGGATCATGCGTGCATTTCAATAACACTGGGTTTAGATTTACCAAATAAGACGAGGATATGGAGATTTAATACAACTTTGCTAAATAATGATTTATTTCTTTTAAATCAGTTGACATTTGGATAAAGGGCTACTTTATTAATGTTGAAACAAATGTCAGACTATTATATTATCTGGGGTGCTTTTAAAGCATACATTAGGGGAGAAATAATAGCTTATACAGCAAAAGAGAATACGATTCAAAAACAGCAATTGCTTTCATTGGAATTACAACCCAAAAACCACCAAGGTGGAGAAACAAGATCTGCTACAAAAAAAACAAAGTAAAAAAAAAAAAAAAAAGGGGGGGGGGGGAGTAGTGTGATCAACAAGACTCAAAAATCCCTGGAGACATAATGATGAAGTAAAAGTCTTTAATACTAAAAAAAAAAAAAAAAAAAAAAGACTCTACACAGCACCATGTTTCAGCAAAGTGCCTGCATCAGGAGTCTAAAACACAACAAATAAAAACAATAAATACAATCATATAAAATCATGACATTAAATACAAGCACATAAAATATGGAGAAAGCAAGTGAAATCTGTGAGATAAAACGTGTGGAAAATATTACATGAATTTGTACCCATATGTAATGATTACCATAGTATGAAAATGAATAAGTGAGCCTATAGGGGTGAAGCAATGTGACAAATGACAAAGTATATATCTGTGAGAATCTAAGGAAAAAAAAAAAGGAAAAAGACTAACCTGTGGGTGGTGAAAAACAATGAAAATATACAAAAAAAAAAAAGGATAACGTAAGGTCAAGTCTGAAAAAGATGTATGGGCTGCCAAATTACAAGGCATCATGAATAAATGAAAAAAATTACTTGCATTGGAAAAGAAAGATGTATAACAAACCTTTTAAAAGACCAACGATACTGATACCATTGAAGCTCCTAGCAACAGCAGTAGTGCGAACTGGGTGGGGGAAAGAGGAAAAAGGTGTGGAAAATGCTCAAAACGTTTCATAGTAAGCAAGGTGTGACGTGATAAAATAAAGTGAGAAAAAACATAGAGAAAATATAAATTAAAAAATAATAAAAATAAATAAAAGGTAGAACGGCAAAATGGCTGAAGTGGAAGGTGTTACCAAAGGAAGGAGTGCTGGTATCCAAAGAAAGTGAAAATAGCGAAAAGAAACTTACAATAGTGTGAAGAATATGCATGACTGTCAGAGAAGGGTGATTCCGTGGCAAGGAATTATAAACAAAATGGGGAAGAAATAGAGCGAGAAAAGTACTGGGGATGCCGCAGTAAACGGGGAAGGAGAATACTTAAGGTAGCAATAAGATGAAATCAGCCATAGTTGTGCATCTGTCTAGATGAAGAAAAGGAGAAAGCAGTGAGTGTAAGTGATGTGCACTGGTAATAAGAGTATGGTAGCAGTTAGATAACATGAGCTATAGTTGGATGGCTGCCTAAAGAGAAGGCAAAGAGAGCGAAAAAAAAACAATAGGAGAGGGCAATGTAAACCGGCAATGAAAGAAAAGTGCCTTGTATAAAAGAGACAGAAAAGAAGAACAGTGTGTTAGGAATATCTATTAGGAAAAAGGGATAAGACATATCTAATGAGCTAAAACAGACACAAAAGGTGAGAAAAACTCTGAAAACCACACTGAAAAAGCCGTGATAAATACGAAATAAGAACTGTGAAAACAGAGAACCATGAAAGTGCTAATGAAAATGACAAAAATAAAAGGAGACTACTTGAGAAAAGGCATACGTTTGAGGAAGACTTTGACATCCAAGGATGCTGAGAAAATGGCAAATGGGAAAGGTGTTGAAAGTGAAGGGTTAAAACAGAAAAAGCTGCCAAAAGTATATATTAACAGTGATGTTGCAGAGAGTAGGTGCGATGATGTGAAAAAAGCTGGTTCATGGGCTGAAAGGGGAGGGGAAAGAGATCCATGATGATGGCACATAAATGTGTGGCATATGGGACAAGAGCAGTACATAAGTAATGCCACACTGGGAAAAGACCAAGGGTCCATCGAGCCCAGCATCCTGTCCACGACAGCAGCCAATTCAGGCCAAGGGCACCTGGCAAGCTTCCCAAACGTAGAAACATTCTATACATGTTATTCCTGGAATTGTGGATTTTTCCCAAGTCCATTTAGTAGTGGTTTATGGACTTGTCCTTTAGGAAACCGTCTAACCCCTTTTTAAACTCTGCCAAGCTAACCGCCTTCACCATGGCGGTTAGCTTGGCAGAGTTTTAAAAGGGTGTAGTCTATAATATTGCGCATAGTGTTTTGAAAAGCCTACGACCCACCCATTCCTCGCCCATGGCCATGCTGCCTTTTTGGCTGCACATATGAGAATTTATACACATCACAGTATAGAATACACCTAGAAAGTTATGCATGTAAATTCTAATTAAAGCCATTTAGTGCCACTAATTGGTTAAGTGCCAATTATTACTGATTGGCTTGTTAAGTTGTGCTCGCAATTTGGCTGTGCTGCTAAATTAGCACGCACAACTTAAGGTGCCATTTATAGAATTTGAAGGAATGTGATTAAGCGTGCTGCTTCCAAGATATATAAACATCTTATGTCTTTTACTTAAAAAAACACCTCTGAATATTCAGTCTATCTGGGAAAAGGAATTGAATTATGCACTAACTTCTACCTAGTGGAAATATTGGTGGACACACAGTAATCGACCATTAGGCTTTACATCTATTTTGCAATCACTGTATTTTACTATTCATAAAGCAATATGGACACCTGTGAAAGACAAGCCCACAACTAAGTCATCTTCATCTCTGTGCTGGAGATGTCATCAACAGGTCAGAACTCTTCAACATATGTTACACAGTTGGGCTTTTATACAGTCTTATTGGTTAGAGATATGGTCTTTTATCATACAAATTTTATGTATCAATATCCTCATAACATTCTGTATTATATTTCATTCCACTGCTTTAGTGGACTTACTTTCTGAAAATCATATATTATTCGATATACTAATGGCAGTAGCAATTAAAACTGGAACTCTATATTCCACTGGTGAAACTTGCAATATATTACAATATGAACACAGAATAGCAGAAAAATGCGCTTAGAAAATTGTGACAAATGGTCATCATTGATGAAATATTCTAATACTTAGATACCTGGTTAATGACTTCTCATTTGTATTCTCATACTCAATATAGCTATATGCCTTTAAGCTATGCAACTACTATCTCTCATCTGATTATCCTGTAATAACAAAATGATGATGATAATGCTATATTGTTCTTATTACAATATATTGTATTATGATTTAGCGAAATTAACTCTATATATTTCTGTATCGAACCTTAATGTTTAGGTGTTATGCCATCTGTTACTCTGTTTATATTTTATTCAATTCAATGCTATACGAATATTAATACAAATTTGACCCTAAAAATAAAGTAATCTTGAATAATTTGACAAAATGTGATTTCAACAGGACTTTGCAGACACTATCCCTGGCCATGGAGGAATAATGGATCGGTTTGATTGTCAGTATTTGATGGCCACATTTGTTCATGTGTACATCGCTAGCTTCATAAGGTACTTCTTATTTAACATGATCTGTGAAAGTACAGCATATATTGTGTATTTTGAATCCTGTTCAGAAGGAATGGATCCTCAGGAGCTTAGCCGAGATTGGGTGGCAGAGCCAGTGGTGGGAGGCGGGGCTGGTGGTTGGGAGGCGTGGATAGTGCTGGGCAGACTTATACGGTCTGTGCAGGGGCTGGTGGTTGGGAGGCGGGGAAAATGCTGTGCAGACTTATATGGTCTGTGCCAGAGCTGGTGGTGGGAGGCGGGGCTGGAGGTTAGGAGGCAGGGATAGCGCTGGGCAGACTTATACGGTCTGTGCCCTGAAGAGGACAGGTACAAATCAAGGTAGGGTATACACAAAAAGGACATATGAGTTTATCTTGTTGGGCAGACTGGATGGACCGTGCAGGTCTTTTTCTGCCGTCATCTACTATGTTACTATGTAATTGTTTGTTTTCGAGGATAGGATGTCTTATACCTACAAGGACATGTAATTCTCCCTTCTGTTGCAAGCTGTGGTAAACGTCTTGAGATTCTTGGTTTAAAAATGCCTATTCTCCAAGGACAAGCAGGACATTGTTTCTCCAATATCAGTGATGTCATCCGACAGAGTCCAGTACGGATGCTGCCCCAGCGTAATATCTCTTTTAAGAGGCTTTTTGGCAGCATCCCACTGCATATGCGCGCGGGTGCCTTCCCATGCAAGCATGGAACCAGTAGTCTCTTGTTTTCCGTGGTACAAAGAAGTTACATCTGTGATCTCTCAGCGCAAAATGTTTCTTTTTGTGATTTCTTAGCAAATATTTTTGCATATTTCTGACGTTTTAAAATTTTTCGGCATTAAGATCCTCTTGGACCTGGGTTGGGCCGAGTTGCAGTTTTTGGACTGACTTTACTTTTCTCCTAGGACAAGCAAGCCATTGTATTCTCACGTCTGGGTGATGTCATCCAACGGTGCCCAGTGCGGACGCTGACTAGTGAGTTATAGAAATTTATAGCAGCGTGTGACTTCGCATGCATTGGTGCCTTCCAGCCTGAAGTGTGACCTAGGGTCCTTCAGTTTTCGTTTTTTTGCAAAGCTGGAAGGACACGTCACACTGTTCTTAGTGCACATATTTTTTTCTGGACTTTGAAGTTCCTTCCTGTGCGTCTTTTAACTTTAACTTCTTTTTCGGTATTTTGTTAGTAGTTTGTTTTATTTTTTTGTAGTTCTTTGGCATGTCAAGTTTCCTTTTGCTTTTGTGACCTGATAGGCCAGCTTTTGGCCAGAACACAAACCTCAATTTGGCCTCTGCCCCTTTTTTTTGTGGCTCAAAATTGAGGCGTTTAATTTGGCCATGATTCTTTTTTTTTCAATGTCTCAGAAGACCCGTAGTGGCTTCAAGAGATGTGCTCAATGTAATTGGATGATTTCGGTGACAGACCTGCACCCATGGTGCATCGAGTGCCTTGGGACCTAAGCATGAGAGAGGTTTAAAAATGCAGCTTAGGACACGGAGGGCATGGCAGGCCCAACAAGAGAAACTTTTTAGCTCGAAGACCGATACACCAACACCGGCTCTGGAAGTATCGACCTCGATGGTTTTTGAAGGCTTGTACATCCACTGGGAGTGCACCGACATCAAGAAGGTCTCCAACTGTCTCAACATTGGGTGCTGAGATTGGGCCCTGGGTCGGGTCAGCATCGAACCCAACACCAAGGGCCTGTACAGATTCAATATCGTCCTCCTCAGCACCAAGGGACCGAGATGCTGAGCATCGGTGGAAGCCCAAGAAGCACAAGGATTGGTCTTTGATGCAAAGTGCCGGGAGCACTGGGAAGTCAGCATTGCCAATATCCGAGAAGTGCCAGCACCAAGAGGAATTCTCCCCCCTCTTTGGAAGAGTTTCCAGTGCACAAGCCTCAAAGCAGCCAGGTCTCCCGGTTTGATGGATACCTTCTCAGGCTGCCACCCAATCGACTCCGTTGGTTTTTCCAATGACTTTCTTTGATGAGTGATTCCAAGTTGTAGTCAGGGAGGAGCTTGTGCAGATGCTGCAGCAGCAGACCGCTCAGGTATTGAGGGGCTTGTGCCAGCAGGGGATCAGCCCCAGCTTCTATCTGAGGCTCCTTCTATATCTGTGCAGATCTCTCCAGCACCTGGAAGGGTGTCGACGTCGACCTTAACACATATACCGCTCTCAATGTCCGCAGAGTTGGAGGGTAGGACCTTATCTCAGCCCCCTTCGGAGCAAGGACATGGCTCCTCTGAGCCAAGTCAGACATAGACTCTCCCAGCTTGCTCGGAGTACGAGGAAGAGCCTGATTGGGACCGCTTAAGGGAATCGGAGGAGGTCCCACATTACTTCTCGGAGTTGTATGGTGTTCCCTCTGCTCCCTCCCTGCCTCAAGAGAGACAAAAATCTCCACTTGAGAGTTTCTGTTTCACCAGCTTTGTCAAGGAGATAGTTTCGACCATCCCATTTAAGTTGGAAACGGAGGAAGAGCCCAGGGCAGAGATGTTGACTGTCCTGGGCTGAGTCTCATCCTAAGGGAAGGGGTCACTGTTACATTGCACCTGATCCTTAAGGATGTACTGACAAAGAACTGGGAATCTCCCTTCTCTGTGCAGGTGGCACTAAAGAAGGTGGATATACGCAGTATCATATCCAAAAGGCTCATGGATTCAAGAAGGTCCAGTTTCCATACCATTCTGTGGTTGTAAAATCTGCCATCAAATGAGCTAGGAATTCCAGAACTCATTCCTCAGCACACTAAGGTAGAGAAGCCAGGACTCTGGATTTGTTTGGGAGGAAAACATTTCAGCCTTTGATGCTCATCGCATGCATCCAGTCCTACCAGCTGTACACGAGTATGTACTTGCAGACCTTGGTCCGCAATACACTCAGTCTGGTGGACTCTCCCCCAGGAGCAGGCCGCTGAGATTCGCCAACTATCTAAGAAGCAGCTGGTGTGTAGAAAATATCTGGCCAGAGGGGCTTATAAACACTCCTGATGTGGCATTCAGACTCTCTGCCATGGGTGTGGGGATGGGTAGACTTTCATGACTGCATGTCTCCAACCTGGAACTGGTGGTTCAGGAGAGATTAGCGGATGTCCTGTGCTGAGGGGACAGCTTGTTTTGAGACAAAATAGAGGAGGTCATTGACCTCATCAAACCCGCGGGTACTATCCAAACGCTATCTCAGCACCCTCCACCTCTTGGAGGTTTTCCAGTGGGCCTAGGTGGCAAACCTATTACTCTCAAAGGCGTAGGTTCCCGCCACTTTCCTGCTGTGCCCAGCAGGGCCAGCGTCAGCCAACACTGTCCTCAGAAGTCCCATCCAGCACCCCAGTTAAAGCAAGGGGTGAGCTTTTGACTGGTTCCAGGAGAGCATAGCCACGCTCCAAGTGTTCAGAATGGCCTGCCAGTGGTGGGGGGTGGGGAGAGGCTGAATTTTTACCATCACAGGTGGCTCCTTGTAACCTCCAACCAGTGGGTTCTTCAAATAGTCCATCTCAGTAACACTCTCCATTGGCGACACAAAACACTAAATTGCCTACCAAGAGCATCATCACTTGGCTCTCAGCACAAGCAGGTACTTGTAGAGGAATCTGCCCTTCTCCAGGCCAATGCGGTCGAGACTGTGCTACCAGGGGAAGAGGGGAAGGGATTCTATTCCAGATACATACTTGTGCTCAAAACGTTAGGGGGATTTCTTCCCATCCTAGACCTATAGACCCTGAACAAATTCCTGTTCAAAAAAAGTTCATGATGATTTTCCTGGGCACTCTTCTCCCCATGATTCAGGCAAACAACTGTGTATGCTCTCTGGACTTAAAGGATGCCTACACCCGCATTTTGATGCTTCCCAGTCACAGGAAGTATCTCATTTTGCATACCACTGCCAGTATTGCATACTGCCATTTGGCCTCCCGTCAGCACCCAGGGTATTCACCAAATGTCTAGCGGTAGTAGTGGCATAATTTACAAAGACTGGGATTGTGTGTTTCCTTATCTAGATTGGCTGGTCAAGAGCACATTGCAGGAAGGGGAATCAGAATCTATGTGCCTAACTATTCGGGTGTTGTAGTTACTAGGGTTTGTTATAAACTACCCAAAGTCCCACCTACTTAGGGTCCAGGGATCTGAGTATATAGGAGCCCTGCTTGATACTTAGCAAGATTGGGCCTTTCTTCCCTAAGCGTATCAACGCTCACCTCGCTGGTCCATACCAGCAAATAGGTCACAGCTCAGCAGATGTTGAGATTGATGGGCCACATGGCCTCAACAGTACAAGACACTCCCATGGCGTGTCTCCACTTGAGAGAAGCCTAGTGAACCCTAGCTTCCTAGTGGTCTCAGGCAGTGGGGAACCTAGCAGATGTCTTCCAGAGTTGATTCATGCTCTTCTGTGGTGGACAGTTGAGTCGAATTTGACTGTGGGACTACCATTCCAAATTTCGCCACCTCAGAAGGTGCTAACGAAAGATGCAAGTAACATGCTGGGGACCTCATGTCAATGGGCTTAACACCCAAGGGACTTGGTGTGCTCAGGATACAGACCTTCATATCAGTCTCCTCGTGCTGCGGGCCATTCGGAACGTTCTAAAGGCTTTCAAAGATCAGCTTCACAACCAAATTATTCTCAACCAACAGACGACCAGGTTGCAGTGTTTTATGTGAGCAAGCAGGGGGCATTGGGGATGTGACAGTGGGCCCTCCTTCATGGGATGGACCTCTGAGCCACATACCTTCCAGGAAAGGACAAATGCTTGGTGGACAGACTGAGCAGGTTTTGTAACTGCACAAATGGTCTCATTATGGGCGTAGCCTGCATAGGCGCCCCGTATAAGAGGCTTGGGGAGGCTAAGCCTCCCCAGCCCAAATACAAGCTCTTTTGGACCGCTTCCCAATCTGGCGACAGCATAAGGTATTAACTGGAGCTTCCCCTCCCTGCTGCCTTTCTGCCTGAGACTCTCTGCTCCCCGATTCAGTGGCCATCAATAAACAGAGTGTGTGCGGGGCCATAGAGCTCTGCACGTTGCTGACAGCTTGCCGGTTTCTGCCCAAACAGAATGTTGCATCATAGACGGTGAGACCAGAAGAGCTGTCAGCGATGCCATGCAGAGTTCTTTGGCTCCGTGCAAAGTGTTTGTCTACCGATGGCCACTGAATCAGAGAGGCAGGGGATTTGGCAGCAAGGCAGCATGGAAGGAAAGTTCCAGCTTCTTTTTCTTTTTGTGGCTAGGGGGAAGAAAAAAGAGAGAGAAGATAATGCTGAGGCGGGAAATGGGAGGAAACAGAGAGGGTGATGGGGGAGGGAAGAGGCAGAGGCACAATATTTTTTTGGGGGGGGGGCAGACAGAGAAGCAAGGCTAGATGTTTTGGGGGAGAAGAGGCAGATGGGCAAAGCTGGATATTAGGGGGAGAGAAGAAACAGAGGAGCAAAAAGCTAGATATTGGGGGGGGGGGGGGGGAGAGACAGAGGAGCAAAGCTGGATAGTGAAAAGAAAAACAGGCAGTGGAAGAAGAGAGGCTGAGGTGTAGAGTGAAGAGAGAGAGGGAGGAGCAATGCTGGAAAGGTGTAGGAGAAACAGAGGTGCATTGTATGGGGAGAGAGAGAGACAGAGAAAAGATCTGTATGGTATGTGAGGTAGGGTGAGGTGGGAGAGAGAGAGAGAGAGAGGAGATCCTGGGTGCCTGGGGCAGGGGAAGAGAGAGAAGAGATGCTGCATGGCAGGGAGGGGGAAGAAAGTTAGATGGAGGGAGAGAAACAGAGAGGAGATTATGGCAGGCAGGGAGAGAGACACACACACAAGATCCTGGATGGTGGAGTGGGAGAGAGAGAAACAGATTTGATATGGCTGAGGGGGAGATGAGACACACACACACACACCCTGGGTGAGGGAAAAAGATGGAAAACAGGGAAAATGGAGCATGGATAAGTCTGAGTGGTCAGAGAGGCAGAAAAATGGAAGAAAGCAGAAAATAAAAATCAGTGTCTGAGATGGATGTAATAGAAGATGTGAAGAAGACATGCAAAGAGAGAAAAATTTATAAATGAACAGGAGATATGGAAAGAGTTAAAAGACAGAAAGGCAGTAACCAGAGACTGCGACCTGCACAATTAGAAAAATTAGATGCCAGATAGCAAAGGTAAAATTATTTTTAATGTAGAATGAAGTAGCCATGTTAGTCCACTTTACAGGTTAATAAATAAAAATAAAACAAAAAAAATGTAAAATAAGATGACAGCTTTTTATTGGACTAAATACATTTTTGACTTGCTTTCAGAGGTCTACACCTCCTTCCTCAGGTTAGTAAACTCCAAAAGCTAGTCAAAAAATGTATTAAATTAGTTAAATAAAAAGATATCAATTTTGTTTCAAATATTTATTCATTTTTTAACTTAGTGAGTGGAATGTGTCAGTTTCTGAAATTTAAATCTGTTGGTCTGACTCAGTATGGCAATTTTTAAGGTTTTGCATTACTTTTCAATATGCCTAATATTAGAATTTGGACTTAATTTAGCTCATAGCATTCTCAGTAGTAACTCAACTTTCACTTGCTAACCTTGAATCTCACTAATTGGGGTGGTACTTTTCACATTTGGGATGGGACACCCTTGGTATCTCTGCACTCTGGAAATTGGACCTTAGCACTGGTGCTTTTGTGTCATCCAAAAGTTCTGGCTGCCTATTCTGTAGAAATGCACTTTCCTTCCAACTATACTGTTCAGCCATCAAGCTCTCAGACAGTTTGAGCAACCACTTTATTCTTTGACATATGATACATACTAGTAAAAAGGCCCGTTTCTGACACAAATGAAACGGGCGCTAGCAAGGTTATATTGATTAGTTGTTTTTTGTTAACCAAATATTTAATATTAAAGTATTGTAATGAGATGGAGTAATAGTGAAGGGTGTATAATGAGGAAGGAGGAGGCCCTGTGTAGGACCACAGGTGCGGTCCTTTTTGACAGAGTGTTTGTGTGTGTAAGACAGAGAGACAGACTGTGTGAGACCAATAGTGAGTGTGTGTGAAGAAAAGAGATTACTGACTGACGTATTTCAGGAATGAAATGCTGGTAAAAGAATTGTCAATACTCCTTTCAAGTAATTAAATGTTTGTAAGCATAAGGTAAAAGGCAAGAAAGCTTTCAAAAATGTTGTTTTGTGAACTGCAGGTTTAGTGCAAAAGCAGTGCTGAAAGTGCTTTATCATGCACAGTACTCCCAAGGAAGCAGAACCGCAGCAAAGTGAATGCAAAGTGGAAAACTAAAAAGCCAACCAAACCCTCAGTATTTTTTCATGTTAACATGGGAAATACACATTGAATGTAAAAGAAATCTGTGTTTTCTGTTCCGTCTCCCCCTCAGAAGCACAATGGTACCATGTCAGCGACTGCAGCCCTTAACCCTTTTATTGCCAAATCAACGTTAACACTTCAGGAGCGAGCTTGCTCAGCTGGTTTGCTTGCTGTTGGAAGAGGGGTGGAGGAGTTGCTTCTTTTAGGATCATGTTAAGTGTTTCCCAATCTGCTAGGGGGAAGCTGTGTCATTTGTAACCCTGCCTCGCGAAAACAATTCTTCAGAGCACAGAGTAGTAGTCAGCCCCAAGCGCAGGAGCACCAACAATAAGACCATCGTTGATTGGTTGCAAAATCTCTTCCTGGTTGCTAGGAAAAGGAGTGGGTGATTTGTTGCTGTCAGGGTGATTCCTTGCTGTCATAACTTAAAGGAGGCGGATGTTCGTTCTCGTGCGTTGCCTGTAGATGTAAAGTGAGATGCATGGGGGGAAGGGGTTTCAAGTGTACAGCGCTGCGTACGTGTAGTAGCGCTATAGAAATGATAAGTAGTAGTTGTGGTATCGGAAGGGGGGGGGTTGTGGGTGAGCTGTAGGAATTTGAACTCTGACACTGGGATGGAAAGGAGGCGGATCTTCGTGCTTGTGTGTTGCCTGTAGATGAGAAATGAGATCCATGGGTGGAGGTGAGGAATTTGAACTGTGACCCTGGAAAGGAAAGGAGGCTGATCTTCGTGTTTGCGCGTTGCCTGTAGTCAGTGCTTTTTTTGTAGAAAAAAAGGTGCCGGTGCTCATTATGGGCGGGGTCACCACATATGTCTCCACCCCTATGATAGCCACACCCACATTAAACACACCCCCTATACCAGCCATGGCGCATATAAACAGACATTATTGAAAATATTATAGTACTATAGGAGAAAAAAATAACGTGTTTTTTTTTCATGATAAATAATCTCTGTAAGCTCTTACAGCTCCAGTATACCCAGTGCAAAATAAGACAGCCAATGTAAATTCTCAAATTGGACATATTACAAACACTAAAATGAAAATAAAATGATTTTTTTCTACCTTTGTTGTCTGGTGACTGTTTTTCTTTGCATATTGGTCCCAGTCTGTGATTCTGCTTTCCTTTGTTTTCGCTTAACTCTTCTGTGCCATTTGTCATTTTTTGTCTCGTTTTTCTTTGCTTTCTTCAATATTTTTCAGGCTCTCTCTCTGCCCAGATTTAATTCATTATTACTATCCATTCTTATATTTCCTTCATATACCTGTGGCTTTTCATCTTTTCCTACCCCTTGTTCTCCCCATGCCCCTTCCTCTTATTCTCCAGTCTTTCTCTATTCCCCTTTTCCTTCCAGCAGCTCTGCTTTCTCTCTCCATCCTTCCAGTGTCTCCCCTATTTCTTTCTGCATTCTTCCATCCAGCGTCTTCCCTCTTTCTCTCCCCATCCTTCCGTTTTCCCTCTCTCTCTCCCCATCCTTCCATCTGCTTTTCCCCCTCTCTCTCCCCATCCTTCCATCTGTTTTCCCTCTCTCTCCCCATCCTTCCATCTGTTTTCCCTCTCTCTCCCCATCCTTCCATCTGTTTTTCCCCTCTCTCCCCAATCCTTCCAATCTGTGTTTTCCCTCTCTCTCCCCATCCTTCCATCTGTTTTCCCTCTCTCTCCCCATCCTTCCATCTGTTTTTCCCCTCTCTCCCCAATCCTTCCATCTGTTTTCCCTCTCTCTCCCCATCCTTCCATGTTTTCCCCTCTCTCCCCAATCCTTCCATCTGTGTTTTCCCTCTCTCTCCCCATCCTTCCATCTGTTTTTCCCTCTCTCCCCAATCCTTCCCTCTGTTGGTTTCCCTCTTTCTCTCTCTCCCCAATCCTTCCCTCTGTTGGTTTCCCTCTTTCCCTCTCTCCCCAATCCTTCCCTCTGTTGGTTTCCCTCTTTCCCTCTCTCCCCAATCCTTCCCTCTGTTGGTTTCCCTCTCTCCCAATCCTTCCCTCTGTTGGTTTCCCTCGTTCCCTCTCTCCCCAATCCTTCCCTCTGTTGGTTTCTCTCTTTCCCTCTCTCCCCAATCCTTCCCTCTGTTGGTTTTCCTCTCTCCCCAATCCTTCCCTCTGTTGGTTTCCCTCTTTCCCTCTCTCCCCAATCCTTCCCTCTGTTGGTTTCTCTCTTTCCCTCTCTCCCCAATCCTTCCCTCTGTGGTTTTCCTCTCTCCCCAATCCTTCCCTCTGTTGGTTTCCCTCTTTCTCTCTCTCCCCAATCCTTCCCGCTGTTGGTTTCCCTCTCTCCCCAATCCTTCCCTCTGTTGGTTTCCCTGTTTCCCTCTCTCCCCAATCCTTCCCCCCCCCCCCCCCCGCGACACTCCGGGCGAGTCCTGCACTTAGTTTTTTTTTTTTAAGACTCAGAACGTGCGAACGATGCAGCCGGCAGCGATTGAAAGAGGCTGTCTGGGCTGGCATCTGCGTCGGAGCTTCCCTCACCCTCTGCGAGTCCCGCCTTCGTTGTTACAACTTCCTGTTTCGCGGGACTCGCAGAGGTTGAGGGAAGCTCCGACGCAGACGCCAGCCCAGACAGCCTCTTTCAATCGCTGCCGGCTGCATCGTTCGCGCGTTGTGAGTGTTAAAAAAAAAACAACTAAGTGCAGGACTCGGCCGGAGTGTCGCGGGGGGGGGGGGGGGGGGGGGGGGCGCGGGGCGGGCAAAAAAAAGGTGCCGATGCATTGGGGGGGGGGGGAGTTTTGTTTAGTGTTTGTATCGGAAGGGGGGGTGCTGAGTTGCATGAATTCCTAGGCAGGGGGAGGAGTAGGGAAACACGCTACGCGTGTTTCCATATCATCATGCTGATCAATCCATAGACTGGTGGGTTGTGTCCATCTACCAGCAGGTGGAGATAGAGAGCAAACTTTGCCTCCCTATATGTGGTCATGTGCTGCCGGAAACTCCTCAGTATGTTCTCTATCTCAGCAGGTGGTGGTCACACACAGCAGCAGCTCTGGCTAGGCCTCCAAGCCTAATTTTTAGGTTTTGTTGAGTGCCTGGGGTTGAGGGCTCTTCTTGAGCAAGTGCAAACCTGGTGGCGCCAGGTCCCTCCTTTTCTCCCCCCTCCCGCTGGCTCCGTTAAAAAAAAAAAAAAAAATTTTGAACGTCCTTAAAGGCGTTTATTTCGACGTTTATTTAAACGTTTATTGCAGCTACTCACTGGGACACCAGGTCGTTACAGCTCGGAGCAGAAAGCAGGTAATTTTTACCTTTTTATAGCGGGCAGGGGGTCCCCGATTGATCTCCACGTGGCCTATGGCGTCGGAGGGCGAGGGCGCAAAAGAGTCGCTCCCCGGATCGCTTGGGCGCTTCTAGAGGGGATGCGGGGGTCTTAAAGTCTGATTCGCCCTTGTTGGGTGACAGTTTCGTGACCGATGAGTGTCCCGGTCCTTCCTCCGGTGTGGCGGTTTTTCCCGCCATAAACGCCCATCCCCCGCTGCTCGCCTCCGCCATCTTGGCCGGCCACGCGGCTCGGACGGCTTCTTCTTGGGCCGCCCTTGAGGTAGGAGACATTAATGCCATGAACGCCCTTAATTTGGGCTACGGCACGAAAGCGGCTAAAGTTAAGCGCCGTTCTTCCCGCGCGGCTCCTTCGCGGAGTGTCGCGCCGGACGCCATCTTGGATGCGCAGCATGTCTCTCCCCCGCTCTTGCGAGCGCCGGTTGAGGGTGCGTCTAGGGCTGTAGCCCAGGCTGCGGAAGTGCACAGTCTGGGGGGCTTCTCCCCCGAGTTTGTTTTGCTACTGCATCAGGCCTTCCTTATGCAAAACGCTGCCCCTGCTCCCTCGTCTGGTAAAGAGGTTGAGGCCTCCGGAGGTAAACGCCCTCTGGTTGATTCCCAGGCCTTGGAGGACTTTGTCTCCTCCGATGTAGATGAGGGCAGCGTATCTGAGTTCTCCCAACGGTCCTTTGCGGATTCCTTGGAGGAGACTGATCCCCGCTCGGATGGAGCGGATGACCCCTCTGCAGCGCGGCTCTTTAGCTCAGAGGATTTGCCCAACCTGTTAGTGCAGGCCATGGGCATTTTGAAGATTTCCTCTCCGGAGGACGTCTCTCCCTCAGCCCCTGTTGGCTCTGCCATTATGCTGGGGACGAAGCGCCATGCACACCTTAATTTCAGCTCAATGGGATGTCCCGGAAGCGAGCCTTAAAGTGGCTAGGGCTATGTCCCGCCTCTATCCTTTGCCTGAAAGTGAACGTGAGGCCTATCTGTGGCCTACCGTGGATTCTTTAATCACTGCGGTGACTAAGAAAACGGCGTTGCCGGTGGAAGGTGGCACGGCCCTAAAGGACGCCCAAGACAGAAGATTGGAGGCGGCCTTAAGGTCGTCCTTTGAGGCGGCTGCTTTAAGTTTGCAGGCCTCAGTTTGCGGCTCCTATGTGGCCAGGGCGTGCCTGACTATGGTGCAGCGGGCTTCCCCCTCGGATCATTCCTTGAGGGCTGATTGGCCGGCCCTGGAATCGGGCTTAGCCTATTTGGCAGACTTGCTGTATGATGTCTTGAGGGCCTCAGCTAAAGGCATGGCTCAGACAATCTCTGCGCGGCGGTGGCTTTGGCTGAAGCATTGGTCTGCTGACCACGCCTCTAAATCCCGCCTGGCTAGATTGCCTTTTAAAGGCAAGCTGCTCTTTGGGGTCGAGCTGGACAAAATCGTGACCGATCTCGGCACGTCTAAGGGCAAGAAGTTACCAGAGGTCAGGGCTCGGGCTAGTACTCGCCCCGGTACCTCCAGAGGACGGTTTCAGGAAGCCCGTCGGTACCGCCCGGGCAGGTCGGGCTCCTCTGCCCCCTCTTCCTTCAAGAGGAACTTCTCCCCCAAGCAGCATTCCTTTCGCAGAGACCGCCGTCCCGGAGGTGCTCCCTCCGGTCCTCCCCCAGGGTCTCGTACCCAATGACGGGGCCTTGGTCCACGCCCCAGTGCAGATTGGAGGATGGCTGTCCTCGTTTCTGGGCGAGTGGACCACAATAACTTCAGACGCTTAGGTGCTGGAAGTCATCAGAGACGGCTACAAGCTAGAGTTCTGCCGACCCTCAAGAGACGGGTTTGTACTCTCTCCCTGCAAGTCTCCGGTCAAAGCTGCGGCAGTGCAGCAGACCTTGGACAACCTGATCCGCCTGGGTGCGGTCATTCCGGTGCCAGAAAATCAGATTGGCAAGGGACGTTACTCCATTTACTTTGTGGTACCAAAGAAAGGAGGTTCTGTCCGGCCTATCCTCGACCCCAAAGGGGTCAATCGGGCCTTGAAAGTGCGGCACTTTCGCATGGAGACTCTCCGCTCTGTTATAGCGGCAGTGAAGGCAGGAGAGTTCTTGGCTTCCTTGGACATCAAAGAAGCGTACCTGCATATTCCCATCTGGCCTCCTCATCAACGCTTTCTGCGTTTTGCAGTCCTGGGACGACACTTCCAGTTCAGAGCCCTCCCTTTCGGGTTGGCTACTGCTCCGCGGACCTTTTCCAAAGTAATGGTGGTCATCGCGGCCTTCCTGCGAAAGGAAGGAGTACAAGTCCATCCTTATCTGGACGACTGGTTGATCCGAGCCCCCTCTTATGCAGAGTGCGGCAAAGCTGTGGACCGGGTAGTTGCTCTTTTGAGCTCCCTGGGATGGATCATCAACTGGGAGAAGAGCCAGCTGCGCCCGACTCAGTCCCTGGAGTATCTGGGAGTTCGATTCGACACCCAAGTGGGCAGAGTGTTCCTGCCAGACAATCGGATTGTCAAACTTCAGGCTCAGGTGGACCAGTTCCTAGTAGCCTCTCCTCTTCGGGCTTGGGACTATGTGCAGCTGTTGGGCTCTATGACGGCCACGATGGAAGTAGTGCCCTGGGCCAGGGCTCATATGAGACCACTACAACACTCTCTGCTGCAGCGCTGGACTCCGATGTCGGAGGATTATGCTGTGCGCCTTCCCTTGGACCCAGCAGTGCGCAAGGCGCTAAGCTGGTGGTTGCAGACAGACAAGTTGTCTGCGGGAATGCCTCTGGTGACCCCGGAGTGGATTGTCGTCACGACGGACGCCTCTTTGTTGGGCTGGGGAGCCCACTGCTTGGGAAGGACAGCGCAGAGGCTCTGGTCTCCTGCAGAGGCAAAGTGGTCTATCAACCTCCTGGAACTCAGAGCCATTCGGTTGGCGCTTTTGGAGTTCATCCTGGTACTGGCGTTGAAGCCAGTACGGGTCCTGTCGGACAATGCCACGGCTGTGGCCTATGTCAACCGCCAGGGAGGTACCAAGAGCGCCCCTCTAGCCAAGGAGGCCATGAATCTATGCCAGTGGGCGGAAGCGAACCTGGAACAGCTGTCAGCGGCCCACATTGCCGGAGTCATGAATGTCAAGGCGGACTTTCTCAGTCGCCATACCTTGGAGCCCGGAGAGTGGCAGCTATCTGCTCAGGCGTTCTTGGACATCACGAAGCGCTGGGGCCAGCCGAGCCTAGATCTGATGGCGTCATCGGCCAATTGCCAAGTGCCGCGCTTTTTCAGCAGAGGACGGGACCCTCGATCCCTGGGAGTAGATGCTCTTCTCCAACAGTGGCCGACACAAGAGCTTCTCTATGTGTTCCCGCCCTGGCCCATGTTGGGCAGGGTGCTAGACCGGGTGGCAAAGCATCCGGGCCGGATAATCCTGGTGGGTCCGGATTGGCCCAGACGTCCCTGGTATGCGGACTTGATCAGGCTCTCAGTCGACGATCCTCTGCGGCTGCCAGTGGAGCAGGGCCTGTTACATCAGGGTCCCGTGGTGATGGAGGATCCCTCCCCCTTTGGTCTTACGGCCTGGCTATTGAGCGGCAGCGTCTGAGAAAGAAGGGCTTCTCAGACAAGGTCATCGCCACTATGCTGAGAGCGAGGAAGCGCTCTACTTCTACTGCTTACGCCAGGGTTTGGCGTATCTTTGCAGCGTGGTGTGAAGCAGGCTCACTTTCTCCCTTCACTGCTCCAATTTCTCCAGTGTTGGCGTTCCTGCAAGAAGGTCTGGAGAAAGGCCTGTCGCTCAGTTCCCTTAAAGTCCAGGTAGCGGCTCTGGCTTGCTTCAGGGGCCGCCTGAAGGGTGTTTCCCTGGCTTCGCAGCCAGATGTGGTGCGCTTTCTCAAGGGAGTTAATCACCTGCGCCCTCCTCTGCACTCAGTGGTGCCTGCGTGGAATCTCAACCTGGTGCTAAGAGCATTGCAGAAGCCGCCTTTTGAACCCTTGTCGAGGGCATCTCTGAAAGACCTGACGTTGAAAGCAGTCTTTTTGGTGGCTATCACTTCAGCCAGAAGAGTTTCCGAGCTCCAGGCACTCTCATGTCGAGAGCCTTTTCTGCAGTTCACTGAGGCAGGAGTGACTATTCGCACAGTGCCTTCCTTCCTGCCCAAGATTGTTTCTCGCTTCCATGTGAATCAGCAGCTCTGTCTCCCTTCCTTTCGTAGGGAGGACTACCCAGAGGAATTCTCTGCTCTCAAATATCTGGATGTGAGACTAGTTATCATCAGATACTTGGAAGTGACCAATGATTTCCGGAAATCGGATCATCTGTTTGTCCTGTTTGCAGGTCCTCGTAAGGGTCTGCAGGCTGCTAAGCCTACAGTGGCAAGATGGGTCAAGGAAGCCATTGCAGCGGCTTATGTGGCCGCGGGGAAGGTGCCGCCTATCCAGCTGAAGGCTCACTCCACTAGAGCTCAGGCGGCCTCGATGGCAGAGGCCGGGTCCGTCTCCTTGGCAGAGATATGGAAGGCGGCAACTTGGGCTTCGGCCCATACATTCTCCAAGCATTACCGCTTGACTGTGGCTGCTCGGGCGGAGGCCCGGTTTGGAGCTTCAGTGTTGCGGTCAGGGATTTCTATGTCCCGCCCTGGGTGAGTACTGCTTCGGTACATCCCACCAGTCTATGGATTGATCAGCATGATGATATGGAAGGTAAAATTATGTATCATACCTGATAATTTTCTTTCCATTAATCATAGCTGATCAATCCATAGCCCCTCCCAGATATCTGTACTGTTTATATTCTGGTTGAATTTTAGGTTCAAGTTTAGTCTTCAGTTACTTCAGGAGGACTTCGTGTTCAAGTTTTTTCACTTGGATTCTTCAAGAGTTGAGACGAGTTTGTGTTACAGTGAGCTGCTGCATTCCTCTCCCCTCCGTTTTACGGGGCTGGATTGAGACTTAAATTCTGCCGGCACTCCCTCCCGCTTCGTGCGGCTGTAGGGCAGCTTTGTACCCCTCCCGCTTCGGCGGTGTTAGGGTCAGTCAGCTCCTCCCGCGGTTGCGGTTGCAGGATAAGCCAGATCCCCCCGCATCGGCGGGGTGGTGTCCCTCCCCCGCTCCGCGGGGATGAGCTGGACGGATTCCCCTCCCCCACTTGTGTGGGGATGAGCTGGGTTAATTCCCCTCCCCCGTTTCGGCGGTGGTGAGCTGGGCAGAGTGTCCCTTTGTGGGTGTAATTCTCTAAGTGCTGAGTCCTGCGGATGGAGCTTTGATAGAGAACATACTGAGGAGTTTCCGGCAGCACATGACCACATATAGGGAGGCAAAGGTTTGCTCTCTATCTCCACCTGCTGGTAAATGGACACAACCCACCAGTTTATGGATTGATCAGCTATGATTAATGGAAAGAAAATTATCAGGTATGATACATAATTTTACCTTCCCTACTCCTCCCCCTTTCCTTGTTTTTTTGTGGAGCAGCTGTGCTGGCGACGTCATCCTTGGCTTCACCCAACTCAGCCAATCAGACGTGCTACACGGTCTGTGAGTGTCATTGCTCCGCCCACGAGGTCATCACGTTTGACGTGTGGGCGGGGCA
The DNA here is from genome assembly GCF_901765095.1 of Microcaecilia unicolor. NCBI lineage: Eukaryota > Metazoa > Chordata > Amphibia > Gymnophiona > Siphonopidae > Microcaecilia > Microcaecilia unicolor. The sequence goes on from NC_044032.1 coordinate 393,979,694, forward strand.
GACAGTCATGGATGAAAAATTGATCTCTGGCGCCTCACATTTAGAACATTGGAAAAGTGAGGCTTCAGAACGTTGGTGGTGCGTTTTATATAGAGAGATTTAATATCTACATTTAATAAAATGTATTACTTGTTACTATTTTACTTCTACTTATTTTTTTCCTGTGTTCTCAGATAATTATGGATGTAAGCACCGCCCCTGACCCAGCCCCCTTTAGCCTCCCCAAACAGTTGGGCCACCGACCGCCTATGGTAGCCTGCAAGATTTTCAAGCACAGGTCACCCCCTCGGTGGACCTTTTTGCCACTCATCTTAACAGCAAAGTCCCCCAGTTCTGCTCCAGGGTAAGATCACAGGGCAGACTCGCGTCAGATGCCTTTCCCCTGCATTGGGGGGGAAGATCTCCTGTATGTGTATCCTTCAATACCCCTCATAGAGAAGTCTTTCATGAAACTCAGGCAGGATCAAGGAACTATGATCCTAATTGCTCCATACTGGCCGAGACAGATATGGTTCCCTCTTCTTCTGGAGTTATCCTTTGAAGATCCATGAAGATTGGACTGTTTGCCGGCCCACATCACGCAGAACAAGGGGTCTCTTCTGCATCTCAAACTCCAATCCCTGGCCCTCATTGCTTGGATGTTTAGAACATAGAATTTGAAACATTGGATATGCCAGAGGGTGTCTCCCGCATCTTGCCCAGAAAATAAAACTCCACTAGAAGGTGTTACTCTTTTTTTTATTTTTTTTATTCATTTCAACATTATTATACAAGAAACATCTTGTGTAGGAAAAGCATCAATACATTTGAATAAATGTTATGTTTCAACATTTTTTATTGACAACATTTTCACACAATGAACAATTAACCCAATAGAACAATCTTCAATCAGTTCAGAAACCAGAATAAAAGAACAGTGAAATTATTATGCTTTTTACAGTCATCAAAATGTTTTATCATTTTCTTCCCCCCCCCCTCTCCTTCTAGCCAGTTTTCAGCAATTTTGAACAATATATCATTTTATTTCCCCTCTAACAACCAACTTAGATTTTGACAGTTAGTGCGATGCTCTCTCCAGTGTTTGCTAGGTACAAATAGCTCTTCATCTGTATAACAACTATCCCTGCCATCGAGAAGAGCCATCGCACACTCAAACTTCCAATGATATTCCCTATATCCCCTCCCTATTCCCCTCCTCCACTCCCCCAACCTTTTAGCATGGTGCAGGCCTTAGTCCATCCTATCTCCTTCATTCCCCCATGACAGCCCATTAAGCACTTTACTTCGTGCCCATGGCGATATCTTGTTTATGTATTTTCCCCAAACACTCAGAAACCTCCTTTGCCTTTTCAGTGTCATTCTCGCCCCTCTCGCTTCCCATAGCATAAGTTGATGAATCTTATTCCGCCAGTACCAGTAGGAGGGAGGCATGTCTGTTACCCAATGGTTCATAATACATTTTTCCCCACTGTGCAAGATTTACTCAAGAACAGCTGTTCCCCCTGTGTCCCTACTCCCCACTGTCTGTGGTTACCCAACAGCATTCTATCAAAGGTGATAATTACCGAATACCCAATTACCTCTCTCATAAATTTGCCTATTCTCCACCAATAAGCCTTGATGGGCCTACACTGCCATATACAATGCGTAAGTGTTGCACCCCCCCTGTCTACATTTTGGACAAGTATCAGTCAGTGTCACTTGTGCATGGAATGCCCTTCTGGGAGAGAAGTAAGCCCTGTGTAAGATTCTGTATTGACATTCTTGCACTTCTGCATTATGTACCACCCTCGGTATGCCCATCAATGATTGTTGTAGTTGTCGCTCAGAAAATGACCGGTGTATTTCGGCACCCCATTTTACTGCTACCTCTAATACCTGCCTTTCCGGTTGCCCTTTCTCTAATTCCCTGAAAAGAACCAAGATACTGAGACCTGTCCCAACGCATCTCCCTCCAGAAACTCCCGCAACTTTGTCCCAAAGCTAAGGGTCAACCCATCTTTCGGCAGACTGTGCACATAATGAGAGAGCTGATGATAAGCCAATATCCCCGATGGTCCCCCTGAGCATTTATGTTGGAAGTCAGCTATGGAGATTAAAGTACCATCTTCTTGGAGAAAACTTTCTAGTAGATCCACTCCCTGTTCCTGCTCTCCCAGGCATGAAATCACTATTACCCGCAATTGGTAAAAGACTGCTAACTGTCGGGTCCTGTCCCCACCTTTGTGCCAGATCCCGCCACGTGTGCCACAGCGGTCCCAGCAACATACTGTCCCTGACACTTTCGGGCATTTGTCCCTTTCTCTTAACATGTAATAGGTAATTCAAGTGCCAGGGATAAAAATATGCCCTCTCTAATCCCACATCCGTGTAAGTAGTTTTGTCCAGGATCCAGTCCCGCAGATGCCTCGAGACATGCCTGATTATATGCCCTCATATCTGGTATTCCTAGTCCACCCTTTCTCCAATTTCCTATTAAATACTGTCACTTCATCCTGGGTTTTTTGCCGGCCCAACAGAACTTCACCACCAATCTTCGCAAAACCCCCACTTCCCGCTTTCCCAAGCGCAGAGGCAGGGCCTGCAGAACATATAGCCATCGCGGGAAAACTATCATTCTAAATAACTGTATCCATCCCATTAGAGACACCGGAAGTCCTGACCAATGGGATAGCTGTTCCCGTGTATCCTTTAAGAGCTTAGTGACATTCAGATCATATATTTGTCGAGTATCCATTGGGAGTTGTATTCCCAGATACCGAAAGGACCCCCGAGCCCATCTTATAGGGAACCTATTGCCCCATTCCCCCTCAAGTTCTGCATTACTAGCTAACGCTTCTGATTTCATAAGATTCAACCGAAACCCTGAGAAGTCCCCAAATTCTTCTAAACTTTCCATGAGGTTCGGTAGGGAGCGTCTTGGTTCAGTAATTATTACCAACAGGTCATCCGCGAAGGCTGCCGTCTTAAAGGAATACTCTCGTACCTTCACCCCTCGGATAACTGGGTTATGGTGGATCTCTCTAAGGAGAGGATCCAGTGCCAGGATAAAAAGTAGTGGTGACAGTGGGCAACCTTGTCTCGTGCCTCGTCTAATCGGAAACCAGTCAGACTGTAGGCCATTCGCATATATCTGAGCCTGTGGGTCTGTATACAAAGCTCTAACTGCCCTCGCATAATAACCCGTGATGCCATAAGCCTTCAGCACTGCAAATAAATAATTCCAGTGTACTCTTGTCGAACGCTTTTTCCGCGTCGAAGCTTATAAGCAGGGCCAGGGTCCCATCTTTCCTTACCTTCTCCAAGGCAGCCTATATCCGTCGCATGTTTTTAGCAATTACCCTCCCACATGTAAATCCCACTTGAGAGTCTGTGGTCAAAGATGGTAAGAACCTCGCTAAGCGGTTCGCCAAAATCTTTGCTAATAGTTTTAACTCTGTATTCAGCAATGATATCGGCCTGTACGAGTCTGGCTTTTCAGCTGGCTTACCTGATTTAGGCAGCACACTAATTTGCGCTCTATTAAGGTGTCCTGGCATCTGTCTCTGCCGTATGACTCTATTAAACACTGTTGCCAATAGGGGGCTTATCTCACTGTTTAGGATTTTGTAAAATTCATTCCGCATTCCATCTGGCCCTGGCGCCTTTCCTAATTTGCTCCATTTAATTACTAGTTCAACCTCCTCCTCCTCAATAGGAGCATTTAACACCTCTGCATCTGCTTCCGAGATTTGTGGCAAATCTATACTATGAAGGTATGTCTCACTGGGTCTCACTAGGTCCTCCTGCTGTGTGTATAATTGGCCAAAAAAGTCCCCCAAGATTTTGACTATGCTCTCATCATTATTTACCCGTGCACCTGTGCTATCTTCCATGGTCAGTATTTTCTTAGCGCTGAGCCTCTTATTAGCGAGTCTGGCCAGAAATCTTCCACTTTTATTGGCGAACCTGTATAACTGGTACTTGTAATACGCATTCGTTTTTTGCGTCCTCTCCTGTAAGAGTTCATTTAGGGCCTGCTGTGTCTCCAATAATTGCCTTCTAGTCCCCAAATCATGGTGTGCCCCATACTTCTTCCGCAGGCCCACTACCTGTCTCTCTAACCTTATCACCTCTGTTCCTAGCCCTTTTTGTAAAGGCCTGGTAAGAGATAATGTCTCCCCTGAGGACCGCCTTCGCAGTCTCCCAAAAGAGTACGGGATCTGCCCTATGTTGTTCATTATGACTGCTATATTTTCTCCATTTCTCCTCCAGGAAAGGCAGGAATTGAGTATCCCGATACAAATAGGCGGGAAAGCGCCAGGCCCCCCTCTGAGGTCTCCCCTCCCCCATCCGGATCTGCATTCTCACCCAGGCATGATCCGAAATCATTATTGGGCCTATCAGTGTCTCCTCTACTTTTGTGAGCAACTCTCTTGAAATCAGTATATAGTCTATTCTGGACATTGTTTGGTGTGCTCTAGAAAGATGTGTGAAATCTTTTTCTAGCGGGTGTAACGTTCGCCACACATCTACCAGTTCTAACATATCACATATCCTAGTATTGCCTCTCTCCCATCTGGCCAAATTGTTCCTGGTTGGGTTAGATCTGTCCCATGCTGGGTCTATTACGTTGTTCAAATCTCCGCCCACCACCACTGGTAAGTCACCGAATGCATGGATTTTACGTGTAATTTGGGTAACAAACTTCTTGTCGTACATGTTTGGAGCATATATATTGCAAAGCAGAAGTGGCTGTCTCTCTACTACCACTGAGGCTAGGACATACCTCCCCCCTCTATCAGCCTCCACCTTTTTAACTTCTACATTCAGGTTTTTCCTAATCAAGATCACCACTCCGCCCTTTTTCCCCACCGCTGGGGCATCATATAATTCCCCCACCCACCACGTTTTCATCTTCTCATGTTCTTCCCTGGTAAGATGCGTTTCTTGCAAAAATGCTATGGACACTTTTTTGTCATTCAATGCTTTCAAAATTTTTTGTCTCTTAATCGGGGAGTGAATGCCCCCCACATTCCAAGTCATATACTGTAAGGTTGTCATGTCACTCCTCTCTCTGTACTATACTGTATCTGCAATGACCAATTTACATTCTTTTTACACCGAGAGAGTGTCCCAGCCACCACCTTCTCAGCCCTTGGGGTATCTTTCTTTACTTTCCCTTGGGCCTTCCCTAAGACCATTCCCATACTTCTCCTTTTCCAACCATATGTGTGCAGGTATTCCCCCCTCCCCTCCTTCCACCCTCTCCTCCTTCTCCCCTCCTCCCCACCTCCCCCCCTCCCCCCATCCCCTACCACACCCTCTTCCTGCCTCCTTCTGCCTGTTGGCATGACCTCCTGTTTTCCAAGGCTGTGGCGCCTCTTACACGTATGACTCTCCCCACCCATCAGTCCCAGCCCTTAGTCCTTTTGCTCACCAGACCTCTGGTCTTTAAGGCAAGTCCAGTAGATGCGTCCATGTTGTTCATGTCCATTTTGGCCACAATCAGGTCGGACCTCCATCTTGCAATATCTGCTTCCCTTGCACAGGAACCTTTGGCAGCCAGCAGCTAATGTAGTATCAGTCTCTCAGGAACCAAACAGCAGAGATTAACAACTTCTTCTTCAACTTCTAACCCAGACAAACTTTTAACTCTCCGATCTGCATACAAGCTTAATTTTACTGCATCTAGAAACTTTTATAGCAACAAGTCTTTGATGTGGCCTCATTGCCTTCTTTTAACTCCCAAATGGGTTCTTCTCTCCTCTGCACTCCTCCTTCGAGTCCTCAGCCTTCACGCTCCTTTGCAAGCATTCACTCAACATACTGGTCTGCCTCTTCCACTTTCTCAAAATATACCGCTTGTCCATTTTCCATCAACTTGAGTTTAGCCGGGTAGAGAAGGCTAAATTTGTACTTGAGCCCAAATAGTTTGGTGCACAGTGGCGCAAAACTTCTGCGTGCTGCAGACACTGCTGTGGAGTAGTCTTGAAAGCAGAGGATTTTTCTCCCCTTATATTCCAGATGCTTGCCAGAACGCAATTCCTGGAGAATGAGCATTTTATGAGCATAGTTTAATATCTTAAAGATTACCACTCTGGGGCGGCCCACATCTTCTCTTCTCTGGCCTAGTCTGTGTGCTCTTTCAACTCTCAGCGCCGTTCCCAGGTCCAAGTTTCCAAGGGTTTCCGGCAGCCATTTCTCCAAGAATGCGCATAGATTTCGCTCCGGTAAAGCTTCGGGCAACCCCACAAGTCTCAGATTATTTCTTCTCGAGCGATTCTCAAGGTCGTCGAGCTTTGCCTCCACTTTCGCAAGGCGCGCCCTGATTCATGGTTGCTTTTCTGAGACTTTGATTATGTCGTCCTCTGCCTGTCCTACTCGCTGCTGCACCACTTGTAGCTCGTTCAGCATCTGTGTGTGGTGCTCTGTCAGCCCTTCCAATTTGTCCAGGATGAGCTGCAGCTTGGCTCCCACCGCCTGCTCGACCGCCGCCTTCACCTCCTCAGTAATCTCTGCTGCCCACAACGAGCTTGGCGAAGGCGAGGCTGGCGCGGTCCTGTCCGCCATTTTGTTTTCCGCGGCTCAAGTTTTTCCTTTTGGATCCTGGCAAGTTGTTTTTGCCGCCATCCACACTGCCTTGGCTTCTGTTGGCGCTCAGCATTATCGCGGTGCTTCCACGAGAAAACCGGTGCAATATTTTGATGGGTTTGGGGCGTTACGCATGCAGGTTCCGTCAGGCGCCCCGGAGCAGTTCTTCCTCACGTCTTCACTGCTCCATGCCTCCACCGGAAGTCCCTTTGAATAAATGTTATGTTTAAATATGTTTATTAGTACAATGAGAAACAAACTCAATACTGCCCTTGGAGAAATACTCCATACATCACTTAAATCTTCTCATTCATATCAAATATAAAACAGTGCAAATACATTTTCCTTTTTCCCCCTTTTTCCCCCCCCCCTCTCCACCCCCCCTTTCCTCTTGAACAGCTCAACTCCCCCCACCCCCCCAAACTCCTCCACCTTGTGTCGCACTCAAGAATTCAAAATCCTACTACGCGCCACTGCGGTCAGCGAGTCCCAAAATGGAGACCAGACTTGGCAAAGTCTATCTCCTGATGGTGAGTCCAGGACTTCTACACCCCTACGCTCTAATGCGCAGAGGTGTATCATGTTAGATCTCCACTGTTGCAGTGTAGGCGGATCCCCAGTTATCCACTGTTGAAGGATCGATTTCTTGCCGACCAAGACTGATTTTTTCATGAAACATTTAAGGCCCCGAGGAGCCATTGGTGACACTCTGAACACCTCAAACAATTGCGCTGGCGTTGGTCTCCAAACTACCCCCCACATCACAGATACATGCTGAGTAACCTGACGCCAAAACCCCAGGATCCTCGGACATTTCCAGAACATATGTCCTAGATCTGCTGGGGACTGTGCACACTTCTTACATCTGTCCTCTATCCCCATCGCCGCCCTATGTGCTCTATGGGGTGAAATATACATCCTTAATACAAATTTATAATGTGTTTCTTGCAACGTCACATTCTCCGTCAGTCGTTTGGAGTCCAAAAGACAGACTTTTACCTTTTCCATCTGGAGGTTCATCGCTAGCTCCGTATTCCAGCAAGCGGTCAGTTTACCATATTCCACTTCTCCCAAGTGCTCCCGCAGTGAGGCATGATAGTATTTGAGTGGAACCCTTAATTGTGCATCTAATCCCCATATGGTAACCAATTGCTCCCACGCCTGCGGTGCCAAAGAGGAAGCCGGCAGGGACCTCAGATAGTGACGCAACTGGAACATAGAAAAGAAATTTAGTCCCCTAACCCCGTACTCCAACTGCAGTTCTTCAGAAGGCCTCAGGGTGCCCTCCGGATCATATAACTGATATAAATATTGTAGGTTTTTCTTCCCCCACCTAATAAATTCCTCTGAGCTGATGCCCGGCATGAAGTCTCTATTACCCTGGATTGGTAGCAACAGAGAGGACTCTGCAGACATACCGTAAAACCTACAGACCCACCTCCAAGTTTTCCTCAGTGGCATCACTATTGGTGCAAAGGCCGGCGGGGTCCGAAGACTCCCCGGCTTCGCATGTAACCAGGCACTAAAGTGGTCTGGGGCAAACAATTTTGTCTCGGCTCCCGTACATGAAAAATAAGATGATCCCCGGAACCAGTCCGTGAGATGACGCATGTTACTAGAAATCGAGAACAGTCTGATACTCAGCAGACCCAGCCCCCCCCCTGTTTTTGGCAAGAAGAGTTGAGTGGCTCGCAGACGTGATTTCTTACCCTGCCATATAAATTTTGCTACCAGTCGTGTTACCCACCGGTCATCCCTCTGTGACAGACACAGCGGCACCATTTGGAGCATATAGGTCCACTTTGGCACCAAAATCATATTATATAATGCAATTCTCCCCATGAGGGATAACGGGAGCGCGTGCCAACCCTGAAGTGTGTGTTGTGTACTGCGCCGAAGCGGCTCCACATTCACTTTATACAATTCCGATAGATCCGCTGGGATTAGTACTCCCAGATACTTTAAGGGCCCCTTGGACCAGGTAAGGGGGAATTCTCCCACCCACCTCTCTCTAATCGAACTCTGCACTGGGAATGCCACTGATTTCTGTAAGTTAAGGGTAAATCCCGAGAAGAAACTAAATTCTTCAATGATATCCAGGAGGCCCGGAACCGACCCAGAAGGGCTTGTCAAAGTCAGCAGTATATCGTCTGCGAATGCCAAGGTTTTTACTGAGAGGGAGGGCATCTCAACTCCCGCCACCCCTGGGTCTCTTTGAATCGTACGCAGCAACGGTTCCAGGTAGAGCAGGAACAACAACGGAGAGAGAGGACACCCCTGCCTCGTTCCCCTCAATATCTGAAACTTAGGCGAACGGGTCCCATTTACCAGTATAGCGGCCTGGGGGTAAAAATACAAAGCAGCAATCGCACGTGCAAACCAGCCCCTCAAGCCCACATATTCTAAAACTCCAAACAGGTAATCCCAACGAACTTTATCGAACGCCTTCTCGGCGTCAAGACTCACCAAGAGCAATGGTTCTTGAGACATGTGACTATAAGCAACAGCCATGCACACTTTGCGGACATTAATAGAAGAGTGTCTACCCCTCACAAATCCCACCTGTCCCTCTCCCACCAATGTGGCCATGTGTGGACTGAGCCTCTCCGCCAACACCCTCGCTAAAATTTTTAGGTCCACATTAATGAGAGAAATCGGTCTGTACGACTCCGGGCGTTCTGGGTCCTTCCCCGGCTTTGGAATCAAAGTAATCCACGCCTCGTTGGAGCTCCGAGGAACTCCTCCTCCCTCCACCGAGGCTTCAAAAAAGGAGACCAGGGCCCCACATAACTGTGGCAACATACACTGGTAATATTCTGTCGTGTACCCATCCGGACCCGGAGCCGTACCCCTTTTTAACGCTTTAACCACTTTCTGGATTTCCCTAGCACACAAAGGAGAGTTCAACCGCTCCCTCACCTCCGCCGTTAAACGGGGAATACCTGAATCTTCTAAATAGTCTACCAAGTCAGGTCCACTCCGCTCGCCTGGATCGCTATAAAGGGATGCATAAAAATCATGTAAAATCTGTACTATCCCTCCAGGTCGGGTCTCACGTGTGCCATCTGGCTTTATCAAAGATGGGATGAACCTATTACCCCCCCACCTCTTTACTACTCTTGCCAGTAGTTTCCCTGATTTGTTACCAAATCTATGAAAAGTAAATGATCTGTGGAACATTTGTTTTTTAGTGCGTTCGTGTATGAGAGAATTTAATGCCGCAAGAGCCGACACCATCTCTTCCTTACTTCTTGATGAGGGGGCCGTTAAGTGTCTCCGTTTTGCTACCTGAAATTTATGTTCCAGTTGGACAATACCCCGGGCTAACCTCCTTGCCCTGGCACACATATATGAAATGACCTCCCCCCTCATAACTGCTTTTGAGGTTTCCCAATAGAGCAGGCCATCATCCTCGTGTTGTGAATTGGTGTCTGCAAACAACTGCCATTTTTGCCTAAGATGGTCTTGAAAATGTGCATCTCCCACTATATGTGATGGAAATTTCCACTGTTGACCTCTAAGTCTGCCCGCTCCCAACTCCATTTCTACCCATATCATGGCATGGTCCGAAACCTCCATAGGTCCTATCTCTGCTTTCACAATCTGTGGAAACAAAGCACCCTCCGCTAAAATGTAGTCTAATCTCGACCACGTGCCATGTGCCCGGGACATATGGGTGTAATCACATGCCGTGGGGTTAAGCAGGCGCCAGGGATCAATTAGGTTCAACGCCCTACACAGATGTTGTATGCCCTTGCCTCTGCTCAATGCTAGCCCCGCTGACGGCGCTGATCTGTCTAAGTTCCCATCCATCACCTGGTTGAAATCACCCACTAATAGCCAGGGGGCAGTTGTGTGTTGACGCCCCAGGTGGATGATGTGCTGAAAAAATGTTGGGTCATATACATTTGGGCCATAAATATTAAGCAAGAATATTTCTTGTCCCAATATGTTCAAATGTATAAGGATATACCTCCCCTGTGTATCCCGAGTTACCACTCTGGCCTTACATTGCAGGGACTTATGAATCAGGATTGCCACGCCTCCTCTACGGCCTTTTGCTGGAGCGAAAAAACATTCTCCCACCCACCTTTGCTTGAGCTTTTGACTTTCCTCAGACAGTTTTGTCTCCTGTATACATGCTATGGAAGCTGTGTGACGTTGCAAGGCATTTAAAATTTTTGTTCTTTTTATGGGCGAACCAATCCCAGCCACATTCCATGATATTAATCTAACCGAGTGCATCTAACCTGGATCCCAGAACTCCCTCCCTGCTCTCTTTAAATGCAGTAGTATTTGCAAGGTCCCTGGGTGCCCAGCCCTCACCCCGGAACCTTCCCCTCCTAACCATTCCACATAGCGTGTAGTTGCCCCTTCGCTGAAGTTCAAATTACTGTGCGACATTGCCATTATCCTTATTCCCCTCAAAACCCCCCCTAGGTCTACCCACCCTCCCTCCCCCCCTACTTTCTCTTCCCCTTCATCAACCCACAACTGTAAAACTCCCATAACACCTGAGTCACAACATGCTGCGATCCCCACCCCACCCCCACCCTCCAACTGCACATTTTCATCAACAGAAATTTCTTGAACAAAAACTTTCAGAACATTGCATATTTGCCCCTGCATTCTGCAAGTACATGATAGCTTACATGACCGACTGACCCATCAGACCAATGTTCACTGTCAGGTGGATGCCCCAGTTGGGTTTAAGTCTCTGTTAAGAAACTGCATGGCTGCTTGGTCTGATACAAACGGGATCCATTTCCCCTCATGTTGGATCTTTAGAGTAGCTGGGTACATTAACATGAAACGTTGATTTCTTTCAACTAGGCGGGTACACACTGGATGAAACTTCCGTCTCCTCTCTTGTAGGCTAGTTGAATAATCCTGAAAGATTCTTATTTGTACTCCAGCATATGTCAAAGATTCCCTTTTCAAACGGTAGCCCCGGAGAATCTCTTCTTTATGGATATAATTCAGTACTTTTATAATGACAACTCTGGGACGCTGATTATTCTGCTGCTGTCTCCCAATTCTGTGTGCTCTCTCCAGACATAGCGGCCCCCGACTGTCTGATAGGGCAAATTCTTTCACGAGCCATTCTTCCAGGACTGTGCTCAAACTTTTCTCTGGAATGGTTTCTGGGAGTCCCACTAGCCGGAGATTACTCCGTCTAGCCCGATTTTCCAACTCATCCAGTTTGTCCACATGCTGTTGAAGTTTAACCTTAAGGCTTTCCACCTCCGGGCCACACTGCTGCCATGCGTCCTCCATCGCAGACACCCTCGTTTCCACCTCCGTTGCGCGACTCACCAGCGTTGCCATCAGCCCATCCACCTTCCCCAGGCGCTCATTTAATGATGTAAACCTGGGTTCCAGCGCCGTTTCCACTGCCGCTACTATCTGTGATAGCTGACGGGCCGAAAACTCCGCTTCGCTCCTCGGCGTTCCGGGCGCCATCTTGGATTCGCCACTCGTGCCTGCCGCCTTCTCTTTCTCCGTTTTTGCACTCTTTCTGGTTGTTCCCGGCGACATGAACACTAAATATTGGTCCATGCACTCCCAGCTAGCCGTATTCTACCAGGTCAGTCGGTTTTCAAGGCTATTTGCCGGCGATTTCGGGCGGGAATCGGGCAGGGATCGCGGAGCAGTGCAAAAGCGTGGCTACTGCTCCTTCAGCATCACGTGACTCCCCTTGAATAAATGTTAAAGGAAAAAAGAAGATTTAACTCAGCAATGGAAATTTGACACTCAAGTCCATAAATTGAAATCCAAGAATTCGGATAATATAGGGAGAACAATTGATAATCATAACACAAAACTAGGTGGTAATATCCCTGGAAAGTGGTGTTGATATCTTATCTCAGCGCTTATCCTTTTTCACTGAGTTTACCAGCGCTGAGACATGGGCAGGTTCTGTAAATACATATTTTTCCCCCTCAAGCCTTACTATACACTTGCACGGGTATCTTAAAAAAAAGGTACCCCCCCCCCCCCCCCCCCCCAAGTGTAAAATTTCAGGCCTGAGGAGCAAAAATTGTTTCCTCCGTCGTCCAGTGTCTTTAGAGACATCAGGAAAAAGTAATATTTTAAACCCTAAAAAAGGTTTATCCTTATTTAGAAAAAACAAACGGACTATCCAATCTTTGTCAGGCAATAAGGCAACCGTCGCAACCAAAGTGGGGGCAGTTGCCATTTCAGAGTCAGAAGTTTCAAGCAAAAGAGAAACATCTATAGGCTGTTCATTTACAGACTTTATGTCCTTTCCTGGAATATAATATGCATAGGAAAATGGTGGCATATTCTGATCCGGTATATTCAAGACATCATGTAGATATCGTTTCAGCATATCAAGAGGAGCAACGTTTAGTACTTGGGGAAAATTAACGAATCTCAGATTATGATTTTTTGTATAGTTGTCAAACGCTTCCATTCTCTGTCTGAGATTTGTCAAATCTTTTACCATCATTGGCTGTAATGTTTCTAATTTCACAATTCTTTGATCTACTTTATCCATTTTGGTTTCCAAAGTCTTAGTATCTTCCTCTCTCTTTTGTGAAGCAAGTTCCAAAGATTTTACTCTCGGTGCTAATTCATTAGTATGCTTAATAAATGTTTGCCCCAAGGTGGACATAAGATCCCATAATGCATCCAACGTTACTTCCTTTGGTTTAACTAATAACTCTTTGGGAAGTTGACCATGAATCTCGCTTTGTCCCTCAGTTTCTCTCCCCTCATTCCGTGGCGACATCTCGGGCAAACTGCCCTCCACTCCTTCCGTAGCTATTACAGGCTTCTCCAACAGACGTTCTTCTGGGCCCTTAACTCCCACTTGGGGCGACCCTGTCGGTTCCAACAGGAAGGAGCTAGCGCCTATCGGTTGAGGAGGAGGAGTGCGCATGGCGGGGCTCAAAGTTGTTTCAAAGCCAGGGGAAGCTGAAATCTCCCGACTGCCAGCGTTCCCTACTGGAGGCATTCCGCCAATTTGACCAGCACCCAGTGGACGCACAAAACAATCGATTGGACCAGGTAACGGGGAGGACAGTGGGGAGGCTCTGGCCATTGTCTTCCCTCTTCGTTTAGGCATACTGGATTCAGGAAGAGCGCGTCTCACTGCGTCTTACCAGGGCATTGCCATCTTGGATCTCCTGATTGTGAAAGTGTTACTCTTTTAAGTGGAGGAGGTTTACTTTCTGGTGTGAGGGCAAAGCCTTCGATCCCCTCACTTGTCCTATACAAAAACTGTTTGAATAACAACTCTGTAAGGGTTCATCTCAGTGCAATTAGTGCTTACCATCACCGTGTGGAAGGTAAGCCCATCTCTGTACAGCCTCTGGTTATTCCATTCATGAGAGGTTTGCTATTGTCAAAGCCCCCAGTTAAACCTCCAGCTGTGTCATGGGATCTCAATGTTGTCCTCACACAGCTGATGAAAGCTCCTTTTGAGCCACTTGATTGCTGTCATCTGAAGTATTTGACCTGGAAAGTTTTGTTTTTGGTGGTGGTTACTTCAGCTCACAGAGTAAGTGAGCTTCTAGCCCTAGTAGCTGATCCACCTTACACTAAGTTTCACCACAGTAGAAGCAGTTCTCTAGTTCCTTCCTAAGGTAATGTCAGAGTTCTATCTTAATCGGTCAATCATCCTGCCAACAATTTCCATGAAAACCTCATGCCCATCCTGGCAAGCGTGTACTGCATACTTTCGACTGCAGTCGAGCTGTAGCCTTCTATCTAGAGTGGATTAAAGCCCATACACAGTCCACCCAGATTTTTCTTTTGACCCAAACAGGATGGGAATAGCCATCAGCAAACACACAATTTACAGTTGGCTATCACGTCGCATCTCCTTTACTTATGCTCAGGCTAGGTTGACTCTGGAGGTTCAAGGCTCACAATGTCCGAGACATGGCTACGTCAGTAGTACACGAGGTCAGCCTCCATAAAGGAGATTTGCAAAGCTTCAATGTGGTCATCTGTCCACACATTCATATCTCATTACAGCCTTGAGCAGGATACCCAACGTGACAGCTGGTTTGGTCAGACAGTCCTGCAGAATTTGTTTGGTGTCTAGAATCCAACTCTACCCCCCTAGGCCTAATTTTTTTCTGTTCCATGCTGTACCTCCACAACTAGTACACGTTGTTTTAGGTTGATTGAATACAGGACTTGACGTTTTGAGTTCATATTGCTCTAGCATTGTTGTTTTTGATGAACTTGGTAGCTAGGGATTCCCACGTGAGAATAAGCAAGGTTACTCACCAGTAGTAGTTGTTTCTAGAGGACAGCAGGCCAAGTATTCTCACATACCCTCTCACTTCCCATTTGAGTTGAATTCTTTAGCTTTTTACAGTGACTGAGGGAACTGAGCTCACACGTCTGGCAGGAAGGCACCAGCACATTCTCGGTAGGACACTGCTAGTCGGCGTCTCTACAGAGCTCCATCAGATGACCGTCACCTGAATGTGAGCATATTTGGCATGCTGTCATCAGAGAACACCTGCTTCAGGTGAGTATCTTTGCTTTCTCCAAGGGCAAGCAGGCTGTTGTATTCTCGCATGTGGGAATCCCTAGCTACCAGGTTCATGAAAAACAACAATGCTAGAGCAATATGAACTCAAATACGTCAACCACTGAACCCTTTGGTTTGGCGTCAGCCATTTTTCCCTTACACGTCTAAGTAGGTACCAAGTGGCTTTAAGTATTGTGCTTGGTGCAAGAGTTATTTTGATCACCAACCCCCGTACCTGGCTTATCTGGTGCATGAGACCGAATAGCTGGAGTCTTCACTAAGTATTTTGTCAGTGTATGCAGCAGAGGACCCAAAGATTCCATGAAGCTCAGCTTGAGAAACTTTTGGTGCTTGGCCCGGTCCTTCAATTTTGGCATCAGTGACATCGGGCCTGATGGCTGTTGAGTCTGCTCCAGACATGGAGACTGTGCTGGTACCAGCATTGATATCAACTGCTGAACTGACACTCCATGATTGGCCAGTATTGGACTCGACATCATGAATTCCATGTCCTGCTCATCAGTACCATGAGATTTCAGGGGCCAGCACAGTGCTAGCAAAGAAACCTCAACATCGCTTATCCTCGAGACACAGTACTGGTAGCTCTGGAGCATCTGCATTGCAAGTCCCTGAAAAGCATCGGTGCCAAGAAGACTGGTCTCCTTTCTTGGTGATAGTGCTGGCCCACCTGACTCCTTCTGGTCATGACATGGACCCTTCTTTGGTATCAATACATCTGCAGGCGGTTACTATACTGGCTCCCCAGCCTTTAATCATGCCTATCCTTCATGAAATCTGGGCCATGCTCAAGGAGGAGATGGCAGGGCACCTTGTCCTCGGTAAAAGCAAAATTACTTACCTGTAGCAGGTGTTTTCCCAGGACTGCAGGACATGTATTCTCACATCCCTCCCATCTCCCTTTGGAATTGTATTCCTTCAGCTTTAGTATTGTACTGCTGGTCCAGTGCTTGCACATTGGGTGAGAAGGCACCCACGCATGTGCAGTGGGATGCTGCCAAAAGACTCTTAAATAAATATTACACTGGGCAGCGTCCACACCGTCTCCGTCGGATGACATCACCCTTATGTGAGAATACATGTCCTGCTGTCCTCGGGAAAATATCTGCTATAGGTAAGTTAACTTTGCTTTATCACCATAGGTAGCTCTAACAAAAAACTTTTTATTTATTTATTTATTGTATTTGTATCCCACGTTTTCCCACCTCTTTGCAGGCTCATTGTGGCTTACAATATATCATGGATAATGGAAATAGCAAGAGATATACATTTGGTTTTACAGAAGAATTTTGGGTTAAATGGTCATGAAGTACAAAATAGTGGCATTACAGAAGACATTGACATATTAGGAATACGAGATAGTAGTATTACAGAAGACATTATCAGACATTAGGAATAGAATATACTGGTGTAAGAGAGACATTGTGAAACAATGGACGTGTTACGACGTTTGTAGGAGTATTTGGAGAAATTACATATTTTATTCTTTGTGGTATATCTTTTCAAAGAGATAAGTCTTTAGTAGTTTACGGAAGTTAGTCAATTCATAGGTTGCCTTCAAATAGCGTATATAAAATTGTATTTAATTATAAAAAGTTATATATTACAATACTTGAACATTCAATGCAATTTTCAATAAAACACCATACAGGGGGCCTATTTACTAAAGCTTAGCGTGCATTAATGGGCATTAGTGTCAGCTAAGTGCCACATGACCCATAGGTATAAAATAGGATGTGTAGCATTTAATGTGTGCTAATGTCCATTAGTGTGCAGTAAGCTTTAGTAGAAAAGCCCCACATTGCCTAATAAAGCCTTCACACCATTGTATGTTTTTATTTATTTATTTGGCATTTATATCCACGTTATCGCAAGCAAACTCAGGTTCAATGTGGCTTGACAATACCGTGAGACAGAGTAATAGAATTCAGTAACATCATAGGAGCAAGTAGATGGATATGTCTGTAACGTTTAACAAAGATGAAATTACCATATATACCCAAATCCAACCTCCTTGGGCGAGACAGTTTCTAGGCTCCGTCCTACGTGGTTGACGCACAGCTGTTGTGTACTGTGCCAGGGAGGAAGGAAGGAAGCAAGGTTGAGCAGGAAGCGAGAGCCC
Source organism: Microcaecilia unicolor (assembly GCF_901765095.1). Lineage (NCBI taxonomy): Eukaryota > Metazoa > Chordata > Amphibia > Gymnophiona > Siphonopidae > Microcaecilia > Microcaecilia unicolor. The sequence continues at coordinate 393,996,919 of NC_044032.1, forward strand.
ATCTGGAGCCCACCGCACAGAGTCGTGTATTCAGATCATTTCCCCCTCCTCTCCATGCTGGTGTCTCAGGTTCCCCCTTCTCTGTTCCCTGCTCCCATCCCATTCCCCCTTCTCTCCTCCCATTCTGTCCTTTTAAACCTCCTTAGCAAGCTTGTACAGTTTAGTGGGGATAGGACTTATGCTGCCTTTCTGTGGTTACAATCAAAGTGGTACCTGGGGCAGTGGAGGGAGTGGGGAGACAGGCTGTACTCCAGTCTTAAATGTAGCTTCATAAACTGCCTTGACAACTGATTTGTGGTAGTCCCTTCTGGCATATGGCTGTTTTGAGTGTACCAAGATGGTGGCTGCGGGGGAAAACCGGCTTCAGCCTTGTGATGTCAGGCTATCTCCTGTTCTTTCTCCAACCTACTTGCTTCACCCCCCCCCCCCCCCCAAAAAAAAAACAACAACTTCCCTAGCATCTATGGAGCTTTCCCTGATGTTTAGCAGTTTGTAAGTACAATCTCTAGTCTCTCCTTCCCCATCAAGCATCTAGGATCAAAATGGTGTCATTGCCCCCAAGTGGTAGTCTTGCAGTTCTACGGCTAGGGGTGAAGTTGCCAAATAAGGATAAATGTTTGTATGTGGCATTTGATCCTTAGCTATAGAACCACAAAACTACTGCCAAGCGTTAACTATTCCATTTGAACCCCAGTTCTTTCTTTCTTTATTTATTGCATTTGTACCCCACATTTTCCCACCTTTTTGCAGGCTCAATGTGGCTTACGTAGTACCGTCAAAGGCGGTGGATAACAAATACAAAGTTGTATAGTGATCATATGAGGTATAAGTGGAGGGTCAGAATGGATGAATATTGCGTGTATAGTAGCGTAACAGGGGATCGCTCCTGCCTGCCCACTAAACACCCGTTAAATTCTAGGTAGGAGACTGGGGAGTGAGAATCTGATAGAAGGCATGTGTGTGTGTGTGTGGGGGGGGGGGGGGGAGGGGGGGCAAGGGTGGGATTGTGGTAGTTTTTTTTTCTTTTTAACAGAACCTATAATTGGTTCCCCAGGAGCATTAGGCCACGTATTAGAGGCACAATGCTTCCAGGTTAGAAAACTAATGCAAATAAAGTACAATTTTGCCATTTAGTACACATTTGGTCAAAATTGTACATTATTCCCCTAACACACATTGATAATTAGCCTTTTATAAATAATGACAATAAAATTAACCCCTCACAAACATAAATGGGGTAATTCTATAGAGTAGGTACTAACATTTATATGTGTAAATGATTAGAATACATATACATATAGAATGCCTATGCAGTATTCTAGAGATTCGTACATCTCTCTGATAGCAAGTAACTGCAAGGTGAGCATACATATGGTTTGTTTATTTCAAGATTTGATATACCACTTTGGCTAGTAAAAGGGCAATTTGGTATACAATAGTAACAATTTTGAATAACAAAATAAGCATAGAAGAGAACTCCATTTTTGACAGGAGAGAACACTTGCATACATCTAACATACATAATTATAGAAATTAAAATCAAAATAAGCAAAAAAAAATTTTTTTTTGGCTGCTACTCTGCGAGCTGTCCAGGTGGTGTCTTATAGTAATTAACTAATAGGCAGGTTAAATGCCAGCTGAAAGTAATGAGCTTTTAATAATGACTCAAATTTTGATAAGGACAGTTCAACTCTGATATTAAGGAGGAGGTCATTTCATAACCTTGGTGCCAAGTAAAAGAATGCTGAAGATCAGTACTTCCTTAATGTATGGATTTTATTGACTAGACTGTGGGCATCTAAAGAACTCTGGGCAAGATAGACACGAGTATAACATATTAAATACTGTAAGTAATATGTGTATCTTCCCTAACCGGTTTCACACACATATCAGCCCTATGTCTGTTGTAAGTCATTGTGCCTAAGTTCTATAGACGTGTTGATGTGTTATGCTAATATTCTATAAAGGAAAGTAGGTGCCTGTTATAGATTAGGCTCCTATCAGGCACCCAGTTATAAAATTACCCCTCCCCAAAATTGGAAAACCACCAATCCTTTACAGACTTTCTAAAATCTAAGAGACCACTATTCAAAGAGGTTAGATTCTTCACTTTGTGGCCAGAGTAATAAGCATCTATTAGAATCCTGTTCTCAGCTTTAGCACAATGTTCTAATACAAGCACTGAAAAAACTTTTGCTTTCCTAAATTAATGGCATGCAAATTACTTCACCCTTAAAAAAAATGTATGTCGATAGAAAAAAATCAGTTCACACTTCATCTGGTGTTGGATGGCTGCCAGGCCTGCTTGCGCCATGAGGGAATTTCTCAAGACAGGGTATTCTGAGATGAAGTAATGCACTTTGACTTATATGAACCTGCTGCTCCCACAGAGAGAATCTTTTCAGCCCAGTGACCTCAGCTTGAGTATTGCATTCAATTCTGTTCGTTGTATCTCAAAAAAAGATATAGCGGAACCAGAACAGTGTCGTAACTGTCAGGAATGGAGAGCCCTTGGACAAAAGCCGGAGCTTTGGCAGACAGATCACCTGGGCTGGCACAGGCAGGAATCAGAACAGACTGGACTAGGATAAACTAACAGACTCAAGGCAGGACAGAGGTAACTAAACACAATGGACAACACAAGAACCGGATCCAGACGAGGCAAGGAAAAGAAGGTAAAGGGCCAGAACTGGAACCCAGACAGGACAAGGCAAGACTCGGAACTGCAAGGCAAAACACGGAAGTAGATTAAAACTGGGTCCAGAAAAGGACAAGACAAGGAGAAGGCAAGGACTGGATCCAGACAGGACTAGACTGAAAAAGACAAGACAAAGCACACCTAGACAGGCAAGACAGGGCAGGAGCTACAAAAATCTGGAAATATCTGTATTTTTGATCCAAGAAAAGGAGAGTTCATGTGTCTGAAATAAAGTTTAAATATATTGTCCCGATCTAATTGTAAAGCAAATGTAACCAGCAGTGTAGTTCTTTCAGTCACTACCTCCAGAGATTGCTCTAAAAATTCTGTCAAATTAACCTCAGACTGAGGTTTTATAGGCAACTTACTCAGACCAGCTCCAGAAATATATTGTGTCCTGGTAATAGGTGGTAATCCCTCAAGGGGAATACCTAGTACCTCTAAGAAATATTTTTTTAGCATGTCTAGGGCCGGAGTAAGGGGAGCTTTAGGAAAATTAAGAAATCGTAGATTGTTGCCTCTTATCTGATTTTCTAGGTATTCTATTTTTCGCTGCTGGAGGTTACTATTTTTTATCAACGTTAAAGATAAAGAGTTCACTGCTACTAAATCTTTATCAAAAGTCTCCATTTTGGTCTTCTGTTCTGCAATTTCAGATTTTACTACTGTTTGAGCTTGCTTTAGTTCAGTCACCTCTCCCCTCAATATACCTGAAATTTGCTGCAAATTGATGTTCAAACCTTGAATTGCTTCCCATAATAAATCGAGTGTAACAGTCGGTGGTTTAGTCAACCCTCCAAGGTTCCACGGGGATTCGCCGGACTTCCCTTCAGACAGCAAGCCTGCCTGGGCTGTTGTTCTCACCGGCGTCGAAGAAGCAACGGGGTCTCCAGCCGCGCCTGCAGGGGACCGACTTCCGGATTCTGCCAAGCGCTCCCTCGTCGTCTTCGCCTCAACCCCTGGTCTTGGGGGGGCTGTTATCTGGGGAGGGCTCAATAAGATTCCCTCTGCGCTCCGGTCTTCAAGATCTCCCGGACCTCCCAAAGTGTTGCCTCCGGTTCCAAGCACTCGAAGGCCTGATTCCTGTAACGTCATCTGACGCAGCGGAGGGGGCTCGACCTTGCCCGTGGAGACAGGCAAGCTAGACTTCCCTTTCCTCTTACCCATTTCGGGTTTGAGAAGACTCAGTTGCGCAAATTTCGAGCAGGGTTCAGGAACTCCCGCGGGTGCTTCTACTCACGCCGCCATCTTGGGACTGAGGATTCAGGATTCTCAAACAGGATTCTGGAATGAGCTTGGCTGTTACAGGATTCTGGAACTGGATTCTGGAACGGACTTGGCTTGATTGGAACTGGAAAGAAAGGTGGGATATGGTGGGGTTGTGTCGCCATTTACATTCTGCTTGAAGAAGCTGTTGCTTCATTTGGCATAGTTCTGCAGTATACCATTTTGCTTGGAGTCTGAGAGAAACCCTGGTAGTATGTGAGACTAAGGCCAAGGAGTGAAAGGCAGAGTGTAATTCGATGTTCCAGGAGGACACTTGATCTGCCAGGGTAAGTTTACTGAAGGAAGAGAGGGTAAAGGAGCAGTTATCTAATAGAGACTCTCAAGAGAGTCTATCCAACTTCTAAAAAGGTTGAACTATTTATTGGGGGCTCAGCTACTTTCATAGGATTCAAAGGAGAAGTTCCCCATGGTAGCCAATCTTAAATGCTACCGTCCTAAGGCTTTGCAATAATTTAGTGTCACACCTTTTATCAGCGTTAAATCTTGTTTAACATAATTTGTTAGAAATACTTTCATAGGATGCCCAATAACAATCTCATATGGGGTGTGTTTGTTTCCCTCCGGGATACCCCTTAGACTCAGGAGAGCCAATGGCAATTCTTAAAATTACTTCAGGCCATTTAATATTTCAACTTTACCTTCATGCAGAGGATGATAGGAAGCATGAAAATGTTTTTATACCTAAAGCTTTTACTATATTCTCAACAATCTGTGCTGTAAAATGAGTACCTCTATCACTGGGCTGCCACAAAGAGATCGCCATGAGGGTATGAACTGTTCAATCAACTTTTTGGCCATGGTTTCAATCTTATTCTTACATGGGTAAGCTTCTATCAACATGAAAACAGAAATACAATGACTAGGCAATACTCAACTTTTTGGGTTTTTGACAGCTAGATGAAGTCCATCTGCAAGGTTAAGAATGGACCTATAGATTTGGGTTCGTGTCCTTGGCTAGCCTTTACAGGTGTAGAGATTATTTTGCTGTTTGAAACCGCACGTACTTGGCACTACTAACTCTCTCTTTAAGAGCCCTTCAACTGTAACTACTCCCCTAACAAGGCTCATATATGATTTTAACCTCCACCTTAACCATATATCACATAGAGATCATTCATATGTTTTTTATGTTTTTTATCGCCTCAGCAGTGCACATGACCAACTTCACTCTTTTATTGGACATTCAACAGCACCCAAATCCTCACTGGCGATAATATTTTATTAAACTGTTTCTTCATTTACTTATTTAACTGTTCATTTTACTTTTTAATTTTTAATCTCTAAGTTGCTTATAAGCAATACTTAACTTGCACTGAACGGTCAGACCAGGGGTTCAACAATGCCCGACATGCATGTTTCGCCCTAAAAGGCTGTGTCAAGGGCTCCCCCTTAGCCGTTCTTAGTACCAGCCTCGCAATGTTTTCTTTCTGGATTTCCTCCTGCTAAGAGATTAAAAATTAAAAAGTAAAATGAACAGTTAAATAAGTAAATGAAGAAACAGTTTAATAAAATATTATCGCCAGTGAGGATTTGGGTGCTGTTGAATGTCCAATAAAAGAGTGAAGTTGGTCATGTGCACTGCTGAGGCGATAAAAAACATATGAATATGTGATATATGGTTAAGGTGGAGGTTAAAATCATATATGAGCCTTGTTAGGGGAGAGATTATTTTGCTGACAGACCAGATGTTGGATGCTTTGAGCACATTGGATAAAGTTTGGATTTTTTATTTATTTATTTTATTTGTTACATTTGTATCCCACATTTTCCCACCTATTTGTAGGCTCAATGTGGCTTACATAGTACCGGAGAGGCCTTTGCAGGCTCCGGTGTGAACAAATACAGGGTGGTGATGTGATAAGATCAAATTCATGTGGCACAGCCACATTAGGGAATCGGAGAACGGAAGAGTTGTGATATGTCCATTATGTGCTTTAGTTTGGTTGTGTTGCAAAGATTAGGCATTTAAGTTGGATCGGTAGGGTATGCCTTTTTAAACAGGTTGGTTTTTAGTGATTTCCAGAATTTTAGGTGGTCGTACGTCATTTTCAAGGCTTTTGTTAATGCGTTCCACAGTTGTGTGCTTATGTAGGAAAAACTAGATGCGTAAGTTGTTTTGTTTTGTATTTAAGTCCTTTGCAGCTTGGGTAGTGCAGATTTAGATAAGATTGTGTTGATACAGATGTATTTCTAATTGGTAAGTTGATCAAGTCTGTCATGTAACTCGGCTTCTCCATAGATGATTTTGTGAACCAGGGTGCAGATTTTGAAGGCGATTCATTCTTTGATTGGAAGCCAGTGTAGTTTTTCGCGGAGGGATTTTGCACTTTCGAATCGCATTTTACCAAATATAAGCCTAGCTGCTGTGTTTTGAGTGGTCTGAAGTTTCTTTTTTTAAAAAATCTGTTTATTGGCATGACATTAGACATAACAAAAGTACGAAAACCACAAAACTTATTACAGAGCTTGAGCAGGCACATTTCTGTTATGGAAGAACTGCCAAACTTACATGTTTAAATTTTTAACTCCCCTCACCCCCCATTTCCAAGGTCTGAAGTTTCTTTAAGGTTTGTTCTTTACATCCCACATAAATTCCATTGCAGCAATCTAAGTGACTTAGTACCATTGATTGTATCAGGTTGCGAAATGTTTCCCTCGGGAAGAATTGCTTCACGCATTTGTTTCCACATTGAGTGGAACATTTTCTTTGTTGTGGATGCCACTTGGCTCTCTAGTGTTAAGTTACGGTCCATTGTAATGCCGAGGATTTTCAAGCTGTCTGAGATAGGAAGGATGTGATCTGGGGTGTTGATACTTGTGGGGATGTCCGCGCTGTGTTGGGATGAGAGGATGAGACGAGTTTTTTTTCTTTATTGAGTTTTAGTTGAAATACATTTGTCCATGAATCCATGATGTTCAGGCTGAGCTTGATTTCGTTGGTAATTTCTGTCAGTTTGGTTTTGTAAGGAATGTATGTTGTGACATCGTCTGCATATATGAAAGGGTTAAGACCATGGTTGGATAAGGACTTGGCAAGTGGGGTCATCATTAAGTTGAATAGGATTGGTGATACTGGTGATCCTTGCGGTACTCCACAGTCTGCTTTCCACGGTGATATGTTTGAATTTGATTTTACTTGATATGTTCTTGTGGTTAGGAAGCCCTTGATCCAGTTAAGTATGTTTCCACCAATCCCAAACTTATCTAGTCATCTTATTAATATATTATGGTTTACCATGTCGAATGCACTAGACATGTCGAATTGGAGGAGAAGGATGTTTTTGCCTGTTGCTATTTCCTGCTTGAATTTGGCTAGAAGAGCGAGTAATACTGTTTCCGTGCTGTGGATTGGGCAAAAGCCTGACTGTGATTCGTGTAATATTGAGAATTTGTTTATGTAATCTGTAAGTTGTTTGGTTACCATGCTTTCCATCAGTTTGACCACCAACGGGATAGATGCTACTGGACAGTAGTTAGTGATTTAGTTTGTTTTTTTCTTGGTATCTTTTGGTATTGGGGTGAGTAGGATATTGCCATTTTCCTTAGGTGGGATGTGAGGTCTGCTATGAAGCGGTCAGGGGCGGATTTCATTAGGTAGCTGGGACAGGTATCTAGTTTACAGTGAGTGTTGGAAAACCTACTAATTGCCTGGGTAACTGTTTCGACAGTAAGGAGGGCGAAGTTTAACCAGGTCCGATCTGCCGGGTATTCTCCAGTGGTTGGGTCCAATTCATTAAGGAAGTTTTCAATGTCGGTGTTGTTCTGAGGTAGCCTATTGCGTAGGTTTACAATTTTTTCATTGAAGTACTTCGCAAGTTTATCTGCAGGTGGGATGTCTGTATTCGTGATAGTGACTAAGTTGGTGTCTAGGAGTTTGTTCACGAGTTGGTATAATTTCTTCATGTCTTTGTAATCTGTCCCTATTTTGGTTTTATAGTATGACCTTTTGGCCTGCCTTATTGCGTATTTATATTATCTTTGTATTTGTTTCCATGTGTTGAGTGTATGTTCATCTTTTGTTTTATTCCATGCTCGTTCAAGTTTCCTGGTTTATGTTTTTAACTTTTTCAGTTCATCGTTGAACCATGGTGTCGAGTTATGCTTGCGTGGGGTTCTTGTTCGTAAGGGCGCAATTTCATCTAGTGTGCTTTTGTATTTTTTGTCCCATTCTGTGAGGTAGTATATGGAGTCTGTTTGTGTTGCCCATTCGTTATTGTATATTAGTTGCCATAATGTTTTCATGTCTACTTAACCTCTTGTGCTATAGGATGTATGTTCTAGTATTCGTTGTATACCTTTCTTCCGCCAGTGTAGGGATAAGTTTAGTTTGTAGTGGTTGGTCCAGGGTGTCTCTGGCCATTTCGTATTTGTTATTGTTAGGTTCTGGTCTGTTGAGAGTTTGTGAGATGAGATCAAGTGTGTGTCCTTTGACATGGGTTGCTTGCATTTGTGGCCATTTGAGATCGCATAAATGGAGAAATTCCTTACATTCTTGTGCGTTGATAGCGTTCAAAGTGAAGGTTGATGTCTCCTAGAACTAGTGTATTAGAGTTGGTTACACATGTGTTTGAAATGAAGTCCATGAAGTTGTTCTGGCCTTCGTTCCAATTACCTGGAGGTCTGTAAAACAAGACACAATTCACATGATCGCTTAGGGTTTTGTTGTGGATTCTGATTGAGGCAATTTCAAGTTGAGGTGTTATGGACTCGGCAGTGGTTTCAGTGGTAAAGTGGGACCGATAGATTAGTGCTATGCCTCCGCCTCTCTTTTCTTTTCTGGTCCAGTGTGTGATTTTGTATCCTGAAGGGCACAGGTCTAGGATTATAGGGTCTTTTTCGTCATGGATCCAAGTTTCAGTGAGGAAGAGTAGGTCGAGGTTTTCTGACATGATCCAGTCTGTTAGTATCACTGTTTTATTTACAGCGGATCTGGCGTTGACGTAGCCCACTTGGATTGTTTGGAATGGATCTTCTGTATTTGGTGTTAAGTGGACTTTTGTTAGTTGTTGTTTCTTTGTTGAGGTGAGTTTGTTTGGGCCCTTCTTTCCCTTCTGTTGTGGTTGTTCGCATGTAAGTGTTCTTCCTTTGTTTAGGTTGTTAACAGTTTGGTGTGGTGTATTTGATCAATCTATAATGATTGTGTAGTATGGGTATGATGTTGTTTTCTGCAAGTGGGGTGGTTAGTGTTAAGTGGATCATTGTGTAGTATGGTTATGATGTTGTTTTCTGCAAGTGGGGTGGTTAGTGTTAAGTAGATTATTAGGAGTAGTTTGAGGGTATTCTCTCCCTCTCTCTCTCTCTCTCTCTCTCTCTCTCTCTCTCTCTCTCTCTCTCTCTCTCTCGATATATATATATATATATATATATATATATATATATATATAAGGCACCTCCAACGTTCTAATTGAAGCCTCCAGCCGGAAACTTGAGGTGGCATAGATATCCGGTTTAGCAAGTACACAAAGGAAAAGAGAGTTGCAAGTAAAGCAATTAACTCCTGCCACAGTTGTTTTCTCAGGCACCTGGAGTGGTTGCCCTGGGTGATTAACAAGGTCAGCTGGAGTAAAGCAATTAACTCCTCCCACAGTCTTGCCCTGGGTGATTAACAAGGTCAACTGGGGTGCACAGGGGGGAGGGAGACCCTGGAACTGGGAGGGAGGAGGGATTGATGGGCCCCTGGCACAAACTCTGATTCTCATACATACACTATCACAGACACACTCGCACCCAGTCACACTCTGTCACACACACACACACCCACCCCTCTCTCGCACATTCCCTCTCTCTCACACCATCAATCTCACACACACTCTTTCAAACATACACACTCCAAGGAAAACCTTGCTAGCGCCTGTTTCATTTCTCAGAAACGGGCCTTTTTTTACTAGTGGTATATATTTCCTGTTGTTACTATTAAGACCATGTTGCCCCAATCTGCTCTCCTCACAAACCTGCCTTCTCCGGTTGATCAAATGCAGTGCAAAAGGCTCCTCGGCACACCCATCCTGTTGAAGTTGTCTTCAGTTCACTAGCAATTATTCAGTTTTTACTTTGGTTTTACTGTCAGGGACTTTCAAGCCTTGTAAAGTCTCAGTATCTTGAAATATAATAGGAACTTTACTCACGGTCTGGTGATCGGACGCATTGCCCAGGGCACAGAGACTCCACAGTTAGAGATTTGTTAACTTCCTATTCATATACCTTTAGCACTCCTACTCAAAATTCTTGACCAACTCCCTTTTGTGTGACTGGAGCAGAAGTGCTGGTCATCGGGGGGAGGGGAGGTGGATGCCAGAAGTGCCGGTCACTACACAGAGAGGGTGGGAGCTGGCAGGCCTTGAGCATGTGTAGATGCTCAAGGCTCCACACCCGCCCGGCATATAACGTTAGCCTTATCCTCAACCAGTGAAAGAACAGTAAGAGCAATTCTGGTCAGACTATTGTAGGAGGCAGAGGACAGAAGTGCTGGTCATTGTTAGTGTACATACGTAATGGCAAAGCTGAAAATGCTGGAAAACAAAAAAAGAAGCAACCCAAACGTTTTTCTGTCTCTTCTAGAGGTAGAAGAGTACTCTTCTGAACAAGGTATTAAAATACAAAGGGAGAGCATTATCTAGTGTAATAAGAGTTAATAGTAACCCCATTCTAACAATAAATGATCAAGGTGCTAAAGGTATAAGAAAAGGAAGTTAAATCATAATTTATTTTTACAAAGATTTGTTCAGTTCTGCCTAGTTTGAAATATAAATGAATGATCAGGACAATTTAGAGGGTGGAGTGGCACTGAATAAATCTCTAAAGGATATATGAATTCACTCTTTCCTTCTCTAACTGAACTTAAAAATATAAGGGGCACAACAGGCACACCAAAATAAATTTCAGTATTCAGCAAGCCAATTTCTCCTTTGGAGTTAGCAGAATTTTTATATTACATTACAATTGATACTTCTAGGCCACGCATATCAAAAACTTGGATCAGTGCGGTTTACATATCAAGAATAGGGCATACCCTAGATCACAGAACATCCCGATGGACATTTAAACTCAGCAAAACTCAAACTATTATACTTTTTCAATATAGCCAGGTCTTCAACATTGTGTAGACAGTTCAGATAATTAGTCTCATGATGTATGTAATTGCTAGCTTATTCCACCACTTTGCTGCTTGGTAGGAGAACAATGTGGAAAATTGTGTTCAATAAGTATCACCCTTAGGAGAAGGGAACTGATAGTCTTTTAAATAGCTCTTTCCACCTATTGCAGTTAAAGGTAGCATATATTGTGGGGGCCCGTCCATATATAATCAGAAACACAAAACAACACAGCTTAAAAACTGATTTGCATCTCTCTTTGGACTTTACTCTTGCCAAATTTATGGAAAAAAAAAAACCCACCAGGCTGGGCCAGCCTAGACTGATATCTACAGAATTATAGGTAGCATAGATTTGAAGTGGTTTTCAGCTTGACCTTATGGCAAGGATGTCTAGTCTTTGTAGATTGGTACAGCATGATCACCCAAATTTCTATCCTTGGCTTATATTCGAGTCAACCTTTGTTCCCCCGTTTTGGAAGGAAAAAGGTTACCTGCTTGTAAGTACCCCTTTGGCACTTGCCAGGGGTTGAGGTCTCCTCCCACAGGGGCTGGAGGAGATGGATCCCTGCTGGCTTATTATTTGGCTCTTGGTGATTTCCACCCTTGTAAGGGCCTGTAAGTCCTTCACCTCCATAGACTTTGTTCAGGTCTGGAAAGTCTTTTGGCGCGCAGAGCATTCTTTTTCTACTTGGTGAGCACAGGTCCCAGCAGTGATAGATTTCTCCGAGGACACCGAGGACAAGCAGAATGAAATCACCACACTGATGAGTGATATCATGCAACTGAGCCCTGTGCAGGATCCACCCTCCTGCATATTAATGAAGATTGTGATCATGGCACAGTGTGCATGCATATGCCTTCTCACCCACCATCATCATGCGGGATCTAACCACTCTTATCTTTTCCACGAGCAGAGAGGTTGCGTCTTGCACTTGCACTATCTCCTCTCAACTCGCATCTTCGATTTTTCTTCAGTGATTGTCATCTGTTTTTCCTTTATAAATAATTCTGTCGTGTAAGTGTTCACACAGGGCCAGTGCTTTCTAGCCCCTTTAGTGTTCCAGATAGGTTTTTGGCACTTTCTAAGTTTTTTTTTTTTTTTGCTGCAGCTTGCTTGGCCCTCTTAGGTCTTGAGCGTCCTTGTCAGGGTAGGTATTTGTGAAGATCAAGTCATTTGATTTTGCCTCAGCTATTTTTTATGATATGTCCGGTAAAACTCCTGGTGGTTTTAAAAAGTGCTCCTGATTCTCCAGGACCATGCCCTTATAGACACTCAAAACTGATGTCTACAGTGTTTGGGTCCTGACCATAATCCTTCTTGTAAACTGTCTAAATATGTCAAGGAGAAGTATTAGAGGTTATGAGAAGCACCACAAATTAATTTTTGTTACCAAGTCCAGTCTATCGACTTCAGCATCATAGGCATTTGGTCCCAGTGCTTTCCGGAGCTGCCATCAGACACTGGGGATGCATTGACATCGAGGAGGTGACCTCCTGCCTTGACATTGAGCATCAGTAGTGCCACCAGGATCAAGCATCTGATCGGCCTTGGTACACAGACACGAGGAACAGATCAGAGCAGTTCCCTAGGAGGAGATTTGGCACCACTTATCTCAACGTGATGCTGAGGGTATCAAAACCTTTGATGTCAAACCCGGTGGAGCTCCACCTCATTCTGGGGTCCCATGTCCTGTTACATGGTTATCAACACAGATGCCTCTGGGGTGTTGGAATCAATGCCTATTGAAACGATGGTGTTGTCCAGTCTCTCAGGGGAGAAAGCTTCCTTCTGGCACCACAGATTGCCCATTCCTCAGCCTCCCTGTCCTAGCCTGACCAGCCTGATAGCAATCAGAGAGGAGTATTTTTATGAGTATGATTCGGACCACTCCTGGAGTCTGAAGATACACCAGAAATCCTTCAGACCCCTCCCCTCCTAATGAAAGGAGAAAATCTCTGCATCAGAAACTTTCCTTTACTGACTTTAAGGAGATGGCTAAGTCCATCTCTTTTAATTTGGAAACTGAGGATAAGCACAGGGCTGAGTTGTTGGACATCTTCAAGTTTGATTTCCCTCCAAAGGATACTGTGACAGTACCCATGCACAGGTTCCTTAAGAATGTACAGATGCAGTGGGTGATGCCCTTCTTTATACAGCCTATTCCAAGAAGGATGACTCCTTGTATAGAGTCCAGAAGGCTCCCAGGATTCAAGGAGCTTCAGATTTCTCACTTGCCCGTGGTGGTTGAATCCACTCTCAAAAGAGCCAAGAGCTCCAAGACTCACTTCTCATGCCCCATGAGAGAGAGAGAGGCACTTTGGATTCTTTTGGGAGAAACCTTTTCAGAATGCTATTCTCACGTCCTGCATGCATTACCAGCTCTTAATGAACATGCTCTTGCAGAACTTAGTGAGCAGTTTTCTGCAGTTTGCAGACACTCCACAGAGAAGGATGCATGAACTCCACCAGCTGGTAGCCAAACAGCAGGAATATAGAACACTCATGGTCCAGGCAACCTATGGTGGTTTCATTGTGGCATCCAGAGCCTCCACCATGGGGATGTGCAAACTTCTCTGGCTGTGTGCTTCAGACCTGAAACCAGTGGTTCAGGAGAATCTGGCAGATGTTCCTTGCTGGGGAGACAACTATTTTGATGACAAGATAGAGGAGGTCACTGACCTCATCAAGAAGTATATGTACACCATTAATTCACTGTTCTGGCCCATGCCTGCCTCATCTTCCTTGTCTAGGAGGTACTCTGGTGGAGGGCAAAGGAGGACCTATTACTCTGAGGCATGGATTCCCTCCACCCTGTCATCCACCTCAGAATACCAGCGCTTCCCCCTCCTGCCCAAAACAGCAGAAGGCAAACTTTTGACTGGTTCCAAGAGAGTGTAGATATCATTTTATGTTTCAACATTTTTATTGATGACACATATTATTACAACAACAGTCAGGGGTACACTCAGTGCTGCCCCAAGAGTTTCCATCGTACCAAACAGCAATAACATCCATCATCAAACTTTTTAATACGTTTTCTCCCCTCCTCCCTCCCACCCATCCCATGTAGCTCCCCACCGAGCCTTGTACTCTTATAGACTCGGTGGTGTCTCTTCGCCTTCCCCCTCCAGCATTACATCTAATATTTCAGCACTTTCCGTTGACATTACAAAATAATTACCACATTCCATTTGAGAAAGTACCTTAACTGAACCATGGTTAAACAAACAGCTAATACATGTGGATATCTTCTATCAACAAATTGGTGTCACTTCCCCCCCCCTTCCACCCCTCCCATGCCCATCTAGTCAATATCTTCTTCAATTAGTAATGCTCTGCTAATTTGCATCATACAAATGCCAGAACCATTGATCATACCTTAGCACTTCAGGCAGTTGAATATTCATTATCCGTGATACGATCATTTTTTGGCTTCCCTCTCTTCCACTCCCCTTCCCACTTTGACTTTGTAATTGTGTCTCATGGTTCTAATTATACTCCTTGCCATGTATATAGACTAACCCAGTGTATTCAAAACGTGGCTACGTGCTCGTGGTGATATTTTGTGTAGGTATGCCCCCCCAGATCTTTATAAATCGTTGGCGCCTCTTGGGTGTATTACGGGCGTCCTGCATTTCCCATAACATGAGTTCATGTAGCCTATTTCTCCAATACCAGTATGAGGGTCCTCTATCTATTGTCCAGCAATTTAAGATACATTTTTTCCCCAAAATACAAAGTTTACTGAGGAACATCTTTTCTTCTTCCAACGTTCCTTTGTGCCATGTCGGCCATGGAAACTCAGCATCGCCCTTTCAAAGGATAGATCCACCCGATACCCCAGGACCCAGCCCATGAACCTGGAGAGAGCTATCCAAAACCCCCGTATCTCTCTACATTGCCACAAGCCGTGGCTAAGTGATGCATTTACTTCTGCACATTTGGGACACTTATGTGTTTCCACACCACTCCTGCATACCATGCCTGCTTAACTGAAAAATATGCCCTATGTATGGTGCGGAAATGGCACTCCTGTAACTCAGCACTATGTACCACCCGTACCCCTCCTTGAAGTGCCGCTAATATCTTCCCTTCTGTTATTTGATCTTCACCTCCCGACTCCATCTTTCCACGACCATCTTAACATCTCTTTGTGGTTGCTTCCCTCCAGCACCTTGTGGAACCCGGACACTGAGATCCTGTCCTACTGCATCCCCAGCCAGAAGCTCCCTAATTTCCCTCTCAGAAACTGATAGGAGACTTACGGTGGGAAGCTCATGTATTAATGTGAGAGTTGGAAATAGGCTAATTCGCCAACGTCCCCCCCCCATAGTGTCTCTCAAACTCTGAGTAAGCCATAGCGGTCCCATCCGCTTGTAAAAAGTTTCCAGTAGTATGACACCCCTGCTTCCCCAGATCTCGAAAAAAATTTACTTTCTCTCCCAGGTGCGAACTCCGCATTACCCGTGATTGGCAATAACACGCTGCACTCTGAACTGTGTTTCCAAGTTTCGTTATCTCTTTCCACAGATATCTTAAAGGCTGTAAAAGTAGGCTATGCTTTACTTGCTGCGGAAGATTTCTAACTTTTGCGTGTATTAAGTAATTAAAATGCCAGGGGCTGAAATGTAGTCTCTCTAATTGTACGTCTGTGTAATTTGTTCGTTCCCATGATCCATCTCCTAGATGCCTTAAGAGGCATGCTTGATTGTATATGCGCATATTGGGGATCCCCAAACCCCCTTGCGCCTGTGCCCCACTAAGATATTCCCATCTAAGTTGTTGGTTTCCTCCCGCCCAAGAAAATCGTGCCACCTGTCCCTGGTGTGCCCGAAGGTCTTTTTTCCAAAGCCGTATTGGTAATACCTGCAGTACATATAACCATTTCGGGAACACCACCATGCGATACAAATGGATCCGGCCCAAGAGTGTCAATGGCAAAGAACTCCACCTATTTAGTTGCTCCCTCGTGTCTCGCAACAAGTATGGAACATTAGAAGTGTATATCTGATCCAGGTCCAAGGTCAATTTAATACCTAAATATCGGAAGGACCCCGTCGCCCACCGCAATGGGAACTGCTCCCAATCTGCCTTTGTAATGTCTTGGGCTCGCCAAGGCCTCCGATTTTGTCAAATTTAATTGAAAACAGAATAGTCCCATATTCTTTATACTTTCCATTAGGTGTCCCAAAGAAGTCTTGGATTTGTTATTAACACCAGTAAATCATCTGCAAAGCTGCTATTTTAAATTCCCGGTCTTTTATTTGTACTCCCTTTATGTCCACATTGTTACTTATCTCCCGTATCAACGGGTCAAGTGTTAGGACAAAAAGTAAGGGTGAGAGAGGGCAGCCCTGGAAGGGTACCTCGACCAATGGGGAACCAGTCCGAGGCCAGACCATTAACAAGATTCTCCGCTCTAGGATCAGTGTACAGAGTTCTAATCGCCTGCATAAAAAACCCAGTCACCCCATATGCTTTAAGTGTTTCTAATAGGAATCCCCAATCCACCCGTCAAAGCCTTTTCGGCATCAAAACTAATTAACATGGGTCGGCTGTCTTTCCCATTGTGCTTTCTCCAATGCTAAAAGTATTCTCCTCATATTCTTTGCTATTTTTCTACCCTGGACAAATCCTGCTTGTGGCTCTTCTACCAAGGAAGGGAGATATCTGGCCAACCTATTAGCCAGCAATTTGGCCAAAAACTTGGCTTCTGAGTTTAAAAGTGAAATTGGTCGGTACGACTCCGGATGGAGAGCTGTTTTACCGGGTTTAAGCAGTACTGTTATATGGGCCTGGTTCATATATAATGGTAAAGAACCCAGTTGGACCGTTAAGTTAAACACCTCAGTCAGCACCGGGCTAATTTCGGCCTGTATTAACTTATAGAACTCATTCCTCATTCCATCAGGACCCGGTGCCTTCCCCAAAGGACTTTGCTTGATCACCCACATAACTTCATCTACAGTAATATTTGCATTCAACACCCTTAACTCCTCAGCCTCCATTTGAGGTAAATCAACGCTAGCCAAGTATGTCTCACCAGGTCTGACCAGATCCTCCTGTGGTTTATATAACTGTGCAAAGAAATCTTTAAATACTCCCGAGATTTCACTGTCCTTGTGTACTAGTGACCCTTGTCGGTCCCTAGTGAAAGTATCTTTTGATAACTTCTGCCATAACCTTCGCCAGGAAGCCCCCTCCCTATTTGCGAATTTATAAAGCTGGTATTTATAATAAGCCTGGGATTTTCTAACTGTACGGTGCAACAACTCATTAAGGCTCTGTTGGGCCTCTAGCAGCTGCACTCGGAGACTCTGAGTATGTCCCACGCTATACTGACGTCGCAATTTAGTCACTCTCCGTTCTAATCTCAGAATTTCTTGGCGCCTCATTTTCTGCTTAAAGCTAACATAAGCTATAATCTCCCCTCTAAGCACTGCTTTAGCTGTCTCCCAATAAAGTACTGGGTCATTCCTGTGAATCTCATTATTGATGCCAAAATCTTTCCAACATTTAGTCAAATGGGGTAAAAATTGTCCATCCCTATAAAGCCAAGTTGGGAATCTCCATATGTAATCCTCTCTTATCCCTCCATCCAACTCCAACCTCACCATAACCCAGGCATGGTCGGAGACCGCTATGGGCCCTATTTTCGCTGTGTCCACCTGTGTGAAGATGTCTCCAGTTACCAATATGTAGTCGATACGGGATAAAGTGGCATGGGCCCTCGATAAATGGGTGTAGTCCCTCTCTAGGGGGTTCAGAGTTCTCCACACATCTACTACTGTGAAAGCTTCCTCCAGTGTTGCTGTGCCCTTCCCTGGCTTGGCTCTCCCTCTCCCACTTGAGCCAGATCTGTCTAGTGCCGGGTCCGCGACTTCATTAAAGTCTCCCCCCAGTATAATCGGGGCTCCTCCTATCCCCTGCATGGCACTAGTGAGCTGTGTATAGAAGCGCCGGTCAAGCTTATTTGGTGCATAAATATTGCAAAGCAAGATTGGCTGTCTGTCTAATACTACGGATGCCAACACGTATCTTCCCCCAGTGTCTCCTACTACCTGATTTACTTTCACGTGTATACCTTTCCGTATTAGTGTAATCACTCCTCCTTTCCCCCCCACTGCCGGGGATTCAAAAATTTCTCCCACCCACCATCGCTTCAATTTAGCATGTTCTATGCCTGTTAAATGTGTCTCCTGCAAAAATGCAATTGATGTCTTTTGGTCATTGAGGATTTTTAAAATTTTCTGTCGTTTAATGGGCGAGTGGATGCCCCCTACATTCCAAGTTACTACTTGTATTGGGGTCATGTAATCTCCATTCGGTCATCAACACTTCCCTGCAGTCTTCCCATAATCTTTACGGGGGGGGGGGGTGTCCCAGCCACCACCCCTCCCACTCCTCTTTCCAAATATCATTACTCAGTGCACCACACCATGTGTCAATCATAACATCACTACATGTATACAAACACCATATTCCCTTCCCGAATCTTATCCCTCCCTCCCACCCCACCCCCCCAAACCTTCTCCATCCCCTCTCCCCCTCTCTCCCCTCCCCCCTCTACCCCTCCTGTCATTCTCCCAAGGCCCTTCCATGCCTTTGACTTCTCTCGCCCTTTGAAGCCCCTAGGTTATCTATAACCGTCTAATTCCTTAATCCACATCCCCCATAGCAATCAACTAAGTTATTTGTCCGGGGCACCCATAACCCCATCCCCAACATATACTGGGGTCCCTTGAAACTCATCCCATATTAACCGTAACTGTTAAACAACAAGAACCTTGAAACAGTAATTTGAACTTTCAGTACATCTCCCACCATATACCACTTCATACGGGTCTAATCCCCGTAACCTCTTTCACCAGAGGGAAGACTCCCCCAGGTGCCTGTCTTAGCTCGGACTCTGCTGCAAAGTCATGTGTCCGGTTCTTTCATTTCCACGTCCAGGAACCTTTGAGCCTCCTGGACCGTCTGAAAGGATCTCCACTGGTTTCCATGCTGAATCTTAAAATGGCTGGGTATAGCAACATGAATCTGGTGCTCTTGGCGACCAGTGTGGAGCATATGGGATGAAAGCGACGTCTTTGTTCCTGCACTCCTGCCGATAGTCTTGAAAGATCTTTATTGGGGAACCCTCATAATGAAGAGAGTCTCGCCTCGTCCGGAATCCTCGTAGTATTTCTTCTTTATGGAGGTAATTAAGCACTTTAATAATGACAATTCGTGGCCTCTGCAAATTTGGTTGCCAGCGCCCTAGCCTATGGGCTCGCTCGATACACAACTCCCCTCGGCTATCCGATAGGGCCAACTCTTTTTTCAACCACTGTTCTAATAATTGTCCAAGAAGTCTTTCGGGACCTTTTTCGGGGATACCCACAATTCTCAAGTTTGCATCTCCTGGCACGGTTTTCCATATCATCCATTTTGTCTTGTTGCAACTTAAGTTGAGTCCTGAGCCTGGCAATCTCCTGCATGGTTTGGGAGCTGGAGTCCTCCACTGCTGCTATCCGAGTCTCCGCCTCTCCTACTCTCTTCTCCGTTTGGCTCCTGAAGATTCTAAGTTCTTTAATTGTCCGGCCACAAGTCGAATCGTGGGTTGAGAGCTGCACTCACCGCTGCTGTTATTTGCGCCAGTTGTTTTTCAGTGAATTCTCCCCGGCTGTACCTTTCAAGTCCGCCATTTTGTGGCTAGGCTTAGGAGGTGAGGACCTTTCTTTATCAAATTTTGTGCCTCTACGGGTGATTCCAGATGGCATGGGTTTCAAATATTGCTCCATGCATTCAACAGCACTGCTCTCAGACACTCTCCCAGCACTTCAGCGCACAGCTCAATTGCTGTTAAACAAATAGCCTCTATCCGGGTGCCGTTTATATTCGGGGCTTCAGGCGTCGTGGAATACTTATACTGGGCCTTCAGCCCGCCACCTCGCGTTGTCTTGATTACATACACTAGAGTATCCCTTTAATTAGCGGCAATTTCAGACACCTAAAAGTAGTCCAACAAGCCCACTCTGTTAAAGTTTCTTCCCTCTATCCCGGGGATGCATCCACCAATTGCGCGATTGCGACCGCCGAGAGAGCGTGTCCTCCAGCTGGCGTTCCTTCACTCTTCCAGCTCCTAAGATGCCCCTTCTAAATCCGTTACCAAAGTTGGCTATTGGCTTCTTGCCCCAAACTCAATAGAGGATACTCACTGCTTCCGTCCCCGCAGCAGGACCCGGCCTTCCCCCATCCGTCGGGACTTCCGTCTCTCCTGTAGGCCGCCCGCAACTCTCTTTAGAAGCTCCGGACTTCCTCCGCCGCCGCCATCTTGGAACCGCTCGCGTTCGTTTTAAAGTTCTTTTTTTTATGCTGGGTATGGCGCCGGCAGTGCCGCCTCCTTGTTCATCCGGGTCCCGGGTGCCCCCCGTGCTCACTGGGTCTTTTTTAGGAGCGGGATCGGCGCTGGAAAAATCGGGGCTTCATTTGGGCGGAGCGGAGCTCACAACGCGACATCCAACTCGCTGCTCGTCTCCACCGGAAGTCCGTAGATATCATTTTAAAGTAGTCATTCCGGATGACCTACTGGTAGGGAGATTTTAATTTTTTCCAAGCAAGGTGGCCCCTTGTAACCTCAGACCGATGGGTTCTCACAATAGTCCAGATAGCACACCCTCCAATTGGAAACAGTGCCACAAATTTTCCCACTGAGAGTGTCAAAGTTAAGCTCTCTGCACCAGAAGTTACTTATAAAAGAGCTGTCCTCCCTTTTATAGGCCAAAGCGATTGACCCATTCTATTAGGGAAAAAAAGGAAGGGATTTTATTCCTAATACTTCAAACAGGAGTGATTCAATTTCATTGTAAACCTAAGGGCTGTGAAAGTATCTGGTAAAACAAAAGTTCGGGATGGTTTCCCTGGGCACACTCCTTCCCATAATTCAGAAACAAGATTGTCTATGCTCTATGGACTTAAATGACACCTATACCCACTTATAGATACATCTCAGTCACAGGAAGTATCTGCAATTCCATGTAGTGAAACACACTATCAGTACCGTGTCTCCTACCGTTTGGTCTTGCATCAGCTCCCAGGGTCTTCACAAAATGCCTAGCAGTAGTTGCATCTTTGGTACGTAGACTGGGAGTGCATGTGTATCCCTATCTACACAATTGGCTGGTCAAGAGCACATCAAAAGAAGGGGGTGCAAGAGTCCATGCGAGGAGCTATTCTTGTGCTAGAACTACTAGGATTTGTCATGAGCTACCACAAGTCCCATCTAGAACCAGTTGAAGAATTGGAGTTTATAGGAACCCTGCTAGGCACAGATCAGGCCAGAGCTTTAATCCCAATGTAGCACATGGAAACCCTGATCTCTCTAGCGCTAAATGTTCATCAGAGCCAGCAGGTATCAGCTCAGCAACTGTTGACACTGCTAGGCCACATGGTCTCAATTATGCATGTTACATCCATTGCACACCTTCATTCGAGGCTGGTTCAGTAGACTGTAGTTTCCCAGTGGTCACTGGCTACCAGGAACCTAGTGGATGTCATCTGTCACTCCTTCCCTCAAAAGGTCTCTATCTTGGTGGATGATTTGCAACAATTTATCCAAGGGACTTCCATTCTAAATTCCTCCCTCACACAAACATTAACCACAGATGTATCTAACCTGGGCTGGGGGTGCTCATATAAATGGACTCCATTCCCAGGGTCAGTGGTCTGCTCAGGCGAGACAGCAGCAGATCAACACCCTAGAGTTACAGGCCATATGAAACACTCTAAAGGCCTTCAGATACCAGCTACAGCATTACGTTTTACTCATTCAAACAGACAATCAGATTGCAGTGTATTATGTCAACAAGCAGGGAGGCACAGGGTTGTACCTCCTGTGTCAGGAAGCAATCATAAAGTGGCACTGGGCTACTGCCCACATAATGGTACTCTGTCATTTATCTGGCAGTGAAGAACAATTGTCTGGCAGATTGAGCCACTTGATGCAACCACAAAAGTGGTCACTGAACATGGGTATAGCTCGGAATATCTTCTGGGAATGGAGCACCCCCTCGATGGGCCTCTGTGCCACTCAACTGAACCACAAGGTCCCCTGGTACTGTTCCAGACAGAGATCACACAGCAGACAAGCGTTGGTTACCTTTTCTCCTCGATTGAGAGAATGGTCTTTTGTACCCTTATCTTCTAATACCTCTCATAGCAAAAACTCTCCTGAAACTCCAAATAAGACAAAGGAACCATGACTCTCATTGCCCCATTCTGGCCAAGGTAAATTTGGTTCCCACTGCTCCAAGAACAAGCTTGCCAGTTACCAACCCTCATTACTCAGTATGAAGGAACCCTCTTACACCCTAGTCTTCACTGCTTGGATGTTGAGAGGCTAGAGGTCAACTCCTTATACTTGCCTGATGGTGTCAGAGTTTTTTCTCGCTTCCAGGAAGGATTCCACTAGAAGGTCGTAGGGCTTCAAGTGGGGGAGGTTTGCTGTCTGGTGTGAAGGCAAGGCTATTAATCCTGTCTCCTGTCCTACACAAAACCTGCTTGAATACCTTCTATGCCTTTTCGAGTCTGGAATAAAAAACAGTTCTGTAAGGGTACATCTCAATGCAATTAGAACTTATCACCATGTAGAGAGTAAGCCCATTTCTTCTCAGTCTTTATTTCAATTAAGAGAGACTTGTGAGCTTATTTTCAAAAGAGATCGCCGGCCATCTTCCAACACAAATCGGGAGATGGCCAGCGATCTCCTGATCCCGGCCAAATCGGTATAATCGAAAGCCGATTTTGGCCGGCGCCAACTGCTTTTCGTCATGGAGCCAGCCAACCTTCAAGGGAGGGTACAGAAGGCGGGACGGGGGCGTGGTTATGAGATGGCCGGCTTCACCCCATAATGGAAAAAAGATGGCCGGCTCAGACGAGCATTTCGCCGGCTGCACTTGGTCCATTTATTTTTAGGTCCAAGTCACAAAAACGTGCCTCAATTGACCAGATGACCACCGGAGGGAATCGGGGATCATCTCCCCTTACTCCCTCAGTGGTCACCAACCCCCTCCCACCCAAAAAACATAAAAACTTTTTTTTGCCAGCCTGAAATGTCATACCCAGCTCCCTGACAGCAATATGCAGGTCCCTGAAGCAGTTTTTAGTGGGTGCAGGTGGATCCTCCAGGCCCACCCCCCCCCTACCTGTTCCACTTGTGGTGATTAATGTTGAGCCCTCCAAAAACCCTCAAAACCCACTGTACCCACATGTAGGTGCCCCCCTTCACCCCTTAGGGCTATGGTAATGGTGTAGAGTAGAGTTGTGGGGTTTTGGGGGGGGGCTCAGTACCCAAGGTAAGGGAGCTATGCACCTGGAAGCTATTTTTTTTTGTTTTTTAATTTCTAGAAGTGCCCCCTAGGGTGCCCGGTTGGTGTCCTGGCATGTCAGGAGGGGCCAGTGCACTACAAATGCTGGCTCCTCCCACGACCAAATGCCTTGCATTTTGCCGGGTTTGAGATGGCCGGGCCTGGTTTCTATTATGGCTGAAAACTGAATCTTCTCTAAACCCGGCGATTGATTTAGCTGGCCCCAACCGTATTTTGAAAATACAGTTGGCTCCGCCCCTTTGTGGAGCTGGCCCCGAAGATGGCTGGCGCCGTTCGATTATGCCCCTCTTGCTGTTACTCAGCCCCCCCCCCCCCAATCAATCATTGGATTATCAACACTGTTTTCACCCAACTGACGAAAACTCCTTTTGAGCCACTTGACACCTGTCACCTGAAGTACCTGACCTGGATAGTCCTATTTATGGTGATGGTCATTCAACTCACAAGGTGAGTGAGCTCCAGACTAGAGAATGACACGGGGACAGGAACCAGCAGTAACCGAGGGGATGGGGACAGAGCTTGCGGGGACAGATCCCATGGGGATGGGGCGAGGACGGGGACAGAGCCTGCGGGGATGAAGACAGAGCCCACGAGGACGGGGACAAACTTTGTCCCTGTGTCATTTTCTACTTTGAAGCCTGTTAATAAACTGGACTGTTGTTTATGTTTGAGGGATGCAGACAACAAATATTTTGATTTTTTGGAAAAACAAGCAAACATGCTGACCTCAACTAGCAAAATTTGTTTGGGGGATCCTGTACAACCTGCTAAGAAGACATCTTCTGTTGCAGGAAGGACTGTGGATGACAGGAGAGACTGAACCCTGAAATTGTTGATGACTTCTTATTCATCTCTCCTCTAGGGCATACAGAACTGATTGTATTTTGTACCCCTGTACATTTTAACAGGGTGGATTAGGATTCCTTGGGGTAGTAGAAATCAGCTATTGTTGGGGTTGGAAGGGTAGAGGGTAGTGGTGGGGAGGGTTATTATAGCTGCTCACTGTTATTGTTTTCTATTTGTAATTTATACACAATAGTTCACAGCATATTGTTTTTTTTATACTTTAATAACAACTTAAATATAAAATCATAATTGTTCGAGGCTTCTGTAGATGAGGATGGAGTGGGGATGGAGACGGGGATGGGACATGGATGGAGACGGGACAGGGACAGACTTTGTTCCCCGTGTCATTCTCTATCACTGGGCTTTTACGCTCCCTTCAGTGGTGGAAAATTCGATCCAATCTGACCTTGGGACTACCATTCCAGATTCCTCAGTCACGCAAAGTGCTGATGATAGATGCATCTCTTCTGGGGTGGGGGGCTCATGTAGATGGGTTCCACACTCAAGGAGCTTGGTCCCTCCAGGAAACGAATGTTCAGATCAACCTTCTGGAGCGCCGAGCGATCTGGAATGCTCTAAAGGCTTTTAGAGATCGGCTGTCCCATCAAATTATCCTAATTCAAATGGACAATCAGGTTGCAATGTATTACACCAACAAGCAGGGAGGCACTGGATCGCTCTCTCTGTGTCAGGAAGCCGTCCAGTTGTGGCATTGGGCACGCCATCACGGCATGTTTCTTCAAGCCATTTACCTGGCACACGTAAACAGCCTGGCCGACAGACTGAGCAGGATAATGCAACCTCATGAATGGTCTCTCAACATGGGTGAAGCTTGCAAGATCTTCCAAGCATGGGGCAACCCCTCAGTGGAACTTTTTGCCACTCAATCCAATCACAAGGTCTCTCAGTTCTGTTCCAGGCTTCAGACCCACAATAGACTAGCGTCAGATGCCTTTCTCCTTCATTGGGGACAGGCCTTCTGTACGTATATCCTCCGATACCTCTAGTGGGAAAATCGAGTGAGACCACAGAACCATGATTCTGATCGCACCCTACTGGCCACGACAGATTTGGTTCCCTCTTCTTCTGGAATTGTCTGAAGCGCTGTGGAGAATGGAGTGTTTTCCTACCCTCCACACTGAACGAGGGGTCGCTTCTACATCCCAATTTCCAGTCTCTGACTCTCATGGCCTGGATGTTGAGAGCCTAGAATTTGCTTCCTTGGGTCTTTTGGAGGGTGTCTCCAGGGTCTTGCTGGCTTCCAGGAAAGATTCCACTAAGAGGTGTTATTCTTTTAAATGAAGGAGGTTTGCCGTTTGGTGTCCTACACAGACCCTGCTTGAATACCTTCTACACATCAGAGTCTGGTCTCAAGACCAACTCCGTAAGGGTCCACCTTAATGCAATTAGTGTTTATCATCAGCGTTTAGAAGGTAAGCCTATCTCTGGATAGCCTTTAGTTGTTCACTTCATGAGAGGTTTACTTTTGTCAAAGCCCCCTGTCAAACCTCCTGTCATGGGATCTGAACATCATTCTCACCCAGCTGATGAAAGCTCCTTTTATGCCACTGAATTCCTGCCATCTGAAGTACTTGACCTGGAAGGTCGTTTTCTTGGTGGCTGTTACTTCACTTCGTAGGGTCAGTGAGCTTCAAGCCTTAGTAGTGGATGCACCTTATACTAAGTTTCATCACAACAGAGTAGTCCTCCGCACGTACCCTGCCAAAGGTGGTGTTCGAGTTTCATCTGATCCAGTCGATTGTCTTGCCAACATTGTTTCCTCAACCTCATGCCCACCCTGGCGAAAGCAGCTTGCACTCCTTGGATTGCAAAAGAGTGTTTGCCTTTTACATAGAGTGGACAAAGCTCTTCAGACAGTCCGCCCAGTTGTTTGTTTCTTTTGATCCCAACAGGAGGGGAGTCGCCATTGGTAAATGCACCATTTCCAATTGGTAGCAGACTGCATTTCCTTCGCTTATGCCCAAGCTGGACTGACTTTGGAGAGTCATGTCACGGCTCGTAATGTTAGAGCTATGGCTGCGTCAGTGGCCAGTCAGTCAGCCTCCACTGAAGAGATTTGCAAGACTGCAACGTGGTCTTCAGTCCACACATTCACATCTCACTACTGCCTTGAGCAAGATACCCGACGTGACAATCAGTTTGGACAGTCAGTGTTGCAGAATCTGGGGTCTAGAATCCAACTCCACCCTCCTAGTCCCATTCTATTCTGTTCCAGGCTGCACCTTCATCTAGTTGCGTTTTGTTTCAGATTAAACTGCGTTGTCCTCGCCATTGCAAGGCCCAGTTGGCCATTGTTTGTTGTTTTGAGTGACCCTGGATGCTAGGGATTCCCCACTTGTGAGAATGTAAGCCTGCTTGTCCTCGGAGAAAGCAAAGATACTTACCTGTAGCAGGTATTTTCCGAGGACAGCAGGCTTCACATTCTCACAGTCCTGCCCCCCTCCCCTTTCAGTTGTTTCTTCGTAATTTGTTTCATTTTTTTATGCAATTGTATTAAACTAAAGAGACGCAGAGACGCAGGTGGGAGGGATGGCGCTTCGTGCATTCGCGGTGGGGCGCATTGCGCACCCCAGAATGCCCTGGAATATTTTTCTTTGCTTGCTAATGTGCCGAATCCCAGGCGATGCGGATCGTCTACCCCACGTGAGAATGTGAAGCCTGCTGTCCTTGGAGAATACCTGCTACAGGTAAGTATCTTCGCTTTTTGCTCTTCTGGGATCTTGCTAGGTACTTGTAACCTGGATTGGCCACTGTTGGAAACAGGATATTGGGTTTGATGGACCTTCTGACTGTCTCAGTATGGCAATGCTTATGTTTTTATGTTATGTTCTTATGTTTGTCAGAACAGACTGGTTCAGAGAGGCCTAAGAGCCTATTTTTCCCATTCGTAGGCAGCCTCGTGGACAGAGGCCCATGTGAATTTGCACAAAGACATTTGCGTCCACTTGGTCATCTCTTCACTCCTTTGTGAAGCATTACAGACTTGATGTTCTAGCCAGAGAATAATTTGCCTTTGCTAGGATGGTGATCTAGGAGGCTTTGTCTTCTCCCTCTCTGTGAGATTCAGCTTAGGTACATCCCATCTGTCCAGACTGGTGTAGCTGGAAGGTAAAATTGTCATACCTGGTAATTTCTTTTACTTTAATCCTGCCACACCAGTATGGGACCCGTCCTGGAAGACTGCAACTTGAGGACTCTCTAGGCTCTCTGCTTTTCTCTCATTTTATATAGTTTAGTTTAGAGGTTAATTGTGGAAGCTAATTATGCTGCAGTGACAGATGAATCTTTGGGGTGGCTCACAGAACCTTATGCTGCTTTGGCAGTGGCACATTGTTCCAGCCAGCTTGTATCCCAGTGATGTCATTGGAAGTTTTAGCTCTCTATCTCTATCTATTGGTAGCACTTGTCCAGACTGGCGTGCCTAGACTAGGGGAAAGGAAATTAACAAATATGACTAAATTTCATCTTTATAAAGTATCATTAATCTCTTAGTTGGAACTGGAAGGCTCCTTTAAGAACTGAGTCAGTACCGATTGGACAGGCGAGGGAGGTGAAAGTTTAAATACCCTGACGCCATTGTAATTCAGAGGAGTCCCGCAGAAAGAAAGAGCAGGACCCACAGAAGGTAGGCGGCTTTAAACCAGTTTTCCTTTATAGAGTGCTCTCCAGGGTTCACTCTCTAACACGCGATTTCTGCACTATAGGGCAGAAGTAGCAGTGAAGGGCACGACTCGGAGCGTTCCCGACAGATTATCCTACAGCCCAGATAAGTGTATAATCAAGACATATAATGAGCATGTGAAAGCTATAACACATAAAATATATGAAGTAGAAACATACAGAAGTTTTTCGTCTGATGACGATTCTGCACCTAATCCTAATTTAAAGCAGACACACAATCTGCAGAGGAGAGGTAGCAGCTCATGACAAGAAGTAGGGCGCAAAAACAGATAATCTGAAGTCTTTTCCTCCAAATAGAGAGCACTATTAGGTTTGAATATGAATGATTTGAAAGAATCTTCATAAATTAGAAATTTCTGCATATTTATCATTAGCCAATACTTTAGGCAACAATACTGCTTGTCAGTGGCATAGCCACAGGTGGGCTTGGGTGGGCCAGGGCCCACCCATTTATGGCTCAGGCCCACTCAACAGTAGCACATGTTTAGTGGTAACTGGAGAGAATCCCAAGCTCTGCCAGCTGAAGATTTTCCCCTGATGATAACGAAAACGCTACTCTCCATGACACCAGCACCTGCGCATGCTCAGTTTTCAGTGCATGCCTGCTGCCAAGGTGGAAAGAAGCGTTTTCCCACCAGCTGAGAGAATTTTTTTTTTTTGGGGGGGGGGGGGGGGGTAGAACACTTGGTGCCCACCCAATTCTTGCATAGGCCCACCCAAAATCTGTTGTCTGGCTACGCCCCTGCTGCTTGTAGCAGTGCTGCTGCATAAGAAAAATTCAATATAGGTTTACCAGCAGAAGTAAGAAACCCCCTAGATTCCCACCCCCATAACCATATCTAGAATTAGTACAAATAGTGACTTTCCCTTTTAAAATGAATGCAAAAGTAAGGGTCACAAGTTCAGCCACCTGAACACAAACTGCTCCTTGCAGTGGGGCTTGTTCCATAACTTTGTCCAAGTATAAATAGCATAATTTGCTCTAAGCATTTGTGCTATCCCCCAGACATGAGCCATCCACATGTAGTTCTAGTTCAAGATTCTGTAATGGAATATCCTTCAAATCAGGTCTTGGCTCTGTGACCAATTCTACACGTTGCTCACAGTCATGAGGTTCCCCTTCATCTGGAAGTGGGAGTAATGTTACTGGGTTTAAGGTGCTGCAATGCTGGACAGTGGTGTGAGATACAGATTTGTTATAAGTTCATAATTGGACTGAAACATGACAGAGACAGTTTTTGCATTAGGGTGTAAAGCAGCTATTGCATTAGGTTCTTGCAAGATCAGCGGAGACTGAAGGACAGTGTTCACCGATAACTTAATTGTAACAGCTGCTACCAAACTGAGTGGAGTCACGGTGGACTGTCCTTTAGCCCCACAGGGTTTAAAGAGGCACTAAAGAAAACTATGGGCCTTTGCTTGTCTCCTTGTTGGCTAGGTGTTAAGACTCCTGAGGACATTACAATGTGAAGGTCAGTGTATAGTGTGGTAGGCCCAAAGTAGATGCTGAAGATGAAGTGGAGGAGTGGCCTAGTGGTTAGGGTGGTGGACTTTGGTCCTGGGGAACTGAGGAACTGAGTTCGATTCCCACTTCAGGCACAGGCAGCTCCTTGTGACTCTGGGCAAGTCACTTAACCCTCCATTGCCCCATGTAAGCTGCATTGAGCCTGCCATGAGTGGGAAAGCGCGGGGTACAAATGTAACAAAAAAAAAGTTTGTTTTAAGGTACAGAAGACCTGTTCACACTCAGGATCCCAAGGCAATGGCTCCTGAGCTTTAGTCAGAAATCATTGAAGTAGTTGAGAATGAATGGAATAATCCATTGACAGCAGTAGTTCGTCATTCCCAGGAATCCTCTAAATTGTTTCTTTGTGATGGGTCTTGGGTAGCTGGAGTGTTGATTAAAAACTATGTCTTGGTAGGTGGAGTATAGATTGAAAGCTATCTGGTTTCAGCTTTCTTTCATCCTGTCCCAAGATGAGTCCAAAGTATAGAACATCTTCTTTACAAAACTGTAACTTTTGACGGTTAGAATTTGAGGCTTGCTTCTGCCAGCTCGCAGAGTAGTTGCAGAGGTCCTGGTTTATTTTGTTCATTTTTGGATGTTACCAGAGACCACGATACTTTTGTATTTTTCTGTTAGCTTGCAGAGTAGTAACACTGAATCCTTGAGAGAGAAAGTTCTAATGGCTATAGCACTAACCCTACCAGGCTGACAGGACAGAACCTTATGAAAAAGAGTGGCAACTTGACCTGAAAGGAAACCTCTCCAGAAGAACAAACAGTCAGTCAAAACTATTATCCTACTTGGAAGTCCAATCTCCTAGTGTTGGCCAACACAGGGTCAATAAAAAGTAATGTTTCCAAAGAAAACCACAGAGTCTGTCCACCTGTAGTGATAACGCAATTCAGAGCTGGAAAAAACTGAAAAGAATCATAAAAGATCTACAGCCACTACTCTAGGAGGATGAATCCCAGCTCCACCAATGCTGGCCCTTCTGAAACCACCTAATCTGAAGCAAAAATTAGTGAAAAGCCAAAATCCTAACAGAATCTGAAAAGTATGAGAATGACACACATCTTTGCAATCTACCAAGCCGCAACCTGTGCCAACACATATCAGAAGACCCCACACTTACATGAAAAAAGCATTTAGCATAAGGGGATCTTGCTTATGCTCTTCTTCAAATGTAGTATATTTCATTCAGTGCAAGAAATGTGAAGAAGGATACTATGTTGGCGTGACAGGCCAGATTCTAAAGACAAGAATCAACTTACACAGGCACCGCATTAAGCATCACAAAGCTAACCAGGGTGACACTTCTGTGGAAAAGCACTTTGCAAGAAGACCTTTGAAGTTAAAATAATGGAATATTTTGACACCCACCAGACAGGACTTAAAAATCTGAGTTTCCTATTACATTATAAACTATAAATTATACTGGTTTGTCACCATCTGATCACCCATCCATCTATCCCTGTTTCTCACCCCACCCCTACCTTTCCCTGTGCTTATATATTCTGATATTTGTCATCATTGCTCATTTCTGACCTGGAGAAGGAAAGTATTTGCCTTCCACAGCTAATCCAAAAATGTAGTAAGAATCCAATTTTTAAAAAGTATCATCTTTTCTTTTTTGTTTATTTTATTTTTTTTGTGTGTGTGTGTCCAAGTATCTTTATTAACTTTGAAAAGTACAAAGAAAATGTGTACAACAGAATACTCAAAGAATTCAATGAGACCAAGCAGTACAAAGAAAAACAATTTGTCATGTGAATTGCTGGATATGAAAATAAAGAAAGTCATCACCTTTCAAGTACAATGTCTAGAAAATATCAGAAACCTATATCAAAGCTGTTAAGTATTTAAGTATTGGACATATAGGAGTCCAAATAGACCATACTTTAAGTGCCAAAGGAGAAAGATCTTTCTTATCTATTACGGAGACTTCAAATTGATGAAGTTGCAATACAGATTGCCACCAGAAATGAATATTTAAAAGAGAGTTATCTTTCCAATTGAATAGTGTAGGCATGCTAGAGGTACTTACATATCAGAGAACATTACAAGGTAGCAATACTCTGGACTCGTGTCTAGAGGGTGTACCTCTATAGCCTGAATGACAAGCTACGTTGCTGTGCTGGAAAAATGAACCATGCCACAGAAGGAATATATTAGTTATTATGTAAAGAAAAAATATATATTTTATTTTATTATTTTATTTGGTGCATTTGTATCCCACATTTTCCCACCTATTTGCAGGCTCAATGTGGCTTACAATGCTCCGTTATGGCAATCGCCATTCCAGAGTAGAAGTTACAATAGTTGTTACATAGAGAGTAGGTTGACATAATAAGATTAAGCATACAGGCATAGAAAGAAATCAGTCAAAATGGAGGTCGAGTGGTAAGGTGTTGTGGTTATAGTTATTAGACATTGTGGTATGCTTTGTTGAGGAGATACGTCTTCAGAGATTTACGAAAGTTCGTTAGTTTGTAGACTGTTTTTAAGTTACGTGGCAGTGCATTCCACATCTGTGTGCCCATGTATGAAAAGCTGGACGGGTGTGTTAGTCTGTATTTTAGTTTTTTTCAGCTTGGGAAGTGTAAGTTAAGGAATGTGCGGGCTGACCATATAGCATTCCTGGGTGGTAAGTCAACAAAGGTCTAGCATATGTAGGCTGGCGCATCTCCGTGAATGATTTTATGGACTAATGTGCAGATCTTGAACATGATGCGTTCCTTAAGTGGCAACCAATGTAGCTTTTCTCTAAGGGGTTTTGCACTTTCGTATTTTGTTTTTCTAAATATGAGTCCTGGCTGCAGTGTTCTGAGCTGTCTGGAGTTTCTTGATGATTTGTTCTTTGCAGCCGGCATAGAGTGCATTGCAGTAGTCAAGGTGACTTAGCACCATTGATTGTACCAGGTTGCGAAAAATGGCCCTCAGGAAGAACGGTTTCACTCTTTTAAGTTTCCACATTGAGTGGAACATCTTTTTAGTTGTATTCTTCACGTGACTTTCAAGTGTAAGATTTCGATCGATGGTAACTCCGAGAATTTTCAGGGTGTCTGACGCAGGTAGGGAAAAGTTAGGAGTGTTTATAGTGGTGAATTTACTTGTGTTATGTTGTGAAGTAAGTATGAGACATTGTTTTTTCTGCATTAAGTTTCAATTGAAATGCATCCGCCCATGAGTGCATTATTTGGAAGCTGCTGTTGATGTCGTTGGTGATTTCCTTTAGATCATGTTTGAATGGGATGTAGATTGTGACGTCATAAACAGTACTGAAGCAAAGTGCCAAGCAAAATACA
The DNA here is from genome assembly GCF_901765095.1 of Microcaecilia unicolor. Lineage (NCBI taxonomy): Eukaryota > Metazoa > Chordata > Amphibia > Gymnophiona > Siphonopidae > Microcaecilia > Microcaecilia unicolor. The sequence continues at coordinate 394,029,726 of NC_044032.1, forward strand.
AAAATAACTTGCTATAAAAATAGATTATCACCAGAATAGATAATACAATATGTTTATCCTAACGGACAAACTAAAGGAGTGATTATACTAATATTAGGATATCAGTTGTGATTAGTATAATCACTCCTTTAGTTTGTCCGTTAGCATAAACATATTGTATTATCTATTCTGGTGATAATTTTATATAGCAAGTTATTTTTGTATTTTGCTTGGCACTTTGCTTCAGTACTGTTTATATATATTTTTTCTTTACATAATAACTAATAATATATTCCATCTGTGGCATGATTCATTTTTCCAGCACAGCTAGCTTGTCATTCGGGCTATAGAGGTACACCCCCTAGACACGAGTCCAGAGTATTGCTATCTTGTAATGTTCTCTGATATATAAGTACCTCTAGCATGCCTACACTATCATTAGGATGATTATTATGAGTACTTATCACACGTCTTATGCAAAATACAGTTAGCAGCTGAATACACAGACCAGAAGTCCTGATGTAAACCTATCTGTTTCAGACAAAGCTAAGGACTAATTAGCCCCGTGACCATAGGTAATATATCCTGGTATCTCACCTTGCCGTCTGTCACAGACTCCCAATGGTAAAGAAGCGGATCTTTCCTCTGACTCGAGCTGAAGTCTCAGCGAGTCTCAGTCCAGAAATAAGTCCAAGAGTATATCTGAATGTACATTACACAGTCTTAGATAAGGCCTGATGTTGTAGCTGAGCAGACACTGTGAGTTGGTTACAAGGCACACAGTTCACTGGTGTTAGGAAAATCAGTCTCTGGCTCTTCCGAGCGTTCTGTTCACCTGCAAATCCTCCGGTGTTTCTCTCTTCTGGTGTTTCTCTTCCCACTAAACTTTCTTCAGTATCTAAGGGTCAGATGATACCTGTGGACCCAGTATCCAAGGGTCAGATGATACCTGTGGACCTATCACATACGATGACATAATGTCCAGCCAGATTCATGGTCAAGAAGTGAGCCTTTGTTATAGATGGCATGCAAACTCCCTGTCTGAGGCATAGTCATGGAGCCATTTGCAACAAAGAATATGTCCTTGGATGAAGTAATCTTGCAATGCTCAGCAGTAATTTCTTTCTGTAACCAAGCTGGTTTCTGATAGTTACAGATGTATTCAGGTCACAGGTTGTAGAATCTATGTTGTTATAAAAATGGTTCAGGCTTGTATAGGCCAAGACCAGCAAAGGTGAGATCTCAGGTAAATACCCCTACAATAGTACGGATTTTACAACTGGTAATAAAATGTTGAGCAATTTAGTCATTTTTATCCAGAGAGTTGTCCAATGCCAGAGAACCAAAAATAATCATATTCCAGGAGATTGGTTGTTGAATATGTAGAATTTTGGAAATAATGTTCCATGTCTTTTTCCAAAAGGCATGAGTGAGACTGCATTAAAAAAGAAGATGTTTCAGAGTTCCAAGATATGTCTTACTATGACCAACTGAGATTTCGAGGTAGTAGACCTGCAACTGCTAGTTTTTGTGGAGTCCAGATGGCTTTGTGATGCAAAAAAAAAAAAAAAAGAAACTGGATCATGTTAGCTGAGGGTTACTGGTCGTCCAAGAAATTTCCAGAAGTCTTTCCATTGTTCTGATGTTAGTTTGTGTTCCAGATCAAGTTCCCATGAATGCATGAGGCCAGATTTTGAAGATGATTCTTTTGATGTCAAAAATTTGTATATATTAGAGGCCATATGACCAGTACTAAATAGTTTCTCAACAAAGGAAATTATAGTTGGTTGTAGTGAAGAAAGTGTCTTAATATTTTCATTTCTGGTAAGGCAATTGCAACCATCAAAAAAACTGATTAAAGGGTAATAGATATTTACTCTTCAATAAAGAAAAGGAATGCAGTGTTCCATTGGATAATAATTGATCTATATAATATATGCCTTTGTTATACCAAGTTAACCAGAATATGTATGATATGATTTATTGATTTTAATAATGGGATTACACCAAATTATGGAGTGTAATGAGTTCTCACTAGGGGTTTCCATATACTTATCTAGTTCAATCAAGCATTTATGAGATGAAACAATAACAGAATTATCTTGTGTTTCGGTATACAGAAAGGAATATGTTGTAGATGCAAGTATTGAGACCACAATTCTTTTTCAATTTTCAACCATATAGGTTCATAACTGGAATGTGTAGCAATCCAATAATATGTTGCGTTATGAAAAAGCAACACCATGTTCTTTAGGATTTTTTTTATTGTTTTAAAAGCAATGTTTGGGACTTTGGAAGCCCACAAAAATTGTGATAGAAGTTTATCTAGTTGTTGATAGTACGTGGGAAAAAATCTGGAAGCATAATAGAGTTGATTTTTGGCATTACTACCATTTTTATAGACTCCAATCTTCCCCACCAGGAAAGGTGCAACGGGCTCCATGAAAGAAGTAATTCTTTGATTATTGAAAGAATTTTCTTTGAATTAGATGTCATAGTAGACTCAAGATCTGATAAGAGATCTAATCCAAGGTAACGAAAGCCACTAGATGACCAAACAAACAAAATGTGAGCTAAATGTTGGAGTGACATGTACATTAAGGGTTATTAACTCAGTTTTTTGTTTATTAATCTTGTAGTCTGAAAAATAAGAGTACGTTTCTACCAGTTTTAAAAACTTTTCTATGGATTGTATAGGATTTATGAAGAATAGTAGAACATCATCTGCATAGGGCAGGCCGCTGCTTTGATTTCTTCATTTTTAAAGGAGATGCCATGTATAGTAGAACTATAACGGATGGAAATAAGTTAGGGGTTCCAGATCTAAAAGGCAACAACTGGCAGCCTTTTCTGGTGCCTCTCTTCAAACTTATTTGCTTTGATAACGTATTATTTGCAATAATGCATGCAGAGGGATTAGTGTATAGTATTTTAATTTTATTGATGAAAGAATCTGGTGCTCCAAATTTATGAAGGACAGAGAATAAGAAGTTCCATTCTACTCTATCGAATGCTTTTTCAGCATCATAGCCATTGCTATAACAAGTTGATCTAGAGATTTAGCAAGCAAGGAAATCTGGTGAAACAAGCAGGCATTGTCGGTGATTAATCTCCCTGGCATGAACCCAACTTGATTGGGGTGAATAACGGAGCCAATGATTAAACGTAGATGGTTAGATAGGAGTTTTGCAAATATTTTGTCATCTATATTTAATAGAGATATTGGCCGATAATTGGAGACCTGTGTAGGATAGGTTTTGGTATAATAGTGATAACTGCCTCAGGGAATCTATTGGATGTTTTTAATGAAGAGTATTTGTTCTGTTTTCTTATTTTCAGTTTTATTTTTATTTATTACCTCTTAGTGGAATAAAATGGCTACCACACCATTTTATACAGAGTGAAAGGAGAAAGACATTGATATCTAGGAAACTGGCTAAACTAAAGGAAAAGGACATTTGTGAGAGAAAAAAAATTCATGCAGTACTAATTTTTCTAATACCTAAAAATCCATAGTATTCATTTACTATAAGAGATTCAAGCAGAGGTATAAAATAAGTTTTGTTTTTCCCTTAGATTATGACTGAGAAATATAATTTAGTGGGATTTTATACACCACTGTGTTCTTGTATTAAGCCAAGTGGTATAGCAAGTCTAATAAACTGTAATATTAAATAGATCACGTTTGAAAGGACTTCAAGATAGAGTAGCAAGTAAAATAAATGTTCAAGAATTAGGATTACCCCATCTAAGTTCTTATGATAGTAATACTATCCTGCACTCATATTAAGAGTAATACCCATCTCTCTTGTACTCTCTACCTCTTCGCCTCTCCCTCTTGTCCCAGATATTGAATGTCATTGGGGTCCAGTGTGCCAAGTATTTCTGTCATAGGTACAAAATAGGGAGGAAAGGCCTTCAGTACATCAAGTTCCAAGTTTATTATTTTGTTGATATATCACTCAAGAGAGGTATTGTCTGAGTGGTGTACAAAATTAAAATTGGAGAGAGGAAGGGAGATTAAGAAATAAGAGAATATATGTATGAGAAAGGAGGAAGTGTGAAATATAGAGGGAACTACAATCACTGAAAAGGATAAGGGGGAAAAAAGTTAGTGTAGGCTAGCCAGTCCAGCGGCACATCCAGGAACCTTCTCTAGGTTGGTGGTTCAGGAGACAGCAATTAACCAGGAAAGGCATCTCTAAATAGGAAAGTCTTCAATCCAGATTTAACTTTTATGTGAGAGTGTTCTAGGCAAAAATTAAGAGCATTCCAGAAAGGTGGACTGATTATACTGGAAATCTTTGTTCTGATGAAACCATTACCGATATGATGAAAAGAAGAATCGGTTACTACTACTACTTAACATTTCTAGAGCGCTACTAGGGTTACGCAGCGCTGTACAATTTAACAAAGAGAGACAGTCCCTGCTCAAAGAGCTTACAATCTAATAGACAAGTGAACGGTCGGTCCGATAGGGGCAGTCAAATTGGGGCAGTCTGGATTCACTGAACGGTAAGGGTTAGGTGCCGAATGCAGCATTGAAGAGGTGGGCTTTAAGCAAAGACTTGAAGACGGGCAGGGAGGGGGCTTGGCGTAAGGGTTCAGGAAGGTTGTTCCAAGCATAGGGTGAGGCGAGGCAGAATGAGCGGAGCCTGGAGTTGGCGGTGGTGGAGAAGGGTACTGAGAGGAGGGATTTATCCTGTGAACGGAGGTTACGGGCGGGAACGTAAGGGGAAATGAGGGTAGAAAGATAGGGGCAGCAGACTGAGTGCATTTGTAGGTAAGAAGGAGAAGCTTGAATTGAATGCGGTATCTGATCGGAAGCCAGTGAAGTGACCTGAGGAGAGGGGTGATATGAGTATATCGGTTCTGGCGGAATATGAGACGTGCAGCAGAGTTCTGAACAGACTGAAGGGGGGATAGATGGCTAAGTGGGAGGCCGGTGAGGAGTAAGTTGCAGTAGTCCAGGCGAGAGGTAATGAGAGCGTGGACGAGAGTTCGGGTGGTGTGTTCAGAGAGGAAAGGGCGAATTTTGCTGATGTTAAAGAGGAAGAAGCGACAGGTCTTGGCTATCTGCTGGATATGCGCAGAGAAGGAGAGAGAGGAGTCAAAGATGACTCCGAGGTTACGGGCAGATGAGATGGGGAGGATGAGGGTGTTATCAACTGAGATAGAAAGTGGAGGAAGAGGAGAAGTGGGTTTTGGTGGAAAGACGATAAGCTCGGTCTTGAACATGTTCAGTTTCAGGTGGCGGTTGGACATCCAGGCAGCAATGTCGGATAAGCAGGCCGATATCTTTGCCTGGGTCTCCGCGGTGATGTCTGGTGTGGAGAGATACAGTTGGGTGTCATCAGCATAGAGATGATACTGGAAACCATGAGATGAGATCAGGGAGCCCAGGGAAGAGGTGTAGATTGAGAAGAGAAGGGGTCCAAGGACCGATCCCTGGGGAACACCAACAGATAAGGGGATGGGGGTGGAGGCTGATCCATGAGAGTGAACTTTGAAGGTGCGGTGGGAGAGATAGGAGGAGAACCAGGAGAGGACAGAGCCCTGGAACCCAAATGAGGACAGTGTGGCAAGAAGTAAGTCATGATTGACAGTGTCAAAAGCGGCGGATAGATCCAGGAGGATGAGGATGGAGTAGTGGCCTCTGGATTTGGCAAGGAACAGGTCATTACAGACTTTAGAGAGTGCTGTTTCTGTCGAGTGAAGAGGGCAAAAACCGGATTGAAGCGGATCGAGAATGGCATGAGAGGAGAGAAAATCAAGGCAGCGGCTGTGGACTGCGCGCTCAAGTGTCTTGGAGAGAAAGGGTAGGAGGGAGATGGGGCAGTAGTTGGAGGGACAGGTAGGGTCTAGTGATGGTTTTTTGAGGAGTGGCGTGACTACAGCATGCTTGAAGGTGTCGGGGACAGTTGCAGTGGAGAGAGAGAGGTTGAGGATATGACAGATGGAGGGGGTGATAGTAGGAGAGATGGTGTTAAGTAAGTTGGTGGGGATGGGATCAGAGGAACAAGTGGTGCATTTTGAGGAGGAAAGAAGGCGGGCGGTTTCCTCCTTGGAGATATCAGGAAAGGAGGAGAAGGAGGTCTGGGTTGGTTGGTTGAGGGAGAGGGTTGAAGGGTGAAGAGGAGGAGGTGGCTTGGTAGTGAACTCAAGGTTGATCTTTTGCACCTTGTCGCGGAAGTAGTCAGCCAGTGATTGAGGAGAGAGTGAGGGTGGGGGGTGGGAGCGGAGGGCACTTTGAGGAGGGAGTTAAGGGTGGCGAAGAGACGACGAGGGTTAGAGCTGAGAGAATTAGTCAATTGGGTGTAATAGTCCTGTTTGGCAAGGAATAGTGAGGACTGGAAGGAGGATAGCATGAATTTGTAGTGAAGGAAATCTGAATGGGTGCGAGATTTCCTCCAGAGGCGTTCAGCAGATCGGGCGCAGGAGCGAAGGTAACGGATGCAAGGGGTCAGCCAGGGCTGGGGATTAGTACGCCTTGTGGGATGGGAGGTGGATGGTGCAAGGGTGTCCAGAGCAGAGGAGAGAGTGGCATTGTAAGCGGAGACAGCCTCGTCGACAGACTCGGAGGACATGATGGAGGGGAGGAGATTAGAAATACTAGATGATAAGGTGGGAGGGTCAATAGCCTGGAGATTCCTGGAAGTAGTGGTTAATGTTGGGCGGGGCTGAGGGGGAGGGTGAAGAAGTGTGAAGGTGATCAGGTGATGATCAGAGACAGGAAGAGCTGAGGTGTGGAAATTGGAGGGTGAGCCAGAAGAGGAGAGGACGAGGTCAAGGCAATGGCCATCACGGTGAGTAGGGGTGGTGGAACATAGCTGGAGGTTGAAGGAGGATGTTAGTGTGAGGAACTGAGAAGCGTGAGAGTTGGACGGGTCATCAACGTGTATGTTAAAGTCTCCGAGAATGAGGGATGGAGATGAGGGTTCAAGAAAAACAGAAAGCTGAGTTTTGAATGAGTTGTAAGCATTTTCAGAGGTTTAATTCCTTATAGTAAACTAGTACAAAAGTATAAATTTGAAATGGTTGTGTTTAACAGAAAAATTCAAATAGAAATTGGAGTTGCAAATTTCAAAAGGTCCTTATGAGACTGGGCATCCAAATGGCAGATGACATTTAATGTGAACAAGTGCAAAACAATGCATATGGGAAAGAGGAATCCAAGCTATAGCTATGTGATGCAAGGCTCCACATTAGGAGTCACTATCCAGGAAAATGATCTAGTTGTTGTCATTGATGATACATTGAAACCCTCTGCTCAGTGTGTGGTGGCGTGTAAGAAAGCAAATGTGAATGTTAAGAATTATTAGGAAAGGAATGGTAAACAAAAATGAAAATGTTTACAGGGCCGTGCCTAGGGTCTCTGGTGCCCCACTGCAGACTATCGGTTGGCGCCCCCCCCCCCCCCCCCCCCGTCCAGCAGAGCAGGAGCAGGCAAGTAAGCCGGACCTCAGGAAAAAAATAGCACTGTATGTATCCCTCATTAATAAGTCTCTGACTCTCAAGTTTAGCAATTTCATTAAAGCAAAATGTATTTTCACATATCACATCCTATCCAAGGAGAATGTTTTATATATGTCACCCGTCTGTGGTAAAACTTCACACAGTATCAAAATACCTCTAATATGTAGTCGTGCCAGCCGAGGAAACTAACTGTGCTCAGCTCACAAGAGACAGAGTGAACATAAAATAAAACTTCATTCTTAAAAGATAATATCGGATGAATGCATGAAGGTGAATATGAATTCCTGTGAATAGAATCAGTTTGATTTACAATAAATCCAGATACTACTCCCTCATATATATAACAAAAAATTATTTAAGTGGAATGGAATTATTTGACTGTACTGGTAAACAGAAAGAAATACTCTATTGCATTCTAATCTCCTTTGCACCAAAGGATATAATTCAGATCAAACATTTATCTCTGATCAACTATTTCAGATCAAATATTTATTTCAGGTCAAATATTAAGGTTTCCTTGCTTACAGTCACTTAAATCTACCTAGCCTTTATATAGCTTATAGGATTTAAACACTCTTAAACTGAAATTCACCCTTTTCTATTCTTCATAAACTTCAAGTAATCCTGAAATATTCAGATCCTTTTCTCACTAGAGAAACTTCAATCGCCACCAATCTCTTTTCACTTATATTTTCTCATTTACCACAATCAGGCATTCTTTTATAACTTCAGTCAACAAACACAGGAAGTCACAGCTGGATGTCTCTCTTGGCAAAGGACAGCTCTCACTCTGTTCACTTCCCGGGCAGATTTCTTAACAGAAGCTGATCATCCAATCAGAGAACTCTATTTGAGTGCAGATTAACATACAGACACTCATGGGAATGTTTAGTGAAAAACACCGGACTAATTTGCATATGATTTAAACAAATCTGAGCATATGACAACCAGACTCCCAGTACCTGAATTCTGCAATTAGATTTAAGGCAAATACTTTTAAAACTTATTTTTAGCACTTTTAAAATTTCAGGTTCTCTTTAATTTGAATGCTGTTTCAAGCTCTGAAACTCACCCTGACTGAGGAGCTAGCCCCAAACCGAAGCATAAATAGCAATCTGGTTGTATTCTCACGTAACTTGAAGAGCGTGCCTGCCTCAATTAATACTGCTCCTTTGCATGAAAAAGGGAGGGCAGCGGAGATAGGAGAATTACAAGTTCAGGTGAAAGATTTTGCAAGTGAGCAGACGGACGGCAGGGCAGTGGCGCCCCTCGAAGGCAAGCGCCCCCCTGCGGTGCTTACCTCGCTTACCGCATCAGCACGGCCCTGAATGTTTATGATGCCTTTATATCACTCCATGATGCGACCGCATCTCGAATACTGTGTGCAATTCTGGTCACTGCATCTCAGATATTGTGGAATTAGAAAAGGTACAGAGAAGGGTGACAAAATGATAAAAGGGATTGGACGACTTTCCTATGAGGAAAGGCTGAAGCGGCTAGGGCTGTTCAGCTCGGAGAAAAGATGGCTGAGAGGAGATACGCTGCGGCAGCTAAGAAAGCAAATAGAATGTTGGGTATTAGGAAAGGAATGGAAAACAAAAATGAGGACGTTATAATGCCTTTGTATCGGTCCATGGTTTGACCGCACCTCGAATATTGTGTTCAATTCTGGTCACTACATCTCAAAAAAGATATAGTGGAATTAGAAAAGGTACAGAGAAGGGCGACAAAAATGATAAAGGGGATGGGACGACTTCCCTATGAGGAAAGACTGAAGTGTCTAGCAGGGCCGGTCTTAGCAAGTGCGGGGCCCTGTGCAGACCAATTTGGTGGGGCCCTGCCCTAGCTCCACCCCATTGGTAAGATTATACAATTTTTAGAAACATTTTTATTTATGAAATTTCAAATACATAGTAACATAGTAGATGACGGCAGAAAAAGACCTGCATGGTCCATCCAGTCTGCCCAACAAGATAAACTCATATGTGCTACTTTTTGTGTATACCTTACCTTGATTTGTATCTGTCATTTTCAGGGCACAGACCGTATAAGTCTGCCCAGCACTATCCCCACCTCCCAAACACCAGCCCCACCTCCCACCACCGGCTCTGCCACCCAATCTCGGCTAAGCTTCTGAGGATCCATTCCCTTGGAACAGGATTCCTTTATGTTTATCCCATGCATGTTTGAATTCCGTTACCGCTTTCCTCTCCACCACCTCCCGCGGGAGAGCATTCCAAGCATCCACCACTCTCTCCGTGAAAAAATACTTCCTGACATTTTTCTTGAGTCTGCCCCCCTTCAATCTCATATCATGCCCTCTCGTTCTACCGCCTTCCCATCTCCGGAAAAGGTTCGTTTGTGGATTAATACCTTTCAGATATTTGAACGTCTGTATCATATCACCCCTGTTTCTCCTTTCCTCCAGGGTATACATGTTCAGGTCCGCAAGTCTCTTCTCATACGTCTTGTAACGCAAATCCCATACCATTCTCGTAGCTTTTCTTTGCACCGCTTCAATTCTTTTTACATCCTTAGCAAGATACGGCCTCCACAACTGAACACAATATTCCAGGTGGAGCCTCACCAACGATTTATACAGGGGCGTTAAAACCTCTTTTCTTCTGCTGGTCACTCTCCTCTCTATACAGCCTAGCAACCTTCTACTTACGGCCACCGCCTTGTCACACTGTTTCGTCGCCTTCAGATCCTCAGATACTATCACCCCAAGATCCCTCTCCCCGTCAATACCTATCAGACTCTCACCGCCTAACACATACGTCTCCCATGGATTTCTACTCCCTAAGTGCATCACTTTGCATTTCTTCCCATTGAATTTTAATTTCCAAACCTTAGACCATTCTTCTAGCGTCCGCTAAAGGCAAATGAAGCTAAACTTGTACAGAAAAACTGATTGAAATAATAAGCACAATGCTATCATGAACCCCCCCCCCCCCCCCCAGAAATTATTCAGTTCAAGTCCACTACAAATAGTAGTTCCAATTCTCATAACAAAGGAGAATAAAGGAAAAATATTAATTAAGAAAAATCCAGTACTTTCAAATTCCCTTATTACTCCAAGTAGCCAAAAAAGATGTAAGTAAGTGCATAGGTTCCCATTAAAGACACAACCTTATGCGTGGAAAGGCAGCACTGTAATTACACCGAGCTCTAAAACACCAGTACACAACCTAGAGGGGCATAATCGAACGTCGCCGGCCAAATAGATCGCCCGCGATCTATGTTGGCGGCGGCGCTACAGCTGGCCAGAACCGTATTATCAAAAAAGATGGCCGGCCATCTTTTTTTTCGATAATACGGTTTAGCCCGGCCAAATGCCATGGAGTTCGCCGGGATTGAGATGGCTGGGTTTGTTTTTCAGCGATAATGGAAAGTTATGTCGGCCATCTCAAACCCCGGCCAAATTCAAGGCATTTGGCTGTGGGAGGAGCCAGCATTTTTAGTGCATTGGCCCCCCTGACATGCCAGGACACCAACCAGCCAACCTAGGGGTCACTGCGGTGGACTTCAGAAAAGCTCCCACGTGCATAGCTCCCTTACTTTGGGAGCTGAGCCCCCCAACCCCCCCCCCCCAAACCCACTACCCACAAATGTACTGCACCCACTAAAATTGTTCCAGTGACCTGCATACAGCCTCTAGGACTTATTGCTGCTGTATAACTTTGGCACACCAGTTCACACCTAAAGACTAATCTCTCTGAAAAAGTCCTTTCTTGAAATAACCACGTTTACTCACAGTTAACTGCAGATCAGAGGTTGTGCCCCACTGGCAAAGAGTCCCCTGGTACTAAGATTAGCAGTAGGTCAGAGCTGGCTCAGTGGTGTACAATACCCTCTTTCAGCACCATTCAAGGTAAGAACTATGTTCTCTAACGTGGGTAACACAGGAAAGGGAACTAAAACTGGCTTACAAAAATGGCCACTACCGCATGGACTACAACAGGAAACAAAACAGGGCACACTCTGACCCAGTTAGCAGGGGGGAAAAGCACCATGGGAGTAGAGCCCAGTACCCTACACCCACCACAATGCATTGCTAATGTGACTCTGCAGGGCACCTAACAGAAAAGGTGTCACACTCACCCGAGAGCCACATCGCAACCAGGGAAAGGCTGTCGGAGGATCCAACACATTCTGCTGTCATGGAGGTGGGTACGGCATTTGAGGCTGGCATACAGGCTGGCAAAAAAGGTTTTTAGTTTTATTTTTTTTAGTTTGGAAGGGGATTGGTGACCACTGAGGGAGTATGGGGAGGTCATCCCCCATTCCCTCCAGTGGTCATCTGGTCAGTTGGGGCACCTTCTTGAGGCTTGGTCGTGAAAATAAAAGGACCAAGTAAAGCCGGCGAAATACTGCTTAACGCCGCTTTTTTTTTCCATTATTGGCGAAAGCCGGCCATCTGGTAGCCCTGCCCATGCCCTGCCTTCGCTAATCTACTGACACGCCCCCTTCAACTTTCACAGGCGAAGCGATGGGAAAGCGGAGATTCTGTCAAAAATGCTGCTTTCGATTATACCGATTTCGCCGCTTTTAAGAAATCGCCGGCCATCTCCCAGTTTGTGTCGGAAGATGGCCGGCGATCACTTTCGATTATAAGTGAGAAAAACAAAACAAAAAGGGCTGCAAATACTACACACTAGCAGAATACTGCACCTTGATCACACATGAAAAACACATGACACAACAGATATAAAGGCAAAATACTAAACTGGAAAGTTACCTCAAGAAGTCAGACTCAGCATGCAGCAATACTAGAAAAATTGAAAGTTACATGCAAAATATCACAGATGCACATTTCCACAAGCTGACATATTCCAATTAATATATACTGAATAAAATACTTTTTTCTACCTTTGTTGTCTGATCATTCAGTTTTTCTATTCGCTTTGGTCCCAGTGTCTTCTGTTTTATGCAGTGTCTTCTTTCCATTTGATATTTTTTCTCTCACCATATCCACCATCCTCCTATGTCCTTATGTGTCCTGTCTACAATCTGTAGCCCTGTCCCTATCCTTTCTCCAGTTTCAGCATCTGCCTTCAAAGTGTTCCGATCCAGCCCTTAAATTCAGCAATTTCTCCTCACTCCCCTCCATCCATGTGCATCTACTTTCCTCCCCTCTCCTCCATCCATGTCCAGCATTTCTCCTCTCTCCCTTCCCCTCCATCCATGTGCATCTCCTTCCTTTGTCTTTCCTTCCCTCCATTCCTGCCCAATATTTCTCCTCTCTTCCCTGCCCTCCACTCCATCTGTCCAGCATTTCTCCTCTCATCCCTCTCCTCCATCCATGTGCATTTCCTTCTAGTCTTCCCTCCCCTCCATCCATCCATGTCCAGCAACTCTTGTCTTTCTCCTGCCCTCCCCTCCATCCATCCATGTCCAGCAACTCTCCTCTCTCCCCTCCCCTCCCCTCCCGCCCTCCATCCATGTCCAGCAGCTCTCCTCTCTCCCCTGCCCTCTCCTCCATCCATATCTAGCAAGTCTCCTCTCCCCCTGCCCTCCCCTCCATGTCAAGTGATTGCCCCCGCTTGATGGATCTTCCGTCTGTCCCAGTATGGCAATCTGTGTGCGAGTGCCAGTGCAAGAGATCAACAAGGCTTTTGATTTTTAGAGCTTGAGTTTGTGTGATTAAGAATCCAATCAGCTACGGAGGGTAGTTTGTTAAAAGAAATTATTTCAAGACTATCATTGCTATTGAGGCCAGCGATGATTTGTAGATCATCAGCGTATGTGATCGTGGTGACTTATAGTGACTGGATAATAGTGAGTAGTGGTGCCATGAACATGTTGAAAGGGTGGGTACCATCTTGCTTATGGAGAGACTAGAGGAGGAACTAGTTATGGGACATATGTTGTTGAGATCATTTTTTGGAGAATTCATGCTAGCTACTACTTTTCTTTGCTATTAATTTTCTTCAAGGAATATGTTTTCTTTCTTTTTAAATATAAATAATCAAATTCCAAGAACGCTTGCTTCATGAAAATGCACACACATTTCTAAATCCCAGTTTGGAAGTTTGCTCTATTTTCAAGTAGTTGGTAAGGTTGCAGAATATGACTGAATACATCGTGCCCATTGCTTTCATTTCAGAGTAATTGAGAGGATATAAGAACAATTTTACCTCAAGAAAGATGTATGAAAATTGGTACATAGTTGTAATGCAAAGGTTTTATATTCAGTGGGGCACATATTTGTGTGACATTTATTATTCTTTTTCCAATTTGTGAATAAAACAAATGAACTTTTGTTTAATGTATTCATTTTCAGAGGCCCAAATCCCAGCAAAGTGCTTCAGCAACTCCTAGTACTGCAGCCCGAGCAGCAACTTCATATTTACAAAATCCTGAAAGCTTATTTGACAGAGAGAGGGCTACTCCACCCTGCACTACCAGCACCATAGAATGATGAGCTGCAAGAAGACTACTGCACAAACACTGATGGAATTGGAGCGGGAAACTATACCCAACTGATAGCTGAAAACAGGCTTAGCTAAATGTTTTTAATTTAGGATGGTGCCTATTCAGAAATAACTGTGAAGAAGTTGTCCTATATCAGATAGAACTTGGCATTTTCAAGTGTACTTTTATTTGTCTTTCTTCTTTCACTATCTGCTTCCCATCCCTTCAGGGGAGTCATCATGATTTTAAGGAATTATTCCTGTTGATTTTGAGAGCTCTGATGTTTGTTCTGGAGAAAACATTAATAAGGCGGTATTGCCAGTGTGCAAAATGGGTAACACTGCTTTGGGCAGTCTTTTCTGATTGGGGAAAGTAGTATACAAATAACCTGAAAGTAAGAAATTTAGCAGTACAGTATAGTTCTTTTGATTTTAATTGAAGTGTTATAGTTATATATGAAAAATGTGTTAAATGTAGTCATGCCAGTTTTAAATTGAAATTAACTCTGAACATCATTATAATTATGATGTAACAAACTTCTCCCAAGGAATGCCCTTAACAGAGACCACTGAGGTTTGCATTCAATAAGCGTTAACTGCAAAACCTTAGAGCACTTTAGTAAATAAGGACCCCACTGTTGTCTCTGGACTACAGGCTTTTGAAAATTGCATAGCCCTTCAGTAATTTTACTGCTTTATATTTATCTTCTAATGGTTTACACATTAAGCTTTTTGTAAAATACATGAACTTTTTCTATGGTGTTAACGTGTTTGGTGGCTTATACAATGAGACTAGCTATCTCTGAAAAGAAAATTGAGAGAGAGCCACAACACATGGTTGCAGATATGTAAACTGCACATTTACTATTTATACATGTAAGTAGATTTTGTAAAACTGAACATCCAAGTGAAATTAGGGAGCAGAGCTGAAACCTTTTGCTTTTTCAGGAGCCATGGAATACGCGTGTAAGTAGCAACTGCTCAAAAATCTATACTTAGACCTATGACCATTTACACATACAAGTCAGCTTTTTACGTGTGCTGGTAAATAGGTAACATCCAAAGAAGAACATATGATAAAAACTTGATTTGATGTACTTGACTCATTTTAATTGTTGGATTTATTTATTTGCTCGGAATAGCAGATATTTCCTTTGTATTTGAAGTTTTGTTGCTATAAAGATGGCAATTGCAATTTCATCTCAAAGGAATTTTACAGTATTTGCTACAAGCATCTGGTAGTGAGAGCAGTAGGTCATAGTAAATCATATCGGATTGGATGCCACTGGAGGCCACCAAGCAGATAAACTTGAGTACAGAATTTGTGAAATGAGTGTTCTTTATTTTCATTTATCATAAAGCAGCTTATATACTAAAGTGCACTAATTTTATCATGTACAATGAGGGAAAAACAAGTACTAGGCCACTGTTAGAAGGTTAAAAGTGTGGTATATACTGTTACCTTTGATAGGTTCCAAAGTTTTCGGGTGTCCAGGTTGTTAGCTCCCATTTACCAGAGTTGTCCTTTTGGATGACTACTGTTGGAAATTTAATTTCAGAGGAAGGCTCGATTTTAGATGCCACCTTTCTCTCTTGTTCGTTGATCTTTATGCTGTCCCTGTTGCTCTGGGCCAACAGGAAGGGAGTGGAACAACCTGATTGCCACTGATAGTAAAACAAAATGGAATGTCTTTGCTGCATGATTTTAATCATAAAGGCATTCATTCTCTAGTAGCAGAGTCCACTCTACTCTTTTCCTAGTAGATAACCTTTCAAAATTATAAAACGTTAATATGTTGGCCTCAAAATGCTTAAAATAAACTCCTCAAAAATACCTCCTTACTTTTTAAAAGGAAGATGCTACCAATTTCTATACAGGCATAACATACAATTTACCTTTATTTTTAAAGGGAAACCATGTGAGTACTTTCCTTTTTGAAATTCCACATAAACGGCTTGATTTTATAACAGGAAGCTTATGTGGGAAGTCCAGGCAGGTGCCTGTTTTATAAAATAAGTTCTCAGAACCAGCCCCAATAGTATGCAGCTACCACTGCACTAATATGTATTTGCTCTGAATAAAATGCAGATTTATGCGTGTACTCTATACTTGTACATCCATATTTTATAAAGCATGTGTAAATCCATTTTACCTAAATTGTCACCAGCAATGCCTATGCACAGATCACGTAGAAGTAGGCATATTTTTCATGTGCATACATTTTATACACACGTGATTGTGTGATTTTTTTAAAGTTCATTTCCAGATATAAAACAGGCTTTATATGCAGAAAATACTTTATAAAATTACTCAAAAGTGTATGTTAAAACCATTGATGTATGTTGCACTAGCTCATTTCTGCAGGCATCTGAGAGGGAGAAAATGTATTTGTTTGTCTTAAAAGGACCTAAACCAGCCTGAAGAAATACTTCTTTTTAGCACCATTAAAAGTATGCATTTTCTGACCCCCCCCTCCCTTTCCTGTTTTTAGCTGCTTAGAGGGCACATTTCAGGCATTCTAATTTAATTGTTTAAATCAACAAAAATGGCTTTGAAATATGAACCTTGGTTTACTTTTGTTCCAAAGTTTTCCAGCTGTCTGAGCTTAAATCAATTTAGGAGTGTTGGACAGTGTAATCAAATTTCAACTCCACCACCTCTGATGACTTGGTGTGGCCAGAGCCTCTGCAACCAAAAGAGCACATTATAAAATGAACCACAGATTTTGAGCACTTAGCATGGACTCCAAGTAGTTACATAGTAACATTAAATAACAGCACCTGGTACATACAACTGGTTGTTCTGGTCTGTTTAGATTAAATCACTCTGGTTTTCTTGGGTAGATAAGCAAATTCCCATTGCCTAACCCAGCGCCACACCAACAGCTATGTGAGCAGTTTAACTACATAAGGCACATATATTGTTTCCGTTCATTGGCAGTGGTGAAATGGGCAGAGTGGGGTAGGGGATGAATTGGACAGGGTGCAACTGTAGTTTGGCATGGTCCTTCCTAAACCAACACCAGCTCCCTGTCACCCATGTCTCTTACCCAACCTTTGATCCCTGCTCTCTTCATCTCTCTGTTCCAAGTATATCCCTTTGTCATATGTTCCAGCTCTTATCTCCACCCTTGTTCTTTACCACTTGTACCAGTCATTTTTAAATTCTGTCAGAGTTTTGATTGTCACTAAAAAAAAAAACATTCTACAAAGCAGCTAGTCTTTGAGGCCCCGATGATCAAAAGTAAATGCGGGTGCTAGAGGCCATTAGTGCCATACTAGCACCTGCATTTGTGCAGAATGTTCAGGGGGTCTAGCATGGGAAATGAGTGTGCCAGGCATGTAATCAAGCTCATATTAATGAGGTCATTTTGTATTCCTCCCCAGTGCTCAGAAAAGAGCACCTGAAACAAAACTTCCTCACCACTGCAAACAATAACACCAGGTTGAAGCAGGCGTTAGGGTGTTGGAAGAGAGGATTTCTCATGATTATCATGCTTCTCTCATGATTCTTTCTGCTAGTTTTGATTGCTTTTGGAAGCAGAAGGAAGCCCTTAAGCGCTGGTTGTGAGAAACAGCAGCCCCACGCAAAAGCACACATTGGCATCTGTTTCCTGCGTCTAAATTTAAAGCATCCATGCTAAAAAAAAAAAAAAGATCAAATACATACAAATGTATACCATTCACTAACTAGTAGGCAGTTCAAACAAAGCTGCTGCACTCTTAAATAGTTACATAAACATAAAGGAAAACGCCTCAGTAGACCCCTGCTATTTCACAAAGTCATAACCACTTTGGGTTCTGTTGTCTATCATCAGCATAAAAAAAACCTCTGTTATTTTTAATGCAAAAATATAATATGCGCTACTGCAAATAATTTTTCAAAATAGTAGTACTTATAAGTTATTCAACCACTGCTCAAGTCTGACGGTTGCCAGCATTTTGTTCTCTGCTTCAGAGACGTGCAGCAGTTAATAAAGCAGGAGCAAAATCTCTACAAAACAAAAATATAATCTTACAAAAAAACATACTAAAGTGCAGAACTCTCCAAAATTTCAGTTAGCATATCACCATACTTCGGGAAACTCTTCACAATTACACTCTCACTGAATCCGTACAACTCCATTCTGTTGTCTTCAGCTCTTAATGTCTCAGAGAAAGCACACATTGGTTTCCTGCATCTAAATATAAGCATCCAAGCTAAAAATTAAAAAAAAAAATTAAACACTTATATTTAGGCCACAGAAAACAGATGCCACTGTGTGCTTCATGTTTGGGTTTTACCAGGTGCATGCGCACAGGAGCCGAGCTTACAGCTGAACGCTTCTGCGCATGTGCCACACACAATCCTCCTGCTAAACTCCCTGATGCTCAATGCTATAAGTGTGCTATTTGCATCTCATTAGCGTTGAGCATTAGGGCGTTCTGCACTGTTCCAGCAGTATTTTTACAGTGCTATTCAGAATAGTGTCAGAGGTTTGAGCATCGGGGCATCAGTATGGAAATATTTTCTCATGTTTCCCTGTCCTTTTCTCCTTTTGAACTTCAAACATGACCTTTTGGCTTTGAATTTCCTCTTCTGTGTAAAATTTCATCATACGCTTAATTGACATTTATCATATGTTTAGCATTTTCTGTCATGTAACTCCCTTCCTTTCTTTTCTCCATGAGTATCTTAAGACTTTTGCTCTAAGGGTTGTGGTGCAGGCCTTGTATCATTTTAGTGGCCCTTTTCTGAGCTACCTCTCAATTGTCCCTTAAGTGGCATAGCCACTATGCTGTATTTAAGGTGAGGTCTTGCAAGTGATCTCTGCAGAATTCATATTGCCTTTTTTTTTCTGCTGATAGCTCTGTGTGCAACTAAACTTCCTTTTAGCTTTTCTAGCAGCTTATTATAGTAACTAGCTGATTTGAGGTCATTTGAGATTCTTACTCCTAGATCTCTTTCTAGTTTACCAGTTTTTCAATTCTTGACTTTCTAATTGATAAATGACTAATGGGGTTGTTTTTATTTTATATTCAAGTTTAACAAATATATAAAAAAACAATGTTGTACAGAAAATAGCACAATGTATCAAAAGCTACCAATCCCCAACATGATTTTATTACCTATTAACTTGAAAAACAAATCTCAATATGGGATTATTTTATACTCCCAGATTGCAGTGGCTCCCTCAACTGCACTACATATAGGCCTTGATTCCATAAAGGCCTCCAGCTGTTGAAGTGTCCTATGTGGGGCACACTGAGAGACTTTGGAAGAAAAATAGGTGTCACCTGTTATAAACAATGTTAGTTTCTATCACTCTAAATTAAAACATGCAAAGAAGGCTGCTTATATTCCACATTGATTCTTTCTGCAGTCAAAAAACCAAACAAATTATTTTTTGTTTTGACAGAGTTGACTACCCCTAGGATGAATGTTACGGTATCAGTCTGTCCCAAAAGCCAATGACCTTGCCAGCATACCTAATTTATTAGATCCTGACCTGAATCCTATATCTGTTCCCTCTCCCTTAATCTCTTCCTTTTATCGCATTAGAGTCAAATAATCAAGTCCCCCTGTCATCTATGGGAGATACTTTATGTCCTGTTCCATGATATATCTCCTCACTGGATTTTTTTTTGTTTACCCTCTATAGTCTTTTTCAAAACTTGTCACAAATACATATGTGACTGGATTTCACTATTTCATGTCTTGCTCCTTTTTGCACTGCTCATGGAAAGCAATAGTCTCATCTGGAGAATTCTTTGCTGACTGGACAGACCAGGGCTTGTTTCTAATTTTAAAGAAACCTACATCAGATGCCTCACTAGCTGCCAATTATTGCCCAATCTCTAACTTGTGCTATATTTCAAAGCTTGCATAGAAAATAGTTTTCTTACAGCTTCTTCATTCTGTCAATCAGCATAACATCCTAGATCCTCAACAATCAGACTTTTCCCCAGGTCATAGTTGTGAAACAATAATTACTGCCTTACTTAGTAACCTGCACTCAGCAATTGAAAAAGACAAGATCACCCTACTTGTCCCTCTGGATCTCTCTGCAATCTTTAACACTGTTGAACACTCTTTACTCAGATTGTCTGAGATAGGTATTTCTGATACCAAGTTAGTTTATCTCTTTTCTTATTGCCTTTTCTTTCTCTTGTTTTTTCCTCCAGATCTATTTCTCAGTTTTCTAACTTCCTATGGTGGTCCTCAGGGTTCAGTATTGGTGCCTTTGCTTTTCATTGCTTTCCTAAGTCCTTTGGCCACACATGCAGGATCTTAGCATACACACATTCTATTATGGTGACGATATTTTATTAGCATGCTATGCTGATTCCCTCAATCCTGACATTTCTCAACTGAATGGTGCCTTATCTGAAAAGTCCTTCTGGTTCCACAAGAACTATCTTGTGTTGAATTGCAGTAAAACCGTTGCCACATGGATCACTTGTCAGTCCCAAGCACCTGCTTTAGCTCCAAATATTTGTGGCTTTACACTTAAGCTAGCCTCCCATTTTAAGTATCTTGGTATTACCATTGACCAGGAATTAAGTTGCAGGTAGCTAGTTTGAGTCAGACCTGTTTCTTCTTTCTTCATCTATTCTATGCTGTGCAGCTAGCTTTTTTAGGGGGGGGGGGGGGGGGGAGGGGACAAATCCTAGATGGTTATTCTTTATGCTCTGATCATTACCTGTTTTAACTACTGTAATGCAGAAGTTGACATCAAATGCTTTCATTGTGTTACCCCCTATTTGATTTCCTTTTGTATTCAGTTCAAGATCTTTATTCTCACTCATAAAGCCTCACATTCATTCCCTCTCATCTTGCCTCCACTATTGTTCTCTATGCACCTCCAAGACTCCTACAATCTCTGTGACCAGTGACAGTGAATACCCATGATAGATTGAGTATAACTAGGAACTTGTGCCTTTTACACTCTTACCTTCTCTATAGAACTCACTTTCGGTTGACATTTTGGCTGGAATTATTGTATCCTAAGTTTAGAATAGTCTTGAAAACTTTTCTGTTCTTAAAAGCTTTTGGGGACCGACTTACAACATCACAAATTCACTGACCCCATTCCTTAGTAGTTATAAATTAGGGGGGGGGGGAGGGTTTCCTTCTCTTAAGATCGTCTTTTCTTACTTGAGTCTAGGGCTTGAATATATTTATTTTTCTGTTTAAATTTGGCGTTCCATTTCATTTTCAATCCTTTGCATTTTATGATGAAATCCACCTTGCAGTGTTCACAGGAAAGGCAGTATATTAAGAGAAATTAACCATAACCAAATCCACAATAAGAGATACCAAACCCACCATTTAAGGAAAAAGAATATACATCCAAGCAGCAAGAAAATACTACTCATGCTAGTGAAATATGCCCTTTACTTTATATATATAAACATCCAGATTAGAATGAGTAATAAATGGGGTAGAATCTCCAATGACCTTTGAAAGATTTTGCCAGATAGCATGGTTATCTCAGCTGGCTCATAGAACATATAGGGGGTAATATTTAGCCTGCAGTGGTAAGCTGCTTCCAGCCACCGGCTTCAGTGCTGGAGCATGTGTAGTTTCCAACATTGAGTAACTGGGTATGTGTGCTGACCCAGCAGTTAACCGGGCACTGGCCGATATTCATACTGGTGCCCTCTTAACTCAATGCATAAAGTTAGCCTTTTTTTTCTGTCCTAACTTTATGCACTTAGCCTGTTAGTGGCCTAAATATTGCTGCTAACCAGCTAAGTGCTAGCTGCACCCATGCACCATACCCAGGTCATCCCTAACCTAGCCAATTAAGGAATGGCTGGTTAGCAGAGATATTCAGTGACACTACCCAGTGGTGCTGAATATTGGCAGCAGGTCAGCTCAGTAGAGTTTCACAAGGCAGGAGCCTCTTCTGCCTTAGTAAACTCTCTTGAATATTGACCCCATACTTCAGACTATGATACTTAATGATGTGCTTGCAAGGAAAATAAAGGTCACCCAGCTGTAATACACCAGTTATGACAGCAGAAACCTTTTCCTTCTAATTTGAGTAGCTTTAATAACATTAGAAAATGCATGCACCTTTGCAATTATTTCTTTGTATTTGATATACTATCTCTCTGAACAAGCCAACTGAAACATTTCTTCCTGTATGATGACAAAATTATCGAAGTAGAAAATCCTGATTTTGAGTCCACTACTATACAAAGTAGTAGTTTTGACCATTTGTGTAAAATTCAGCACTTGATCTGAATGATATTGAGTAGAAACCTGTCTTTGTCTTCTTTCCTTTTTCTTTAAGGGTGGAAGATCATATGCCTTAGAAATTAGTGAAATGGTTTTTGAAAACCTCCCACAAATATTTTTAAACACATTCATAAGTGAGATCAATGTAAATGTCTGGACATTTATCAGGCAGGCATTCTTCAGTCTACACATTCTCCAAAGCTTTTTACTTATTTTGAAGAAATAAATTCCCCCTCACCAAAGAATATTCCATTCTTATATTTTTCCCAGTGTTTTTAATTAGAACATCCTGAGCATTATCTAAAAGACTTGAAGCTGTTTAGCTACTACTTAACTTGAGGATTTGGGCAAATTCAGCTTAGCAGAATCTAATGGAATTTGAAATGCTGTAGTAATTAGCCACCTTGTTAGGATCACAAGTTTTACCTGGGCCCATTGGTTGCTTTTAATGCCAAGCTTGTGGCATGTTCCTCCTTCCCAGCTATCCTTCTTTCATGCAGTTGTATGACTCCTCCACAGATGCCCACTGGTTTTGTGTCTCTCTGGTCTGAGCAGCTCTAGACTTCACTGTTATGTGTGGCATTCATCATCTGCTGGCACTGCTAGAGACTTAGGGATACTTTGTCAGTTGCTGACTTGGAGGATGGTTCATGAAGCATAGGACTCAAGGTACTTTGAGAATCTCAGGGTGAGGGCAGGTTACCACTTCCTGTCCTAAGGCCCACCAAAAAATTACCCAGAGCACTCAGGACAGATTGCTTTGCACCACAAACCACATGAACATCCAGTTCTGAACTTCCTAATTGATAGTGACTGATGGCTGTTTTTGTGTATTAAATGCATAACTTTGTTCTTCTTTGCATTGAAGTGCATTTTCCAAATTCTTGATCAGCCTTTCACTTTTTTTCAAGTCCTTTTTAAATTTTTTCATCCCCTCTGGTGCCTATTCTGTTGCAGATTTTAGTATCTTCAACAGAAATGCTGCTAATAGTGATATTTCAGTAATGATCACTTTGCCTTCAGTAGCGTGGGTGCTGTTAACGACTATATTCTACATTCTACCTTTTAAGTAGCTTCTCACTCAGTCTACCACTTCGGGCCATTCCTATACCATTCAGCTAAATTATCAGTGTTTAATAAAGGAAAATAGGGTAATACGTTTTGATTGGATTAGCTTATATTTTTTTGACTAGCTTTTGGAAACCAAAACCACCTTCCTCATGTGAGGATAGTATGAGCAAAAGATGACAAATATCAGAGTACATAAGTGAAATATAAAAGCATTCCAGTGAAGGGGAAGGTGTGCCGGTGTCGAGGGGCAGGAGGGAAGGAGAACAGAGGGATTGATGGATGGGTGATCAGAAGGTGGCAAAGCAGTAGAATGTTATGGTTATAATGTGATAGGAAACACAAATCTTCCTTACTTTATTATTAAAGAGAAAGATCTTATCTTTAATCTCGAATGTCTTGAGTTTCTGAATTGTCTTGAGGCATTGCTCTTGGTAACTGTTCCTTGTACCAGGGGCCCTATCTGGACTATTTTTGTTCTGTGTAAGGGAGGGCTGGGGTTGGTTGTTGGGGGGGGGGGGGGGGGGGGGTTGGAGGACAATGCAGAGATGATGGCAGGAATTATCCTATATAATAAAACGCATCTCCAACATTCTGAAGCCGAGCAAGTGAAGCCTCCAAGTCTTGAAGCATTTGTGCAACGTTGTAAAGCTGAGAAGCACTGACCAACCGCACAGCAGCATGAGGCCCCGCCCCACTGAAGCCTTCAAGCCTTGCAGCATTCCTGAAACGTTCTGAAGCAATACAATATGTATGACATATGGAGAAATACATTTATAAACAACTTTGAAATTCAACAGATGTTCTGAATATTGTCTATATAAGCCTCCCTGTCATTGGTGTGACCCCTGACGCAGGTGCGGCAGCACTGAAACACGGCTTGTGTCGGGTCTTCCTTAAATCAAATTTGATCATTAAAAAGTTTTTCAACATACGTTTTGCGTCCCTTTTGTTTTTAAAGGCCCTTTGTGCTGTTTTTTTTTGCTTGGACTTTGTGCTTAGTTCCCGTTCTTTGTTACACTCTTAGCATTCTGACCATAAGTCAGTACAATACTCTGATCCTAAAAAGTGCTCTTCCACAGCAGTGTCAGCTTGATTCTCCGAGGACAAACAGATTTGCTTATTCTCACAGATGGGTAGATGCCATTCCCACTTCGCCCGGCCTGGCAATATTGCCATAGTAAAAAAAAATAAAGCTTTCAGAAGCGTGAGCTGCACTCCAGCACGCATGTGCCAGTGCCTTCCTGCCTGTCGCTTAACGTGTGGCATCAGTTTTTTCCTTTTTCCTCGTGAGGCGCAGCTGCTTTTTGTGGTGGCTCCTCACACGCCAGGTCAGACTGGCTTTTGATTTTTCAGTGCCTTCGGCAGTTTTTTCTACCTGCTCTTCTTGCTCGTTTGTTTCCTTTTAAAAAAAATGTTTTTTTTTTCTTTTATTTCTTTAGTATTTTTGCCTGCGTTTGTTTCCTTTATTTTTTGACACTGGCCGCTTTCAGGCCTGCCTAGTCAAGCTATTTTTCTTTGTGCCTCTTTCCCCCTTTTTCAGGCACCATCACGTCTTTTGCTTTGGCCGGTGCGGTTTTTTAATCCATGTCCACGTAGACTCCCGGTGGCTTCAAGCGTTGTACTCGGTGCAACCGGACCATCTCAGGGAAAGACACCGGCCAACTGTGTTCTCTGCCTTCATATGAAAAAGAGGACTCAGGTTTCCCAAGAGGCTCAATGCGTGAAGATTTTTGGAGCCCGGTCCAGTCCCTCGGCATCAATGTCGAGCGTCGCACCGACCTCAGGAGCCCAGGTAGGGATGGCTACTTTCAGGCCCCGTGACACTGTGGGAGCAGTGAGGCATCGAGTGGGTCTCCACCTGTCTTGAGGTCTTCTGCTATACCGGCCATAGTTGGACCCGACCCCAAGGCGACTGGAGGTTTCGACATTGTCCTCGTCGGCACCGAGGAGCATGGGTGACGTGCATCGGGTGAAGGCCAAGAAGCACCGACACAGATCTCCTTCGATGCATGGTACCGATACCTCTGGTGGGAAAGACTTTGTTGAAACTCAAGCAAGACCGTGGAACCATGCTTCTAATCACGCCCTACTGGCCACGACAGATACGGTTCCCTTTTCTTCTGGTATTGTCCTCTGAAGAACCTTAGAGATTGGAGTGTTTTCTGACCTTCATCACACAGAATGAGGGGTTGCTTCTACATCCCAGCCTCCAGTCTATGGCTTTCACAGCCTGGATGTTGAGAGCCTAGAATTCACTTCTTTAGGTCTTTCGGAGGGTGTCTGCTGGGTCTTGCTGGCTTCCAGGAAAGATTCCACAAAGAGGTGTTATTCTTTAAAATGGAGGAGGTTTGCCATCTGGTGTGACAGGAAGGCCATAGATCCCCTTTCTTGTCCTACACAGAACCTGCTTGAATACCTTCTACATATCTGGTCTCAAGACCAACTCTGTAAGGGTCCACTTTAGTGCAATTAGTGCTTATCAGCATGTGGAAGGTAAGCCTATCTCTGGACAGCCTTTCATTTGTTTCATGAAAGGTTTGCTTTTGTCAAAGCCCCCCTATCAAACCTCCTCCAGAGTCATGGGATCTCAATGTCATTCTCACCCAGCTGATGAAATCTCCTTTTGAGCCACTGAATTCCTGCCATCTGAAGTACTTCACCTGGAAGGTTATTTTCTTGGTGGCTGTTACTTCAGGTCATAGGGTCAGTGAGCTTCAAGCTTTATTTATTTAGATTTTGCTCATACCTTTTTCAGTAGTAACTCAAGGTGAGTTACATTCATATACACTGGATATTTCTCTGTCCCAGGAGGGCTCACAAAGATTGTACCTTAGCAAATCAATGGAGGGTTAAGTGACTTGCCCAAGATCACAAGGAGCAGCAGTGGGATTTGAACCGGCCACCTCTGGATTGCAAGACCGGTGCTCTAACCTCTAGGCCACTCCTCCACTCCACTTACTTTAGTAGTAGATGCAACTTACACCAAGTTTCACCACAACAGAGTAGTCCTCCACATGCTCCCTAAGTTCCTGCTGAAAGTGGTGTCAGTTCCATCTGAACCAGTCGATTGTCTTGCCAACATTCTTTCCCCGACCTCATGCCCATCCTGGCAAAAGCAGCTTGCACACCTTGGACTGCAAGAGAGCATTGACCTTTTACATGGAGCGGACGAAGCCCTTCAGACAGTCCACCCAGCTTTTTGTTTAATTTGATCCCAAATGCACCATATCCAGTTTGCTAGCAGATTGCATTTCCTTCGCTTATGCCCAAGCTGGGCTGACTTTGGAGGGTCATGTCACGGCTTATACTGTTAAAGCCATGGCTGTGTCGGTAGCTCACTTGAAGTCAGCCTCCAATGAAGAGATTTGCAAGGCTGCGACGTGGTCTTCAGTCCACACATTCACATCTCACTACTGCCTTGAGCAGGACACCCGAAGCAATAGTCGGTTTGGGCAGTCAATGTTGCAGAATCTGTTTGGAGTCTAGAATGCAACCCCACCTTCCTAGGCCCATTTTATTCTGTTCCAGACTGCACTCTCATCTAGTTTGTATATAGTTTTCAGGTTAATCTGCGTTAAGTCCTCGCTGTTGTGAGGCCCAGTTGACCAATGTTCGTTGTTTTGGGTGACCCTGGATGCTAGGGATTCTCCATCCGTGAGAATAAGCAAGCCTGCTTGTCCTCGGAGAAAGCGAAGATACTTACCTGTAGCAGGTATTCTCCGAGGACAGCAGGCTTCTTATTCTCACAATCCCGCCCACCTCCCCTTGGAGTTGTCTTTTTTTATATTTTCATTTAGTTTTTAGCTTGTGTAGTAAACTGAAGCTGTGTGTGCACATGTTGGGCGGGAAAGCACTGGTATGTGCGTGCTGAAGCACAGCTTGCGCTCCTGAAAGCTCTGTTTTTTACTGTGGCAATATTGCCGGGCCAGGCAACACAGTAACAGCGTCTACTCATCTGTGAGAATAAGAAGCCTTCTGTCCTCAGAGAATACCTGCTATAGTTAAGTATCTTCGCTTTTGCTTCATAGCATCTGTCTTATGTCAGTGTGAGTTTGGTTCTTGTTTTTAACATTATCTTACATCTCTCTTCAACGTAGCACCCAACATAACCACAAAGTAAATCAAGGTGATGCCTCTGTGGGAGAGCACTTTTTAAAATCAAAGACTGTATCAATGACCTTATGATCAGGAAGTTTTAAAACAATCCAGGAACCTAAGATGTTTGAAGTTAAAATAAATTACTTTGCAAATAACGAGAGGACTTAACAAAGGTCTGAGTTTTATATCATATTATAAACCATTTCTGCTTTGTCACCATATAAATACCCATCCACCCTCCTTCGGCCCACCCCTACTTTCCCTTTGGGAGCTTCACTGCAATGCTTTTATAATTCATGTGTATATTCATGGTATTGTCATCTTTTGGTCATACTGCCCTGACCTAAGGAAGTTGCAGCCTCCAAAAGCTAGTCAAAAAATGTATTAAGTTAGTCCAATAGAAAGTGATCACCTTATTTTCCATTTTTTTATTTATTAACTTAAAAGCGGATCAAACATAGCTACCACACTATTTTATCAGTGTGCGACAATTTTTCACTTAAAAAGATGTACTGAAATGCAGATAAGCTACACCTTTCTAATCCATCACTTTTTGTCATTCAGGTTTATCTGGCAAGATCTTCCGGTGTTCTGTACTTTTCTTATTTCAAGGTTCTTTGCTGTTTTTTTTCTTTAATAATGTTCCATAGTTTTGCCTGTTTCTGACATTAGAGTAACTGGTCCTATAATTGCCTGATTCCATTTTGAAAGACAGCTTGCTGATCCTGTTTAATGCTCTTTTAGATTCAGTGTCTGTTCTTAGAGCACATTCCTTTAGCCACAAGAAGACTTAGATATACCAAATGATCTTAATTATCCTAAAGGAGATAATTTAAGGAGAAATGGGAGCCACTTGCTGGCACTGCCAAATGGTAATTTTCTATACTGATTTACATATATAGCAAGACAAATTTAAATTTGACAAGATTATCACCTTCAGATATCCAAGGACATGGAAACAAGCTATAAAAGATATCAGCAGATGAGAACCATTTGGTTTACTACTGTCTGCCTACTCTATTATTACTGCTTTTTCAACTCCCCCTCCTGCTACTAAGGTTCCTTTGTATTTCTGCAATGAATACTTGAATTCTACCACTGCTTGTGTCTGACCTCCACCCAAAGTCTGTTCCAGGTTTGCACAATCCTTTTATTTTACTTATTTTAATCATGGTGCGTACCAAGATCATAAAAGTAAGAGAAAAAAAAACATGGAATAGCACATTGAAAACAAATGTAAAAACGAAAACAGAATTGCACAAACACAGTGAATATGTATTACTTTCATTTGTTGCTGATGATTTTTTGAAAGCTTGATTTGATTCACTATTCAAAGTCAAGCGTTGCATCAGAAACTTGTATCTGCTGTCCTCATTGCACCAGGTGATATAAACTGTATATCCTGTTTCTTTGTATCTACAAAAGCACATTTAACTAGTACTAACTATTGGTTTTTAGAATGTATTTTTATAGTATGAGTATTGAAAGTGATTATATTTTAACAGAAGGCAATAGTAGTTGATAGTTTATATTTACACAGAGATATGGATTAGATGCTCCTTTTAGTAGTATTTTTAAACACTAACAGTGGTTCTCAAACCTTGACTTTGGGAATATATATGCATGAGGTTTGGTTAGTAATGTATACAGATGTATCTCATTGTTTTCAGATTTCCAAAAACCTGACTGGCTGTGGGGTTAATACCAAAAATGTGGGAACTGCTGTCTAACAACTTTTTTGCACTGTTATAACTAGAATTGTTTATTTTACTTTATAATATACATTTTTTATTTTAATTGCAATGTAATTAACATAACATAAAAGGCTGATGCAGTAAATTGCGCTACACTTTAGTACAGTGGTTTACTCCAGACTTTCCAGCACTCCTGATTGTAGAAACACTGAGCATGAGAGAACCTGCAGTAAAACTGCTGTGCTAAAGGATAGCACAGTGTACATACAACATTGTTGAATAACAAATTGGCCTCAATGTAAAAGAAAAAAAAAAGAAACACTAGAATTCAGCACAGTTTTTTTTTTTTTTTTACCCCTTCCATTAATGCTGCATCTTGACTGCAGCTTAGGGCTGATGTAAAAAGGCAGCAAGTGAACAAAGGGGTTATTTGAGGTGAAATGCAACATTTCACCCAGATGACCCAAATCTAGACACCCCCCCCCCCCCAAACTCTATAAATATCTCTAGTGGCTCCTAGGACTCCTTTACCCTCACCCATTAGATTTCTGTGGTGGGCAAGGGTCCCTTATAACCCCTCCCTCACAAAAAAATAGGCTGGGTGAATAAGCAAGTCCTTGATCTTCTTCCCTCCCCCCCTCCCAAACTTCCCTACACTGCTCCAATGTTGGGAGGTAGGAATAATGCCCACTGCCTCTGTGCCACCATCTTGAATAATGGCAGTGCTTGACCCCATGCAGGCCTAGGGCATTGTGGGGGAGGGGGAGGGGTGGAGGTACGGGATGGGAGTTAGTCTTAACAACCTTCCTGTTAGTGTGTGAGCCAATCCTTGCTCACATACTGACAAGAAGGGAAACATTTTACGCGGTATTCAGAAAACGGCCACAAGTTACCACAGCAGTGTGTGGTGGTTTCTGTCAGTACACACTCTTTAATACAACAGTAATGTGCATGCCATTAGTTTACTGCATTGGGAGTAAAAATATTTTTTACCATATGCAGTAGAACACTGCGCTGGTGCTTAGCGCAGGATTCTATTTTACTGCTTTCTGCTTTGAGGCACAAATGAGTTAATTACCTCCTGTGCTTTAATATAACTCACCTAGAGCTACCAATAAAAAGGCATGAGTTAAATCCAAATAAAAAAGTACTCTTTAAAAGGTAGCCAAAAGGATAGATGTATTTATATCAAAAGATGATCTTCATTTTCATTTCCTTTTTTGCTAAATTGTGGATTTCATTTTTTTTTTGTAGCTAAATTCTAGATTTTTTTTTCTAGATGTAATCAAGTTTAAATAGATGTTTTACCAATAGATTTTGTTTAAATATGGTGGTTTGAATGTCCTTACCTTTTTGTTGTTCAGTCAGAATATCTGTTTACATTTTGAACAGAAAGTCACGTGATCAAAATTTCCAAGTAAATTTATTTAGTTGATCAAATATGACATTTGCAATGCTGGTACTTCTGTAAAACAATATCTGCTATAAATCTAGAATTACAGAAGTACCAGCATTACAAATGTCATGTTTGTTCAACTAAATGAATTTACTTGGAAATGAGTTCCTTTATGTATGCTTATTAAAATAGATGTAGTATCAGTGAGTAAAAATGAGGCACAGGAAACCAGTCACACTGGGAAATTTCACTGTATCTGTTGTATGATCCATTGAGTCAGTGTAGCCCATCAGTAGTTTTAAATATCTAACAAATGTTTCCTCAAAGAATAGGAGGAGGAGAATACTGAGAAAATATAAAATGAGAATAAAACTAAATTTTTCGTGTTCCAAATTTTGCTGTTTTATGAGAGTCTTATGTATTTTAAAAGTTCATTCAGTTCCAATCTCTGTGTTAAAAGTATATTCTCTGTATAAATATTTTTATACCACAAAGATTGATTTATTAAACTTATTTAGGGAATTGTGAAATAAAGGCTAAAACAATTACATTGATTTCATTTAATATTCAAGCTAAACCATCATGTTCATTTACTGTTGGATGATTATGGCCCTTATTTTAGAAGCATCCCCACATGTAAATACCTACACAAGCAACAGAAATTTTCCAAGCAAATCATAGTTTTAGATAGCTGCTTTCTACATGTGGTAATCCACACCATACAGAGATTGCAAGGAGTCACAGTTACACAATGGTTTGGGTGGGTCTAAAGCATCAATATGTATCCCTCATTTTAGAGGGATAAATAGCTGCCTGAAGGGCATGTGCAAAGGCTGAGGACCCCCCCCCCCCCCAACTGATGTCTCCAACAGCAACAAATACCGCTTTTCTACAGTTTTTGCAACCACATCCAAAGCGGTTTACCAGGGGCAACGGAGGGTTAAGTGACTTTACCCAGAGTCACAAGGAGCTGCAGCGGGAATCGATCCCAGTTCCCCATGACCGAAGCCTGCTCACTAACCGCTAGGCTACTCCTCCACTCCTCCCATTTCTGACAGCAATACTCCCAGCTCCTACCAGAGGTCCCTGGTGTCTAGTGGACAGTAGAAGTGATCGGACAGATGGAGCCAAGAACCTCTACCTATATTTCTATATTATTGCCGATTATACTAATTTTACTTAACTATTCTCATTTTTTTCTTTTCTCCTCCTTTCTTCTTGGATGACTGTTAACTTTCCTGTGAAATATTGTAGTTCTTTTCCTTTTCTGTTGATAATACTTGTTCTCCGAGGACAAGCAGGCAATAATTCTCACAA
The DNA here is from genome assembly GCF_901765095.1 of Microcaecilia unicolor. Taxonomy (NCBI): domain Eukaryota; kingdom Metazoa; phylum Chordata; class Amphibia; order Gymnophiona; family Siphonopidae; genus Microcaecilia; species Microcaecilia unicolor. Next base: position 394,061,400 of record NC_044032.1, read on the forward strand.
CTGGGTAACACGATCCTGTGTTGCCTGGTCCGGAGCTTCTAACAAGCTTTAACAGAGCTTTGAGGCATGCTCCACCGCTCATGCGCAAGTGCCTTCCTGCCCTCTGCAAGAGTGCTTTACTGCGTTGTATGGTCAAGAGTTTTTTTTTTTCTGGTGGTGGAGAGTGGTTGCATTTTGTGGCTGCTATTCACAGCATGGTCTGGGAAGAGCTTTTTTTTTTGTGCCTTTCAGCGTTTTTTTGCTGTGATTTTTGTTCAGCTGTGTTCGGGTTTCCTTTCTCCTTCCATTCTTGTTTTAGTTTCTTCTGGCACACTCTCAGCATCGGTGGAGGAAGCTTTGCCAGAGTCGAGGCAGGAGCCGACTCCTCAGCATCCTTCTCAAGGACATGGTTCATCTAAGTCAAGGCAAGATCAGTTTCTGCCTTCCCATGAGGGGGTATTGTCTGATGCTGATGAGCGTTCATGAGTCTCCAAAGGAGGATCCACGGTACTTTTTGGAGATGAGTCCTATGGCATCCCCTCTGGACCCTCCCCTCCGCTTGAAAGGAGAAAATCCCCTCCGGATTGTCTTTCTTTTTCCTCTTTTGTGAAGGAACTGAGGCCGTTCTATTTCCGAGGTGGAGTACAAGCTCAGAGCCAAGATGCTCGAGGTCCTGCACTACACATCTCCTAGGGAGGCTGTGACTGTCGCTCTCCATGAGGTACTCCAGGAAGCTCTCGTTTGGAATTGGGAGTCTCTTCTGTTGGTCCTGGTACTGCCCAAGAAGATCGACACTATGTACCAGATCCACAGCACACCTGGATTTGATAAGCCACAGTTGCCTCATTCCATAGTGGTGGAATCCACCCTCAAAGAGCCAGGAGTTCAAGAGACTATGCTTCAGCACCCCCAAGCAGAGAAGCTAAGACCTTGGGCTCTTTTGGGAGGAAGATGTGCCAGGCCTCTATGCTTGCATTCAGTCAGTCATTGTGAAGAAACAGTGTGTTTTAAGCCTATAAAATGTATTAGATGTTTCCCTGTTTTAATATGTCGGAAGTGTATTTCTCCTATTTGGCCAGCAGATGATGCATGTTTATGCTTAAAGCTGTTATAGGAAACTGAGTGTTATTTTTCTTTAACACAAGGAGGAAGCAAGCAGCCGTCTACATTTAAAACTTGTTGACTGGGCTCTGATTGGCTTGGAGTTTGAAATTACCCAGTAGTGCTGATTGTTGCTTCAGTCTTAGCCTGGAAGAAGAGGGAGACAGATCTCTTTGCTAAGGCTCTGTGAAATATGTCCTGATCTTCCTAGGTACTGTTTAGGCAGTATATAGATGTTTAGTTAGTGTTATAATTGATCCATATTTCAGTTGCCTGTTATTGTTTGCCAATTGCACATTTTTGTCCACTGTTCCAAGTTCTGAAAATAAACACAATTGTTCATGCTGCTTGTCTAGACAGACTGTTGGTGGTTTGGGTGTTGAGTCTGTGAGTGCTTTCTGGGAACTGTGGGACCACTGGGAGTGTGGGCCCATAACCTAGAAATTGCTGGGGATAATTTTGGAGTGGGAGACTCGCCCTAAGGCAGTTGTGACCTAGTCAGTGGGAGGAGGGTGCTAGTGTAGAGCAGAAGCGGCCAGTGTAGGCGGACCTGAACTGTGCTGGGGATAGACCCTCTAAGTGGCCACGGGGTAACCCCAGGCAGGTGGCTAGGCATTTCGTGACAGTCCTACTCAGCTCTTCACGAGCATCTACTTGTGGTACTCGGTGCGCAAGATGCTGGTTTTGGTGGACTCTCTCCAACTACAGCAGGCTGAGTCATTGCACAAGTTGGCCAAGCCTCAGATGGCATGTTGTAAGTTCTTGGCCAGGGGTGCACACGTCACTTTTGATGTGGCATCCAGGATCTCTGCTGAGTGTATAGCAATGCGCAGACTCTCATGGCTGCAGTTCAACAGAAGTTGGCGGATGCCCCATGCTGGGGGGGGGGGGGGGGGGGGATAACTTTTTTGGAGAGAAGGTTGAGGAGGTCGCTGACCAAATCAAGAAACGTACTGATACGATCTCTTCTCTCTCCCGCCAGGTGCCTTCTGCATCTGCTTCCTCATCTAGGATGTGTTTTGGCAAGTCGAGAAGGAGTGCCTACTAATCAGAGGCATAGGTATGCCACCTTCTCTTGCCAGCCTGCTCATGCTCAGCCCTAGCACGCTCATTCCCACCAACAGCATGCACCTAAGGCCCCTGCTGCTCCCCAGTCAATGCAGGGGACGAGCTTTTGACTGGCTTCAGCAGAGCTTAGCCACTATCAGTGTCTGTCCCCAGACAACTTGCCAGTTGGAGGAAGGCTGAAGTTTTTCCATGCAAGTTGGTCCCTTATAACCTCCAACCAGTGAGTTCTCCAAATAGTCTGTCTCAGATACACCCCTAGACTGGTATTAGAAATCTCAAATTGCCCACCTAGAGTTCATTACTTCAGCTCTCAGCACGAGCAGGTACTTGCAAAGGAACTCTCAGCCCTTCTGAAGGCCTATGTGGTTGAGCCCATTCCACCAGGGGAGGAAGGATTGGGATTCTATTCAAGGTACTTTCTTGTGCAGAAGAAGACAGGGAGGATGCATCCCATCCTAGACCTAAGGGCCCTGAACAAAGTCTTGATCAAAGAAAAGTTCAGTATGGTTTCCCTGGGTACCCTTCTTCCCATGATTCAGGACAAGAATTGGCTATACTCTCTGGACTTAAAGGATGCATATGCACACATCCTGATCCATCTAGCCCATCAGAAGTATCTACGATTTTGGTTGGGAACACATCACTTCCAGTACCGTGTGTTGCTCTTTGGCCTCGCGTCAGTTTCCCAGGGTTTTTAGCAAATGTCTAGGGGTAGTTGCAGTGTTGGTATGCAGATTGGGAGTCCATGTGTTCCCTTATCTTGACGATTGACTGGTGAAGAGGACAGTGCTCTGGAGTCAATGCAGAGGACTGTTTAGGTGCTCAAGCTACTAGGGTTTGTTTTAAACTACCCCAAGTCCCATCTTCACCCTTCCCATCAATTGGAATTTATTGGAGCCCTGCTCAATCCACAGGTTTGAGCCTTCCTCCTGGGGCTGAGGGCACACATTCTAGTTGTACTGGCTTCTCAGGTTCAAGCCTCTCAGCAGAGCACAGCTCAGCAGATGTTGAGCCTGTTGACCGACATGACATCCACAGTTCATGTGACACCCATGACACGCCTTCACATGAGATCAGGCAAATATCTTTGTCAGATCATGATCTCTGGGTGAGGCAAAAAAAAAAGTAATTCTCTATAGTTTTTTCAGCATATTACTATTAAATAATATTTAATTATCTTAAGTCATGTTGATGTTACTGCTTCTTTTAGTGTTACTACCTAGTGATTTTTGCTGTTGACAATGTTCAAGCCAAAACAGAGTAAAATAACAGCATTCAAGTGATGCAAAATTCTGAAACACAGTTAATTGTAACTACTGTGAATGCTCAAAGTGTCTATCCCCAGCTTTAACAGAGGCCCTTCAGCTGCTTTGTATAGTTCTTAACAGTATTATCAATCGGTATGCTGCCCAGATCATCAACAGAGCTTCCTTGATGACTTGTGCTGGCACACAATGAAAGGCAGCAAGATGGATATCCTTCTTTGCGATACACCAGACAGATCTGCAATCTCACAGGTGCTTAAGTGTTGGCCACTCTCAAGTTCCTGGGAATAAATCAACTCCTCAACACGCCTTAAGTTTGTTTCTTAGTGCATGGATTTCAGCCGACCACTGCTGGCCTCGAGTTTTGTCGCAGAGCCCATTTGAATGACATGCCAACAAACTTTCTTCACCGTTCTGAGCTTCCAGTTCTTCAGATGATACACAGCCACTATCACCTTTGCTTCAAAACCTTATTCACTTAGGGTCTGGATTCTTATTTTGTCTGCTACTGAGACCTCTTGCCCATGATTGCTGTTCCAATCCAAAATGCTTTTTAAAGAAATTATCTGTAAATTATCAAACAAATGATTCAAATTGTCACCGTGACATTAACAACAATAAGCTGGTACCCCTTTTTTTCAAATGGTTGTTTTACAGTGCAAACATTTTTGAACACACAAAAATCCCTGGGTTGTCATGCTAAAAAGTCTATAACTTCATCATGTTTAAAGATAATCTTATTCCACTCAGCACATAAATATAGAAAGTAACAACAAATAAAGCTGTACAATTTCACATTGAAATTCCATGTGGTTGCTGAGAAAACAACAAAAAAAGCTCTAGGGGGTTACTTTTTTTTTTTTACCTCACCCTGTAGAGGGCAATGTGGGCTTCGAATAGACAGCCAGATGGACCTTTCCGTAATATTTATACCACAACTCCTAATTTCAGAACTACTTGTTGGAGAGATGGGAGACCTACTATAGATATGATACATAAAGATAATCCAATTCTAGTCCAGCAAGCAGCCAAAGCTGTTCTTAGAGGGGATAGCATAGCATTCGAAAGGGTGACTATAATACAATGAGGAAAATGGTTAAAAAGAAATTATTGGCTGCAAAGGTAGGACTTTAAATCAGGCATAGACATTGTTTAAAAATCCCATCTTGGAAGCCCAGACCAGAAGCATTCCATGTATTTACAAAGGTGGAAAGAGGAGGAAAAGACAACGAGCATGGTTAAAAGGTGAAGTGAGAGAGGCTATTAGGGCCAAAATAACATCCTCCAAAGAATGGGAAAAGGACCCAAATGAAGAAAATAAGAAGCAACATAAGCACTGGCAAGTTAGATGCAAAACAAGAAGGCTAAAAGAGAATAATGAAGAAAAACCTGCCATAGAGGCAACAGTAACAACTTTGTCAGGTACATCAGAAGCAGAAAGCTTGTGAGGGAATCCATAGGACCATTAGATCATGAAGGAGCAGAGGGTGCACTCAGGGATGACAAATCCATAGTGGACTGAATGAATTCTTTGCTTCGGTCTTTATGAAAGAAGATGTAAGAGATCTACCTCTACCAGAGATGGTTTTCAAGGGTTGTGATGCAGAGGAACTGAAAGAAATTCCACTGAACCTTGAAGTCATACTGAGCCAAATCCATAAATTAAAAAGTAGTAAAAATAATCAGGACTGGATGGCATGCATCCAAGGGTACTGAAATAAATCAAACATGAAATTGCCGATCTGCTGTTAATAATCTGTAACTTGTCATTAAAATCAGCTGTAGTTCCTGAAGATTGGAGGGTGGCCTATGTAACATCAATTTTTAAAAAGGGTTCCACAGTTGATCTGGGAAATTACAGATCGGAAAGCCTGATGTCAGGGTGGAACAAAATAATGAAAACTACTATAAAGAATAAAATAATGGAACATATAAAACATGGTTTAATGGGATAGTGTCAGCATGGATTCAGCCAAGGGCAGTCTTGCCTCACCAATTTGCTTCATTTCCTTGACGGCATGAATAAACAAGTGGATAAAGGTGAGCCTGTTGATGTAGTGCATCTAGATTTTCAGAAAGCTTTTGACAAAGTTCCTCATGAGAGACTCCTGAGGAAATTAAAGCATCATGGGATAGGAGGCAATGTTCTGTTGTTGATTAGGAATTGGTTATTAGACAGAACACCTACCCACCACCTTCTGTTTATTGCCCAAATAATCAATTCCTAATGCCAATGCTTTCAATGGAGGATGGTGGAATGCCACAGGGATCTGTACTGGGCCCAGTGCTCTTTAACATATTTATAAATGATTTGGAAATCGGAAGGACAAGTGAGGTGATCAAATTTGCAGATGCCACAAAACTATTCAAGGTTGTTAAAACACATGTGGACTGTGAAAAGTTGCAGGAAGACTGGGGATACAAATGGCAGATGAAATTTAATGTAGACAAATGCAAAGTGATGCACATTGGGAAGAATAATCCAAATCATAGTTACCGTAGTCCACTTTGAGGGTCAGAACCCAAGAAAAAGATATGGGTGCTGTTGTAGATAATATGTTGAAATCTTCTGCTCAGTATACGGCGGTGGCCCAAAAAGTAAACAGAATGCTAGGAATTATTCAGAAAGGGATGGTAAGACCAAGAATACTATACATAGTAACATAGTAGATGACGGCAGAAAAAGACCTGCACAGTCCATCTAGTCTGCCCAACAAGATAAACTCATATGTGCTACTTTATATGTATACCTGACCTTGATTTATCCTTGCCATTTTCGGGGCATAGACCATAGAAGTCTTCCCAGTACTTGCCCTGCCTCCAAAGCACCGGTGCTGCCACCCAATCTCCGCTAAGCTTCTGAGGATCCATTCTTTCTGAACAGGATTCCTTTATGTTTATCCCACACGTTTGAATTCCGTTACCGTTTTCATCACCACGGGAGGGCATTCCAAGTATCCACCACTCTCTCCATGAAAAAATACTTCCTGACATTTTTCTTGAGTCTGCCTCCCTTCAATCTCATTTCATGTCCTCTAGTTCTACCACCTTACCATCTACGGAAAAGGTTCGTTTGTGGATCAATACCTTTCAAATATTTGAACGTCTGTATCATACCATCCCTGTTTCTCCTTTCCTCCAGGGTATACATGTTCAGGTCAGCAAGTCTCTTCTTAGAAGATGTGCTGGTAGCAGGATGTACAGGATCCCCCATGCAAATTTTGCTAGTTTTGGCCAGCATGTTTGCTTGTTTTTCAAAAAAAAAAAGAAAAAAAAGTCAGGATCCCCCATGCAAATTTTGCTAGTTTTGGCCAGCATGTTTAAAAAAAAAAAAGTCAAAATATCCTTGTCTGCATCACTCAAACATAAATAACAGTCCAGTTCATTAACAGGCTTCAAAGTAGAAAATGACACAGGGACAAAGTTTGTCCCCGTCCCGTGCCCATCCCCGAGGTTACTGCAGGTCCTGACCCCTTGTCATTCTCTACAAGTCTCTTAATTAACCCTTCTCCAAGTGCAAATTTTTCACCTTGTTGCACCTTCTACCTGAAATAGGCTTATAAGCTTCACAAGTTAGCTGTCAACTTCTCTTTCTGGCTATATGTTCATCCAGCCTAAAAACCCTTTTGAGGTTACATAGTAACATAGTAAATGATGGCAGATAAAGACCTGTACGGTCCATCCAGTCTGCCCAACAAGATAAACTCATTTTACATGGTATGTGATACTACACCTGAGTTTGATTTGTCCTTGTCTTTCTCAGGGCACAGACCGTAGAAGTCTGCCCAGTACTGTTCTTGTACTAAGTTCTGAAGCTAATATCGAAGCCCCTTAAAATTTACAATCCAGCCCATCCCTATCTATTCAGTCACAATCAGGGCACAGACCATAGAAGTCTGCCCAGCTCCCATTTTGTTTCCAGTTACCGGCATCGCCACTCAATCTCTGCTAAGATTCCACGGAACCATTCCTTCTAAACAGGATTTCTTTGTGTTTATCCCATGCATGTTTGAATTCCATTAGTTTTCATCTCCACCACCTCCCGCGGGAGGGCATTCCACATATCCACCACTCTCTCCGTGAAAAAAATACTTCCTGACATTAGTCCTGAGTCTGCCCCCCTTCAACCTCAATCCACGTCCTCTAGTTCTACTGCCTTCCCATCTCCGGAAAAGGTTCGTTTGCGGATTAATACCTTTCAAATATTTGAACGTCTGTATCATATCACCCCTGTTTCTCCTTTCCTCCAATGTATACAAAAGTTCAGGTCAGCAAGCCTCTCGTATGGTTTGCAACGCAAATCCCATACCATTTTCGTAGCTTTTCTTTGCACTGCTTCCAGTCTTTTTACATCTTTAGCAAGATACGGCCTCCAAAACTGAACACAATACTCCAAGTGGGGCCTCACCAACGACTTGTAGAGGGGCATCAACACCTCCTTTCTTCTGCTGGTTATGCCCCTGTCTACGCAGCCTAGCATCCTTCTGTCCATGGCCATCGCCTTGTCGCATTGTTTCTTCACCTTCAGATCCTCCGACACCAATACCCCAAGGTTCCTTTTGAATCAAATGCTCAGATCCCAGCCTTATTGATTTTAGGCATGTTTTCTACAAGAACAGAGATGGTGCAAGGGTATTGGGCACCCTAGGCAAATCTTCAGCCTCAATGAACTTTCAGGACCCTAATCTGCACCGCACCCCCTCCCTCCCCAATAAGCCTTCATGTTTATCACATACACACACAATGCCTCTGTATCACTCCATGGTGCAACCTCACCTTTAATATTGCATTCAGTTCTGGTTGCTGTATCTCAAAAAAAGATATAGCAAAATTAGAAAAGGTTAAAAGAAAGGCGAACAAAATGATAAAGGGGATGGAGCTCTTCATATGAGGAAAGGGTAAAGAGGTTATGGCTCTTCAGCTTAGAAAAGAGTTGGCTGAGGGGAGATATGATTGAGGTCTACAAAACCTAAATGGTGTAGAACAAGTAGAAGTGAATTAATTTTTTACTCTTTCAAAAACTACAAAGACTATAGGGATACTCAATGAAGTTACATGGAAATACTTTTGAAACAAATAGAAGGAAATATTTTTCCACTCAACAAATAGTAAAGCTCTGGAACTCACTGCCAGAGGATGTGATAACAGCGGGTAGCGTATTTGGGTTTAAAAGAGGTTTGGACAAGTTCCTGGAGGAAAAATCATAGTCTGTTATTGAGACAAACATAGGGGAAGCCAATGCTTGCCCTGGGATTGGTAGCATGGAATGTTGCTTCTATTGGGGTTTCTGAAAGGTATTTGTGGCCTGGATTGGCCACTGTTGGAAACAGGATACTGGGCTAGATGAACCGTTGGTCTGACCCAAAATGGCTATTCTTATGTTCTGAAAGAGAAACAGAGAACTAAACAAAAATATGCTAAATATGGAGAAGAACCTAGCTAGAGAATGAAGACAATTTGCTAGCCACCCAACCAAACAAATTAAAAGTAGGCTGTTGGCAGTGTAGATTGCAATGAACACTAAGGGCCCTGTTTACTAAGCTGCGCTGTAGGCGTGCTATTTAGCATGTGCTAATGCTAGACACCCATTATATTCCTATGGGTGTCTCTAGTGTTAGCACATGCTAAAAAGTTAGCACGGCGTAGTAAACAGGGCCCTAAGTTGCACGAGTGAGCCAAAAAGACAAATACTTAAGTTATATGCTTTTGGCAATAAAACCAGGAATGTTAGCCAGACTTATACACCCATGGGTGGGGCCTAAATATATTGAATCGAGCCTAGATGAGAAGGGTGTGAACCTGACTAAACCCACAGATAACTTGCAAAGGTTAGGACTCCCGCACTAAAGATAAAAAAAAATTACATCAGTTACCTGTTCCTTAAAACAATATTAAGACTGCAGGCCAAGATGGGTGTTCTATAGAATTATATCACCTAATCTAATCTACTACTTTTATCTGAATTTAATCTACTACTTTTATCTGAATGCCTACAAAAGGTTTAGAGTGGTTTACTTAACATAGTAAGTGACAGCAGATAAAGACCTGAATGGTCCATCCAGTCTGCCCAACAGTCACATTCATTATCAATTCAAGATTAAATCAACAATGAATGTGATATTATATACTTGATCATGGTCTTTGGTGTTTCTGGGACATAAGTGAACAGAATCACTCTTAACCTAAGTTTACAATTAAAAATAGATCAAACAGAAAAGTATTGATATTTTAATGAAAGATTATGTAAGAATTTTCAAGTCTCAGATTAGCTGGAAGAGATCTACAATACTTAGAACCTGAAATAAATATGATCTTTTGTGATGTCTTTTAGACAGAAGATGATAAACTTTAGAAAAAAGCTATTGTTATTTTTCAATGTTAAAGTCAGGTGAGAAGTGGAATGTGGGTGAGAAGTGGAAGTATATTAAAAAAAACCTGAGGGGGTCCTTTTACTAATGTGCGCTGGCGTTTTTAGCACATTCTAAATATAAGCGCGAGCTAAACGTTAGAGACACCCATAGATTTCTATGGGCATCTCTAGCATTTAGCATGTGCCTATTTTTAGCACACAATAAAAACACCAGCGTGTCTTAGTAAAAGACCCCCTGAAGGTGAACCACATAAAGATTTGAATACTAGACGAGACACCTTAAAAATAATCCTGGCATTCACCAGCAACCAGTGTAAGTGGGGTAATTCTGTCATATTTACTACACCTAAAAATCATCTTGGCAGCTGGGTTCTGCAAAAGCTGTAATATATTTAGTTATTTTTTAAAATGAAGACCGATATATAATGAATTACAGTAATCGAGCTACGACAATATATAAAATTGTACCACTGATGGAAAATGTTTAGCATCGAAATAAGACCAAACCATCCTTAACTGCTTCAATTTTTAAAAAACACCCTTTACATCAAACTACTAATTTGTAGCTCAAATGACAAGGTAGAATCAAATAAAATCCCCCAAATGATAGATACTTGTGAAACCGGTAATGACCTAGACAGGTCTAGTATGCAAGGTATTATTGCACCACAATATATATATATATTTTTTTTATTTGCAAAAAACTTTTATTAGCAACTCAAGATAACAAATTCAGAGAGTCTTAGCCTCTTGTAATATACAAAAGATGTATCAACAACATATAAACTCCCCCTTGATCTGATTTTTCCTTTTATTTCCCCCCTTCCCCCTCCCCTCACTTTATCCCCCCCCCCTGTCATTCCCAACCTCCCCCTCCTCCCTCCCACAGTGTTCCTCATGTAGCTGCATCCTCAGTCCCTTGTCCATCCCCTCCCAAAACCCTTTCTAGGTGTAGCCATTCTTCTGCCTTTGGATTATATTGTCCTCGGCGTCTATCAGTTAGTTTTTCTAAACCCATCAACATATGCAGTTTTGATTTCCAGTCATGACCTGTGGGCCCCTGCTTCTGCTTCCATTTCACTGCTATGATTGATTTTGCTGCTGCTAGGCATAATCGTTTGAGTCTACATTGCCATTTCTTCCCTTTCCTATTCTCGTAACCCAGTAAACAACACTTGGGATCGTGTAAAAACTGAACACCTGTTGCTAAGGTTATATGTTCTGAGACCAGTTTCCAAAACTCCTGTATTTTCGGGCACTCCCACCATATGTGATAGTATGTCCCCCTCCCTCCATCACAGCGCCAACAGGTATCTAGCGTTCCTGGGTTGCACCACAATATATTGGTCTTTTCAGCAATGAGCATCAGCATATATCTTGTGGCCCATGATTTTAAATTATTGATACATAGAGATACTGCAGCATAAGTTGATTTCAAACTAAGCATGGTGAGCCAAATAAAAATATTATTGGTGTAAAAAATAAGCACGCTCCTGATGGCATAAGGATAATATTCAAGGTACTCATAACTATGTTAAAAAGTATAGGAGAGTGGCAACACCTGCCTGGTCAAGGATGATCAAGTTGGGTTCATAAGGAATGGATATGCCATATAACACATTAGGAAAACACTAGTGGCCTGGGAATTTTGTGTGAACTATAAATTGGATGCTCTTGCAATCAGTTGTGATATGGAGAAAGCATTTGATTTAGTGTCCTGGCCATTTTTGTTTCACACCTTGGGGCACTTGGGGTTTTGGGGACTTTTTGTGGAAGCTTTGCAGGTGCTCTATATTAAGAAACAGTTAAAGGAACATTATCACAGAGCTTTCAGACCAACTGGGGAACCTGCCAGGGGTGACAAATTTCCAATTATTTGTAGTGTTTCTAGAGTCTTTTTTTTTTTTTAACTACACAATTAGTGGAATCAAGTTGGGTGAGCAGGAAGTGAATAGCATATGCAGATGATATTCCACTATTCCTCATGAACCCAGTAGAGACCTTACCAGTGTCCCTTAGAGGATTAGAATCGTTTTGGAAAATATGTGAGACTCAAATTTGAATCATACAAAAACAGTAGCTAAACCAATTAATGTTAGCCCAGATAAGGAGAGGTTCCAAGATTTTCCTTTCAATGGGAAGGAGAGACCACTAGATACCTAAGTAGTCAGCTAAGACCCTTAATCAATGTGAAGCCCTTAATGACCATCTCAAAAACTCTGATACAAAATTGGTCAAGGCTGCTGCTCTTAATGATGAGATGCTTGGCTCTTATGTAAAATATTTCACCTCTCCATGTACTTCAGATGGGTCCAATTTACTTATGGAGGAGAGAGAAACTCACCTTAAAATGTCTCATGCAGGGTTTCATATGAAAAGGAGGTAGATCCTGGTTTAAATTTCAAATGCTGATATTCACAATGAGGAAGGCTATTTCTCCCAGATTTGGACCTGAATTGTAAAGCTTGCCATCTGCAACAGGTTTATTGACTGGTTCAAAGGTCCACCAAGCATAATGGATTGATTATGTGTCTCCAAAAGATGATATGAATTAGCAGAAAAGATTTGCAACAACCTATCCTTCCAAGACTGAAGAACCCTATTAGCAACATAGCACGTAACACATTTCACAAAGTACAAAGGAGCAGATGGATGGACTAGGGTTTTGGGAACATATATAACCACAGACATGTTACAAGAACTGTTATCCAAACTACCAGTGAAATTGAAAAATGTAGGTCATAAAGACCAGAATTATTTAAGTTTATGTTTAGAGAATATCTATCCCCTTAACAGGATACAGCATAACTGTCATCTAAAATACAGGGAAGCTATAGCTACCCTGGGCCACCAATTCTGGATGTGTGCCACTATCCAACGATTTGGGGAGGGAGTACCTAATATTCTGCAGCTGTGTCTCCCATCTCTCCCACTGCTGAGTGGTCGACACTTGATCAGGAAACTAATAAAAGCAGAAACAGAACTTCTCTATTATATGTTCCTCTTGGCGCATAAAGCTATTTTGCAATGGACAAAGTACATCCCCACCTACTGTTATGAAATGGTTAAATCTCTTATATACTGTGATGGGCATGGAGTGCTATAGGGCAGGATGGATTGTGACAAAGGTGGATAAGGTATCAGAAAATGTGGGAGCATGTGTGGTTAGCTATACCGCACAGAGTATAAAGCTGGATTTTGAACTGTTGAGCTTCTGATGGACATTACTTCTTGTAACTTGCTAAGGACATAAAAAGACGAAGCAGTTCAGAGAAAACAGATGAAAATGGTTGGGGTTTACGTCACAAGATGTATGAGGAGAGACTTGAGGACCTGAAGATGCATACCCTGGAGGAAAGGAGAGACAGGGGTGATATGACACAAACATTCAAAAGGTATTAATTTAGAAACGAAATCTTCCAAGAACACCCAGGTCAATGAATCAGGTCGATGACACTTGAAAATCGCAGATTTATATGCATTCTAAGAAGGCAGTTTTAAATTGCCCACGTTGCTGCAAAGACAGCAACCTAGTCTTTTGCACCAATTTTCAAACTGAAAGTACATGCGTACCTTAAAAACTACCTACGGGAAATGTATCCACAGGCACTTGTGCAAAACGTTCTCCTAGATGAGACCATATTTATGCACCTTTCTGGCTCCATGTGCAAGTTAGTCACTCTTATTTTCAGTTACTCTATCTTTTCTGTTTATATGTTCCACCGCCGCTTACATGCTATTAAGATGTTTTACTGTGTATTGTGTCGATATTGTAAGTAGCATACTTTGCCATGATATGAATAGAATATTTTTTTCTGTTGATATTGTCTATATCCGGATTGATCTTGTACACTGCCTTGGGTGAATTTCTTCAAAAAGGTGGTAAATAAATCATAAATAAGTAAATGAAAATAAATTCACTGCAGTGCCTGTTTCAGCCTAACTGCTAAAATAATAATAATGATAACGACAAGCCTGCCACCACAATCACCTTGGCTGCTCCTAGCTCTCAGAGACTTCCTCTATCCTGCCACTACTGCTGTTGCTCTGGCCTGTGAGGAGCAACCACTGATGATAACACATGGAATGAAGTAGCTTGATCCGTTTCTGTTTCTTTTGTCCTTTCCTACATTCCAATCTGTGGACCCCCTTGGATGACTTCACAGATCACAGTTTGGGAACCACTGCTCTAGATAAATACACCACCTGGAAATTGTGAGACAAATAAAACAGACCAATTGCTGGTGGTAAACAACGGGCAATTTATTTGAAATGAACCCTCCCCCCAAATTATAGTACCTGAACTATTGCATTTAGTCATGTATTTAATTTGTGTTAATGTCATCCCTGTTTGTGTTGGAGAACATGCACAATGAATATTCAGATACCACAGACTGCTACACTTGGCCTTTTATTATTATTTTATTTTTACATTCAACCACCAACCCCTCCCCTCCCAGATACTGGATTCTGCAATATACAGTACAAAATTCCATACTCCAGTCTTAACCAGTTATCTTCCATTTTCTTCAGTTGCTATACAAATAAATGGTCATTTACCAGGGCTCTCATGTTAATAAGAGGAAAAAAATATACATTGCACTGACACAAAAAGTCAGCTGTGTTAATCATCATGCAACAAGTAACAAAACTTGCTGAAATTAAAAATACTTCCTAAAAACTGTTTTAACGGCATAAATATTTTGTACACAATTCATTTACCCAAACAAAAAAAAAATCTTAAAAATGATATGGGGCAAAGAGAATTCCTAATTAATATTGTACATAAGAAGGTGCAAAATAATTTATCTGATGTGTTTTGCTTTTTGGATAGATAAAAGCTGACGTCTATGCAGGATTTTACACTAAATACGACAATATGTTAAGAGTACATGAGTGACTAGGTATACAATCGAGAACAAGGCAGGAGAAGCGTGCGAGGTACAAGACTCACACAGAATATAGATCCCCTGCTAATGGTACTGTAGAGCTGTTGAGTATAGTTTACACAGAACATTTTTTATTACTGTTCTTGGAAAATAAATAGCCATCCTAGAAAAACAAAGGGTTTCATTTTCCCTTTTGCATTAATTGCAAAATGGACATCGATTTTCTTAAATAAAATAAAATGCCCAAAACGCCAGCTGCCAGAAGGATCGCAAGCATGCACATGGATCAGTATATACAATTCTGGAGGCTAGCTATCTGGCAAAAATGAAAAACTGCATTGTGCTGGAGCCTTAAAGCTTTTAGCCAGCCCAGGCTCTAGTTTCCAACACAAGACCTAAACCCAAGGTTGTTCTGTTCACCATTGCCCAAGCATATTTCCATCTATATCTTAAAGAACATTACAAAGGAGATGGGATTTGGACACCGATACTATTTTTTTAAATCTTTATTCCTAGTAACTTGCCAGTTCCAAGATGTTTGATATCACTGGCACAACATATGGCCTAACTACAAAAAAGACTGTTTGCCTCCCTTTGTTTAAAAAATAAAATAAAAAACAGGGTTGTTCAATATTTAAACTTAGTAGCACTGAAACATATGTGCGCTTTTCTTATATACAAACATTGGTTACAAACAGAGATGTAGAATCCCTGTATTTCCACTTGTTATGATACCATTAAAAACAAAACAAAATATCCATCTGCCTTTTCCAATGCCCACTTCATGATGTACTGATATGGCAGCTTTTGAGCTGCATCTCATGTATGCCAAAAATAAATAACTGGATATTAAAATATTTGGATTTTTTTTTTTTTTACACAATATACTGTAATCAAATACAGATTCCTTAATTACAAACAGTGAACTCTCTCTAGCTGTTGCCGGCTGTAGCCACAAAGGTTAACTCTTTGGAGCCTGCAGGTCTTGAACCACTACCACTGGTTCAAGAGTATGTAATTCCTCACACCAAAAGAATTACCCCTGCTCTTCTGTATAGTGTTTTAAAGCAGGCACACATGTGGAAAAGCCAGTTTCATTGCAGACACTCCTGGAACATCCGCATCAAGAAAAATTAACAGTAGTGCATTTCAGGTAAGCTTCCCTTCATGGGTTTAAGGAGCATTCACATGAATGCTGTTGTGGGTGAAACTAGCTGGTAACCAGTTACCATCTAGCAATGTTAGCTAATAGGGGCAAAAGAAGGGAAGTATAAAAACCTTAAAGTGTTGGTTTTCAGGCAGCCCCGAGTCCTATTTCATCGATGCGGATAGCTTGCCCTCAGAAGTTGTCCTACAGTTTCCATAAATGGCCTGGTTCGAAGCAAGATTCCAGGAATACGCAAAATCAGAACATGGAACGAAAGGAACAATAAAACCCCCATACAGAATGACACTTTAAAGAAAGGAATATGCACATGACACCTCTGATGTGCGCTGGGACAGGCTGTTGTGCATTTTTTAATGTTCAAATACACAAGCTGATCAATAGGATGACAGATGACAAAGGAACAAAGGGAAGCCATTAAATTAGTCATTAGCATAAGTCCCATGTAACAGGCGGATAATTCAATTTGTATTTAGATAAAAAGGCCATTGCACCTATTTACAATATACACAGTTGACAGCAAAGGAGGCAGATTTACAATCATCTCCCACGAGAGTCATAGTATCCACAGGAGGACGGGGGCGCTCTGTAAAATGTGACAAGATGAGAACGGACAATTATTAAGCAAGGGTATAAGTGTTTGCTCAGAGCTGCATATGCATGGGATCATTATATCTGGTGTACCACAGTCTCATCTTCTGTGTCAGATGCCCACTCTTTCCATTCCACTCCCCTCCCTGATCAGCATGACTCGAACTCCGTGATCCCTTTTTCTTAATTTCAGTGCTTCAAAAGAAGAGCAAAGCAGCATGTAAACTCAAAAATATTTTGTTCCCCTCCAAGTGCTCTGCAAATAAAAGTGCCACAGGGTGTTGTTATTCAGTGATTCATACTTGGGGATTTCTCCTCCCTTCTCCTTGGCTGGGATCCGGCTTTCAGACCTGCCAGTGGAGCCTTTCCTAGTTTCTGGAGTTGTCCTCTGAACCTCGCTCATGCTGCAAGTTGTAGTAACAGTTCTGACACACTCGCACTGGAGAGGAGATTTTCAAACGTTTAATCTCAGACTGGAACCGACTGCATCTATAGGGAGATGGGGGAAAAAAAGGATAAATCAAATAGGTGGAAAGGTTTTCATAAGCAGCGTTCAATCTGGCCAAATTGCTTGCAAGACTAGGAGGCAGGCATAGTATGTATTTTCATGCTTAGTACTATTAAGTATAGAGTGCTCCCCATAGAAAACTGCACTCTCGTGCATACGTCTGCCCCAAATTTCTCTGCCAACAAGAGAGTAGTGAGGAGCCTAATACACCAAACAGGAACTAATACAGTTTGGCCTCCTTAAACTCTTAACCTATGTCTTTCCTGGCTCCAAAGTAACTCTTCTCTTTCCCCTTATAAATGTATTTTTTTTTTTTATTTTTTTTTTTTACATTTTTTAGACTTTTTCCCTCATTTCATATAAGTATCAAGCCATCTATCTTTTTAAGGACCGATACCCTCTTTTTCACCGTTGTCACTTCCTTCCCTGAATTCCCTTTTCAGATGGCACTAAAGAACCATGGCATCAAGTTTTCTTTACCCCTCATAGTCTCCCTTTCATCCCAATTGCATCCTTGACTTGATCATTGTCTTCTTTTTGACTGCTGACTGGCTCAAATCACTATGGGTAAGGGGAAGGAGAGAGGACATGCATTACATGGAAGCAGGTCAATTAGTGCCTTAAGAGAACAGGGCCTACCACAGCAGTTTGGGCTCTTAAAACTCTTATTTTCAACAGTACCATCACTTTGCTAGCGTGACCGTATGGAAGCAGCTTTAAAATGTTCTAGACATTTTATTTCCTCTCAGAAATGAAATAATAAAAGAAGCAAAAGAGAAGAAACTCAACTTCTGAAAATATATTTTGCTCACACTGAAAAACAGTGTTGGTTCTGATAATAGCATTGCTTAAAGTAACTATTAATGGGTACAGGGTTTTTTTTTCCTCCTCATTACTTCCTCATGGCTCAGGAAGTCTTTACTAGGCTGCTGCTTTTGAGGCTGCACGTTAATTGGTTGGCTGTCAGAGGATGCCACTAGAGCAGTAGTGATCTTGCCTCTCTTCCCCCATAGGCCTAGCTAACCTTCAAAATCTACAGTTTTAGGTGTTCCCTCTGCTTTGAGCATTGGTGATTGCTGGTCTTCATTTAATCTAGCTTTGATAGAGGTGGAAAAGGCTCTTTTATCAATAGAGGATCCACTGCCATCTAGACTGGCAACACAATTAGTTCCTGACCTTATTCCTCTTTTGGTTACAAATATTGACTGGGGAATAATTCTATAAGTTGGAGCTTTTAGGCAGCACAAAGCAGCCAACTTAGCACCACTTCTAAAACAGTTAAAAACCCTAGAATTTTATCTCATATGCTATTTTACTGTTCTAATCTTAAATCATATTGGTCACAATTATGGGAAAAATATCAACGATTTTCTCCATCACGGATCAATTATCCTATAAAATAATCATACTATGATCATCCCCGTCAGTTCAAAATCTTCAAAGCTGTTCAATATAATGATTGCTTTAGCTATTCACATCACTGTTTTACATTGGAAAAATAACTCAACGCCTCATATCCCAAATGGTGGAATACTCTATGTGCTTACGGGAAAGCACGAAGAATCAGCAGCTTTTAAAAGAGGATATCTGACCCCCTTTCTCAAATCCTGATCTCTCCTGGACAACCACTGTTTGTGTGCTTCTGCTCCCTGACTGTGAGACTTATCCTTAATCATGGTAAAATACATTTCAACTGCTTAATACGTCTTTCTACAGCTGTAATAATAAATTGACTGTTTTATACATCGTTTATTGATGTTAGATTTGCTTGTTAGTTATCTGCACTGTTTAAAATACTGTACCTTTTGTACTGTTCTTATTACTAATTTGTTATCTTTGCAAAATTTTACAAATAAACATGGAAAGGAAAGACGTGCCTAAGCTATTATAGAATACTAGTGCAAAGCTACTTTAGCATGCTAAAATTTAGGTGTGGCTACTTATGTCATCTCGATAGCCGGAATAAGTGAGCTTGTCTAAATGTGCCATGCAATGGGCACAACTGACAGTATTCTGTAAGTTGTGCGTGTCATTAGGAAAAACATGTTAACGCCTCCCCTGCAGTTGCATATTTGATTTTAATGCACTGTTTACAGAATAGCGCCTAGCAATTACCCTTTTAACTGGTGCCAATCATAAGTATAAATGCTAGCATAAGTGCTAAAAATGTCTGAACTCTATTGGTACTTAAATTTAGTGGCCCTTTACAGAACTGCCTTTTAGGAGTCTACATTTAGGACAAGATCCCACAAATCAGGGTGACTGACTATACAACACTCTGCATCTGGATTAGCTTTCTACATGCACTGTAACTTGGACCAAGTTCCTTACATCTTGTTTAATTGTACAAAGAACTTGCCTTGAGTTTAGTCACCCATCTATTTATCCCAACTGACTCTGTACCACCCATCTTGTCCCCATCTATATATCTGCACTTGGCTCCTTGGCTACAAGGTAAGCTGTATTGTAGAAAATCATTAGCATCATATCTACGTTATTTGAATGCTCTAATGCGTGTTTATTAGGTGTTTCATTAGTATTATGCTGGCTTCGTATTATATCTCTGCTATTTGAATTTTAGTGTGGTTAAATGTGTATATTTTTGATACTGTTTCACGGTAGTTGTATTATTAGGTTTCAATTTACTGTTTTCAAGTTTACCTCATTATTGTACTTAGTTTATTCTTGGTTATTTTACTATTGTTAGGCTATTAACAAAATTGTAAAGTTTTATGTTAAACTGTACCTGTTGTACACCGCCTTGGGTGAATCTCTTCATGAAGGTGGTTAATAAATCCCAATAAATAAATAAAATAGATAAACTTGGGAAAAAAAAAAGCAAGGATTTGCCCTATTTTGAAAAAGGCATCACTAGATTCTTTCCTAATATCATATTATTGGCCAGCACTAAATTTGTCTTTTAAGAGGTCAAGAAAATAGTTTTAGCCCAACTTAGACATTTTTCATTTTTCTTTAAAACCTTTTTTTTTCATCAGGATTTAATGAAGGGCATAGCACTGAAACAGTTTCTTGATTCTAGCAAAGAAGCTATCTTAGTCTCTTTGGACCTCAGTGTGGCTTTTACTTCCTTGATCATTTTCTTCTTCTCAGTAGCTTATCCAGCACTGGGATGGGGGGTGGGGTTCTCCTTATGTGGTTTCAATCTTCTCTCTCTGATCATAGTTTTCAAGTGGATTTGTTGGGGGGTGGTCTCTTTCTTCCCAAATGTATTCCTTTTATTGCAGAGTCTCACAAAGTTCCATACATGTATCTATTTTGTTAATCTTTTTTTAATCTCCTTTGGCCAGAGTTATTAAAGGGCTGGGTATGAGCAGATACTATTAAGACTCTCAGACCCTACATGTATTGAGTCAGTATCTTGAAAATGCCACAGATTGGCTTAGAGAGAATAGATTGATATTAAACTCAGAAAAATCAAGGATTCTCTGGTTTTCCAGGATGAATATCCCCTTTACTATTCATCTCACAAAGTCTGGCAAGTCTGCTGAACTGAGCAATACAATTACCAAGTTGGACGTTTGATTTGATTTGTCTTTTAAGTTTCAAACTTCATCAGTGATCAGCTCTAATCAGACTTGGAAAGCTTTGCTCCATTCAGAACTCTGATAAGAAGGATCTTCTTTTTTTGTAAATGTATTAAGTGGAAATCAGTGAAATTTGTTTTTTTTGAACCCTCACAGCTCTTGGCCTTTTTCAGTGATAAGAGACTATCTAGTTCTCCAGTTATGGCAGTTCCTATTGATTCACACTAATTTAGTAATTTCTGCAGTTTGCCACTGTGAAGAAACAGCGTGTTTTAAGCCTGTAAAATGTATTGGATATTTTTCTACATTATGTTCTGAAGTATATTTCTCCTATTTGGCCAGCAGATGGTGCATGTTTATGCTTAAAGCTGTTACAGAGGACTGATTTCCCTTTCTTTAGGTTGGCACACACATAATATACGAAGTGCCTGTAGTTTGTATATGAAACTTCCGGAGGGGGGGGGGGGGGGGGGGGGGGGGGGGGGGGAGGAGAGAGAGAGAGAGAGAGAGAGATCTCTTTGCTGAAGCTCTCTGAATAGATATAGGCTTTGATCTCCCCAGGTACTTTCTAGGAAGTATGCAAGTGTTTAGTTAGTGTTATAATTGATCCATACTTCAGTTACCTGTTATTGTTTGCCAATAACACTAATTTGTTCCACTGTTCAATCAAACATATAAACAGCGAATGACCGAACTCACTCGCAAATGCGCAGTAAAGACCCTCTCTGTCCCAGCCCCGCGTCAATACGTGATGACGAGGGCGGGACAGAGAGGATCTCTACTGCGCAAGGGGAGAGACGAAACTGCCGTTGCTACCGCTTCCCCCCCCCCCAAGGTCGCCACCACCACTCCCCCCACCCGGAGTCGCCGCCACCACCACCCACCCTCCACCCGGGCCGAGCCCTCGCTCTGCTACAGAAACAGCGTCAACGCAGCACATAGCTCAGCTGAGCTGCCATCGGCCTTCCTTCCCTGCCTGTGTCCCAGACACAGGCAGAGAAGAAGGACGGCAGCTCACCTGAGTTGTGTGCTGCGTTCCCGCGCTGTTTCAATAGCGAAGCGAGGGCCCGGCCCGGGTGGCGGCGAATCCGGGGGGGGGGGGGGGGGGCGTAGCGGTGACCTCAGAGGGGCAGCGGCGAGCTCGGGGGGGGGGGGCCTTGCAGCGGCGAGGAGAAGGGGCCTTTCAAACCCCCCCCCGTCCTATACTAGCCCATTTTTACGGGCTCAACGGCTAGTATTTTTTTTAAAGAATATACATAATTGTTTGTTCACCCTGTTTGTCTGGACTGATAAAGAATCCTGGTGGTTTGTGTGTTGGGTCTGTGAGTGCTTTCTGGGAACTGTGGGACCACTGGGAATATGGCTCCAGTAACCTAGAAATCACTGAGGATAATTGGAAAGTGGGAGACTCGCCCAGAGGTGGTTGTGACCCAGTCGGAGGAAAGAGGGTGCTAGTGTAGAGCACAAATGGCAGGTGCAGGTGGACCTGAGCTGTGCATAGACCCTCTAAGTGGCCGTGGGGTAACCCCAGGCAGGTGGCTAGGTATTTCGTGACAGCTATTTAGCTTCTGCTTTTGCATATGATATCAATGTCATGTTTTTGGCATAGTTATCTTTATTTCTTCTTAAATTTCTCCTCACAGTGTTGTGGACTGTATTTAAGTTATTATTTCCTAATTAAGCTGGCTTTGGCTGACTTTCCTTATAAGTATTTCTGTGTTTATACCTTGGATTATGCTACAAATTGCAATAACAAAAAATGAAGTTCTTCTTTTATTACTTCATGCTGTATTTTAAATTCAACTTATTACTGCAATTCTCTTCACAGTGGTTTCTAAATCAGGACACTAAAGTGAATCCAGAGCATACAAAATACTGCTGTTAAATTGTTATAAGGTGCTCAACATTTTGACCACATCTCCCCTTTGTTTAAAATGCATTAGCTCCCTTTAACCTATAAGCTCAAATTTAAGATATTACTATTTGCACATAGTACTTTCACTCTGGATTTCTTAATTATGTTGCCAGTTCTTTCATTGTTTATTTACCTTCTCAGCAATTGAGCCTTCACAAGCAAACTGACCATCTCTACCCACACCTAGCAATGTATGCTTGGAAATTACTAGGAATCCTATATTTTCTTGTCTGGATCCCCAATTTAAAAACATTTTACCTTTTGATCTCCACTTAGAATCATCCTATCCTAAGATCAAGAAGGAATTAAAACATTGGTTTTTCACTCAAGCGTTCTCAGAATTCATCAATTAGGAGCAGCCTTCCTAATTAGAGGCTCACCTGCTGCCGAAGCTACAAGTATGGCTGTCCCCTGCTTAGTTTTAAGAAATTGTTTAATATTTTTGCTTTTTAATTTATAGTTTAAATTTTATTTTCTCAAGCGGTTAATTGTGCTATATTTGACTATAGTTTATTGTTATTTTAAATTTTGTTTTTATATTAAGGTTATGTTTAAACTTTATTGCTGTTTTTATTTTTGGATGCCTTGATGTTTGTTAATTAAAGGTGGGATACCAAATTTAGCAAACAAAAACCCACCTCCATGGCACACCCAGCTCAGCTAGCTTTGACAGATCTGGGCCTGCCCCAATACCAACAGTTTTTTCATTCTATTACTGCAAAATAACAGATTTACAAACTTTCCCAGCTCCTGAGTCCATCAAAGGTAAGGCTAAGTAATTGAGGGGCCTTTTACTGAGGCACATAGGCGTGGCCATTTGGAACTACCGCCTGGCTACTGCATACCCCAGGCGGTAATTCTATTTTTGATGCGCGTCCAAAACATGCAGTAGAAATTTTCTACCGCATGGCGCTTACCTGGTGGTAATCAGCAGTGTACGCATGCTGACAATTACCGCCCGGTTAACACGTGAGCCCTTATCAGTAAGTCAATGGGTGGTGGTAAGGTCTCAGGCTGAAAATGGACGCGCTGGTTTTAATTTTGTCGCACATCCATTTTTGGCCCCAAAAAAAGGCCTTTTTTGCAGGCGACTGAAAAATGGACCTGTGTGCATTCAAAACATGTGCTTACACCAGTGCAGGCCATTTCTTGGAGTTCCTTAGTAAAAGGGCCCCTGACTTTCCGATTAGGGGTTGGGAATGGAGAAGGGGAGCCAGTACAGGACTCCATGTAAGTGCCATCTTACTTCTGACAAAAGAGCTGCCCGCAGTTCCTGCAGTGGTGACGCCTCTCGGTGAGAGAAAACCGGACAGCGCATCCTGAACAGCAGTCACCTCCCTCATCCTTCACCCAGTGGTCAGCGGCAGAGCGACCGGGCTGGTCGCTGACAGACCAGCTAAACACCCTCCCACGGCTGTCCCCTACCAGGATGCGGCTATGATCCCTACAGGACGAAAAAGAACAAAAAAATGAAAGTGGTCAGAAGCTCAACAATCAATAATAGGATTTCTAACACATCGCTAGTCACTTGATATTCTGACTGTTTTCTTGTTTACTAAATTACATCTATTGTTACACTTGCTATGAATGTAATTCACTGTGTATCTACTGACGCTTGACATGATGTAATATTGTTAGCCACATTGAGCCTGCAAATAGGTGGGAAAATGTGGGATACAAATGCAATAAACAAACAAACAAACAACAGGAATCAATGCATCAGACCTCACATATACCTGCAGTATTTGTAAAAACACAGTTTAAGACTGCCAAGTGGGGAGCAATTCTCAAGAAGAATTTAATTACATGCCCTGTCTTGCATTAATGCCAATGCTATAGAAAAGAAGCAGAACTGTGAAAGGGGAACGGAAATGAGCAGGTTCAAGTATTTTTTTAGTATAATGATTGGAAACAAGTCATAAAGTAAGCTAATACGCGAGTCTATCAAGGGGGAAAAAAAGCCTCGAGAAGCACCTTTATCCCACTAACAATGCGGGTAAAGGGCTAGGACTTCATCATCGGCAAAACCCCCCACTGTTCTTAACTTGCCTTCTTATCAAAACTCCAATCTGAAAAGCTTGCTAGTTTTTTGAGCTTTTTCTTATGTTGGCAAAAAAGAGAAGGTACTTAGCTTGAGAGGTACTATTCTTCTCTTGGGCCCCTCCGTTATTTGTGACCGTGGTCAACGTTGGCCTCCGTTTCGCTGCTGCTGCCTCAGAACCACCAGTCAAGTATTCCTGCATCCGTCGGCACACTGAACGGAGTAATACCTGACCGGTGGTTCTGAGGCAGCAGCAGCGAAACGGAGGCCCTTTAAACCTGATTTGTGTGCACTTTTCTGATAAAACCTTCAGGGGTGTCACTGCTTAGTACTGTATATACCACCATCTCTGGGAAAAAGGTGACTCACGTTTCTGGAAACAAAAATGAGGTTTTAATGAATTTTGTTAAAGCAAACAATTTGTAATACAACAATCCAAACCCCATCCTTTTATGTGAAAAAATAAAGTTACAGAAGTTCAAACATGTAATTTTTTCAGATTACCTATGGACCCATGACATGAAAAATCAGCCACTCTCAACATTTTGGACCTGAGAATTTAGTCACCTTTTCCCAGAGACAGGCACGTGTCCCTGAAAATCTCCATCCAGCCAAGAGTGCCACTGAATAGTCTTACAGACAACTTCTGCATTGATTATACAGTGCTGAGGAGATGAGTGGGCAATTATCCGATTAGTGGCGCTAATTAGACCACTAATTGGCTAAATATCTGGATAAAGTTTGGACAGAAAAACTGCTATCCTAACTTTATCCAGATATTCAAATCAGCTCTCTGGAAGGCTATCACCACTCTATTCAGATATTCAGTGCTGACTGTAATCTAGATGCCAGAGCTGAATATCCAGATTTTATTAAAAAAGCTGACTGCTATGGCTCAATATCAGACCAACTTTTCTCAGAGCTGCATATCTCTGGTAAGACCTTCTAACGACTCAAGACACACAGTATACAGGTCAATTGCTCTGATATGTTACATGCAATGTAATAGTCACTATGCATTAATGACTCGTACAGCAGTGTCAGAGTGTTCAAGGACGATACTGTATGCAGAAAAGTTTCTCACTGTAAATTATTTAAGTGATTTTTTGTCCCATGGAAGGTGTTGAATTGACAATGGAATCTGAAGCCTCAGCTTTACGCTCACAACACAGGCAACAGCAAAAGTTTCTCCTACATTCTTCTGCCAACGGGGCTCAAACTGCTCTGCCAGGAGTCATATTTGTGGGTTGGAGGCAGTGGTGTGCTGGTAAATATTTAACAACAGGCTCTCTCTCCCTTGTCCCCCTCTGCGCCCCCCGGTCCCCCTCTGCGCCCCCCCCCAAATTGCAGAGCTGGCTATGGCCGGGGAGAGAGCCTGGGGTGGGGGGTGGCAATGCATTCCTCCAGGAAAAAAAATTAAAAGATCCCAGGTTCCAATCTAATTCATGTGTAATGTGCGATAAAATGCCATAAATAAATATAAACTTTTAATGTTGAGCACCTGATTCTCAAAGTCAACATATTCCAAACACTATAATGAAAATAAAATGATTTTTTTTCTACCTTTGTTGTCTGGTGACTTTTATTGATCATGCTGGCCCAGTATCCGATTCTGCTGCTATCTGTCCTCTTAACTCCGTTTCCAGGGCTTCATTTCCATTTATTTCTTTCCTTTCCTCCTTTCTTCTTCATTTCTGGTCCTCAGCTTCTGCCTATTTTCTTCATCCATGTGCAGTTTTTCTCCTCTCTTCCTTTTCCCTCATCTCATCTCCTTCCTCACTCTTCTCTCCCCTCCATCCATGTCCAGCATTTCTTCTCTCTCCCCTGCCCTGCATGCACCCATGTCCAGCAGTGACCCTCCTTTCCCCTGCCCTGCATGCACCCATGTCCAGCAGTGACCCTCCTCTCCCCTGCCCTGCATGCACCCATGTCCAGCAGTGACCCTCCTTTCCCGTCCTCCATCCACCCATGTCCAGCAGTGACCCTCCTTTCTCTTGTCCTCCATCCGCCCATGTCCAGCAGTGACCCTCCTCTCCCCTGTCCTCCATCCACCCATGTCCAGCAGTGACCCTCCTCTCCCCTGCATGCACCCATACCCAGTGACCCCCCTCTCCCCTGCCCTGCATGCACCCATACCCAGTGACCCTCCTCTCCCCTGCCCTGCATGCACCCATACCCAGTGACCCTCCTCTCCCCTGCTCTCCATCCACCCATGTCCAGCAGTGACCCTCCTCTCCCCCTGCTCTCCATCCACCCATGTCCAGCAGTGACCCTCCTCTCCCCCTGCTCTCCATCCACCCATGTCCAGCAGTGACCCTCCTTTCCCCTGTCCTCCATCCACCCATGTCCAGCGCGACCCTTAGTTCTCTCCCCTCCATCCACTCATGCCCAGGGACTCCCTTCTCTCCCCTGCCAACCCTCCCGAAATGTTCACTGGCGACTTCTCCCTCCCTCCCTCCGGGTCCGTCCCGTCCCTCGCCGACCTGACTCTTCTAATTCTTCGGTGGGGCAGGCAGTCTTGCCTGCCTGCTACCAGCGCTGACTCTCCCCTGCCGGTTCGCGCTTCAAAATGGCCGCCGAGACTTCAGTAGAAGTCTCGCGAGGCCGCCTCTGGAAGTCTTGGCGGCCATTTTTAAAGCGCAAACCGGCAGGGGAGAGTCAGTGCTGGTAGCGGGCAGGCAAGACTGCCTGCCCCGCCGAAGAATTAAAAGAGTCAGGTGACGGTCGGTTAAAGTGAGGGATCGGGCGGGCTGGCGGGCGGGAGGAGAGCTGGCTCGTAGTAGGAAACAACCGGCTCGCAAGTCGCTACAAAATGTAACAACCGGCTCTTGCGAGCCGGCTCCAGCACACCACTGGAGGGTTAATTCAGTTTCCAGGCCTGGGCAATGTCCTGTCTTTCAGCTAAGACTGACTACAAGATTGTTAATTAGTGCCAACATGTGATTGTGTTTTTAGCATTGTGGTCACATCTCTTAAAAACTGCACTCAGACCATGAACCCAATTTCCACAGACCAGAAATGACATGCAGCAGATAACTGCATTTGCTGAATTTGAACCTAGGAAAGCCTTCATGAACTTCTACTTATCTAGTCCTCCAAAACTACTCATGCCAGTAATAGTAACACACAGTTGCCATTTCTAAAACTTGTTAACCCAATGCCAAGGACACCTCTAGGGAAGCAAATATTCCCTAGAGGTGTCTTTGGCATTCAAAAGCTGCAATAAAAGAGAAGATTTTTCAATATCTTGCTCCACTTATTCAATAGTGAAGTCAGGGTTCAAGGTATGAAGTACTCTTATATTTCGAAGAGTACATCAAGTGCTAACAAACCTAGTAAATGGACAGCACAGAGACAGAAATGGCCTATCAAGTCTGTGGTCTGTTCCATCTAGGCAAAAACTTTCCATCTCCCTTTCAATTTCTGCAAAGTGAGGCTTGAACTTGTGCCACTGGCTCAAGGTTGCTGTTCCTTAGCAACAGATGCATGTTCTTGAGTTATTTTACTGCCTGCTCAGCTACATAATAGTAGATGAACTGGCCTGAAGAGAGTAACTACATAATCTGGCTGGTGCTCACTTGGAGATGCCCAGTGCAGTGATCTCAGCGGGATGAGCGTTGTCTTTCCGATCAAATGCTGTGTGCATTGTCAATTTGCTTCTGAATACCAGCTGTCGCTCCCATCTGTACCCTGAAAACCAACAGAACCAAAGTAAGAAAAGTGTTCATACTGTCTCTACCACAGAATTTAAAGTTATTTGTATGTTAGTTGATGGCAAGGTCACAACACTCAGTACATTTTCACTCCAGGATTATTGTTGGGTATTTGGAGTGTCTCAGGGCAGCGACAGTTAGCCTTCATAATCTTTATCTTTACTTAAAAACTCGGTGTACTGCCCAGCTTTCCAGATCAGAGTGGTTAATACAATTTAATCCAAATAAAACAGGAAGAAAATAACATCTATCAACAGAAAGACCTAAACCACAGTCAACCAAGTTCACTCAGTCATAATAAAGATTAAACACAGACAGGTAGAACATTGTATTTCCTGGACTAAAGATCAAAAGTCTTTCCAACAGAAGGCATAAAATCCTAAGCTTTTAACAATAAAATGAGTATATTCATTGTAAAAAGAGACCTTGCATATATGGGAACCCATTTCCTAAGATACAGAGAAAAAGCTAACTTAAAAAAAAAATCTATATTCAGGACAGCCTATGCACCAAAAGCAAATTAAAATTAGAACGCTTAGCCACCCATCTGGGGTTACTCGCAGCAACTTAGAGGGTCTATCCCCAGTACAGCTCAGGCCCGCCTGCACCTGCTGCTCCTGCTTGTGCTCTAACACTACCAGTCTCCTTCCACTGACTGAGTCCCAACCACCTCTGGGTGAGTCTCCCACTCTCAAATGATCCCCAGTGATTTCTAGGTTACCAAGGCTACACTCCCAGTGGTCCCAGAGTTCCCAGAAAGCACTCACTGACCCAAAACACAAACCACCAGGATTCTTTATCAGTTCAGACAGCAGAGTCAACAAATTGAAAATTGTTTATGGTCTTAAAAATTGAACAAAGAAACATAAAAAGTGCAACCAGCAAACACTAAGAGGTAACTGAAATATGGATCAATTATAAAACTATCTAAACATTTGTATACTATCTAAGTAGTACCTGGGAAGATCAGGCCATATAACTGTTCACAAAGCCTCAGCAAAGAGATCCTATTCTCTTTTCTTCCTGGCTAAGACTGGAGCAAAACCCGGTAAAATCCAAATTAAAATGAGCTCCTGGGCCAATCAGAGCCCAGAACAACAATCTTTGAAAGTATACTGCAGACTGCCTTTCCAAAAGGCTTAAACAAAGGAAACAGCCTTGGTTCTTTGGCAGCTTCTAAGCATAAACATGCACCACCTGCTGGCCAAACTAGAGATATACAGTTCAGGAAATAAGGCAGTTTTACAGGCTTAAACACACACTGTTCTGTCACAGTTAAGTGCTATAAACATGCTACATACTTCCTAATGAGGATTAAAATGTACACTATTCAGCAGATATGCAGGGCTTTAAATATTTACACACCTCCTTATGCCAAACACTGAAACACCACTATGGAATCAAGACCTGCTAGCAGGAGCTTAATTTAATGCACACTTTTAGTAGGTAAAATTGACTTCCTGTCCAGGGCACAATATCCATTTATAAAGGTGAGGAAGCAGAGGGAAAAATATGCTTTTGGGTTTAGATAACACAAAAATTTGTAACAAAGTAGACTTACAGGAAGGGAGTAAAAGTTGTAAAAGCATATTAAGATTGATATGTTTAGACAATCTTTGCAAGCATCAAAAATCAAAAAGTATCAAAGAGACGAGAATCACATTGTGTATCCTTGGTTAAATAAAGAAGGTTCTTCTGCACGTCCCCTCTTTGATGGTGATGATGAGGACGACCACTCAGACAATAGTACATCAGGTTCTGAGGGTGCTTTTTTAGAAGGAGGTGAGCATGATGTGGCCGAGGACGGGGCGCCAGGTCCCGGCGAGGAAGAAGAGGCCCACAATGGACCGATCAGCAAGAAGCCCCCCCTTATCGGCAGTCACATCCGCAAACCCGGTCACAATACTAATGGAACCAACAGTTATCAATCTAACGGAATCAACAGTTATTCATCTATCGTCCTATAACCTTACAGAACTGGAAATTAAAGTCCTTTCGAAAGGACTTTCCTTTGTACCTTTTCAAAAACACGATAAATTCCAGAGCAGAGTAGAATTAGAAAAATTCATACAGAAACTACAAATTAAAATATTTTTTTTGCGCAGAGCAAAGGCCACACTGAGGACAGCTCAAGAGTAAAGCCTAGATCCACTTGGGTACCGCCAGGGCCATTAGACCCGATGTTGATGATTTTTAAGCAAGTTGTGTTAAAAGATCTACAGGAAATGGAAAAGGGAACTTATAGTTATCACAATAATCTCTCTAAACGCGAGCTGACCGCTCTGAAAACGTTAAGAGAATTACACCCAGATTGTGTTTTGGAGAGCTGATAAGGGTGGTGTGGTCACTGTCCAGGATCGCACCGCCTATGAAGCAGAAATCTGGTGACAACTAAGTAAAGCAACAGACTATGTGGAACTGACTGAGGACCCCACTCAGAGGTTGAAAGCACTGATTTTCGATGTTACAGGAGAGGCATTTGCCATGAGTCCGATCACCCAAAAAGAATTTCAATTTTTAAATGGAGACTCTCAGAAGATCCCATCATTCTATACATTACCTAAGGTGCATAAGACCCTTGTGAACCCCCCAGGATGTCAGATCGTCTCTAGTCGGGGGTCACTACTAGAACCTGTATCAGTCTATGTTGACACTTTTCTGCAACCTTTGGTCTCTGCAGGGAGGTCATACATAAAGGATTCGACACACTTTATGAATATTCTTAATGAATGGTCTGTTTTCTCAGAAGATCTTTTCCTGGTTACCCTAGATGCGGTTTCCCTCTACACAGTTATTCCCCAAGTTGAAGCTCTAACTGTGATAAAAGGTATTTTACAACAACAACAATTGGGTGAATCACTGATAGCTTTCATTGTAAATGTAGCCTCCATAGCAATGATGAAAAATTACTTCCAGTATGATGGAAGGATTTTCCAACAGACATCAGGGGTCGCCCTGGGGGGGTAACGATAATCCCCTCGGTGGCTAATTTCTTTATGCGGAACTTTGAAGATGTGTACACCTGTGCCTTTTGTGAGAAGATAAAGATATGGGTGC
Source organism: Microcaecilia unicolor (assembly GCF_901765095.1). Taxonomy (NCBI): domain Eukaryota; kingdom Metazoa; phylum Chordata; class Amphibia; order Gymnophiona; family Siphonopidae; genus Microcaecilia; species Microcaecilia unicolor. The sequence continues at coordinate 394,092,607 of NC_044032.1, forward strand.
GTTTTATAGACGACGTCTTCATGTTATTGCAAGGTGATTCTAACACGTTGATGGAGTATGTGAATTCTCTGAATGGCTGTCACTCTAGCATTCAGTTTATGGTCCACTCTGACAAGATGAGATAACCTTCCTTGATGTAAAGGTCCATAAGATGCCTGGTCATTTTGAAACTTCTCCTTTACTCAAGTTGCCATCCAACAGCGTTGAAGGACAATCTCCCTTTTTCACAGTTTCTGCGTTATCGCAGAATCTGCTTAGAGGAAAGAGATTTCCGTCATCAAGCAAGAGCTTTACGTGAGCAACTGGTGGATAGGGGTTACTCCAGCAAGATTGTTAAAAGGGCTTACCATAGAGCCAAATTGAATAACAGGGAGTTATTGTTACAGCCACGTGTAAAGACTGATGTAGTAGAAGCGACAGTGCACACTTATGTTCTAAAATATACCACACAAGCATGAAATGTGGCACGGATGATTAGGAATCATTTGAATATAATACGGACTGTGCCACTTTTTTCTGATTCTACTCTGAGATTCGCCTATAGCAGGGGCAATAACTTAAAAGAATTACTTTGACCTTCTATTCTTAGGAACGTATCTTCTGAGCCAATTGTGTATGAGGGACATAAAAGATGCAATCATTGCCAGATGTGTCCCCTGATGATAGAGATTTCAAGATCCCTCTACTAGAAGGGAATTTTCATTGTTTATTAATACTTCGTGTAGCTCAGATTTTGTGATCTACTGCAATATATGCCTGTGTGGGAAGCTTTACATTGGACAAACTTCCCGTGAGGCTTATTGAACACAAGACTGCGATAAAGACGAAGAAGATTACTTCACCATTAGCACACCACTGTACAGAATTCCAGCACGGTTTTGAGACATTTCGATGCCTGGTCCTACAACAAATAGACACTGGGCAGAGAGGGGTGGATCGCCGTCGATTACTCCTGCGCAAGGAACAACAATGGATTTTCTGTCTTAAAACTTTAACACCATCTGGACTCAATGGTAAAATAGAATGGAGCCATTTTTTGTGAGTGGGTCTACCTGTAAGAGTTATTTTGACGCCAGCTGATCAAAACATTGAAAACCACACTAGTTGAATGCTGAGTCACTAGAAGCTGTCTATTGGTTGGCTTTGTGACAGCGGGTGACGTCATTGAAAGGTTAAATAACCTGAAATAATAAGAGAGGAGAATGGCGATTCAACAGTCCAAGCTAAGTGAACCTTTAAACTTTTGAAACTAGTCTGTGTAAGCTGTTTACCATAACGCAGGAGGTTTTTTTTGCCTATGATGAAGTAGTCTCAGCTCTCTTAACACACAATGGTGTATAGAAAGGCGCTTCTTGAGGCTTTTTGCTCCTTGTATAGAATCCACTTTTCTCCTATACTTGGTTTTGCTTACTATTTATTGAGTTTTCCTCATATCTGATTTGGTATAGACCTTAGTGGAAGCTCATCCTCTAATTGAAAATTTAGTTCATGTGCTAATGTCGCCATTAGCACGCGGCCATTAAAACCAATTACTGCTTGAGCACTTACCGCCACCCATTTTGCAGGTAGTAAGGGGTCATGTGGCAATACTGCACTAATCAGCATGCAGTAATGCAGTAAGACTTCACTGGCTTCCCATATCAGAAAGGATCAGGTTTAAAGCTGCTTGTTTAGTTTTTCAAATCTTATAGGGTTTTACATCAGAATTGCTAACTAGAGTTGCTTCACTATGTTTGGTCCAGTCCAACAGACTAAAAGAATAAATGATGCACTTCATAGGGCAATCCGATATCATCAGGTCTTTGGCTCTCTATTCCCTGTACTGGAGTTACAACATGGAACTCTTTACCTACTGCCATCAGAACACATAATACCTACATTAGTTTCCAGAAGAAACTAATAACTTTTCTCTTCCCAAAGATGGTCTCATAAAAATCCATTACATCATCTGTTTCCTCATAACTTCCATCAGATTTTCCTATTAGGTTATTTTGTCTCATGCATACACTAACAGCATCTGTTTTGTAACAACTATTATATAAACCGCCCTGAACTCTGGAAAGGGGATTTTAGCGGTATACAAGAACTGATTTGATTTAATGTAGATGTGCTAACTGATCAGCACACATGTCCACTCTCTGCCCCCCAGACACGCCCCCTCAACCAAAACAAATAAAATACATTTTTTAGCGCGCTGGTAGCATATGCCAATTTGGAACTTACCACAGGATGCTTGTGCGCTTCCTGTGGTAAGAACTTGTAAAATGCTTACATGCATGCTAGCGCCTAGCACAGCCTGGTAAAAGAACCTCTTACTGTTTCCTCTTAACTGGCACCCCACACACCAGAAAGGCCCCCTCCTCATGCAAAACAGGATCATTATTTTGCCCCCTCTATGTCCAGGGCATCTATGGCATTCATGTACCCCTCTACCCTACTGGCCCTGGCTGAGAGGAGTCCTAGCAACATCAGTGAGCTGCAGGACCAGACTGAAGGTCATTTTCAAAGAAATATGTCTGTGGATACGTACTGTACATTTATGGAAAAAGGTTTAGTAATTTGATCCTGAATGCAGAAGAAATGTTTCTTTACAGAGAGTAGTTAGCAGGGTATAATGGGATTTTGTTATGGCTCAATATGTACGGATTATGTCCCTGAGAGTTTCCTAGAAATGCAGTTTTCCTTTGTTGTGTTTTCTGTTTCTCCTAGTAGGAATTACTGGGTTTATTTCTTTGTTGTTTCTTCCTATGCTGTTAGCAAATAGTCATTCACTTTTCCTTGACGGTACTGAATACATATATTTCAAATTCTAATAGAAAATAAAAAGAAATACACAGTTTAAACAGTAATTTAACAATACATTTAGGGAATATTCAAAAACAAAGGGTAGATACAGAGATATAGCTATATATGTAACACAGCAACACTCACATACACTATCTATATGTATTTCATAAAATTAAAGGAAATATCAAGACGATGTACAAAAAGTCATCTTATCTAACACCAATATTGTTGGAGCGTTGCTTGGCCCAAAAGTTTAAAGGGGGCTTTATTGATCCAGGTAAGGACAATATTGAGGTCCCAAGGTGGAGGCAGCAGATAGACCTCTACCTGTATCTACAATCAGCTATCTACAGAGGCAAAATTTATACGGTGTTTTACAATGCCTCCTTACAAAGATACTTGCATAATAAGACGGTGCAGGAAGCAGGGCATACTGCAAAGGAAGGAGAAAGAAAATAAATCCAACTAAGAGCTGATACATGATGCAGAAGCGAATTCCTTCACATCCATACCTGGCTTCAGTTTGCTGTAAAGTCGCACTTCTGCCTGAGTAACTGGAGCATGGTGGTGCACCTTCATTTGCCCCTCAGAGTAGTTCACAAAGATGAAGCCATCTTTCTCGTCCAAGCTAAGCTGATCGGACCAGCGTCGGGAGTCATCCGAGCCGCTGTCTGCTGACCATGCCCCTGCCCTGCCCGATGCCACTCGTGGCCTGTGACTGGTATTGCTGGGCTGGCTTTGGCTCTCACTAGGTTTGCTGTCTTGGCTTATGCTTGGATCCTCGGCTTCTGAGTCACTGCTGTCCTCATCCTGGGCTTCTTGCCCTGTGTTATGGAATGAAAGACATGAACACAACTACAACAACAGAAGGAAATAGTTTCCTCTAATCAAAAGTAATCAATAACATTACAAGAAGTGGACTAAGCAGTCACTGGCATTGTTGTGCAGTTTTCTCCTGCTCCTTTGGGATTCCAGCTCACTTGGAACGGGGTTAGGACCTTAGATCACAATCACCCTGGGCTTTTCCCTTATTCCATCTCCCTTCTCAACCCACCTGGCCCAAAATGCAGCAATAGTGATGCACCAGGAATCCCTCTAACAACTCTGCAATCATGGTCCCTTAATCCAGCCATTTGGTGTCATTATGTGTAGGAGTGGCCTAGTGGTTAGAGCACCGGTCTTGCAATCCAGAGGTGGCCGGTTCAAATCCCACTGCTGCTCCTTGTGATCTTGGGCAAGTCACTTAACCCTCCATTGCCTCAGGTATGAGCCCTCCTGGGACAGAAAAATATCCAGTGTACCTGAATGTAACTCACCTTGAGCTACTACTGAAAAAGGTGTGAGCAAAATCTAAATAAATAAATTATTGTGCGTTGTCCGATACTTCCTCTCTCTTCTTCCCAGGGGCTGTATACACTGCATCTACAACACCTCCAGCCACACAAACCTGGGGAGAACACCACCTGACCATGGACTAGACTAGATCTTGCCAGGTATTTGTGACCTGGGTTGACCACTGTTGGAAACAGGATGCTGGGCTTGATGGACCTTTGGTCTGTCCCAGTGTGGAAATACTTATGTATTTATGTAATACTTATGACTTGAAGCCAGGTCCCTGCACATGGCAGCATGCAATGCTGTCACTCAACTTTTATAAATATTGATTGAGGGTAACAAAATTAAAATAAGTTGACAGTTTCTATTTAACCTAATTCTAAGAGGATAACTGGGTCCTATTTAGTTCCCTTTTGGCCTTAGGGGGACAATTTTTGGGCCTACCACAGACCTACATCTATCCACAGCAGATAAATCACTGCTGGGCAGACTGGATGGTCTACTTTGGTCATTAGGAAGGTAATTCTATAACAGTGATGCTATTATAGGCATTGCTTATGGTTCCTATTTTAAGCCTATTCTATAAGGAAAAGTAGGTGCTTACTTTCCTTTACAGAGTACTACCACAAGTGGCTGACAGCATGTGTATATATAGGAATGGCCACTTACACCTGCTTTACAGTGTTTTCCCTTCTCTCTCTCTCTCTTCTCAGTTCTGGTCCCGCCCTTGCGGAAACAGGAAATGAGGGAGGGACCAGAGCTGAGAGAGAGAGAAGGGAAAACTGAAGTAAGCGCCAAGCCTGCACGTTTTTTACCGCTGCTGCCAACGTAACCCCGACGAGGTAAGTCAAGATGACTTTTAAAATTCGGAGGGAGGGGGCCTGGAACTCGAAGGGAGGGAGGGAACGAACTTCCGGTGGGTGAAATATTGGGGGTGCTCGAGCATCCACAGCACCCACAGAGTCGGCGCCTATGGTATACAGCAAATCTTCCTTCTGCTAATCATCCCTAACCCAAAAGCCATTGAAAGTTGAAACCCCCTTCCCCTCCAGGACAAGATACAGGACCTACTGTTCAGCCAGCCTGGTCAGCACATAAAGCTAAGCACAGGTATCAGTATTTAACTATATTTGTATATTCAGTGGTGCTATTTGTTTAATTAGCATTGTGGAATATACATTTGACCAGTAAATGTGAAGGCACCCATCCATTTAAAGTTACGCCTGTTATTCTGCTGGCCTAATTTTAAACACAGACAATTACCCTCTTAATGGATAGGTTCTAACAGGAGGATTCTGTTTGAAGGCATCTATTTTAAGCCTGTTATATATAGATATATACACCCCTCTGTGTCTTTACAACATATTATAGGGTCAAAGCGGCAGAACCTATGCCTAGATTGAATGTGTTCATGTGCAAAGTGTGTGCATTCTTGCGTATTTTATAAATAACTAGTAAAACATGCCCGTTTCAGGCGCAAATGAAACGGGCACTAGCAAGGTTTTCCTCCCGAACCCCCCTCCCTGCTCATCCCTTCGGCACTGTGTAGGCACTGACCGCCATTGTTGCGGACCTCGTCAACGCACGCCAACGCCACCTTCAATGTGCTGAGTCGTTGGTTGTGAAGCCACTGACGCCACTGCTCTGCCCTCAACGTCATCACGTTTGACGCGAGGGCGGGGCCCCAACACAGTGATTTCGGTGGCTTCACCACCACAAACCCTTCAAACCGGAAGGAAGTGCCCGGAGGAACTGACAGTGACGTCAGTGTCCTCAGAACGTTGAGGGTGAGTTTTATTATATAGGATGTGACTAAAATTGCAACTCCACCCGCATTCCATCCAAAATCCATTCCTAACCACACTTACCGTGTACATGCCTTCTTGTCACCAAACATACTTGTATGTAAACCCTGGGGTATGTTTATAAAAGCCCTCTACCGCATAAAAATTCCTTTTCCAAGGTAACCCGTTGGTGTCTGAATATTGCCACTAATGGGTAATTTTATAAAGGGGGGTGGCCTAGTAAATGTATCACTAAAAGCAGTGTTTCCCAAGTCCGGGCCTGGAGTACCCCTTGTCGGTCAGGTTTTCAGAATATCCACAATGAATATGCAGAAACCTGATCTGCATAAACTGCATCCATTATATGCAAATCTCTTTCATGCATATTCATTGTGGATATCCTGAAAACCTGACCAACAAGAGGTACTCCAGGCCCGGACTTGGGAAACACTGACTTAAAGGACCTATGTGAAGCTTATATTACAAAGGCAGATAGCAGGTCGATATTCAAAGAGATTTAACAGTCAGAAATGGCACCTGACCAGTTAAATCACCTGTCTGGGGCTAACTGTTAATTTAAAACAGCACAACTGGTTAGTACTAAACTCAAAACCAGAATAAAAGTCAGTCTTATCCAGTGGTGTGCTGGTAAATTTTTAACAACAGGCTCTCTCCCCGGTCCACCTCGGCGCCCCCCCCCCGTCCACCTCTGCGCCCCCCCCATCCACCTCCACGCCCCCCCCCCCAAATTGCAGAGCTGGCTATAGCCGGGGGGGGGGGGGGGGGGGGGGGGGCAATGCATTACTCTCTCCAGGAAAAAACTATTAAATGATCCCAGGTTCCAATCTAATTCATGTTTAATGTGGGATAAAATGCCATAAATAAGTAAATAAATATAAACTTTTAATGTTGAGCACCTGATTCTCAAAGTGAAAATATTCCAAGCACTATAATGAAAATAAAATGATTTTTTTTCTACCTTAGTTGTCTGGTGACTGTTTTTCTGATCATGCTGGCCCAGTATCCGATTCTGCTGCTATCTGTCCTCTTAACTCCGTTTCCAGGGCTTCCTTTCCATTTATTTCTTTCCTCTTTCTTCTTCATTTCTGGTCCTCAGCTTCTGCCTATTTTCTCCATCCATTTGCAGTTATTCTCCTCTCTTCCTTTTCCCTCTTTTCATCTCATTTCTCATTCTTCCCTCCCCTCCACCCATATCCAGCATTTCTTCTCTCTCCACCCTTGCCTGACGTATTTCCTGTTTGCGCAAGGGCGGAGCCATGATGTGAAGGAACGGAACGAAGGCAGGAACCGAGCTGAGCCTGCTGCCTTCGCTTCAACGATGGCGCGCCTCGAGGGAAAATAAAATTTTTAAAGGTAGGGCAGCGGCGGCAGCGCAGAAAGGAAACCAGCAGGGCTACTATTGGGGAGCAGAGGGCAGACGGAAGATGGATTAGTGGGGCGGGGGAGCAGAGGCGAGCCGGCTCGCACGGGCCAACAACCGGCTCGCAAGATGCCAGTAAATTTAACAAACGGCTCTTGCGAGCCGCTGCGAGCCGGCTCCAGCACACCACTGGTCCTATCTTTATGCAGTAACCCATAGCCAGTTAAGGGGTGAATATTGTGCTAGCCAGCTCCAGAGACCTGGAAATTCAATGCTGGTGGCCGGATATGGGCTGACACTGGCAGGTGACAGCAAAACGCTGATCAATGCCAGCTGAATATCAGGCCCTAGGCACCTATTTGTCTTTATAAAGTACCAGCATAAGTGGCAGGCATGATCACGCCAATAATTAACAAGTAGATGCATACATTATAGTATTTTACAGTATATGTGTGTCCCTGTATGCTCCACCTCAAAGTGCACATCATCATTTCAAATCAAGTACTTTTGTTTTGGTCAATATATTGTGAGGTCATGTTTCTGTCTATGCGGCCACATCTGCAAGTAAATGACTAAAATATCACCAAAGTGAGCACGCACGTTACCACTTAAAGAAAGCACCTTCTTATAAAATTACCCTCCAAAGGATTAAGTGCTAGCTCTGCCTCTCCCCAGTGCCACCGCTTTTTTCTATGGATAAAATCTGGCCATTTTGGGATCCTCAAGTCACACACACAAAAAAAGGAAAATAAAACTAAAAATCTTCCACAAGAAGTCAAGAGACAAACAAACCAGGGGTGGAAGTCACCAAAAATGCAGATGTTCAAGACTGGTACTTAGAACATAAGCATTGCTATACTGGAACAGACCGAAGGTCCATCAAGCCCAGTAACCTGTTTCCAACAGTGGCCAATCCAGGTCACAAATACCTGACAAGATCCCAGAACAGTAAAACAGATTTTATGCTGCTTATCCTAGAAATAGGCAGTGGATTTTCCCAAGTCCATTTTAATAATGGCTTATGGTCTTTTCTTTTAGGAACTGGATAGGCTTGAAGGACCTTTGGTCTGACCCAGTTGAGCAGATCTTATGTTTTTTGAATTTAGCTCATGTCTTTTCACTAGTAGATCAAGACAAGTTACATTCAGTTACTGTAGGTATTTCCCTACCCCAGACAGCTTCTTATTCACGCGTGTGCTGAAAATATGTGCATGAGTTATGTTTTCACTACCTGCTGGTAAATGTATAACTTGCTTTGAATATCAGACCCACAGAACACATTGTAAAACTACACACCTATTTGAGTGTCTGCACATTCCTCTTGCATCTCCATGGTGTCCGCGGGCTCGGGGGCTGGAGTTTCTGGCACTTGTAGAAATTCCATTCGCCAAAACTGCATTGAGAAAAGTTTAAATGTTTACAAAGCACCAAGCAACAATATAAAAAGAAAAAATAACTAGGGGTTGAGACTGAAAGCAATTTAACCGGGAAGAAGAGACTCCAGACTGGTGATGCAAGCTGTTCAGATTTATGAGATACGATATGATGACAGAGGAGACCTAATTTTTTCAGAGCTGTCCCAGTGTAGTATATTTATGTATTAGATATTTCAACTTCTGACCCCGGATTATGCTCTTTGAGATGCTTTGGCTATGAGATATGGATATTGTTTGACATTATTGCAGATGGGGTTGGGGGGGGGGGGGGGATAACTGCTGCATTTCCCAGGCTAGTGCCAGGACAGTCTGGAGAGGAAGAGCTGGAAGTTATGTGGACATCAGTGAGCAGTTCAACTATGCTGGTTAGCTATGTAGGTATGGCACTGAATATCGACTGTACTTGAATAACTTCTGGGTGCCATCAATGTCCCAGTTAGTCAGCATCAGTACCCAGAGGGTCCAGCACTTATTATTAAGGTCTAAATTAGCCATTGCTGGTCAATGATTAAAGACATGCTATTATTGGCTGAATATTGAACATTATCTAGTTTTTAGACAGTGCAATCACACACTGCATCCCTTTCTTGCTCGCCATTCCCCATCAGGGTTTATGATCCCATCAGTTTCCCTGTCCTCTCATCTTCCACTCTTGTGTGTTTTTCCCCCCTCCTACCTCTGCCAACAGCAGTGGTGTAACGTCTACAGCAGAGGAACGTAGGCAGCAGTGCAGGAGCAAAGTAAAAGCAGGGAAACTGAACCCTCCCCCCAACTGTGTCATGTGCTTTCTATAACGGCAAAGCAAGCACAAGGGACGGGGCCACAGGAGTAGCAAGTGCCTATCTCTCACTGTATTCCTCACTTGCCATGGCATGACGTTTTGGCATGATAGAAGACGGACAGTTGGAACAGTGAGACTCGTGGCCTGTGGAAGAACCTGATAAGCTATGGCAGAACGTACAGAGTGGCTATAGGACAGTCTTGGTCCTCTGAGTTTGTGTTTAGTCTTAGGGAGGGGAAATGGGACTTGATATACCGCCTTTGTTTTTTGCAACTACATTCAAAGCAGTTTACATAATATATACAGGTACTTATATGTACCTGTGGCGATGGAGGGTTAAGTGACTGCGTGGTCTTAAAGCTCATTTATTTATTTAAATTACACTTTTATAGATTTGTATTATTCACTTTTGCACATTGTTTTTTATTACCTAGGTACTTAAAGCTTTCTTAGCTTGGGGTTCTTCTGAATGTTCCTTTCATGTTTTTAATTTATTACCATGCTTTTTATATGTTGTTTTTAGATACTGAATGATTTTATTTTCATTTACAGTGACCCACTGCCCCTGACGCATCCATTTTCATACTGGTGAAACATGGCCATGTAGGTCATTTTACGTTGAATATCTGTGAACTTTTAATCTATCAATAGAGACATTGTTTTCCTACAAGGTCTGCTTCATTGTTTTATCTTCCGTATTGGATCTGGTGGACCAACTGCCTTGTTGTTTTCTGGTAAGTACACACAGGAAGTTCAATATGTTAGCATTTAACTTTCAAAAAGGAGACTATAATAAAACGAGAAGAACCGTGAAAAAAACCCCACAACAACAGAGGAGCAGCTGCGAAGGTCAAAAATTTACATTGGACGTGGATGCTGTTCAAAAATACCATCCTGGAAGCCCAGGCCAAATATATTCCATGCATTAAAAAAGAAATAACCATAGAATAAAAAGAGATGTCAAGGGCAATATCAAAATTAGTGCAACATTCACATGCAAACAGCAATGCAAATTCAGCACTTACCATGTGAGCCACTAAGCCAGCTTGGAATATTTTAATTGTTAGTATTTAGCAATTTTTGCCCTGGCACTAAGCTGGTATAAGGAGAAATTAGGTCTTACCTGGTCATTTCTTTCCATTAGTCCCTTCCCACTATTCCAGAACCTTTGGGATAGTTGTGTCTATCAACTAGCATGTGGAGACACAGAATTGAAAACTGAGCTGAGACATACCTCTCTTAGCATCCAGTCTAGCTCCTCAGTATTTACGTAGGCAAGCAGTAAGGAGAAACTCTGAATAAACACAACCACCTTAAACAAGTGACTGGGCTGGAGACTTCCAACTTGTAACCTTCTGTAAGAATATCCAGAACCCACTGGTCTGACGTGAGTTTGGCCCACTCCTCTCAAAATTCCTAAAGCCGTCCTCCCACCAGAGGAAGAGAAGAATGAACTGGCCTTGCATCATTGTGAAGCTCGGGTGGCATTGGGAGCTCTAGCTGAGAGGAGGGCTTCCTGTCTACACAAAGAGAAGACTGGCATGCCTGAAAGTGGGACTTCTGACCATATTGCTGATGACCAGGCTTGTATCATCTGCGGTCTCAAAATCGAGATGGAGAGCCCCCTGAAGATGGACGGCCAGAGGCTTTTGGCTTATCCTCCTCCAACTGCCGTGACATAGTTTCCCCCAGTTCTTTTACCAAGCTATTGACATTTTCTCCAAATAGCCACTTGCCCCAAAAGGGTATTAACTAGACATGATTTTGAAGCTGCATCCATTGCCCAATGCCACATGCCACAACCACAGTGTCATGACAGTACTGAACTATTTAGGAAACAACCTCTGTACTTTCGGGTCATCCCCCTCTTCAGGAGGAAGCACTCCCTCCTCTAACGGCTCCTTCAATTATGGCTCCTCTGAATAGACCAAGGAGGGAGACGCAGAGATAGACCTCCATGAGTGGACAGATAAAGCTAAACAAGATCTCAGGAGCCTGAGGGGTGAAAAACAAGCACCTTGCAGCAAGTCTGTTTCTACTTCAGTAAACAGGTCTGGTTTAAGAGCAATATAAACTCTGGCGAAAACAAAGATCCCGATGCAGCTGAATGCTGTCAGGTCCTGAGGTTGTAAAATGGTGGCTGTGCTCCATTCGTGACCAGTGGCTCTTCCTCAATGCCAGTCGGCCCTGCATAATGGTGCCTGCTTCCACGCAATTCTGCATGAAACTTTGCACTGGCCCCACAGAGAGCCTTAAGTCCCCGGCATATTTGGATGCTGTGCCAATTCTTAAGGGGTGCTGCCACCGACCATTTCCTCCACATCACTGGGAGTCTTGGCTTGCATGCACTGCAATGCCCCGATGGCGGCCAATGGGTCCCACAGGGGGAAAACCGCTTTACTACCTTCACGGGAGTCACCATTCACCCCGACTGGCACATGTGCAGCACAATGCAGTCCAAAGCAGTGAGTCAGGATTCTTCCCCTGCACCAAGCAGAACTTCCAGCCCTCCAAGCGGTTCTGAGCCAAACTTAAGTCGGACTTACCTCTGCAGGCTGATCCCCTCAAGCTCACAGTCTTCACATGTCTTATCACAGATGAGAATGAGAAAGAATCAAGACTGATACTCTGTCCCATACTCTCCAGTAAAAACCTCTTTCCTTTTTTTTAAAGGTTTTTCTGCTGGTAAAGGAGAGGCTCCACAGGAAACAGGGGAGAGGTGAAGGGAGGGAAGAAGACCTTTAGATATGACTCTGCAGACTCAAGTCACCTGCAAATCTCAATTGCGGACCAGTTGACCAACTGGACTAGGAGCATATCACTCAGAACCGGAGACTGAAATGTTTGTCCATCCATCTGCTAGAGATAGAAATACTGAGGAGCTGGACTGGATGCCAAGAGAGATATGTCTCAGCTCAGTTTTTAGTTCTCTATCTCTATCTGCTGGTTGATGGACACAATTATCCCACAGGTTCTGGAATAGTGGGAAGCTACGTAATGGAAATGGAATTCAAACATGCGTGGGATAATAAAGGAATCTGTTTAGAAGGAATGGATCCACGGAATCTTAGCGCCAGTAACTGGGAAACAAAACCGGTGCTGGGCAGACTTGTACGGTCTACGCCCTGATTGTGACTGAATAGATATGGATGGGCTGGAGTGTAAATTTTAAGGGCCTTGACGTTAGCTTCAGAACTTCGTACAAGAACAGTGCTGGGCAGACTTCTATGGTCTGTGCCCTGAGAATGGCAAGGACAAATCAAAGTTGGGTCTACATATAAAGTATCACATACCATGTAAAATGAGTTCATCTAGTTGGGCAGACTGGATGGACCATACAGGTCTTTATCTGCCATCATTTACTATGTTACTATATGTAGATCTGCCCTCATTGCAATGCATGAGTTATGTTCACATCTCCTAGTTTTTGAATGAGCAGAGAAGGTTCATACTTACTCGGACTACACCATCTGAGTGTCCGGTCACGATGACATTCTGAATATCCCACTCATTCATCTCAGACACGAGACAGCATAAGATCTGCTGACTTCTGCCTGTGAAGGTATTGACACTTACTATAGGGTTGCCATTAATACTCCACACATGGATATAGGTACCAGCACATGACACTATATCACCCTGAAACAGAGATGAAAAAGAACAATGAAGTACTCAGGTGGTGGAAATGAAGTGTTCAAATCTCAGATTCCTCTACAGAAATGTGTTAGCATTGGAGGAATAAAGTTGGCAACAGCTGGGTACAACCATGTTAAACTCCATCAACTGGCTTCATGCTACTATCATTACTCTGACCAAGAAAAATGGTAGACCAGGGGGCTCATTTTCAAAGCACTTAGACTTACAAAGTTCCATAGGTTACTATGGAACTTTGTAAGTCTAAGTGCTTTGAAAATACACCTCTATGTAACTTTGCAAGTGTAAGTGCTTTGAAAATATACATGGTCTATTATTCTGCTCAAGTAAGGCTAGCACCAGAGAGAAGGGCTTTCTGCAGTACTGCTTGTGCATCCCATACTTCTACAAAATTGTGGCAAAGTGGAAATTTTGTACTAATACATTTAACAGAGGATTGCATCTTCACAGCAATCCTTTTGATCACAGGCTCAACAGGCAATGCTTCAAAATATGATTGAAGAGCCTATGTCCTTGATGTCGCTGAAGCACAGTGAACAATCAGGAAAATGCATATTTTTGGAGCTGTATTAATATCTTTTCTTGCTGTTCTCGTTTGTATTTCACGAGAATAGTGAACCTGGCCAATGAGAAGTTGAGGTTTTGAATAACTTCCCTTTCATTCTTAAGGAGCCACTTGTTACATTGGTCTAATAAAAGAAAAATCTCAAAAATTGGTATAATACAATGCTAAGAAAAAGTTTGCCAGCTCCCCTTAGAATACTCTATTTTTCAACCCAACTTATTGTCAAAACATGATTACATCTTAATCTAAGCCATGACAAAAGACAAAGATAACTATTGAAGAAAGCACTCAGTTCAATACATTTTAATCTTATTCAACAAAAAACATTTTTCATTCACTCATTGTGCTACCTCTTTAAGTAGCAATAACTTCAACACGATTCCTGTAACTGTTGATTATATTATACACTCGCACTGCCCTTAAGGAATTTTGACCCATTCTTCAATTTTCAAGTTTACATCTTGATATACTGCTCAAGAGCAAATTCTCTCAGTGGTTAATTAAATTAATAAGATTCTAGTATAAAAGTATGGAAATGAACTACAAACACTGATAGGAAACAGATAGCCAACAGTCAAGTGGATAGTGTTATAAAATTATGAGCAGAAAAAATACCCCACACGCACGCTTCGGTAGCTGCTAATACCCCATACTGAATTATTTTAACTCTGGGACACTTGAGAGCTTCTGACTGTGAACAATTCATTTCAGGTTTTGCCACATCTTAATATGGTTTAAGCCAGGACTCTGACTTTGCCTTTCCAAAACAAAAAGAGGCTGATATTCAGACCGCAGGAATTATCCGGGCTAAATCCCGCGGTAGGCCCTAAAACAGAATATTCAATGCCAGGCCATTTCCAGTGACCAGCACTGAATATCAAATTTACCTTTGGCCGGTTTGACTTTGGCCAAGCCGATATTCAGTGCTGACCGGTCAAAGTAAAACTGGACAAAGATAGGAATGCCTTGTATGTGGTCAAATATGGATGCTAAAGTTAAGTGGAGATGCACTAAAAATCAGTGGTTAGACAGTTATACTGCCCGATATAACCAGCTATCTGCCAACTGGCAATGTTCAGCAGGACATGGATGGCCATGACCCGTTGAATATCGGCAGATAGCCGGCTGTGTTGCATTTAACCGTCCAGGTGCCAATCCTGGCCAGCTAAATGCCTTTGAATATCAGGGGGAAAATCTTTCCTTTAGCCATTCCGCACTACATTCCCTTGAATGTTGAGAATTCTGGTCTTGAGGCATGACTGGCAACACAGCCAGACATTGCCCTCTAGATTTTTCTAATATAAAGCAGAATTCACAGTTCCATCAATGGTGGCAAGCCATCCAGGACTTGATGCGTGTATCCCTTGACAGTTGGGATGAGGTTGTTACTTTGGAAGGTAGTGTTTGACTTTCACCAAAGCGTATATTCTACTATTGTGCCAAAAGTTAAGTTTTTCACTTGTCTGTCCGGAGATTATTATTCTAGAAGGTTTGCAGGGCATCCAGATGCTCTTTGGTGAATCTGAGGAGGTTAACAGTGTTCTTTTTAGAAAACAGTATTTTCTTCCTAAATTTTCCTGCATGAATATTATTCCCATTTAGCTTTTTACCCGATGGTTGATACATGAACCCTCACATCAGGTGCATCAAGAGAGGCTTGCAACTCTTTAGCTCAAGGCTTTCAATATTTGTCTTTGGGCCTCCAGAGCCACTCAGATTTTCAGGATATTTTTGCAGAATATGTATGAGATCAATTTAGAAAACAGAACAAAATGTAGGCAGATAAAGACCATATGGCCTATCCATACCATCTATTCTCCCTATCACTCCCTTGGAGATACTATGTACTTGACCCAAACTCTCACATTCAGACACTGTTTTCATCTCCACCACTTCCACTGGGAGGCTGTTCCATGATTTCACCACCCTTTCTGTGAAGAAGTATTTCCTCAGATTACTTCTGAGTCTATCTCCTTTCACCTTCATTCTGTGTCCTCTCATTCCAGAGCTTCCTATCAATTGAAAGAGATTTGCCTCCTGTGCATTTATGCCACAAAAGTATTTAAATGTCTCTATCATATCTCCCCTCTCCCGCCTTTCTTCCAAAGTATACATATTGAGATCTTTAAATCTGTCCTCATATACTTTATGACGAAGACCACTTACCATTTTAGTAGCTTCCCTCTGAACCGACTCCATCCTGTTTATACCTTTCTGAAGGAACGGTCTCCAGAATTGTACGCAATATTCTAAATGAAATCTCACCAGAGTCTTATTCAAGGGCATCATCATTTCCTTTTTCCTACTGGTCATTCCTCTCTCTATGCACCCAAGCATCCTTCTAGCTTTCACTGTCACCTTTTCTACCTACAGTGGGGGAAATAAGTATTTGATCCCTTGCTGATTTTGTAAGTGTGCCCACTGACAAAGACATGAGCAGCCCATAATTGAAGGGTAGGTTATTGGTAACAGTGAGAGATAGCACATCACAAATTAAATCCGGAAAATCACATTGTGGAAAGTATATGAATTTATTTGCATTCTGCAGAGGGAAATAAGTATTTGATCCCCCACCAACCAGTAAGAGATCTGGCCCCTACAGACCAGGTAGATGCTCCAAATCAACTCGTTACCTGCATGACAGACAGCTGTCGGCAATGGTCACCTGTATGAAAGACACCTGTCCACAGACTCAGTGAATCAGTCAGACTCTAACCTCTACAAAATGGCCAAGAGCAAGGAGCTGTCTAAGGATGTCAGGGACAAGATCATACACCTGCACAAGGCTGGAATGGGCTACAAAACCATCAGTAAGACGCTGGGCGAGAAGGAGACAACTGTTGGTGCCATAGTAAGAAAATGGAAGAAGTACAAAATGACTGTCAATCGACAAAGATCTGGGGCTCCACGCAAAATCTCACCTCGTGGGGTATCCTTGATCATGAGGAAGGTTAGAAATCAGCCTACAACTACAAGGGGGGAACTTGTCAATGATCTCAAGGCAGCTGGGACCACTGTCACCACGAAAACCATTGGTAACACATTACGACATAACGGATTGCAATCCTGCAGTGCCCGCAAGGTCCCCCTGCTCCGGAAGGCACATGTGACGGCCCGTCTGAAGTTTGCCAGTGAACACCTGGATGATGCCGAGAGTGATTGGGAGAAGGTGCTGTGGTCAGATGAGACAAAAATTGAGCTCTTTGGCATGAACTCAACTCGCCGTGTTTGGAGGAAGAGAAATGCTGCCTATGACCCAAAGAACACCGTCCCCACTGTCAAGCATGGAGGTGGAAATGTTATGTTTTGGGGGTGTTTCTCTGCTAAGGGCACAGGACTACTTCACCGCATCAATGGGAGAATGGATGGGGCCATGTACCGTACAATTCTGAGTGACAACCTCCTTCCCTCCGCCAGGGCCTTAAAAATGGGTCGTGGCTGGGTCTTCCAGCACGACAATGACCCAAAACATACAGCCAAGGCAACAAAGGAGTGGCTCAGGAAGAAGCACATTAGGGTCATGGAGTGGCCTAGCCAGTCACCAGACCTTAATCCCATTGAAAACTTATGGAGGGAGCTGAAGCTGCGAGTTGCCAAGCGACAGCCCAGAACTCTTAATGATCTAGAGATGATCTGCAAAGAGGAGTGGACCAAAATTCCTCCTGACATGTGTGCAAACCTCATCATCAACTACAGAAGACGTCTGACCGCTGTGCTTGCCAAAAAGGGTTTTGCCACCAAGTATTAGGTCTTGTTTGCCAGAGGGATCAAATACTTATTTCCCTCTGCAGAATGCAAATAAATTCATATACTTTCCACAATGTGATTTTCCGGATTTAATTTGTGATGTGCTATCTCTCACTGTTACCAATAACCTACCCTTCAATTATGGGCTGCTCATGTCTTTGTCAGTGGGCACACTTACAAAATCAGCAAGGGATCAAATACTTATTTCCCCCACTGTACCTGTTTGGCCACCTTAAGATCATCACATACGATCACACCCAAGTCCCGCTCCTCTTTTGTGCACAAAAGTTTTTCACCCCCTAAACTGTTCCATTTACTTAGGTTTTTGCAGCCCAAATATATGACCCTGCATTTTTTAGCATTAATCCTAAGCTGGCAAATTCCAGACCATTCAACTATCAAAATACACCGGGGTCAATTTTCAAAATGATGTAACTGACCAAAAATGGCTCCTGGCTGGTTAAATTGTCTATTGAGGCTAGACGCTGAAAATAACTGGTTAGTGCCAAACTGAAAACTGACTATTTTGGGAGCTTTCTGGGGGGCAGAGTCGGCACTTAACTAGCTAGGTTAACCACATAAATAGGTCCGTATAAAAGTCAGTCCTATCTTTATAAGGTAATTCATAGCTGGTTAAGTCCTGAATATCACACTTAATGGGCTATGTGTTAGCTGGCTCCGGAAACCCAAAAATGTAATGCTGGTGCCTGGCATTGAATTTCTGGGTTTAATGCTGGTGGCGGTCAGCAAAACACTGATTGCTGCTGGCTGACTATTGGGTCCATTCTTTTTTTAAGTTAAATATTTTTTTATTAATTTTTAGTACATAACAACAAAGCAGACAGCCAACAGGAGAATATACGAAAATCATGAGGAACAACACTGGCATGGAGACAGCTTAAGTTTCTTCTGACTCTCTACCATGAAAATACATATACCAAGATACAATATACCCTATCCCCACAGTACTATCCTCCCCCTTCCATCCCCCCCCCCCCCCCCCCCGGGTCAAATTGGTGGTGTCCAAACATACATACCTGCTTATAATCGAACGAGAAAAACGCACAAGTTCCGACCTAAATCGGGAGATGGGCGTTTTTCTCACAAAAACAAATAAAGCGGTATAATCGAAAGCCGAACTTTGGACGCTTTCAACTGCACTCCGTCGCGGATGCGGACAAAGTTGACGGGGGCGTGTCGGAGGCGTGGTGAAGGCGGAACTGGGGCGTGGTTATCACCCGAACAGAGATGGGCGCCTTTCGCCGATAATGGATACGTTTGTAGCTAGAATTTAGGGCACTTTTCCTGGACCCTGTTTTTTCACGAATAAGGCCCCAAAAAGTGCCCTAAATGACCAGATGACCCCCAGAGGGAGTCGGGGATGACCTCCCCTGACTCCCCCAGTGGTCACTAACCCCCTCCCACCACAAAAAAATGATGTTTCACAACTTTTTACTTTCACCCTCAAATGTCATACCCTCCTCCCAAGCAGCAGTATGCAGGTCCCTGGAGCAGTTGTTAGGGGGTGCAGTGGACGTCAGGCAGGTGGACCCAGGCCCATCCCCCCCCTACCTGTTACAATTGTGCTGCTTAATGCTTAGTCGTCCAACCCCCCCAAACTCACTGTACCCACATGTAGGTGCCCCCCTTCACCTCTTAGGGCTATAGTAATGGTGTAGACTTGTGGGCAGTAGGTTTTGAGGGGGATTTGGGGGGCTCAACACCCAAGGGAAGGGTGCTATGCACCTGGGAGCTCTTTTACCTTTTTTTTTGTTTTTGTAAAAGTGCCCCCTAGGGTGCCCGGTTGGTGTCCTGGCATGTGAGGGGGACCAGTGCACTATGAATCCTGGCCCCTCCCACGAACAAATGCCTTGGATTTATTCGTTTTTGAGCTGGGCGATTTCATTTTCCATTATCGCTGAAAAGCAAAAACGCCCAGCTCACACCTTGGCGAATAACACATGGGCGTCTATTTTTTTTGAAAATACGGTTCACTCCGCCCCTTCACGGACCCGTTCTCGGAGATAAACGCCCATGGAGATAGGCGTTTCTGGTCGATTATGCCCCTCATAGTCATACAGATGGAAATCACAAATTCAGTTAATTAAGAACAAGATTACCTAATTGGGGAGGTACGTATTAAATATTTGTGCCCCAAATTGCCCAAAAGCATTTTTTACGTTTGGCTGTCAAACAAGCATCATGTGATTCCATCACCATTAATTTGTGAAAAAGACTTTTCCATTGCCAAAAAGTAGGCCAGTGGTCTAAAGTCCAATGTTGTAGGATGCATTTCTTAACATAACACTAGCTTTATAAAACAATAAATGCTCCATCTTGTAAGCGGACCACAGCGTTCCAATTTAACGAACACAATCGCCAGCGGCGATAGTACAATGGTCTTCCCCAAAATGCGCTCCAGAATCTTCATACCAATAAGCAATGCCAAAATACATGAGACAAAGTATTATCAGAAACACCACACTTCAAACAGAGTGGAGAAGTTACACAACCAGCATAAAAATGTTTGTTTTTGAAAGAAACAGCCTCTAGTAAGTATGGGAAATTGGCATTCCCAGTAAGTGGCAGTGTGAATCCTGGTAGGAATTTAAGTTATGGTAACATGTAGATCCATCCCTTTTAATCGAACCCCCAATTCGATATTCCTTTTGGCTACAATAAGACCATAGTGCCGTGGAGGGGCTACTTTCTCAAATAATTTGTAGTGGCCTGATATTGATACTTGCAGGTTCCCATATAGAGCACAGAAACCGTCCCGCTTATCCAAAAAGCCCCTTAGAGCAAGAACTCCTTAAAAGGGCCTTAATATAGTGGGAAACTTGTAAATATGCATAACAGTCAGCAGACGGCAAGTCAGAGAGTGTTCAAGGGTAGGAAAGGATTTGAAAGCACCATCAGCCTCGATGAAATTGGCAACAGATACTAAACCTATAGTAGGACAACCTCTCAAAACCGCATTATCCAGCCCTGGGATAAAATATAAGTTCCCTACAATAGGTAAGAAATTGGAAAATCTAAAATTTAAAAAGAGCAAAATACGCCATACCCCTCATAGCGATGTCAAGAGAATATGATGTCTAAGTGTAGGAGCCAACGAGCTACTCAAAGCATGCAATAAGTAGTGAGGGTGTAAGGGCAAAAATAAGTTACGTTCTATTGTCCATGGAGTATATTTCTCAGAACCCCATACCCAGACCTGAAGGTGTCATAAAATGCAGGCTATATTATAACTCTGTAGACACCCCCCAATCAAGAATTCTAATTAAAGTTTGGGTTTCCACCCCTTCCAACAAAATTTAATGAGCTCCTGATACAATTGTCCTCAAGTCATGTTTAGTCACCCATATGGGAATATGTCAGAGAACATACAGCCACCAGAGGAACAAAATCATACGATAAAGGCTAATCTGGCCCAACAGGGACAAAGGAAGAGTATTCCATAAAAGTAACTGCTGTATAGAATGCTGTAGTAAGTTGTCTATATTGGTACAATATAAGTATATTGGATTCACTGGTAGATATATGCCAATATAGTTAAAGCCCATAGTAGCCCATTTCAAAGGAAAGGCACCCACCCACTAATTCTGCAAACAAGGAGACGTTGCTAGACCCTCCAATTTATTCATCTTGAGTTTAAAGCCAGAACATGCCCCATATTCAGTGAAACTTTCTAAAAGCATTGGGAGAGAGTCCATAGGGTGAGACATGCACCAGCATATCATCTGCAAAAGAGGTGATTTTAAATTCAGTATGGCCTAGAGCAACCCCAGTAATTTACGGATTTAGCCAGCATTTCCCTAATTAAGATACCCAGGGTCAACGCAAATAGTAGGGGAGACAAGGGACAGCCTTGTCTGGTACCTCTGTAATGTTGAAAAGGCTCAGAAGTGACTCCATTGACGGTCACCATAGCCTTCGGTGAAAATATAAAGCCAGAATGGCTTCCACATGGGCCCATCTTTTTTATCTGAGTTATTTATTCAATAGTGTTATCATTTTCTTATCAGGGCTTAGATTACAGTCTAATCATAAATTGTACTAATATACACTTCATCTTAGGGGGCTGACAAATGTTTTGAGCACTGTATTTTCTTTAGGAGCCACAAATATCCAGGCTTCCCTCATGTGTAACATAATAGCAGAACATTATAATGTTCTTACCGTTAATTCATTGATGCAGAGAGCTGAAACTGGAGCTCTGTGACCTCGCAGCTGTGTTACAAAAGCAAGTCTATTCAGGTCCCAGATGATGCAGGTTCGGTCACGTGAGCCACTGACAATGATATGATAGGCCAGTGATGCTGCCAGACATGTAATGGTATCGGTATGGCCAAGCAGTGCCTACAGTAAATAAAACAAATACAATAGTGCACATATCTGTACATTTGACTTCTCTGTGTGCATGGGTACCATCTGAATACCAACCTATCTACTCTTTTCTGATGAAAGTCCAACCATTTCCACGATTCTATCTTTATGACGTTTTGATCGTGTCCCATTTCAGTTAGTCGTTGCACGTTATGATGAAAAAACCATTTTTTCTATTTAATGAATTATGATTAAATTGGCCTCTTATTTACTTTAGTTTCAGTGACAGAAAGGAGGGACTGTTTAAAGTAAAAAGGCTAAAATGGAGTATTCCGTAAACAAACTGGGGGTAATGAAGAGCTAGAGGGCTCAGAGGGACCAAAAGAATCAGGTAGAAGGGGAAAAAGTGACAAGAAGGGGGGTAGCGCTATAGAAATGATAAGTAGTAGTAGTAGTAAAAGTGACATGTGAACTTCATTTGTTAAATTTTTTCCTTTTAGTCTTGCCAGACCTGTTCAGATGAGTGGGGAGTATAAGCACTCAAACTCTCTGACCAAGTCTACATTCAACACACCACCATGCAAAACCAACTGAGCTGGCTACCAAGTATTAAAGGAGGATCATTTCCAAGAGGACCGCCACTCCCAATCTCAGGCTATGCTCTACCGGAATGGCCTATAGCCTTCCCTGGAGCATCCTAGCTTCTGCACCATTTGTTGGAGACAGAGAAGATCCCTATAAGGAAAACGGTCATCTCTGAGCTTAATTTCTCTGTCACTGTCTGCTAATAGGGAAATACAACCTACTCAACTGGATTGGTCTGGCATGGACAATAAGAAAGAGAAGGTTACTTGAGTCTGCTTGGGTGGGGAGGTCTGAAACTGCCAGGTGGGCCATGATTCTGGAGAGCGGATTGGGAATCCTCCTCAGGAGGGAACTGCTGGGTTCAGGTTTGGGAAGTGGAGAAGACTTATAGATCCTAGGGAATTTCCATGAGTGTCAACTGGTTTTTATATTTACTTAATGTAACAAACGGTAAAAAGAGACTGTCCAGTAGCAGCTAGTTCCCTTTCTATGACATGCTACCAGTTTCTGGTGTTTTACCTGTTTAAGCATGAGGCTTTTTGCTTTCTCCTTCGATATGCCCATCTCCCACACACAGACTACCGTGCTGGTCCCTGCGGTGATCACCAGTTTGGGGTTTGGACAGATGGCACATAGAATCTGTCCCCATTCAGACAAACACTCATATACAGTGACTGCCTGCAAAGAACAAGAACTATGCAGTCATTATAAAGCCCCTTCTGCATGGTGTCCTGTCAGTTCTCTTATTAGGGGATGGGGCTGCAACTCCTCACAATTGTCACTCAAAGCAGTACATCATTACACAGATCAAAAACACATCAAGAAACAAGGTTTCATGATTTCAATCACAGTGTTTTCAGGCATTTCCCCCACACCATGGGTGTCCCATTTATGTATATACGTGTTCTGTTTTAGTAGTAGAAAGAGAAATTAGGTTTTACCCAATAAAGCGAATGCTACATACCTGTAGAAGGTATTCTCCGAGGACAGCAGGCTGATTGTTCTCACTGATGGGTGACGTCCACGGCAGCCCCTCCAATCGGAAACTTCACTAGCAAAGTCCTTTGCTAGCCCTCGCGCGCCCGCGCGCACCGCGCATGCGCGGCCGTCTTCCCGCCCGAAACCGGCTCGAGCCGGCCAGTCCAGTATGTAGCAAGACAATACACTTCAAGGGAAGACACAACTCCAAAGGGGAGGCGGGCGGGTTTGTGAGAACAATCAGCCTGCTGTCCTCGGAGAATACCTTCTACAGGTATGTAGCATTCGCTTTCTCCGAGGACAAGCAGGCTGCTTGTTCTCACTGATGGGGTATCCCTAGCCCCCAGGCTCACTCAAAACAACAACATTGGTCAATTGGGCCTCGCAACGGCGAGGACATAACTGAGATTGACCTAAAAAATTTACCAACTAACTGAGAGTGTAGCCTGGAACAGAACAAACAGGGCCCTCGGGGGGTGGAGTTGGATCCTAAAGCCCAAACAGGTTCTGAAGAACTGACTGCCCGAACCGACTGTCACGTCGGGTATCCTGCTGCAGGCAGTAATGAGATGTGAATGTGTGGACAGATGACCACGTCGCAGCTTTGCAAATTTCCTCCATGGTGGCTGACTTCAAGTGGGCTACCGACGCTGCCATGGCTCTAACATTATGAGCCGTGACATGACCCTCAAGAGCCAGCCCAGCCTGGGCGTAAGTGAAGGAAATGCAATCTGCTAGCCAATTGGATATGGTGCGTTTCCCTACAGCCACTCCCCTCTTGTTGGGATCAAAAGAAACAAACAATTGGGCGGACTGTCTGTGGGGCTGTGTCCGCTCCAGATAGAAGGCCAATGCTCTCTTGCAGTCCAATGTGTGCAGCTGACGTTCAGCAGGGCAGGAATGAGGACGGGGAAAGAATGTTGGCAAGACAATTGACTGGTTCAGATGGAACTCCGACACAACCTTTGGCAGAAACTTAGGGTGAGTGCGGAGGACTACTCTGTTGTGATGAAATTTGGTGTAAGGGGCCTGGGCTACCAGGGCCTGAAGCTCACTGACTCTACGAGCCGAGGTAACTGCCACCAAGAAAATGACCTTCCAGGTCAAGTACTTCGGATGGCAGGAATTCAGTGGCTCGAAAGGAGGTTTCATCAGCTGGGTGAGAACGACATTGAGATCCCATGACACTGTAGGAGGCTTGACAGGGGGCTTTGACAAAAGCAAACCTCTCATGAAGCGAACAACTAAAGGCTGTCCTGAGATCGGCTTACCTTCCACTTGGTAATGGTATGCACTGATTGCACTAAGGTGAACCCTTACGGAGTTGGTCTTCAGACCAGACTCAGACAAGTGGAGAAGGTATTCAAGCAGGGTCTGTGTAGGACAAGAGCGAGGATCTAGGGCCTTGCTGTCACACCAGACGGCAAACCTCCTCCAATGAAAGAAGTAACTTCTCTTAGTGGAGTCTTTCCTGGAAGCAAGCAAGATGCGGGAGACACCCTCTGGCAGACCCAAAGAGGCAAAGTCTACGCCCTCAACATCCAGGCCGTGAGAGCCAGGGACTGGAGGTTGGGATGCAGCAGAGCCCCTTCGTCCTGCGTGATGAGGGTCGGAAAACACTCCAATCTCCACGGTTCTTCGGAGGATAACTCCAGAAGAAGAGGGAACCAGATCTGACGCGGCCAAAAGGGAGCAATCAGAATCATGGTGCCTCGGTCTTGCTTGAGTTTCAACAAAGTCTTCCCCACCAGAGGAATGGGAGGATAAGCATACAGCAGACCTTCCCCCCAATCCAGGAGGAAGGCATCCGACGCCAGTCTGCCGTGGGCCTGAAGCCTGGAACAGAACTGAGGGACCTTGTGGTTCACTTGAGATGCGAAGAGATCCACCAGGGGGGTGCCCCACGCCTGGAAGATCTGTCGCACCACACGGGAATTGAGCGACCACTCGTGAGGTTGCATAATCCTGCTCAACCTGTCGGCCAGACTGTTGTTTACGCCTGCCAGATATGTGGCTTGGAGCACCATGCCTTGACGGCGAGCCCAGAGCCACATGCTGACGGCTTCCTGACACAGGGGGCGAGATCCGGTGCCCCCCTGCTTGTTGACATAGTACATGGCAACCTGATTGTCTGTCTGAATTTGGATAATTTGGTGGGACAGCCGATCTCTGAAAGCCTTCAGAGCGTTCCAGATCGCTCGCAACTCCAGAAGATTGATCTGTAGATCGCTTTCTTGGAGGGACCACCTTCCTTGGGTGTGAAGCCCATCGACATGAGCTCCCCATCCCAGGAGAGACGCATCCGTGGTCAGCACTTTTTGAGGCTGAGGAATTTGGAAGGGACGTCCCAGAGTCAAATTGGAGCAAATCGTCCACCAATACAGGGATTCGAGAAAACTCGTGGACAGGTGGATCACGTCCTCTAGACCCCCGGCGGCCTGATACCACTGGGAGGCTAGGGTCCATTGAGCAGATCTCATGTGAAGGCGGGCCATGGGAGTCACATGAACTGTGGAAGCCATGTGGCCCAGCAATCTCAACATCTGCCGAGCTGTGATCTGCTGGGACGCTCGCACCCGCGAGACGAGGGACAACAAGTTGTTGGCCCTCGCCTCTGGGAGATAGGCGCGAGCCGTCCGAGAATCCAGCAGGGCTCCGATGAATTCGAGTTTCTGCACTGGGAGAAGATGGGACTTTGGGTAATTTATCACAAACCCCAGTAGCTCCAGGAGGCGAATAGTCATCTGCATGGACTGCAGGGCTCCTGCCTCGGATGTGTTCTTCACCAGCCAATCGTCGAGATATGGGAACACGTGCACCCCCAGCCTGCGAAGCGCCGCTGCTACCACAGCTAGGCACTTTGTGAACACCCTGGGCGCAGAGGCGAGCCCAAAGGGTAGCACACAGTACTGGAAGTGGCGTGCGCCCAGCTGAAATCGCAGATACTGTCTGTGAGCTGGCAGTATCGGGATGTGTGTGTAGGCATCCTTCAAGTCCAGAGAGCATAGCCAATCGTTTTGCTGAATCATGGGGAGAAGGGTGCCCAGGGAAAGCATCCTGAACTTTTCTTTTACGAGATATTTGTTCAGGGCCCTTAGGTCTAGGATGGGACGCATCCCCCCTGTTTTCTTTTCCACAAGGAAGTACCTGGAATAGAACCCCAGCCCTTCTTGCCCGGATGGCACGGGCTCGACCGCATTGGCGCTGAGAAGGGCGGAGAGTTCCTCTGCAAGTACCTGCTTGTGCTGGAAGCTGTAGGACTGAGCTCCCGGTGGACAATTTGGAGGTTGAGAGGCCAAATTGAGGGTGTATCCTTGCCGGACTATTTGGAGAACCCACTGATCGGAGGTTATAAGAGGCCACCTTTGGTGAAAAGCTTTCAACCTCCCTCCGACAGGCAGGTCGCCCGGCACTGACACTTGGATGTCGGCTATGCTCTGCTGGAGCCAGTCAAAAGCTCGCCCCTTGCTTTTGCTGGGGAGCCGCGGGGCCTTGCTGATTCGCACGCTGCTGACGAGAGCGAGCGCGCTGGGGCTTAGCCTGGGCCGCAGGCTGTCGGGAAGGAGGATTGTACCTACGCTTGCCAGAAGTATAGGGAACAGTCTTCCTTCCCCCGAAAAATCGTCTACCTGTAGAGGTAGAAGCTGAAGGCTGCCGGCGGGCGAACTTGTCGAATGCGGTGTCCCGCTGGTGGAGAGACTCTACCACCTGCTCGACTTTTTCGCCAAAAATGTTATCCGCACGGCAAGGCAAGTCCGTAATCCGCTGCTGGATTCTATTCTCCAGGTCGGCGGCACGCAGCCATGAGAGCCTGCGCATCACCACACCTTGAGCAGCGGCCCTGGACGCAACATCAAAAGTGTCATAAACTCCTCTGGCCAGGAATTTTCTGCACGCCTTCAGCTGCCTGACCACCTCCTGAAAAGGCTTGGCTTGCTCAGGGGGAAGAGCATCAACCAAGCCCGCCAACTGCCGCACATTATTCCGCATGTGTATGCTCGTGTAGAGCTGGTAAGACTGGATCTTGGACACGAGCATAGAGGAATGGTAGGCCTTCCTCCCAAAGGAGTCTAAGGTTCTAGCGTCCTTGCCCGGGGGCGCCGAAGCATGTTCCCTAGAACTCTTAGCCTTCTTTAGGGCCAAATCCACAACTCCAGAGTCATGAGGCAACTGAGTGCGCATCAGCTCTGGGTCCCCATGGATCCGGTACTGGGACTCGATCTTCTTGGGAATGTGGGGATTAGTTAATGGCTTGGTCCAGTTCGCAAGCAATGTCTTCTTCAGGACATGGTGCAAGGGAACAGTGGACGCTTCCTTAGGTGGAGAAGGATAGTCCAGGAGCTCAAACATTTCAGCCCTGGGCTCGTCCTCCACAACCACCGGGAAGGGGATGGCCGTAGACATCTCCCGGACAAAGGAGGCAAAAGACAGACTCTCGGGAGGAGAAAGCTGTCTCTCAGGAGAGGGAGTGGGATCAGACGGAAGACCCTCAGACTCCTCGTCAGAGAAATATCTGGGATCTTCCTCTTCCTCCCACGAGGCCTCACCCTCGGTGTCAGACACAAGTTCACGGACCTGTGTCTGCAACCTCGCCCTGCTCGACTCCGTGGAACCCCGTCCACGATGGGGGCGTCGAGAGGTAGACTCCCTCGCCCGCATCGGCGAAGCTCCCTCCGCCGACGTAGTCGGGGAGCCTTCCTGGGAGGTGGCCGCGGTCGGTACCGCACGCGGTACCGACGTCGGGGACCTCAACCTGGGCGACGGGCCAGCCGGCGCCACGCTCGACGGTACCGGTGGCGCAAGCACCGCCGGTACCGGAGGGGTAGGGCGCAACAGCTCTCCCAGAATCTCTGGGAGAACGGCCCGGAGGCTCTCGTTTAGAGCGGCTGCAGAGAAAGGCTGAGAGGTCGATGCAGGCGTCGACGTCAGTACCTGTTCCGGGCGTGGAGGCTGTTCCGGGCTGTCCAGAGCGGAGCACATCGACACCTCCTGAACAGAGGGTGAGCGGTCCTCTCGGTGCCGATGCCTGCTGGGTGCCGAATCCCTCGGCGACCCAGAGCTCTCGGTGCCGACACGGGGAGGAGACCGGTGTCGATGCTTCTTCGATTTCTTCCGAAGCATGTCACCGGAGCTCCCCGGCACCGACGAGGAGGACGTCGAATCCATCCGTCGCTTCCTCGGGGCCGAGACTGAAGAAGGTCGATCTCGGGGGGGCTGTACCGCAGGAGCCCTCAGGGTAGGCGGAGACCCACCCGAGGGCTCACCGCCACCAGCAGGGGAATGGACAGCCCTCACCTGCACTCCACCCGATGCACCACCGTCCGACGACATCAGCAGACGAGGTCCTGGTACCACCGACGTCGATGCAGCTATCCGATGTCTCGGCGCCGATGCAGAGGCCCGATGCCTCGATGCACTCGATGCAGGGGCGGCCGAGGAAGATGGTCTGGACGCTGACGACGTCGATGCACTCGAAGATCCCGGTGCCGATGCCGACGAAGAGCCCGAGAACAACACGTTCCACTGGGCTAGTCTCGCTACCTGAGTCCGCCTTTGAAGCAGGGAACACAGACTGCAGTTCTGAGGGCGGTGCTCGGCCCCCAGACACTGAAGACACGACGAGTGTCGATCAGTGAGCGAGATAACCCGGGCGCACTGGGTGCACTTCTTGAAGCCGCTGGAAGGCTTCGATGTCATGGGCGGAAAAATCACGCCGGCGAAATCAAAAGCCGAAATGGCGAAATTTGAAGCACCAAATTTAGAGGGAGAAAAAATCTCGACCGAGGCCGAAAAGAGGCCTACCCCGACGACGAAAGAAAACTTACCGGGGCAAAAAAGCTGGAAGTACGGGGAGGATTTACACGAAACCCGGCGGGGGGTTTCCGGAGCACTTCCCGACTAGGACAAAGCTTTCCCGAAGGAAAAAAACACGTTCAAAACAAATTGGACGCGCGAGGTCGACTTTCCGGGGCTCGACACGGCGAAAACACGACCGTACCGAGTGCGGACAAAAGAAGACTGGCCGGCTCGAGCCGGTTTCGGGCGGGAAGACGGCCGCGCATGCGCGGTGCGCGCGGGCGCGCGAGGGCTAGCAAAGGACTTTGCTAGTGAAGTTTCCGATTGGAGGGGCTGCCGTGGACGTCACCCATCAGTGAGAACAAGCAGCCTGCTTGTCCTCGGAGAATTTTTTTTACATTCGTCCTTCCCACTATTCCAGAACATAGTTGTGTTCATCAACCAGCAGGTGGAGATAGAGAACTGAAAACTGAGCTGACACATCTTTCTTGGCATCCAGTACAGCAAAAAGTTAACTTTTGTGGCAACTGTCGGTAACAGCTAGTGAGAGTTCACTGAATGTAATTAAGGAATATGTATTTGATTACAGTATATCGTGTAAAAAAAAAATCCCAAATATTTAAATATCCAGTTATTTATTTTTGGCATTCATGAAAGCTGTCATATCAGTACACCAGGAAATGTGAATTGGAAAGGAAGAAGAATTTACGTAGACAAGCTGTAAGAAGAATCTCAGAATAAACACAGCTACCTTAAACAAGTTGATAACCTAACACTAACCAGACGAGCAAACATGTGTGGACCTCTCATATCTCTGGATAACTTGTAGAGAACAAGAGATAGGCAGGAAGCACCATGCAAGGTGACGGTCGTTATTTGACCCATTACTTCGCACCGACTAAACATCTCAGAAACCTTGGGTGGGCCACTGGAATAGTTGGAAGGACTAAAGGAAAGAAAATTATCAGGTTAGATCTAATTTCTCCTTCCATTATGTAGCTTCTCACTATTCCAGAACCTGTGGGATGTTCAAAAGCAATCCCTAAAGTGGGTGGGATCCTGGCGTTACCACCCCGAGGACTGAAGCCCCAAAACTGGTTTCCGAGTGTGCCACAAAGTCCACTCTCTAGTGCTTAGCAAAGGTATGGAGCATCGACTATGTCGCTGCCCTGCAAATATCTGCCGGAGACAGTAAGGTAGTCTCCGCCCAGGATTTCGCTGTACACCTCCAAGAATGAGCCCGCTAGGCCTTAGAAGCCTGCTTCCTCGCAAACAAATAAGCAAACACTGAACTTTAAAGGTATGTGTGGGATATAAGTGTCATGTAATTTAATGTAATAAGCTGATGCGCTAAGTCTCCTTCAACCATCTTGCAATTGTGGGCTTGGAAGCCATGAGGCCATAGCCCTTGTTTACCAAAAAGCACAGTCTATCCAATTTGTGAAGCTCACTTGTGACTTCCAGATATCTAATGAGGACTGTATGCACTTTGAGAAGCTTCAAGGAAGAATACTGAGCCTCTTTGTTCTCTCTGGGAAAGGACGGAAGCTCCAAAGATTGGTTGAGATGAAGTGCTGATACCACTTTCAGAAGAAAGGAAGGAACCATGCACAGGAAGACCCACGCCTCTGAAAAGCAAAGAAAGGAATCCTGACAAGAGAGATCTGAAGCTCCGAAACCTTACATGCCGATGCAACTGCTACCAAGATTATCTTTAGCATAAGATCTTTCAAGGAGATCTTCCAGAGTGGCTCAAAAAGAGGCTTCTGAAGAGCCTGAAGGACTAAATTAAGGTTCTACTCTGGACACACAGTACAAAAGGGAGGCTGCAAGCGACCCACTCCCCACAAGAATCGAATGATATCCGGGTTAAGCTGCGAGAGACGAAATCTGTAGTCGGCCCCTGAAACAGGCCAGAGGTGCAGCCTGAAATTTTATAGAACCCAACGCCAATCTTTTCTGAAGATTTGACTGGAGAAACGCAAGGATGTGAGCAATCTGAGCAGAGAAGGGAGACAGCCCGCGCTCAGAATACCAATCTTCAAATGTCCTCCATAACCTTGTATATGGCATGAATGTAGAGCGTTTCTGAGCCTGAAGCAAGACAGTAATGACCAAATCAGAATAACACTTTCGTCAACCGAGCTTTTTCAATAGCCAAGCCAAAAGACCAGTGGGGCACAGATACTCCATGAGCACCAGACCTTGCTTCAGTAGACTGTGTACTTGTGGAAGATGGGAGAGGATCAATCGAATCAGGTCACGTACCATGGCCTCCACATCCTCATTCAGCCTGCTCTTTTCCAATGGGTGAAGAACTTGGACACTTTGGCATTCCTTTTCGTCACCATCAAGTCCAGAAGTGGAGAACCTCATTGATCCACTATCAGCTAAAAACCATGACTGGATAGTTCCCATTATCCCGGGTTCAAGGAGCGCCTACTGAGAAAGTTCACCTCCACATTCAAGGATCCTGCGATCTGAGCTGCTGATAAGCAGACATTTTTCTCTACCCAACTCATGAGGGAGGTCACCTCCACTACCACTGGAGGACTGCAAGTCCTGCCCTGCTTGTAGATATAAGCCATCACCATCAAATTGTTGGAGAAAACTCAGACTAAGGCCCCCACCAGAAAGGGAGCAAAGTTGCTTAAGGCATTCCATACTGCCCTGAGCTCCAAGCGATTTATCAATCACTGAGACACCTGTTCTATCCAGGTGCCACGTGCCAGATGAACTAACGAGCGCCCCAACCTGACTTGCTAGCATCCGTTGTCACCATCTCCCATTGTTTTATCAGAAAGGGAGTTCTGAAAGTCAAATTCCTGGGCAACAACCACTATTGCATACTCTGTCTGGCAACCAGTGTCCAAAGAAGATGAAGATCTTACTTCTGTGACACCAGAAACCAGAGGCTGACAAGAGATTCCTGTAATGGCCGCATATGAGCCCTTGCCCATGGCACGACTTCCACTGCTGCTGTCATTGACCCCAGCACTTGGATGCAGTCCCAGACTCTGGGCCTGCCTTGACTGAGAAGACGAATCTGTTGAACCAGTTTTGACCTCCTGTGCTCCGTGAGGAAAAATCCTCTCTCATGCTATGATGGATAGAACCCCCAGATACTCCAGCATCTGTGATGGAGTTAGTCTGTTCTTCTCAAAATTGATCACCCAACAACTGCAGAAGACGGACAACTTTATTCATCACCACCATGCTGTCCAAATAGGACGACGCACGAATGAGCCAGTTGTGAAGCTGTGGCGAGACTGAAGGTTTAAGCCCTGAACTGGAAGTGACGGCCTAACACCGCAAAATGTAGAAACCTCCAATGTGGCGGCCATATGGGTATATGCAAGTACACCTCCTTGAGATCAAAGGTGGTGAGAAATTCTCCCGCTTGAACCGAGGCTAGGACTGCTCTTAGTGTCTCCATGCAAAAGCAGGACACTCAGAGTCAGCAGTTTAGACCTTCGAGATACAAGACTGGTCGAAAGGTGCATTCCTTCTTTGGGATAATGAAGTAGACGGAGTATCTGTGTTATGGATGCAGGACGGTGAATCCTTGAACTTAAGCCGGAGCTGCAGCAGACAAATCCCCTGGGCTGGCACAAGGCAGGAACTGAGGCAAGACTAGAACAAGGGCAGACATGACTAGGCAAGGCAAGACAAGACAGGGCAAGACTGAGCAAACAGGACAAGGCAAGGCTTGGCTCAGCTAGACAAAACAAGACAGGAATCAGATCAGGCAAGGTAAGCAAGGCGGGGCTAGAACGGAACCCAGATAGGAACAAGGCAAGACAAGGAAACAAGATTAGAACTAGGTTCAGACAAGGCCAAGCAAGGCAGGGCAAGAACTGGATATGGACACAACAAGGAGCAACACAAGACAGGGCTAGGCAGTGGGGCTAGAACTGGAACCCAGATAGGACAAAACAAGATGAGGAACTAGGTTAAAACTGGATCCAGACAGGCACAAGGGAAAGGTAAGAACTGGATCCAGATGAGACTGGACAGGGTAACAAGCAAGATACACTAGACTGAGACAAGCCACTAAGGACAAGCAAGGCCAGAAGGAAACAAGGACTAGACAACACAGGAATAAACAAGGCAAGAACAAAAGTCCAAGGCAAGGTCTGGAGACAAGGCAGGGCTAGAGCTCGGCAGGAACTCGGAGACAAGGCAGGGCTGGGAGCTCGGCAGGAACTCGGAGACAAGGCAGGGCTGGGAGCTCGGCAGGAACTCGGAGACAAGGCAGGGCTGGGAGCTCGGCAGGAACTCGGAGACAAGGCAGGGCTGGGAGTGCGGCAGGATCCCAGGTTGAACTGGAACTGTACAAACGAGGCAGGCAAAGAACTGCCCTTAAATATCCCAGAGGATGGAAGTAGATCCTTGGCTGCCTCCCGGAAGTGCAGCACACTGCTGCTACAATAGTCTGAACTTTGGCGTGTGTGCACCCCAGAAGAGCCAGGTTTGTTGACCCGGAAGCAAAAAAACCCACTGGTCTGAACCACTCCTCCTGAAACTCCGGAAGACATCCTCCCACTGTTGGAAGAGAAGTGTGGACCAGCCTCGCATCATTGCGAAGATCGGGAGGCATTGGGTGCTCTAGCTGACTGAGAAGAGGGCATGCATGAATGTGGGATTTCTGACTATACTGCTAATGACCAGGCCTGTACCGTACCATCTGCTGTCTCAAAAATCGCGAGCCCCCTGAAGACGGACTACTAGAGGCTTTCAGCTTGTCCTATGCCAACTGCTGTGGCTAAGTTTCCTCCAGTTCTTTCATCAAGTTACTGAGATTTCTCCAAGTAGCCACTTGCGCTGAAAGGGCAGTTTAACTAGACATGACTTTGATGCTGCATACGCTGCCCAATGTGGCAATCAGAGTTGCCGACGTGCTGTGACAACCAAAGTCATACTGCGAGCCATAACCTGTAACGTCAAACAGCATCCACCAAGTATGCTAACCCCGCTTCCAGCTGGGCATTATGGTGACCGTCTTGTGTAGCCGATTGCTGATGTCACTTATGCTCTTGAAATGAATGCTTGAAGGCCCAAAGAGACCACTTCAAAGGCTTGTTTCAACAAGCATTCTAACTTCCTATCCTGTATGTCTTTTACGACAATGCCTCCTTCCACTGGCAAAGTGATCTTCTTAGTTATCGCTGTAACCAGGAAGTCCACCCTGGATAGCTGCAATTTATCTTTCTCCTCCAGAATTAACAGGTAGAAGTGAGTCATGGCTCTTCCCACTCTCAACACTGCGTCAGATGAGACTCATTCTGCTGTAATCAGGTCCTGAATGTCTGGGTGCATCGGGAAGGCCTTAGAAAGCCCTGTAAACCCCTTCATGATCAACGAAGATGGAACTCCTGATGCCGAAGCAGAAGGTTCCTCAATGGAAAGCACTGCCAGTGCCTCAGAAATGGAGCACTGAGTTCCTCTTTATGAAACAACCAACCTTAGTACTTTCGTATCAACCCTCTCTTCAGGAGACAGATCTCCCTCCTCTAATTAGACAGAAGTCACATCAGATAAGGAGGAAGAAGCAAAGAAAGCCTCATCTGCCCACTTCTGGAGGTCTAAACGAGATCTCTTAGGAGCTGGAGGGGCAGCAGGGCGAGAAACTGAAGCACCTTGCAGCAACTCTGACTGTCCCTGTCCCTGGTGTAAGAACAATATAAACTCTGGAGAAAACAAAGATCCCGATGCAGCTGCATGTTCTGTTGGGCCCTGTGATTGTAAAATGGCGACTGTGCTCTCTGTGTGATCAGACAGCGGCTGCTCCTCACTGCCAGTTGGCCCATTAACATGGTGCCCACTGCCATGCTCTCCTGCATCAAACTGTGCACTTGCCCTGCCAGAGAGCCCCCAAATCTGAAGATGAGCTACTGCTGACTGTTTCCTATGCATCTCGTGGGATTCCCAGTTTTCACAAACACTGCAATGTTCTGATGCCGGCCAGCGGGTCCCACAGTAGGAACACTGCTTAACTGCCTCTGTGGAAATCGCCATTCACCCCGACTGTCAGAAGCACAGCACAACGTGTTCCTAGGGGAAGTCATGATTCCTCCCCTGCATCAAGTAGAACTTGTAGCCCTCCAAGCGGTTCTGAGTCAAAATTTAGTCAGACTTACCACTCTGAAGATCTCCCCAAGCTCAAAGTCTCTACAAGTTTTACCCCAGATAAGAAAGAATCAGGACTGTTACTCTGCCCTGCGCTCTCCAGTAAACGTCTTTCCTTCTCTTTTAAAAAAAACAAACAAACATTTTTTTAAGGTTCTTTTGCTGGAAAATGAGAGATCCACAGTAAATTTGGGAGAGGTGAAGTAAATTCACAGGGCACTTACTAGAGACAGGGATCTGAAGACCCCCAGATATGACTCTGCAGACTCCAGCCACCCACAAAACTCAACTGGGGACCAGTTGACCAACTGGACAGGAGCAAAGCACTCAGAACCAGAGGCTGAAAAGTGTGTGAATCTACCTGTTGGAGATAAAAATACGGAGGAGCTAGACTGGATGCTAAGAGAAATATG
This sequence comes from Microcaecilia unicolor, assembly GCF_901765095.1. Lineage (NCBI taxonomy): Eukaryota > Metazoa > Chordata > Amphibia > Gymnophiona > Siphonopidae > Microcaecilia > Microcaecilia unicolor. The sequence continues at coordinate 394,128,307 of NC_044032.1, forward strand.
TCTCAGCTCAGTTTTCAGTTCTCTATCTGCACCTGGTAGTTGCTGAACACAACTATCCCACAAGTTCTGGAATAGTGGGAAGCTAGAAAGCCTTTTACCTTTGCTCAAGGCTCCAAAAAGCCAAGATGCTATCACAAAAGAGAAATAAGATGCAAATTTAAAGCAGTATGAACAGCCAACCATCTCAGTTTTTCTTGTTGCCAGGAAGTGTCAGCCATACTCATGTCCTTCCCCTCTTTATATGTCCTTATGCTGTGGAACCATTCAGTCTGCTCTTAGTGGTCCACAGTGGATTTTACAGAGGTAGTCTAGCTTTAGTAGTAAAGGTGCTAAAGCTGGACTGACTGCATTGTTTTAACCAATGCTGTTTTAAATGCAAGCAAGCAGTACATTTCACAAAATAAATAAAAGGGCCATGCAACCAGACTTATAAATGTAGCATTCACTCTTACTTTCTTTGAGCAATGCAACTAATTTTTCACCTTGTGCACATGGAAAGGTAAATTGTTTAATGGGGACATATTTGCCTGAGCTGTAAAACCACCACAATATTATTTTTAGTACTTCGTAGGGGATTTGGGCACCATCATACGATTTTCCAAACCAGAAAGTCCCAAACTGTGGGCCCTGGAAGACTGGGAGGTGGCTCAAGCTCTTTGCAGTGCAGTTGGCTAAGATTCAGTTCTATGTCATGAGCTAAAGAGGTTCCTTTCCCCTTCTTGGCCTATTGATTGAGATTGAGAACTTGAGTAATATGAACAGAGGGGACAGTGAATGATACATACCTGTAGCAGGTGTTTTCCGAGGACAGCAGGCTGATTGTTCTCACGACTGGGTGACATCCACGGCAGCCCCCACCAACCGGAAGAAGCTTCGCGGGCGGTCCGCACGCAGGGCACGCCCACCACGCATGCGCGGCCGTCTTCCCGCCCGTGCGCGACCGTTCCCGCCAGTTGAATGACAAGCAAAAAAGATGAAAACGCAACTCCAAAGGGGAGGAGGGAGGGTAGGTGAGAACAATCAGCCTGCTGTCCTCGGAGAACACCTGCTACAGGTATGTATCATTCACTTTCTCCGAGGACAAGCAGGCTGCTTGTTCTCACGACTGGTGTATCCCTAGCTCTCAGGCTCACTCAAAACAAGAACCCAGGTCAATTGAACCTCGCAACGGCGAGGGTACAACAGAAAATTGACCTACGAAGAACAACTAACTGAGAGTGCAGCCTGACCAGAATAAATTCGGGTCCTGGAGGGTGGAGTTGGATTTACACCCCAAACAGATTCTGCAGCACCGACTGCCCGAACCGACTGTCGCGTCGGGTATCCTGCTGGAGGCAGTAATGTGATGTGAATGTGTGGACAGATGACCACGTCGCAGCTTTGCGTTTCCCGACAGCGACCCCTAGCCTGTTAGGGTCGAAAGAAACAAACAATTGGGTGGACTGTCTGTGGGTCTGTGTCCGCTCCAAGTAGAAGGCCAATGCTCTCTTGCAGTCCAATGTGTGCAACTGACGTTCAGCAGGGCGGGTATGAGGCCTTGGGAAGAATGTTGGCAAGACAATTGACTGGTTAAGATGGAACTCCGACACCACCTTCAGCAGGAACTTTGGGTGGGTGCGGAGCACTACTCTGTTGTGATGAAATTTGGTATATGGAGCATGAGCTACCAGGGCTTGAAGCTCACTGACCCTACGAGCTGAAGTAACTGCCACCAAGAAAATGACCTTCCAGGTCAAGTACTTCAGATGGCAGGTATTCAGTGGCTCAAAAGGAGGTTTCATCAGCTGGGTGAGGACGACGTTGAGATCCCATGACACTGTAGGAGGCTTGATAGGGGGCTTTGACAAAAGCAAGCCTCTCATGAATCGAACGACTAAAGGCTCTCCAGAGATGGCTTTACCTTCCACACGATAATGGTAAGCACTAATCACACTAAGGTGATTCCTTACTGAGTTGGTCTTGAGGCCAGACTCTGATAAGTGCAGAAGGTATTCAAGCAGGTTCTGTGCAGGGCAAGAACGAGGTTCTAGGGCCCTGCTCTCACACCAAACGACAAACCTCCTCCACTTGAAAAAGTAACTCTTTTTAGTGGAATCCTTTCTAGAGGCAAGCAAGACACGGGAGACACCCTCAGACAGACCCAACGAAGCAAAGTCTACGCCCTCAACATCCAGGCCGTGAGAGCCAGAGACTGAAGGTTGGGGTGCAGAAGCGCTCCGTCGTTCTGCGAAATGAGAGTCGGAAAACACTCCAATCTCCACGGTTCTTCTGAGGACAACTCCAGAAGAAGAGGGAACCAGATCTGACGGGGCCAAAAAGGCGCTATCAGAATCATGGTGCCGTGGTCTTGCTTGAGCTTCAGTAAGGTCTTCCCCACCAAAGGTATGGGAGGATAAGCATACAGGAGGCCGGTCCCCCAATGAAGGAGAAAGGCATCCGACGCTAGCCTGCCGTGTGCCTGAAGTCTGGAACAGAACAGAGGCAGCTTGTGGTTGGTCTGAGAGGCGAAAAGGTCCACCGAGGGGGTGCCCCACTCTCGGAAGATCTTGCGTACCACTCTGGAATGGAGCGACCACTCGTGCGGTTGCATGACTCTGCTCAGTCTGTCGGCCACACTGTTGTTTACACCTGCCAGGTATGTGGCTTGGAGGAGCATGCCGAACTGGCAAGCCCAACGCCACATCCCGACGGCTTCCTGACACAAGGGGCGAGATCCGGTGCCCCCCTGCTTGTTGGTGTAATACATTGCAACCTGATTGTCTGTCCGAATTTGAATAATTTGGTAGGACAGCCGATCTCTGAAAGCCTTCAGTGCGTTCCAGATCGCTCGGAGCTCCAGGAGGTTGATCTGCAAATCCTTTTCCTGGAGGGACCACAGACCCTGGGTGTGAAGCCCATCGACATGAGCTCCCCACCCCAGGCGAGATGCATCCGTCGTCAGCACTTTCGTGGGCTGAGGAATTTGGAATGGACGTCCCAAGGTCAAATTGGTCCGAATGGTCCACCAGAGCAGTGAAGTGCGGCAACTGGTGGAGAGGCGGATGACATCTTCTAGATTCCCGGTGGCTTGAAACCACTGGGAAGCTAGGGTCCATTGAGCAGATCTCATGTGAAGACGAGCCATGGGAGTCACATGAACTGTGGAGGCCATATGACCCAGAAGTCTCAACATCTGCCGAGCTGTGATCTGCTGAGACGCTCTGGTCTGCGAAGCCAGGGACAGTAGGTTGTTGGCCCTCGCTTCGGGAAGGAAGGCCTGAGCCGTCTGGGTATTCAGCAGTGCTCCTATGAATTCCAGAGACTGGGCTGGCTGGAGATGGGACTTTGGGTAATTTATCACAAACCCCAGCAGCTCCAGGAGTTGAATAGTGCACTGCATGGACCGGAGGGCTCCTGCCTCCGAGGTGTTCTTGACCAGCCAATCGTCGAGATATGGGAACATGTGCACTCCCAGCTTGCGTAGATGCGCCGCTACCACCACGAGGCACTTTGTAAACACCCGTGGGGCAGAGGCGAGCCCAAAGGGCAGCACACAATATTGAAAGTGCCATGCACCCAGGCGGAATCTGAGATACTGTCTGTGAGCTGGCAGTATCGGAATGTGAGTGTAAGCGTCCTTTAAATCCAGGGAACATAGCCAATCGTTTTTCTGAATCATTGGCAGAAGGGTGCCCAAGGAAATCATCCTGAACTTTTCTTTGGCCAGGAATTTGTTCAGGCCTCTCAGGTCTAGGATGGGACGCATCCCCCCTGTTTTCTTTTCCACAAGGAAGTACCTGGAATAGAATCCCTGCCCTTCTTGCCCGGGTGGTACGGGCTCGACCGCATTGGCGCTGAGAAGGGCGGAGAGTTCCTCTGCAAGTACCTGCTTGTGATGGGAGCTGAAGGACTGAGCTCCCGGAGGACAATTTGGTGGCAGGGAGGCCAAATTCAGGGCGTATCCATACCGCACTATTTGGAGAACCCACTGGTCGGAGGTTATGAGAGGCCACCTTTGGTGAAAAAATTTTAACCTCCCTCCGACCGGCAGATCGTCCGGCACGGACACTTTGAGGGCGGCTATGTTCCCGTGGATCCAGTCAAAAGCCCGTCCCCGGCTTTTGCTGTGGAGGCGCAGGGGGCTGCTTAGGCGCACGCTGTTGACGAGAACGAGCGCGCTGGGGCTGTCCCTGTGCCTGACGAGGCCTTCGGGCCGGCTGGGTGAACCTACGCTTGGTAAAAGCATAGGGCGCAGCCTGCCGGGCCCGGGAAAAACGTCCACCTGCTGAGGTGGATGCTGAAGGCGCCCGGTGGGAGAGCTTGTCGAGAGCGGTTTCCCGCTGATGCAGTTGGTCCACCAGCTGCTCGACCTTCTCACCAAAAATATTATCCCCCCGGCAAGGGACGTCAGCCAGTCTCTGCTGGGTGCGGTTGTCCAGGTCAGAGGCACGCAGCCATGAGAGCCTGCGCATCACTATACCTTGGGCCGCAGCACGAGATGCCACGTCACAGGTGTCATAGATGCCCTGGACAGGAACTTTCTGCACGCCTTCAGCTGCCTGACCACCTCCTGATAAGGCCTGGACTGCTCCGGCGGGAGCTTATCAACCAGGTCCACCAGTTGCTTCACAGTGTTCCGCATGTGGATGCTCGTGTAGAGCTGGTAACATTGGATGCGGGTCACGAGCATGGAGGATTGGTAGGCCTTCCTCCCAAACGAGTCCAGAGTGCGAGACTCCCGCCCCGGGGGCGCCGAGGCGGTATCCCTCAAACTCCGTGCCCTCTTGAGAGCAGAATCCACGACCGCCGAGTCATGGGGCAATTGGGGCCGCATTAACTCTGGGTCCGAGTGGATTCTGTACTGGGACTCTGCTTTCTTGGGAATGGTGGGATTAGATAATGGTCTCATCCAGTTCCGAAGCAGTGTCTCTTTGAGGACATTGTGCAACGGCACCGTGGAGGACTCTCTAGGTGGTGATGGATAGTCGAGGACCTCGAGCATCTCAGCCCTCGGCTCATCCACAGAGACCACGGGGAAGGGAATGCAAATGGACATGTCCCTTACAAAGGAGGCAAAGGAGAGGCTCTCAGGAGGCGAGAGCTTCCTCTCTGGTGAAGGCGTGGGGTCAGAGGGAAGGCCCGCAGACTCCTCTGAGGAGAAATATCTGGGGTCCTCCTCTTCCCCCCACGAGGCCTCTTCCTCGGTATCGGACATAAGCTCATGTAGCTGAGTCCTTAACCGGGCCCGGCTCGACGTCGAGGCACCGAGGCCTCGGTGTCGTCGAGCGGTGGACTCCCGCGCCGGCGGGGACGAAGCTCCCTCCATCGACGTCGACTCCACCTACGTGGCGGTCGAAGGCCTCGGCACCGGGCTAGAGCTCGCCGGCGCCACAGTCAACGGCGCCGAAGGCGCAAGCACCCCCGGCGCCGGCACAGCCTGGTGCATCAGCCCTTCCAGGATCCCCAGAAGGATGGCTCGGAGGCACTCGTCCAGGCCCGCTGTCGGGAAAGACGGGGGGGCCGGTAGAGGTGTCGGTGCCGGAAGCTGCTCGAGTCCAGGAGACTGCACCGAAGTGCTGGGACCCTGACGCGTCGATACCTCCACTACCGAAGGGGACCTCTCCTCTCGACGCTGACGCTTCTGCGTCGACTCCTCACCGGCACCGAGAGCCGGATGCATCGAAGGCGATCGATGACGGTGCTTCTTTGATTTTTTGCGGTGCCCGTCATCGGCGCCAGGTGGAATGGAGGAGGAGGAGGTCGATCCCCCTCGGTCTCGAGGGACCGGGTCAGACAGGGTTCGGTCCCGAGGGCCATGGGCAGAGGGAGTGACCGGGGCCGATTGCCCACGCGGCCTCTCACCCCTACCCTCACCGGAGGACCGGCGGCCCGACGGGACCTGTGCTCCTGGGGTCGATGCCATCGGTGCCGATTTCGCGGACATCAATACCGGCACCGAAGAACCGGCCGTCGATACCGATGCCGTCGAGGTCGACGTCGAGGGGCCGGCGCAAGTTCCAAAAAGACGGTCCCGAAGAACTTGCCTCGCAACCTGAGTCCGTTTCCGGAGACCAAGACACAAAGAGCACGACTTGATATTGTGCTCCGGCCCGAGGCACTGGAGGCACCAAGCGTGGGTGTCGGTCTGCGAGATAGGCCGGCCGCACCGACCACACTTCTTAAATCCACTCGGGACCTTCGAGGACATCGACGGAAAAATCGTGTCAGCGAAATTAAAGTCGTCAATGGTGGCGGTAAATCACACCTCGAAAAATAAATCGACCGCGCAGCCACAAGGCCGCAACGCGACGCCCCCGCTAGAAAACGAGGGAAACCCAAGCGCGTTCACTTTTTTTTTTTTTTTTTAAGAAATTCGCGAAAACGCGACGGTTTTTCGGGGCTGACAAGAGAGAGCGGCGACGCACGACTCTCTCCAGCGTGGAAAAAACAAGACTGGCGGGAACGGTCGCGCACGGGCGGGAAGAAGGCCGCGCATGCGCGGTGGGCGTGCCCTGCGTGTGGACCGCCCGCGAAGCTTCTTGCGGTTGGTGGGGGCTGCCGCGGACGTCACCCAGTCGTGAGAACAAGCAGCCTGCTTGTCCTCGGAGAACGAGGTTAACATCCTGCCACCCAACCCAACTGATGATATGATTATGTGACAAACCACACCAACACAAAAGAATTAATCCCACTTAAAAAATAAATCAGACAACCAAGAAAATTAGCAGTACACAATCATAACACCACAAGAAATGCAATATTACATTAGACCACAGGTCAATCAAGCCCCGCATCCTGTCTCTGATAGTGGCCAATCCAAGATGGTAAGAGTTAGATTATTTTTAAAAAGCACATCATACAATATTATTGGATTGGCTATGGCAAATAGGCCTTACTGGTGTAGTGTTGGCTTTATTTGAGTGTTTTAGGTCATATGTTTTCTGTGACTGATGGTTTGGAGATGTCCTTTCCTAGATCTGTGACCTGTGGTGTTCTGCAGGGATCAGTACTTTCTCTAATGTTATTTAACATCTTTTTGAGTCTGTAGCTGAGGGTTATACAGCAGTGTGGGATTAGTTCCTATGTTTATGTTGAGGGTTGATAGAAATCTCTTGGACTTGAATCAGATGCAGAACTGCCTTTCAGCAGTGGTCAGTTGGTTGTCTTCCAGTGGTTTAGTTATATCAGTAAGACCCTTGCTTGTTGGGTGACTGGTCGACAGTTTCAGCCTGATGTGTCTATTCATTTGTTGGGAAATGTATTGCCTCTTGTGGATTCTTTCAGATATTTGGGGGTGATTAAAGACTTCCAACTTAAAAACAATTTATGAACTAACTAACTTCCGCAAACTATTGAAGACCCATCTCTTTAACAAGGTATACCACAAAGACCAACAAACGTGAACTCCTCCACATACATCCAGAACTGTCTTATAATATCCGCTTGTTATACTACTATCATGTTTTATCACTATAATGTTACCCAAGATCCTTCTGTAATACTAAATGCCTATTTTCTTATATAATTCCACTATTCATGATATATTGTAAGCCACATTGAGCCTGCAAAGAGGTGGGAAAATGTGCGATACAAACGCAATAAATAAATAAAAACTTTGCAGCTCAGGTTGATTCTTTAGTTTGGCGGGGCTTTATAGTACTTTGTAAATAACGGACTGTGAGAGGCTTTGTTGATGAGAAGTTATTTCAGGTTTTGATTTACTCCCTTTTTGTGTCCTTGTTTCATCATGCATACGGAGTATTGGCTGGAATTTCTGTTGACAATCTTAAGAAGCGCCAAACTCTCCAGCATACTGCTCTTTAGATAATGGTTAAAGCTGCCTGGTTTGATCATGTTACACCTTTGTATTTATGTTATCATTGGTTGCCTGTTTATTATTGTATTCATTTTAAGCTTTTGATCTTAATTCATAGGGCCTTTTATAAGCAGACGTCACCTTTGTCAGTTTTGGTACATAAGTATGCCCCATTTCAGTCTTTGTGATTTTTGGATTCATTATTGTTGGCTATCCTTTCTGTGAAGGAGACTCATCTTACTTCTACAAAGCAGAGAGCTTCTTTCTACTTGACACCCTCTTTTGGGAACTCCCTTCAACAAATATTGAGGCCCAGATGCACTACACTTCAATGACCCTTTAACGAAGAATTTTTGAACCGTGGCATGCATTAAAGGCCATTTTCTGACAATGGTAGCAGAAAACAAAAATGGAATGCAGATGATCAAATTGTGTAGAAACCCTATTGAAACGAGATGCACTAAAGTTTTCCACCTGCCCTAACGCTGGAAAACTGCCGGAAAGCTAACGACAGGTCTGTACCTGTCGTTAGGGCTGTCCGACTAAAATCTTCAATGTAACCCCCCCCAAAAGCGAGGGGGGGGCGAAAACGCGCGTCAGGGGCATCCTTTATTGACGCCCGAGGTCGCTGCTGCTCCCCGCTCCCCCTGCATCTATGTGAAAAAGTGGAAAAAAAAAAAAGGATCGGGAGGGGGCAAGGCGCTCGCCAGGAGCGTCCTGTATGGACGGCCTTGCCCCCCCCCCCCGCCCGAGGTCGCCGCTACTCCCCGCTTCCCCCCTTGAATTAAAAAACAAAACAAAATTCAAAACTTTAGCATCCCCCGGCCCCCCTCCCTTCCTTTCTCTCAACTCTTTCTCCCCACAGCTCCGCCTCCCGCCATCCTCCGCCCCCACCCGAGGTTGTCACCGCCGCTCCCCCCCCCCTCCGCCTTACTGGGCCCGCGCAGCGCCTCTCACCTCTGTGTGAAGGCGCTGCACGGGCAAGAACATCTGATGCCTCTTCGCCGAGTCTTCGCGTCTCTCCTTTCCTCCTGGGCCCGCCCCCGTCTGACGTAAGTAACTTACGTAGGCTACTGACATCAGATCGGGACGGGCCCAGGAGGAAAGGAGAGATGCGAAGACTCGTAGGCATCAGCTGTTCTTGCCCGTGCAGTGCCTTCACAGAGAGGTGAGAGGCGCTGCGCGGGCCCGGTATGGCGGAGGGGGGGAGCTGTGGCGACGACCTCAGGGGTGGCGGCGGGGGATGGTGGGAGGCGGAGGCGGATCTGTGGGGAAAAAGTTTTGAGAGAAAGGAAGGGAGAGGGGTCTGGGGCTGCTACAGGTATGTATCATTCACTTTCTCCGAGGACAAGCAGGCTGCTTGTTCTCACGACTGGTGTATCCCTAGCTCTCAGGCTCACTCAAAACAAGAACCCAGGTCAATTGAACCTCGCAACGGCGAGGGTACAACAGAAAATTGACCTACGAAGAACAACTAACTGAGAGTGCAGCCTGACCGGAATAAATTCGGGTCCTGGAGGGTGGAGTTGGATTTACACCCCAAACAGATTCTGCAGCACCGACTGCCCGAACCGACTGTCGCGTCGGGTATCCTGCTGGAGGCAGTAATGTGATGTGAATGTGTGGACAGATGACCACGTCGCAGCTTTGCGTTTCCCGACAGCGACCCCTAGCCTGTTAGGGTCGAAAGAAACAAACAATTGGGTGGACTGTCTGTGGGTCTGTGTCCGCTCCAAGTAGAAGGCCAATGCTCTCTTGCAGTCCAATGTGTGCAACTGACGTTCAGCAGGGCGGGTATGAGGCCTTGGGAAGAATGTTGGCAAGACAATTGACTGGTTAAGATGGAACTCCGACACCACCTTCAGCAGGAACTTTGGGTGGGTGCGGAGCACTACTCTGTTGTGATGAAATTTGGTATATGGAGCATGAGCTACCAGGGCTTGAAGCTCACTGACCCTACGAGCTGAAGTAACTGCCACCAAGAAAATGACCTTCCAGGTCAAGTACTTCAGATGGCAGGTATTCAGTGGCTCAAAAGGAGGTTTCATCAGCTGGGTGAGGAGAGATGCATCTGTGGGGAAAAAGATTTGAGAGAAAGGAAGGGAGAGGGGTCTGGGGCTGCTAAAGTTTTGAATTTTGTTTTGTTTTTTTATTTAATTCAAGGGGGGGAAGCGGGGAGCAGCAGCGACCTCGGGCGGGGGGGGGGGGGGGGGGGGGGCAAGGCCGTCCATACAGGACGCTCCTGACGAGCGCCTTTGCCCCCTCCCGATCCACGTGTTTGTGGTTTGTTTGGTTTTTTGACATTTGTGGCATGCGCAGAGCAGCCAGCATAATGCATGGCTGTTCTGCGCATGCTTTAGGGGCCGATTACCGACAGGGATTACACCAGTTTGATGCACTGTACTTTACAATACCGCACCGAACATGTGCGACTTGTTTTTTTGGTGCATTATTCGTTTTTTAAAATTCGTTAAGGACTTTTACGTTTTTGATTTTTTAACGTTTGGTTGATGCATCTAGCTCTGAGAGGAGTTCAGTCTTTGTCTTGTTTTAAATGCCTGTTAAAGGCTCATTTTTTCCATTTGGCATCTGATGTAGCCCTTCCAGGAGAATGAGGGGAATCGGGTTGGGGAATCTGTTTTAACTGCTGTTTTTCTTGTGTGTGTTGTTCTGTCCTATTTTTTTTTTTTTTAATGGAGTTCTTTTCTGGTTTGGTTTTATGTTTCTATTGGAAAGTAAACCGCTGAAATCTTATGTTTCTTAAGCCTTGAAGTATAGCAAATAAAATAAACTGTAAACACTCCCAACTTTGACCACTTTATTTTGTAGCAGGTCTGGTTATGACCGCTGGAGCTCTGCAGCAGATCTCAAGAGAAGCTGTCTTAAGAATCAGTGACTAATACCTAAAGAAAAGCAGATGTAACATATTCATTCATGCAGCATCCATTCCAGGTCACATACCTTGTCTGACTCATAGGTTCCCAGTCTACAGCTCAGGTCTGCATAGCCCCAAGCAAATGTCTTGGTCCAGGCAGGTGGAATTAGAACCTTGTTCTGTTCTACTGCCAAAATGCCTTTGTCGGTACATACTATCTGACCCACTGGCTCCTTGAGTTCTTAACAAGAAACAAATCACACAAAAATGGAACACTATTGTAAAATTCAAAGTGTCAATGACAGCTAGAAGCATTGCAAAAACACAGGGTATGCCACAGGCTGGGTCAGATTAAGGGTCCATGAAGTCTAGCATCTTGCCTGCAACAGTGGACATCCTTGACAGTACTTGAAGATCCCCTTCCAGTTGCTCATTTCCAGACATTGAGAAGTCAATCTAGTGACTGCCTAGCTAAAATAAGCTTTAATGGAACCATCCTCCAGAAACCCGTTCAGAATCTGGCCCTGAGCACCAAGATTAAATTATATAACAGTAGTGCAAACTGGCATCAATGTGGCCACATTTAGGCACACCCACTTATGCCATGTCAACAACAGGCATAAATGTGCTCACCTAAACATAGCACTTTCACATGTAATTTATTGTACTCTAAGTTATGCACGTAAATGTTGGTCCCGCCTATGTCCCTTTTCCTGGGAACGTTCCCCTTGCATTTACATGCTAAGCAAATTGTGTGTTATTTATACAATAGCATGGAGTGCTCATCTAGAACTTACACGTGCAAGTGTATGTCTACCAGCCTAAGGGCTAATATTCTATAAATGTAAGCACCAAGTTATAGAATGAGGAGGTGTATGTACATACTTTTACCCAGGCAAGTTTAAAAGAAGCTACTATTGAGTATAAATCTCTGCTTTATATGTACAAATGGCTTTTAAAATTATCCTCTTAGCTACTGTTAATGCCATCATATAATCTATGGAAAACCGGTAGCCTATTCTGAAAACTCAACAAATAACCTATGCTTGTGTACCTAAGAAACATGCAGAAAAAAAAAATCAAGAGAATTTTACCATACAGCCAATATTGCAAGAAACTTAACTATGCCTCAGCAATGTAAAGATGTTTAGCAATAATGGTTGTAAAAATGTGCAAAATTTGAAAAGAGATATTTAGCATTAATTAATGTGTGATAATGGTGCAAGTTATAGCACCTTAGAATACCTGTCTCTCACTTTGTACTTCTTTGGAGCTGTCTTACACCATTAAAGGCCAGATAGAGAAAGAGAGGGCGGGGATGGGATTTGACATATCACCTTTCTGTGGTTATAATCATAGCGGTTTACTTATTATATTCAGGCACTTATTTCGTACCTGGGGCAATGGACAGTTAAGTGACTTGCCCAGAGCCACAAGGAACTGCAGTGGGAATCAAACCTGGTTCCCCTGTTTCTCAGGCCACTGCACTAACTACTAGGCTACTCCAGGTGCGCTGACTAATGAGTTCTTCCCATTTGTACCCATGGGAAATATGCTAGTACATCTGACTCTAAGACTGATGGAACTGAGCAATATTCCAGCAACAGTGGTTGCCTAGGAAGGCAGGGAGAGAGGAGCTGTGTGTGACATACTATTACAAAGCTAGCAAATGATGAGCCTATACAGTGTGAAGATCAGAGATACGATTTGCTCTCTAGACTGGCTTTAAGTGCAACAATTATAAACATGAATTGCTTAATGTTAAAGTCAGTAGCAGACAGAAGTCTTGAATCCATATGTCCTAGTCTAATCCTAGACTATTATTATTCCCTTATTCTTGCATCCATTCCTTGACTTTGCCATCTTTGTTACTCATAATATGCACTGGGAGCACGTCCACTTTCATTATGCTACTGGTGCACGTGATTAAGTGGGACCTTTATAACTTCTCAATATTTACTACTCGGATCATCACTTCCTGTTCATTTTTTAATTTGGAGTAGTTTTTATATGGTTTTCAGAGCACAATATGAGATTAGATAGTAGAATTTACATTTGCGATAGGGGTGGGATCAGAAGGATGAAAACTTTGTTTAATCTGCTTGTTTTCTGTACACAGAGAGATTTCATATGCTGGAAAATATTCGTCTGCCTTTTCTTGTATGTAAATACCTCCAATAAGTGGGATTTGAGCAGGTCAAATTAAAAACACTCATAAAGAGATGGATAATAAATGGCCCATCAGTGCCACTGATGATGAGATGAATGGTTTGCACAGTTCAGAAGAGGCAAGGGGGGGGGGAGGGTGTCTATTAGCCCTGAAAGTTCCCCCATTTTATGAGTGAACAGGAAGGATAAAGTCTATGGCTAACATACATTCAAAGATTTGGCTAAAACACTACTTCTGAAACTCTTAAGTTTGCATATATTCAAACTAAGGAAGTGATATCAAATTTTTGGCTATCAGAAAAATAAGGTGAGTCTAGTTTTAAAGAAAGTACAAGCCACTGGCTGCCAATTCATTTAAATCTCTTTGAGCATTTCTGGAAGCCTTGCAGAAGTCTCCACATCCTTATATATTTTGCTGTCTAAAAAATACAGTTCAAAACACATTAAAGTAGAAGTTTGTCTCACTGATCAACATAACACTATATTCCCAATAGCATTACTGAATAATAGGATTATTTAAAAAGAAAGAATAAGAAATCAGAAAGTCTCAATTGCATAAGACTTCATATCCTTGACTCAGTTCTTGGTGGGAGCCATTTTTGCAGCAATAGCAGCCAGGAGATCTTTAGAGTAAATGTATCAACTTTGCACAAGCTGGATGGTACAGTGTTTGCCTAGGACAATTCAAGTTGGCTGGGGATCAAAAATGGTCACATTTATGTATTTTAAAGTGAAGCAAAATAGCTTTTTATTTTTTTTAAAGGACAAATCAACTTCAAAATACACGGCTGACTTGAAAAGTGTGGGATCTGGACACAAATGACCTCAATTCCTCTTTGACCAGCTAAGCTCAACTGGGTGAGTTCTCAAACCGGGCCCAGGAATTGTCTCAGCAGGCCAGACCAGCTGCATGGAATGTTTGCCACCAGCTTCTAGAGATGCAGAATATAAAGGATACTGATGAGTTGTGCCTGCACAAAGCCTTTTATAATGCAGAACTCACAGTTCATTGATCTGTCTCCAACTGCTGGCTGATGGGTACAAACTATATGTTCTGGACTGGTCTGGAGAGTACAAAAAGGACTATACATATCAGATCCTTCCCCCAAGCTGCACCTTTGAACAGCTTTATTCTGGAGTTCTTTTGATAGCTATACATTAGGCATGTTTAGACCTTTGCTTCAAATTCACTTCATACAAGAGAAACAGCCCAGTTCTTCATCCAGGAGTATCTGAATCAACTGAACTACTGTAACTGGACACAGGTGGACTCTAATTCATTATGAGCCTAGCTAAGGCAATTTTCAGAAACCAGAACTAATCTAAGTTTGATATGCAAAGGTATGAAGACTTACGCAACCAAAACTTTTTGGTTTCTTATTCTTAATTACTTTCTATTTCAAATTTTTTTCACACTGAAAATGTATTTTGTGTGGATCAATGAAATAATTTCTACTTTAATGCAGTTTGAAATGCAGGACTGCATTTTTATTTTTACACAGCAGAAGGTAAAAATGTGCAAGTTTTATAAGAAACTGAAAAACATATATGGACCAAGGTTAACTGAATCACGGATTATAACCAGTTTATCCAAAAGATGAATTCAATATTACATAAACTCATAATGAAGTTCTATACAGTTTGAGTAAAAATGTCAGATTATGCATCATCATGAATAAGGTTCTCTAGAATCACTGCCTTCATGACAGTAAACAAGTGGGAAGTGCAGATTAAGATTTTATTAATCACCAGGTTAAATTGGGGACTAAAAATTGCTCTTCTCCTCTGCCACTAAAAGTATCCAATGGAAAAGAATATTTAGAGCTGATATACAATACAAGATTTAGAGCACAACCTGTGTAGATGTTGGAAAATAAAGAAAAAGCATCTGGCCCACTCAGTCTACTCAGTGGTCTTTACCTACATTATTCTGGCTAAAGAAATCTCTAAGACTCAGTCATACAAATTTAACCAACACTGCTGTAGCTGAGGCCATCATCCTGCCTTACCCTCACTCCTCAACTCTGCCAACTGTACTAAAGATATCTACAAACCCGATCGCCTGCAGGAAAATCATTCCTCCTCCTCTTCTCTTGTTCTCTGGGAAGTGTAGCCTAACTTAGCCTGCCTCCCAGTCCCTCTAAATATAGCTGAGAATGTACTAAAAGCGCTGCATATTGATTGACTTTCCTTTCTCTTCTTGGGAGTATAGTACAGGGTCCTCTCCTTTTTTCCCCTGAGACCACCTCCCCCAGCTTTAGCTTTTCCTTCACATCTCTAGGTGGGTATCAGGACCAACAGCTCCAGCATGATGAGGAAAAGTTAACATGGGACCTGTAAGCGTAGCTCCTTGAATGGGTTTTCTTTGTAACACAAAGCTCGTGATGGAAACGGAGTAGGACCACCATAGGGATGTGTAAGCATGCGTCGAATCACAGACCCCTCATACTTTTACCAGAGACAATCAGTTGCCCTGAGGCATTGGGTCCTTCTCCCTTTTGCAGCCCTCTGAAGGCTGGATGGGAAATTTACAAGACCAGTATTCTTAAAAAAGGTATAACTTCTACAAATGAACACAGTATTTGTAAGTAACATAGTAACATAGTAGATGACGGCAGAAAAAGACCTGCACGGTCCATCCAGTCTGCCCAACAAGATAAACTCATATGTGCTACTTTTTGTGTATAATCTACTTTGATTTGTACCTGTGCTCTTCAGGGCACAGACCATATAAGTCTGCCCAGCACTATCCCCGCCTCCCAACCACCGGCTCTGGCACAGACCGTATAAGTCTGCCCAGCACTAACCCCGCCTCCCAACCACCAGTCCCGTCTCCCACCACCGGCTCTGGCACAGACCGTATAAGTCTGCCCAACACCAGCCCCGCCTCCCACCACCGGCTCTGCCACCCAATCTCGACTAAGCTCCTGAGGATCTATTCCTTCTGCACAGGATTCCTTTATGCTTATCCCACGTATGTTTGAATTCCGTTACCGTTTTCATTTCCACCACCTCCTGCGGGAGGGCATTCCAAGCATCCACTACTTTCTCCGTCCAGCACGGTGGGGTCTCCCTACTGATCTATAGTAAAGGACAATATTAGCGTAGTTTCCTGCTATTAATACCTCCCCCCCTTTATATACCTGAGCAGTAGAGTTGACCAAATAGTATCTAACATTCTACACAAACCTTCGGCTGTGCACCTCCTCCCTGGGGGTCTCAAGGTCCTACCTCCCACAGCCCAGCATCTCCACATCCATTCCCTTCCCAACCCTTGCACAGTCCAGCATCTCCTCGTTCCTTCCTTACCCTGCCCTCCCCAAAGTAGCCAGTATCTCCCTCACTTTCCCCAAGGTGGCCAGCATTTCCCCATTCCCCTCTATACCCTGCCCCCTCTTCCAGGTGGCCAGGATCTCCCCTTTCCCTCAATCCGTAGCTGGTCAGCATCTCTCCTTCTCCTCTGCACCAAGGTGTCCCTGCTTCTATCCTCCCCATTCCACCCCCTGACACAGACTTCCTGTTGGAGGATGCTGGGCATGGTAAGGCTTGAGCACAGGCCTATACTGAAACTCTCTGTGGAGTCTGACAGCAGCATTAAGAGCACCACTCCCAAATTCTGCTGCCCTAGGTAGATACCTAGTGGCGGAGTTGGCCTTGCTGAGCACAATGTTAGCTTTCAAAGTTGTTTTGTTAAATTGGATAGAACTTTCAGATCATCTGACATGATTAAGAACTGATTTTGACTAATGAATATTTGCATCTCAAATCTAGACTGGTGCCTGAGAGTCTAATGCCAAATGAATAACTTTATACACCGCTCCCTATTTAATAGTTGACTAGAGAAAGGACTTTATAGGATGGCTACAGAGTACATATGGAAAAATAAAGCACAGGTTTGTGTACAGTACTACAGACACTTGAAGAGAAAGCAGTGATGGGCTTGGTCATACTTTGCTACATTTCCATACCTTTCACAGGTACAAGGGAAGGTCTCAGATTGTCCAAATGATGAAAAAAGATCTTGTCACACGTGGAACTGAGAGGGATGGGGATTCCAGCAGTCTCTCCATTCATTCGGCTTCGGGCACGCTTTGGTGGGTGAGGTTTTTTAAACAGCTGCAGAAGGAAAGACAGCACACTGGGTTTTCCATCAATATTCCATTTTATAACACTGAAGACATCTGGTCTCCATCACATACATATTTCCTCCAGCTATGCTCTTTTAAATTGGCAAAGACCCCTCCCTCCACCCCCACTGTACCTTACAGAATGCTTTCTGGAAAGGGATTGAGCTCTGAAATATCATCTCCTATCTAACAGCTACAGAGGTAAGCTATTTCTTTGTACAGTACTGAAGGTCTATTTACTCAGGTCCAGATGCACTAAGATTCCCGTTAAGAATCCATTCAAAATTTCAAATCGGTAAAAATTACCAATTTGGAAATACAGATGGATTCCCATAGAGAATCTCATGCAAATGAGCTGATTGCCGCTTTTGCGACCCAGCTCATTTGCATGCAATATGGGAGAAGCCAGTTGGCCAGCTGAGAATGTGCAAGCAGCCCATCGCTAAGTGTGGCTGTTCTGCGCATGCTACAGACAGCTTATATACACACAGACAAGCTGCGTGTATGAAAGCTGGTGTAGCTTTTTTTTTTCCTTTTGAAAAATTGCCTGATGCCGGAAGCATGCACTCTCTTGGAGGGGGGGGGGGGGGGGGGGGTTGCGGTCCGCATGCTGGGAGGTTGAATGCTCCTGGGGGGGGGGGGGGGGGGGGGAGAAGATCCCAAAACTCACAGGAATTTCAGTATTGATTTGCAGCTGCGGGTACAAAGCTTGAGACCAGGCTAGAATGGCTCAAGCAGGGAGCTGCAGGGGTGGGGGTGGAGGATTTCAGAGATCTGCACATGAGAAGCTGGAAACGTGCTGTGATTGGCTCATACACGCAAAGAAGCTGCGTGTATGAGAGCCGTGCAAAAGCTTTTTTTACTTTGAATACTGCTGTGCTTCCAGGGCGGCATATTTTACTGAAGTATCGGGGCATGACAACTGTTCCACATCTTCCTTCTCTGAACTGTTCCAAATCCAAATCCTTCTCTGAACACAGCAGGTGATTAAAATAAACAGAACTGCTGTGTTGGAAGGCAGGAAATCACTCTCAGGTCCTGATGATTTGATGGGCTGATTCTTCCCTCCATTGTTTCAGCTGTCATTTTAGGCAGTATCGACAGCTACTGACCATTTATTAAAATTGAGATGGTAAAAGTAGAGGCTGCTTCTGTGCATCGCTCAGAAAACAGCTGTGCATCGCTTTGCATGCACATTTGTATAGTAATTAGCTCATTATAATAGCTTTGCATTCTGTTTTCGTTAGCTGCTACCGTGATAGGAAAAGAGCTCGGAGAACCCTTTTATGCATATAGTGAATGATACATACCTGTGGCAGGTGTTCTCCGAGGACAGCAGGCTGATTGTTCTCACGACTGGGTGACGTCCGCGGCAGCCCCCACCAACCGGAAAAGGCTTCGCGGGACGGTCGGCACGCAGGGCACGCCCACCGCGCATGCGCGGCCGTCTTCCCGCCCGTGCGCGACCGCTCCCGCCAGTTGAATGACAAGCAATAAACTATGAAACACAACTCCAAAGGGGAGGAGGGAGGGTAGGTGAGAACAATCAGCCTGCTGTCCTCGGAGAACACCTGCTACAGGTATGTATCATTCACTTTCTCCGAGGACAAGCAGGCTGCTTGTTCTCACGACTGGGGTATCCCTAGCTCTCAGGCTCACTCAAAACAAGAACCCAGGTCAATTGAACCTCGCAACGGCGAGGGTACAACAGAAAATTGACCTACGAAGAACAACTAACTGAGAGTGCAGCCTGACCAGAATAAATTCGGGTCCTGGAGGGTGGAGTTGGATTTACACCCCAAACAGATTCTGCAGCACCGACTGCCCGAACCGACTGTCGCGTCGGGTATCCTGCTGGAGGCAGTAATGTGATGTGAATGTGTGGACAGATGACCACGTCGCAGCTTTGCAAATTTCTTCAATAGTGGCTGACTTCAAGTGGGCCACTGACGCTGCCATGGCTCTAACACTATGAGCCGTGACATGACCCTCAAGAGCCAGCCCAGCCTGGGCGTAAGTGAAGGAAATGCAATCTGCTAGCCAATTGGAGATGGTGCGTTTCCCGACAGCGACCCCTAGCCTGTTAGGGTCGAAAGAAACAAACAATTGGGCGGACTGTCTGTGGGGCTGTGTCCGCTCCAAGTAGAAGGCCAATGCTCTCTTGCAGTCCAATGTGTGCAACTGACGTTCAGCAGGGCGGGTATGCGGCCTGGGGAAGAATGTTGGCAAGACAATTGACTGGTTAAGATGGAACTCCGACACCACCTTCGGCAGGAACTTTGGGTGGGTGCGGAGCACTACTCTGTTATGATGAAATTTGGTATATGGAGCATGAGCTACTAGGGCTTGAAGCTCACTGACCCTACGAGCTGAAGTAACTGCCACCAAGAAAATGACCTTCCAGGTCAAGTACTTCAGATGGCAGGAATTCAGTGGCTCAAAAGGAGGTTTCATCAGCTGGGTGAGGACGACGTTGAGATCCCATGACACTGTAGGAGGCTTGATAGGGGGCTTTGACAAAAGCAAGCCTCTCATGAATCGAACGACTAAAGGCTCTCCAGAGATGGGTTTACCTTCCACACGATAATGGTAAGCACTAATCGCACTAAGGTGATTCCTTACTGAGTTGGTCTTGAGGCCAGACTCTGATAAGTGCAGAAGGTATTCAAGCAGGTTCTGTGCAGGGCAAGAACGAGGTTCTAGGGCCTTGCTCTCACACCAAACGACAAACCTCCTCCACTTGAAAAGGTAACTCTTTTTAGTGGAATCCTTCCTAGAGGCAAGCAAGACCCGGGAGACACCCTCAGACAGACCCAACGCAGCGAAGTCTACGCCCTCAACATCCAGGCCGTGAGAGCCAGGGATTGAAGGTTGGGGTGCAGCAACGCTCCGTCGTTCTGCGAAATGAGAGTCGGAAAACACTCCAATCTCCACGGTTCTTCTGAGGACAACTCCAGAAGAAGAGGGAACCAGATCTGACGGGGCCAAAAGGGCGCTATCAGAATCATGGTGCCGCGGTCTTGCTTGAGCTTCAGTAAGGTCTTCCCCACCAAAGGCATGGGAGGATAAGCATACAGGAGGCCTGTCCCCCAATGAAGGAGAAAGGCATCTGACGCTAGCCTGCCGTGTGTCTGAAGTCTGGAACAGAACAGAGGCAGCTTGTGGTTGGTCTGAGAGGCGAAGAGATCCACCGAGGGGGTGCCCCACTCTCGGAAGATCTTGCGTACCACTCTGGAATGGAGCGACCACTCGTGCGGTTGCATGACTCTGCTCAGTCTGTCGGCCAGACTGTTGTTTACGCCTGCCAGGTACGTGGCTTGGAGGAGCATGCCGAACCGGCACGCCCAACGCCACATCCCGACGGCTTCCTGACACAGGGGGCGAGATCCGGTGCCCCCCTGCTTGTTGACGTAATACATTGCAACCTGATTGTCTGTCCGAATTTGGATAATTTGGTAGGACAGCCGATCTCTGAAAGCCTTCAGTGCGTTCCAGATCGCTCGGAGCTCCAGGAGGTTGATCTGCAGATCCTTTTCCTGGAGGGACCACAGACCCTGGGTGTGAAGCCCATCGACATGAGCTCCCCACCCCAGGCGAGATGCATCCGTCGTCAGCACTTTCGTGGGCTGCGGAATTTGGAATGGACGTCCCAGGGTCAAATTGGTCCGGATGGTCCACCAGAGCAGTGAAGTGCGGCAACTGGTGGAGAGGCAGATGACATCTTCTAGATTCCCGGTGGCTTGAAACCACTGGGAAGCTAGGGTCCATTGAGCAGATCTCATGTGAAGACGAGCCATGGGAGTCACATGAACTGTGGAGGCCATATGACCCAGAAGTCTCAACATCTGCCGAGCTGTGACCTGCTGAGACGCTCTGGTCTGCGAAGCCAGGGCCAGGAGATTGGTGGCCCTCGCTTCGGGAAGGTAGGCCTGAGCCGTCTGGGCATTCAGCAGAGCTCCTATGAATTCCAGAGACTGTGTTGGCTGGAGATGGGACTTTGGGTAATTTATCACAAACCCCAGCAGCTCCAGAAGTCGAGTAGTGCACTGCATAGACCGGAGGGCTCCCGCCTCCGAGGTGTTCTTGACCAGCCAATCGTCGAGATATGGGAACACGTGCACTCCCAGCTTGCGTAGGTAGGCCGCTACCACCACGAGGCACTTGGTAAACACTCGTGGGGCAGAGGCGAGCCCAAAGGGCAGCACACAATACTGAAAGTGCCGTGCGCCCAGGCGGAATCTGAGATACTGTCTGTGAGCTGGCAGTATCGGTATGTGAGTATATGCGTCCTTTAAATCCAGGAAACATAGCCAGTTGTTTTTCTGAATCATTGGCAGAAGGGTGCCCAAGGAAAGCATCCTGAACTTTTCTTTGACCAGGAATTTGTTCAGGCCTCTCAGATCTAGGATGGGACGCATCCCCCCTGTTTTCTTTTCCACAAGGAAGTAACTGGAATAGAATCCCTGCCCTTCCTGCCCGGGTGGTACGGGCTCGACCGCATTGGCGCTGAGAAGGGCGGAGAGTTCCTCTGCAAGTACCTGCTTGTGATGGGAGCTGAAAGATTGAGCTCCCGGAGGACAATTTGGAGGCAGGGAGGCCAAATTCAGGGCGTATCCGCACCGCACTATTTGGAGAACCCACTGGTCGGAGGTTATGAGAGGCCACCTTTGGTGAAAAAAACTTAACCTCCCCCCGACCGGCAGATCGTCCGGTACGGACACTTTGAGGGCGGCTATGTTCCCGAGGATCCAGTCAAAAGCCCGTCCCCGGCTTTTGCTGTGGAGGCGCAGGGGGCTGCTTAGGCGCACGCTGTTGACGAGAACGAGCGCGCTGGGGCTGTCCCTGTGCCTGGCGAGGCCTTCGGGCCGGCTGGTTGTACCTACGATTTGCAAAAGAATAGGGCGCAGCCTGCCGGGCCCGGGAAAAACGTCCACCTGCTGAGGTGGATGCTGAAGGCGCCCGGTGGGAGAGCTTGTCGAGGGCGGTTTCCCGCTGATGCAGTTGGTCCACCAGCTGCTCGACCTTCTCACCAAAAATGTTATCCCCCCGGCAAGGGACGTCGGCCAGTCTCTGCTGGGTGCGGTTGTCCAGGTCAGAGGCACGCAGCCATGAGAGCCTGCGCATCACTATACCTTGGGCCGCAGCACGAGATGCCACGTCACAGGTGTCATAGATACCCCTGGACAGGAACTTTCTGCACGCCTTCAGCTGCCTGACCACCTCCTGATAAGGCCTGGACTGCTCCGGTGGGAGCTTATCGACCAGGTCCGCCAGTTGTTGCACATTAGTCCGCATGTGGATGCTCATATAGAGCAGGTATGACTGGATGCGGGTCACGAGCATGGAGGATTGGTAGGCCTTCCTCCCAAACGAGTCCAGAGTGCGAGACTCCCGCCCCGGGGGCGCCGAGGCGGTATCCCTCGAACTCCGTGCCCTCTTGAGAGCAGAATCCACGACCGCCGAGTCATGGGGCAGTTGGGGCCGCATTAACTCTGGGTCAGAGTGGATCCTGTACTGGGACTCTGCTTTCTTGGGAATGGTGGGGTTAGTTAACGGTCGCACCCAGTTCCGAAGCAGTGTCTCCTTGAGGACATTGTGCAGCGGCACCGTGGAGGACTCTCTAGGTGGTGATGGATAGTCGAGGACCTCGAGCATCTCGGCCCTCGGCTCTTCCACAGAGACCACGGGAAAGGGAATGCTAATAGACATATCCCGCACAAAGGAGGCAAAGGAGAGACTCTCAGGAGGTGAGAGCTTCCTCTCCGGTGAAGGCGTGGGGTCCGAGGGAAGGCCCGTAGACTCCTCTGAGGAGAAATATCTAGGGTCCTCCTCTTCCCCCCACGAGGCCTCATCCTCGGTATCGGACATAAGCTCATGTAGCTGAGTCCTGAACCGGGCCCGGCTCGACGTCGAGGCACCGAGGTCTCGGTGTCGTCGAGCGGTGGACTCCCGCGTCGGCGGGGACGGAGTTCCCTCCATCGACGGGGACTCCACCTGCGTGGCGGTCGAGACCGGCGCCGCAAGCGGCGGCGGTGTCGACGGCCCCGGCGCCGGGCTAGAGCTCGCCGGCGCCACAGACATCGGCGCCGAGGGCGCAAGCACCCCCGGCGCCGGCACAGCCTGGCGCATCAGCCCTTCCAGGATCCCCGGAAGGATGGCTCTGAGGCACTCGTCCAGGCCCGCTGCCGGGAAAGGCGGTGGGGCCGGTAGGGGTGTCGGTGCCAGAAGCTGATGGGGGCCAGGAGACGGCACCGAGGTGCCGGAACCCTGACGCGTCGGTACCTCCACAACCGACGGGGACCTCTCCTCTCGGCGATGACCCTTCGGCGTCGCCTCCTCTCCGATGTCCGGATGCACCGAGGGCGACCGGTGACGACGCTTCTTGTCCTTCTTTCGATGCGCGTCACCGGCGCCGGGAGGTATGGAGGAGGAGGAGGACGATCCCCCTCGGTCTCGAGGAGCCGGGTCAGACAGGGTTCGGTCCCGTGGACCACGGGCTGAGGGAGTGACCGGGGCCGACTGCCCACGCGGCCGCTCACCTCCACCCTCGCCGGCAGACCGGCGGGCCCTGTTCTCCTGGGGTCGATGCCATCGGTGCCGATGTCTCGGGCATCGATACCGGTACCGAAGGACCGGGCGTCGATACCGATGCCGTCGAGGTCGACGTCGAGGGGCCGGCGCAAGTTCCAAAAAGACGGTCCCGCAGAACTTGCCTCGCAACCTGAGTCCGTTTCCGGAGACCGAGACACAGGGAACACGACTTGATATTGTGCTCCGGCCCGAGGCACTGGAGGCACCAAGCGTAGGTGTCGGTCTGCGAGATCGGCCGGCCGCAGCGACCACACTTTTTAAATCCACTCGGGACCTTCGAGGACATCGACGGAAAAATCGCGTCGGCGAAGTCAAAGTCGTCAATGGTGGCGAAAATCACACCTCGAAAAAGGAAACGACCGTGCGGCCACTAGGCCGCAATGTGGCGTCCCCGCTGGAAGCGAGGGAAAAAGGGAGCGCGTGCTCCACACGCACAGGTTCTTTTTTTTTTTTTTTGAAAAAGAAAAAGGAAACCGGCGGTAACA
The DNA here is from genome assembly GCF_901765095.1 of Microcaecilia unicolor. NCBI lineage: Eukaryota > Metazoa > Chordata > Amphibia > Gymnophiona > Siphonopidae > Microcaecilia > Microcaecilia unicolor. The sequence continues at coordinate 394,152,349 of NC_044032.1, forward strand.
AAACTAAATAGAAAAATAACGATCCGCGTAAACGCGATCGACTTTCCGGCGGCTGAAAACAGAGAGAGCGGCAAAGCACGACTCTCTCCAGACGCGGAAAAAAAGGAACTGGCGGGAGCGGTCGCGCACGGGCGGGAAGACGGCCGCGCATGCGCGGTGGGCGTGCCCTGCGTGCCGACCATCCCGCGAAGCCTTTTCCGGTTGGTGGGGGCTGCCGCGGACGTCACCCAGTCGTGAGAACAAGCAGCCTGCTTGTCCTCGGAGAACTCGTTTTACTCCTTGCTCACTAAACCGCCTAGAACTGGTATAAAAACCATGTTGCTGGCTCGTTAGGCTTTGTGCATCTGGACCTCAATCAGGAAGAAATAATTGTCTTTGAGGCTGCATGTCTTGAATTCCACTGGCATTTTAACCTTAGGTGAAGTGGCTCTGGATCCGCCAGCTGAAGGGATTTATGAAGCTTTATAGTGTTCAGTACAATGTTATTCAATTTAAAACTTCAGAAAATGCTAATGCTGACACCAAATGACAAGCGCAATTATCTCTAACTGCTAGCATCACATAAAGTGATGCACTAGGATATTTCAACACAAATTTATTCAGAAGCAAAAGCCACAATGTGGCCCAAAGTGAGAAGGACGCACAAGCCACATGCTCGCAAGTGCGAGTGTTCTGCTGAAATCAAGGAACAACATAACATGTAAATTATGAGAAAAAAGTATCCCAAATGAGACCAGTTGTTAGATTTATTTATTTATTTGTTACATTTGTATCCCACATTTCCCCACCTATTTGTAGGCTCAATGTGGCTTACATAGTACCAGAGAGGTGTTACAGACTCCGGTGTAAACAAATACAAAGTGATGTTGTGGTAAGATAAAGTTCATGTGGCACAACCACACTAGGGAATCGTACAATGGAAGAGTTGTGTTATGTGCATACAAATTCAGAGTACATTCAGGGCTTATATATCCCACTCTCCTGCTTATCAGCAACTACAAATTTTATAAAGACAACTACTATGGCAATGTTCTGGTATCATGCCAAAAAAAAAAATTAGCCCAACTCAATTTTTGGCATTTATAGTTGTGTTTGTCCTGCAAATTTCTCCCCATCTCAGAACGATCTTCTGACAGGAAGAGAATGCAGCCTTCCTGGTAGCACATGACATGGGGAAAGGAAGAATTCTCCAGTTTCTTCCCTCTCCTCCATAGTTATCAGATATTTCTCACTTCTACAGTGGTTTTCCAATCTCTCCTGCAGTATTTTCACCTGACCCTCATGGTCTCCCATGATCTTTCAAACATTTACTCTCCCTGGAAGAGAAGCCCCTGAACTTCCTGCTTCTGATTACCACTGAACTACTAGCAACTGTTGCCATCTAGGTTTCAAAACTGGGATATGCATCTGACATCAAGGCTTTCATTATCGAGCGTTCACAACAATGAATCATGTTTGTACATCGCGTTATTACGCGTGCCACAAATGTTTTCCCAAAACCCTGTGAAACACTGAAGTGGCCTTGGACCCTTGGAGAGACTGTGGTGGGGGAGAGAAATGGGAAACTCTGGGAGAGATGGAAGAAAGGGAAATAAAAATTAGAGAGATTGCAGTGGGAGAAATTATAATTAATTAACAATTTTGTCCCCTTAGTGGCAGGGAAGGGTATATTGGAGGTATCTGTGTCAAAAAAAAAATATTTGTTGTCAGGTCAGAGGCACATGTAACAGAAATAGGTTCACTTATTTACTAATAAAATTTACACATGAAGAACTAAGAAAAGTGTTATATGTTAGGATACTGTGATTTAAAGTCCAATGCCGTACTGGACCTCTCGTCTTGACTATTGCAACCTTCTCCTCGCTGGTCTCCCGCTCAGCCACCTATCCCCCCTTCAATCTGTCCAAAATTCCGCCGCACGTCTTATCTACCGCGTGAACCGTTACTCTCATATCACCCCTCTCCTCAAGTCGCTTCACTGGCTCCCGATCCGCTACCGTATACAGTTCAAGCTTCTTCTATTGACCTTCAAGTGCACTCAATCCGCAGCCCCCCATTACCTCTCTACCCTCCTCTCCCCCTATGTTCCCACCCGTAACCTCCGCTCTCAGGACAAATCACTCCTATCTGTACCCTTTTCCACCACCGCTAACTCCAGACTCCGCCCCTTCTGCCTCGCATCACCTTATGCCTGGAACAGACTTCCTGAGCCCATACGCCATGCGCCCTCCCTGCCCATTTTCAAGTCCTTACTCAAAGCCCATCTCTTCTCCCTTGCTTTTGGCGCCTAACCACCCTCCCCATTCATGATACCTACACTGACTACATAGTTTGTTACCTTTAGATTGTAAGCTCTCTCGAGCAGGGACTGTCCTTCCCCATGTTTAAACTTGTACAGCGCTGCGTAACCCTAGCAGCGCTATAGAAATGCTAAGTAGTAGTAGTAGTAGTAGTGAACATATAGTAACACACATAGTAGATGACGGCAGAAAAAGACCTGCACGGTCCATCCAGTCTGCCCAACAAGATAAACTCATATGTGCTACTTTTTGTGTATACCCTACTTTGATTTGTACCTGCCCTCTTCAGGGCACAGACTGTGTAAGTCTGCCCAGCACTATCCCCGCCTCCCAACCACTGGCTCTGGCACAGACCGTATAAGTCTGCCCAACACTATCCCCGCCTCCCAACCACCAGTCCCGCCTCCCACCACTGGCTCTGGTACAGATATACACTCTTAACTAGTTATGTAAAATATAAGACACATATTCAAAATCCACCCTGTTCAGAGTTTGATTCTAGTGCAGGGGTTCTCAACCTAGTCCTTGGGAAATGCCCAGCTAATCAGGTTTTCAGGATAGCCACAATGATTATGTATTATCTCCACTGTATGCAAATCTATTTCATGCATATTCATTGTGAGCATCCTGAAAAACTGATCTGTTTGAGAACCACTGTTTTACTAGAGTGGTCTGTGTGTATACAGTTCCTTCTGGGTTGCTTTTCATAGGTGAGATAGCTCAGAGCGAGATTCTTACCTGCTTAGGTATCTGGCCAAAGTTGTTAATAAAGCCTATGGTTGCAGTCTCTTTCAAAGGATCATTGATGTTGTAGATATCTACTTGCCCTTCATAGAAGAGATGATGGAAGACATTGACAGCTTCCACTGCAGCAGGGCCCTGCTGTTTATAGCCAAAGATTAGGTCAATCCATTCGTGCAGATGTGCGCTGACAAAATCGCATTCCAGGGCCTGAAATTCCAGATTAGTGCATCACAAAGGAAAAGGACATAAGATTTTCTCAAACATTGTTAGCAATCTGAAGCATACAAAGCATCCTACTAGTTGAATTTTTTTTAAGAAGCAATACCATTCAACTACATTAAAAATTAGTAAGTTAATTCTCCAGAAAATAAGACTAATGCCACATTTTGGCTGACTAAAGGTGAGGATGACTGGCTTTGAAATGGTATGACGAATAATCAGTCATTAAAAATGTAACTTAACAGTACTGAATTGGTATAAAACTCAGTAAATCAAGATAAGAGCAATGAAAACCACTTTATGGGGGTAATTAAATAAGAGATTTTCATGCACAATCCCTGCCGTACACACGAGACCTCTCATAAAATTATCCTATGTGTAGAAGTGTGTGCTGTAAAGACAGCATGTACTTTTACGTGATCCACATGTCATTAGGAAAGGACATTTCTTTCCTACCTCTCGGTGAACTCTGATGAATTCACGAGGATCTCCTTTTGCCCATGGTGGTAGTATCACATCTCCAAGTTTTGTGCCATTTTGCTTGGAACCTAGTAGATCATCAATGAATTAAAAAAAACAACAACACAATAATCATCATCAAGTAAAGCCTGCAAGAGGTTCAATATTTATAAATCAGTGGCTGTTAAAGGAATATCTATAATTATGGTGCAACGGTAAATGATACCATTGTCATAGGTCTAACAACATTACATACTTAAACTTCATTTTTCAGTTATAATACACGGTTCTAGTGGCCATATTTATTCTGGAGAAAACTGAAGACTCAACTTTCAGTCCCTGGTGGTCTTTGAGCCGCTCCATGAGAATCACTAATCCCCCTTCACAAAACATTGCCCACTCCAGCAACTCTCACCCTCTCTCTTCTTGGCCAGTATGGCACAGGTCTCCTTTTACTATACCCATTCTCATATCCCTCTGATCATCTCATTCACAGCCTGTGCCCCCATTCTAATTTTCTCACTCATATCTGACAGTTCCTCCAATCTTCTCACTCAGATGCCACAGCAACTTCAATCCTGTCCTGTCACTCATTTTCTCTGTTCTTTTCTCTGGAAAATCCCTTCAATCCTCACACTTTCCCTATGGCCCCTTGCTCCATTTCTCCTTCCTTCAATTCCTTTATTCATTCTCCCACTCCCCCACTGCTGTAACCACTGACAGAAGCAGCAGGGCACAAAAAGCTAATATAACAAGCAATAGGTCTTGGAAGCCAACACATCAAATATTGGAAGAAGCTATAGATTTAAGAACATAAGTATAGCCATACTGGGACAGATCGAAGGTCAATCAAGCCCAGAATCCTGTTTCCAACAGTGGCCAATCCAGGTTACAAGTACCTGGCAAGATCCCAAAACAGTACAATACATTTTATGCTGCTTATCCTAGAAATAAGCAGTAGATTTTCCCCAAGTCTATCTTAATAATGGCTTATGGTCTATAAATTTCCAAATTACCTCTGGAAGTTTTGTTAAAAATCGGTGTTACATTGGCTCCCACTTATAAGGTCAAAACTCTTCAAGAAGCACGTCATCCTGTGTGACGCTAGGCTGTGGACAGATCGAGAACTGCCCCAGGAATTAGATTCTATCATCAAACTAACTACCCCAAAGTGGCATGAGGTGCAGAAGTGTGGAAAGCATCTGAAGTGCCAGTCCTTTGAGCTACCTGCTGGCCCTCATGGTGTCTATAAAAATCATCTTTCCACTCCTTGCACCTGGATATGTTGCCCTCAGCTTGCTGGATTTTGCTATAATAGTATCCACATTTCAGATATGCTGTGCAATTGTTATGCCATGTTCTGTTCAAGTTCTTAATGGCTTTCTTGCATTTTGGGAAAGTATTTTAAATAAGTTTGGAATTTGGTGTGGTAGTGTGCTATAATATATTTCTTTCCATTGTAGTTGTTTATGAGAGAGCAAGGGAAGAGTGTTGTTGCAACAGGGGTTGTGCAAGTGATGCTGATGTTAGGGGATGATTTTCTAACCAAGTGTATGTGTTTATATTCTCTATATTATTAAGGGTGTGTTTTGGGGAGTCCTTTTGTATTTTACTGCAGCAAGTTCAGCATTTCTATAGCTTCTGTTTTGATTCTATCTATGCATGACTGCCATTGTCATAGTTTATTGAAATGTTTGTGGTGTTAACTCCCAAATAAAATAAAAACAAAATTTAACTGCCCTCCAACATAATCACGTGGGAACAGTATTCCTCCAGGAAACCCATCTTTATAATATTGATCATCAGAAATTGGTCCATGAATGGGTGGGGCATTGTTTCTATTCTTCAGCTCTAGTACAGCATAGATACTTACCTGCAGCAGGTATTCTCCGAGAAAAGCAGGCTGATAATTCTCACAAGTGGGTCGGTGATCCACGCTGGCCTGGGAACCGGCTTTTGAAATAGCAAAAAAATTTGCTACAGCCTTCTTAGCGCGCCGCGCGTCTGGCTGCACCGAGTGCCTTCTTGCCCGCCATGCGGCTGCACTCCTCAGTTCAGTCATGAGTAAAAGAGAAATAGAGAAGACAACTCCAAGGGGAGGTGGGCGGGTTTGTGAAGATTATTGGTCTGCTGTTCTCGAAGAATACCTGCTACAAGTATCTTTGCTTTCTCTGAGGACAAGCAGCCTGAAATTATCCTCACAAGTGGGGTATCCCTACAATCCAGGCTCACTCAAAACAACAAATGGAGGTCAATTGGGCCTTGAAACTGTGAGGAAGCAACGTAGATTAACCTGAAACTATATACACTAGCTGAAAGTGCAGCCTGGAACAAAACAAAATGGGACTAGGGGGGTGGAGTTGGATTCCAAACCCCAAACAGATTCTGCAGCATTGACTGCCCAAACTGACTGTCGCGTCGGGTATCCTGCTCAAGGCAGTAGTGTGACGTGAATGTGAGGACTGAAGACCACGTTGCAGCTTTGCAAATCTTTTCAATGGAGGCTAAGTGAGCCACCGACGCAGCAATGGCTCTGACATTATGAGCCGTGACATGGCTCTCCAGAATCAGCCCAGTTTGGGAATAAGCAAAGGAAATGCAATCTGCTAGCCAATTGGAGATTGTGTGTTTTCCCGATGGTGACTCCCCTCCTGTTGGGATCAAAAGAAACAAACAACTGGGCAGACTGTCTGAAGGGCTTCGTCTGCTCCATGTAAAAGGCCAATGCTCTCTTACAGTCCAAGGTGTGCAAGCTGCTTTCACCAGGGTGGGCATGAGGATGGGGAAAAGATGTTGGCAAGACAAATGACTGGTTCAGATGGAACTCCGACACCAACTTCAGCAGGAACTTAGGGTGCGTGCGGAGGACTACTCTGTTGTGATGAAACTTAGTATAAGGTGCATCCACTACTAGAGCCTGAAGCTCATTGACCCTACAAGCTGAAGTAAAAGCCACCAAGAAAATGACCTTCCAGGTCAAGTACTTCAGATGGCAGGATTTCAGTGGCTCAAAAGGAGCTTTCATCAGTTGGGTGAGAATGACATTGAGATCCCATGACACTGGAGGAGGTTTGACAGGGGCTTTCACAAAAGCAAAACTCTCATGAAGCGAACTAAAGAGATAGGCTTACCTTCTACATGTTGTTAAGCACTAATTGCAGTAAGGTGAACCCTTACGGAGTTGGTCTTGAGACCAGAATCTGAGAAGTGTAAGAGGTATTAATCAGGGTCTGTGTAGGACAAAAATGATGTGACAGCAAGGCCGTAGATGCCCTGACGGCAAACCTCCTCCATTTAAAAGAGTAACACTTCTTAGTGGAATCTTTCCTGGAAACAAGCAAGACTCGGAGAAATCCTCCGAAAGGCCCAAGGAAGCGAATTCTAGCTCTCAACATCCAGGTCGTGAAAGCCAGAGACTGGATGTTGGGATGTAGAAGCGACCCCTCATTCTGTGTGATGAAGGTCGGGAAACAATCCAATCTCCACGGTTCCTCGGAGGACAACTCCAGAGGAAGAGGGAATCAAATCTGACACAGCCAGTATAGCACAATCAGGATCATGGTTCCACGGTCTTGCTTGAGTTTCAGCAAGGTCTTTCCCACCAGAGGTATGGGAGAATACGCATACAGAAGGTGTTTTCCCCACTGTAGGAGAAAGGTATCTGACGCTAGTCTGTCATGGGCCTGAAGCCTGGAACAGAACTGAGGGAACCTTGTGATTGATTTGAGTGGCGAAAAGATCCACTGAGGGGGTGCTCCATGCTCGGAAGATCTTGCGGGCTATGCCCATTTTCAGCAACCGCTTTTGAGGTTGCATTACCCTGCTCAGGCTGTCGGCCAGACTGTTGTTTATGACTGAGATAAGTGGCTTGGAGAAACATGCCATGACAGCGCACCCAAAGTCACATCTGGACGGCTTCCTGACACAGAGGGTGAGATCTGGTGCCCCCCTGCTTGCTGGTGTAGTACTTTGCAACCTGATTGTCTGTTTGAATTAAGATAATTTGGTTGGATAGCCGATCTCAGAAAGCCTTTACAGCGTTCCAGATCGCTTGGAGCTCCAGAAGGTTGATCTGAAGATCTGCTTCCTGGGGGGGGGGACCAGGCTCCCTGAGTGTGAAGCCCATCTATACGAGCCCCCCACCGGAGGAAAGATGCATCTGTCATCAGCACTTTCTGCGGCTGAGGAATTTGGAATGGATGTCCCATGGGAAACCATCCTGATCTTTTCTTCTGCACAAGGAAGTACCTGGAATAGAATCCCAGCCCTTCTTCCCCTGGTGGAACGGGCTCGACCGCTTGGGCCTTTAGAAGGGCAGAGAGTTCCTCTGCAAGTATCCACTTGTGCTGAGAGCTGAACGAATGAGATCTCGGTGTGCAATTTAGGGGCTTGGATTCCAGACTGAGGGTGTATCCTAACCGGACTACCTGAAGAACCCACCAGTCGGAGGTTATGAGAGGCCTTCTTTGGTGAAAAAAACATTAACCTTCCCCCAACCGGCAAGTCGTCCGGCACGGGCACTTTTATTGCAGCTATGCTCTCCTGGAGGCAGTCAAAAGCCCATCCCTTGCTTTTGCTGGGGACCAGTGGGGGAACTGGGCGCATGCTGTTGATGGGAATGAGTGCACTAGGGATGAGCCTGAGTAGGCAGGCGAGAGATGGGAGCATACCTACACCTAGAATAGGAATAGGGAGCACTCCATGACCCACCAAAATACCTTCTGGTTGAGGAGGTGGTAGCAGAAGGTGCCCGGTGGGAGAGAGACGCCACAGCATCTGTGTGCTTCTTGATATGGTCAACGAGATCTTCCATCTTCTCTCTGAAAAGGTTATCCCCCCCACAAAGAACATCTGCAATTCTCTGCTGGACCGAATGGTCCGGGTCAGAAACATGCAGCCATGAGAGCCTGCGCATTGCTATACCTTGAGCAGAGATCCTGGATGCTACATCAAAAGTGTCATTAAGTGCCCCTGGCCAAAAATTTACGACACGCCTTCTGCTATTTGACCAGCTGGCGAAAAGATTAGGCCTGCTCCGGAGGGATGACATTGACCAAACTAGACAGCTGCCGAACCGAATTCCGCAAGTGGATGCTCATGAAGAGCTGGTATGATTGTATACTGGCAGCGAGCATGATGGCCTGATACATTTTCCTCCCAAAAGAGTCCAAGGTCCTAGCTTCTGTGTCTGGGGGCGCCGAAGCATAGTCTCTAGAACTCTTGGCTCTTTTGAGGGCAGAGTGCACCACCATGGAGCTGAGGGGTCACTGAGACCTCATCAACCCAGGCTCCCCATGGATCCGATACTCAGAATCAGTCTTCTTTGGGACAATGAGGACAGAGAGGATGCCCAGTTTCAAAAAGACTTCCTTGAGTACCTTATGCAAAGGAGCTATCACTGCCTCTCTAAGTGGAAAGGTGTAGTCCAGGACCTTGAGCATCTCAGCCCTGGACTCATCCTCCACATCTATGGGGAATGGAATGGCCTGAGCCATTTCCCGTACAAAAGATGAGGAGGAGAGGCACTCAGGAAGAGACAGTCTCCTTTCAGGTGGAGGGGAAGGTTCAGAGGGAATCCCAAAGGACTCATCTGAGGAGAAGTACCTGGGATCTTCCTCTGACTTCCACAAGTGTTCTTTCTCGGTGTCAGAAAGCACGTTTCCATTTAAGATATTGACCATTTAACCCTACTTTGTTTTCTATCTTTTAATCAGGTCTTAATCCAATAGGACACTACCTCCTATTCCATGACTTTTTAGTTTCCTCAGGAATTCTTCATGAGATATTTTATCAAAAACCTTCTGAAAATCCAGATATATATTACCTTTATTCATGCATTTATTCACCCATTCAAAAAAAATGTAACAGACTGGTGAAGGAGGATTTCCATTGGCTAAATCCATGTTGGCTTTGTCCCATTAATTTCTGTCCATGTATATGTTCAGTAATTTTCTTCTTAGAATCACTACCATTTTGCCCAGCACCAATGTTGGCTCACTGGTTTATAATTTCCTGGGTCACCTCTGGAACCATTTTAAAAACTAGTGTTACACTGGCTACCCTCCAATCTTCTGGTACCACATTTGATTTAAAAAATATATGACAAATCACTAATAGATCTGCAAGTTCATTTCTTAGTTTTATCAATTATCTTTAGTTTGTCAAATTCCCCTATTAAATCTTCAAGGTTTCCAGAAACTTGCATCAGTCTCTCTGACTCATCACCATTAAAAACAATTTCTAGCAATTGAAAGGCTTATTTCCAAAACCCTCTAAGTCCAATGAAACTAATATTGACTTAGCGGATATTGAAAATAAGCCCTTAAATTGTATTCCCTCCCACTCCCCAATATTTTCCTCAGTGAAAACTGAAGCAACGAATTCATTTAGTCTCTCCACTATAGTTTTTGTCTTCCCTGCAAGCCCCTTTTACACCTGGATCACTTAGTGGTCCAAATGATTCTTTTACTGACTTCTTAGTTTTGGATGTACCTAAAAGTTTTTATTATGTGTTTTTGCCTCTGAGGCAAGCTTCCTTTCAAAGTCTCTCTTTGCCTTCCTTATCAGCACTGTGCATTTGACTTGCCATTCCTTATACTGTTTGCTATTATCTTCAGTTGGATCCTGCATATAAGTACACACATTTTATAACAGCCGCATTGCACAAAGAATATGATGTATAAAATCACCTCCCCAGAGGGTAATTTTGTAACAGGCTGTCCAACCTGTACAGCAAGTATGTGCCTAGATTACATCAGTTTTCTAATAGAAAGCAGATGTATACTTTTGCATAGAAAATTAACCCAAAGTCCAGGTACACATTTGCATCTATTCTCTGGCATGTACACATTTTCTGAGTTATCTTATACACATTTATATAAATAATGTACGTAAGTCCAAACCTCACTCCAATCCTTTTCCTGAAAACACCTTTTAACTAGATGTGATAAATGTGTGTGTACAGAGGCTGTATGCTTGTAAATGTATATGCATTTACTCCCAGTAACTTACTTAACTTAGTAGGTGACAGCAATAATTTTATAAAAGGCCATGTGTGTGCATAAAAAGCTGTTTCACCTGTGAAAAGTTACCACCACAAAAACAAATCATTATACTTCTCACATCTTGTTTTATTTTGGAATTTTTACCTAGTAATTTCCTTCTGGACTAACTTTCACTTGCTACTCTGAGTGATAAATTAGAGGTGTGGTGGGAATGACAGACATGTGATAAAACACCACTTAAATGCAGTGACCTGAATAATTATAGTTGCAGGACACAGTGAAAAATGATGGCCAAAACAAGGGACACTCTCTTCAAATACCCGCAGGACAGCTTGCACACCTCTAGTAACATTGATTTCATTTTAGTATAAACAGTAATAATAGTGTAAAAGTACCTAAGTCAAAATTGTTGGAGTTGAGGAGAAACTCCTGAAGGTAAAAGAATTCTGGGATGAGCTCTTTGACATCTGCCATGTTATGTTTGGATGCTGAATACCAGGCTTCTCGTACACTGTGAAACATTCTGTCAGCCAGGTCAAAGTGGCCTCCCTATGGAACAAATAAAAAACAAAACCCCACAATGAGCTTCATGACAAAATGTGTCTCGGGACAGGAGATTCTAGCAAAAAATAAGGACATAAAATCAAGCAAAGCAAAATGTGGCACTACCAAAACAAAGTTGTTAGGAGACTCTCTCTTTGTTGCCCAGGAACAAATAAGTACCTGTATATAATACATAAAACTACTTTGATTGTAACCACAGAAAGACGGTATATCAAACCCCACCCTTTTTCCCTTTTCTCTATACATATATACAACTTTGCTACATTTTCATGCTGTCCTTCTGTCCATTATGCTCCAAAAAAACACATTCACACTGCTCTTTTGGTACACAGAGAGGGGTAATTTTAAAGATTTTTTTCCACATAAAGGCTGTTTTACATGCAGAAAAGGCTATGTGCATGGAAAAATGTGCCAGAAGTGGTGCTGGGTGCAGCGGAAGCAGAACTGTGATGAGCACACATATTTTATAACACACACAAATGTCCCAGCGTGATATCAAACTTTCTAACTCCACTTAGATCAATAAAGTAGTAATGTGGACCATCAGGTGGTTATTTACAATTTCAGCAGTGTGTATCTTTCAGACTAAAAGTGTGTATCTCCATACATCCTCATTGGTCCAATTACTATCTCCAGGCATTTTATTAGTCAATATCTAAAATGTAAACCTCAATATTAAAAATAATTATTTAGTATCTGTGACACAATAGTGTGTTTTAAACCTGTAAAATTGCCTTAACTCTGCATTTCTCTAGTTTGGCCAGCAGGTGGTGCATGTTTTATGTTAAAGCTGTTATAGAAAAGTGCATGCCCTCTTTTAGTTTCACTTAGTGAAGAAGTGAATCTACAGTACTGTGAGCAGTATATTTTTAAAACTTGTTGACTGTGCTCCGATTAGCATGGAGTTTGAAATTATCCAGCAGTTGCTGGCTGTTGTTTCAGTTTCGGCCCAGGGAGAGACAGAGAGAATGCTCTTTGCTGAAGCCCTGTAAAAAAAAGTTATATTTGATAACTGGTGAACAGCTACATGTCCTGATCTCCCAAGGTACTTTCTAGGAAGTAAGCAAATGTTTAGTTATTGTTATAATTGATCCATATTTCAATTACCTGCTACTGTCTGCTAACTGCACTATTTTGTTCCACTTCGATTTTTTTAAAAGACAATAAACAATATTTATTTTATTGCCTCTCTGTCTGGCCCCAGTAACCTAGAAATCACTGGGGATAATTTGAGAGCGGGAAACTTGCTCAGAGGTGGTTGGGATCTAGTCAGTGGGAGGAGAGTGCTAGTGTAGAGCACAAGCGACAGGTGCAAGTGGACATGAGCTGTGCTGGGGATAGACCCTCTAAGTGGCTGCAGGGTAACCCCAGGTAGGTGACTAGGCGTTTCATGACAGCATCTATCACAAAAATGCAAAACTATATATTACAAAAATGTTTAAAAGATCATAAAGAAGCTATCTTGCATTATTATCAACTGATCGCAAGCTATCACTTGAAAGCCAAATAAATTCCACTAGAAAGAAAATGTTCTTCTCGTTGTGGAAACTTAAATGAATTAAACCTTCCTTCCCGAGAGAAGTATTTCGTAATCTAATACAATCAATGGTATTAAGCCACTTAGACTACTGCAATGGAATTTACACAGGATGTAAAGAACAATTTACAAAGAAACTTCAGACTGCCCCAAACATAGCAGCCAGATTAATGTATGGTAAATCCAAATTCGATAGTGCTAAACCTCTTCGAGAAAAACTGCATTGGCTTCCAATTAAGGAGCAAATCACCTTCAAAATCTGCACCCTAGTTCACAAAATTCTTTAAGGAGAAGCCCCAGGATACATGACCACCTTAATTAACCTACCACCCAAGAATACATCCAAATTATCCCATTCATACTTAAACCTTCATTACCCTAGCTGCAACGGCCTCAAATATAAATCCACTTATGCTTCCTCCTTCTCCTTTATAAGTACTCAACTATGGAATGCACTGCCAAAAACTGTAAAAACTATTCACAATCATCTTCATTTCAGGAAATCACTCAAGACCAGCTTATTCGGAAAGGCCTACCCCAAGGATCCAACATACGTCCCTACATCCTGCAACACAGCAAATTAATGGACCATTCTGGACACTCTTTCCCTTCCCTCCTTTTTCCCTGTATACCATGTTCTGTTGATACTTCCTGATCACTACACTATATTGTATTTGTATATTTACCGGATTGTCGATTGCCTCTACGGTTTGATGTAAACCACATTGAGCCTGCAAATAGGTGGGAAAATGTGGGGTACAAATGTGATAAATAAATAAATGTATGATTTATGTCAAAATTCATAATTTCTATGATTATTATCATTATAAATTAATATTGTTTTTTTTTTTTGCTTTATGGCTGGTCAACAGTTGTTGCTCCTGATGCAGCCTTGCTACTCTGAGGGATAAATTAGAGGTGTAGTGGGAATGGTGGACATGTGATAAGACACCACTTAAATGCAATGACCTGAAAAAACTATACCTGCAGGGCAGAGTGAAAAATGATGGCCAAAACAAGGGACACGTTCTTGCACATCTCTAGCAACACTGTTCTCACTTTAGAATAAACATTAATAACAGTGCAAAAGTACCAAGTCAAAATTGGAGTTGAGGAGGAACTCCTGAAAATAAAATAAAATAATTCTGGGATGAGCTTCTTAGCATCTGCCATGTTATGTTTGGATGATGAATTATTGTGGACCTTAACTTTGGAAGTATCTGGCCCATTCTGCTTCTGTCATGACTATGTGCTGGGATAAAGAAGTTATTTTAACCGTAGCAGGTATTCTCTGAAGACAACAGAACTTCAGGTATGGATGATGTCATTGACAGAGCCTGGTATGGAAGGCAGTAGCCCAGCAACTTTTTCTAGAAGTGTTTTGAGTAGCCTCACAGTGCATATGCAGCTTTTCTCCAGGAACTCCTCGGTCCATTACAAGCTAAATGAGTGCAACTCCTCAGGGAGGTGGGAAGTTTGTGAGGATTTAAGTCCTGCTGTCTTCCAATACCACCCACTCCAGCTACGTTTTCTTTCAGTACAAGTAGGGCTGTAAATCTTCATGTCTACAACTCCCTAGCTACAGGCTACCTTACAACATATTAACAGTGAATACAGCATATTGTTAGAGAAAGTATAAGTATAGCAGAATAACAAAAGGGATAAGTAGGTAGAGATAGGCAATGGAGAAGGAAGAAAGATGGGAGATATGGTCTGGATCAATGTCGTTGTCGTCTGGATATGTGTTGGGTAGATGTGTTCATAAGATTAGTCTGGGTCATTTGGATAGGCTTGCTTGAATAGATGGGTTTTCAGTGCTTTCCGGATTGATCGGATAGGTCTGGGGAGGGCATTCCAGAGTTGGCTGCCTAAGAAGGAGAAGCTGGATCCATAAAGGGTTTTGTACTTGAGTCCTTTGCAATTGGGGTAATGCAGGTTAAGGTAATTTCGAGACGCTTCAGACATGTTCCTGGTTGGGAGGTCAATCAGATTGAGCATATAGTCCGGAGATTCACTATAATTCTACCTGATAAGCTCTAATTGCACTAAGGTGAACCCTTACAGAGTTTGCATTTAGACCTGTCTCTGACAAATGTAGAAGGTATTCAAGGAAAAGTCCATAGACCATTATTAAATTGGACTTGGGGAAAATATTTCTGGGATAAGCAGCATAAAATGTTTTGAATTTGGGGGGATCCAATCTTGCCAGGTACTTGTGACCTGGATTGGCCACTGTTGGAAACAGGATGCTGGGCTTGATGGCAGTATGACAGTCCAGGACAGCAGAGTCAATAAACTAATAAATTGAACAATGAACTGTAAAAGGAAAAAATGGTAGAAATATAGCAACAACAATAGGTAAATCAAACACATATTGATATTAAAACTAACTAAACATTTGTTTACTATCTAAGCAGTACTTGTGGAGTCAGGAAATATAGCTGCTCACAAGTTATAAAATATAACTTCTAACAGTGCCTCAGTGAATAGAACTCTCTCTCTCTCCTCTCCCCATCTGAGACTAAAGATTACCTCACAACTTGGGTGGGAAAAAACTGTCACTTCTGTAACAGCTTTACAAAAAAAAAAGTCAGTCACCATCTGCTGGCCAAACAAGGGAAATGCACTTCATGAAATAATATAGTTCACAGGCTTGGAAACTCACTGTTTTGCCACACCTACAATCTACCTTTGTTAGTTAGAAAGTACTAGAGTTGTCCATCGATAAAAGGGGCTAAATGCATGACTAATCGCAATCAAACGTTTTAATTGCTCGATTAATCTGTGCTCCGTTTCCTGGATCTACTGTCTATTCACTATTTCTTTTTTTTTTTTCACTTCCTGCCTGCCCTATATTCATCTTTCACATTCAACTTTCTACCATTTTTCTTCTCCCTGCTCAAAATTATCTAGTTTCCATCTCTTCTCTTCTCTCCATGAGCACCATCTCCTCCCGGTTTCTCTTCACCTTCCATGGATACCATCTCCTCCTGTCTCTCTTCTCTTCCATTCCCTTTCTTTCCTCGGGCAACATGTCCTCCCCTCCCTGAGCACCATGTCCTCCCAACTTCCTCCTCTCCCCTCCCCTTCCTGGGCACCATCTCATCCTTTCTCCTTCTCTTCCCTTCCTCTCCATGGACACCATTTCATACATACATAGTAACATAGTAGGTGATGGCAGAAAAAGACCTGTACGGTCCATCCAGTCTGCCCAACAAGATAAACTCATATGCGCTACTTTATATGTATACCTGACCTTGATTTGTATCTACCATTTTCAGGGCACAGACCATAGAAGTCTGCCCAGTACTAGCCCCACCTCTCAACCACCAGTGCTGCCACCCAATCTTCACTAAGCTTCTGAGGATCCATTCCTTCTGAACAGGCTTCCTTTATGTTTATCCCACGCATTTTTGAATTCAGTTACCGTTTTCATGTCCACCACCTCCCACGAGAGGACATTCCAAGTATCTACCACTCTCTCCGTGAAAAAATACTTCCTGACATTTTTCTTGAGTCTGCCCTCCTTCAACCTCATTTCATGTCCTGTAGTTCTACCACCTTCTTGTCTCCGGAACAGGTTCATATGCGGATTAACAGAATCGAGGTAACCTTGCAGATTAATACCTTTCAAATATTTGAACGTCTGTATCATATCACCCCTGTTTCTCCTTTCCTCCAGGGTATATATGTTCAGGGCCGCAAGTCTCTCCTCATACGTTTTGTAACGCAAATCCCATACCATTTTTGTAGCTTTTCTTTGCACCGCTTCAATTCTTTTTACAGCCTTAGCAATGTACGGCCTCCAAAACTGAACACAATACTCCAGGTGGGGCCTCACCAACGACTTGTACAGGGGCATCAACACCTCCTTTCTTCTGTTGGTCACACCTCTCTCTACACAGCCTAGCAACCTTCTGGCTATGGCCACTGCTTTGTTACACTGTTTCATCACCTTCAGATCCTCAGATACTATCACCCCAAGATCCCTCTCCCCGTCTGTACATATCAGACTCTCACCTCCTAACACATACATCTCGGGTGGATTTCTACTCCCTAAGTGCATCACTTTGCATTGAATTTTAATTGCCAAACAGACCATTCTTCTAGCTTCTGCAGATCTTTTTTCAAGTTTTCCACTCCCTCCAGGGTGTCCACTCTGTTACAAATCTTGGTGTCATCCGCAAAAAGGCAAACTTTACCTTCTAACCCTTTGGCAATGTCACTCACAAATATATTGAACAACATGCCCCAGCACCGATCCCTGAGGCACTCCACTAAGGAAAGTGTAATGCTATTCTTTTCCCAGCAATAGATTAAAGTGTCCAATGACAATATGGAATAAATACAATAAAAACAGCACATTCTAAACAACCTGAATTTAACAAGAAATGGATACTACTATCCACTTAAGTGGATGGGACATAATGTAATTACATTAGGGTGGGAATAAACCAAGTAAACAATGGGTAGCTCTTACCTGCAACCTTAAGAAAATTTGTGTGAAGGGCTCCATGCGAACGAGGTAAGAGGCTACTATCATTGCAGAGGAATAATGGGTGCCATAATGATAAGCCGGAGTTTCCCCTGAAAAAGAAGATTAAAGTCAGTAGGAATAATGTGTGTACTGTGTTAAATACTGGAACTCCAAAACTGAACTACAATGGTTAGGTTTTTTTTGGGTTTTTTTTTTTTAAATGCTTGACACCACACTGAAAGATAAACCAGCTATTCAGTGCCGGTATGCAGATACTAGGTGGTGCTGAAAATCCAAACTCTGTGCTGGTCAGATGTGCTATCCAGTTAGCAGTGATACTCAACCACTAATCAGACAGCTCAGCAGATAAATCTAGGATAGCCTTTTTTTTATGTCTTAACTTTATTGAGATAGATACCTGGTTAGCAGTACGAATATCACTGCTAATCGGATAACCCCTGGCTCTACCCAAGCTCCTCCCACGGACAGGTCTGGTACTAACTTGATACTGCCAAGACAGTCTGAGGAAATATTCAGCGGCACTATCACATTAGCCGTGCGGCTGTTAGCTCTGCTGGTTCCCTGCCCTGGAACAAGAAGTAATGCCAGAGGGAGCAGGGAACCGGCAGAGCCGACAGCCGCACGGCTGCTCCCTGCACCCCCCTTGCAGCATGCACCTGGGACTGACTACCCCCACCGCCCCACCCTTGATACGCCACTGTGATTAGCTACTTACCTGTAAGCTGGTGTTGTCCGAGGACAGCAGGCATATATTCTCACATATGGCTGACGTGATCCATAGAGTCCAATGCACACACTGCCTAGTGCACTATCACTTTAAATCTATGAGACAGTACTCCCACCGTGTTGTGCGGTGCCTTCTCGCCTGAGGTGCAAACACAGGACCAGCAGTGCAGTGTTAAAGCTAAGAAGACAACTCCACGGGGAGGCAGGAGGGATGTGAGAATATATGCCTGCAGTCCTTGGAGAACACCTACTACAGGTAAATAACTCAGCTTTCTCTGAGGACAAGCAGGCATAATACTCTCACATATGGGACTCACTAGCTACCAGGCTCACAGAAAAAATGAATTTTTGTATCTAAGTAGATAGTGAGCCAGGTGGAAAAAATGGGCCGAAGATGGAGTTGGATTTAAACAGTAAATAGATTCTGCAGGACTGCTTGTCTAAACCGGCTATCCCGCCTGGAATACTGCTTCAGACAGTAGTGGGCAGTAAAAGCATTGATAGAAGACCACGTAGCCGCATTGTAAATGTCTTGAATAGAGGCTGAGCGGAAATGGGCTACTCAGGCCGCCATGGCTCAGAGCATGCTTGAAGTCTAAAGTGTGCAGTGCTGCTTCTCCAAGTTGAGAATGTGGTTTAGGAAAGAAGACAGGTAGTCAGGGCTGGTCTTGGGAAGAGGCGACAGGAGCTGTCGCACAGGGCCTCGTGCCTCCAGGGGCCCCGCGGCGCTTCCAGTCGCTCCCTGCCATATCGTTGCTCAGCTGCTTTCCTTCCAGGGGCCCTGCGTTTAAAAGGTCTCAGTGGCGGCGGCAGCAGCAGTAGCGAAAAAGCAGGCTCGCCTCTAGCCTTTAAGCCATAACCCTTCTCTCTCAGCGTGCACTGATGCAATGTCCTGTTTCCGCGAAGGCGGCACAATGTGCACACTGAGAAAGAAGGGGAAGGCTTAAAGGCTAGAAGCGAGCCTGCTTTTTCGCTGCCAGCTGCCGTTGCAACTTTTTTCTTCTCCTGTACTGGTGTAATATTTTCAGTGATTACTGTTTATATGCGCCCATGGCTGGTAAACGAGTGTGGCTAAATGTGCCAACATTGTCCAGTTCAGCACACTATTAGCAGCCAAGTTCATACAAAGTTAATTATGTTCAGTGGAAAATAAATCTGTTGGCTCAGGCTGCTTGCTATCTGAATATTCAATCACTGTTTCATTATTGCTACCAGTAGCGTACCAAGGGTGGGGTGGTGGGGGCGGTCTGCCCCAGGTGCACGCCGCTGGAGGGGTGCAGAGAGCGGCCGCACGCCTGTCGGGTCTGCTAGTTCCCTGCTCCCTCTGCTCCGGAACAGGTTACTTCCTGTTCCGGGGCAGAGGGAGCAGGGAGCCAGCGGAGCCAACAGGTGCACCCCTCCAGCGGCATGCACCTGGGGGGGGGGGGGGGGGGGGGGGGTAGGGCAGTGGCAGCCGACCTAGGATCGTCACTGATTGCTACCAAGTATTACATATTAAGGGGATTTGTTTTAATTCATTTATCTAGTCCTTACGTGCATATGGTTTTACTTTTTAAACCCAAAGGTTTCCTAGTATAGCATTTTTCATGTTTGAATTAGTTTTTGTATACAAGTTTTGCTTGATTTGTCTTTATTTTAAATAAAAGAAAATGTTTAAAGCATATCTTGTCAACAAGGGGAGTGCTGGATGGGGCCTAGCGAACTAGTCTGCACAGGGCCCCGCAGTTGCTAAGACCAACCCTGCAGGTAGTACAACTGAAATGAAATACCGAAACCACCTCTGGGAGGAATTAGGGTCGAGTTCAGAGTACAACCCTGTTGTGGTAGAATCTGGTGCAAGGTGGATTTTTTTTTTTGGGGGGGGGGGGGGGGGGTTGCTGGGTTCTTGAAGCCTGGATTGGCCGCTGTCGGAGACAGGATGCTGGGCTTGATGGACCCTTGGTCTTTTCCCAGTATGGCGGTGCTTATGTACTTATAAGCTCTCTGACTCTTCTGGCTGAAGAGCTATTAAGAATACTACTTTAATCATGAAGAACTTCAGAGAACAAGAACAAAGTGGTTTGAAGGGAGAATTTCATAAGAGTAGTGAGGACGACATTGAGATCCTATGCGACCAGAGATGGTTTGATAGGAGGTTTTGGTATGAAATAAACCGTTCATGAATCTAACCATCAAGGGAAGAACTGAATTTGGCTTATTATCAATTGTTTGATAATTTTATTCTATGTTTGTGCAGCGCTGCGTACGCCTTGTAGCACTATAGAAATGCTGAATAGTAGTAGTAGTTTTTATATGAAAAGCACTGACGACGCTCAAATGTATTCTGAGTTAGTTTTGACTCCAGAATCCGAAAAATCAAGGAGGTACTCCAAAATGGCAGGTAAAAAGCATGTAGTAGGGTTGAGAGTCCTAGCTGAACACCATAGAGAACATCTTTTTTGGTAATATTTTCTTGTGGAAGGTTTCCTACAGGAAAGAAGTATCTGAGAGACGGTGTGTGGAAGATTTAATGAATGCAAATCTATGTTGTCAGGTTGTCAGCCATCAGGGCCAAACAGCAAGGGTCTGAAGGAGGAATCCCTCGTTCTTGGTTATTAGGGTTGGAAAAGGATGTAATCTGAATAATGTCTTGGACGACAACTCTAGGAGAAGAGGGAACCAGATCTGATGAGGCCAGTATGGAGCAATTAGAACCATGGCCCCTTGGTCTCGCAGTTTGAGATGAGTTTTCCCTATAAGAGGCAGTAGGGGAAAGCATATAGAAGATCCTTCCTCCAGTGGAGTAAGAAGGCATCTGGGGCTATGTGGTTGGGAGCGTAGAGTCTGGAACAGAAGCAAGGAAGCTTGTTGTTCTGAAGCAAACAGTTCTATCGCTGGGGTTCCCCATTCCTGGAATATTTGATGAAGGACTGACGTACTGAGAGATCATTTGTAAGGTAGAAGGACTCTCCTGAGTTTGTCTGATATGGCATTCTGTTTGCTGGCTAGATAAAACAGCTCTCAAAAAGATGTTTTGAGAAGCTGCCCAGGTCCATATTTGGATTGCTTGGAGGCAGAGAAGGTAAGATCCAGTTCCTACCTGTTTTTTCAGGTAATACAACATTACCCGATTGTCTATGCAAACCAGTATAATTTGATTTAGAATACGATTCTGGAAGGTTTTGAGAGCGCTCCAAACTGCTCATAATTCCAGAAGATTGATATGATATTGTTGCTCTCATGTGGACCAAGAACCCTATGTATATAGACTGTGGTGGTGAGCTCCCCCAACCTGTCATGGAAGCATCTGTGGTGAGAATCTTGTGATGTAGAGGGGGTTGGAACAGAAGGCCTCTGGTAAGATTGTGGAACACCATCTACCACTGTAGAGAGTGGCATAGCTGTGGAGTTATTTGGATTCAAGAGAATAATAAACCAGTGACTTGGGACCAGTGAGAAGAGTGTGTCCACTGAGGAATTCGAAAGTGAAGACAAGCCAATGGTGTTACATGGACTGTTGAAGCCTTGTGACTGAGGAGGCAGAGCATCTGAAGAGCAGATATACAAGTTGACTAGGATACTTCAGTAGTAAAATGTAATATACTGTTCACCTTCGTTTGAGGAAGGAATGCTCAACTCTAATTTGTGTTGAGGACAGCCCCTATGAACTAAAGTCTATACTGGCTGAAGAAGTGATTTGGGGTAGATGATGACGAATCCGAGGAGTTCTAGGAATCGTATCACAGACTGCATAGAAGTGCTGGTGGATTCCTGAGAGGCTGCTTTGATTAATCAATTGTCCAGGTACGGGAAGGCATGGCTGCCCCACCTGTGATTGCAGCTACCCCTACCAGATACGTCGTGAAGACTCGAGGAGCTGAGGCCAAGCCAAATGATAAGGCCTTGTATTCATAGTGTACAGCCCCACAGCAGAAGCAAAGGAATTTCCTATGTGCAGGGAGAATATATATGCGTCCGAGGTGGCGGAGAAGGATCCGACGGAATGCCACAGGACTCATGTGAGAGATCCTGTAGGTCTTGATCTGTCTCCCAGGAGAGGTCTCAGTCTGACTCTTCAAAGTATTGCTCATGAGACGTATGTGGAAGAGAATGTCGACTAAGACGTCGGCTCTGTGTCGAAGTCCGCCAAGGCATATGAGTTTCTGAAGTTGGAGAAAGCTCTTCTGCCAATGACAACTCATGCATCAGTTGGGTGTGAGCTGGGAGCTCCAGTAGTTGCGTACCCGAAAAAGGTTGAGGTTTCCTGGGTATGGGAAAGGGCTCAGAGGCCCATCGGGTGGACATTTGAAAAAAAAAAAAAATCTAGAAAAAAGTGAGCTAACTATTTAAATCATCACTGAAAAAAGTAAAACAGGAAGAAAAAATATCCCCAAAAAAGGAAGGCACCAAAAAAGCAAAGCTTCTTCTCGCTAAGAGATTAAAAACACAATATCTATGCTCTGTGGAAAACGAAGGTCTGCTGGTCCCATGGTCCTGTGCTTGCGTGTCAGGCAGGAAGGCACCTGCGCATATGCAGTCGAGGAAATGCCTCAAATATTTAAAGTGACAGTGAACTTGGCAGTGTTCGCACTGGGCTCCATGGATCACATCAACCATATGTGAGAATATTATGCCTGCTTGTCCTTGGAGAAAACATGTTAAACCACCTATCTATTTAGTCTTTTCTCATGGCCCCTGATGACAAACTCCACATGGAGTTTAGCTAACCCCCCCTCCCCCCCCAAAAAAAACTAAACTACCTCGTGGGCTGGGAAACTGCTCTCAACCCTCCAGATGGACATTACTTCACTGCTTCCACAATGTGCCTGGACTCCTTTCTTACATATTGTTTCACAGTGTTTTAATGTTCCTGGCAATGTGCCACAAACATTCTCTCATGCAGATGACATTATTAAACAATTAACTTTGGATTTAGTTACCACCATGCATTATGCTGTGACAAGAGTTTCCACTTTTTCAATTACTGGACCACTTATGTGGAATGCGTTACCTGGTCAGCTGCGCTTGACTGCTATTATCTTACAATTTAAGAAAATGTTAAAAAAAACAAATTTTTGTGTGTAGACCTCTTTTGCTTTAGAGAGATTGTATTAATGGAAAAAGTATATGGCAGTACTTTTTGTCTGATGTCTGTAGATTGGTTCTTAATATATATGTTTTTACGCTAGCCGCTTAGGTTGTAAGGGAGTTAAAAGTTTTAAAAATAAATAACTTCATGAACACTTCTGTTTGTTTCTGATTTTTATTATACATGTTTTTATGTACTCTGCTTAGTTGTAGGTGGATTAGAAATGTTTACATTTATATAATACATTGTCCTTGCAATTAGATCAGTGAAAATACATCTAATGGAGCATAAAAGTAAAACCAACACAAGGAACCTTTTGGTCCCATTGGTGACACATTGCCTGGAAGCCAGATCACTTTTCAAGATATCACATGGTTTGTTATTGATCATGTTCCTGTTTCAAAGGGGGAGGGGGGCGGGAGAGAGCATATCTGGAATAATACTGGATTTCTGAATCGTGATCTCAAACCTCCCTGGGTTGAACGAAGAGACTGAGGCCCAGATGCACAAAATGAGCCAACTTGCTTTTTTATATAATTAGCCGAAGACAGTTAAATGAACACAGAGTTCAGCGAGACATGCACAAAGGGGTTCTGCGAGCTCTTTTCCTATCACGGTAGCAGCTAATGATAATTGTATGCAAAGATATTTTAATGAGCTAATTACTATTCAAGAAATATGCACTGAGTGATGCACAGCTGTTTTCCTAGCAATGCACAGAAAGGACTGCCTACCTTTAGGATTACATTTTTACGGGTGGTTCAGGAGTTGTTGGTACTACTGTTTCCTTCCCATTACTGCTGAAATAGCAGGTGCTGGATGGCTGAGACTTGTGGCATCTCTACAGCTGCCCCCCCCCCCCCCGCTCATCAACCGCCTCGCTCTCCCTTCCCCTCCCTGCATGGCAGGTCTGGCTGTAGGAAAGTGAGAGCTGCAGAGGAGACAGCTGGTGGCGATAAAAAAAAAAAAGTTAAAAAAAAAAAAAAAAGCTACATACTGCTTTCATACACGCACCTTTTATGCGTGTATGAAAGACGTCTGCAGTGTGCGCAGAGCAGCCATGCTTAGCGATTAGCTGTTCTGTACATGTTCGGGTGACAGACTGGTTTCTTCCCTGCTGAGCTGCTCAGTGTTTTTGAGAGCAGCTCATTTATATCCCACTTCATTAAGCATCCTTCGCTATTTCCAACTCAGTAATTTTTACCGAGGTGGAAACAGCAATTGGTGTTTTACTGGGACTTTGGTGCATCTGCCAGTGAGTGGAATATCATTATATGACCAGGAGTGTATCCACATATTCTCACCAGGAGACATCATAAATAATTTGCTTGTTGCCACTGCAGTTATTATTGTCCCACTATCTGATAACAAGAGAATAAGTCAAGAAGTTGGCTCAGAACACTATTCCTGTACGTGATCTGACTTATTGTGTAAGAGAGCAGAGTGTGTGGCAATTACCTCCAGCCTCCCAGTGTACACTAGTCCCAGGCTCTGGTCCCAAGTAGCATACATTTATTTATGTACGGGGGTTTGCTCTGCTCTCAGGCACATACTAGGCAGATGCTTAGGTGAACTCTAAAACCCCCAGCTATATTTACAAAAATGTTTTACATGCCCATTTATCAAGGGGGAGTAAGAATCTACTGTAGCCATTAATAGCAGCTATATCAACTGCCTACTGGCTGCTGTGACAGGACAAAGAACACCCCCAGGGTCCCTTCTGTCACATCAGCTCTGTTCAAGAGACAGCAGACATGCAAAGGCCCCTTTTCCCAACCAAGTGCTGCAATCTCATTCATTGGCTCTCTGCTCCCACTGGTGATTTGGTGTCTTCAGTTTCCTTCCCCTATCCCTGTAGCCTGGTATCTCTCACTTTTTCTGCCCCCTGCTCCCATAGTCCTCTAATATTGCTTGTGCCATGTTTCATGATCACATTCTATTGTTGCAATGCATCCATGGCGATGTTTGGATACAGGCTGAGAGAGTAAAGGCAGGTTTATGTGGAAATGAAGGCGCAACACCAGCTGCTGGACAAGAAATGCTCAGATCTAAACTCTAGGCTATCCAAATGATTCTCACTTGACAAGAGAGAAATTTTTCTATCAAGCCATTTGACAGAAACAGCATCATTTAAAGAAAATATAAAATGATGCCAGATTAGAATAACTTTAAAACTGTGAAACTGACATCCTGTGTTTACACTGCATGTATAGCGTTACACCCCATATGTTTCAACTTCACTCTTTTAAAATCAAGATGACAAGGAGCGCAAGTTTGTATATCCAGGAATCAGGCGCAAAGTTTTCCAAATGAAACCCCATGCATGATTTGATCTAAATCTGCACTTTTGTTATGTAGAGAAAAGTATATGCACTCACTCTGAGCAGCATAAAAACTATCTAGAAACTGTCTTCAAGTTTAGAAATGTTATGTTGCAATACCTTCAGTACAAGCAATTGGCATCTTTATATTATTTCCCATTTTAAAAGGATTATGCAGATTGTCTGCTCTTCAAATTAAACTGTAGCAGTCAGAAGGAATAGCATTGCTATGGGCCACCAATAGTTACTTACCATTTGGATCTTCCCAATCTTTGTATCGCTTCTTATACTGAGCCAATCTGTCATCAGTCTGCGCCCCCATTGGTTTAGCCAGGTTTCTAAAAGTTTTGGGGTTAGTGAGATCCAGCTCCTACAGGAAAACAGACCAATAAAGTTCTTGAAGGTGAATGTGTACAATACAATATAAAAAACATGAATATCATCAAGAAGTCAAATGAACAAGGTGATCCAACCTCTAGGTTCCAGTGAGCTGCAACCGCCTCCTTTTTTTTTTTTTTTAATGTCCTTGGCTCACCTGGTTCTTAATTATTTTTGTTTTGATAATGATTTTTTCTTACAAGTACAGGGTATTGCCATGGCAACAGTTGCAGCTCCAAGTACAGCCAATTTATATGCTGCCAGTTTTGAGAAGGAATTATTATACCCCAGGAATTAAAACATTTTTTTGCCTTGGTTAAATATCTTGGACCCTCATCTAAGGTTCATTATGGTCCACAGTCATTCTAAAGTTTCTTTTTTAGATACATTAGTCTAAAAGGTTGACAACTATCTTGAGACCACTGCTCATTGCAAGGACATTGAGAGGAACAATTATTTAGCTTACTAGGAAAAAAGGCCCGTTTCTGACACAAATGAAACGGGCGCTAGCAAGGTTTTCCTCGGAGTGTGTGTGTTTTACAGGGTGTGTGTGAGAGTGAGTGTGTGATACAGAAAGAGTGAATGTGTGAGTGTGTGTGCCACAGAGAGTGAGACTGTGTGCGAGTGTGTGTGTGTGTGTAATGACTGAGGCAGAACCTCTGAAGATCTTCCAGAGTTTACTGCATTAAAAAAAGCACAAATGCTTCTGAAGGTTCTCATCGCTAAGTATTACAGAGTTTGCACTTCTTAGGAAACCCTTCCCCCACCCTAATGTTGAGGCCACATGCCAACATCACATAACATGAAGTACAATACTGTGTGCCTTAGTAGGTATTGAGAAATCAAACACTTAACTGTGAGCATGGGTGTGGAAAGCTAGCCAGGCCCAAAGCACAACAGAACTGTCTAAGTTCTTCTAAAAATGTCAAAATGTACTTTTATTTCTTTCAAAAGGTACAGAATTAGATTGTGAGCCCACCAGGGACAAGGGAATACCTACCTGAATGTGACTCACTTGAGCTCAGGGATGTAGCTACGGGTGGAGCCTAGGACCACCCATTCTTGCTTCAAGCTGACCCAGTCTCAGCCCGATCACCAATCAAGTTCCTAGGCGTCACTTATCCTGCACAGTTGTAATGCTCATTAGCTCAGCTTCAGCCATGTGCAACAGAAGTGCATCATCTGAGAGCTTGTTGCAGCTCCAGTGATTTTTTTTTAACCTACCTAGTAAGCAAGCAAGCAGCAGCCCTCCTGTCCTGCCTACCTCATCTGCTGTTGGGGCATGGGGGGGGGGGGGGGGTTCTGCTCTGCTTGGCTGTTTTTCCTATGCTCTGCCTCTGCTCCTTGCAGCAGCTCTGCTCTCACTTGTCTGCCCCTGCAAATCAGTCTGGCACATCTTGGGTCTGTACTATTAGTGACCCTTCAGGACCCAGAGAAACCTGCAGGGAAGTCCGGAGCCCCGGTGCTGCCTTTAAATAAGTGGGACCCATCCCATGCTGCTGGGGGAAATCCGGGCACTCATGCAGCCTCAGAACGACGCCAGGAGTCAGCAGCTGCTGCTGCAACTGCACTTGGAGTCAAGCCTTCTCCCCCATGGCTAACGCACACTACTAAGAGCCACGTTTGAGCTGTTTCTCCAGCCCTGTATCATGTGCACACTGATCAGTGCCTCAGCCAGGGCAGTAGACTTCTGCAAGAAACTTTTTTGCAGTGCCCAGGGGACACTCCTGGTGCATTATGGGACTTGTAGCACTGATTTCAAAGGGCAGGATCAGGCACTACAAATCCCACACTGCTTTGGGTTATAAATTCTAAACCAGGACTGTCCTAAAATCTCCAGCCTGGAACTGGGTAACCTGATATCTCTGCGATTTCTACATTTTGGTCCTTTATTCTGCAATTGGTAAGGGGTGGTCTGTGTTCTGCATGTGACCAAGTGAGAGATTCTGTGTGCATGTAGTTCATGTGGGGATCTATACGAGTCTGACTTCTCTGGCTTTTCAGTCTCAGAAGGGAAAGAAAGCAATAGAGCCAGAGGAAAGAAAGAGACTTCAAAGCTATTTACCTATTTTATGAATATTGCTTAATCAGACATTTGCATTTGTTACAAGGCAAATTTTGAAGGATATGTGCCATTGCTGTTATTATTTTTCAGGATACTGTGATGTGTGTTTTCAGATGTTTGCCTTATAGTAGACATATCTGGTCAATAAGTTATGGGATAATATAACTATATTTAAAAATATCTGTGTTTCTGTTAAGTATGTATGTGGTTTTTGTTGATGCAGGATAGCTGTTGGGTAGACTATTTACTTAAAAATCCATCAAGTGCACTCTAAGGCATTATTAGCAGTATCCCAAGAAACACTACACACCTATACATATTGCCCACCCTTAATCTCTGGACCCATCCAAAATGTCAGGTCTGGCTAAATCATTGCTTGAGCTTCTAATGAAAAAAATGTGAACAAAATCCAAATACATAAAATAAATATAAATTTTTTATCACATTTGCCTTTACTAAAACTCTTGGCGAAAGAATTTTGGGTCCATACCTCCGAGTCATAGTCAGCAAGGATCCACGGGAAGACAGGATACTGCATGAGATCATTGTACGATCTGCCTGCTAAAGTGTTCAAGTGCATCAAGTACTGGAAATTGCTGATTTCTCCTCTCTTAGCAGAGAGAAACAAAATCATATAGTTAATACATGAAGGAATAATTAGGTCATTTTAACACTGAAAACTGCAAGGACTGTGCATTCTAATTCCTAACACATTTCTAGGCTCCACTTCAGCTCACTGCAGGTTGGCATCAAAGCCCCTCATGCAGAGTTGAAGTGAAAGAGCATGGGAGGACATGTTTTGCATGACATCTCTCCTCATGTCAGATCATATCACTGTGTGCACAAGCACCAGCCAGGCATGCTAAAGCTGAGTTTCAATTAACACACTTACCTCCCACCTCTGGGTCACAGACTTTTCTCCTACTAAAGTGCTAAGTAATCCAGACCTAATAATAGCAAAGAGACAAAATCAGAAATGAAGGAGTTAGAATGAATGCTGTCTACTGGATTCTTTTAAAATCTTTCTGGCAAAAATTTAAACTCAAAGAGCAAAGTCACAGTGAAGGAGACAAAAAAGATGATGCCAAAGAAACTTCTACTGGACTCAAAAAAGTTAACAGCAAAAGTTTATGGAAACAATCTGGACTCGACATGAGTCGTGTTTCGGCCTGCCTCAGGAGTCCCTGTATAATGTTGATACAGTAATTGCAGGAAGACGAAAAATTCTTCTGGGGATGTGCAGCTAGCAAACTCAGGAGCTGTGGACAAAACTTCTTTTCTCAAGTATGCACCATCAGAACAGGACTAGCATCACCGCTGAGTAAACTGAGAAAAGTAGTTTTGTCCATTCTCAGCTCCTGAGTTTGCTAGCTGCACATCCCCAGAAGACTTTTTCGTCTTCCTGCAATTACTGTATCAACATTATACAGGGACTCCTGAGGCAGGCCGGAACGGCTGAAAAACGACTCGTGTCAAGTCCAGATTGTTTCAATAAACTTTAGCTGTGAACTTTTTTTTTTGAGTCCAGTAGAAGTTTCTTCGGCATCATCTTTTTTGTCTCCTTCGCTGTGACTTTGCTCTTTGGGTTTCCAAGTGCGGAGGCTAGTTTTCTTCTGTGTTTGTTGTGCTCACAATATTTAAACCCCGCAGTTAGCACTGCGGTAATACGGTGGCCACAGTGTTTTAAAGTTATACCAGCTCCGGCCAGACCCTGGACACTAAATATATAAGCCACAATATCTCCATTGCTATATTGTTAAGAAGAAAATATTACTACTACTACTACTTAACATTTCTATAGCGCTACTAGGGTTACACAGCGCTGTACAGTTTAACAAAGAAGGACAGTCCCTGCTCGAAGGAGCTTACAATCTAAAGGACGAAATGTCAAGTTGGGGCAGTCAAGATTTCCTGAATAGAGGTGAAGTGGTTAGGTGCCGATGGCGACATTGAAGAGGTGGGCTTTGAGCAAGGATTTGAAGATGGGCAGGGAGGGGGCCTGGCGTATGGGCTCAGGGAGTTTATTCCAAGCATGGGGTGAGGTGAGGCAGAAAGGGCGGAGCCTAGAGTTGGCAGTGGTGGAGAAGGGTATTGAGAGGAGGGATTTGTCTTGAGAGTGGAGGTTACGGGTAGGAACGTGAGGGTAGAGAGGTAAGGAGGGGCTGCAGATCGAGTGCATTTGTAGGTTATTAGATCGTTATATAATTTCTACAAATCACCTTATGTAAATAACCATCATTAAATATGGACCTTAAACGAAAAAATAGGAGGAAAAAGCCTCAACGAGCTTAGGGTACTATACAGTACTTACACTAGTCTTATTACAGGCATAAAAAACCTCCTATAATTCCAGGTCCTCAAAAACATTTTATTAAATGTGCAAACTTATCTTAATAGGGATCTTTAAATTACCCTTATGTGTAACTAACAATATTAGAAAAAAATTACTTACATGCATAGTTTCAAAGGGGGCTTGATGTTAGTATGTTTTGGGCAGGCCACAAAAACATACATACATATCTGATTTTACAATAGCAATACAGAAGTAAAAACAGAAGAACAAACCTCCACAGCTCTCAGGTAAGAACAATAAAGAAACAGCGGAGGTGACACAAAACACATTATGTACATTGTGTATTTTTTTTTTACTATGTTTATATGTAAACGTTGAGTGTTTTGGTTTGTCCCTTAACACTCTTGATGCAGGCTGATAGGCTGAAACAGGGCCTATGTTGAATCTAGTTAAATCTACAATAACAAAATTTGTGGCACTTTCAGTGTACACAGTGTGTTTTGTGTCATCTCTGCTTTTTTTTGTTGTTCTTACAACAGCAATACACACATACTTCTAGTGTCTGGCATTTACACCTACTTTGAAGCATGCATAACTGTCATCCAACTGCTCAATGCATCTGGGGTTTGCAGGAATTTTATAGCTAGGCTCCTTAACTGGCTTTCAGTAAACCTTTTACAAAATATTCAGTAAATTGTGTATTTCCTGACTTGGGACATCCCATGTTCTATCTAGATGCCCTATGCAAAACTAGGTTTCACATACTAATAGAAGTCTTCTTTATTACAGGCTTCCTCCCCTCAGTCTCAGCTCTGTGGGTGCAGTGTGTGCTCAAGCACCCAATATTGAGCAAATGCCTTCATTTTCTGCAGAGAGTGGCTGTTTGTATTGAGTTCACCACCCTCAACTGTTTTGAAAAGTTGGCACCTTTGTTTGTAAGCATTTAAGACTGTGTTACACAAAGAATAAATCTTCCCATTTTTGCTTCCTTGGCTTCATAAATCTCAGCAGATAACTGGGGACAGGTATAGTCCAGTAGAACTGTGCATCTGTGTATGATAAATCTGATTTGATGTGTCACACAAAGATTTACAGGAATATTCAAATGTCTTTCATGTAATGTTGCATGTACTGCTATTGCTCTAGGGGCATGAAAGGTATTTACTATACATACCCTTGTTCTACGCTTGTGTTTGGCCGCTGTCCAGACACAGACTCAGAGCTGTCAGTCAGAGATGGTACTACTGCCAAAAACCTGTAAAATTATTAAAAGAATTATTCCAACTAAGAAAAGGCTGCATATTTCAATTTTTTTTAGCCTTGTATCCCACATTATCCAAATCAAGTTTGGTTCTATGTGGCTTACAGTGTAACAGGCTCAGTTAACTAGGTTTACATTTTAGTATGGAACAGAAGTTAGCAAGTTGATAACATAACAGAGAGCTAAACTACGATAACGTAACAAATGGTTAAACTATGATAATGATTCAGATATATAGCTACAATCGTCAGGCATAGTTATCAGGTTTGCAGTGTAGTAGGGAACTTCCTGTGTTAATGAGTCTATCATGAAATGGTTACAGTCTGATGGAGAGGCTGCAATCTGTAGGTGGGCAGCGAAAAGTTGAGAGCTCTTGTAATGAGGGATCTACTTCATTATGAGATTCAGGGTCTGGCAAGAATCAAAACGTCCTTATTGGTTCAGTTGGTGCATGATTAGGGACTGTGGTTGGGTTGTCTGTTCAAGTCTTCAGAGGCTTGTCTTATGATGGTAAAAATTTTGTGGAGGTAGGATTTCAATATTTTGCGAAATACAAGATAGTTGGTTATCCTCTAAGTGTGATGGTAGGGTATTCCATGATTGGGTTGCGAGGTAGGATAACCTAGTGTTGTGGAAAGATATGCATATTATTCCTTTACAGTTTGGGAAGTGGAGTAAAAGATAGTTTTGAGCGTTCATCAGGGCATTTCTGAATGGAAGGTCGATTAATGTGTACATGTAGGTGGGGGATTGCCCCTGGAATATTGTAAAGACAAGTGTGAAGATCTTGAAGTTTATTCTGGCTTTTATGGGAAGTCAATGGAGTGTTTGGAGCATGGGAGAGGCTCTTTCGTAGCAGGGAGACCTAAAGATCAAGCAGGCAGCCATGTTTTGGATGGTTGGAATTTTTTCAGGCTCAGGTCTTTGCAACCTGTGAATAGACCATTGCAGTAGTCCAGTTGAGATAATATCAGACATAACTTGTGATAGGGAAAAGTTTCTGATCCTTCTTAGCTTCCAGAGTGTTCTGAAAGTTTTCTTTGCGATCAAGGTTATTTAGTCGTCGAGTGTCAGGTTTTGGTCTAGAATGACTCCCAGAACTTTTAGATTGCTGGAAAGTGGGAAACTGGTTTGGTTGATAGTAAAAGTGTGGTAGGGAATGGGGTGAAAGGTACTCAATATAACCAAGAATTTGGTTTTCTCTCTGTTTAGTTTTAACCTGAAGGTGGTGGCACAGGTTTCCATTGTTTCTAGGCAAATCTGAATTTTACCTGCGATGTCAGTTAGGTTGCCCGAAAAGGGTATGCGTATTGTCACATCATCTATGTAGATGTGAGATTTTAGCGCCAGTTCTTCTAGTTTGTTGCCGAGTGCTGACATCATGATGTTAAATAGTGTTGGGGATAGTGGGGAGATGCTAGTTGTTGATTTGACTTGGTACGATCTGGATTTGAGGAAACTGGTGAACCATCCGAGTACTGGGCCACCAAGGCTGATGCAGTCCAGTAGGCAGAGGAGTACATCATGGTCAACAACGTCAAAAGTGCTTGACATATCAAATTGGAGTATCAGTACTTTCTTTCCTTGTCTCAGCTTTAATGTCACTGACCAGTGATAGGAGAGTGGATTCCGTGCTATGATATGGTATGAACCCTGACTGGGAGGGGTGGAGGATGGAGTGCTGAGATAGTTAGCCCATTGTTTGGTGACTATCCCTTCCATGACCTTGACTAGTAGTGGGATGAACGCTACCTGTCTGTAATTTGTTGTATCGTTTTTTCTGGCCATGGTGGTTTTTTTAGGATTGGGGTAAGCATTATGTATCCCTTGGTTTCCAGAAAGCGACCATCTCGTACTAAGAGTAGGAGATGTGTTCGGTTATTAAGTCTATAAAACAGGAAGGAGCATCTCTCATTAGTGGTGTTGGGCAAGCATCCAGTATGCAGTGAGATTTTGCATATTTTTTTTTAGGGAGATTTGGATTTCTGTGGCTGATGGTATTGTGAAGGAGGTCCAAGTCCTGTCTGTTCATACTGCTTTGTTTTGCAACGTTCGGTGGGCTAGGTAGTACTCTAGTGGGAGAGTGGTCATTGGGAGGCCTGATCTGATGTTAATCACTTTCTGTTTGAAATATTGGGCTAGGTTCATGGCATCTGGAGGAACTTTGTTTATAGCTACTACAGTTTTGAGTGTCAAGTAGGTTGTTTATTAAGCTGTAGAGTTTCTTGATGTTGGGGTGGCCTTTTCCTATGTAGGTGTCATAAAACTTTGATTTGTAGGACTTTACTGTGTGTCTCCATGTGTTTCTGTTTTCTGTTGTATTTTCTTTGATCCATTTTCTCTCTAGTTGTCTGCAGAGTCTCTTGGTGGTCAGTAGCTCTTTGGTGAACCAGGGGGAGGAGCGGTGGCTTATTTATTTGTTACATTTGTATCCCTCATTTTCCCACCTATTTGCAGGCTCAATGTGGCTTATATAGTACCGTAAAGGCGTTCGCCAATTCCGGTATGAACAAATACAGTAATGTTGTGGTAGAATAAGGTTCGTGTGTACAGACACATTAGGGAATCATAGAGAGGAAGAGAATCGTAGAGAGGAAGAGTTATTATATGTCCATTACGAGCTTTGGTTTCGTTGTGTTGCAGGGTACAGTCATTGAAGTTGGGTTGGTAGGGTATGCCTTTTTGAACAGGTTAGTTTTTAATGATTTCCGGAAGTTTAGGTGATCATAAATTGTTTTCACGGCTTTTGGTAATGCATTCCATAGTTGTGTACTTATGTAGAAAAAGCTAGATGCATAGGTTGATTTGTATTTGAGTCCTTTGCAGCTTGGGTAGTGGAGATTTAAGTATGTTCGTGTTGATCCTGTTGTGTTTCTGGTTGGTAGGTCTATGAGGTCTGTCATGTATCCTGGGGCTTCGCTGTAGATAATTTTATGGACCAGGGTGCAGATTTTGAAAGCATTCTTTGACTGGGAGCCAGTGCAATGTTTCTCTGAGGGGTTTGGCTCTTTTGAATCGCGTTTTTCCAAATATAAGCCTGGCTGCCATGTTTTGAGCGGTCTGAAGTTTCTTTTATAATTTGTTCTTTACATCCCGCATAAATTCAGCTGCAGTAGTCTACATGGCTTAGTACCATTGATTGTATCAGGTTGCGAAATGTTTCCCTTGGGAAAAATGGTTTCATGCGTTTGAGTTTCCACATTGGTTACATTTGTTTTTTAGATGTACAGGGGCGGATTTCATCTAGTATGGCCTGGCTCCGGAGGTCCCAGTTTATGAGGAAGTTTGCCTTTCTGGGTTCCAGAGTTGGGCAAGTTGAGGTCTTTTCCCAGAAGTCATCAACTTTTCTCTTACCTCTTGTGGGAATCTTGGTGGCTGTGTTTTCGGTTTTTTTACTAGGTGTCACTTCTTTCCAGTTTAGGGTGCAGGTGAGTTTATTGTGGTGTGACCAAGGTACAGGTGATGTCTGATGTGTATATATTTCTGTGCAACGATGATTTGTGCGTGAAAAGATCTAGTAGGTGGCCCTTGCAGTGGGTTGAGGTCATGACTGGTTTGGGGAAGTCCCAGGATGTTATAAAGTTGAGGATTTCATGGGTATGTGGGTCATCTTGATTGTCTAGGTGAACATTTATATCACCTACAAGCAGTACATTGGGGTGGATAGTACATATGTTGGAAATTAATTCTGTGAAATCATCTCTGGCTTTAGCCCAGCTGCTGGGTGGTCTGTAGAATAATGGGCAGCAGTGTGTCTCCTTGAAGGTAGGATCACATAGTAAATGCTAGGATTTCTAGCGATGGGTTGCAAAGATATGATATCATTGCAACTTTTAGGAATGCCTTACAGACAACTGCTAGGCCTCCTCCTCTTTTTGAGGTCAGTGTCATATGTAGTATCTTGTAGCCAGGGGGGCATAAATCATTTAGTATGGGGTCATCCCAAGTGCGTAGCCAGGTCTCTGTGAGCAATGGGGAGGTGGCGGTAGTGCATTAGGAGCTTTCACTGTTTGGAGGTGAGTAGTCAGTTTCCATATTTTTTATTTTTGTTACATTTGTACCCCGCGCTTTCCCACTCATGGCAGGCTCAATGCTGCTTACATGGGGCAATGGAGGGTTAAGTGACTTGCCCAGAGTCACAAGGAGATGCCTGTGCCTGAAGTGGGAATTGAACTCAGTTCTTCAGGACCAAAGTCCACCACCCTAACCACTAGGCCACTCCAATATGGACTGGTTCCTTCCAAGTTGTGTGGACAGCTCTTCACTAGCGACCCAGTACAGCCCAGGTGCTGCTATGTGTAGTGTTCCAGGTGAGGGGCGTAAAAGGGGCTACCGATTTTTGCACAGGTCAAGCAGCTCTTATAGCAATGTCAGGACCGGTCGTGGATCAGAGTGACACCCCTCTCGTTGAGGAGCACATGGACCTATGGTTTGAGCTGTAGAAAAAGTCTGAGTCATTCACGGTGATCCTTCTAACGAACGGTGTATCAGGGTAATTAGCAGTCAATCACATAACATATTGTATTTTAAACCTCGCTATCTTTGCACATTTTGAACTTTTACACTGATGAACAGAGGACCCAGTGGATGGGAATGGGCCATATTTCAAGTATACCTTTTTCTTATTATGGCATATACAAAGCATCCTAATCCAGATCACTTTACAGCATATAACATACAACAAAAAGAAGTCCCTTCCATAGACCTTAAAATTGAAATGAAAAAGATAAACTGCTATTGTGATTTTTGGTGAACAATACCTGCTATGCAATTTTCTCTCTTTTCCTTTTGGTTCAAATTAATGAGTATTATGAAGATGTAGAAAGGCACATATGAGTCGTAGGTTTAGAGTACAATATTTTAAACAAATTAATAAAATAGTTTCCTAAATTAAACCATTTCATCACAGAAAAAAGAAATTTCCACTCTACAGTCAAATGTTTTTCAGCATCCATGGATATGACAAAAACAGGATCAGTCACAGAGTTAGCATGATTGAGAATGTGAGAAAATCCTGGTATTATCAGAGGCTAGTCGTCTCATAATAAACCCAACCCGTGGTACCCATCAAGATTGTCCCTTATCCTCTTCACTCTTTATTATTGCTTTTGAACCATTATTTATTGCTATCAGGTCTTCTCCTGATATTCAAGGTATTACTATTGCCCTAACTCAGATTAAATTAAGTGCATATGCTGATGTTCTATTGCATGTTTCTTCTCCAATAACCACTGTTCCAGCCGTATTCCAGTTAACTGAAAACTTGGCATTTTATCTAGTTATCCTTGGTTAGCGGTAATGCTGGCATTTTTCAGGAAAGTTATTTGGCAACAGAATACTGGTTGTTAGCTTTTTTTAGATTTGTATTCAGGGGAATCTCAGCAATTGAGTCCTGATGAAAGCTGATAAGCCAAAACACAGTCTGTGTTGAGTTCATCTGTACAGATCGGTTGAAAAAAAGCAATTTGATTTACAAGATAATATCATCTTGATGCTCTATTTTCTTCCACCCCTGTGAATGCTTCGGTTTTATCTGGTTATACCATTAATTGAACTAAGACAGAAATATTTCCCCTAAACACTCACTGTGTCTCTGAAAATTTTATTTCTAATTTGCTTTGTTGGTGTTGGGAATAGGACCTGATATACTGCCTTTCTGTGTTTTTTGCAACTTCATTCAAGCGGTTTACACAGTATATACTACTACTTATTTGTACCTGGGGCAGTGGAGGATTCAGTGACTTACCCAGAGTCACAAGGAGCTGCAGTGGGAATCAAACCCAGTTCTCCAGGATCAAAGTCTGCTGCACTGACCACTAGGCTACTCCTCCAGGTCTCACCTTTAAATCCACATTACAAGAAACTTTGCCGACTAATATGTCAAGAAGCCTTATATCTTTTGAAATGTTCCTATCAAAAATGGAATCCTTTGTTTCTGTCATGGTAGGATAGATTAAAATCTATTAAGATGATGATATCCCCCGTAGTATTGTATCTTCTCAGTATGTTGCCAGTACAATTCCCCAAGTCCTTCTTTAAAAAAAATTGACAAACTACTTTCTGTTTTTCTTTGGAATGGGAAACCCCTAGTAGAATGCTTAGAAATCTCAAAGCAAATAAATCTAAGGGTGGGTTTCGAGTCCCTGTTTTTGAATTATATAATCAAGCCTTTGTACTGAGAGCTGCTGCTGCATGGTGGGTATGTGATGATACAAATCAATCTCCACCAGTTTGGTTGCCACTAGAAAAACAGTTATCTTGTCCTATACCCTTGAAATCTAGAATAGGATCCATGGTTTTAAATTCTATACTGACTGTAATGTCATACATGCCATATTATTAGCTACTGTATTAGACATTTGGATACTTTACAACCACATCCTATTCTACAATCTATTCATGCTCCCTTATGGTGTAACCCTCATGTGGTTATTAATATGTCCCAGATATTCTGGTTTGATTGGTTCAGGTTGGGTATTCTACACGTATCAGATGTTACAGCAAATAGACTGAGAATTGTCAGTATAGAGACAAGGGCTACTAATATTTAAAAAAATATACATCACACATGTGATAAGAAAAAACAAGTCTATACTTAAAAAGAACGCCGTCTATGCTTTAAAAAAACAAAACAAAAAAAAAGGTCCTGACTAGAGTCCATATGATGGCAGTGACAGTAAACTAAATTTAAGTGACGTCAAGTCGGCAGAAAGCTACCGATGTGTCTGATCTAGATATAAAAGTCTGTGCCGATGTCCTTGATCTAGATATAAAAACCTGTGCAGTAAAAACCTTTAAGTATATACTTATTTTAAAGTATTAAAATAATACTGTTCAGAAGGAATGGATCCCCAGAAGCTTAGTGAAGATTGTGTGGCAGCACCGGTGGTTGGGGGGTGGGACAAGCATTGGGCAGACTTCTACGGTCTATGCCCCAAAAATGGCAAGGATAAATCAAGATCAGGTATACATATAAAGCAGCACATATGAGTTTATCTTGTGGGCAGACTGGATGGACTGTACAGGTCTTTATCTGCCATCACCTACTATGACTATATCTAGGTAAGCAACTTTCCTTTCTCTGTGTCCACAAAATAATGCAGACACACTTGGTGACTTCCTAGCAGAGCGTTGCTATAAGGTGAATCAATAAGTCAGAGCAACCCATAAAGAAAAAAAAATCATTGAAGGAAGTCAGTCTATGCGAACAAATTCTTAAGAATAACTTGTCTAAATCTTGCATCATTCATGGTGGCAGTATCAATGCAGTAGTATTTAGTAAGAGTATGTGGTATGCATTACATCACAGCCTCGCAAATGTCAAGTAGAGGAACTCTTCAAAGATGAGCAATTGAAGTGGCCATGGCATGTAGAGTATGTGCTCCAATTTTTGAAGGGGAATTAGGTGCTTGGTGATAACACAAAGATATACAGAGGCATATTTTCAAACCACTTAGCCTTCCAAAGTTCCATAGGTTTCTATGGAACTTTGGAAGGCTAAGTGCTTTGAAAATATGCCTCACAGTCTCCTAGCCATGATAATAAAGTGTTCTTTGAAATAGGAGAACATATAGTGTGGGAGTGAAAGGAAATAAAAAGTTTTGAAGATTTTCTGTGGTGTTTTGTTCGGTCCAGGTAGAAGAAGAGAGCTCATCTGCAGCCTAGCATATATAGAGTTGTATCTCCAGGGTGTGAAAGTGGTTTTGGAAAAAATACAGGAAGCACTATGCCTTGATTGATATGAAAGGATGATACCATACCACTTAGGTGGGAAAAAAAGTGTGTGTATGGGGGATAATGTACCAGGACTTGGATTTCTTTAACTCTGCATGCAGAAGTAATTGATTTAAGGAATGCAGAGTTATGCAGAAGAAAAGTGGTTCATACGGAAGTAACAGCAATTGTGAGAAAATGAAGTAGAGGTCTCATGATGGAGTTGGGGACTGAATGGGTATATAAAGATGAACCAGTACTTTTAGGAAATAGCGTAGCAAGATTTTCCCTGTATGTCCATATGAAAAGAGGTTATTGCCACCAGGAGTATTTTAACCGTGAATGGTTTAAGTTCAGACTGGGAAAGGTGCAGGAGGTATTGTAGAACACTAGACAGAATTGTAACTATGTGATGAACACCATATTTTAAACCCCTTCCATTTAAGATAATAGAATTTCTAAGTGGACGGCTTGTTTGCTGCCTTCAGGATGTGTTGAATCACTATGGGGAGGGAGTACGTGGTGGGCCCTTGAGCCTCCAAGCTATGAGAGCTTGAGCTTTGATGTTAGGATGTGGTAGGCAACCCTTCTGCTGAGTGAGCAGGGTGGGATCTGATCCCAGATGGAGAGGATGGTCTACATCCAGAGACAAAAGCCAAGGGTTCCAAGGTTGTCCTGGCTAGTCTGGAGTTATCAATATGCCTGCTGTATCTTGTATTATTTTTTGGATGACCTTTGAGAGGAGTGGAGTTGGACAGAACTTGCAGAGAAGATGTCTGGTCCAAGTTAGGGTGAACGAGTCCGTGGAAACACTGTTTAAGGAAGGAATTCTGGTAAATAGATCAGGGTTTCCCCACTTCTAAAAACTTTGTTGTGTTATCGAAGTGGAGAGGGTCCATGTATAGGGTAATAGAATTCTGCTGAGATTGTCTGTCAGTGTATTGTGAAATCCTGGTAAATAAGTGGCTTCAAGAAAGGAGTCTATTTGAAGCACTGTGGTCCATATATGGTGTGCTTCTTGGCAAAGGGAAAGGGATCCTATTCCTCCCTGTTTGATTAGAAAAAAAACATTGAGACTTGATTGTCCTTGCATACCAGTAAAGCTTTTCCCACAATCAGGTGTTTGAAAGTTGTTGTTGCATGGTAGACTGCTCGAAGTTTGAGAATGTTTATGTGAAGTGTACTTTCTAAGTGGGACCACTGATCCAGAGTATGATAATGAAGGAGATGTGTTCGTAAGCCCTTGGAGGAAATATCTGTGATCAAAACTAGGTCTGATGTTGACGATCTGAAAGGAGCACCTCTGATCAAGTTGTTCAGATTCAACCACCAGCGAAGGCTTTTCTTGAACTGCTGGGTGAGTACAATCTTGTGGTTGAGAGGCTGACAATATTTGTCCTACTGAACTTTTAAGTCCCATTGGGATATGACACATCTGAAATTTTGCAATAGAGAACTGCTGTAGTGGCTGACATGTGACCTAGTAATTTTAGGAGTGTCTTGGCTGAACATTGTTGCAGTGACATCAGATGAGAAATTAGATGTATTTTATTGTAAAGATTTTGTGGTAGGAAGGCTCAAGTTTGGATAGTATCTAGAAGTGCTCCAATAAATTGGATGGATTGAGTTGGGGTTAAGGTTGATTTTTCCAGATTCAGCATAAATCCTAGATATTCAAGTGTAGTCACAGTGGAATGTAGAGAGTCCAGTAAATCCTGTTTGGATTGTGCAGAGATGAGCCAATCATTTAAGTATAGAAATGCAAAGGTTTCTTTCTTCCTTAGATAAGCTGTTACCACAGCAAAGCACTTTATTAAGACTCTAGGTGCTGAGGTAGGACTTTATATTGAAAGTGGACCTTTTGAAAGGTGATACATAGGTGCTTCCAATGGTGAATGGGGATGTGTGTATAAGCATCCTCGAGGTCATAAGAACATAAGAGTAGCCATACTGGGTCAGACCAATGGTCCATCTAGCACAGTATCTTGTTTTCCAAACAGTGGCCAAGCCAGGTCACAAGTACCTGGCAGAAACCCAAATCGTGGCAGCACTCCATATTACAAATCCCAGGGCAACAAGTTGCTTCCCATGTCTGCCTCAAAAGCAGACTATAGACCTTTCCTCCAGGAATTTGT
This sequence comes from Microcaecilia unicolor, assembly GCF_901765095.1. Lineage (NCBI taxonomy): Eukaryota > Metazoa > Chordata > Amphibia > Gymnophiona > Siphonopidae > Microcaecilia > Microcaecilia unicolor. The sequence goes on from NC_044032.1 coordinate 394,193,634, forward strand.
CCAAACCTTTTTTAAACCCAGATATGCTAACCGCTGTTACCACATCCTCCGGCAAAGAGTTCCAAAGCTTAACTATTCGTTGAGTGAAAAAATATTTCCTCCTATTTGTTTTAAAAGTATTTCCATGCAACTTCGAGTGTCCTCTAGTCTTTGTACTTTTGGAACGTGCAAAAAATCGATTTACTTCTACTCATTCTACACCACTCAGAATTTTGTATACCTCAATCATATCTCCCTTCATATGTCTCTTTTCCAAGCTGAAAAGCCCTAACCTCTTTAGCCTTTCCTCATACGAGAAGAGTTCCATCCCCTTTATCATTTTGGTCACTCTTCTCTGAACCTTTTCTAATTTTGCTATATCTTATTTTGAGATACAGCGACCAGAACTGAACGCAATACTCAAGGTGCAGACACACCATGGAGCGATACAAAGACATTATAGTGTTTTCGGCATTAAGGCTCGTTCTCCTTCTTACTCCCTCACTCCCTACTCATGCCAGGCAGCCTGGGACCCCCCCCCCCCCCACCTCCCCAACTAGTAAGGCACTTCAAAATGGCATTGCACTGGGCAGGGCTTTTCATGTGTAAGGGAAGTTTCTCCTCCACTGAACCCTCATCAGCTGGGAAGAGTGAGGGGCAGGAGGACGGGGTCCCACTGGACCACCAGGGTATTTACTGTATTTGTGTGTGAGGGTACGAGAGTCCATCGGACCTTACCAATTGGAGGGGGGGGGCTGACAGCCTGCATCCTGGGCATGCGTTCAAAAGATGTGCTTAATGCACAACTTTTGAACGCATGTGCCAGATGCCTTCCTCCCACTTTGCTCCCTTAAGATGGAAGCTAATAGCATGCATATCATTTGCGTACTATTTGCTTTGATCATGAGGGAGTCAATTTAGGGCGCTGCTGTTGTGGTAAACTCTGGCGCTGTTCCATGTAGTGCTGGAATTTTGATCATTGGGCACAGAGAAAGCCAACGCAGATATAGACACACACCCATAAAGATCATCCCCCCCCCCCCCCCCCCCACACACACAACACACAAATCAAACAAAATAGACACACACAGAGGCCACCAAGATACAAAACAAAAAAAAAAAACCCACACAGATATGTGACTGTTCACATACTGTACAAGCACAGGGGCTGCAAAGATTGCTTTCCCCATTTGATAATACATGCTCTGACATGTGCTAGTGAATTGTGATAAAGAAAAACGTGTGCTATTAATAGAGCAAAAATATTTTTTATCTAGTCTCCTAGCTGAATATCTGTTCCTGTTAGCTGCATGTTGAGATTTTGATGGATTTAGGGCAGCCTGTGATGAAGCCTGCGTAAAGCTCATCATTAGAACTGCATGATGCACTGCGGCCTGAGGAAATGTTATATGACACTGATAAATCGAGAGTGCTAGATTTCTTAACACCCTTTCACATTAAGAAATTTTATCTTTGTTTTCTTGTTGGCTTGTCATAGCCCAGCAAAAATCATGTTTTTGCATAAAGAGAAGGAGGCTGTCTAGAGTCATAATAGAAAAGGTGAAATGAACTTTCCATACCTTTGGTAGACTTTATTCCTAACTCCTTTCTGAAATGCCAGAAGGTAATTCCGTCCATCTCCAGAGAAAACTTCAACAGCAATTGGCTAAGAACATAAGACAGATTGCCATTAAAAACTGATAAAGTACAACCCAACAAAAAGTATACATAGGAAACATCCTCGAAAATTTATTCCTGGCTTATCAAAGATCATTCCCTAGGCAGAGAGGTTTGAATTTTCAAATTCTTCGCACTAGCACAAATGCCAGGAGAATTTTTACCTATGGACAATTTTCTAACGAAAGAATATGGGCAGTTTTGCTTTGAAACTTGGCATGGGCATAATGTACTCATGAATTTCAGAACCTCTTTTTTTGTGCAGGTAATGTCTGAATAGATTTGAAAATGCAATCTACATGCATGCTTTTTCATCTTCTCATCTAAACACATCCCCAGGAACACCTCTACATGCTGCTGAAAGTATGTCTGTTGTTGTACAATACAAACAGAAATCTGAAGGAGCGGAAAACTCTATGATCCCACGAGGATACACAGGCAAAAGGAAAAGGTGGGTGATGGACAACGGGTTCCATCACCCACCTTTTCCTTTTGCCTGTTGTTCTATAATACAAACATGTTGAAACAATAAAGGAGAGATTTTCAGATAATTTAAAAGCGCAAATGACTTAGAAAATTGCTCTCAGAATAGGCAGAAACAACTGTACAATCATTTTTCTAAATCATGCAGAATTCACTTCCTGCAATGTGGGTAATTTTATAAAATGAAGATACTTACCTGTAGCAGGTATTCTCCGAGGACAGCAGACCATTCATTGTCACATATTCTCACATGTGGGTGACGTCATCCACACTGTACCCTAGCAAAGCTTAAATAAGCTACTAGAACTTTAAGAGCACACGAGAGCATGGGACCATCAGTACAACATTATAGCATACTACAAAAAGAAGACAACTCCAAGGTGAGGTGGGAGAGTATGTGAGAATTAATGGCCTGCTATCCTCCTAGAACACCTGCTACAGGTAAGTATCCTCGCTTTCTCCAAGGACAAGCAGGCCATTATTCTCACACGTGGGAATCCCTAGCTACCAGACTCAACGAAAATGACTACAGGCCAATTGGGCCTTGCAATGGCGAGGACAAAATAGTAATTAACCTGAAACTATATACAACTAGGTGAAAGTGCAGCATGAAACAGAACGGGCCGAGGGGGTGGAGTTGGATTCAGAACCCAAATAAATTCTGCAGAACTGTCTGTCCAAACAGATTAGTGTGTCAGGTATCCTGCTCAAAGCAGTAATGAGATGTAAATGTGTGGACTGAAGACCACATTGCAGCCTTGCAAATTTCTTCAATGGACAAGTGGGATAAGAGTTAGCCCAGCCTATGGATAAGTGAATGAAATGCAATCTGCCAGCCAATTGGAAATTGCATATTTACTGATGGCAATCCCCATCTTGTTGGGATCAAAAGAAATGAGAAGCTGGGTGGACAGTTTGTAGGGCCCAGTCCACTCCAAGTAAAAGGCCAATGCTCACTTGCAGTCCAAGGTGTGCATTGTGCTTTTGGAAGGAATGTTGGAAGAATGATCAACTGATTCACATGGAACTCTGACACAATCTTAGGCAGGGTGTGTGCAGAGACCTGCTCTTATCACCTCTTGTTTTTACTACTGCAACTTGCTTCTCACAGTTCTCCTACTAAGCCATCTCTCACCCCTTCAATCTGTTCAAAATTCTGCTGCACAACTTATATTCCACCAGTGTTGCTATGCTCATATTAGCCCTCTCTTCAAGTCACTTCATTGGCTCCCTATCCATTTCCACATAAACTCCTTACTGACTTACAAGCGCATTCACTTTGCAACTCCTCAGTAGCTCTCCACTCTTCTTTCCCTACCCCCCCCCCCCCCCCCCAGGAACTCTGTTCTTCAGGTAAATCTCTCTTATCTGTACCCTTCTCCTACAATGCCAACTTTAGACTTGGTTCCTTTTATCATGCTGCACCATATGCCTGGAATAGACTTCCTGAGTCAGTATGTTAAGCTCTGGCTATCTTCAAATCTAGGCTAAAAGCCCACCTTTTTGAGGCTGCTTTTAACTCCTAACCCCTATTTACTTGTTCAGTACCCATGTATGTTTTATCATTCCCACCTTAAATAATTCCCTTATACCTTATTTGTGCTGCTTGTCTGTCCTGATTAGATTGTAAGCTCTCTCGAGTAGGGACTCTTACATGCTTAAGTGTACAGTGCAGCGTAAGTTTAGTTGTGCTACAGAAATAAGTAGTAGTAGTATGATAAATGTTTGTGTAAGGTGGATCTGCTACTAGGGCCTGAAGCTCACTGATCCTGCGAGCTGAAGTAACAGAGCTTAAATAGAGCCACCAAAAACAGGACCTTCCAGGTCAAGTACTTCAGATGACAGGATTCAAGTGGCTTAAAAGGAGCTTTCATCTGGGTGAGGATGACACTGAGGTCTCATGACACTAGCGGAGGTCTCATAGAGGGCTTTGCCAAAAGCAAATCACTCATGAAGTAAACTAGAGGCTGTCCAGAGATGGGCTTACCCTCTACACAGTGATGGTAAGCACTAATTGAATTAAGGTTCTGAGACCAGACTCAGAAAGGTGTAGAAGATATTCAAGTAGAATCTGTGTACGGCATGAAAGGGGATCTAGGGCCTTTCCCTAACACCAAACGGAAAATCTCCTCCATTTGAAAGAGTAACACCTCTTTGTGGAATCTTTCCTGGAAGCCAGCAAGACTCAGAAGATACCTTCAGGAAGATGCACGGAAGCAAATTCTAAGCTTTTAACAACCGGGCTGTGAGGGCCTGAGACTGAAGGTTGGGATGCAGAAGAGATCCTTCATGCTGCGTGATGAGGGTCAGAAAACACTCTGTCCTCCACAGTTCTTCTAAGAATAACTCCACGGTTCCTTGATCTTGCTTCAGTTTCAGCAAAACCTTCCCCACCAGAGGGATGGGAGGATATGCATACAGAAGAACGGTCCCCCCAAGTGAAGGAGGAAAGCATTCAACATTAGTCTATCATTGGGCCTGGAGCGTGGAACAGAACTGAGGGACTTTCTGAGTTGAGTGACAAACAGGTCCACCGAGGTGGTGCCCCACACACAGAAGATCTTGCGGGCACTATCCATGTTGAGTGACCACTCATGTGGTTGAATGACCCTGCTGTTGGCCAGGCTGTTGGATTTGCCCACCAGATAAGTGGCCTTGAGAAGCATCCCATGCAGGAGTGCCCACTGCTACATCCGGACGACCTCCTGACAAAGTGTGCATGATCTGGTACCCCACTGCTTGTTGCTGTACTAAATTGCAACCTGATTGTCTGTTTGAATGAGTACAATGTGGCTGGATAACCGATTTCTGAAAGCCTTTAGAGAGTTCCAGATTGGCCATAGCTCCAGAAGGTTGATATGAAGGTCTGATTCCTGAGCTGACCAAGCCTCCTGAAGCCCATCTATATGATCCCCCACCCCAGGTGGGATGCATCCGTCATCAGCACCTTCCATGGCTGAGGTATTTGGAATGGAAGTCCCACAGTCAAATTGGACCAAATTGTCCATCAAAGGAGAGACTGAGTCATCTCTGGTGTTATTTGGATAACATCCAGTAGGTTCCCCCAAGGCTTGGAAGCTACGGTCCGCTGGGTAGATCTCATGTGAAAACGTGCAATGGACAGTGGATGCCATGTGGCCTAACAATCTCAACATATTCCAAGTTGTGACCTGCTGGCTGGCTCAGACTTGAGTGGCAACAGCAACAAGAGTGTCTTCTCTCAGCACAGGGAGAAAAGCCTGTGCATGCTACGTGTCTAGCAGGGCTACAATGAATTCATATTGCTGAACGGGATGGAGATGGGACTTGGGGTAATTTAAAATGAACTCTAGTAGCTCCAACACCCGAATAGTTCTCTGCATGGACTCCTGAGCACCATTCTTCAACATACTCTTCACCAGCCAATCATCCAGGTAGAGGAACACATGAACTCCCACTTTGCATAGCAACGCTGCGATTACTGCAAGACAGGCTGCCAGGCTTGCTCAATGGTAGTTATGCCCCTGGTGCACACAAAATCCATAGTGTACAACTGCAAGGGATATGTGGATCTGGGAGAGGCATGGGTGGGTCACGGGAATGCCTCGCACTAACTCACGCGGGTTCGAGAACACTAGCAGCTATGCGCCCAACTACCAACAGTTAGGCACTGAGCTGGCACAATTCAGGTTTAAAAATATTTAATTGGTAATAAAAGCCCAAATCACCTGTAATAGGTATCTCCGTTTATGAACTTCCTTTATATCTTCATATGCAAATATGCTGCAGGTCCTCTTGAGCTGACTTGGTCCCTGCCGTGCTCCTCTAGGGATGATTGGCTCGTGCATACTGTGGAAAGCAAGCGTTTATTTTAAAAAGACATTCTACAAAACGTTCCTTCACTTTGGACAACAAGTGAAAACTTAAAAAAAGCTTAAGGGATAAAGAATACCATTTCAAACGTAAATTGCTCAAAAAGTGTATCAAACTCACACATGTAATAAAACATGAATAAAAAATTCACACTAAAATTTAGCACATGGTTTATTTTAACTCGTGCATTAAAAAAAATAGTTAACTCATGATTTAGGAGGGAAGTTGTCAAGCTTCATTAGGAACTATGTTATTTGCCCCTTAACGTAACTTGAAGGATACCGACACAGGTTTTTTGCACTAACGCAGTGATATTTAAGTCACTGTGGGTTTCATACTAATGAGATGGAAAACATGCAACTGCACATAAAGCAGCTCATTACTATTTAAATTAGGGATGAGCAACCTCAGTCCTCAAGGGCTGCCAACCCAGTCTGGTTTTCAAAGATTTCCCTAATGAATGCGATCTATTTGCATGCACTGCCTCCACCAGGGCCGGTCCTAGGGTCTCTGGTGCCCCCCTGCAGACGATGAGTTGGCACCCGCGCACCCCCCCCAGCATCTCCTTTTTCTCTTATCCCACCCTGCCCGTGTCCAGCAATTCTCCTTCGCCCGAATCGCCCCAATCCCCCGCTGCCCTTGGTGCTTTAAATCTTTAATTTACCTCCGTTCCAGCAGCCGCGTCTGCAGTCCCGCCCTCGGAAATGACGTCAGAAGGCGGGACTATGGAACGAACTCACGAAGGGAGGGAAGGCTAGAGACGGGGCAGGGCTTTCAAATGATGCGGCTGCTGGAACGGAGGTAAATTAAAGATTTAAAGCACCAAGGGCGGAGCGGTATGGCGGTGCAGCGCCGCCCTTGAAGGCAGGCGCCCCCCTGCGGCGCTTACCCCGCTTACCAAGTTTGACCGGCCCTGGCCTCCACTGTATGCAAATTGTTCTCATGCATATTCATTGGGGAAATTCCCGTCTCCGGAAAAGGTTCGTTTGCGGATTATTACCTTTCAAATATTTGAATGTCTTTATCATGTCACCCCTGTTTCTCCTTTCCTCCACTCATGCCCAGATGACCGAAAGCCCCATGCTGCTGCAAATAACACTCTAAAAATAGCACTGGAACAGCGCGGGGCTTTACTGCCCCTATGGTCAGAGATAATAGCTTGCAAATTTATGCACACCATTATCTCTGATCATAGGGTAAAGTGTGGGAGAACTGTGCCTGAGTGAAATCATCTCACACTTGTTTGACAGGTATGGGCTGTCAAAAGCCCAGACCTGTCAAACACAGGGGCCGGAGGTCCATGGGACCACCAGACCCCAAATAGCAAGGCACTGGTGGCCTAGTGCCTCCACTGAACCCCACCCCGACCCTTCCCGACACAAGTTCATGGGGGGCCTGGAATCCGCTAACCCTCCCTCGCATCCTCCCAAAAAAGCTCTGGTAGCCCAGTGGGCCAGAAATCAAGCCCCCCAATCTAGTGGTCTAGTGGCCCTCTTCCCCGTCCCCCCCCCCCCCCATACTTTGTTGTAGGAGGGAGGTAGTACACTTCCAGTGCCGCCTTGAAAATTGCAGCACCCAGCCCCACCTAGTGCATCCCAGGATGCACTGGGCAAGGCTGGGTGCCGCTTTTCAAGGCGGCGCTGCTGGAAGAGGAGGAAGTGTACTACCTCCCTCATCCAACAAAGGTCATTGGGGTGGGGGGGGTGGGGGAGAGGGCCACTAGACTACCAGTTTGGGGGGGGGGCTTGATTTGCGGCCCACTGGGCTACCAGGGCTTTTTTCGGGGGAATGCAACGGGAGGTTAGGGGGGCTGGTGATCCACCAGATCTCCAGCCCTGTGTTACTGGCGTGGGGTGGGGGTCAAAGTTCCTGCTTCTGTGGTGGGTGGGCTTCATTGGGGGGGGCCTGCTACCATGCAAATGCATGCTGGACAGGGCTCACCATTCCTCCCCAATGGTCTGCAAACCCTAATGCAAGCTCCGAGGTGGTGTAGGGTTTGCCACAGACAGCATGCCAATGTTAGGCGCGATGCTCGCTGATTATTGGGGAGGAATATGTTTAGCATGCATCTGCATGATAGTTGTGGTCAGAGCCCATGAGCGCATTGTTTCACACGCTCGGGAGCTCTGATCATGGGGTGGCAGCAAATGCAGGCGCTAGTATGGCCCTAATAGCCTCCAGTGCCTGTGTTTGCTTCTGATTATCAGCCCATCAGTACTGACTAATGAAGCACAATATTTTTGTTTCCATCATCACCCTTTCTATGAAAAAATGTTTCTTGATGTTGCTCCTGAGTGTTCTGACTTGAGTTTTCATATCATATATCCTAGTTATACAGCTTTGTTTCTTTTGGGAAAGGTATTTTCTTGTGGATGAACATCTTTAAAGTACGTCAGGTAAAAAAAACCCAACAACAGACTGTGAGCCCACTAGGGACAGATATAGTATTTGTATATAAGTAAAACCCCAATACCCTACCCATTCTTTTTTCAGTATCTAAAAAGTGCCAAACACCACCTTATTACAGTAGTACTCACTTGGGGGGAAGTGTCTCGATATCTCGGATCTCTCGGGTGGCAGTCATTGTAAACCCATCAATCACGTAGAAATGTTCTTTCCCAAATAGCAGCAGTCCTTCACTTGTGTCTAGGCTTTGAACTCTGGCACAGCGGTACATGTGCTGAATCTAGAACATAAACAACAAGAACAAACCCATAAGAGTCTGTCAAAATTAACTGCTCAAGCGATGAGCTATGGGTAACACAAAGTTAAATTGTTTTGTAGAAACATATCATTAAACTAAACTAAATAATAATTTTATACTGCAATACCCTTGTGGAATCTATACGGTTTACAAATACAAAGAGAACCAGACATACCTGAGTACAGTCAAAACCCAATAATTATAAGTAAAAAAAATATATATATACAGTGGGGGAAATAAGTATTTGATCCCTTGCTGATTTTGTAAGTTTGCCCACTGACAAAGACATGAGCAGCCCATAATTGAAGGGTAGGTTATTGGTAACAGTGAGAGATAGCACATCACAAATTAAATCCGGAAAATCACATTGTGGAAAGTATATGAATTTATTTGCATTCTGCAGAGGGAAATAAGTATTTGATCCCCCACCAACCAGTAAGAGATCTGGCCCCTACAGACCAGGTAGATGCTCCAAATCAACTCGTTACCTGCATGACAGACAGCTGTCGGCAATGGTCACCTGTATGAAAGACACCTGTCCACAGACTCAGTGAATCAGTCAGACTCTAACCTCTACAAAATGGCCAAGAGCAAGGAGCTGTCTAAGGATGTCAGGGACAAGATCATACACCTGCACAAGGCTGGAATGGGCTACAAAACCATCAGTAAGACGCTGGGCGAGAAGGAGACAACTGTTGGTGCCATAGTAAGAAAATGGAAGAAGTACAAAATGACTGTCAATCGACAAAGATCTGGGGCTCCACGCAAAATCTCACCTCGTGGGGTATCCTTGATCATGAGGAAGGTTAGAAATCAGCCTACAACTACAAGGGGGGAACTTGTCAATGATCTCAAGGCAGCTGGGACCACTGTCACCACGAAAACCATTGGTAACACATTACGACATAACGGATTGCAATCCTGCAGTGCCCGCAAGGTCCCCCTGCTCCGGAAGGCACATGTGACGGCCCGTCTGAAGTTTGCCAGTGAACACCTGGATGATGCCGAGAGTGATTGGGAGAAGGTGCTGTGGTCAGATGAGACAAAATTGAGCTCTTTGGCATGAACTCAACTCGCCGTGTTTGGAGGAAGAGAAATGCTGCCTATGACCCAAAGAACACCGTCCCCACTGTCAAGCATGGAGGTGGAAATGTTATGTTTTGGGGGTGTTTCTCTGCTAAGGGCACAGGACTACTTCACCGCATCAATGGGAGAATGGATGGGGCCATGTACCGTACAATTCTGAGTGACAACCTCCTTCCCTCCGCCAGGGCCTTAAAAACGGGTCGTGGCTGGGTCTTCCAGCACGACAATGACCCAAAACATACAGCCAAGGCAACAAAGGAGTGGCTCAGGAAGAAGCACATTAGGGTCATGGAGTGGCCTAGCCAGTCACCAGACCTTAATCCCATTGAAAACTTATGGAGGGAGCTGAAGCTGCGAGTTGCCAAGCGACAGCCCAGAACTCTTAATGATTTAGAGATGATCTGCAAAGAGGAGTGGACCAAAATTCCTCCTGACATGTGTGCAAACCTCATCATCAACTACAGAAGACGTCTGACCGCTGTGCTTGCCAACAAGGGTTTTGCCACCAAGTATTAGGTCTTGTTTGCCAGAGGGATCAAATACTTATTTCCCTCTGCAGAATGCAAATAAATTCATATACTTTCCACAATGTGATTTCCGGATTTAATTTGTGATGTGCTATCTCTCACTGTTACCAATAACCTACCCTTCAATTATGGGCTGCTCATGTCTTTGTCAGTGGGCAAACTTACAAAATCAGCAAGGGATCAAATACTTATTTCCCCCACTGTATATCCACCACCAGAAATTCTCAGTACAGAAACTTCTCAAATAACCATGTTTTTAGAGACTTTCTAAATCGCAAAAGACTAGCTGAGAATCTAATAATAATACAGCCTAACTCCTGTAAAAGAGAATGAAGACTGAAACATCCTTTTATATCTAACAGCTTTAAGAGAAGGCAGACGTAGTGCCAAACTATTTCCCAGTCGCATAGTAACATCGTAAGGAAAGGTTAAGAGTGATGACACATATCTTGCTGCAAGACCATGTAATGTCTTGAATATAATAGTGCAGACTTTAAACTATAACCTAACTTGAACTGGAAGCCAATGTGCTCATCAATAGCAGGGTAACCTTTATCAAACTTTTTTGCAGAGTAAATCAGTCGAACTGCTACATTCTTTAAGGTCTGTAATATTTTTCAAGATCAATTGCGAACAGCCTACAAAAAGTACATTACAATAATCGAGTTGACTCAAGACCAAAGCCTGAACAACTGGTCTAAATTGCAAGGACTGAAAACACCAGGTGCCTTTGAAAGTGAAAAAACATTTCTTAGTGAGTTGAGCCACATGATTTTCAAAAGATAAATATATATCCAATATACACCCAATATCTTGCCAAACCACAGGGTAGCCCTGCATAAAGTGTATTCCTGTTAAATAAGTCCAATTCATGGCACATCGTAGCCAACCTCCTGACTGACCTTAGCATCAGAGCAACCTTAGTTTGCAGCTTGCTCCAGGGAGAGAGAGAATGAGCTGCGGCTGCTTAACTGAGACAGAGTACTGCAGTGACCCTCGGAGTAACTGGCTGTGTGAGGGTACAGAAGCTCTCTCTCTCTCTTGATCTTTGGACTACAACTCCACAGCCAAATGAAATGGGGAGCAAACTGGCTACAGATGTCTATAATGCATTTGATCCACGGGGGCCAGGGAAGCTTGGCCATTAAGTTGTTGATAATATTAGATAGTCTTAAACCGAATTTGGAGGGTGAAATAGGGCAAGATATAATTGATACTGCTGGCTATCGACACCGAGAAGCATTCAATTGCATTAATTGGGAGGTTATATTTCAGACCCTGTTCAAAATGGTGATAAGGAGGAACTTCCATCAGGTATATAAGAGCAATGTATACAGATCCCTGGACAAAGGTGTGAGTAAACAAGGGGTATTGGAAGATTTTTTTGTTACATAGAAAGATGAGGCAGGGATGCTCCCCTCTCACCCTTCTTAGATCCTTTGGTGGAGCTGATCTGGCAACAGCACGATGTACGGGGCATAAAAGGAGGCTCAATGTGGCTTACATAGTACCGGACGGCCTTTGCAGGCTCCGGTGTGAACAAATACAAGGTGTTGTCGTGGTAAGATAAAGTTCATGTGGTACAACCACATTAGGGAATCATAGAACGGAAGAGTTGTGTTATGTCCATTGCGTGCTTTAGTTTGGTCGTGTTGCTGAGATTGGGCATTTAAGTCGGGTTAAGGTATGCCTTCTTAAACAGGTTAGTTTTTAGTGATTTGCGGAAGTTTAGGTGGTCGTACGTCGTTTTCAAGGCTTTAGGTAATGCGTTCCACAGTTGTGTGCTTATGTAGGAAAAACTAGATGCGTAAGTTGATTTGTATTTAAGTCCTTTGCAGCTTGGGTAGTGCAGATTTGGATAAGTCCGTGTTGATTCGGATGTATTTCTAATTGGTAAGTCGATCAAGTCTGTCATATAACTCGGGGCTTCTCTGTAGATGATTTTGTGGACCATGGTGCAGATTTTGAAGGTGATGCATTCTTTGATTGGGAGCCAATGTAGTATATTTATTTATTTATTTATGGCATTTATATCCCACAATATTCCCGTCCAAGGGCAGGCTCAATGTGGCGTACAATAGTTATTAAAACAAACAATAGTACAAAGTACAGTATACAAGGTCACAAGAGAGAAAGAGGGAAAGAGAAATAACTGAGGAGGGAAAGGGAGAGAGGAGGGGTGATAATTTTTCACTGAGAAAGTCGTGGATCAGAAGGATGTGGCGCCAGACGGGCTCATAGCATATGCTCTGCCAAAAAGGAAGGTCTTGAGTCGCTTCTTGAAGGTCGGGCGATACGGAGTGAATTTAACCTCTCGAGGCAGCCCGTTCCACAATTGAGTGCTGGGATAAAAGAAAGAGGAAGCATAGATGGTCTTATATTTGAGGCCACTAAAAGCTGGGTAGTGGAGATCGAGGTACGAGCGAGCTGACCTTTGGGAGTTCCTGGGCGGCAGGTTAATAAGAGTGTCCATGTAGGCAGGGGCTTCTCCATAGATGATTTTGTGCACCAATGCTCAGATCTTGAAAGTGATGCGGTCCTTCACAGGAAGCCAGTGCAACCTTTTACGCAATGGTCTCGAACTTTCAAATCTCGATTTGCCGAAAATGAGTCAAGCTGCTGTATTCTGATCAGTTTGCAATTTTTTTAGGAGCATGTTTGTGCATCCCCCGTAGATACTGTTGCAGTAATCAAACGGCTTATAACTAGAGACTGGACTAGGCTGCGGAATGAAGGGGTGGGATAAGATGAATATATCTTGGCTAGGTAGAATAGCCAGTGGGAAGAAGAATTGTCTTCCTGGAATGCTTTATTATTTTATATCACTTCTGACTGAGAAATGTTGAAAGGGATACAGTAGAGAATTGTTGGAAGCAACAGGTTCCAAGTATAGAATGATACTATGCAGCAGTGTAAATTCTGACTGTATGGTAGTGGCAGGGGCAAAGTAAGAATAAACACTGAGTCAGGTTACAGCAGGAAAACAAATGGGAGAGATCCCTTGAGAGGATTTTGTGTGGCTTCCACAGATGGAGGAACATATGACTGGGATAACAAACCCATGCATTAGGCGGACTGAAAATATTGGCACAAGAACGAGACGGATTTGAAGGAGGGGCCGTTAATCCTTTGATGCCCATTTGCTAAAATAAAAGGTTTGTGCTGGGTGGCATATACATGTAGTTCAGGGAATGGAAGGTAAAAGTCCTATCCAAGGTAAAGCAGATCCACACAGCAGAGGGGCTGTTGAGAAGTTCTGAAGAAATTTGGGAGCAAATCTGGCCTCATGGAAAGAGACTATTTTTACAATAAACAGGTGCGGCAATAGATAGAACAGGAAAGAGAGAGTAAAGGGTCATTGTCATAGCATGTTGCTAAGTCACCAGAAGGAGAAGGCTTAAATACATTAAGTGCTTGAGAGAAAGATATAGAATACCAATTAATAGATCAAAACTGGGAAGGACTACATACAGTGATAGGGAAACTTAGTTAACTGCAGAAAAATTATTATAAGGTTTAATGCAGAATGTACTTGACACCAAATAGGATTAGCAAATGGGGAGTGGGAAGGAGGGAGGGGAGAAAGTTGGTGGCAGTGTAGGTACAAGGGAAGTTTCTACCACATAGTGGAAATGACCAAAATTGCAAATGGTATGGGAACTGATAGCAATGGGAAGTTTGTTGATGGGAGCACAAAGGGGGGATTTGGATAAATATTTAGCCTATGGAATAGGAAATAAGGGCGGGACCAGAGGAACAGCTGAAACAGAAGCGAAAGCAAAGGCAGTCTGAAGCGGCGTCCGTGCGTGCTCCACTTCACTGTTGCTGGCGGAGCAGGAGGTAAAACGTTTTAAACAGCAGCTGGCACTTACGAAGGGCTGGGGCACCCGCACACGTCCTGCTTGCACTTGGAGGCCACAGAGAGAGAGAGAGGGAGGCGTTGGGTGGCAGAAATCCAAGGGGGGGGGGGGCAAGGAACTCGGACGGGAGTGCGGCCGTCGGACTGGAGAAGGCCCGTGGAACTCGGACGGACGGGAGTGGAAGGAGGGAGGGAGGTAGGGGGTCATGGAACTCGGGGTGGGGGGATTGTTTACTCACCTCCGGTGGCTGCTCCTGGGTTCCCTTCCCTCTCACTTCCCATTGGTCCGCCCTGTGACATCATCCCCGGAGCGGACCAATGGGAACTGTGTTACGAACCCAGGCATCCAGACGGAGGTGCAAATTATTATATAAGAAGATGATATTAAATTGCCATGGTAAAATTCAACAAACATTTCAATTGGAGAAAAGGGTTTTAAACTCAGTGAGTTGCTTTGTTAAACAGATAAAACAGCTTAGTTGTGAATGTACTCTGAAAATACACATTATAGTGAGAAGTGGAATTTCATTTTATTCACAGATTATTCATGCGGAGGATTCATAGCAGCCTTCTCTCGTAAGTTATAACTCTAGTTCCCTCCAGAGATAGAGGGGTAGACACGGACTATTAGGTCCACCTACTCTGTACCTGCCACAGGTCTTTGTCTATCTGTGGTCTTCCTGGGGTGGCCACTGATGCACCCTCAGAATATGAGATATTATGTTGGCAAAAAATGTAGCAAACATTAGTATGTTTAAAAGCTTAACCTTCCTCAAACTTGACTCAGCTGTGACCTCAATATATACAAACTGAGTCCAGGTTTACTATACTGGTCTGTGCAGTGCTACCAAAAATCCACAAGACCAGCCCAAAAGATGATGTATTTATCACACCTTTTCTCCTTCCTCCAGCAGTCGCAGTAAGGTTGTGCTGTCAGTCTTTTCTTCTTCTTCTATGGAATTACCCTCAGACCCTTGGTCCTGTAGTTGCTCCTGGCTGTCCTCATCTCCCCCATCAGGTGCTGAGCGAGAGCGCTTCAGGGGCGGCTTCACAAGACCTGCACATGTGTAGCACAGACTGATCACGACAAAATCAATCACAGACCTCCTCATTTGGCACAGAACTGACAAACTGACGAGAGAGAACTAAATCAACTTGGCACAGCTCTGTGACAGAAGCAACAATGAAAATATCCTCAAAGAATTCTGCCATAAGCTTTTAAAATCCAACCTGCAGTAGTAGTATGTAAAGTGTAGGTAGGGCATTAACAGACCTTAAGAATGTTCACAACATAATTTTTCAGTCCTTGTCTTTCACGACATAAGCAGTTTTGAGCCTTGAATATTTATAAACCTCTTAGAGAAACCAGTCTATCACAAATGCTTTGACCTAATCCTAACATGTAAATTTTCATTCTTTTGCATTCAAGGATTCATCCTCACTTGCCAATACAAAAATGAAGGACTATAAATCCTAGAATGCCTGGAGCAGAGAAACCAGGTTGGCTGAAAGTGTTCCTATGTGGACTGGGAGTTACAGTAGTTGACGTTTATGCATGTATACTTTGCTCTTCTCAATCTCCTCATTAGATCATCTCAATATCCTAACTGCACCATAATACAACTCTTGCCAGAAATTCTGTTCTGGTTATGTAATAGTGATGTATCTATTTTCAGGTTTCCTTCTTTTTCATGTTCTTTCTTGGCACGGTTGTACAATATCTTACTCACAGAAAAAACATGTCTGTTCCCCCAAAGCACTAAAATGACAAGGTACCAGAAAGCATAAACTTTCTGCACTACTATTTCCATGCTGGAGAAAGCGAATGCTACATACCTGTAGAAGGTATTCTCCGAGGACAGCAGGCTGATTGTTCTCACTGATGGGTGACGTCCACGGCAGCCCCTCCAATCGGAAACTTCACTAGCAAAGTCCTTTGCTAGCCCTCGCGCGCCCGCGCGCACCGCGCATGCGCGGCCGTCTTCCCGCCCGAAACCGGCTCGAGCCGGCCAGTCCAGTATGTAGCAAGACAATACACTTCAAGGGAAGACACAACTCCAAAGGGGAGGCGGGCGGGTTTGTGAGAACAATCAGCCTGCTGTCCTCGGAGAATACCTTCTACAGGTATGTAGCATTCGCTTTCTCCGAGGACAAGCAGGCTGCTTGTTCTCACTGATGGGGTATCCCTAGCCCCCAGGCTCACTCAAAACAACAACATTGGTCAATTGGGCCTCGCAACGGCGAGGACATAACTGAGATTGACCTAAAAAATTTACCAACTAACTGAGAGTGTAGCCTGGAACAGAACAAACAGGGCCCTCGGGGGGTGGAGTTGGATCCTAAAGCCCAAACAGGTTCTGAAGAACTGACTGCCCGAACCGACTGTCACGTCGGGTATCCTGCTGCAGGCAGTAATGAGATGTGAATGTGTGGACAGATGACCACGTCGCAGCTTTGCAAATTTCCTCCATGGTGGCTGACTTCAAGTGGGCTACCGACGCTGCCATGGCTCTAACATTATGAGCCGTGACATGACCCTCAAGAGCCAGCCCAGCCTGGGCGTAAGTGAAGGAAATGCAATCTGCTAGCCAATTGGATATGGTGCGTTTCCCTACAGCCACTCCCCTCTTGTTGGGATCAAAAGAAACAAACAATTGGGCGGACTGTCTGTGGGGCTGTGTCCGCTCCAGATAGAAGGCCAATGCTCTCTTGCAGTCCAATGTGTGCAGCTGACGTTCAGCAGGGCAGGAATGAGGACGGGGAAAGAATGTTGGCAAGACAATTGACTGGTTCAGATGGAACTCCGACACAACCTTTGGCAGAAACTTAGGGTGAGTGCGGAGGACTACTCTGTTGTGATGAAATTTGGTGTAAGGGGCCTGGGCTACCAGGGCCTGAAGCTCACTGACTCTACGAGCCGAGGTAACTGCCACCAAGAAAATGACCTTCCAGGTCAAGTACTTCGGATGGCAGGAATTCAGTGGCTCGAAAGGAGGTTTCATCAGCTGGGTGAGAACGACATTGAGATCCCATGACACTGTAGGAGGCTTGACAGGGGGCTTTGACAAAAGCAAACCTCTCATGAAGCGAACAACTAAAGGCTGTCCTGAGATCGGCTTACCTTCCACTTGGTAATGGTATGCACTGATTGCACTAAGGTGAACCCTTACGGAGTTGGTCTTCAGACCAGACTCAGACAAGTGGAGAAGGTATTCAAGCAGGGTCTGTGTAGGACAAGAGCGAGGATCTAGGGCCTTGCTGTCACACCAGACGGCAAACCTCCTCCAATGAAAGAAGTAACTTCTCTTAGTGGAGTCTTTCCTGGAAGCAAGCAAGATGCGGGAGACACCCTCTGGCAGACCCAAAGAGGCAAAGTCTACGCCCTCAACATCCAGGCCGTGAGAGCCAGGGACTGGAGGTTGGGATGCAGAAGAGCCCCTTCGTCCTGCGTGATGAGGGTCGGAAAACACTCCAATCTCCACGGTTCTTCGGAGGATAACTCCAGAAGAAGAGGGAACCAGATCTGACGCGGCCAAAAGGGAGCAATCAGAATCATGGTGCCTCGGTCTTGCTTGAGTTTCAACAAAGTCTTCCCCACCAGAGGAATGGGAGGATAAGCATACAGCAGACCTTCCCCCCAATCCAGGAGGAAGGCATCCGACGCCAGTCTGCCGTGGGCCTGAAGCCTGGAACAGAACTGAGGGACCTTGTGGTTCACTTGAGATGCGAAGAGATCCACCAGGGGGGTGCCCCACGCCTGGAAGATCTGTCGCACCACACGGGAATTGAGCGACCACTCGTGAGGTTGCATAATCCTGCTCAACCTGTCGGCCAGACTGTTGTTTACGCCTGCCAGATATGTGGCTTGGAGCACCATGCCTTGACGGCGAGCCCAGAGCCACATGCTGACGGCTTCCTGACACAGGGGGCGAGATCCGGTGCCCCCCTGCTTGTTGACATAGTACATGGCAACCTGATTGTCTGTCTGAATTTGGATAATTTGGTGGGACAGCCGATCTCTGAAAGCCTTCAGAGCGTTCCAGATCGCTCGCAACTCCAGAAGATTGATCTGTAGATCGCTTTCTTGGAGGGACCACCTTCCTTGGGTGTGAAGCCCATCGACATGAGCTCCCCATCCCAGGAGAGACGCATCCGTGGTCAGCACTTTTTGAGGCTGAGGAATTTGGAAGGGACGTCCCAGAGTCAAATTGGAGCAAATCGTCCACCAATACAGGGATTCGAGAAAACTCGTGGACAGGTGGATCACGTCCTCTAGACCCCCGGCGGCCTGATACCACTGGGAGGCTAGGGTCCATTGAGCAGATCTCATGTGAAGGCGGGCCATGGGAGTCACATGAACTGTGGAAGCCATGTGGCCCAGCAATCTCAACATCTGCCGAGCTGTGATCTGCTGGGACGCTCGCACCCGCGAGACGAGGGACAACAAGTTGTTGGCCCTCGCCTCTGGGAGATAGGCGCGAGCCGTCCGAGAATCCAGCAGGGCTCCGATGAATTCGAGTTTCTGCACTGGGAGAAGATGGGACTTTGGGTAATTTATCACAAACCCCAGTAGCTCCAGGAGGCGAATAGTCATCTGCATGGACTGCAGGGCTCCTGCCTCGGATGTGTTCTTCACCAGCCAATCGTCGAGATATGGGAACACGTGCACCCCCAGCCTGCGAAGCGCCGCTGCTACCACAGCTAGGCACTTTGTGAACACCCTGGGCGCAGAGGCGAGCCCAAAGGGTAGCACACAGTACTGGAAGTGGCGTGCGCCCAGCTGAAATCGCAGATACTGTCTGTGAGCTGGCAGTATCGGGATGTGTGTGTAGGCATCCTTCAAGTCCAGAGAGCATAGCCAATCGTTTTGCTGAATCATGGGGAGAAGGGTGCCCAGGGAAAGCATCCTGAACTTTTCTTTTACGAGATATTTGTTCAGGGCCCTTAGGTCTAGGATGGGACGCATCCCCCCTGTTTTCTTTTCCACAAGGAAGTACCTGGAATAGAACCCCAGCCCTTCTTGCCCGGATGGCACGGGCTCGACCGCATTGGCGCTGAGAAGGGCGGAGAGTTCCTCTGCAAGTACCTGCTTGTGCTGGAAGCTGTAGGACTGAGCTCCCGGTGGACAATTTGGAGGTTGTGAGGCCAAATTGAGGGTGTATCCTTGCCGGACTATTTGGAGAACCCACTGATCGGAGGTTATGAGAGGCCACCTTTGGTGAAAAGCTTTCAACCTCCCTCCGACAGGCAGGTCGCCCGGCACTGACACTTGGATGTCGGCTATGCTCTGCTGGAGCCAGTCAAAAGCTCGCCCCTTGCTTTTGCTGGGGAGCCGCGGGGCCTTGCTGATTCGCACGCTGCTGACGAGAGCGAGCGCGCTGGGGCTTAGCCTGGGCCGCAGGCTGTCGGGAAGGAGGATTGTACCTACGCTTGCCAGAAGTATAGGGAACAGTCTTCCTTCCCCCGAAAAATCGTCTACCTGTAGAGGTAGAAGCTGAAGGCTGCCGGCGGGCGAACTTGTCGAATGCGGTGTCCCGCTGGTGGAGAGACTCTACCACCTGCTCGACTTTTTCGCCAAAAATGTTATCCGCACGGCAAGGCGAGTCCGCAATCCGCTGCTGGATTCTATTCTCCAGGTCGGCGGCACGCAGCCATGAGAGCCTGCGCATCACCACACCTTGAGCAGCGGCCCTGGACGCAACATCAAAAGTGTCATAAACTCCTCTGGCCAGGAATTTTCTGCACGCCTTCAGCTGCCTGACCACCTCCTGAAAAGGCTTGGCTTGCTCAGGGGGAAGAGCATCAACCAAGCCCGCCAACTGCCGCACATTATTCCGCATGTGTATGCTCGTGTAGAGCTGGTAAGACTGGATCTTGGACACGAGCATAGAGGAATGGTAGGCCTTCCTCCCAAAGGAGTCTAAGGTTCTAGCGTCCTTGCCCGGGGGCGCCGAAGCATGTTCCCTAGAACTCTTAGCCTTCTTTAGGGCCAAATCCACAACTCCAGAGTCATGAGGCAACTGAGTGCGCATCAGCTCTGGGTCCCCATGGATCCGGTACTGGGACTCGATCTTCTTGGGAATGTGGGGATTAGTTAATGGCTTGGTCCAGTTCGCAAGCAATGTCTTCTTCAGGACATGGTGCAAGGGAACAGTGGACGCTTCCTTAGGTGGAGAAGGATAGTCCAGGAGCTCAAACATTTCAGCCCTGGGCTCGTCCTCCACAACCACCGGGAAGGGGATGGCCGTAGACATCTCCCGGACAAAGGAGGCAAAAGACAGACTCTCGGGAGGAGAAAGCTGTCTCTCAGGAGAGGGAGTGGGATCAGACGGAAGACCCTCAGACTCCTCGTCAGAGAAATATCTGGGATCTTCCTCTTCCTCCCACGAGGCCTCACCCTCGGTGTCAGACACAAGTTCACGGACCTGTGTCTGCAACCTCGCCCTGCTCGACTCCGTGGAACCCCGTCCACGATGGGGGCGTCGAGAGGTAGACTCCCTCGCCCGCATCGGCGAAGCTCCCTCCGCCGACGTAGTCGGGGAGCCTTCCTGGGAGGTGGCCGCGGTCGGTACCGCACGCGGTACCGACGTCGGGGACCTCAACCTGGGCGATGGGCCAGCCGGCGCCACGCTCGACGGTACCGGTGGCGCAAGCACCGCCGGTACCGGAGGGGTAGGGCGCAACAGCTCTCCCAGAATCTCTGGGAGAACGGCCCGGAGGCTCTCGTTTAGAGCGGCTGCAGAGAAAGGCTGAGAGGTCGATGCAGGCGTCGACGTCAGTACCTGTTCCGGGCGTGGAGGCTGTTCCGGGCTGTCCAGAGCGGAGCGCATCGACACCTCCTGAACAGAGGGTGAGCGGTCCTCTCGGTGCCGATGCCTGCTGGGTGCCGAATCCCTCGGAGACCCAGAGCTCTCGGTGCCGACACGGGGAGGAGACCGGTGTCGATGCTTCTTCGATTTCTTCCGAAGCATGTCACCGGAGCTCCCCGGCACCGACGAGGAGGACGTCGAATCCATCCGTCGCTTCCTCGGGGCCGAGACTGAAGAAGGTCGATCTCGGGGGGGCTGTACCGCAGGAGCCCTCAGGGTAGGCGGAGACCCACCCGAGGGCTCACCGCCACCAGCAGGGGAATGGACAGCCCTCACCTGCACTCCACCCGATGCACCACCGTCCGACGACATCAGCAGACGAGGTCCTGGTACCACCGACGTCGATGCAGCTATCCGATGTCTCGGCGCCGATGCAGAGGCCCGATGCCTCGATGCACTCGATGCAGGGGCGGCCGAGGAAGAAGGTCTGGACGCTGACGACGTCGATGCACTCGAAGATCCCGGTGCCGATGCCGACGAAGAGCCCGAGAACAACACGTTCCACTGGGCTAGTCTCGCTACCTGAGTCCGCCTTTGAAGCAGGGAACACAGACTGCAGTTCTGAGGGCGGTGCTCGGCCCCCAGACACTGAAGACACGACGAGTGTCGATCAGTGAGCGAGATAACCCGGGCGCACTGGGTGCACTTCTTGAAGCCGCTGGAAGGCTTCGATGTCATGGGCGGAAAAATCACGCCGGCGAAATCAAAAGCCGAAATGGCGAAATTTGAAGCACCAAATTTAGAGGGAGAAAAAATCTCGACCGAGGCCGAAAAGAGGCCTACCCCGACGACGAAAGAAAACTTACCGGGGCAAAAAAGCTGGAAGTACGGGGAGGATTTACACGAAACCCGGCGGGGGGTTTCCGGAGCACTTCCCGACTAGGACAAAGCTTTCCCGAAGGAAAAAAAACACGTTCAAAACAAATTGGACGCGCGAGGTCGACTTTCCGGGGCTCGACACGGCGAAAACACGACCGTACCGAGTGCGGACAAAAGAAGACTGGCCGGCTCGAGCCGGTTTCGGCCGGGAAGACGGCCGCGCATGCGC
Organism: Microcaecilia unicolor; assembly: GCF_901765095.1. Lineage (NCBI taxonomy): Eukaryota > Metazoa > Chordata > Amphibia > Gymnophiona > Siphonopidae > Microcaecilia > Microcaecilia unicolor. The sequence goes on from NC_044032.1 coordinate 394,215,718, forward strand.
GGTGCGCGCGGGCGCGCGAGGGCTAGCAAAGGACTTTGCTAGTGAAGTTTCCGATTGGAGGGGCTGCCGTGGACGTCACCCATCAGTGAGAACAAGCAGCCTGCTTGTCCTCGGAGAATACTATATACATTATTTGCAAAAGAAAGGTCAGTTTGAATGTGGATTATTCTACAACAGAAATCATACCAACCTTTGACTCTAGCTATTGTATCTTCGCCGTGCTCCAGTTCTTGGTGAGCAGTTTCTCCTTCTGAGCTCTCCTGAATGGTATGTTGGAAGACTGCAGGGTTTATAGATGCCAAGCGCATGTAGTACTCTTTACTGTCATAGCTTATAGCCCTTCGATAGCGGGCAGGTTTCTTGTAACATAATAAAGGGGAAAAAAAAAACAAGCAAAATGTTTAAAATAAAGTTTTACTTTATTTCCTGAAATCAGGCTTTAGTTGAAGTTTGTCGAATGTGAGCACTTAGCCTTCCAAAGTTCCATAGAAACCTATGGAACTTTGGAAGGCTAAGTGCTTTGAAAATATGCCTCTATGTGTACATGAGATGATCACTGCTACAAGTTCTGGCTGGGAAGGGGTATCTTCATTTAATCTTAAATGTGCACAGAAAATTTAATTGCCCTTTTATTTAAATCAAAAAGTGATCTGCAGACAATCAAACTAGCTCATGTGACTATACTTGAATTAGTGAAAGTGAACAAGGCCTGTCAGGAGAATATATGTTAGCTCATACACACCAGGTAGATTTAGTGTAAAACTAAGATGCCATTTTAATCTCTCACTAAAATGCCCTGAAGTGAAGGAACTTTAGAAAGAGATGAGTGAAACAAAATAAGAGGTTCGTATCCTCCCACCCCCAACAAAGCACTAGATTTACTGAAGTGTATTACTGCATTATCAGATCTGAACACACATTAATGCATATTATCTACTGCAAAACCCATTTTATGCAATGGGACCCTATTTACTAAAAATGCAACATTAATGGTTTAATAGTAGCAGTAATGTGATAGCGCCCTTTAGTAAATCTAGCCTATGGGGGCTATTTTAGAAGCAGCTCCATGTTTAATAGTGGTATTTATTCATGCATGCTGCATACGTGTATAAATGGAGATTTTAATATGGAGATCCACACCGTGTAGAGATTTAATGGGGGCCTGCTGGGGGCATGATTCTGACTGCACCTTGGGAGGGACAAAAATATACACAGATTCCCCATTTTACAAAAGAAATATATGTTTACGGGAAAAATGTTCTCATCAGGTTTCACACCAGCTCAAAAACATGAACATCTTTTTAAAAAAGTGCAGCCAAGGCTTTAGACAAGGAATTAAGGGAGTAAATTTCCTTAATCAATTGTTCATTTCCAAAATGAAGAAAAAATACCCGTGACCTCACTAACCCTTGTTTACTAAGCTGCACTAGCAGCTTTGAATGGGCTGGGTCAGCATTGCCGCATGGCTTAGTAAATCGGGTGTAAATTGTTGCCACATACATGTCTGTTTGTAAAATGAAAAATCAGATTTAAAATAGTCCAAATAATAATATTTTTAACTCAGCAGGGAAAACCAAACACACGATTTTAACAGCCCAATGCCTAAAGATGTCTTCACGCACTTTTATAAAGAAATGTGGGCAAAGTCCCAATTAAGTCATGTAGACGCCTTGGCAGCAACTCTTTTCATACAAGGACGTAGCCCTGTGGCTCGCCAATATCATCGTCAGCCTCTATATATCATGGATTGTTTATAATTTTTTCACCATTTATTAGCTTATAAAAAACATATTTTAAATTGGTTTGATAAATGTATTCATAAAAGTTATCTTACGAAGCTATAACCGAACTCGCGCCATGTGCCATGTTTCTTTCTAAAAGTGTGTGAAGACATCTTTAAGCATTGGGTTGTTAAAATTGTGAATTTGTAAAATGAGACAGCTACATGTGGAAGCGATGCCATTTCCATGCAGAAGTGCCAATTATTCCACATGGAAGCTACTGGGTTCATGCTGCTCATTTTCTCTAAGTGTATATTTGTAAAATAGCTGCTCCTGTTGTGCATACTGGCTAATACATATGCACTCCACATTTGGCAGTGCCTTTTGCACAATGGTGCCAGAATTGAGCACATCTCAACCTGGACATCTAAATTCTGATCTCAACATTCTACATAAAACAGTCCTTTATAAGTTGCTTACTAACAGCAGTGAACTATCATAGACAATGCTAACAATGTACTACTATTCAGTCAGTCACATATGCCTGGCAGGTACATTGCAGGCTCCAAAACCTTCCGCTCTGACATAAATGGAGAGATTCCTCTCTTCTTTCTCAAAAGAATGATCTCATCTCTTTCTGCAGCTTCCGTCTCATACAGTGCTAAATTTCTCCTTCCACTTTTCCCTCAACAGAAATCCTAATGCAAGCAAAGATAGTTTAAGCATATTGTCCATCAGGTTTATTCTTATTCTGGGTATGAGTCAGAATAGGTTTTAGTGTCCTAAAGTGCTATGCCATTTATTACTAAAGAACACATGTTCGACTCCACACCTGCACTTTTCAAGGGTTGGCAGTGATGGTCACGCGATAGCTGACAATATCTGGGAAGCAAAGACCAGAAGAAGAGAAAGAGAGCAATATGCCAGTTCAGTGACTATACAAATGCATGTTTTGTCCAGTGGAAGGACTGGATTCAGTAGGACCCATCCCTGGTTATAGAGTCAAACGTTAGAGACTAGCTACTCTAAGAAACAGCTGCCAGGCTAGTTTTATTAACTTTTGCCTAGAGCACATAGTTCTTCCCTTTCTTCTAAAAAACAGCAATAGTGCACATTAATTTCATTAGAATGCCTTAAAAAATTTTAGTGTGACCAAATTGATTTACCGTGCATTAGCCTTAGAATTAAAGCGCACAAAATAAATTTGCATGTTAAAAAAATTCTAATGCATGATAAAGATTTTAAATATGAATGTGTGAAGCAAAGTAAAATAAAGTCCAAAAATTGGGAAAAAAGGCCAAACCAATCACTAATGAACAGAAAATTTTTTCCTGTACACTTCCCTACAGGCAGCACATGAATCAAGCTGCTACATCCATACCCTTGAACTAAAACTGTATAGTTGGGTATGTTACACATTATAAGAATCCCAATGGACCAATACTGGATGGATCCATGGGCGTAGCCACGAGTGGGCCTGGGCCCACCCAGTTTGGGCTGTGGTGCACCTTTAACATCACAGGCATGGAGGGAAAGCAGGCTGGGCTCTCGCTGTCCTGCATCTACCTCCCTTAAGTGTCGCTGTTGCATGAACGGATTCTCCAATAGAAGCAGCGATTCCCACAAGCTGCCTGTCACTGTCAGAAGCCTCCTTTCTATCACGTCCCGCCACCCTCTGTCACAACATCCTGTTCATGACAGTGCCTGCGGGACGTGGCAGAAAGGAGGCTTCCGGCTTAGCGTGTCAGACAGCGTTTAGGAATCGCTGCTGCAGACCTGTTCAAGTAACAGCAATGCTTAAAGGGAGGGAGATGTAGGACCACGGGAGCCCAGCCTGCTCCCCTCCATACTGCCACTGCCGGAGACCCGTTGATAGAAGGAGAGATGCTGCACGGGGACAGGGAGTGATAGAAAGAGAATTGCTGGACATGGGATGGGATGGGAGAATTGTTGGAAATAAGAGTGGAGGAATGGAGGAGAGGAAGAGATGCTGCATGGATGGTGAGGGATGTGAGAGATGGAGAAATGTTGGATGTAAGGGTGAGAGGGGAGGGAGAGATACTTAATGGAGGGTGAGAGGGGTGAGACAGGTAAAAATGTTGGACACAGGGGTGAGAGGCTGCGGGGAGGGTGAGAGAGGGAGAAATGTTGAACATAAGGGTGAGGGAGAGATGCTGCATGGAGGGTGATAGAGGGAGAATTGTTGGACATGGGATGGGAGAATTGTTGGACATAAGGGTGGAGGGGAAGGTGAGAGGGAGAAATGTTGGACATAAGGGTGGAGGGATGGGGGAGGTGGTGCATGGGGGAGAGAGGCAGAAATGTTGGACAAGGTAGTGGACAGGAGCAAGGGAGAAAATGCTGCATGGGAGAGGGGGAAGAGAGATTTTGGGCACACGGAAAGAGAGAGATTGTGGACAACTGGAGAGAGGGAGAGATTTTGGACATGGGGGTAAATGAGAGGTGGAGAGGGGAGAAAGAGGGAGATATTGGATCCAGGAGCAGAAGAGAGTGATGGAGAGATGCCGGACAGTGGAAGTGAGGGAAGAGAGGAGAAATTATGGTGTGAGCAGGAGGGAAGACAAAAAGGACAGGGAGATATCAGGCTACGAGAGAGGAGAAAAGGGAGCAGCTGCTGGGCTAGAAGGATGGAGAGGATGGTGAAACCATGTGGGAGAGGCCAGGAGGGGGTGGCAAGGAAATAAAGGACAGTGATTACAGAGAGTAGAAATATGGTAATGGGGATTAGATTAAAGATGGAAGAGAATGGAGGGCTGGGGAAGGTTTGAGATGGGAATGGGAGAGGGTTAGAGAAGATGGAAATTTGATAGGTGGCTGAAAAGTAAAAAGGAGGAGAAGCATGACAGAGGGTGAAATTTGAGTTGACAAAGAGCAAAGAAAAAATATAGAGAGGAAAAGGAACAAACAGAGGAGGTGTAGTGAGGGAATAGACAGGAGAGAGGAGAAAAGACTTATGGGCAGCAGCCGCTTGAAGGAGAATTAGCAGACAACACAGACAGGAAAGAAGAAAAGAGAAACCAGAGTCAATAAAATGTCTAAACTACAAAGGTAGAAAAGAGAATTTTATTTTGAATGCTTTAAATAGAATTTGTTAGCTTTGGGAAATGTGCACAGTAAATGTCTTTGCATTGTGTTTCGTAGAAAAGGAAAAAGGGGGGCAGACTCAAGAAAAATGTCAGGAAGTATTTTTTCACAGAGAGAGTAGTGGATGCTTGGAATGCCCTCCAGCGGGAGGTGGTGGAAATGAAAACGGTAAAAGAATTCAAGCACGCGTGGGATAAACATAAAGGAATCCTGTTCAGAAGGAATGGATCCTAAGGAGCTTAGCCGAGATTGGGTGTCAGAGCCGGTGGCGGGAGGCAGGGTTAGTGCTGGGCAGACTTACACGGTCTGTGCCAGAGCCGGTGGTGGGAGGCGGGACTGGTGGTTGGGAGGCGGGGATAGTGCTGGGCAGACTTACACAGTCTGTGCCCTGAAAAGGACAGGTACAAATCAAGGTAAGGTATACACAAAAAGTAGCACATATGAGTTTATCTTGTTGGGCAGACTGGATGGACCATGCAGGTCTTTTTCTGCCGTCATCTACTATGTTAAATACATTTCTGTTTTTCCAGTGTTGCTGTACATGCCAAGTTTAACTTCTTGGGGTTTCCAGCTCAATTTTTGTCTAAATACTTTTACTTCTAATTTGTGACCCCTTGTTCTGTATTTTGTGAGGGTCTGTTGATGTGTTGATCAAGTCTCTACAGTTCTGTAATCTGCATTCTCACATAAGTGGTCACTGTTTTGTTGTCTTTTAAAAAAAAAGTTTGTTGCAGAATTGCATTTTTATGTAAAAGATAAAATCAGACACTGAATGCAAATGATAATTGGAGAGCTTCGGGTGTGCACTATAAGAGATCCAATAGTTCATTTATGAGCCATATATGATGCCTCGTCGTCTTTAAAAATTAAACAAAAATTACATATGTTGATGCAGTAAGTTGATTCATAGTGTGGTTAGTAAGCATTTTGATATTACCACCACACAGTGTGCACTGCAGTCCTGTACCTTTTGTGGTGTGATAGTAATGGCAGGTCGGGAAATTGGAGGGGAGGCAGAAAGGAAAGGGGTTCAGGGAGGGGGGGGGGGGTCCTGCTTTATTTTCTGACCTGGGCTCTAACAACGGCTAACATCGGTCCTGACTCTTGCTGTATAGCTGGTGGGGATCCCCAAGCATCCCCAGCTGTATTCATCCAAAGATGGTCCTAAAAAACAACAAGGCAAACTATCTGCAAAATCCAATATGGAAAAAGAAGCCAGCAGATCAATATAACATCAGAAAGATTTTATTGAAGATACCGCATGTAAACAAATTGCCCGACACAGGCCATGTTTCGCCCACCAAGGGCTGCGTCAGGGGCTAATTTGAAACCTTCTGAAAGGACTTCAAACGGAGGCTATACTGACTGTGACTCTTAACACAACGCAAGCAGATGCACTGCTGTCAAACCAGGTTTGACAGCAGTGCATCTCCTTGTGTTGTGTTAAGAGTCACAGTCAGTATAGCCTCCGTTTCAAGTCATTTTAGGCATCTGCTGTATGCGCTGTTTTTTTCCAATCTATTATACACCACAAGTTTTCCGTTTTTAGAGTTGCTCCTTTCAGAAGGTTTCAAATTAGCCCCTGACGTAGCCCTTGGTGGGCGAAACACGGCCTGTGTCGGGCAATTTGTTTACATGCGGTATCATCAATAAAATCTTTCTGATGTTATATTGATCTGCTGGCTTCTTTTTCCATATTGGATTTTGCAGATCGTTTGCCTTGTTGTTTTTTGACCCCATCTTTGGATGAATACAGCTGGGGATGCTGCTACTACTACTACTATTTAGCATTTCTATAGCGCTACAAGGCGTACGCAGCTCTGCACAAACATAGAAGAAAGATAGTCCCTGCTCAAAGAGCTTACAATCTAATAGACAAAAAATAAAGTAAGCAAATCAAATCAATTAACGTGAACGGGAAGGAAGAGAGGAGGGTAGGTGGAGGCGAGTGGTTACGAGTCAAAAGCAATGTTAAAGAGGTGGGCTTTCAGTCTAGATTTAAAGGTGGCCAAGGATGGGGCAAGACGTAGGGGCTCAGGAAGTTTATTCCAGGCGTAGGGTGCAGCAAGACGTCTGGAGTTGGCAGTAGTGGAGAAGGGAACAGATAAGAAGGATTTATCCATGGAGCGGAGTGCACGGGAAGGGGTGTAGGGAAGGACGAGTGTGGAGAGATACTGGGGAGCAGCAGAGTGAGTACATTTATAGGTTAGTAGAAGAAGTTTGAACAGGATGCGAAAACGGATAGGGAGCCAGTGAAGGGTCTTGAGGAGAGGGGTAGTATGAGTAAAGCGACCCTGGCGGAAGACGAGACGGGCAGCAGAGTTTTGAACCGACTGGAGAGGGGAGAGGTGAATAAGTGGGAGGCCAGCAAGAAGCAGATTGCAATAGTCTAAACGAGAGGTGACAAGGGTATGGATGAGGGTTTTGGTAGAGTGCTCGGAAAGAAAGGGGCGGATTTTACGCATGTTGTAAAGAAAGAAACGACAGGTCTTGGCAATCTGCTGGATATGAGCAGAGAAGGAGAGAGAAGAGTCAAAGATGACCCCAAGGTTTCGAGCTGAGGAGACAGGGAGAATGAGACAGCCATCAACAGAAATAGAAAACGGGGGGAGCAGGGAGGTGGGTTTGGGGGGGGGGGGGGGGGGGGGAAATGAGAAGCTCGGTTTTGGTCATATTTAATTTCAGGTGTCGTTGAGACATCCAGACAGCAATGTCAGACAAGCACGCTGAAACTTTGGTTTGGATGCAAGGTGAGATATCAGGGGTAAAAGGTAGATTTGGGAGTCAACAGCATAGAGATGGTAGGAAAAGCCATGGGATGAGATTAATGAACCAAGGGAAGAAGTGTAGATAGAAAAGAGGAGGGGACCAAGAACAGAACCCTGAGGTACACCGACAGGCAGAGGGATAGAAGTAGAAGAGGATCCACCAGAGTGAACACTAAAGGTGCGGAGGGAGAGGTAGGAAGAGAACCAGGAAAGGACAGAGCCCTGGAATCCAAGTGAGAACAGGGTATCGAGAAGTATGCTGTGATTGACAGTGTCAAAAGCAGCGGAAAGATCAAGAAGAATGAGGATAGAATATTGACCTCTGGATTTAGCCAGTAATAGGTCATTGGAGACTTTAGTAAGCGCAGTTTCGGTTGAGTGGAGAGGGCGAAAACCAGATTGTAGTGGGTCAAGAATAGCATGTGAGGAGAGAAAATCAAGGCAGCGGCGGTGAACAGCACGCTCAAGTAGTTTGGAGAGAAAAGGAAGGAGGGAGATGGGTCGGTAATTAGAGGGACAAGTAGGGTCGAGTGAAGGCTTCTTAAGGAGAGGTGTGACCACAGCATGTTTAAAGGCAGCAGGGACAGTCGCAGTGGAAAGTGAGAGGTTGAGAATGTGACAGATAAAAGGAATAAGAGCAGAAGAGATGGCATTAAGAAGGTGGGTGGGAATGGGATCAGAGGAACAGGTGGTACCCTTTGAGGAAGAAAGGAGACGTGTAGTTTCCTCAATAGTAACTTCAGGAAAGGAGGAAAGGGAATGAGGGGAAGGAGAGAGAGGGGAACGGACTAGTGGAGGGAGAGGTGGTGAGGTAGAGAAAGCAAGGTTTATCTTTTGAACCTTGTTGTGAAAGAATTCAGCAAGGGTCTAAGGAGATAATGAAGGGGGAGTTGGGGGAGGGGGCACCTTGAGGAGAGAGTTCAATGTGGTGAAGAGAAGTCGAGGATTAGAGCCAAGAGAGTTGGGTCAGTTGGATATAATAATCCTGTTTGGCACGTAAAAGAGCAGATTGGAAGGAGGTCAGCATGAACTTAAGAAATCAGCAAGGGCCCGAGATTTCCGCCAGAGGCATTCGGCGGAGCGGGTACAGGAACGTAGGTAGCGGATATTAGAAGTCAGCCAAGGTTGGGGTTTTGTACGCCTTACAGGGCGGGTCATCAAAGGTGCAAGAGTGTCTAAGGCAGAGGATAGAGTATTGTTGTAAGAAGAAACAGCCTCGTTGACAGATGTGGATGGTGCCACAGTAGAGAGGAGGTTTGAAACATGGGAGGATAGAGATGAAGGGTCAATATCGTGAAGATTCCTAGATAAATTAGATAAGATAGGACGGGACTGGGAGGGAGGAGATTTAAGTGTGAAAGTTATAAGATGGTGATCAGAGGAGGGAAGATCAGAGGCAAGGAAACTAGAGGGTGAACAGTTGGAGGAGAAGATGAGATCAAGACAGTGACCATTTTGATGAGTGGGGGAGGTGGAGCATAGTTGGAGATTAAAGGAGGATGTTAAAGCGAGTAACTTGGAAATATAAGAGTTGGAAGGATCATTAGCAGGAATATTAAAGTCACCAAGGATGAGAGAGGGGGAGGAAGGATCATGGAAGAAGGCAAGCCAGGTGTCAAAGTCACTGAGAAAGGATGAAAGGGACATCAGGGGGACGATAAATGACCGCTATTCGAAGAGGCAGAGGAGAGAAAAGGCGGATAGAGTGGACTTCAAAGGAGGAAAAACAGTGAGATTGAGGTGGAAGAAGGGGTTGAAATCTGGAGGAGGGAGAGAGAAGTAGTCCAACACCGCCCCCACGGCCAGCAGGGCGAGGAGTATGTGAAAATAGATAACTGCCATGGCACAGGGCTGCGACTGAAGCAGAGTCATCAGGGCTTGGGGATCCCCACCAGCTATACAGCAAGAGTCAGGACCGATGTTAGCCATGTTAGAGCCCAGGTCAGAAAATAAAGGAGGCTTCTTTTTTCATCCAAAGATGGCCAGAACTCCCTTCTCCCAAGCTCTGTAGTCAATGACAGTATCCCTTGAGCCAACGAGAACTGAACGTGCTTGGGGTGCCGGCATCAGTGGCTTAGGGACGTTGTTGCTGCTGCCTGCCAAGCTTGGTAAAAGGTAATTCTGGCCATCTTCAGACAAAGTGCAATTTACATTTCGAGGTGGGGAAGAGGGCAGGCCAGGCAGAGAAAGGTTTGTGCCCGTCCACGTTGGGCTTAGGCCCACCCAAAATTGGAAGTCTGGCTATGCCACTGGATAGATCTAAAGACTGATGATCACAAACTTTAGAAAATGCTCCAGTTCATTAAAAAAAAAAAAAAAGACCACCTTTATCAGAAGTCACTGAACAGGTTCCATTACTCTGTTAGATTACAGATCAAGCTGTTGTACCTCATGGTGAGAGCAAAGAGCCTGCAGCCCAAGTCAGCCCTATTAGTGTGCAATGTGGAAAGCACAGGTATGCAGAGCTGACCAAGCACAGAGAAGGCACAACCTCTCCCCTACTGCCCCTCTCCCTCCAGCTACCAGCGACGCACACATAGCAAACCCCAAAAGCTTGCCATAAAGAAACCTAATTCAAATCATTAGTCATGCATAGAGAGGTTTGCAGTTTTGCAACTGGATGTATGTTTTCTGAAGCAGCTTGCTTTTTACAAATCATTATTATTATTTCTTTTACCTTCTGACTGGACGTCATATCAACATCGCCGGGTGCCTCAGGCTGTATGCTTGAGATGTTAGACTAGAAATAGGGCATTAAGTGTAAAAATGTATCAGCAAAACAAAAAGGTAATAAATAAATAAATGTATATATAACCACTTAACGGAAAGAACACAAAGTTTCAACTAGCTGGTGCCATCAAGACCTGCAGTCATTAGACTGTTGAGAGCTACCCTTTTCAGAAGAGTAGTTCCTGGACCCTTTGAATTACATTAAATGCATCTGTGAGCTAAAATGTCCTTTTGTTTGCACAGAAGTAGTACTAGCTACACTTTTCACATTATCAGCTTGCCTAGTCTTTTGTCTCTGTCGCTGTTTATTTTGTTATTCCACTTCTATGTCTCTTTTCATTTTTTTCTCTTTTTCCCTGTTATGGAAGTAAAGATGTATATTTGGTTGTGTGACTGCCAGAGAGCTAACATAAAAAAATAAAAACTGGCCCCAAAGTTCATTCTTCAGTTGTTAATACTTTGCATATATCAGTGTGACAGCAGCAACACCAATGAGACGTATAGCAAGCTTAAATTCACAAACAACTGAAGAGGAACAGTTGTCAAAGGTGTTAACATTTAATACTGTTGCAAGAATCAAGCAAAAATCACAACACAAAACCACTCGAGTTTAAGAATCTTATTTGTTTGAAAAGAACCAAACAAACGAAAACAAAAAAACCTGTCAACAGCCATGGAATAAATTTTATTTAACCAAGTGTGCACTGTGTATGATTAATCTCCTCATGATGCAAACCACACATCTGTAAGGCAAACACACAACATCTATGTGACAAACATGTCCATGCCTTCTGCTAGCTTCCCACTGCCTGTGGTCCAAGATAGCAGAAAGGGTGTCTTAGCAGCAGAAATCTGCAAATCACCATCCTATTAGTGACTGAGGATACCAAAGACAGACAGTGATCTAAGGAGGGTCTCCATAAGGGTCATGGTTCAAACACTGTCCAGGATTGGTCAAGTCTGTTTCAGAAAGGAGAGGCGGTAGCTTAGAGAAGTGGCAGGAAATAAAAGAAATTGAAAACATAGGAACAAAGGAAGGAGAAGGAGAAAGAGAAAACAGGCCGAAAACAGCATGTTGGTGAAAGGGGTCAGGACCAGATCTGAGAGGAGACGTTATTAAAAATAAAAATGAAAATGAGGAAAAACGACAAATTAGGTCATACTTGCTAATTTTCTTTCCTGTAGTCCTTCCACATTTGTCCAGATGCTTAGCTTACACGTTCCTATCAGCTGATGGAGTCTCCTCTGTTTCACGCCCCCTCCCACTTCCCCCAACATGCGAGAGAGATGCGCCGATTAATATGAAAGGAACAGACCATTTTAGGGAGAAAGGAGGGAACAAAGCAAAGCACAATCTTCTCTTCCGAAAAGACCAAGAAGGGCTCTCTGCACAATAGGTCCTGAAGCTGAGCAGATAGTCACAGAAAAATCAACTTCAAGGTTACATTCTTCAATGTAATATTCCTCAATGGTTCAAAGGGTGACTGGACAAAGACCAACAACACAAGATTTAAAGTCCCAAGGCAGGACTATCTTCAACTCCCTCAGAAACTGAACCACATCCAGATGAGAGGAGAAGGCTTTGCCCCAAACCAAACTAACACGCTAATGCCGTCACTTGAACTTTAAGGGAAACTATCACCAAACCCCTGCCAAAACATTCTGCAGAAACTCCAGCATCTGCAGTATGAATGCCTGAAGTGGAACCATCCTGGCACCATCACACCATCCTTCAAAAATGCAACAGACTCTGATCTAGTCTAATGAGGCTGAAACCTTCCTTGATTTCAACACAGCAGAGATTACCTCAGAGAATCCTCTTTTAAGCAACTATTCCTTTTCAAAAGCAAGAGCAAGACAATATGGAGCACGATCTGACATCCACGCTGTCCTCTGTCATAACAGATCTTCCAACACATGCAGCTTCAAAAGGCTTTTCACTGTGAGAGGCATCAGAGCCTCGTACCAGGGTCCTCTAGGCCAATTCGAGGCCACTAGCACCACCAAACGTGTTCTATCCTTTGAATGACTTGACCCAGCAATGGCCATGGTGGAAACCCACATAGCAGACCGATGAATGGCTACGGTTGAACCAGCGCATTCATTCTCCCTGACTGTGGGTCTCTTTGCAACTGCAATACCTGGGAACCTTGACATTGGCTGCAGAGACCATCAAATCTACTGCTAGCTACCCCCAACATTCCACTATCCTCGCAAAAGTGTCTGGCCCCAGACTCCACCTGACTGGATTCACAAGATTCCTGCTCAGAAAGTCAGCTTGAACATTTTCTGCTCCAGCTTCATGTGCTGTGGATAGGTCCAACAGTGACTCTCCTCTCATATCATCATGACTGCTGCTTCCATTGCTACCTGATGACTCTTCACACTGATCTGTTGATTGATGTAAGCCATCACTGTCACATTGTCGGACAGCACATTAACTGCTGTGCCCCGAATTAGTGGCTGGAAGGCTAGGAGTGCCAGGCACATCACTCTCATCTTTCATTTGTTTATGGACCACACAGTCTCTTCTTCCTGACCAAAGGTCCTAAGTCGTTTGTCCCGAAGTGCTCTCAAACCCTTGAGCCTGATGTCTGCCATTACCACTGTCCACACCAAAGGTTCCAGAATCATGCCTTTGGCCTGGCTGGAGATCTGAAGTCACCATGCTAGGCTCTTCCTGGCCTCCTCAAGGAGGGGAAGCCTCACATCCAATTCTTGAACCTGTGGGGAATCACAGCAACAGAAAGACTCCTGAAGGGTCACATATATACTCTGGCCCGTTTAAATATTGCCAGTATTGCTGCAATTGAGCCTAATACCTGTAAATAGTCCAGAGCTGCTGGGCTTCTGACCACAAGGTGCAATGCAGACTTATGCTTGCAATTTCTGTGCTCTTGTCTGTGGAAGAAAAACATGCAGCTGCCGAATGTCGAACCTGATAGTCTATCACCGGGAATGATCTGAATTTGCTCTCGGCTGGATTGCACTCCAGGAACTGCATCACTTGCAAGGTGACTCTCTTATCACCTCTCGCTTAGACTATTGCAAATTGCTTCTCACAGGTCTCCCACTTAGCCATCTCTCTCCTCTTCAATCTGTTCAAAATTCTGCTGCACGACTAATATTCCGCCAGTGTCATTATGCTCATATTAGCCCTCTCCTGAAATCACTTCACTGGCTTCCTATCTGTTTCTGCATACAGTTCAAACTCCTCTTATTGACCTATAAGTGCATTCACTCTGCAGCTCCTCAGTACCTCTCCACTCTCATCTCTCCCTACATTCCTCCCCGGGAACTCCGTTCACTGGGTAAATCTCTCTTATCTACACCCTTCTCCTCCACTGCTAACTCCAGACTCCGTTCCTTTTATCTTGCTGCACCTTATGCCTGGAATAGACTTCCTGAGCCGGTCTGTCAAGCTCCATCTCTGGATGTCTTCAAATCTAAGCTAAAAGCCCATCTTTTTGATGCTGCTTTTAACTCCTAACTCTTGTTCACTTGTTCAGAACCCTTATATTATCATCCTGACTTTAATATTCCCTTATCTCTTGTTTGTCCATCCTAATTCGATTGTAAGCTCTGTCGAGCAGGGACTGTCTCTTCATGTTCAAGTGTACAGCGCTGCATATGTCTAGTAGCGCCATAGAAATGATAAGTAGTAGTAGTAGTAGTGACTCAGTTGCTCTCCTGAAGGGAGATCTCTTCAATCAACTCATCATCCAGGTAAGGATGTACCAGTATCCCTTCCTTGTACAAGGCTGTCACCACCACTTCCATCTCCTTGGAGAAAGTCCATTGCACTGTTGGTAGCCTTAAATGGGAGAGCACAAAACTGAAAGTGCCACCCCTAAAATCGTGAAATGAAGGAACTTCTGACGTTTCTACTAGATAGGGATGTGACAGTAGGCTTCAGTCAGGTCAAGGATGTCAGAAACTCTCCTCAGCTGACTGCCATGATGACGGACCTCAAGGTTTCCATGTGAAATCTGGAAATCCTGAGAGACCTGTTCACCTGTTTGAGGTCTAGGATGGGTCAAAAAGCGCCTTCCTGGGGACCACAATAAATAGAATAGCATCTTGTGGCTCGCTCCCTCGTGGGGTGGGGGGGGGGGGGGGGGGACTACGGTCTGAAGCTGTATCAAACTTTAGAGAGCGGCCTTGACCACCAAGGTCTTTAATCTGGAATGGCATGGAAACTCTGGGAAACTGTCTGGTACAGGCTGAGCCAACTGCAGAGCATACTCCTCTCGAGTAACCTCAAGGATCAGCTGATCCAAGGTAATCTGGGTCCACCTCTGGTAGAAATGCCTTAACTGACCACCAACTGCTACCAGAAAGTGGACTCTGACATCTTAACTGTGATCCTCTTGACTGCCCAAAAGTAGCAGGTCCTGCTTCATGTCTACTTCTTCAACCTTCCTAAAAGGACTGTCCACTGGAAGAATCTGTTCCACTGGGCTCCACTTACTCTTACTGGGGCAATAACGCCTGACCTTTCATAAGTGCCTTCTACCAGTGGAATCTCTAATTATGCTCTTCTGTTTGTCTTCCAGCAGACACAGAACCTTGAACTTTAGTTCTTAATCAGCTTGTTCAGTTCCTCACCACACAACAACTTCCTGTTACAGGGTAGCTTGTTCAAGTTAGCTTTTGATACTCCATTCACCAACCAATTTCACCATCTCTACTTCAGGATGCAGGTGAAAGCCTGGCTCTTCTCCCAAGCCTTTAATACATAGGGTGACTGACTATATACTCATTCTGCACCTAGACTAGCTTGCTATATACACTGTAATCTTAGCTTAGTTCCTTGCTTAACTGTACAATGAACCTTGCCTTGAGTTTAGCCAACCATCAATCTCTCCCAACTGACGCTGTATCACGCATCTTGTCCCCACTTATATATCTGCACTTGATCCCTCAGCTACATAGTAAGCTGTATTGTAGAAAAGCGTTAGCATCATATCTCTGTTAGTTGAATGTTTTAATGCGTGCTTATTAGGTGTATCATTTGTATTATGACAGCATTGTATTATACTTCTGGTATCTGAATTTCAGTTAGTCCTATTATTAGGTTTAAATTTGCTGTTTTCAAGTTTACCTCATTTGTTGTATTTATGTTTACACTTGGTCATTTTACTATTGTTATGCTGTTAACAAAATTGTAAGTTTTATGTTAAACTACCTGCTGTACACCGCATTAGGTGAATCTCTACATAAATGCAATTAATAAATCCCAATAAATAAATAAGCCATAGGAACCTCCGAGCTGCCACCATCTCAGTCAATATCTAGTGATCTCCCAGGAAGGAGTCCTCCACTAGTTGAATATTGTCTCCACTCACTAAATACATGTCCTCACCATGAAGCCTTCACACACTGTCACCTGCAAGGCTAAGGCTGAAATGCATGCTTCAGGAGGGCTTCAATCCATTGGTCCTGAGGAACCTTCAGCACGGATACCCCTTCCACTGGAATTAAGGTCTCCTTAGTTATTGCCAAGACCTTGCTGCATCCACCTTTGAGGGCCTTAAGGTCCCCCTATCCTCCACTGGGATTCCCATTCTGCTACAATCATGTCCCTGATTACTTAATGCATGGGGAAGGACTGAACTGGTTTTCAGATGACCTGAAATAGAGGATCAACTCTCCTCCTTGCATGCTGTTTCTTGGGCGCACTGGGTCCCTCTACTGAGGCTTCCTGCATATGGGGCAAGGGCTCCCCTGCTTTCTTCAAGTGCAAGGTTCTAATCATTGCTAAAATGAATTCCGGAGAAAATCCCCTGCTTCTGGAGTTCTCTCCCACACTGCAGTCACCTCTCAGCTATGGGAGGGACTCTATCCACAGCAGTGCATCTGACGCATGGCCTCCTCCAAGATGGTGGTGGATCCTGTTGAAAATTACACCAGCTGCCTCTCGCTTAGGCCCTCTGTCCCTGCACTGTCCTGTCAATTGCGCTCCCTCTAACCCTGTGGGTTCGGCCTCCAAGGTACCGGTTCCCTCGTTGACTGCACTGCCGGCATTCAGGCCTGGCCCCTTCCCCACTTTGTTGGTTTGCATAACCAGCAGCATTGGGGCTTTTTACTGCTCAGTTCTGCTGGAGCCTTCTCTCAGATGCGCATAAGAGTGGTCCTCCTGCAAGCAGACTGAAGGCAGTACAGGGCCTAATAGAGGTACCTGGAGAAGCTACACCCTGCCTGTTACATGACTTTTGCCTTTAACGCCGTTGTCTCCCCCCCCCCCCCGCCATTTTTTTGGATGTCTGTTGTTGTCTGCTCCTAACTAGGCACTCTAGGTTTTCCCCCTGGGAGTGGAAGCCAAGGCATATCCTGATATTTGCACTGGTCCCCACTGTGAAGACAAGCAGGAAGGAGGGGGGCGCAGCCTCCTAGGTTAACTCCCCTAGGCATACACTGGACACAAGAACCTTTGCTCTTACTGCCCCATCTTGAGAAACTTCAATGCACTGCTTCTTTGATAGTGCCTCTCTCTTTTTTTTTCCTGTGAATATGCTATGACCTGACCCCCACCCTCAAAGGCTAGCCTTGGTAGGCTATTGGTGGGGAGTTCTCCCCAACCCAACCCCCTTCCCAGTACCTCAAACATTGGAGACACCAGCACTCCCTCCTCCTCAGGGTGCCATCTCAAAATGGTGGTGCCCAGCCCTTCCCGGTGCATCCTGGGATGTGCTGGGTGGGGCTTGGCTTCCATATAAGGGGTCAGAGGATCAGGGTCCCAGGAGTGATGGTTACAGCCCAAGCTGCCTGCTCGCTAGGCCTCGAATGGGGGGGGGGGGGGGGGGGAGAAGCCTTAATCCTAATGCCAGCTCTGAGATTGTTGTGGGGTTCCACAAACTAAAGCCATCCAAAGTAGCCTGCCAGAGCAATGGAGTTGGAGCCACATTCAAGGGTGGGAACCGCATGGCTTCTGCTGCTACTCCCTGAAAGGTATGGAGGGTCAAGCCAACACATCTAACTGTAATGCCATCTTATCTTCCCTCAGACTTGTTGTATGTTTTAATCAATCCTGCTTGTCGATGGGAAATTAATTTTATTCACAACTCCTTTTCAGCTGGACCATTACCACCAATATGCACTCTTGTTCACATGTTTGCACTACTTCAAGTGGGATTATTTTAGATATAGATCTATATGAAGAGTTTTGATGTTTTCTTTTATAAAAGTAGTCCACCTTATGCTCTGACGAATAGTGATCCTTCCACAGATATACAGTGGTTTCGCCAAACTGAAAATTACTAATTCTTGAGTGCTTATAGGGTCCTGTATGCTTTCTCATTTGGTTTAAGTATGTGACAGCTGGGGTTCTTTGAAATACATTACTAGTAAAAATATGGGGTTCTGAGGAACCATGAAACACTTACCTCTGCTCATCTTGCCCTCACCCTAAGTTCTAGATTTTCTTAAAGATTCTTTTGTAGCTCAAAGATTAAATTCTTACAGTTATACTGAATTAGATGAATAGGACCCCGTCTTCAACTAAACTGCACCTATTAACCCATTCCATGCATCTTGTAGCATTATGTAAAAGTTTTCTAGAAATATGAAAATATTGTAAAGGAAAAAAAATCTTATTTTTGAAATCTGCAATTTACTCAATTTCAGAAAAATGTAAGCTACAGGACATCTTGCTACATAAATACTGAATTCCTATACAAATGGAGGCCTGCTAGACCAGGACTTCCCAAAGTGGTGCCAGGGACCCTATATCCAGTTGAGTTTTCAGGATATCCACAATGAATATGCATAAGATCAGTATATATAAGTCGAGTTCCCAATGTGTACACAGATATCTTGCATTTTCATTATGGATATACTGACAACCTGATTAGCAAGACTGTTTTGGAAAGCCCTCTTCTAGACATGGTCTGCGTCCTCTATGAAAACAGTGTCTGCATAGGAGACAACCTGCCAAAGAACTGCAGTTTTCTAAAACTAGATGAAATGAGGATTACAGAGATGGATATCAAAATTTTCTAACTGCATTGTTGTGCTACACAAAATCTCTCAGTCAGGTGCCTCACTATTATGGATTCAGCATTTTTATTATTTTGACCAAAAGTTTAAGTGGATATCCTGATATATAAAACCACTACAAAGT
This sequence comes from Microcaecilia unicolor, assembly GCF_901765095.1. Taxonomy (NCBI): domain Eukaryota; kingdom Metazoa; phylum Chordata; class Amphibia; order Gymnophiona; family Siphonopidae; genus Microcaecilia; species Microcaecilia unicolor. The sequence goes on from NC_044032.1 coordinate 394,234,164, forward strand.
GCTTGGTGTGCCCAAAAATCCTGATATATGGGCTGCGCTAAATGCTAAAGATACCCATATATTCTTATGGGGGTCTCTAGCGATTAGTGCACACTAAAAATGATAAGGCACCTTTGTAAACCACCCCCTGAAAGATTTAGAACAAAATTAAAAATGGCTTTAGATGTAGAAGGAATAATTTATCAGTGTAGGAGTTAAATATGCCAGAGTCACCTACATCATTCCTTAGTACAGGAGTGTCTTAAAAGTGATGCTATACCATTAGCCCCATTTTCAATGGATTATAAGTATACTTCACTGAAAGACAGATTTCTTGAATCAGCAAAAAAAAAAAAAATTTCCAATAAACACTTTTCCTTTAAAAATCATTTTACCATATAAATTGTCTACAACCTACTTGCAGATTTTGCTGTTGACCTAGCAAGACCACAATCGGTTGTTTTAGTGTCAACTGTAGTGATAAAACTAGGTTGTTAGGAAGTTTAAATCATTGTTTTGGGATCCTGTGTGGTAAATGCACAAGGGCAAAGGGCCAGAGTGGCATGTCTTCTACACATCAGACATCCCAAGTTACAGGCTTCATTTGTATTGTCTATGAACAGGTAGATTGTTAACATGTCCCTCCATTTTCTTTAAAAAATGTGATTATACTTGTAGTGTTCCCTCCTAGGAAAAGATCCGCTGCTGAAAGCACGTTGCATGAAACAGAATCAAGCCTTATTACAACACTAGGCCATTTTCTACAGGCTCCAATACAAATGAGCTATATTCCACGTTTGTGTGACCGCTGCATCAACTTCATCTCTCAGAACCACAGTGTGCCTAGAACAATGGTGCTTTACATCTAGTACCAATCAATAACCCAGCACTTACCACAATATTTGTTTCCTGCTCAGTTTCTGGCACATAAGGATAGTGGACGTAAAACATGTCATTGCGAGCAATCTTCTTCCTCATTCTGCAAGGCCCTTCTGTCATCTCTAGCATCCATTTGTCCAGATGTGAGCCAATTGGGGGCCCCCAAAGACCTCTTTCCCGAAGAAGCTCATACTCTATTTGGCACCACTCCTCAGTCACGTATTTCAGTGCATTTTGCTGACGCTGTTTGAGCACAGAATGAGAAAATGATGATGGGATAGAGTGTTCAGGCCATAATGAATCATTTACTGAAATTCACAATGCTGCTGGAGTAACAAAACTCTTTGGTCAATATGCAGAAGAAATACTTCTGTTATTCTGTTCTTGTAAATGCTTAGTCAGCCTTAACAATGCTAAACATGTTCTCTTTAAATCCTTTCAACTTAGGTTTCTCCTAGAAGTTGCCTGGAACTGAGGTGGGTGAGTGTGTGTGTGTGTGTGTGTGGGGGGGGGGGGGGGGGGTGATATTGCCATGATGACCCTGTTATGTTTAAATGATTTTTATTGAGTTTTTTCATAAACATATACATTCAACATTATGCAACATACTCACAGCATTGTAAGTCTCTGCAACTAACAACTGATCTTCCAACCCTTTAACCTTCCTTACCTCCCATCCCCTTCCCCCCCTCCCCCATCTCCCTGGTTAATCTACTACCCACGTGATGACCCTGTTAATATTTTAGACATTAATGTTATGCTCCTGCCACATGCAACCAGTGCATACATGTCCATTCCTGGACATTTCCCTGGTAAGTGAACACTATTTTGCTTTGTGCTTTGGAAACTTAAAGATTGGGGTTAATAGGAGGAATTGTAGGTTAGTGATAGGCAGAATAAAAATATTAAAAAAGCAAATCTTATCAACTAATCTTCATAGTCTTTTGCCCTTAGTTTTAAAACTTGAACTTTGTACCATTGCATCAACAGATAGCCTCTAGCAGGCACTGCAAGATCTATATTTGGAGGAGGGAGGTCTCCTAGAAGGAGAGCATCTCCCTGGTGAAGTAGGAAGTACTCCTGTAGCCAGGACCTGCCCATCAGGGGATGTACTATCCTCTTGCACCGAGGATGTGTCTTCAAGTGCTGCCCAGGAGGGAAGGGTTAGGACAGCTGTTGTAGTTGGTGATTCGATCATTAGGCATATAGATAGCTGGGTGGCTGGTGGATGTGAGGATCGCCTGGTCACTTGCCTGTCTGGTGCAAAGGTGGCGGACCTCACGCATCATCTAGATAGGATTTTAGATAGTGCTGGGGAGGAGTCGGCTGTCTTGGTACACGTGGGTACCAATGACATAGGAAAATGTGGGAGAGAGGTTCTGGAAGCCAAATTTAGGCTCTTAGGTAGAAAGCTCAAACCCAGATCCTCTAGGGTAGCATTTTCTTAAGTGCTACCTGTTCCACGCACAGAGGTCAAGAGACAGGCAGAGCTCCAGAGTCTCAATGCGTGGATGAGATGATGGTGCAGGGAGGAGGGGTTTAGATCTGTTAGGAACTGGGCAACATTCTGGGGAAGGGGGAGCCTATTTCTAAAGGATGGGCTCCACCTTAACCAGGGTGGAACCAGGCTGCTGGCATCGGCATTTAAAAAGGAGATAGAGCAGCTTTTAAACTAGAAACGGGGGGGGGGGGGGGGGGGGGAAGGCTGACAGTCGCTCAAAAGCGCATGGTTCGTGATAAGGTATCTTTCACAGATAACACCAAAACAGGGAAGATATAGGGTAGCCTGATAGTGAGGTTGCAAAAGAGACCGTAGTAGATCAGGTGTCCTTAAATAAAAATAAAAATCAGACAAAAGATTGCAAATTAATACTGTCAAGTACTGAGTATCATGTAAATAGGAACAAACAGTTTGAAATGTTTATATGCGAATGCTACGAGCCTAAGAAATAAGATGGGAGAGTTAGAATACATTGAACTAAATGAAAAGTTAGATATAATAGGCATCTCTGAGACCTGGTGGAAGGAGGATAACCAGTGGGACACTGTCAAACTGGGGTACAAATTATGTCGTAGTGATAGGGTGGATCAAATTGGTGGAGGGGTAGCATTGAATCAAATAGATTGAAAAATCTGCAGGAAACAAAACACATCTTGGAATCACTATGGATTGAAATTCCATGTGTAAAGGGGAAAAGGATAGTGATAGGAGTGTACTACCATCCGCCTGGCCAGGATGAGCAGACGGATGCAGAAATGTTAAAGGAAATTAGGGACGCAAACAAACTGAGCAACACAATAATGGGTGATTTCAATTACCACGATATTGACTGGGTAAATGTAACATCAGGGCATGCTAGGTAGGTAAAATTCTTTGACGAAATCAAGAACTGCTTTCTGGAGCAGCTGGTACAGGAGCTGAGAGAAGGAAAAATTCTAGACCTAGTCCTTAGTGGAGCACATGATCTGGTGCGGGAGGTAATGGTGCTGGGGCCGCTTGATAACAGTGATATTAGCTTTGAAGTAAGTATACATAGGAAATTGAATACGTTAGTGTTTAACTTTAAAAAAGGAGACTATGATAAAATGAGAAGAACGGTGAAAAAGAAACTTAAAGGAGCGGCTGTGAGGGTCAATAATTTACAACAGGTGTGGGTGCTGAGAACAAACTTTCAGCTGTCTTAAGTTATCCAGATGACAGACTGAATATTGCCATGATCTGGATAAGTTCAAGGACCATCTTGGCTCTACCTTTGCTACGTCTCAGTACTGTTCGCATAGTGCTGAGGCAGTCTTTAAGTATATTCTGTGGTACTATCTTGATAGTGCTCTGAATATCTCAGTCAGCAGATACCAGACACTGCTAGTCGGTTAAGTTCTTTTGAATATTGACCTGAATATGTAACAGGGCCAAATACTAGCACTAATAAACCTAATTCTGCCCACAGAATACTCAACCATGCATCTGTTGCATAACAAAGAATTTTCACATAAGCTTGCTGAAAAGTTGTATTTTATTTTTCATTCTCAGTCACAGTGCTCCTAGTTCTAGTATTTTACTTTTTTTTGTTGTTTTGTATTTGATATGTCAGTTGCATACTTACTACTCAAAGCATCATGAGCAAAAATAAGAGAGAATTCCAGGAGCTTCCACTGAAGCTAGATCTAATAAATGAGATTAAGAACTTGACTGCTACACAAAATACAAATCTTTCACACACACATTTTTTGTTCAATCTTTATTACTACTTTAAAAACAGAATACAAGAGAAAACAAAATAATAAACAGCACAAGGAAGGAGAAAGAGAAAGTGAACAACTTGGTTTTTGAAAGGCGTAAACTATGAGCTACAGGGTTATACTGCACCTTTTTCCTTCAAAGAAGTAGGCAGGAGGATAGAAAAAGTACAACATACATTTAAAGCAGTAGTAACATAATAGATGATGGCACATAAGGACCCACACGATCCATCCAGTCTACCCAACAAGATAAATTCATAGCATAAGGAATGATGTGATACTATATATGCATATTTGATCTTGATTTGTCTTTGGCATTTTCAGGGTACAGAGGGCACAGACCATAGAAGTCTGCCTGGCACTGACCTTGTTCAACTACTGAAGCTGTCATTGAAGCCCCACTCCAGCCCATCCAAATCTATCTGGCCACGATCAATGCATAGACCATAGACATCTGCCTGGCACTGGCCTTGTTCTCCAATTACTGAAGCTGAATCTGTTCAGCCATGATCGTGGCACAGACCGTAGAAGTCTTATCCAGCACTGGCCGCTTTCTTCAATTACTGAAGCTGAATCTGTCCAGCCATGGACAGTAATTTCCCGTTTATGCACTGCACTCTATTTTACGAATTCTCTAATAAGTTTTCAAATGGAAGTCATACTTTTTTAACTGCTGTTCTGGTCTTCCCAGCTGTCACCAACTCATATTTTTATTTATAAATTTGAATCAATATCGCAAGGATTTACACTTGATAAAAAAAGTGTTATAACAATCAAACAATAAACGTAATAAAATAAGACATATATAAAACAACACTCAAGTCCACATTATATTGGATTCCATGATCACTAATAAGGAGGAAAATTAAGGTAAAACGTTTAAGGTAAAATAACACCTAGATGGACATGGAATTTAAACAATTACACTCCTTCAGCTCTTTTAGAGGCAACAAAAGATGTTAAATGAGAAGGCTCCATAAACACATATTTAACGGAGTTATACCTTACGATACATTTACAAGGAAATGTCAAATAGAATGTGCCTCCTGGTTGCAAAATGGTGGGATTCAATATCAAAAATTGCTTCCACCTACGCTGGGTTTCCCTCGAAACATCAGGAAACAAAAGTATTTTTTGACCCCAAAACAATTTTCCTTTGTTTTTGAAGAACATTAAAAAAAAAGCCACTGTTGTCAGGTAAGAGCGCCACTGTGGCTACAAGAGTTGCCGTAGTGGCTAATTCAGTTTCTGAGGTTTCCAAGAGGGCAGAAACTGTCTTGTTGCTGTTGTTGAGCAGATTCTCTTTTTGGTATGTAATATACTTGAGTAAATGGAGGTAAATTTCTTCAGGTATTTCTAATATTTCTTGAAGATAACGTTTTAGCATATTTATTTATTTATTGCATTTGTATCCCACATTTTCCCACCTCTTTGCAGGCTCAATGTTGCTAACAATACATCATGGATGTTAGAAATGTCTAAGAGAATATACATTTAGTATTACATAAGGATCTTGTTTAACATGAAAATGGTGAAACATGATAGTAGTGTAACAAGCAAATACTGTAGGACAATTCTGGATATATTTGTAGGAGTTCACATTTGTTGATCTTTGTGGTATGCCTTGTTAAAGAGATGGGTCTTCAGTAGTTTGCGGAAGTTAGTTAGTTCATAGGTCTTTTTCAGGTCGCGCGGCAGTGCGTTCCAGAATTGCGTGCTCAAGTAGGAAAAGGTTGAGGCATGCGTTAGTTTGTATTTTAGACTTTACAGTTGGGGAAGTGAAGATTGAAGAATGTGCGGGATGATTTTTTAGCATTCCTGGGTGGTAAGTCTATCAGGTCTGACATGTAGGCTGGGGCATCTCCGTGAATGATTTTGTGAACTAGGGTACATATTTTGAACGTAATGCGTTCTTTAAGTGGGAGCCAGTGTAGCTTTTCTCGTAGGGGTTTCGCACTTTCATATTTTGTTTTACCGAATATGAGTCTAGCTGCAGTGTTCTGGGCTGTCTGAAGTTTCTTGATTATTTGCTCTTTGCAGCCAGCGAAGAGTGCGTTGCAGTAGTCTAGATGACTGAGTACCATTGATTGTACCAGATTGCGAAAGACGGTCCTTGGGAAGAAAGATCTTACTGTTTTTAATTTCCACATTGAGTGGAACATCTTCTTAGTTGTGTTTTTCGCGTGACTCTCAATGGTTTCACCATTGTTACCCTTGGGAAATTTATAAACCTAAGGTTATGGTTCCTCATATAGCTGTCATATAGTTCTGCTTTATTTCTCAAATTTGAGGTATCTTTTAATATTACTGTTTGTATATTTCCCATATTTAAAATATTTTTCCCATAGATTCAAATCGTTCAGAAAGAGATTTTACCTCAAAATCATTTTTTTCCACTTTCTGTTCAATCATAGTTAACTTTTTGCAACACGCTGTTTGTCTGTTGTAGAAAAGATTGTGCCAGTTGGGAAACTAAGTCCCACAATGAATCTAAAGTTACCTCTGCCGGTTTTGCCAATATTCCAGGGGGAATAGACACCAAAGGCTCTGGATTCCTCCTACACTACATGCCTCGTAAGCCCATTTCAGCTGCAACAGGGCTGCTCACCTTAGGCGGTTCCTGCTGCCCCCTGTCCCTCTCAAGATGGCTCTTCTGAGCTTCACTCGATGCTGGGCCCACTCCGCTCTCTGGCGGTGGCCCCGTCGATACCTCAGAGGGGGAGCTAGTCCACTGTGGCTGCGGGGCGGAGTCCTCAGATCAGGGCTCAGCGTAACATCGAGCCCTGGGGACGCCGATAATTCCTCCGACAAGCTAGCGTTCCCTGAGGGACCGCTCCCGATCACCAGACCCTGTCCCAGAGTCCTCACGAAACGGTCCATCGGACCTGCAAGTAATAAGTCAGGCAGCGGGGAAGCTCGGACTGCTGTCCTGCCTCGTCTTTTCAGCATGCTGAATGCGTTAGGAAGCGAGGACCTCAACGTTCCTAGATGCGTGTGGCCATCTTGGAATAGAACCAAGATCAAATTTCAGCAATTCATATTTATAGTATAACGTTATAGTGTTCCACGAAAACATTATGTTATTTTTACTATAGTCTTTCCAATTGCTTACAACTTACAGCAGCATCAGTGCAATTAATATATCCAACAGGTGAGCATTAATAAGAAAAGGGCCAATTATTTGAAAATCAAAATTCAATCATTTTAAGAGTGGGAAGAGCAGGGATTGGCACCATTTTGCTAATTATGTCCCACAATTCAAGCCAAAACGAGTACATTTTTTGGCAAACAGCATATGTACGGTGTCCACCTCTGTATTACAATGCCAGCGTATTGAATGTTCCATTAATTTGGCCCTGACTGTTTTATTAGGCAACCAGATTGCTCTCTGGGACAAAAGGTTATTGCTAATAACATCACCAATTTATGCATTCCCAGTAACAAAATCTGCAGGTATCTTTCATTTTTATTTGTGACTCCTCAGATCAAATCCTTTGTAGGCCACCAGACCCTATACACAACTATAACCCATCAAAAATAAAACCAAAAAAAAATCCCAAATGCATCTTAAGATCCATCTGGAATTTTAGACAGAACATTCCTGAGAAAAGGGGTCTGGAAAAAATAGCAGTGTCTTGTTAACTCTAACCTTGCATGGACCACTGGAGGTATAGTTAACCGACAGTCAGGTAAGGAATAAAGAATACAAGAAGGTGAGCAAAGTATGGTCATGGGAGCCAAATAAGAAGGAATTCTGGTATAGAGAGCTTTATGGACCAACATCAAGATCTTAAACTGTATTTGAAAACTCATTGGCAACAGGAGATGATGACAGTGTAAAGGAGTGTGACCTGATCAAATTTCCATGCTTGAGCTAGAACTCTAATAGCCATGATTAATGTGGGAATCCACTAAGGTTTTCTCAAAAGCTATCATGAGTGTGTGGTAACATGAGCGAGGGCGGGCCGTGGGGCCAGGTAAGATAGGTCATTTACACTCAGCAAGTTACAGTGAAAACAAATAATATTTATTAAAGGTGTCTGGAAAGGGCTCTTGTTCACTTCACAGGAAAGGAGGAATCAATACTCAAAACTAGTTCTGCATATAGAACAGTGCCTTCGGGTAGCCTGCTCCTGCAGGGCCACAGTATACATGAGTATTGTTCTCTTGTCAGTCCTGAATCCAGAGATACCAGCACAATCTCTAGCAGGCACACAAACTCTTCAAGGCTCCAAGCTGAACTTGGCCTACCTGAACATAGTGGTTGTAGTTCCTCGGCTTTAGGGTGGGCACTGCTGCTTCCCTCTGGGCCTCTTTATCCTACCTCTGGCCCATCCTTTTACACTTCCTGGTTCATGCCCTCTTGGCTCTACTCTACCCGTCCTATGTCACTCCCCCCTTTGGCAGGACTAGTGGTTTAAGGTGGCCCCGACACTGTGAGGGAGTGCTCTTAAGGAGAAGTGGCAGTGTCCTATGGACTTCCTCACATATCCTCCTCCTCAGCTTAACCATGCCTGGTTGAGTACCTGCCACCATCATCCAGGGTTCCTGAAACTGTCCCAGGTAAATCCAGAAGCTCACCCCAGATAGGCAAGGCTCCAAAGCATAAGAATATAGAAGGGGCAAATAAGTCATAGTAGCTATTGGGCCCTCCCACACCGAGTTCGACATCCATCTGGATGATTCTCTGGCATACAGCACCAGTCACAGTAGTAGGCATCAAAGCAGAGGCTCTTCATCTGACAGGTGGCAGAATTTCCTGTCAGCATCCAGGAGAGACAAGTCCCCCTTCTCTACTTCAACCTCATCACTGTTTTCCTCAGTTTCTTTGAAGTGATCAACCAGCTCAACAACCTCTGGGTCAGAATCAAGGACATCCTGGTTGTCTGCAGCAAACCTCGTATCAAGGGCATTATCCTCCTCCATATTGGTCTCTTGTCCTGAGGTTAAATGCAACAACCTGTCAAGGTTCATGGGCATCATGAGTTCAGCTTCAAAGACATGCTTTATTACTTGCGTAAGCCTATGGTCCACAGGTGGCTCGCTGATTTTTACTTGCCAGAAGGCTTCAAAAACTCCAACCCAGATCTGTAATTCAAGGGGGATACGGCCGGGGCAGTCGTCATGGCCCTAACCAGCCGCTTCTAGTTCCAATCTAACCTGCTGGCCGGTTGGGTTGTTGAAATCTTCAGCAATAGAAAGCGTTGGTCTGGGTGTACAGCTAACTCTTTTGCCATGGCCCCAGGGTCTCATGAACTCCCAAGGAGGCCTTGGCCAGTTGATTCTAGCTGTGTGTTGGTGATAGGTAGGCTGCCTAGCCTTCCTGGCAGTGGTGGTGTCTTCACTTTCCACTCTTTAGTTTGTGTCTCCACACTGTAGCTCTGTGGCATCTCCAGGATAAGGGTGACCACAGAGGATACTGGTTCCTCTCCGCAGCCCTCATCAGAGCCAGCAGCTGGCATCAGAATGGATCTTCTCCCCAACCTTTGATGTCCAATAGGGCTTGTCTTGCTAATTAAATCACTGGACTTCCTCCTGATAGCTGTCCCAGTTCTCTCATTGCCATGGTTCCCCGTCGCCACAGGCGTCTGCCTATAAGCAAGCTTGGCCCATCGAACCCTGTGACCTGGCAGGACTCTGATCGCTCGGGTTCTCATCCTCAGTATCAGGCAGATCACCTTTCTGGAGAGTTTCCTTGAGTTGGCTAGTTAAGTCCTCCAAGCCCTTTACACATCACACTGATACTTCTGTGGGTCAGATGAGCATGGGCCTGCACTAGATGTTCACGCAGGACCCATGTGCCACTGTCCAGCTCTGCTACTTTCCCCTGAAATTCTTCAGCTTGTAGCTGTAGTGCGGTATTCATGCCGGCCAGCAACTGGAGTCATTCTAGAACCGTATTACAGCTTCACCAGTTTCCCATTAGTCGCCCATGCAGCTTGGAGTACTGCCACAGGGGTACTTGTGCCTGTCAGTTCTTGTTCCAAAAGCTTAGGTTCCCCCTTGACATTCTCGTATCAATCCTTGTTTGCCCAGGCGATCTCTTTAGCTTCCTGTAATTCCTTGAGCAGTTCTTTGGCCTACTCCAGTGGAACCTTCTGGGAAGGTCTCATGGTAATTAGTTTCTCTTCTCATTGGGTCATCCCTGCCGTGGGTTTCCAAATCACGTTTTAACTCTGTAGTTTCCCCCTCCTGTTTCTGGGATCCCAACAGGACTTTTGGGAGTTTGGATTCCAACTGCCTTATTTCTTCAGCCTGTTGGCTCAATAGTTTCCAGCAACCCTTTCCAAAGCATCACAGATGGACCGGTTCCACCATAAATTTTTCATTTTGCTGTATAAGGGCTCTCGGGCTGTGTTCGTATTCCTTCATTTCTCGCTCCTACTTCCTAGCCGGTTCTGACCTTCGGCCAGGAGAACGTGGAGAGATTCCTTCTCTTCCCTCAGTCTCCATATACAGTGGGGGAAATAAGTATTTGATCCCTTGCTGATTTTGTAAGTTTGCCCACTGACAAAGACATGAGCAGCCCATAATTGAAGGGTAGGTTATTGGTAACAGTGAGAGATAGCACATCACAAATTAAATCCGGAAAATCACATTGTGGAAAGTATATGAATTTATTTGCATTCTGCAGAGGGAAATAAGTATTTAATCCCTCTGGCAAACAAGACCTAATACTTGGTGGCAAAACCCTTGTTGGCAAGCACAGCGGTCAGACGTCTTCTGTAGTTGATGATGAGGTTTGCACACATGTCAGGAGGAATTTTGGTCCACTCCTCTTTGCAGATCATCTCTAAATCATTAAGAGTTCTGGGCTGTCGCTTGGCAACTCGCAGCTTCAGCTCCCTCCATAAGTTTTCAATGGGATTAAGGTCTGGTGACTGGCTAGGCCACTCCATGACCCTAATGTGCTTCTTCCTGAGCCACTCCTTTGTTGCCTTGGCTGTATGTTTTGGGTCATTGTCGTGCTGGAAGACCCAGCCACGACCCATTTTTAAGGCCCTGGCGGAGGGAAGGAGGTTGTCACTCAGAATTGTACGGTACATGGCCCCATCCATTCTCCCATTGATGCGGTGAAGTAGTCCTGTGCCCTTAGCAGAGAAACACCCCCAAAACATAACATTTCCACCTCCATGCTTGACAGTGGGGATGGTGTTCTTTGGGTCATAGGCAGCATTTCTCTTCCTCCAAACACGGCGAGTTGAGTTCATGCCAAAGAGCTCAATTTTTGTCTCATCTGACCACAGCACCTTCTCCCAATCACTCTCGGCATCATCCAGGTGTTCACTGGCAAACTTCAGACGGGCCGTCACATGTGCCTTCCGGAGCAGGGGGACCTTGCGGGCACTGCAGGATTGCAATCCGTTATGTCGTAATGTGTTACCAATGGTTTTCGTGGTGACAGTGGTCCCAGCTGCCTTGAGATCATTGACAAGTTCCCCCCTTGTAGTTGTAGGCTGATTTCTAACCTTCCTCATGATCAAGGATACCCCACGAGGTGAGATTTTGCGTGGAGCCCCAGATCTTTGTCGATTGACAGTCATTTTGTACTTCTTCCATTTTCTTACTATGGCACCAACAGTTGTCTCCTTCTCGCCCAGCGTCTTACTGATGGTTTTGTAGCCCATTCCAGCCTTGTGCAGGTGTATGATCTTGTCCCTGACATCCTTAGACAGCTCCTTGCTCTTGGTCATTTTGTAGAGGTTAGAGTCTGACTGATTCACTGAGTCTGTGGACAGGTGTCTTTCATACAGGTGACCATTGCCGACAGCTGTCTGTCATGCAGGTAACGAGTTGATTTGGAGCATCTACCTGGTCTGTAGGGGCCAGATCTCTTACTGGTTGGTGGGGGATCAAATACTTATTTCCCTCTGCAGAATGCAAATAAATTCATATACTTTCCACAATGTGATTTTCCGGATTTAATTTGTGATGTGCTATCTCTCACTGTTACCAATAACCTACCCTTCAATTATGGGCTGCTCATGTCTTTGTCAGTGGGCAAACTTACAAAATCAGCAAGGGATCAAATACTTATTTCCCCCACTGTACATCCAGTTGCTTACTCTAAATCAGCAATATAGTGGTTAGTCCCCCCCCCATGCAATAGTGACCTGAGGGTCAGTCTTGAACTCCCACTGGCTGACCCAGGAAAGGATCCTTCTTCCTCCTATGAGTGATACACAATGGTTAACAAACAATCCAGGGCCTCTAACTTTGCCCCTTATCTGTGAGGCAATCTTCCCCCATTCCACACAGGCAGACTATCTAAAGGGGCTTCATCAACTAAATTCAGAGGTTAGGGTTTAGGTAGTTTTGAGTTCTCTGTATCCTCACTGGGACTTTCCTTCTTCTTCAAGCCAGCAGTTAGCTGGGAAATTTCAGTCCAAAAAAACTAGGTAGGAAAACCACAGCAAAATCACTACCTAAAACTGAGCCTGCCCGACTGATGTTTTGATGAATACTGGAGCTGTAGGATATTGTCTCTGGTCCTCATGTACGCATGACAGTTTCACAGTTCGTTCATCGTTCATGTGGAATCAGTTGGCCAATCCCCTCCAAATGAGGGCCCGCGCACTGCCGGAGTCTATCAGTGCCGCTTGGGGGAGTTCCCATTTAATTCAACTTGTAGCACACAGCTCTGTCTCTTATGTGGGGATGTCTCCACAAAACGGCAAAAATGAGAGGCTACCGTGATCACTTCCATGTTGTCTTCATCTACCTCTGAACAGCTACTGAATTATAAGGAACAATGGTGGACTTTTCAATTACAGACACTACAAGACCAAAGGACTGAATGCAGAATTGGAATAGTGGTCTCTTGTCTGATTGGGCAGTTTCTGTGAGCGACTTTCTGTCCAACCTATCAGGATGGGTTTTTTCTAGCCTATCAGGATGAGGTGCTATGTACCAGCTGATTGCTATAATTCTAGCAGAAGAGACGCTGTCGCCATCTTCCTGCTGTTGGAGGAAGTATTACAGCAATGTGACTGTGAGTTTTGTCACCTTTGAAGAAAGAAATATTTGTTACTTGTGGATGTTCTACTAATTTTTAGTTTTTATCTTTTAGCGGACCTCTACCTAAATGAAGTTATTGAAACCTGGCCATGTTGGCAGGGGCTCTGAGATTGACATTTTGAAAGCTAATTAGCACATTATACATATAATTCTTTAAAAATTAGATCAAATGACAAAAGAAAGTAGCAGCACAATATATGTATAATTCTTTAAAAACTGGATCAAATGACGAAAAGGCAGCGAATGCAATTGAAAAAGTTATATGCCTTCAGCTAGCCAAACTTCTGAGGATGGTGACCCTCACGCCACATACTGAGCCTGAGAATCCCACCACGCTGCCACAAAAAAAGGAGGACAGGTCTGTCACAAAACAACTAGCCACCCGCCTGGGGTTACCCCGCAGCCACTTAGAGGGTCTATCCCCAGCATAGCTCAGGTCTGCCTACACCTGCCACTTGTGCTGTACACTAGCACCCTCCTCCCACCGACTGGGTCACTACCGTCTCTAGGCAAGTCTCCCACTCTCAAATTATCCCCAGTGGTTTCTAGGTTACTGGGGCCAAACTCCCAGTGGTCCCACAGTTCCCTCAAAGCACTCACAGACCCAACACAAAAACCACCAGGATTCTTTACCAGTCCAGACAGGCAGAGGCAATAAACTGTAAAAGAATGTTTATTGTCTTTAAAAATTGAACAATGAACCAAAAGAAGTGCAATCAGCAAACAATAACAGGTAACTGAAATATGGATCAATTATAACACTAACTAAACATTTGCTTACTTTCTGAAAAGTACCTGAGAAGATCAGGATAAACAACTGTTTGTTTACTGAGCCTCAGCAAAGAGATCCTGCTCTCTTTTCTTCCAGGCTAGGACTGGAGGCAAAATCAGGACACTCTAAAGGAAATGAGTTCCTGGGCCAGTCAGAGCCCAGTCAACAAGATTTAAAAGTATACTGCTGCATGCTTCCTGCTTGGGTTAAAGAAAAAGAACATCCAGTTCCTTGTAACAGCTTTACAGCAAAGAAACACCAACTGCTGGCCAAATAGGAGAAATACACTTAATCAAGGACATAATCAAGGCAGGAAAATATCAAATACATTTTATAAACTCAAAACACAGTTTCCACACAAAATCGTTACGAGAAGTGTAAGAGGTAGAACGCAGGTCCTCAGGTAATGTGAACCAGAATTCAACAGCTTGGTAACCAAAAGATGTTTCTGGAATTTTCTTATGCTTAATGCCAACAAAGAAAAGTGTTAGAGAAAATAATCTCTTGTTCTTGAGGATCTCTTGAAAGGAAAAACCACCAAGTTTAACACATATTCTGGACTGATTCCATTAAACGTTTTAAACATTAAACTAATTATATGGTCTTGTACAGGTAACCAGTGTAGAGAAATCAGGACTGAAGTAATACCATCATGACTCTATAAACAGAATATGTGTCTGGTAGTTGTGTTCTGTAGGATCTGTAATTTAGTTCATAATGTAACAGTGATAAGACATATACTGACTGTTACAGTAATCTAAAAAGGACAATGTCAGAACCTGAACTAATACAACAAAATGTTTTTTTTGTCAAGGTAATGATAAATATTACGTAACAATCAAAGCTTGCTTGCAGGCAGCAGTGAAGATCTACTGACTATGAGTGTATCTAATGATTTTTGCTACTATTGGTTGAGGTTGGTCTACCCTATGTCATGCCATTTTCACGGTACATGATGTGCTCTATTTTGAAGATAAGGTTAAGCATTTTTGGTAGTAGCTGTTCCAAATAGGCCATCACATTTTGACCTTCAGTTTCTTCTGCCAAGTCTAATAGGTGAATAGTATTACTTTGATTTCATTTGGCCATATCCTCTATGCCTTCTTGTAGTTGCATGATCATCTTGGGTTTGAGCATCTTGTTTCTTAAGCTTGAACACTTTCTTTTCAAACATGTTAATTTTCTGCTGCAACAATTGCAATTGCCTACTTTTCGATATCACAAGAGGCCTCCAGTTGCTGCTCCATATTCAAAAGAACCTTTTATAATACACTTGGGAAACATCCCAACTTGAACGTCCCAATTCCTACCTAGATGTCCTATGCAAATGGGGCTTCACTAGTAGAAAGCTGGTTGTATCTTACCCTGGTTTAATAATAATAATACTAATAATAAAACATACTAAGATATATGTATATAAAGCAAAAAAAAAACATAAGTAAAATAAAAATAATTCAGTTTTTACCTCCTGATATTCTTTATATTGCATGTCCACCAAGTCTCGAACCACAGCGATGTGAGTGAACATCCACTGTGAAATTTCCTGTGGAGCAAAAGTAAATAGTTCAGTCACTGTCTTACAACTGTATCATGCCAACATATGGCAGAAGTGTATTTATCTGTTTTTACTGAACATCAAAAGAAAAGTGCAGAGAGGACTACAGATGCTGGCTCTTATACCCAACAGTCCTATAACGACAAACTACAATGTATTTTATATTAACAAACATGCAAATTTAAACCCCAAGTACCCTAACCTATACCCCCCCCCCCCCCCAAAAAAAAAAAAATCTTTAACAAAGAAAAAGTAAAAGAGAGCATCCCACTATCAAGAAAACAAAATCGACCTAGCACCAAGAGCTGTTTGTTTAACAAACAAATTCAAGCTTTGGGAGACAAAGTTGACCAACATAGTTCCTATGCTGTTTGAGATTCTTTTCACTGTACCTCTCTTTTCACATCTACTCCTAGGTGCTCCATAGTTAATAATGAAGTCATCTGCATTCTTCATTGAGAAACTGTAGGAGCTACAGAACATTTTTATGTTTCAACATTTTTATTGATGACATTGTCAAACATAATTCACTTTAGATTTTCTTAATACACATCAGTTCAATCAGATTTAAGCTACCAGTGAATCATTTAACTACGACAATTATCAATCTTTTCTTGTTTTTTTAAAACCCCCTCCCCCCACCCGCCCAATATGTTTCAACATTTCAACAGTTTAACAATTGTGTCTCAGCATCAAACAACTTCAACCAATCCTTAACACAGTAACTTCTGCAATTACTTCCTTACACTTCCTCCATCCCTATATATCTTCCCCCCTTCCTCCCTCCCCTCTTCCCCCCACCCCTTACCCCCTATTACCATGTTCCAATATTACTATCACTATGTGTTTGTCTGTCCACTACAACAAATTAAGCCCCAGCTCTTCGCCCTCTGCTACAGTGTATCTATGTATACACCCCAGATTTTAAGGAATTTGTTTTTCTTTTTAGGTGATCTATTTAATTTCCTTCGCCTCCCACATCATCAGCTGATGAACAAGATTTCGCCAGTGCCAAAATTCCAGCCCCGTATCAGCCATCCAATATGTCAATATACATTTACTTGTTAGTAAATTAAGTTTACGAAACAGCATGGTTTCTTCCGGTGTTGTCCCTCTGAATGACCCAGGTTTATCTAGCAGTAGTTGCACTGCTGTTCCTGTTACATCTCGACCCAATAGGTTTGACATATAATTAGTGGTTTTCCCCCAAAATTGCCTAATTATCCTGCACCCCCAAAAAGCATGATAGAATGTATTATATGTTCTGCCACAGCGTTTGCATGTTGTTGAGTTCACCCCCCCCCCCAAAAAAAAAAAATTTTGCTAGCTGCGTTTGGGCCATATATGCACGGTGTATCACCCTATACGCACATTCCCTATATTGTGCTCCACTAATCAGTTTGGGAATCCCTTTCAAGTGCTGAGTAATGTTCCATGTTACCAGACTAACTCCTAAGTCTTCTTCCCATCGGCCCTTCAACTGCGTGAACATGTTAGGGGTCGTATTTTGCCAAAGTGCCCCATGTAAGCCTGATATAGATGGTTCTTCGTCCGATATTTCCTCAAAATGTTTTTTCAATTTCTCCCTCGGTTTCTGTGCCAGTCTGTCCGGGCTTATAGAATCAATATAATGTTTCAATTGGTAGTGGGCATTCACATCCCCCCACCCAGCGTTATCCCTACTCAGCAGCTGTTCCAGAGGTTTAATTTCCCCATTTTCCATTACCACATCCCCTATACACACCAGTCCCAGTGCTTCCCAACGTTGGAACGTGTTGTTTTCCACACCCGGCCTAAACATAGGGTTTCCTCGGATAGTCATTAATTCTGTTGCTTCATCCCCTATGCCTAATATGCCATTTAAACACCGTAACGCCTTCAGCAAGGGCCGCAGCAGTACACTGCTTTTGTATTTTAGTGGGACCCATTGAGTATCTAATTGTATGAGGGATTGCAACCTATATGGGTGGAAGAAGGCGCTCTCCATGTTTATTGGTGTATAGTATGTGGAAGCAAAGACCCAGTCCTGAACGTGTCTTAACAAACAGGCCATGTTATAAAATTTCATGTTGGGCAATTCCATTCGTGTTTCCAACCTCCCATCAACAATTGATACTGCATCTTTGCCTTCTTATTCGCCCAACAGAATTTCACTACCATCCCATAAAATGCTTTTAAATCTTTACCCATCAAATTACAGAACATTAAAAAAAAAAAAAAAAAGTTATATATGCAGTTTTCACAGTCATTTCAACAACTACTTGAAAAGAGAAAATCGGGTACACAAGAAACAACAGCAGCAACGCAAAAAAAAAAAAAACACAGACACACAAACATTAGGAATATTCTACACATTCTTTCCTACTTAGTTTTCAAACATACAAGGAGATCAATATTTAAAAAATGGAATAAATATCAGGAAATTACAGGTACCCAAAAGAAAAGTCAAGCTGTATCTTCACATAAAATTCAATCAACCAAGAATTATTGGTGTAACTCATCGTCCTACATGACAGACCTAGATATTTCACCACCACCAAATTAGAGACACTAACATTTGGGAAAGTCCATAACTACTTTTTATCACCAAAAACATATCTATGATCAGATTAACAACACATTTACATGGACATCAGAAAAAAAAAGGCTGTGATAAGAGCAAAAACATCTTAACATACTGAAAGAAATGCCTGTGTCTTGGTCCATGTTACAAGCAGATTCTACGGTCCACAACAAGTTATTCTTATGTTGAAAGAGGGTGAGTTCAGTTTATTTGTTACATTTGTATCCCACATTTTCCCACCTACTTGAAGGCTCAATGTGGCTTACATGGTAACGTAGAGGCGATCGCCAATACCGGTTATAACAAATACAAAGTGTGGTAGAGGTAAAGTAAAGTTCATGTGTGACAAATACATTGGGGAATCGTAAGAAGAAGAAGTTAGGTAATGTCCATTATGTCCAGTATGAGCTTTGGTTTTGTTGTGTTGCTGGGTTAAGGCATTTAAGTTGGATCGTTTGGGTATGCCTTTTTGAACAAGTTAGTTTTTAGTAATTTCCGGAATTTCAGGTGGTTATATGTTGTTTTCACGGCTTTTGGTAATGCGTTCCATAGTTGTGTGCTTATATAGGAGAAGCTGGATGCATAGGTTGATTTATATTTTAGTCCTTTGCAGCTTGGGTAATGGAGATTTAGGTATGTTCATGTTGATCTTGATGTGTTTCTGGTTGGTAGGTCTATGAGGTCTGTCATGTATCCCGGGGCTTCTCCGTAAATGATGTTGTGAACCAGGGTGCAGATTTTGAACGCGATGCATTCTTTGATTGGGAGCCAGTGCAGTTTTTCTCGTAGGGGTTTGGCTCTTTCGAATTTCGCTTTTCCAAATATAAGTTTGGCTGCTGTGTTTTGAGCAGTTTGGCGTTTCTTTATGATTTGTTCTTTGCATCCCGCATAGATACCGTTACAGTAGTCTAGATGGCTTAGTACCATAGATTGTACCAGGTTGCGAAATATTTCTCTCAGGAAAAAAGGTTTCACTCATTTGAGCTTCCACATTGAGTGGAACATTTTCTTCATTGTAGTATGCACATGGCTCTCTAGTGTGAGGTTTCAGTCGATTATGACACCGAGAATTTTCAGGCTGAGATGGGGAGGGTGTAGTCTGAGGTGGTTATTGTTATATTGGGATGAGAGGATGAGACTGTGTTTTTTTCTGTATTAAGTTTATGTTCATTACTTCTATACTGCCTGCAAGACAAAGCTATTAAAGTGGTATACAATCAGGTATACAGTATCATAGTAAATGATGACAGATAAAGACCTGAACGGTCCATCCAGTCTGCCCAATGGTCACACTCATTAATTCAGGATTAAACCAACAATGAATGTGATATAAAATACTTGATCATGGTCTTTCTTTGGCATTCCTGGGACATAGACTATAGAAGTCTGCCCGACACTGTCCTTACATTCCAACTACTGGAGTTGCTATCAAAGCCCATTCCAGCCTATCCAAATTTGTCTTGTCATTTGCAGGATAGAGACTGTAAAAGACTGCCTAGATTGTCCTCACATTCCAGCTACTGAAGTTGCTGTCGAAGCCCTTTTCAGCCATATATGAGACACAGACTGTACAAGTCTGCCTGACACCAGCCGTAGTTCTTCACCATCTAAGCGCCATTCGAAACATCCACACACATGAAGCCATTTAAGTTTTGGGGTTTTTAAACCATCAATTTTCTAATTAGAAATCCTCTGTGTTTATCCCACACCTTTTTGAATTCCTTCACATTTTTTGTCTCTACCATCTCTCCTGGGAGGGTACAGTTCCAATTCTTGACTTTGTGCAAGATTTAAAGTGCTAAAACAAAGCCCCTACCCAGGGTCTCAAAAGCTTCTGGTGGAATTTACAAAGCCTCAGGAAAGTATTTCTTTAACATTTAACATGGCAATATGGAGGGGAATTTTCATGAAGTTTAAGAACTTATGGTTCAGGTATCTTGCCTGTTTTTCTAATGCCTTTGGTTTAATGTTTGCAGATTCACGATCATTGACTACCAGAGAACTGGCCAACTTCAGAAACCTTTTCAGAATTACTTTACTATATCTATTCCCACACAACTGATCCCCCAAAATGTTAAAAATCCTATATTCATCAACATCAAATGCAGCATCTTTTCTGGGCACTCTAGAACACCTCTGAAAGTTTTATCAGAGTCAACAGGTAATGAGCTTTTGTTTAAAATGGAGGCATGATCAGTGACAATGATAAGGTCGACACTGCTCAAGTCAAGAAAATTAATAAGAAAAATGCCATTCTCTGTACTCTTACTAGATTATTCCTTTGATTCTGATTTATAATATCTGCCACCTGACAACATTTCTACCTAAACCTTGCCTATACATCTTATACATCATACTTAGCTTCCCAAAAATAAAGCACTGAACAGAGAAGTTAGATCACACTTTAATCAGAGACTCAAAAGTGTTGGTATTCAAAAAGTATATCCAGTTTTTTTTTCTTTTTAGGAGTTAGCATGGACAAAACCCAGGATTTAATAATCAATTTCCCTCACTGGCTAGATTTTGTCCAGCCAACTCTTTAGTTAGAAAAAATTTAACTGGATAGTAAGAGGGCGTTGGAGGCTATTCCCAGTGAAGCTCTACCTGGCCAGAATTGATATTCAGCACAGGTCTGAAAAAGTTAGGTAAACAAGTCAGTTCACACAAAAGGCTGCACTAAAAGCTATCCTGATAATTTCTTTTCACACAAAAGTTTGCACTAAAACTTACACTGATAAATAACTGCAGAAAGACATTCAAATAGCTTTACCACTGTCCAGCCTGCTGAATGGAATAAGAAATTGTTTGATACATGAATTGTTTACCAGAAACACATTTTAGAAAAACGCAAATGCAAGATTCTTCCAGCAAGTGTTTTAAAAAATATATATTTTTATTTCAAAAACAGGTACACTGCACAACGCATCAACACAGAGCATGAACACATTCGAAATAATGAATGCGACAAACGTAATCAGACTACAACAAAATGCAGGCAACTCATTGGAAACAGTGTTCCCTCCCCCTCCCCAACCCCCCCCCCCCACATTTTGTCAAATATCCCCTAACCCCCCCATACCACCCCGACTTCTCAGTCCCCGTCCACCACCTTCTCAGCAAAAACTCTAGCCCCAGTATCTACCGCTGAATACAATTTTACATATCTATACATATCTACCCACTGCCCATAAGCAGAATGGAATAGGACCATTCAAATTGATACTGCAGAGTATCCTCGAGAACTCTTGAGGATCTGAGACCACACTGTGGTTAAAACAGGACACTCCAAAAATGAGTGAAGAAGAGAGACAGGAAAGGCCTTACATTTAATGCAGGTATCATCGTCCCATAGCCTCACCCTTCTGTCTAGTGATAATAGACTCTATGAAGAATGTTATATTGAATGTCTTGTAAAGCTGCATTTGTGGTAACAGTGAGAAGTTCCTCAAGTACATCCTGCAGATATATGCCAGAAACAGCCTTCTCCAGGTCTGTCCCCCAAGCCTGTGCCAGTGGATCCAAATATGGCGCTATCCTACTATCCCTAGCAAGTTGATACCATTGGGACAATTTATTCAAAGCAGGTGGGAGGTTCAACAAAGTGAATCCAACTTATTGAAATCAAATGGAGTACCTAAGCGTCGGGACAGGGGATAATCCCGTACCTGAAGGAAACAGAAGAGATGTGTGTTGGGGATGTTTGATGCATGCTTAACTTGGTCAAAGGATGGGAAATGTTCTCCATCCAGTGCTCTAAAATGGCCCAGATATTGACAGCCATTCCTCCACCACCTCTGAAACTCCCCAGAAACCAAATCCACCAGAAAAGCGAATGCTACATACCTGTAGAAGGTATTCTCCGAGGACAGCAGGCTGATTGTTCTCACTGATGGGTGACGTCCACGGCAGCCCCTCCAATCGGAATCTTCACTAGCAAAGTCTTTGCTAGTCCTCGCGCGCATGCGCGGCCGTCTTCCCGCCCGAAACCGGCTCGAGCCGGCCAGTCCAGTATGTAGCAAGACAGTACAAGGGAAGACACAACTCCAAAGGGGAGGCGGGCGGGTTTGTGAGAACAATCAGCCTGCTGTCCTCGGAGAATACCTTCTACAGGTATGTAGCATTCGCTTTCTCCGAGGACAAGCAGGCTGCTTGTTCTCACTGATGGGGTATCCCTAGCCCCCAGGCTCACTCAAAACAACAACCATGGTCAATTGGGCCTCGCAACGGCGAGGACATAACTGAGATTGACCTAAAAAATTTACCAACTAACTGAGAGTGCAGCCTGGAACAGAACAAACAGGGCCCTCGGGGGGTGGAGTTGGATCCTAAAGCCCAAACAGGTTCTGAAGAACTGACTGCCCGAACCGACTGTCGCGTCGGGTATCCTGCTGCAGGCAGTAATGAGATGTGAATGTGTGGACAGATGACCACGTCGCAGCTTTGCAAATTTCTTCAATAGAGGCTGACTTCAAGTGGGCTACCGACGCAGCCATGGCTCTAACATTATGAGCCGTGACATGACCCTCAAGAGCCAGCCCCGCCTGGGCGTAAGTGAAGGAAATGCAATCTGCTAGCCAATTGGATATGGTGCGTTTCCCCACAGCCACTCCCCTCCTATTGGGATCAAAAGAAACAAACAATTGGGCGGACTGTCTGTTGGGCTGTGTCCGCTCCAAATAGAAGGCCAATGCTCTCTTGCAGTCCAATGTGTGCAGCTGACGTTCAGCAGGGCAGGAATGAGGACGGGGAAAGAATGTTGGCAAGACAATTGACTGGTTCAGATGGAACTCCGACACGACCTTTGGCAAGAACTTAGGGTGAGTGCGGAGGACTACTCTGTTATGATGAAATTTGGTGTAAGGGGCCTGGGCTACCAGGGCCTGAAGCTCACTGACTCTACGAGCTGAAGTAACTGCCACCAAGAAAATGACCTTCCAGGTCAAGTACTTCAGATGGCAGGAATTCAGTGGCTCAAAAGGAGGTTTCATCAGCTGGGTGAGAACGACATTGAGATCCCATGACACTGTAGGAGGCTTGACAGGGGGCTTTGACAAAAGCAAACCTCTCATGAAGCGAACAACTAAAGGCTGTCCTGAGATCGGCTTACCTTCCACACGGTAATGGTATGCACTGATTGCACTAAGGTGAACCCTTACAGAGTTGGTCTTGAGACCAGACTCAGACAAGTGCAGAAGGTATTCAAGCAGGGTCTGTGTAGGACAAGAGCGAGGATCTAGGGCTTTGCTGTCACACCAGACGGCAAACCTCCTCCATAAAAAGAAGTAACTCCTCTTAGTGGACTCTTTCCTGGAAGCAAGCAAGATGCGGGAGACACCCTCTGACAGACCCAAAGAGGCAAAGTCTACGCTCTCAACATCCAGGCCGTGAGAGCCAGGGACCGGAGGCTGGGATGCAGAAGAGCCCCTTCGTCCTGCGTGATGAGGGTCGGAAAACACTCCAATCTCCACGGTTCTTCGGAGGATAACTCCAGAAGAAGAGGGAACCAGATCTGACGCGGCCAAAAAGGAGCAATCAGAATCATGGTGCCTCGGTCTTGCTTGAGTTTCAACAAAGTCTTCCCTACCAGAGGAATGGGAGGATAAGCATAAAGCAGGCCCTCCCCCCAATCCAGGAGGAAGGCATCCGATGCCAGTCTGCCGGGGGCCTGAAGCCTGGAACAGAACTGAGGGACTTTGTGGTTCGCTCGAGATGCGAAGAGATCCACCAAGGGGGTGCCCCACGCTTGGAAGATCTGGCGCACCACTCGGGAGTTGAGCGACCACTCGTGAGGTTGCATAATCCTGCTCAGTCTGTCGGCCAGACTGTTGTTTACGCCTGCCAGATATGTGGCTTGGAGCCCCATGCCGTGACGGCGAGCCCAGAGCCACATGCTGACGGCTTCCTGACACAGGGGGCGAGATCCGGTGCCCCCCTGCTTGTTGACATAGTACATGGCAACCTGGTTGTCTGTCTGAATTTGGATAATTTGGTGGGACAGCCGATCTCTGAAAGCCTTCAGAGCGTTCCAGATCGTTCGCAACTCCAGGAGATTGATCTGTAGACCGCGTTCCTGGAGGGACCAGCTTCCTTGGGTGTGAAGCCCATCGACATGAGCTCCCCATCCCAGGAGAGACGCATCCGTGGTCAGCACTTTTTGTGGCTGAGGAATTTGGAAAGGACGTCCCAGAGTCAAATTGGACCAAATCGTCCACCAATACAGGGATTCGAGAAAACTCGTGGACAGGTGGATCACGTCTTCTAGATCCCCAGCAGCCTGAAACCACTGAGAAGCTAGGGCCCATTGAGCAGATCTCATGTGAAGGCGGGCCATGGGAGTCACATGAACTGTGGAGGCCATGTGGCCCAGCAATCTCAACATCTGCCGAGCTGTGATCTGCTGGGACGTTCGCACCCGCGAGACGAGGGACAACAAGTTGTTGGCTCTCGTCTCTGGGAGATAGGCGCGAGCCGTCCGAGAATCCAGCAGAGCTCCTATGAATTCGAGTCTCTGTGCTGGGAGAAGATGGGACTTTGGGTAATTTATCACAAACCCCAGTAGCTCCAGGAGGCGAATAGTCATCTGCATGGACTGCAGGGCTCCTGCCTCGGACGTGTTCTTCACCAGCCAATCGTCGAGATACGGGAAGACGTGCACCCCCAGCCTGCGAAGTGCTGCTGCTACTACAGCCAAGCACTTTGTGAACACCCTGGGCGCAGAGGCGAGCCCAAAGGGTAGCACACAGTACTGGAAGTGACGTGTGCCCAGCTGAAATCGCAGATACTGTCTGTGAGCTGGCAGTATCGGGATGTGTGTGTAGGCATCCTTCAAGTCCAGAGAGCATAGCCAATCATTTTCCTGAATCATGGGAAGTAGGGTGCCCAGGGAAAGCATCCTGAACTTTTCTTTTACGAGATATTTGTTCAGGGCCCTTAGGTCTAGGATGGGACGCATCCCCCCTGTTTTCTTTTCTACAAGGAAGTACCTGGAATAGAATCCCAGCCCTTCTTGCCCGGATGGCACGGGCTCGACCGCATTGGCGCTGAGAAGGGCGGAGAGTTCCTCTGCAAGTACCTGCTTGTGCTGGAAGCTGTAAGACTGAGCTCCCGGTGGACAATTTGGAGGTTTTGAGACCAAATTGAGGGTGTATCCTTGCCGGACTATTTGCAGAACCCACTGATCGGAGGTTATGAGAGGCCACCTTTGGTGAAAAGCTTTCAACCTCCCCCCGACCGGCAGGTCGCCCGGCACGGACACTTGGATGTCGGCTATGCTCTGCTGGAGCCAGTCAAAAGCTCGCCCCTTGCTTTTGCTGGGGAGCCGCGGGGCCTTGCTGAGGCGCACGCTGCTGACGAGAGCGAGCGCGCTGGGGCTTAGCCTGGGCCGCAGGTTGTCGAGAAGGGGGATTGTACCTACGCTTGCCAGAAGAGTAGGGAACAGTCCTCCTTCCCCCAAAAAATCTTCTACCTGTAGAGGTAGAGGCTGAAGGCTGCCGGCGGGAGAACTTGTCGAATGCGGTGTCCCGCTGGTGGAGATGCTCTACCACCTGCTCGACCTTCTCTCCAAAAATATTGTCCGCACGGCAAGGCGAGTCCGCAATCCGCTGCTGGAGTCTATTCTCCAGGTCGGAGGCACGCAGCCATGAGAGCCTGCGCATCACCACACCTTGAGCAGCGGCCCTGGATGCAACATCAAAGGTGTCATACACCCCTCTGGCCAGGAATTTTCTGCACGCCTTCAGCTGCCTGACCACCTCCTGAAAAGGCTTGGCTTGCTCAGGGGGGAGCGCATCAACCAAGCCCGCCAACTGCCGCACAT
The DNA here is from genome assembly GCF_901765095.1 of Microcaecilia unicolor. Lineage (NCBI taxonomy): Eukaryota > Metazoa > Chordata > Amphibia > Gymnophiona > Siphonopidae > Microcaecilia > Microcaecilia unicolor. Next base: position 394,259,986 of record NC_044032.1, read on the forward strand.
TGTTCCGCATGTGTATGCTCGTGTAGAGCTGGTAAGACTGGATTTTGGCCACGAGCATAGAGGAATGGTAGGCCTTCCTCCCAAAGGAGTCTAAGGTTCTAGAGTCTTTGCCCGGGGGCGCCGAAGCATGCTCCCTAGAACTCTTAGCCTTCTTTAGGGCCAGATCCACAACTCCAGAGTCGTGAGGCAACTGGGTGCGCATCAGCTCTGGGTCCCCATGGATCCGGTACTGGGACTCGATCTTCTTGGGAATGTGGGGATTACTTAATGGCTTGGTCCAGTTCGCAAGCAATGTCTTTTTCAGGACATGGTGCAAGGGAACAGTGGACGCTTCCTTAGGTGGAGAAGGATAGTCCAGGAGCTCAAACATTTCAGCCCTGGGCTCGTCCTCCACAACCACCGGGAAGGGGATGGCCGTAGACATCTCCCGGACAAAGGAAGCGAAAGACAGACTCTCAGGAGGAGAAAGCTGTCTTTCAGGAGAGGGAGTGGGATCGGAAGGAAGACCCTCAGACTCCTCGTCAGAGAAATATCTGGGGTCTTCTTCCTCTTCCCACGAGGCCTCACCCTCGGTGTCAGACACAAGTTCACGAACCTGTGTCTGCAACCTCGCCCGGCTCGACTCAGTGGAGCCACGTCCACGATGGGGGCGTCGAGAGGTAGACTCCCTCGCCCGCATCGGCGAAGCTCCCTCCGCCGACGTAGTCGGGGAGCCTTCCTGGGAGGTGGCCGCAGTCGGCACCGCACACGGTACCGACGTCGGGGACCTCACCCCGGGCGATGGGCCAGCCGGCGCCACGCTCGACGGTACCGGAGGCGCAAGCACCGCCGGTACCGGAGGGGTAGGGCGCAACAGCTCTCCCAGAATCTCTGGGAGAACGGCCCGGAGGCTCTCGTTCAGAGCGGCTGCAGAGAAAGGCATGGAGGTCGATGCAGGCGTCGACGTCAGAACCTGTTCCGGGCGTGGAGGCTGTTCCGGGCTGTCCAGAGTGGAGCGCATCGACACCTCCTGAACAGAGGGTGAGCGTTCCTCTCGGTGCCGATGCCTGCTGGGTGCCGACTCCCTCGGCGACCCAGAGCTCTCGGTGCCGACGCGGGGAGGAGACCGGTGTCGATGCTTCTTCGACTTCTTCCGAAGCATGTCACTGGAGCTCCCCGGCACCGACGAGGAGGACGTAGAATCCAGCCGTCGCTTCCTCGGGGCCGAGGTCGAAGGAGGTCGGTCTCGGGGGGGCTGTACCGCAGGAGCCCTCAGGGTAGGGGGAGACCCACCCGAAGGCTCACCGCCACCAGCAGGGGAATGGACAGCCCTCACCTGCACTCCTGACGATGCACCACCGTCCGACGACATCAGCAGACGAGGTCCCGGTACCACCGACATCGATGCAGCTATCCGATGTCTCGGCGCCGATGCAGAGGGCCGATGCCTCGATGCACTCGATGCACTGGCGGCAGAGGATGAAGGTCTGGACGCTGACGACGTCGATGCACTCGATGGCCTTGGTGTCGATGCCGACGAAGAGCCCGAGAACAAAACGTTCCACTGGGCCAATCTCGCTACCTGAGTCCGCCTTTGTAACAGGGAACACAGACTACAGTTCTGAGGACGGTGCTCGGCCCCCAGACACTGAAGACACGACGAGTGCCTATCAGTGAGCGAGATTACCCGGGCGCACTGGGTGCACTTCTTGAAGCCGCTGGAAGGCTTCGATGTCATGGGCGGAAAAATCACGCCGGCGAAATCAAAATCCGAAATGGCGAATTGGAGCACCAAAAAGTTTTAGGGAGAAAATCTCGACCGAGGCCGAAAGAGGCCTACCCCGACGACGAAAGAAAACTTACCGGGGCAAAGACTGAAAAATACGGGAAGGGACAAACGAAGCCCGGGGGGCTTCCGGAGCACTTCCCAACAATTTTTTAAAGATTTTCCGAAGAAAACACACGTCAACGAAAAAAGGACGCGCGAGGTCGACTTTCCGGGGCTCGACACGGCGAAAACACGACCGTACCGAGTGCGGATAAAAGAAGACTGGCCGGCTCGAGCCGGCTTCGGGCGGGAAGACGGCCGCGCATGCGCGGTGCGCGCGAGGACTAGCAAAGGACTTTGCTAGTGAAGATTCCGATTGGAGGGGCTGCCGTGGACGTCACCCATCAGTGAGAACAAGCAGCCTGCTTGTCCTCGGAGAAATTAGGGTTTCCCATCAGAGGCAGAAAAGGATTCCCACTCTAGCCCCTCACCCCCAAAGTTGCCTCTCCACCAGGCCCAAGCCCTTCCCAGTGCACATAAAAATCTATTTTTGCCCATATCTCCCAGCTGGCGACGGGCGCGAGGGTGTAAAACCGCCAACACATATAGGGCACACCAACTTTACCAAAAATCAGCAAGGGCAAAATGAGTAGAATTTGTGTGCAGCTCATAGACCCGCTGCATCAATGCAGCCAAATTATATAACCAGAGATCCGGTAAGCAAACTCCCTTCCTGAGCTCTGTTGTGGGTCAGTTTAGCGTATGCAAAGCAAAGTCTTTCATATAAAGGAGTTGATTAAGCTTCTATACAATTCTTCCTCTTGCTTAGCCACCCATAAAACGAAGCATCTGTAATAGGTAAATTAATTTAGGCAAAAATATCATTTTAATTAAAGCCACACATCCTAGAAAATTAACAAGTAAATCCCGCCATTTCACACAAGTTGTCTCACAGCTTCCAATCATTCTATTGCATTCTTCCTATAAAGCCAATCGAGGTCTGAACGGAGGTAAACCCCTAGAGTACTTTATCACAGTTTTTACCCATGACAGAGGGAAATCACTATAGCCTCAGAGATGCAAGGTCGCATAATAGGGAGGGCTCCAGACCAAAGTTTATCAGCAATCCTCTGAAGAAACCAAATTCCTGAATTATAGTCATAAGGGGTCTAACAGTATCAGAAGCATAGTTGAGCAGCAACAACATATAATCAGCAAAGAGGTTTGTGCGGTATTCTCAGCCTCCCACCTTCATACCCTCCAGTCTCCCATCTTCAAATCCTTACTCAAAGCCCACCTCTTCAATGTTGCTTTCTGCACCTAACCATTGTACCCTATTCAGGAAATCTAGACTGCACACTTCGTCCTTTAGATTGTAAGCTCCTTTGAGCAGGGATTGTCCTTCTCTGTTAAATTGTACAGTGCTGCGTAACCCTGGTAGCACTTTAGAAATGTTAAGTAGTAGTACCTCTTCTAATTTCACTGTATGTTTTTTGAGATGCAGTGACCAGAACTGCACACAATATTCGAGGTGCAGTCGCACCACGGAGCAATACAAAGGCATTATAATGTCCTCATTTTTGTTTTCCATTCCTTTCCTAATAATACCTAACATTCTATTTGCTTTCTTAGCCATCGCTGAACATTGAGCAGAGGGATTCAACGTATCATCAACAATGACAACACCTAGACCCCTTTCCTGGTTGGTGACTCCCAATGTGGAACCTAGTATCACATAGCTAAAGTTCGGGTTCCTTTTTTCCCACATGCATCACTTTGCACTTGCTCACATTAAATGTCATCTGACATTTGGATGCCCAGTCTCCCAGTCTCGTAAGGTCCTCTTGTAATTTTTCACAATCCTCTTGCAATTTAACGACTTTGAGTCATCAGCAAATTTAATTACCTCACTAGTTACTCCCATCTCTAAATCATTTATAAATATGTTAAAAAGCAGTGGTCCCAGAACAAACCCCTCAGAAACTCCACTAAGTACCCTTCTCCATTGAGAACACTAACCATTTAATCCTACTCTCTGTTTTCTATATTTTAACCAGTTTTTAATCCACAACAGAACAGTATCTCCTATCCCATGACTCTCTAATTTCCTCTGGAGACTTTCATGAGGTACTTTGTCAAATGCCTTTTGAAAATCCAGTTACACAATATCGACCAGCTCAGTTTTATCCACTTTTGTTCATCCCTTCAAAGAAATGTAGTAGATTGGTGAGGCAAGATTTCCCTTCACTAAATCCACATTGGCTTTGTCTCATTAATCCATGCTTTTGAATATGTTCTGTAATTATGTTCTTTATAATAGCCTCTACCAGTACCGACGTCAGGACCAGTGGTCTATAATTTCCCGGATCACCTCTGGATCCTTTTTAAAAAATTGGTCTTACATTTGCCACCCTCCAATCTTCTGGTACACCATGCTTGATTTTAAAGATAAATTACATATTACTAACAATAGTTCTGCAAGTTTATGTTTCAATTCTAGCAGTACTCTGGGATGAATACCATCTGGTCCAGGCAATTTGCTACTCTTCAATTTGTCAAATTGCCCCATTACATCTTCTAGGTTCACAGAGATTTAATTCAGTTTCTCTGGTTTGTCACTTCACTGGCTCCCTATCCGTTTCTGCATTCAGTTCAAACTTCTCTTACTGACCTATAAGTACATTCACTCTGCCGCTCCCCAATACCTTTCCACTCTTGTCTTTCCCTACGCCCCCTCTCGGGTACTCCGTTCTGTGGATAAATCTCTTTTGTCTGTCCCCTTCTCCTCTACTGCTAATTTCAGACTTCGTTCCTTTTATCTCGCTGCACCTCACGCCTGGAATAGACTTCCTGAGCCTGTACGTCTAGCCTCGTCTTTGGCCATTTTCAAATCCAGGCTAAAAGCCCACCTCTAACACTGCTTTTGACTCCTAACCACTACTCACTTGCCCTGTACCCTTTTATCCCCACCTCTCTTTAATTCCCTTGCCTCTTAGTTGTTCTATCTGTGTGTTTGTCCTATTTAGATTGTGAGCTCTTTGAGCAGGGACTGTCTTTTTGTGTATGATGTACAGCACTGCGTATGCCTTGTAGCGCTATAGAAGTGATTAGTAGTAGTAGTAGTAGCTAAGAATAGCATTTCTGGCACCAGTATCTCTCCCAAATCTTTCTCAGTGAAGACCGAGAAAAAGAATTAATTTTCTCTCTCCAATATAGCTTTGTCTTCCCTGAGTTCCCCTTTTACCCCTTGGTCATCTAGCGGTCCAACTGATTCTTTTGCCAGCTTCTTGCTTCTAATATACCTAAGAAAGATTTTACTATGTGTTTTTGCCTCCAACACAATCTCTTTTTCAATTTCTCTCTCAGTCTTCCTTATCACATACAGTGGTGGAAATAAGTATTTGATCCCTTGCTGATTTTGTAAGTTTGCCCACTGACAAAGACATGAGCAGCCCATAATTGAAGGGTAGGTTATTGGTAACAGTGAGAGATAGCACATCACAAATTAAATCCGGAAAATCACATTGTGGAAAGTATATGAATTTATTTGCATTCTGCAGAGGGAAATAAGTATTTGATCCCCCACCAACCAGTAAGAGATCTGGCCCCTACAGACCAGGTAGATGCTCCAAATCAACTCGTTACCTGCATGACAGACAGCTGTCGGCAATGGTCACCTGTATGAAAGACACCTGTCCACAGACTCAGTGAATCAGTCAGACTCTAACCTCTACAAAATGGCCAAGAGCAAGGAGCTGTCTAAGGATGTCAGGGACAAGATCATACACCTGCACAAGGCTGGAATGGGTTACAAAACCATCAGTAAGACGCTGGGCGAGAAGGAGACAACTGTTGGTGCCATAGTAAGAAAATGGAAGAAGTACAAAATGACTGTCAATCGACAAAGATCTGGGGCTCCACGCAAAATCTCACCTCGTGGGGTATCCTTGATCATGAGGAAGGTTAGAAATCAGCCTACAACTACAAGGGGGGAACTTGTCAATGATCTCAAGGCAGCTGGGACCACTGTCACCACAAAAACCATTGGTAACACATTACGACATAACGGATTGCAATCCTGCAGTGCCCGCAAGGTCCCCCTGCTCCGGAAGGCACATGTGACGGCCCGTCTGAAGTTTGCCAGTGAACACCTGGATGATGCCGAGAGTGATTGGGAGAAGGTGCTGTGGTCAGATGAGACAAAAATTGAGCTCTTTGGCATGAACTCAACTCGCCGTGTTTGGAGGAAGAGAAATGCTGCCTATGACCCAAAGAACACCGTCCCCACTGTCAAGCATGGAGGTGGAAATGTTATGTTTTGGGGGTGTTTCTCTGCTAAGGGCACAGGACTACTTCACCGCATCAATGGGAGAATGGATGGGGCCATGTACCGTACAATTCTGAGTGACAACCTCCTTCCCTCCGCCAGGGCCTTAAAAATGGGTCGTGGCTGGGTCTTCCAGCACGACAATGACCCAAAACATACAGCCAAGGCAACAAAGGAGTGGCTCAGGAAGAAGCACATTAGGGTCATGGAGTGGCCTAGCCAGTCACCAGACCTTAATCCCATTGAAAACTTATGGAGGGAGCTGAAGCTGCGAGTTGCCAAGCGACAGCCCAGAACTCTTAATGATTTAGAGATGATCTGCAAAGAGGAGTGGACCAAAATTCCTCCTGACATGTGTGCAAACCTCATCATCAACTACAGAAGACGTCTGACCGCTGTGCTTGCCAACAAGGGTTTTGCCACCAAGTATTAGGTCTTGTTTGCCAGAGGGATTAAATACTTATTTCCCTCTGCAGAATGCAAATAAATTCATATACTTTCCACAATGTGATTTTCCGGATTTAATTTGTGATGTGCTATCTCTCACTGTTACCAATAACCTACCCTTCAATTATGGGCTGCTCATGTCTTTGTCAGTGGGCAAACTTACAAAATCAGCAAGGGATCAAATACTTATTTCCACCACTGTAGTTTTAAGACTAATTTTTTTTTGTTACATTTGTACCCCGCGCTTTCCCACTCATGGCAGGCTCAATGCGGCGGGCAATGGAGGGTTAAGTGACTTGCCCAGAGTCACAAGGAGCTGCCTGTGCTGGGAATCGAACTCAGTTCCTCAGTTCCCCAGGACCAAAGTCCACCACCCTAACCATTAGGCCACTCCTCCACTTCACTATTTTATCCTTCTTGCCATTGGAGAATATATGGTACACAATTTCCCAGCACCTAATAATCACCAATCCTGCACACCCACCTGCAGAGACATCTTTGGTTATGAGGATTTCCTCTAGACTGAGCACAAATTTTAAATAGAAATAAATTATTATGGACCATGTCTACAAAGAGTGTAATTCTCTAAGAGGGTGCCTAATTTTAGGTACCAAGAATGTACCTATTTAGAGCCTATTCTATTAAGAAACGTAGGTGCCTAGTTTTCATTATAGAATATAGGCGTAACAGGTCAGATACACATTTATATATATTTAGGCACAAGAACTTACATCATCCATAGAGCTGATGTAAATGCTTGCACTTTGATTCAAAGTACACACATAAGTCATAGTATTCAATAATTAATGTATGTAATTGTACAGCTCACCCACATTCCACCCATGTGAACACCCACCTGCAAAGTATGTGTCTTTCTGTATGTGGCATGCACTTACAGAAAAGAATGTGGTGAGAATTTTGTCATTTACACGTGTACTTGCTACCTAAATCTAGGTGGCTCCTCATAGAATTACCTCCAAAGTGCATTGGCTGAGCGTATGGCATAAGAATGGTTACATTATGACATTCTAAGTGGCAACAGATTATGTAACACAGAATGGTGTGGTATACCTGGGAGGAGAGGCTATGCTTGTTGAGCCCACTTTCCTTTCGGTTCCTCCTTGATGCAGTCAGTTTAGAAAGCCCAAATCCACTGCTGACACGGGATAGCTTTGACTGTGTGCTTGGAACTAAAGTTTCTCCTCTACTTATGTACTTTTTCTCGTGCACTGAGAAAGAAACAAAGGAGTACATACAAGTCAACTTTCTATATTTGTAACTTCAGTTATATTTCGTTCTACACCACTTTTTATCAATCATTTTTCAATATATGGTACACTTTAGAGTATTCTGGATCCTCATGGCACACCAAATCAAATTTGCATGATCTCTCTATACTTCCCAAACCTGCCTTTTCTCTTAATCCCCGTGTGATCCTCTCTTTCCCATGCCACATGTGATCCTCTCTCCCTCTTTTTCATTCATGCTTTCCTCCTTTGTGACCTTCTTCTCCTCGCTCTCCAGTCTGTAGGAGGAAAGACAAACTTTTTGCCTTATCTGCCTTCTCCTCCATAGGGTCACAGGGCCCCCACACATGCAAATCACCCAAGTAAAAACAATCAGCAGAGAAGGAAAACACATGAAGCACTGTTCTCGTTAGCCTGATGGAGGGGGTAAGGATCAAGTTAGGGCTGCTGGTACTGCAGCACATTAAACATGAAAGGCACATCAAACCATAATAAAACATGAAAGTATGTTAATTACATATATCACAACATATGTCAAATCTGAATCTTGACTGACAAAGGGCTAACATATTCTACTCATCCACAAGCTCTTGTTACAAAAAGAATACTATTTTCTCTACTGCCTTCATCAAAAATGAGATGCTGAAAATATATCTATAATTTCCAGTATCTTCAGGAACAAGGTCTGCTTAAACAAGTCTATCATCTCCTTTAATTCTTGCAAGAAAGCATTCACAATTAGCCTCAATCAACTTCATTCTAGAGACTTCCATCCAGCTTGCCAAACTGGATTCAATACAACACATATAATGCTGACAGAATCTTCATCAACTCCATTTTGAAATTTAAAGAAGTCTGTATTAAACACTCAGAGACACTTTAAAAAACAAGAATATAAGTTACAACAAAAGACAAATTGGAAAACAAACAACATTGAATTTCCCAAAAAGAAGCAAGTCCCAAAAGCAATTATCTGTACACAACCTAGAAACTTTCATAATTTATAGTAATTTTAAGGAAACAAAAACTCAACCCACTCAAAAGAGCGGAAAAAAAAACCCCACCCCTCAACTCCATCATATTACCCCTTAAGCTTCTGCAGACTATAATTAAAAAGAACAATGTGAAGTAAAATGTTCCCAAACCACCTCCCACTTAGATAAGATTTTACCACTAATAGCTCTCAACCTTTCCATTTCACAAATATACCACAACTTATTTAACCACTTAATTAAAGAAGGGACCTGAGGGGACTTCCAAGAAGCAGCTAGTGTAACTCTTGCAGCCGACATGGCATGACGGACCAACAATGACTGAGGCATTGTAAGTCCTGGAGGTTTACTAACAGAAAATATTCGGGGGACCACTTAATAGGTTTGGAAAGCCAACCCTGGAGTCTATATTGAATTGCTTTCAAAAAAGCATGTACCTTAACACAAGACCATCAGAGATGCCCCATAGTACCCCTTTGACCACAACCCCTCCAACACAGAGGTGATAATGTTGGAAACATATGATGCAAATGAACAGGAGTTAGATACCACCTATATAGAACTTTTATAGCATTTTCCTGAAAAGGAGTAGAAACGGAAACCTGCAAAGATGCAGTTTCCAAAGTTGTCCATACATCAGCACCCAATGTAAACCCCAGCTCCCGATGTCAATGCAACCGATGTTCAACAGGAGGCCGCATCTTACCACGCTGATATCAACTCCATTTTATCCACAAGGCAGAACTGAGAAGAGCTCCCTGAAAACTCAATAGTCTGAACAGCTCCAGATACGGCAGAAGTCCTGTGCTACCCTTATACTCTACCAAATGCTTTCTCAACTCTATGGCCTCCTTCTGAAAATAAAATGGTGGTAAAATAAAAACATCCCAGCCTTGCTTTTCCAATCTCAGTTACCCTTTCCTTAAGTTATTAAATCATGAGTAATGTAAATAAATACTTTAGTTTGATTTCCTACCTATATCTGGGGGGGGGGGGGGGGGGGGGGGGGGAGGAGCATTTATGTATCAAGTAACTCTTCCTCACAGCTACAATCTTACATTTCTACAATTGGTGGCATCTTTAAAAATGCTTATCTGAGAAAGATTGAGAATGTAACCTTTGTTGTTCTAAAAGCCTACCCTCAGATTTTTACTGCCACAGTGTGAGGTTAAAACTAGGGACCTCTCCCTACTTTCCATTTGCAGGAGAAATTGTCTTGTTCTTGGGATAGAGGAACTACATTTTTCGTTATATAAAATCATTGATTGATTGATTGATTTTCTGATAGTTTGAATTCTGTCTGATGCTTCAGACATGAGCCATGTTTGACAGCTTTATGTGGGGCAAAATGAGACTTGTCTGGGGCTTTTTGTTTCGGTTCTCGATATGTCTTGTAAACTTATTTCTTTATTTTTTTTTTAATTGCATTTACATTTTAACGTCAAGTACAAATCTTGAAATGAAAAGACGACTATTGTCATAATAAATTCTAACAGAAATTGTTATATCAACTTATTTCCAGCACATGATCCTTTACTCATCTATAGTCCACAATAATGTCTTGTAAACTTTGAAGATACTGGACAATGAGAATTAATGGTTATACTATCTTCAACTGTATGATCTGGAATTGTCTGTGACCACTGTTTATATATACAGAAATAATTTCAAATAATTAATTTTCTGTTGTGCTCTATGAACTGAATGCAGTATTGTTTATGAGGAAAATGATTCCTTGTGCCATTTAAGCTCATTTGTGTGTTTGGTGTGTCTATTATAAAATATGCCAATGGCTGTCATGGTCATCTGTGGAGGACTTGATTCATTGATTTCCTTTGAGACGTTTGCTCTTGTAGATATGTCACTTTGACTGGTGTGTTCTTAGCAGTGTGGTTTTTGTTTATTTTAGTGCTATGCTATATTGTATGCTATTGGTATTAATAAAGATATTGTCTAAAAAAAACAAAAACTAGCCACACTAAGTACTTATGAATCCCCAAGTTTTCAGTGTTTGACACATTTTTACTTAGGACACTAATACTTCCCATTTTGAACCTTTCAGGATATTAATAATTCTGCTCTCACTCTTGAATTATTTTGTTTTGTGCAATTGCGCAGATAAAGTAAATACAATTTCATTACCAATAGGAGTTCTCTTTCTTTACATGAATACAGCATTTTAAATATGAATCTAACAATTTCTAAAATGACTACAAAGAATACACAGGATGTACAATTGCACCTACCCAAGTGATTCTGCCAGGATTTTAAAGCTGCTTCCTCAATTAAAGGTCTTGCAAATGCTATGTCAACCTGACCTCGATCATTGACAGGAAGGATGACCTTGAACATCTCCTCTAGAACCTGCTTCTTACTGTGTATCAACTCGGTCCAGACTCGATTCACAGCTTTTAAAAGAAGCTGGCGCCCTGTGTAAGGCAAAATGAGAAAAAAAAGCATCTACAAATTGTTGTACATGGACATGTGGCAAGATATATATTGAGTGCTAACAGATTTGAGAATGCAAGACACCTTTAGCAATTAACTAACTGAGTCATACAAGATGGATTTATTTTGTGAAGGATACTATGTTTTCATTTTACATCATATCCTACAAGTTTGGACTGATGTTTACTGAGAAAAGAAAATTTTCAAAAGATGATCTATATGAATTTATTGTAATTGGATTATAAAAAAAAAAGTTGTTTAAAGTACTTGGTTAAGATTTTTTTTTTTTGTGAGCATATAACCATGCATGTCTCTATTTCATACAATAAGAAGAGCACAGGCGGGAGCTCTGGAAACCAAAAAGGAATGGCTATGACTCTGCGGTACAGCCTTAGGGAAGATACAAGTCTTAGAAGAAACTTCCTGGGGAGCCAGGTAGAAGTAATTAAGAATTGTAAAGCAAAAAAAAACAAAAAAGGCTGCTAGCCAGCAGAAAAGTAAGCAAGGAGGAACAGGACCTAAGCCGCCATCAGAGAGAGTGAGACCAACAGCAAGAGGAATAGAGAGCCCCTGAACCGAAGAGGCTGGAAGCAAATATACTAGAAGCCAGTTTCCATTTAAGCAGCCAGCTGCCAGGGTTTGTTAATGATTGCCAGTCCATAGAAGCAGGGCTTGCTAAGTGATTGCATATCTTTATGCAGACTGGTATGTATTTGCCTGAAAGGGGTCATTCTTTAAAATAGGTGCTAATATTTACACCTCACGTATGCACATAAATTATTAGAATGGCATATATTCATGTATGTGTGTACGTGTATAAATGCCAAACCTCCCATAACACGTGTGTACCTCACATAGCACTTACAAGTAGGGGTACATTTTATTTTATTTATTAGGTTTTATTTACCGCCTTTTTGAAGGAATTCACTCAAGGCAGTGTACAGTAAGAGTAGATCAAACATGAGCAATAGGCAATTACAGCAGTAAAAATATTCAAGTAGCAAGCTGTTTGAGCAGGGACTGTTTTTTTGTGTATGGTGTACAGCGCTGCGTATGCCTTGTAGCACTATAGAAATAAGTAGTAGTAGCAATACAAAATATGGCATGGTATACTACTTGCAATGACAACACAATACGTAATAGAACATTATAATTGGTAGTGAAGCAGAGTCTGGGCAGAGTGTAGGGTGAGATTCACAAGTGTTTATATAATTTATAGAATACTTTGTTACACACATATCTCCTGCATTTAGGTGCACCCTTGTGTCAAATCTGTGGCCAGCATAAGTACTTATGCCTATGCGGCTACATACCTGGTTCCACTAGTATAACATAAAAGGAATTAGCTACCTACTTTCCTTTACAGAATAGTGCCTACAGGAGCATAAAATAGGCACACAGATATAAAATTACCCACAAATGCCTTGCTGACTTGAGCTGTCAAAAGTACAGAACAAAATGGATGTAAATCAAAAGAATAGTCATAGCTACAGTTTATGCCATGTTAGTCCACTTAGATAGGTCAACAAACAAGTTTTAGTTTATACATTTTTACTAACCAAATAAGGATGGCTTTTTATCCAGGTAAACAGGATGCCTGAAAATTGCCCACCCTTTAGGGCTAAATTCTATATATGGCTCCCAAAATAAAAATAACTCTCGGCACTATTCTATAAACTTATTCTGTGACTATGCGCTTAAATTCTAGGAATGCTCCCGATCCACCCATGACTCTAATTCCTGCGTTCACTTTCGGACTTGTGCATAACTGCTAATTAGCGCTAATAATTGCTTGTTAGGATGGCAATTATCAGTGCTCATTGGTTTGTTATTCACCATATATAGAATTTGGGAGTTAGTACTTTGATGGATTCTGCTATCAATTATCTGGTCATTGTTTTCCCTAAGGTACCATCTTGGTTGGAGGACAATACATTAATTTTGAATGTTAAAAAGATGTAGGGGGTTATGGAGACTAGAGGTGAATTACCAGATAATCCTGGTAAAATATAATTATTTTGTCAAGATGTTCCACTTGACCAGCAGGTTAAGAGCTTTAAGGGCTCATTTTCAAAGCACCATAGGTTATTATAGTACTGTATATCTAAATGCTTTAAAAACAAGCCCCTTGGTGTGTTGGTTGATTGCAGGCTCTTGCTTAAACATAGATGGTAGTGAACAATTTTATAAATTAAACCTACTAAGCAAAATGAAACCTTTTATTCCAGCTGAAGATTTCAGAACAGCAGTCCAGGCCATGGTTTCAAGTGGTTTGGATTACTGTAATTCCTTATATCTTGGAGTATTTACTTCATCCATGAAGGCTTTGCAAATACTTCAGAATGTAGCTGTTCATTTCATTTGCAGTGTATCATGTTTTCAGTCAGTTACACCTTTGCTTATGCAATTACATTGGTTGCCAGTTGAATCAAGAGTGCTGCTTAAAATTCTAGTTTAGATTCATAAGGCTTTGAAAGATAAGCCTACTTTTGTCAAATGTTTTGAAGATTTATAGACCAGTGGGAGGCTTTAAAGTCTGAAAGAGTGTTGATTCCTATACTGAAAGGATTTTATTTTGAAGAAAAGCAGACAACATTTTCTTTCTATTTTTCTATAAATCAGCCAGAATGTACTTACTTCATTCTGTCATTACAGGGCAGTAGAAATAAAGCGTAGCTGCTGCTGTTATGATTATGTTTGTGATTTTTTTTTGTGATTATATAACTGATGTTTTTATATGATCTGCTTTGGTTGAAGGTGGAATATAAGTAAATCAACCTAAACACACATCTGCATTATTTGATCAGGTAAAGGGTGCTCACATTTATTCTAATTTGGACCATAGAGGGACATACAACCTGAGTTACATTAGAAAAGGAGCTGACTGGAAGACAGCATTCAACACCAGGGACGGCCATTATGAATACTTGATAATGCTCTTTGTACTGTGTAATGTCCCCGTCTTACAGGAGTTTATTAATGATGTGCTCCAATGTGTGCTGGACTAGTATGTTGTAATATATGCCTGGGTGATATTCTCATCTATTCCCTATATCTTACCCTTCATAGGCAACACATCAAAACATGCCAGTGACAACCATTTATTTACTAAAGCTGAGAAGTGTCGGAGGAAACCAAGGTACCCTTCTTGAGGTATATCTTGTCTGATAAGGGGTTACAGAAAGATCTTGTTAGTTTCTCCACAGAGGCGAAACGCAACATAACATTTTTTTGTGTGTGTTTGCTAATTCTTACAGACATTTCATTAAGAACTTTCCATAATAACTGCACTCATTACTGCCCTCACCAGAAAAGAAGCTGTTCTCCAACACTGATCACCTGAAGCAGTTAAGGCATTTCATGACTTCAAAACAACCTTCTCTTTAGTCCTCTCTTGTAGCAGTAGATGCTTCTGAAACAGGGGCAGAAACAAGTCTATCCCAAAGAGACCAAATCACTACCAAAATTCTACTGCTGTGCATATTTTTTCAGGAAATTCTCTCCAGCAGAAATTAAAGATGAGCTAGGGAACAAGGAACTGGCATGATATTGAATGGGTATTGGAAGAATCAAGATACTGCATTCTCCCTAATAATTGCCCAGGCTATTATTAGAAACACTGGGTTTTCTGAAGTCTAGGGTGGGCTACTATTGGAGGCACTTCAATTTTTTAGGAAACCTGAAATTAGCGACACAAGGCAAAGGCAGCCAACAGACTACTAAAGTGTTCAACAATTTTTAATTATTGAAATAAATGAGTGAAATAATAGCTTGTTGTTATTTATTACATAACGCTTGGCTGCTCTGCGCATGCTCTACCGGCCCATTATCCGACGGTTTTACGAAGAATTAGAGAATGCAAGTGAGCAGCAACGAGCAGCTCATTTGCATTCCCTTTCCTTCATGCATAGCCGCTCCCTACCGATTCGCTATGGAATTCGGTACGGAACGGCTCTAATGACGACTTTAGTGCATCCCCCCCGACTTCATTACTGACAGCAGGGTCACTGTGGGTTTGTTTACTTATAGCTGGCTGAGCAGGCTTTGAAGAACAGTGCTTCTTTTTTCCTGTTTAACCTGCACTGTGTTTGCTCACTGAGGACCAGATGCAATAAACTTAACGAGCCAGCAACGTGGTTTTTATACCAGTTCTAGCCAGTCTAGTGAGCAAGTAGTAAAACAAGACATGCATAAAAGGGTTCTCCGAGCCATTTTCCTGTCACGGTAGCAGCTAATGAAAACGGAATCCAAATGAGCTAATTAGTATTATAATGTGCATGCAAGGTAGATGCACAGCCGTTTTCCGACCCCATGCACCGTGGAAAAACTAACGGGAGGTCTGCACCTCTCTCGTTGGGGCTGCTGTGAGCGGACCCCATGCAGAGGAAGGGAAGGGAAATGGGACTTGATATACCACCTTTCTGAGTTTTTTTGCAACTACATTCAAAGCAGTTTACATATATTCAGGTACTTATTTTGTACCAGGGGCAATGGAAGTTAAAGTGACTTGCCCAGAGTCACAAGGAGCTGCAGTGGGAATCGAACTCAGTTCCCCAGGATCAAAGTCCACGACACTAACCAGAGGAGGACGCCCATCGCAAAAATCGGAAGAAAAAAAAAACGTCCTTTCAAGTGCCTAACACTTGGATGTCCTTCACCCCCCTCCCCCCCCCCCCCCCCCCCCCCCAAAAAAGGACGTCCCTGATGAACACTTGGATGGTTTTTTCTTCAGATTTTGTGATGGGTGTCCTTCTCTTGGGCTTATTTTTCTTACGACTAAGGTGCCCGAACCAAAATGACCACCGCCGGAGAAAATCGGGGGATCGAGACGAGACGTGTGAGGACATCCAAATCAAAACTATTTGAACGTCCCTTTCGATTATTTATTTATTTTGTTACATTTATATCCCACATTTTCCCACCTATTTGTAGGCTCAATGTGGCTTACATAGTGCCGGAGAGGCGTTACACACTCCGGTGTAAACAAATACAAAGTGATGTTGTAGTAAGATAAAGTTCATGTGGCACAGCCACACTAGGGAATCGTACGATGGAAGAGTTGTGTTATGTCCGTTACGTTCTTTAGTTTTGTTGTGTTGCAGAGATCAGGCATTTATGTTGGATTAGTAGGGTATGCCCTTTTAAACAGGTTAGTTTTTAGTGTTTTCCGGATGTTTAGGTGGTCGTTTGTAGTTTTCAAGGCTTTTGGTAATGCGTTCCACAGTTGTGTGCTTATGTAGGAAAAACTGGACGCGCAAGTAGATTTGTATTTGAGTTCTATGCAGCTTGGGTAGTGCAGATTTAGGTACATTCGTGTTGATTCGGATGTGTTTCTAGTTGGTAGGTCGATCAAGTCTGTTATGTATCCTGGCGAGTCACCGTAGATAATTTTGTGAACCAGAGTGCAGATTTTGAAAGCAATGCGTTCTTTGATTGGGAGTCAGTGTAGTTTTTCGCGAAGGGGTTTTGCACTTTCAAATCGTGTTTTTCCGAAGATAAGCCTAGCTGCCGTGTTTTGAGTGGTCTGAAGTTTCTTTAAGGTTTGGTCTACGTGGCTTAGTACCATTGACTGTATCAGGTTGCGAAATGTTCCCCTCGGGAAGAATTGTTTCACGCATTTGAGTTTCCACATTGAGTGGAACATTTTCTTTCTTGTGGATGTCACTTGGCTCTCTAGTGTTAAGTTGCGGTCCATTGTAACACCGAGGATTTTCAAGCTGTCTGAGATAGGAAGGGTGTAATCTGGGGTGCTGATAATTGTGGGGTTATCCACGCTTTGTAGGGATGAGAGGATGAGACTGTGTGTTTTTCTTTGTTTAGTTTTAGTTGAAATGCGTTTGCCCAAGACTCCATGATGTTCAGGCTGATCTTGATTTTGATGGTGATTTCTGTGTTTAAATTTGTAAGGAATGAATATTGTGACATCATCTGCATAGATGAAAAGGTTAAGGCCTTGGTTGGATAAGGACTTGGCTAGTGGGGTCATCATTAGGTTGAAGAGGATCGGTGATAGCGGTGATCCTTGTGGTACTCCGCAGTCTGCTTTCCACGGTGATGATATGTTTGAGTTTGATTTTATGTCATATGTTCTTGTGGTTAGGAGACCCTTGATCCTGCTAAGTATGTTTCCACCAATCCCGAACTTACCTAGTAGTCTTATTAATATATTATGGTTTACCATGTCGAATGCACTAGACATGTCGAATTGGAAGAGGAGGATGTTTTTGCCTATTGCTATTTCCTGCTTGAATTTGGCTAGGAGAGTGAGTAGTACTGTTTTTGTGCTGTGGAGGGGCGAAAACCTGACTGTGATTCGTGTAGTATTGAGAATTTGTTTATATAATCTGTAAGTTGTTTGGCTACCATGCTTTCCATCAGTTTGACGACAACGAAATGGATACTACTGGACGGTAGTTAGTGATTTCATTTGGTTTTTTCTTGGTGTCTTTTGGTATCGGAGTGAGTATGATATTGCCATTTTCCTTAGGGAAGAGACCTTGCTGAGGCATGTAGTTTAGGTGGAATGTGAGGTCTGCTATGAAGTGGTCAGGGGTGGATTTCATTAGGTAGCTGGGACAGGTATCTAGTTTACAGTGAGTGTTGGAGAACCTGCTGATCGCCTGTGCAACTGCATCGACGCTAAGGAGGGCGAATTTTAACCAGGTTCGGTCTGCCGGGTATTCTCCAGTAGTTGGGTCCAACTCATTAAGGAAGATTTCGATGTCAGTGTTGTCCTGAGATAGCGTGTTGCGTAGGTTTGCAATTTTTTCATTGAAATACTTGGCAAGTTTGTCTGTATTCGATGTAGTGGCCAAGTTGGTGTCTAGGAGTTTGTTCACGAGTTGGTATAATTTCTTCGTGTCTTTGTAATCTGTCCCTATTTTAGTTTTATAGTCTGATCTTTTGGTCTGTCTTATTGCGTATTTGTATTTTCTTTGTGATTGTTTCCATGTGTTGAGTGTGTGTTCGTCTTTTGTTTTTCTCCATGCTCATTCGAGTTTCCTGGATTGTGTTTTTAGCTTTTTCAGTTCATCATTGAACCATGGTATTCAGTTATGCTTACATGAAGTTCTTGTTCGTAAGGGTGCTATTTCATCTAGTATGCATTTGCATCTTTTATCCCATTCCACGAGGTAATATATGGAGTCTGTTTGTGCTGTCCATTCATTGTTGTATATCTGTTGCCAGAATGTTTTCGTGTCTACTTGACCTCTTGTGCTGTAGGATGTGTGTTCTTGTATTTGGTGTAGTCCCTTCTTCCGTCAGTGTAGGAATAAATTTATGCCCCTCCAGGTCATAGCTGTCACTGGTGTCAGCTAAATGTGCTGTGATTGGCTGAGAGAGACCTGCAGGGGCATAATCGAAAGGGGCATCCAAATAGTTCAAGTGTACAGCACTGTGTACGTCTAGTAGCGCTATAGAAATGATAAGTAGTAGTAGTAGTTTTGATTTGGGCGTCCTCGCACATCCCGATCCCTGATTCTCTCTCCCGCTCTCTCCCTCTGCTGCACAAAATGCCCAACAATTTATTGACGGCTATTATACACACAGCTTGTCTGCGTGTATGAAGCCGTCTTTGGCATGCGCAGAGTAGCCAGCATAACGCTTGGCTACTCTGCGCATGCTCAGCTGGCCGACTGGCTTCCCCTCCTTAGGAAGGAAATCGCGTGCAAATGAGCTAACAGTGAGCAGCTCATTTGCATGCGATTTTCTTCATGCATGCCCATGTTTTTATCGATTCGCTAAGAATATGCAATCTCTGCTCAAACCAAAACCCCAAATTCTGGACTATCAGGGCTTACCTGTACTCTCATATCAATGGATTTCACTGTAGATCCATCACCACTCATAGGTAATAGTTATCTAGGCGTTGGTGGATATATTCAGTAAAATGGCTTATTTTGTGCTTTTGCAGAAACTACCCTTATCACCCACATTATCTACACTCATCTACACTCTGTGAAGCACATCTTTCAACTACAAGGGATAATAAATAACACTGCATCTGACAGGAGAGTCCATTAAGGTGCACTAGTGTTTTTAGCATGCGCTAAAAATAGGCAGGTGCTAAAAGCTAGACACACACACAGAAATACATTGGCGTCTCTAGCATTTAACGTGCACCTATTTTTAGCATGCGCTAAAAACGCTAGCGTGCCTTAGGAAAAGACCCCCTAAGTTTTGGAGGGCATTTTATAAGAATTAGCAATAACACTGTCTTTTTCCTCTGCATACCACCTTCAATCAAATGGACAAAATGAGAAAATCAATACTTATTACAACAGTTTCTACATGGTTATATTTTGGACCATCGAGATAATTAGGTAGAGTTCCTCATAATATTGATAAACATGCCTCTGTGACTATATTCTTTTCTAATGCATGTTTGATAAGTAAACTGAGGCATTCCTACACACTCACATCCCAAGTTGATGTGCCTGCAACAGACAACGCTGACCACTGAATGGAAAGGGTGTGGCAAGCTGTTCTACTGCCATCCTTTCACAGCCACAAAAGACAGAAGCAAATGACAGATGGATGCTGTCATGAAACTCCTGATTACAAGGCAGGAGATAGAGTGTGGTTGCCCATAATGTATATTTGGCTTCATATAAGCTCTGCCAAGCATGGCCTTAAGTAAATTGGTCCCTAAATAGCAGAGGAAGTTTTGAGGCTCATTTCTGTATGTCTCAAGTTATGTAGCTCTCTTTGTTTCTCTACTGTGGTTCATGTGTCTCTGGTGATGCCAACATATGAATCCTCAGGAAGGATTTCTCCACCAGATCTATATGAAAATCAAAACATTGTTGATGTCCAGTGCTCTAGGGACAAAGTAGAATACTTGGTTCATTTGAAAGGATATGGTCTGGAGGAAAGGTCCTGGCTGTCTGCCTCTGGTATCCATAGTACCCACCTTCTTTTTCCAATTTCATGCTTGGTATCCTTTTAAACCTTGTTCAAGGGATACTGATCCCCATAAGGGGATAGGTTCTGTTACATACTTACCTCCTCAGCGTGCCCACTTCATATAAGAAGTGGGATCATGACTTCCTCTAGCCTTTTTAAGCCATTGCAAATCAAAACTTGATGATGTGATTTGGTCTGATATGTCCCCCAAAGCCATTTAAACCTGTGACCTCCCATTCCGCCTTGCCCTTTCATAGGTCTCACATGTGAGTTCCTGGGTGCACTACTACTTCTTTTTGGGTTCTGTTACCAACCTTTGTCTACCATTTCTGAACCTATTCTGCCTACCATGCACGGTGCCTGATTCCCATTTATAATTTTATCTGCTGATGCTGTACTGCTCCTGATTTGTTAGATATTGACCTGGCTTGTCTGACCACATTCCTGATCTTCATTCCTATACTTCTTTGGCCTCCTATAGTATTAGCTGGAAAACAGTGACTAACGCTAATCTTTGAAAGAACTCCTGTCAACCTGGAGGACTCAATCTGAAGGGAAAGGTGGCTGTTATAATTAGAAAAAGGAGTAGGGTTAACCAAAAGCAATGGTGAGCTGCAGATGCTTATAACCAAGAGATGTTTCTAAGTACAAAAGTTAAACGAAGTACAACTTTCAATGCTTGGTTGCCAATTGGACATAGAAACATTTGGCTATAAGTATCTCTGAATCACTATTTCTTCAGGTTAACCCTACTCCTTTTTCTGTCAACCTATTTTGGTAGGGTATTCAAACCCATCCTTGGGGGCCACAGACCAGTCAGGTTTTCAGAATATCCTTAATGAATATACTTGTCATAGATCTGCCTGTCACCTCCATTACATGCAAATCTCTCTCATGGATATTCATTGTAAAGTAACTACGCTTACATTTTAATATTGTAACTTTAATACAAACCTCATCTAAAACAACTTGCAAAGAATGGTGTTAAATATACTTCCTCGCATTATATTTACCCATTATATTACTTTTTCTCATACTCATCCACACTATCAACTCTCAAACCAAAAATTCATATATCCATTGTTAAAATAGTTTCATACTCTTGCGACCGGTATTGAAGTATATGTAACTACACAAAATATTCATTTCAACACTTATAATCCTACTTCTATATATTCTTTCTGTTGTTCATATAACACTCTGTATCAATTAACAGATCTTTTACCAGCACAGAATTTTCCAACTGACTTTCAGAACTGGCTTTCAAAACTACTTAAGTGTTCTTATAGTCTTGCTTGTCCACGTATTAATTTGTTAACCATCAAATCCTTCAGTCTTCGAGTGATAAAATCACTTCTTTATCCGTAAATACTTTCACAAATTCTGTTCCCTTTACAGTATCCATTTTCAGTTTTAAGCATTTAAAATCTGGAGTCAAACTGACACAGTCAATGTTTTCACTCGATGCATCTTCAGGGATTTAACTGTCACAAACAACATAACAGAGAAAGCCATATAGTATTAATGCTTCTAAACCCCTTCTTTTTGAATAATACCTTTACTACACTAACTGCTTACGTTGACCAATTTTCAAACATTGTTCGGCTCCATAACCAGAGCAGTCCTCCAACTGGTACTGGAAACAATGGTGCCTAGCTCCCAACAACGCCGGAGCACACAAACTAAAAACATCCTGCAACTTTTTAAACCCATTGAGATTGTCATGTGTACATCCCTAGCCAGTTCACTTCTTTATTCAAACTAGACGGGTTCACTGTTTTCCATTCATAAATTGAAATCTCTGTTCTTTCAAAAACATTTTCTGTATAATGTTGCCACCGCTATGGTTATCAAATTGGATCAATACTACAAATCTTAAATAATTTATTTCGAGTTTGTGATTTACCCAATGCTCTACTAATGGTGCCTCCGTTTTCTGTAATCTAATGTTACTTAGATGTTGTGCCAACCTATGTTTGATTTTTTTTCATAGTCTGGCCAATATACCATACCCCGAAAGAGCTGGAAATCACATAAATGATTTACGATTTGTAGTATTAATCCAATTTGGTAACCTTAGCAGTGGCAACATTATATAGAAAATGTTTTTGAAAGAAAAGAGATTTATGAATGGAAAACAGTGAATCTGTCTGGTTTGAGTAAGGAAGTGGAGTGGCTAGGGATGTGCACATAACAAGCTCAATGGGTTTAAAAAGTTGCAGGATGTTTTTAGTGTGTATGCTCCGGCGTTGTTGGGAGCTAGGCACCATTTGGAGGGCTGCTCTGGTTATGGAGCCAAAAAATATTTGAAAATTGGTCAAGGTAAGCAGTTAGTGTAGTAATGATATTATTCAAAAACAAGGGGTATAGAAGCATAGGCTTCCTCTATGTTATCTTGTTTGTGACAGTTAAATCTCTGAAGATGCATTGCGTGAAACACAGTGACTGTGTCGGGTTTGACACAAGATTTGAAATGCTTAAGACTGAGAACAGCTACTGTAAAGGAAACAGAATTTGTGAAAGTATTTACCGATAAAGAAGTGATTTTATCACTTGAAGACTGAAGGATTTGATGGTTGCTGAATTAATACATGGACAAGCAAGACGAAAAGAACACTTAAGTAGTTTTGAAAGCCAGTTGGAAAATTCTATGCTGGAAAAAGATCTGTTAAGTGATACGGAGTGTTATATAAACAACAGAAAGTACATATAGAAAACGGATTATAAGTGTTGAAATTAATGTTTTGTGTCTTTACATATACTTCAATACAAGTCGCAAGAGTGAGAAACTGTTTTAACAATGGATGCATAAATGTTTGGTGTGAGAGTTGATAGTGTGGGTGAGTATGAGAAAAAGTAATACAATGGAAGCATACGTAGCTCCATTTTTTACAAGTTGATTTAGACAAGGTTTGTGTTTAAATAAAGTTGCAATATTAAAATGTAAGAGTAGTTACTTTATGATGAGGTATTGTCTGTAACAGATTATAATTAATTTACTCAATAGGAAGTAATAATGCATATTCATAAGGGATATCTTGAAAACCTGACTGGCCTATGGACCCCTTTGAGTACCCTTGACCCACAACAATGACCCCCCCCCCCCCCCTGGTGTTCCCCACCAAGTTACTGCCTGATCATAACGAAGGAGGAGCAAAAATGGTTTAGCCAACATCAGAAGGAGCTGTGAGGGAGCAGCAAGAACTGAATATTGGTCCCTGGCTCATTTCTCTAAGCACTAGGCTCTCTCCCTGCACCCCTCTCTGCTAGGATGTAACACAGCATACCAGAATCCAGGAACCTCAGGACAGTTCTTGAGAAGCCATTGTTTATGGTTTGTACTTGTTAAACACCATTATATTTTCTTATGATTCTGTATCTTCTTTGCTTATCCAGCATGTGTAGATACTCTTTGTACTTCTGTATTATGTACTAGACTTCTACAAATGTAAATTTTGAAACCACCTTTTTAGCAATATGTAAGCCACATTGAACCTGCCATATGGTGGGAAAATGTGGGATACAAATGCAATAAATAAGTAAATAAATTATATGATTATATACAACAATTACTCCTCACAACATTTCTTAATTGGACATTAAGATGATCTGTAATTGCTTTGTAAAAAGCAGAATCCCCATATATACAGCACACTGCAGAGCCCAATTCAATTTCAGTCTTTTTTTTTAAGCTCTGGAAAAAGTCATGAAAAACAGCAGACTATAGTATTTATCAGTTCCATTACCCTCACCGAATAAATAAAATGTAACACCTCCACTACTAAAAGTGTGTCCTGTTTTAACTTTAGTAGCAGCTCAGTCAGCAGTTAAAAACAATAGATGAATCACACAGATCATAAAATTCCCTCTCTGCACTTCTTTCAAGTTTCCTTTCTGAAAGTGAAAGGCCTCTTGATGCTGGCCTTGAATGTGTCAGGGACCAGTTCTTACCTTCACTAACATCCTGGTTGTAGATTCCATCTGGTTCTACATCTGAAGGTATCATAATGTGCCATGTGGTCATCCTGGCTTCTGCTTCTAGTCCAAACCCATCAACATTGCTACAAATGTTCAAACAAGATTAGAATAGATTCACCAAGTGATGCAAGACATTTGTTCCACTAAATATTTGCTGTTAGTGTTGGTGCAACAAACCCACCCTGATATGATGCTGTGTCGCAATTCAGTAAACAGACTTATTTAGGTACACTGCTCCAAAGGATCTCAGCTCCTGCACTCAGGGGTCACAAACATGACTGTTTTTCAGACACAAGCTGTGCAAATCAGCATTTTTTTTAAACCACAGGTCTACAGCTACATCAAATATTTTTGTGGATACCCTGAAAACTAGACCTCTCTTTAGCCATCACTGAGAAACACTAGACTGAATCATGCTTTAGTCAATAGACCCTGACTACACATTAAATGCAGAACCAAAAACATTTTAATTAAAAAAACTGTTCAACTTCAGAAGCACAGATTAATATTTTTCCCACACCTAACAAAATTCATCTTTAATTATTTGCTGGAAATTTTCACTGATGATTACCTGTGAAAGCCTCAGACATTTTTCATAGTGATAATTAGCAGTTTCACATTATATTGAACTGGGAAAACAGCTCATTTAATCAAAGCCAAAAAAAAAAAAAAAAGATCAAATTCATAATATCCTCCTCTGAAAACTCAGAGAATTTCTGCGATGACCTTCCTTGCTGAACAAAAGACTGACGACATATTGATGAATTTGTAATCCATCCATGGAGGAGAAAAGAAAGTGTACTCCTCAAAGGGTGCTTGTTAAAACTACAGTTAAACCCCCCTAAAAATAGGAGCTCTAATCGGTATTTTTCTTTTCTTTTTTAACAAACCTTTATTGCAAAGACAAGGTAACTGTAACTCACAAACACAAGATACACAGTGGTTTCTGCAGTGTATCTAGCTAATACACACATAGAATCTAACCATCCCAAACCCTCCCCTCTCCAACCCTGCATTTCTAAAAGACTATCCAGCTTACTAAGACCATCAGTTTCATGCCAGTCTCTATATAACCTCCATCACCAATCAAAAGAGAACACCCTAAAGTGGTGGAGATCTGTCAATCGATACATAACATACCACTTGGTCCAGCTTACACACCACTCGCTGAAGACTGGGTATCTGAGGCATCTTCCATGTAGTCGCTATCACCACCCTCACCGAAGTCAAGCCCAGTCTCAACAACACATCCTCACTCTCAGAAAATTGAGGAAGTGGCTTATACTTGGGTCCAAACACACCCACAGAATCTGGAAGAGCATGCAAAAAACATTCTACCAGAAAAGCTACACTAGAGCACAGCTCTACCACATATGGCTGAACGTCCCTCAACTCCCATAACCCCTCCAACAGTTATCCCTGGGACCCCCCCCCCCCCACTGCCACCAACCTCGATGGGGTATAGTACCAGTACAGCAGAACCTTGCAACCATTTTCTACAATTATAGTAGACATCCTCAACTTGGACATGTGCTCCCATATATCCTCCCACCCTTCATCACCTAGTTCCCACCATAAATCAAGCTCCCATTGCCCCATATATTTATGTTTAAAAACTCCTCTATGATTCAAACAATGATAAATCTGGGAAAGGGCCCCTTTCTGTACCACTGGTCCCAACAACCCCTCAAAGGGGCTTTTGCCCCGCCGCAGATCCCCTAACGCTCGGCGCCACTAAGGTAATGCTTAACTTGCAGAAAGGGGAATAAATCTCTAGGTAGCAAACCCATATTATAGTTTTAATTAAGCAAATGGTCTCACCTTCACCGCTGCCAAGTCAAAAAACTGCCCCATACAAACTAAGCTTTTCTTTTCTCATCTCCTAAATAAAACCTGACCTCTCCCTGGGGAAAAGTCCTCATTATATAACAGTGATGTGTACCAGGAATAACACCTACCCTCCCATAAGACTCCCCTGAACACCCAGCCAAATTTTCATGATAAAGGCACGATAAGAGCCCCCCTCACCCACTCCCAGATGACTACTAGGAGGCAGCCAGGCAGATGCAACAGCGGTATGTCATTCCCTCCCTCCTGCTCCAACTGCACCCATTGCTTAGCCTCCCTTGTTTACCATGCTAAAAGAGCTCGCAGTTGCGTACCTGCGAACGCTTGGTAGTGCCAACCTCCCATCTTGCTTCCCCTAGGGTGCCGACCTGCCCAAATAAATTGGGAAAAGCAGCGCTGAATACTGTCTAACTCCCTGGGAGAAATCCTGACAGGCATAGTCATGAATAGGTAAAGGAGTCTAGGCAACACCATCATCTTTAACACTTCAATCCTACCCATCCAAGACACTGTTAACTTAGTCTACCTATCCAAGTTTTGCCCAATCTGGCTTAACAGAGGCTTGTAATTTAATTCCTACAAGTTCTCACCCATGTGCCCCAGGACCATCCCTAGGTAGCGTATAGAGGAACACAGCCAGCGGAAGGGGAACTGGACCTACAGGGCTGTCTCCTGCTCCTGCCAGATACTGATATTAAGGATCTCAGATTTCCCCATATTAACCTGAAAACCCGAAACCAACCCATACATCTCCAATTCAGTCATAACTGCCTGCAGGGAGACACCCGGGTTTGCCAGGGTCAGTAAGACATCATCTGCAAACAAATTTACTTTATATTGTATCCCATTTGCCCAGACCCCTGATATCAAGGGATTAGCTCGAATTCTCTGTGCCAAGGGCTCGATAAGCAAGGCGAACAACAGTGGGGATATGGGACAACCCTGACGGGTGCCTCTCTCTAAACCAAAGGTCTCCGAATATCTACCATTAACTTTCCATAGGCCATCAGGTTAAAATATATACCACTTTAAGCCAATCAAAAAACCACTGTGCTATTCCGAGCATCCCCAATACTCGAAACATGAAGGCCCATGATACCCGATTGAAGGACTTCTCCATGCCGAGTAAAAATAAAAGCATTCCCTGATGCGTCCGCCTCACCCTATCCATCACATTAAGCACCCTGTGTATGTTATCCCCATCTGCCTACCACTCACAAACCCTGCTTGGTCCTGATGTATAACTCTGGGGGCCCACTGGGCCACACAATTTGCTACCACCTGGGTCAAAATCTTAGTATGTACACCCAACAAAAAGATGGGGCAATACGAACTACACTGTGATGGGTCTTCAACCTCCTTGGGGTTCACCGTAATACCCGCCAGACGTATAAAATACAGATGTTGCGCACCATCACCAAGGAAGTTGAAAAGGCGGACCAGAGGCTCAACAGATAGTACATAAGTCTGATTCATTTAAAATTTACTACATTGTAGCTTCATTGCATTTGCCATGTGTGCAGATAAAGTGAGGGTTAAAAAACACCCCAATTCCTCCGATGTAGATAGAGCTGCTTCCCGTCTTGAACTGCCCCTTGACTCTTCGGTACTCGAGCTTGCAGACACCGTCATCGGAGAACTGCTTCCCACCGGTTAAGGAGGAAGGTCTCTTCCATCGGGGCTCAAAGAACTTTCGTCGGGGCTCAAAGAAACTTCCAGCCCATTGTCTCCAGCCCTGGGCTGAGCTTGCGGGCCGCTCACCGACGGTAATACCGAACCTGAGGCTCTCTGTAAATATAAATCCATCGGACCCGAAGACATAGGAGATCTTTGCTGCTGGGAAACAGCAGCAGCAGCTCTTCCCCTTCTCTTTGGCATATTTAAAGGTAATAATTTCAACAAAATGGAAATTCACAGGAGCTCTAAAATGCGTACGTCTCGTTCAGCGGCCATCTTGGACTCTCCACTCATTATTTTATAGACCTCTATCATATCTCCCCTCAGCCACCTTTTCTCCAAGCTGAAGAGCCCTAGCCGCTTTAGCCTTTCCTCATAGGGAAGTCGTCCCATCCCCTTTATCATTCTCGTCGCCCTTCTCTGCACCTTTTCTAATTCCACTATATCTTTTTTGAGATGCGGCAACCAGATGCTGGAAATGCTTATAGAAAGTTACTGTGAAGCCATCCAATCCGGAGACTTGCCCGGTTTCATGGAGTGGATCGCTCCCTGTACCTCAATACCAGTAATCAGGCACTCCAGAAACCTAACCTCCCTCTCTGGCAGAGTCCACAGCCCATGATTCTCACAATAGGCTTCTAATTCTGCATCCGACAGGCCCCCTTTGGGCGCATATAGCTCCCTGACAAATTCCACAAAGCTCTACCGAATGAAGTTAACACCCTGCAGAAGCTCCCCAAGCTTACCTTTAACGGAAAGATTATTATTCCTGGTACACCGCTGTTTCAGGCAGTGCGCCAGCAACTTACTGGCTTTATTATTAAATTCAAAATACCTCTGTTGGACTAACTGCAGGTGATATGCAAGATCATCCATCTCCCAATTCCTCAATCTTTGTTGTGCATTTCCCAACTGGCCTATAGTACTTCCCAATCTGTAGGATGTGCCTGATGGCGATGAGCCAAAGCACATGTATCCCAACTCCACCAATTCTGCCATCCTCTCCCTCCTCCTCTGCATAGCAAGAGCAACCAAACGACTACTTAAAGTGGCTTTCAACCCTTCCCAGAGGGCCTTAACAGACACCCCCTCATGATCATTCTTTTGTAAATACTCCTCCAATCATGACTCCACCTGCTGTGCCAGCAGAGGCTCCTCAATGAGGTTGTCATTAAGTCTCCAATATCACTGGCCATTCAAATCTAAACCAACGGGCAGATCCAGCCACACAGGGGCATAGTCCGATCCAACAATCTGCCCAATACCAGTTCATCTCTGGGCGTAAAACAGCCCCTTCGTCACAAAGTGGAGTGGAGGAGTGGCCTAGTGGTTAGGGTGGTGGACTTTGGTCCTGGGGAACTGAGTTCGATTCCCACTTCAGGCACAGGCAGCTCCTTGTGACTCTGGGCAAGTCACTTAACCCTCCATTGCCCCAGGTACAAATAAGTACCTGTATACAATATGTAAGCTGCATTGAGCCTGCCATGAGTGGGAAAGCGCGGGGTACAAATGTAACAAACAAAAATGTAATCAATCCTAGAGTAGCTCCGGTGAGCAAAGAAGAAAGTGTAGTCCCTATCTAGACTATGTGTCTGCCTCCATCCATCTATGAGGTCTAGTGTGGCAAAAAAAAAAAATCACAAAACATTTTCCCATCTCCCTTCCCATAGTGATTATCCCCCCCCCCCCCCCCCCCCCCCCGTATTATCCAGCCTAAGCGCTAGGTAACGTTGAAATCCCCTCCTACTATCAAATCCCCCTCTTGGAATCCTAGAATTTCCGATAAGCAGTTATCAAAAAATTGTCCCAGACCCACATTCAGGGCATAAATGTTGGCAAACGTATAGAACCGCCCCTCTATGCCCCCACAACCAGCAAAAAATGACATCAGGCATCATGCTTAATCCGTTTGATCTCCACTTGTAAGTCTTTAGACAACAGAATCCCCACTCCCCCCCTTCCTATATTCCTGCATATTTGTAGCCCAAAGCCTAAGTGGGTAGTGGTGCAAAACCACCAACCTCTCATGGACCCTTTGGAGATGAGCAGGGGTGTGCTGGTAAATTTTTAACAGGCGGCTCTTTCTCCGGACGTAGCCAGCTCTGCAGTTGGAAGGGCCAAGGGTGACCGGGGGGGGGGGAGGGGGAGCAACACTTGCCTCTCTCTCCTCCCTCCCTTCATGCGGGCACACTAGGCATACCTTTGCTGGCAGCCAATAAATGGACTGCCACCACTCCCAACGTCTTGCTCTGAGCAGCATGCTGGAACGTCTCTCACATGCTCCAGAAGTCCCAGCCTGCTGCTCAGAGCTGGAAACAAGGAGTGGGGAACAGCAGCAGCCTATTTACTTGGCTGGCAGGGCTCAGCATCCCCACCAGCAAAGTAAAAGAGAATTCTGCAGGGGGCCCAAGCCCACATTTTGGGAGCCAGTTGTTAAAGTAGTCATGGAGGGCCCTACTTTAACAACCGGCTCCCAAAATTCTTAAAAACGTAACAACCGGCTCTTGCGAGCCTGTGAGAACCTGCTTCAGCACACCACTGGAGATGAGTCTCCTGTAGAAAACAGACATCACCCTTGAGCCTACCTAATTCTCGAAACAGTAGACTCTGCTTCCCAGGCGACTTAAGACCTTTCACATTATAAGAAACAATTTTTAAACGCTAAAAGTCTACCTTCACTGACAAGATTTTTTCCAAACCAAAGGTCTTTTTCAAGACCATTATTTTACTTATTCGATCAAGAGATTGGATATAGCCTATGCACAAAGACCATTCGGTATTCAACCACATCAGGACTTTGGAAGTTTTTTGTCAATACAGACTCCTGATGCAGGCCTAGTGGCCGAAACACAACGTTTGTGTTGAGTCATTTGTTCAATAAACCTCTTTTTTCAAGTACACTGTTCCAGTCTTTGGTATCCGTGGTCAACCTCCCACTCTCTCTCTTCATATCTACGTTACCCCAAAAACATACATCAATCCCTCCTCCCACACAGCCCTCCATATACACACCACATACTTCCAGCACTCTCACTGCATACATTCCCATGTCCCCCTCCTCCCTGAGTTTACTTTCACTTCTCCAGGCAACCCTCCACCGTTCATCCCCTTAGCCCCCACATGTTACAAAACACAAACATAACAATACAGAGTATACCAGCCAGCATCTCTGCTTCAAGTCTCAAGATCGCCCATGCACGACCTATGGATATTGTTGATTGCCATTTTCGTGGGGCCTATGCTGACATCCTCCCATTCCTTGCCAGCGGAACTCCGCCAAGTGCTGCCGAATCTCCTCATGGTGGCGATCCATAGCAGGTTTCTGGATATCAATCCACTGTAGTGCTTCCCAAGCTGCAGCCAATGAAGTAAACTTTGTGGGAACACCATTGATAGGCACCAGCAAACCAAACGGGAAGGTCCACCGATAGCGCATCTGGGCCCTTTTCAAAGCCTGGGTTACTTCCCGAAAGGACCGATGTTTAGCCAATGTAGCAGTGATGGAGAATGGCATCTTTATCTGGAAATCGCAGGAAGCAGGCCACAATGTTCTGGGCTTTACAATCCACTCGAGGGCCCAATGCCCTATGTGCTCCCTCGATCAAAGGTGCTTCCACCACACTATCTAATCCCAGGGCCATCAGCCACACAAATAACTGCTGCACCACACTCGAAAGGTCCTTATATTCTGTAGTTTCCAGTATGCCCCGCACCCTCACATTATTCCACCTTGTGCGGTTCTCTAGATCTTCTATTTTATATAGCAAGTCTCGCTATTGTTCCTGCAGCTCCAATACTGACCTCTGCATCTCCTGCGCTCCCAATTCACAATGATCATGGGCGTTCTTCCATCTGGTCCAAAGGGATACCCATGGTAGCTAGGTCGAATTTAATCGCTTGTACCGTCTCCCTGATCTGGGTTTTGACTGAGGCAATGTCAGTTTTCAGATTGCTGAACCACGCCTGCAAATCTGTTACCGTGATTCCTGTGGCGTCATCCTTCACAGCAATCTGCATTGCCTCTCCGGCCGCCAGCATTATCGTCCTCAGCTCTGCAGGATCGGGTTCACTCTGGGCTGCGAGGACCATGCGGAAGGGCGCGCCACTCCTCTCTCCCATTTTCACTGGTGTGTGACCCTCTCCTCCTCGATTTTGAGACGCCATTTGAGAGGTAAGCCTTAAGGTGGTTTAAGTTGGCCAGATAACTGTCCTGCGAAGGCTATTGAGCTGCGATGGGGGGGGGGGGGGGGGGGAACCAGCTTCAACCCGATCAGAACTCCTAAATCAAGCTATCGCTCCCAATGATATCACTTCCCAACCCCCCACACACTATGATCAGTTTTAAACATTTTTCTCTTATCACTAGATTTGCTATGTTCTGCAATCAAAAATGAGAGGAAGCACTGAACCATGGCATCAGAAAAAGAATTGCATGTTAAAAGAAATGTATTTCAAGATGTTTTTAAGGAATGGAATGGAACAAAATCCCTCCCATAGTTTGTATTTCAGAGTCCGTCCCCCTTATTTGAGGATTCTTGTCATATAACAACCAACACCATGGCATTATAGGGAGATGCACACCAAAATGATTTACAAAATTAGAAAACCAAACATATTTTTATATTAGCAAAGCTCTCTTCAAAAAGGAAGAAAAAATTATTATTTTTTCACTTAAAAAAAATGTAAATGGCTTTGCCTTGACAACTCTTATACTAGCAATTAGAAAACCAAACAATATATACATTTTCAAACTTTGTACATCTTTTCTTTAAGTTCCTTATTGACAAATTATATAATCTGACTGTGGATACCCAATTTAGGCTTGTAAAAATGTACTCTTCCTAGGGCCACTTTTTCTTTTCTTTCACAATATCCCCCATGATAATGGCACACTAAGGGGTCCTTTTACTAAGTAGAGTGAAGTTTTGCAGTAACCGTGTAGTAAGTGCCCAAATTACTGTGTGGTACCTATACAGCCTGTGTGGTAACTGCTAAGGCATGCCCAACATCTTCCTATACAGTTGCAGAAAACACTTCTATTGTGTGCTAAGTCTATTGACAGTGTACCATATGCTAACTGCAGGATATGGTCTATGCCCATTCCCTACCTATAACCTGCCTATTCTACGCTTTGCACAGCGCATGAATTAGTGCAAGCTAAATGTCATGCCAGTATGATAACTATTACCATGGCAATGCGCTAACACTGCATGCTAATTCACATGCTAATTTCTTAGTGCACTTTAGTAAAAGGCCAGGTACCTTCCTACGTGTAGATTAATCAGACAGTGGGCCAAGCAGCCGATGAACTCCTGGTCATGGTTCCCAGGTCCCAGGATCAGGTTTCGGTTAACAGTAAGGACACGCAGAGAATCCAGAACAGCAACTTGCTGGGGAACAGTTTTGTGGGCCCTTGAAAACTGGTACAAGATAGTCCTATTCAGGCAGTGGTAAACAGCATCCAGTGACAGCCCCTGAGATCTCCGTTTGGACTAAGGGGGGGAACAAAAGGAATAATTGGTAAAGAAAAGGACAATGAAATCTCCAAAAGATAAAAAAATTGACAAAGCACAAGCTTTACAGAGGAAATCATTGTATGGTATCATTCATGTGAAACATACTACCATTTATAAGAGACTGGGGTATTAAGTGGCACTCAACACCTCAACTAAAGCAGCTGAAAAGCCAAGGGACTCTAACCTCAACACCTGAGAAAGCTTTATGCCACATAAATAAAATATACTTTTAAGAATCTGTTAACCATCTATGGATGCTCTTAGTTCTAGAGAAATATGCCTAAAAGGCAACTATTTTTAGAGCATATTTTATAAAGACCCCAGCACAATTACATGCATGAATTGTGACTGCCTTAGTTCCACCCAAACTCCTCCTGTGAATGTGCCTACAGAAAAGCTGCATACCAGTATGTGCCTAATCGCACCTTGTGTACTTTTACACGTGAGGTGATTTTTTAGAAGGCCTTTTACGTATATACACTGGCATTTGTGTGTGAAGAATTCCTGCTTAAGGGTTTCATGAAATCAGATTCCTATCACTTTCCATCAGTGGCAAAAATCTGGAGAAGTTCTGGAATGCTGGATGTGCAAGGAATTCTTTGGGAAGTAAGGTTAGCTCAGGGTTTCCTAAACCCATCTTCCAGGATCCCCAGCTTGTCAGGATTTCTAGATATCTACAATGAATATGCACAAGACAGATTTGCATACAGCAGCACATGCAAAGCCGTCTCATGTACATTCAATTCCTGATCTCCTTGGATATCCGGCAAGTTTGATTTTCAGGATACACATAAGGAATACGCACAAGATAGATTTACATTCATGCACATATCTCTTATGCATGTTATAGAAATCCAGGGAGGTGCCTGAGGGTAGGTTTGGGAACAAACTGGAATATCTTCTGCAGGTGAAAGCTCTTTTCAATATTATCCCATTCACAGCAAAAAATTAAACTATAGCCATTTTGCTGCATTACTTCCTTTAACATAAAAATTGAGTTTAAGCTTTTATTCTACAATTATATTCATAAAAACATGAGGTTATTACACACAGTACATAAAATATTTTTATGCATATCTGAGTTTGACGAAAGCATCAACAGATGAGACACCTACAGAATGTCAAAACCAATATAAGATCCTACTATTTTTGTTAGAACGTTTCACAGGAATCTTAATAATGTCACAACTGAACAGCAGGTAAAATTCAGGAAACATTTCATCTATTTTTGGCCAGTTTTGACAGGTTTCTTTTGCTTGACATGATAAATCATATAGTAATGAGACACTGTAACAAATGAATCTAATTTAGAGGAGATGTTAATGCAGCTTAATTTACTGCGAGAGATACTAATTTGTGCTAACACATTACCATGGGTTAGTAACTCCCATTGAAAAGGAATAATGGAATTTATGAGCAACATTGCAAGCTGCGTTATCTGTAGCCTGATGCTCTCAGGAAGCCTCCCAAAGGGGCCAGCTTGTTACATGAGAAGGCCGATCCGGAATTCCTCCCCTTCTCAATTTCTATGGGGACTGGTCTTTATGAGAGGCTCCCTGGGACATGAGGAAGTGATGTCATGGTCCAGGATGGTTGCATGAATCTGTAGCTCCTTCCAACTTGTTGTTATTTTGAGTAATCCCACACACCTTGAAGTGGTATATAGCCCTGACAGCAGTAGAGAATTCCCTTCGTAATCGCCAACACAATCGGACAAAAGTAGCAAAGAAAAAATACTCAACTTGCATGAGTTCTCTTATGCAGGGGCACGGCAGCAGAACCAAAGGAATCCTGTTTAGAAGGAATGGTTCAGTGGAATCTTAGTGGAGATTGGGTGGTGATGCTGGTAACTGTAAACAAAACGGGAGCTGGGCAGACTTCTACGGTCTATGCTTTGATCGTGACTGGATAGGGATGGGCTGGAGAGTAAATTTTATGGGGCTTCGATGTTAAGCTTCAGAACTTAGTACAAGAACAGTGCTGGGCAGACTTCTACGGTCTGTGCCCTGAGAAAGACAAGGACAAATCAAAAGTATCACATACCATGTAAAATGAGTTTATCTTGTGGGGCAGACTGGATGGACCATACAGGTCTTTATCTGCCGTCATTTACTATGTTACTAATATGGCAGCAGGACCAGCCATATGGCTGTGCACTGATGGTGAAAGTGGTTGGTAGAGGTCCCAAATCCAGCAGTGCAAGCGCACTTGGTGCACAGTTATTTCAGACCATGGTTCTAAGATATGAAGAAAGATACTGCGTTGTTTTGTGAGGAGATGACAATGACGGTATCTGAACAGAGCTTAATAAGTTGGGCAGGAGGGTGAAGGAAGCAGAAATTTGAGCAAATGAGCAAGCAGAAGCAACAGTGGTTCTAGAAAAGCAGGTTCAGGAGCTGAACAAAACCAATTTAGAACTGTGGGACAAAACTGAAGATACTGAAAACAGGTCCTGAAGGAATAACCTGTGATTTTGAGGGGTCCCTAAGGACACTAATTTTAATGACTGAATGAACACAGTGCTTAAGTTTTCAAGAGCACTGCTGGAGGTAGGAGGTGAGCTGGAGGAGGGAGTACAGATAGAATTGGAAAAGGCCTGCAGAGAGCCAATCTTCTCAGGGACATAACTGCATGTTTCCACAGCACTAGGTGAAAGAAAAACTGACACACTTAGCACATAAACAATGAAGTTTCTGTGGAACTCATATAGCATCATCAAGCTATTTTCTGATTTGGCCCCTATGAAGGATTTTAATGATATTATGTTAAGCTGTGGGAGAAACATGTGAAATATGGATGGCTTTACCAATTTAGATGGCCCTATACCATTGAAGGAATGATGACTCACGTCTGCACCTAGGAGGAGGCAATTGAGTATACACGGGAGGACTGGCAGCTGAATTGCTGGTGCAGAGAGCAGGAATGAAGACCATTACTAAGGGACAAAGTGAATAAGCGCTGTTGTAGGCTACAGAGGAGTCTAAAGAGCTTACTCAGGAGACCAGAGCTGGAAAGGAGCTGGAAAGGGGCTAAGAAGTGTCAAGGTAGAGAGAATACTAATACACTCCTAAATTGTAGCATTGGAGATTATGGGACTGTTATGACTCATATGGAAGACTAGTGGAGGGGGTTGGGAGGGGACAACTATGGAACGCAATACCAAAAGCCATAAAAACAACATACGACCACTTCCAGAAATTACTAAAAACTAACTTGTTCAAAAAGGCATACCTAACGATCCAACTTAAATGCCTTAACCCAGCAACGCAACAAAACCAAAGCTCATACTGGACATAACTTAACCCTTCCTTCTTACGATTCCCCAATGTGTCTGTCACACATGAACTTTACTTTACCACAACCTCACTTTGCATTTGTTAAAACTGGTATTGGCGATCACCTCTACGGTACTATGTAAGCCACAATGAGCCTGCAAATAGGTGGGAAAATGTGGGATACAAACAAATAATAATAATAATTACATGGGTGGAGGTTCCAGGTTAGTGTTGTCATGCCTCCAGGGAGTTGGTCTGCCATGAAGGTGAAAAGCAGGCAAGCAGGAAGGAGGAGGGGGAGCTTGGATTGGGAGAAGAGAGAAGGAGAGTGAGTGAGGGCGCAAGGTTAATGATGATGGGACACTGGGATGTATGCAAGGCTGTGTATGATGTGCTGGAATAAGAGTGATGCTCTGTGTGCTAGAGAAGATGATTAGGGGAGATAGATATTTTTCTAAGACTATTAATACCAAGGGTTTGAACTCTGCTAAAAAAGAAGTGACCGGGTTGCCTGGTATAAGTGACTTATTTGTTGCCCAAAAGAGAACAATTATTAGTATCTTCACAGTTCTCTCAAGAGGTCTTAGCCTTTAAGTATGGAAAAAAAGAAGGTGTGGGTATTTTAATTTCAAAGGAGATGAACCTCATTGACTTGGGATCCAGGAGAGAGGTATTTGATAATGAAGGCTGATTTAGGTATAGAGATTTGCGCCATAGTCAATATATATATGCACCAAAATGGAATTAGTAAAAATTCTTCATAGGCTTAGGGAACAAGATTAAGGAGGTAGGGGAGTTTTGTTAATCCTTGGGTTGGTTTTACTATAATGCTTATACAGGTTTTAGATAGTTCAGGAGACCAAGGATAAAGAGCAAAGGATAGAGGAACTTGGTGTGATGGACTTGTGGAGACTGTTCTATCCTAACACTTGACGATAAATCTCTCCACTTATTCACGATAGACTTTCTAGACCAGAGTACGATGGGGAGAGCTAGAGGTGAAGGGTTCAGAGATAAAGGACATATCCTGGTCAGATCATGCACTGATCTGGGTGAATTTAAGGATAGGAAAGCAGATGAGGGGCTTTAAATTTTGAATACTGAATGACAGTTTCACGGATGATGAGATGGTGGATCAAAGTATCACAGCAGATGTATAGGAATACTATCAGTTTAAAGAGGAAGAGCAGTTACATCAACGACTTTATGGGACATCATGAAGGTAGTTATTAGGAGTATGTTAAAAGTGTAGTTTTCTCACAATAAAAAAAGAAAAAGAAAGAGAATGGGTTGGGTACTAATTCCAAAGTACAAGCAAATTAGTGCTATTGAAAACAGATTATGTGATTATCAG
Source organism: Microcaecilia unicolor (assembly GCF_901765095.1). NCBI lineage: Eukaryota > Metazoa > Chordata > Amphibia > Gymnophiona > Siphonopidae > Microcaecilia > Microcaecilia unicolor. The sequence goes on from NC_044032.1 coordinate 394,297,749, forward strand.
AGTACGTGATAGAGAATGACATGGGGATAAAACTTGTTCCTGTCCCCATGGGTTCAGTCTCTGTCCCCACCCTGTCCCCGCAGGCCCTGTTTCCATCCCCACAGGTTCTGTCCCTGTTCCGTCCCCGTGGGCTCTGTTCTCATCTGCAGAAGCCTCGAACACATGATTTTATATTTAAATCTTTTTATTAAAGAATAAAAAAGAACAATATGCTGTGCAACTGTGCAATTACAAATAGAAAACAATTAACAACAATGAGCGGCTATAAGAAACCCTCCCACCACCACCCTCTACCCTTCCAACCCCAACAATAGCTGACTTCTACTACCCCAAGGAATTCTAATCCACCTGTTAAAATGTCCAGGGGTACAAATTACAACCCACTCTGTATGCCCTAGTGGGGGAGAAATATGCCCTATGAAGCACTGTTATGATTTTTTAATCTGTGGATGACTAAGAAGTCATCAACAATTTCAGGATTCAGTCTAGCTCTCCTGTCTTCCACAGTCCCTCCTGCAATAGAAGATGTCTTCTTAGAAGATGCACTGGTAGCAGGATGTACACTATTCCCCATGTTCGCTTGTTCGTCCAAAAAATAAAAATACTGTCGTCTGCATCAAACATAAACAACAGTCCACTTCATTAACAGGCTTCAAAGTAGAAAGTGACACAGAGACAAAGTTTGTCCCCATCCTCACTGGCTCTGTCCCCATCCCCACCTGTTATGACTGGGGATGTGAGCCCTTGTGCCTTGACTGAGCATGGCGAAGATGGAGTGCACCGCACTCGGTCAGGCAGCCAGACAACCCCTAGCTTCACCTGCACTTAGCCACTATTCCCCAGGAGTTGAACCCCTGGGTTCAAGCGGCCGGCAGGACTTCCGGAACCGGCGGGGTTGCAGGACCACCGACCAGACAGGTAGCCAACAGACACAGTCCAAGAGCCAGGAAAACAGTAGAGTTGAGAATAGTCAAAACACAGTCCAGGGTCAGAGGCAGGCAGCAACACAACGCGTGGTCAGGAAACAAGCCAAGGTCTGGAACACCAAAAATACTGGAAACAGGAACCGACAAGGAACACGGATGTGGACCACGACCTCTATGCAGCAGAAACTGAAGCAACGAAGGGCTGGAGACAGTGCTTTAAGTAGGGAACGAATTAGGCTCAAGCATGAGCAGCTGATCCAAGATGGCTGCCCCCATCAGCAGAGTAGCACAACGCCCAAATAAGGGCTTCCTTCCTGTTCTCGTATACAAGACGGATGCCCCCTCCTCAGCTAGCCAAGATGGATGCTGTCCTTGATCCAACCAAGATGACGGCTGTCAGAAATAGGAAACAGAAACAGACCCATCCTGGAGATACCACATCCAAAATAGCCGGCTATCTCTGCCGGACCGCACCTTGCCGGCGAATCGGCCGCGCAGGCCTGGAACCAGGTGAGGAACGTAACACCACCCCATGGGATCTGTCCCCATCCCCACGGTTACTGTGGGTCCCCGTGTCATTCTCTAATATGTGGCTAATATAGAGCATGATTTAAGCAAGCTAAGGGAAAAATACTTCAAGCAGGGGAATCATGCAAGCTGAATATTAGCAGTTAGGCTTTGAGAGCAGAAGCAAAGTTGCCTTCATTTCTTTGAAGGCATGAATAAACATGTGGATAAAGGTGAGCCAGTTAATGTAGTGTACCTAGATTTTGAGAAAGCTTTTGATCAAGTCCTTCAACATGGCTCCTGCAATGTTGTTTTGAACCATAGTTGATCTCCTTTATGCTAATGCATCCACAGGCAGGGCTAACGGGATCCCCTATTTACCCCTTATGTGTACTGCAAATTTATTTCATTGTGGCGTGTTGTGCTATTCATCCCATCCTTACATCTCTACTTGATAATCTATTTTGATTCAATTTACAAGCGGTTTAATATTTTTGTCACATTTTAGGCATGCTATTCAGTTTTGGATTCCTGGAATGCAAACTACCATGATGTATTCCACAAATGATGATACAACAAATGATTAATAATTTTTTTCAAAAACTGTCTTTTATAAAACACTAGCATAAGAGGTGGAAATCGAGACTTGAATGGCGACATGGATATTTATGGCTGCTCGAGAACAGATGTATATATTTGTACATAAGGGGTTTTCTTATTAAGCTATGGTAGAAAGTGGCCTTAGCGTGCCCTTAAGCGGGTTTTTCATGCACACTAAAGCCATTTTTACCACATCTGTAAAATGAATGTTTTTCTAGTTTTTGTATTAATGACCATGCGCTAATGTTGCCATTAGCACGTGGCCATTAAAAACAATTACTATGTAAGGCTTCACCGCCACCCATTTTGGAGGCGGTAAGGGCTGATGCTAATCAGTTAGCATGCAGTAATGCAGATGCACTAACTGATTAGCACAGAAATGTCCACTCTCTGCCCCCTCCATAGAAAAAATTTGTTTCCCCTATGACTGCTGCATTTTAACATACTGAAGATTAGCAAAGAGAGAGAGAGCATATTACCTGTGCAATTAGCTGGATTATGAAGTCCACCACAAGTTTTGACTCCTTGTTGAACATGCCTTGCCAGAGTTTATCTACAACACGCTGAGCGAAATAAAATACGTTGTTCACCAGCACCTGGTAACTGCCTCCACTGGTAATGGGTAGAGAAGCATCTTCTCCTGTGCTCAGAGAAGAAAGGACCTTATATGAGCACCCACACTCTGCATGCATTATGTAAAACATGAGATACTACAAACATGTGCAAGTAAACTGTGGAATTTGTTCCCAGAGAAAGTGGTAAAAGCAGTTAGTTTTTGTATTAATGACCATGCACTAATATCGCCATTAGCGTGTGGCCATTAAAAACAATTACTATGTGAGCCCTCGCTGCCACCCATTTTGTAGACGGTAAGGGCTGATGCTAATCAGATAGCATGCAATAATGCAGATGCACTGATTAGCACAGAACTGTCCACTCTCCACCCCCCCTGACATGCCCCCTTCCATAGAAAAAAATATATATATTTTAGCGCGTGGTTTGCATGTGCAGATTGGGATCCTGCTGCAGGACGCCAGAGTGCATCCCGTGGTAGGCTCTTTTAAGCTGCGGTAAGTGCATAAGCCATTATTAGGATGGACTTGGGAAAATTCACTGCTTATTTCTAGGATATGCAGCACACAATCTGTTTTACTGTTCTGGGATCTTGCCAGATATTGTAACCTGGATTAGCCACGGTTGGAAACAGGATACTGGACTTGATAGACCTTTGCTAAGTCCCATATGGCAACACTTATGTTCTTATGTATACCATGAGGCGGCTCCTAACTTTTATTTGTTTTTACAGCAGTTGGCACAAAAAATTTCAGGATATTTTTTCTTTGTGCCAGTCACTGCAAATACACAGAATTTATGCTGTAAGAAAAGAATACAAAAAAGAAGTCCAAATCTCCCGTGAAAACAGAACAAAACACAAAAAAGGCGGAAGATAAACCAAAACAGATCAAAAACAAGGGAGTAAGAGCGCCAGAAAAGTTTAATAGGACCTATTAAACTTTTCTGGCGCTCTTACTCCCTTGTTTTTGGTCTGTTTTGGTTTATCTTCTGCCTTTTTTGTGTTTTGTAAGAAAAGAATATCCATTATACAGTGCTGGGGTTTTTTTTTCTTCCTTTCTTCTTTTCTTAATACAGTTTTACATTTTGAATATAAACAAAATATTTGGAATTAAAAATGTACTTACATATCTCTGCAGGTGGTCCTAGATGCCTAAAAGTTAATGGGGGGAGAGAGGATGCAAGGCTGGGAGGGGGTTAACTATGGCAACATATCTTTACCCCAACCTCAGTCATTGGGCCTTACTGAAAGCTTTTCCTCATTCCGGCTCAGGTGATCAAAAGCAAACGGAAGTGCAAAAGGCCATTAATGCCAGACTAGCACCCGTGTTTGTGTCCCAGGATCAGAGCCAGTGAGCACGTGTAACAACGTGCTCACCAGATCCGAACACTAATAGCATGCAAACGAATGCTAAACAGAGACATTAGTATTCCTCTCCAATGCTCAGCGGGTAGAGCACCAAACTAGCGCACTGCTACCCCTATTAACCCTATGCCAGCTGGGAGCTGGCCTTAGGGTTTTTAGAGCATTGGGAAGGAAAAAGGAGCCCTGTCCATCATGCATCTGCATGTTAGCAGCCCTCTCATCCCCTCCAACATAGGACCTGGACCAGAATCTGAAAAGCGCCCCTCCCCCACACAGAAGCCTCGCCCTAGCCCCCTAAAAAAGCCCTGGTGGCCCAGTGGGCTGCAGACTCAAACTCCCCAATTCCCTTATCTGGTGGTCTAGTGGCCCCCTACCCCCTCCATACCTCTAAAATGGAGGGAGTAGCCTCCTCTTACAGCGCCGCCTTCCAAATGGCACCCGCAGAGGACGGAAGGAGTGCTAGTCCCTCCCTCCTCAAACTTGAGATAGGCTGCTGCGGGCTGGGTGGGGGGGAGCGGAGCGGGTGTGGACCACCAGGTATTTTTAGTGTTTTGGGAGGGGGACCTTGAGGTTTGGGGCTTAAATCTTCTAGGTCTGGGAGAAAATCCAGAACCTCTCAAGCCTTTTCTGTGGGTCTCCCCTATTCCTCCCTTGCTGGCAAACCCTAACGCCAGCTCCAAGCTGGCATAAGGTTTGCAGCGGGAGCAGCGCCCTTGTTTGGTGTGCTGCCTGCTGATCTTAAGGATGGAATGTGGGAGACGCTCATTTGAATGCAATTAGTGGTCAGAGCCAGCGAGCACATTGTTTGACACGTTCAGTGGCTCTGATCCTGGGGGTGCAGGGAAACGTGGGTGCTAGACTGGCCCTAATGGCTTCTAGCGCCTACATTTGCTTTTGATCATCTGGACCTGAGTGATTGGGTAGGGGAGCTCTCTATGCCTTTGCCTCTCTGCTATTTCCTTCTGTTTACCTCAAAATCGTGACCTTTCTCCATGATTCTTTTTGGATAATACACACCATCTCAGGTTAACTTTTCTAGACAAAATGCCTTTTCTTTTCTCTTTTCTTTCCTTTCACTTCTGCTCACACTTCATCTGGCTGATGATTTTGTCTCAGCAGTGCACAAAATGTAGCGTTTCATTTCACTCCAGTCTCTCCAGAGCCACTCTACCATCAGTGATGATGGACTATTTTTAAGTGACATACATACTGTGCTTTTTGAATTATTTGTAATGAATAACCATTGAGCTTATTTACATATTATGGGTCCTGAATAGAGAACTATTTTCCACAGGCACAAGAGGCCTAAAGACAGCTTCTGCTCATTCCTTTGCAGGCGTCCAAACTACCAAGTCTAGCCTTCCTTAGCAACCTCATTGATGAAATTCCTTTGAACAAATTGATTTTATTTCCTCACTTGAGGGACGTTCCACACAGTTCAAGATTAACAACGAAAAACCTTTTTGCCAAAAAGCTAATAGGTAAGAACGGCAAAAAAAAAAAAAAAAGGAAAATGTAAAAAGTTACATGTTGCTAGAGCAACTGAAATTGCCAACAGATAAGAGCTCTTTCAGCAGTTTGGGTAGAAACCTGAGTGAAGTGGATAAGAAGTGGAACTGACTGTAAGGAAACAGACAAGTACCATCCAAAGAGCATTTCAATGCCCTGGGCAGGAATGAGAAAAAGGGAACAGAATGATCTGAGTGGTTTTCTGGTAACAAAGAAACCTGAACTGATTTGTAAATCACAGACAAAGTCTCAAGGATAAATAATTACTAAGTATTAAGTATTAATTTATGAAGATAAATAAAATATGATTTGTATAGCTATTAAAGGAAAAGTGGAAATCTATTTTGAAAAATAACTTTGGTAGTTAACTGAATTATATGTGCTAGTATTTGAGAGGTGTTACGAAAAAAAATATTTAAACAGTCTAATGCCACATCAATGAAACCACAATGAAAGCAGTTTATCTTCTCTTCTGACTGGAGCTGGTTTTTTATCTCATTACAATGGTTAGAGTGAACATGCCACTAAGGAATGCCCTTTGCATTTAAATTTAATGGTGTGTGAGTATTCCCTCTCTTTTGCTATCTGGAGCTTGTTTTTAGAAGAAAGATCTCCATCAACTCTCAATCATCATTGCTTGCACTTTTCTTTTACTGTTTTTTTTTCTTTTTATTTGTAATCAATGTATGTATCACTTTGGCAACACAAATAAAATTGTCACGCTAGTAAAGTTATTGGAATATAAATCTATCAACCTGGCCTATCAACAAAATATCTGCCAAACTTGGAAAGAGTGAGTTCAGGAAAGGCAGAGTTTGAGAAGTGTGCAGAATTCTTTTCACGGGAACAAATATTTGTAATACATTAAACTGCAGGGTGTGTGCATTTTATTCTGTCCATTGCACTCAATTTTGTTATCCTAGGTAATCTAGATGAAGTACATGATCTGCAGAATTCAAAAGAATTTGGGCATGAGACAGGAAGTAGTAACTGGTTTATTAGCCAATAGAACTTGAGCTAGGAATTTTTCTCTGAAAGTATCTTGTGACTCACACACTGCACGGGCCAGGATTTTTTTGATCCTTCCTATTAAAACACTGGCAAAGCAAGCTAGAAGGCAGTTAGTTACATGAAAGTGAAACTAAACAAATATCTTCTGGCACTGACTAAGCCTTCATGAATCAGAAGAAGATATTTCTCCCCCCCACCCCCTACAAACCCAATTTGATCACTCTCTGCAGTGTTGACCACAACAGTTCACTGTTTCTTCACATTTCCTAGGTCAGCAGTGTTCATACTTTGTTACATAACATGCCCCCATCTCTCACCCTCCTTATAACAGTACTTGGGATTTGTTTTCCCCTTCCACCTCTCAGTTACAGTCTAGCGCTTTACAAAGCCCTCTCAAGGAACTCCCTCTCACCTGTCGTTAGCTATCTATATGGAACTCTCTCCAGTTCATGTTTCTTCTTACCCTTCTACCCTTCTTTCCTCTCATCAATCATTTAATTCTAATTTCCCTCATCTGCTTTGCTATTTGCCACTTCTCTCAAGAGAAAATAAAAAGGGGAACACAATTGTGGGTTTTATCTATTCTCTCTCATCAATCGTTTAATGCTAATTTCCCTCTCTTCTGCTTTGCTACTTGCCACCTCTCTCAAGAGAAAATGAAAAGAGGAACACAATTGTGGGTTTTATATATTCTGAATGCAGGAAGAAGAGGGAGGGCAGACTTCTCCACTCTGACTCCTGGTAATCCTGTTATATGAGGAAGTAGCATCCGACACTAAGGGGGCAATTCGATAGAATAACCAGGTGTCACAATTTGGACGTCTAGATGCAGCGCATTGAGTGTTAATTCTATAATGGCATCTGGGCCCCAAGATTCTATTAAAGAATAATATCGCAAGTCGCATCTACGTGCCTACATCTGAGCACTCCCACTTACGCCACGTCAATAGCAGGCATAAATTTGAGCTTCTAAACGTGGCAGTTCAGAAAGTATACTTGCATAAAATATGATTCTACCCATGTCTTATCCATACTCCTCCCCCTGTGAAGACCCCCCTTGTACTTAAATTTAGGTGCTAAGTTACAGAATGATAAGGTCAGTCTCCAGCAGGAGTTCTAGGTGAGTGTGCTTGGTCTATTTTTAGAAACATTATTCTTCTGATCCTCTGATTGTCAAATGTACTGAAATGCTTCTGGGATCTTGCCTCACTCCCGAACTACAGTAAAGCAGCTGAAGATTCTCATGAACTGCCAGGAAGCAAGTAAAGGGAGAGGGCCTGGTTGACAGGGAATCACCACAGCATTCCAGAGTATGGCTGTCTAGGCTGCCGGTTCAAATTCCAGCTAAAGCTGGCCTACGCCAAAAGTATTGATGGGGTCAAAGTATTCACATCATGGTGATTTGCTACTGAAGAGTTGCAAATCTCCTGGACCAGATGGTATTCATCGCAGAGTACTGATAGAACTGAAAAATGAGGTTGCGGAGCTATTGTTAGTAATATGTAATTTATCCTTAAAATCAAGCGTGGTACCGGAAGATTGGAGGGTGGCCAATGCAACGCTGATTTTTAAAAAAGGTTCCAGAGGAGATCCGGGAAAATTATAGACCGGTAAGTCTGAAGTCGGTGCCGGGCAAAATGGTAGAGACTATTATAAAAAACAAAATTACACAGCATATTCAAAAGCATGGATTAATGAGACAAAGTCAACATGGATTTAGTGAAGGAAAATCTTGCCTCACCAATCTACTACACTTCTTTGAAGGGGTGAACAAACATGTGGATAAAGGGGAGCCGGTTGATATTGTGTATCTGGATTTTCAGAAGGCGTTTGACAAAGTATCTCATGAAAGACTCCAGGGGAAACTGGAGAGTCATGGGATAGGAGGTAGTGTTCTATTGTGGATTAAAAACGGGTTAAAAGATAGAAAACAGAGAGTAGGATTGAATGGTCAGTATTCTCAATGGAGAAGGTAGTTAGTGGGGTTCCCCAGGGGTCTGTGCTGGGACTGCTGCTTTTTAACATATTTATAAATGACCTAGAGATGGGAGTAACTAGTGAGCTAATTAAATTTGCTGATAACACAAAGTTATTCAAAGTCGTTAAATCGCGGGAGGATTGTGAAAAATTACAAGAGGACCTTACGAGACTTGGAGACTGGGCATCCAAATGGCAGATGACGTTTAATGTGAGCAAGTACAAAGTGATGCATGTGGGAAAGAGGAACCCAAATTATAGCTACATCATGCAAGGTTCCACGTCAGGAGTCACAGACCAAGAAAGGAATCTAGGTGTCGCCATTGATGATACATTGAAACCTTCTGCTCAGTGTGCTGCTGCAGCTAACAAAGCAAATAGAATGTTAGGTATTATTAGGAAAGGAATGGAAAACAAAAACGAGGATGTTATAATGCCTTTGTATCGCTCCATGGTGTGACCGCACCTCTAATATTGTGTTCAATTCTGGTCGCCGCATCTCAAAAAAGTTATAGTGGAATTAGAAAAGGTGCAGAGAAGGGCAACGAAAATGATAAAGAGGATGGGACGACTTCCCTTTGAGGAAAGGCTAAAGCGGCTAGGGCTCTTCAGCTTGGAGAAAAGGCAGCTGAGGGGAGATATGATAGAGGTCTATAAAATAATGAGTAGAGATGAACGGGTAGATGTGAAGCGTCTGTTTATGCTTTCCAAAAATACTAGGACTAGGGGCATGCGATGAAACAACAATGTAGTAAATTTAAAACGAATCGGAGAAAATATTTCTTCACTCAACATGTAATTAAACTCTGGAATTCATTGCCAGAGAATATGGTAAAGGCGGTTAGCTTAGCGGAGTTTTAAAAAGGTTTGGACACTTCCTAAAGGAAAAGTCCATAGATCATTATTAAATGGACTTGGGGAAAATCCACTATTTCTGGGATAAGCAGTATAAAATGTTTTGTTTTGGGATCTTACCAGTTATTTGTGACCTGGATTGGCCACTGTTGGAAACAGGATGCTGGGCTTGATGGACCTTTGGTCTTTCCCAGCAGGGCAATACTTATGTACTTATGGTGATATGAATTCTGCTGCACACTCTGTGGATAATGATGCAAAGAGGAAGAGGGGACCCACAGAAGAAAAGAAGAAATCTGCAGCTGAAATACAATAGGTAACATCTTGCATTCATTTACTTTACACTTTTGAGAGTCACCATTGGTAAAATTAAAGCAAAAATAAATGAAGGTACACAAAGTTACCTAACAGAACATCTGCAGCAAGCAAGTGATCCATTACGCTGTCCAAAATGTAAGTTTGAAATTCTTTCTGTTGGGTCCTGGTTGATCTCTCAGGGGAAGCCTGCAACAAGATAATTCAAGTCATTGCTACACACAACAGCAGCACTATGAAACAAGACACTGTACCTGCCATATAGATAAACATTTTTATGGTACAATACTCTCAATAGCATTTATTAAGAGTGTGAGGCCTCTTGTTCATGCTCTAATTATTTGCAATTAAGATGTACAGTCTGCAGTTCTCCAGCACACCTATAACAGTCAGTGCTTTTATTCTGAAGAAAGATGCCTATGCTCAGATGCAGGATTGTCCTTGGGGATAAGAGGGCAAAAACTGGGGCAAATGCTTAGTGCTCCAAGTTTTAGCCCCATGATTTCTATACAATCCATAGACATAGTGTGATCCTCCCTGTTCCCATCCGTCCTCCCATCAGCAGGAGGCATAAGAAAGCAGAACTTGTTTCTGCTAGTGCCTCCTCTGCCACCAAAAAGACCAGTGGGAGGAAAGAGAGAAAAATAAAACATTTGGTGGAGCAAGGGCATTAATGCACGTAAATGCACTAGACTCCATTCTATAAGGTCACACCTAGAAGCCGTAGTATATAAATGCAAGGAGGGCATATTTAGGAGTGGAGAATGAGTGGGGCTATGGGCATGTCTCCAACCTACATGGGTAATTAATATTATAAGGTATGTACTTTGCAGGGTGCACATAGGCGTGCCCATGTATACCTGTCAGAGCTGGCATAAATGGTCACACCAATTCAGGTTTATGCTAGTATTCTACAACAGCACTTTGGTGAATAGGTGTTGTTATACAACTAAATATTTACAAAGCAGATGTTAATTTGCCAATGAGGGAAAAGTCTCAACTGCTATGGCTGTTGTTTACACATAAACATTCGTTGTGTAGCCCATAGAAAAAGTCATCATCGACTTAAAAACCCTCGGTTATTAATTTTTTTAATTTTATTCAATTTTACTATATCAATGTCCGTGCATATATAATTTAGCCTTAAAACTTAATGGCCATATCAAAATATATCCAAAAATCAAAAATGATCACTTATCTTGCCCAGAAATACGGAACGATGTTGTTATCTTAGTGCTTTCAATGTTGTCTTGTGTTCAAATTATCTGGTAAGACGCTAGATCCAAACAATAAATGAATGCAAAGGTTCCAACGGTCCCGTTTCGAATGTCTTCATCAGGGAACCTGCTTATTTATGGAACATTGCGCCGTCATAACTGTGTTCGCTATGATTTTCAACGAAAATTATGTCTTCTGAAAAAAGATTGTATCTTCTGAAAACTTCTCGGCCGAGAAGTTTTCAGAAGATACAATCTTTTTTCAGAAGACATAATTTTCGTTGAAAATCATAGCGAACACAGTTATGACGGCGCAGTGTTCCATAAATAAGCAGGTTCCCTGATGAAGACATTCGAAACGGGACCGTTGGAACCTTTGCATTCATTTATTGTTTGGATCTAGCGTCTTACCAGATAATTTGAACACAAGACAACATTGAAAGCACTAAGAGAACAACATCGTTCCGTATTTCTGGGCAAGATAAGTGATCATTTTTGATTTTTGGATATATTTTGATATGGCCATTAAGTTTTAAGGCTAAATTATATATGCACGGACATTGATATAGTAAAATTGAATAAAATTAAAAAAATTAATAACCGAGGGTTTTTAAGTCGATGATGACTTTTTCTATGGGCTACACAACGAATGTTTATGTGTAAACAACAGCCATAGCAGTTGAGACTTTTCCCTCATTGGCAAATTAACATCTGCTTTGTAAATATTTAGATTATCTATGATAGCCAGCAGAGAATCTGTTATGCAAGTTTGATAGTTGTTATACAACTGCCACTCTGCACGACACGCCTCAGAGCAGGCACTAAATTATTGAATTGCCTCCTAATCATCTAATTCTATAAAGTTGTGCGCCCAACTTGTCGACTAGTGCACAAAGTTGCACAAGCAATTTATAGAATAAGGACAGCTGCACGAGTAACTTAATAGCATACAACTCCATGGATATGTAGACCTGGGAGGGACATGGTTGGGTAAGGCATTTATGTACATAGGTTACAGAATAGTAGCATTTACACGCCTAACTTCCTACAGTAAGGGATGTATAAAGTCAGCCGAATAAATGCGGACTTATCTTAGTATTCTATAACGGTAGTTGCATATGCAATTGCTGTTACAGAATCTCCAGTCACCCATGTCCAGCCACCCTCCTCTCCCCCCTGCCCTCCCTCCCTTCCAGCACCAGGCATCCCTCTCTCCCACCGAGCATCAGCCCTCCCTCCCACCCAGCAGCACCCAGCATCAGGCCTCCCTCCCACCCAGGACGCAGCAGCAGGCCTCCCTCCCACCCACCCAGCAGCACCAGGCCTCCCTCCCACCCAGCACCCAGCATCAGGCAGGCATCCCTCCCTTCCATCCAGCACCAAGCCTCCCTCCCACCCAGCACCCAGTATCAGGCCTCCCTCCCTCCCTCTTCCAACCAACCAAACAAGCATCAGGCCACCCGCCCATCCTCCCTTCCTCCCAGCACCAGGGCCCCCCTCTCCTCTTCCTCTGAAATTTAAAAGGCATACCTCGGGGTTAAGTTGGCGTTGGCAGCGAAAAGCGTGTTATTTGCTCGGCGCGCCTTCGGCCTTCCCTTCTGTCTCTCAAGCTCTGGTCCCGCCCTCATATGTGGGACCAGAGCTTGAGAGACAGAAGGGAAGGCCGAAGGCGCGCCAAGCAAATAACACGCTTTTCGCTGCCGACACCGCCTTAACCCCGAGGTATGCCTTTTAAATTTCAGAGGAGGGGGGGGGGCCCTGGTGCTGGGAGGGAGGGTGGGCGGACGGCGTGGTGCTTGCTTGCTTGGTTGGAAGAGGGAGGGAGGGCGGGTGGCTTGGTGCTTGGTGGGAGGGATGGAGGCCGGCCTGGTGCTCGGAGGGAGAGTGGGCGGACCAGCGACGGCGCGCGTGCCCTCTCTGGTACACGTGGCATAGGTTCGCCATCACTGCTCTAGGAGATGTAATATACTTTTGCACCAAGGATGTTTCTCCAGGTCTTCTGCTTAAAAGGGAAAGGTTAGAATGGCAGACTTAATTGGAAATTTGATTACTAGGCATGTAGATAGCCGATGGCTGGTTGACAAAAAGAAAGCTTGGTCAGGAGCTTAACCGAGATTGGATAGCAGAGCCGGTAGTGGGAGGCGGGGCTGGAGGTTGGAAGGCGGGGATAGTGCGGGGCAGACTTATACGGTCTGTGCCAGAGCCAGTGGTGGGAGGCGGGACTGGAGGTTGGGAGGCAGGGATAGTGCTGGGCAGACTTATACGGTCTGTGCCAGAGCTGGTGGTGGGAGGCGGGGAAAGTGCTGGGCAGACTTATACGGTCTGTGCCAGAGCCGGTGGTTGGGAGGCGGGGCTGGTGGTTGGGAGGCGGGGATAGTGCTGGGCAGACTTATACGGTCTGTGCCCTGAAGAGCATAGGTACAAATCAAAGTAGGGTATACACAAAAAGTAGCACACGAGTTGTCTTGTTGGGCAGACTGGATGGACCGTGCAGGTCTTTTTCTGCCGTCATCTACTATGTTACTATGTTACTATGGTCACTTGCCTGCCTGGTGCAAAAGTGGCAGATCTCGGGCATCACCTAGGTAAGATTTTACCCAGTGCTAGGGAGAAGCTGGATCTTGGTACATATAGCTACCAACGACAAAGGGAGATTTTGGAATCTAAATTTAGGCTTTTAGGTAGATTGCTGAACTCCAGAACTTCCATGGTAGCATTTTTCAAAAATGATCCCCATAACAGTGAACATAACATGATCAGATTTGATATAATCTCTGGAGTAAGTACACACAGGAAATCAAATACGTTAGCATTTAACTTTCAAAAAGGAGACTATGATAAAATGAGAATGGTTTAAAAACAAAACAAAACAAAAGCAGCTGCAAAGGTCAAAACGTTTACATCAGGTGTGGAAGCTATTCAAAAATACTGTCCTGCAAGCCCAGACCAGATATATTCCATGTATTAGAAAAAGAAGGAAGGCCAAATGACAGTTGGAATGGTTAAAAAGTGAGATAAGGACGCTATTAGAGCTAAAAGAAAATCCTTCAGAAAATGGAACTGACTGAAAATAATAGAAAACAGCATAAGGAATGGCAAGTCAAATGCAAAGCGCTGATAAGGAAAGAAGTGAAAAGAAGATTGTAATGGAGGAAAACACACATAGTAAAAACTTTTTTTTTTAGGTATCTTAGAATCAAGAAGCCAGTAAGAGGATCAGTTGGACCGCTAGATGACCGAGGGCTAAAAGGGGCACTCTGGGAAGACAAGGCCATAGCGGAGATATTACATGATTTCTTTACTTCGATCTTCACCAAGGAAGATGTGGGAGAGATGCCAGAAATTATATTTAACGTTGATGAGTCACAGAAACTGAAACAAATCTCTGTAAATCTGGAAGACTTAATGGGGCAATGTGACAAACTGAATAGTAGCAAATAGCCTGAACCAGATGGTATACATCCCAGAGTATTGATAGAATTGGAAAATGAACTTGCAGAGCTATGGTTAGTAAGATGTAATTTATCTTTAAAATCCAGCATGGTACCAGAAGATTGGAGGGTGTCCCCTGGGTCAGAGCATTTACGGTAGTATCTTGTGGGAAGAAACTCTAAAACAATTTTACAGTTCTTTCAATACATACCATCCTACAATCAGATTCAAAATTGACTACTCCCCAGAAAAAGTCAGTTTTTTGGACACCACAGTTTCAATCAGCAATGGCTACATAAAAACATCCATATATAGGAAACCCACAGACAAATGCAGCTACCTCCACAACTCCAGCTTCCACCCTTCACATACAAAAACATCCATTATCTATAGCCAAGCCACAAGATACATTGAACCCTCTGTTCAATATGCAGCGATGGCTAAAAAAGCAAATAGAATGTTAGGAATTATTAGAAAAGGCCTGGAAAACAAATTGTGAACGTTATAATGCCTTTTTAACGCTCCATGGTAAGACTGCACCTCGAATACTGTGTGCAATTCTGGTCACCGCATCTCAAAAAAGATATCGCGGAATTAGAAAACGTACAGAGAAGGGTGACAAAAATGATAAAGGGAGAGATTTAATCCATTGGGGTCTTTGCCTGCAGAGTCAGTAGAGTCGCTTGTGCCCTCAGTAGTGCCTGTGTCCCGACTGGAGCAAATGCATGCATAAGCTATTCCCAAGTGCTCCAAGGTAGGGGCAGAGATTTAATCCAGCAGGTCCTTGCCTGCACAACATTTGGGAACAGCTTTTGCATGCATTTGCTCCAGTGAGAATACAGTTACTGCAGAGGGCATGAGTAAGTCTGCTGATTCTGCAGGCAAGGACCCCGCTGGATTAAATCTCTGCCCCTACCACAGAACGTGGCTGCATGGCCATGGTCGCGTTTCCAAAAGAGGCATGTTCTGTCCCTTTTGAGCTACTTTAGAGCCATCTGAGGAGCCGGAAACTCTGTTCTTTACTGTTTATACTGTGGGTAAAATTAAAGCAAAAACTGCAGGAGTTGGTGCTGGAAATGTGTGCCCATCTTTGTTGAAAGGACCCATGGACCAACATGTTTGTCATCTCAGTGCGCTCCCTTCTTCAGGACAGAGGTTAGTGTCTTCTGTAGAAGTCTCATTATCATCGGCTGAACGAATCTCACCCTCTCAGCCCATACCTCCATTTGAGAAAGTTTTGATCTCTGATACAGAGAACAATTTAGTCACCGGGGAAGGTGATTTATCCAGTGACTTCTCAAATACCTGAATTAGTTCCTATCCCGGTGCCTAACCTATAAAAGTTACAGTAAATGCTACTATTTTAAACCCGCCTTCAGCTGCACCTATGATGGAGGTTACTTTAAATGATCTATGGGGCTGTGAAACACATATGGGAAAATGCATTACAAGCAAACATAGTACAGGTTTCAAAACATTCCGAGGACAATTCGGCAAAATTCTCACAAGATAATAAGCTCTCCTCTGTGGCTGATCAATTAACCAAAACACAAACTCATTGTGCTATGATGCAAGCCGCGATTAGAGCAGCTGTAAAGGACAGTTTATCTAATGCTTATTATGCACTTCATGGTTCTAGAGTGGTTAATAAGGAGTGTAACACATGCACTTAATTATCCAGATAGTTTGGATATTTTGTAAAATTCTTGTAGTCTTCTCAAGATCTGATTGCAAGAAGGTCTACTTTGGTAGTAGTCTTGTCAGTAGAAATTAAAATGGAAATATTAAAGGCATATTTTCCTAAAAAAAACAATTACTTTTTCTAGGCAAAATATTATGATGTTTCCTGATATGACCAGAGCAACTCAATTTAACAGGAAGGCTTTTTTTTTTTTTTTTAACAGCTAAAGCCTAAGGTTTTAGCTACTGGAGTCACCTTCTTTCTTAAATTTCCTTGTTAAGTGTCTGCACATACGAAAATAATCAGTATATATTTTGGGATGCTCTACAATTGGAAACCTTACAGGGTAAAGCATTGGTGGAACAGGAAATTGATTAGTGTTATAATGTGGTAGGATAGTATAATTGGGTTCTAAATAAGTTTGAAGCCTGTTACTAAAACTTATAAATTCTTCCATTATGGTTATAGTGTTGCAAATTACCTATTTATGTGGACATTCTACTCTTGTAACTCTGGACTATGGTGTTGAGAATTGTTCTTATAGTATTTACTTGAATTGTTATTAATATGAATGTAAACGTTTAAGCAATTAAATTTAAAAAAAATGGTACAGGGAATGGGACAACTTCCCTATGTGGAAATGCTACAGCAGCTAGTGCTCTTCAGCTTGGAGAAGAGATGGATGAGGGGAGATATGATAGAGGTCTATAAAATAACGAGTGGAATGGAATAGGTAGACGTGAATCACGTGTTTACTATTTCCAAAAACAAAAGGACTAGGGGGCACACAATGAAGCTACTAAGTAGTAAATTTAAAACAAACTGGAGAAAATATTTCCTCACTCAATGTGTAATTAAACTCTGGAATTCACTGCCAGAAAATGTGGTAAAAGCAGTTAGCTTAGCGGGGTTTAAAAAAGGTTTGGATAATTTCCTAAAAGAAAAGTCCATAAGCCATTATTAAGATGGACTTCTGAAAATCCACTTTTTATATCTAGGATAAGCAGAATAAAATCTGTTTTATTGTTCTGGGATCTTACCAGGTACTTGTGACCTGAATTGACCACTGTCGGAAACAGGATACTAGGCTTGATGGGCCTTTGGTCTGTCCCAGTATGGCAATGCTTATGTTCTTATATTCTAGTTGTTAAATGCACACAGTGTCTGTCAGCACTTGCTTATTATTTTAACAGCAAAGCACGGTTTATTTTTACAGTGCTGAAAAGAGTGCCCAGCACCATAATATCTCACTATAACTGAGGCCACCAAGATTTGCAGGGGAAGCACATATTTTATACGTTCAGTACACTCATGTGCAAGAAAGCGAAGAGAAGAGCAATGTAGAGTTCTGGGCTTCCTGATCATTAACAGTTTTATTAATGATAAGGAGAACACAATGAAAACCTAACCATCAAACTTTACAGCCACTTCCTGTACCAGTCAAATGCAGGGTGGCAGTGAAAAACATGTAAAACAGGCCCCAGTAGCTACAAGTGTTAATTGAGAATTGAAAATCGAGCCTGCTATTGGCAGGAATATCCATGGGAAACAAGGAGGGAAGAGGAATGACCGTCTCAGGAGTGCTGCTATGGTAACCTTACCCGGTACCAAAATTTCTTTTCAGCTTGAGGAGAACCTTCCATACCTCTAATGTAGCTGATTTTTTCCAACTTCTGCACAAATTCAGCCCTGGCTATTTGTCAAGCTCTGAGACTAACTTGCAGAATAAAGGCATGCCAGTACATTGGTATATGAAGAGTCATAGTAATCAAGTCACAACCTATCATGATTAGGTAAAAGTTAATGTGAATTGCTACTATAGATCCAGCATACACACAAACACTTAAGAAAGCTTTGATGTGCCCAGCTGGTAGGGCACTAATAGTCTGTCAGATCTTGTCTTACCTCTAGCAGGAGGTCGATGAGAGGAGTTTGCTTACTGGCAGGTGAAAGGCAGAGGTTGTCAATAATGAGGACTCGCATAAAGTCAAACACATATTTTTTGGCAGGATGATTGGTCAGATACGTCTTAGAGCCAACATTACAATATTCTGACTGGCTTCTGTTCATTCCTGTGTCTGCTGCAAATGCTTTGAATTCTTCTGCAGGAGATCCAACTTCATCATCGAGGTCAGTTACCTACCAAAAAAAAGCACAGCAAGACATTTCAGTTCAAATGTACATGCATTGATAAGGCAATCTAAATGCTAAATGAGACATCCTTTTCTAAGGATAAACATGTCCATTATACATTTTTGTATCATTACCATTGATGTGCTGTGTGTTCATTGTGGGGTCAGCACCAAGCATGCTACTTTCACACCCACCACCCACATAAAGGGTAATTCTATAACTAAAGACACTGGTTATGGTGCCTATTTTAAATTTATCCCATGCAGAAAAGTAGGCGCATCTTTTATAAATGCAAATGGATGAAAAGTCACATACATTAAGGTGCAATCACTTACACCAGTCCTATTGCTAGTATAAACACTTGTACCTAGATGTTAGCTTGTATGTAAATGATAGGAATTCTATAATTTATATGCATTATGGGCTAGATTCTATATATGGCGCCTAAAATTTGGCGCCAAAAATACACGCATAAAGAGTATTCTATAAGCCATGCCTAAAGTTTGCTGCAATTTATAGAATACATGCTTAAGCAGAGAGACACATGCAAATTTAGGTGCGGCCATTTGCACCAACGAAAATATGGTGCAAATTGTCTGCACCTAAATTTATGTGTGGAGCACTGTTATTCTGTAATTATGGGCATAACTCAAAGCCATGCCCCGTTCCGCCCTGAAACCAGGGCCGCTGAGAGGGGGGGGACAAAATTCCTGGGGCCCGGGCCTCCAACGGGGGCCCGGCGCCGCAGTCCCACCCGCCACCGTTGTTTTTTGGACCATGTGAATCCCATGCGTAACTTTACACGTGTTGGTTCCAATTAAATCTAATTAGTGCCTTAACTGTTTATTAAAAAGCCAATTATTGTCACTAATTGGGCTTGTTATTCAATTAAATTGCATGCGCAAATTCGGAACGTACCTAAATTTGCACGTGCAATTTTTGGCAACCTTTACAGAATCAGGGAGTATCTATGAACTCAGCCCACACTTTGGCCAAACTCCTCCTATGCGCATGCCCACTGACAAAGTACACGCCATCAAATCATGGCATATATTTTTCTCCTAGTTGGTCTTCTTTAAGTGGCCAATTATGCACTTTCTGGCTGCCTAAAACCAGACGGTACCTTGCAGAGCAACTCCTTAATAACATGGTGATAGACAATGAATGCATCTGCCATACGTAACATGGACTGCAGATATGCCTGATTTCCACAGGCAATTTGTGTCTGCACTCTATCCACTGTCTCCCACAGAAACCTGCACAGGTTTAGTGGTCAGTGCTGTCAGTGAGAATGCAGGTGACAGGGGGAGTGAGGGAAACGATAAACCCCCTAAAACTCAGGACTTAAGCTATTTTGGCATTCAATTTTACACCACATCAAGTAGTTTGAGTGATATATGTATGACTACAACAAAAGATAAGCATACTTCAAAAACCAGTCTGCCTCCTAGTCTCACAGATACACATTCCATCTAGAGTGTGTTGCTATTTGAACTAACCTAGAAAAGATTCTGACCGCTGCTTTGGGATTCAAGTTTAAAACCAGGACTGATCAAAAGGTCTCCCTCCTGTAAAGGGTAACTTGGCAGCTCTGAAAAATTATTAAGCAGTTCATTCTCTTCCACTTTAGATCAAACACATAATTATTTACCATCTCTGAGTAAGGTCGAATATTAAAAGGAAACACCGTTGCTGCTAGAGCACACAGAAACTCCGGGTTAATCCACATTGGTGCCAAGTCTGGAACATTATGGTACAAGTAGCGAAAGAACTGCATCAAGGTAACTGGATACTCTCGAAGCCAAGAGCCTTCTTCTTCTGACTGCCAAGGCTGTGTGCAAAGTGGGGAAAAAAGAACAACAAACAGAACAAATCTCGCCTCAGATTATATATAAATGCAGAGAAAGTACAGGGATCTGGCTGAAAAGTTTTCATTTTTTGAAGCTTTGCTTCCATGTATCAGTAATTCTTGAAAGTACATGATTAGACTTGGAGACACCTAAGCATAACATGTACTAATATTGTGTGTGAAGGAGCACTCATTTTATGACATGCAGGGGAACAGCTAACACATTTGGACATAAGACTTGTATGTAACATCTTAGCAAGCAAAAGTTCAAACCCACAGTGTTTGCCTGATTCAGACACATCTAGTTTGGCCTGGTAGAGAACTTAATCCTCTTGATTGTCAGACTTTGATCTTCAGTGGAGCAATTAATCCCCTTATCATCTTACTTCTGTTACTCTATCTTACCTATCTATATTGTCCATCTTTGCTTATACACTACTAGGCTATTAAATTTTTTTTTTCACATTGTAAGTAGTATACTATGCCATACTTTGCATAGTTATTTGAATATTTTTACTGCTGTAATTATCTGTTGCTTATGTTTGACTTATTCTTGCTATACACCGCTTTGAGTAAATTCCTTCAAAAGGCAATAAATAAATCAATATTAACACCACCACAACACTACAAATAAATTCAGTGAATCAAACTATCTATACAACAAAGCTGTGATGCTCTGCTTGAACTTTATTCTCCAAAAATGGCCAAACTGGTCAACATAGATAGCTTATTTACCCTTTTTTTGGTGAATTAAGCCCTATACCTGGATGTAGATGTACCATGTATGTATTTTGAACTGGCTCCTTGATTTTGTATGCATTTTGCAAAGCCCTCAGAATCAAATACCCTAAATGTATTTTTGTTTGGTAACTACAGTCTTACAAGTTGCAAATGAAGGAACTGAAGCCCAACATCTGTGCACAAATCTAGATTCAGGAATGACAACTGACAAACATGCAGAAAGGAGGTTACAGACAAGAGTGGGTTGCTGAAGAGCAGAAAAGGAAACAGTAACAGAACAGCAACTCTACCAAGGCAGAGGTTTACAGTCTGTTCACCAGTTGGGGACAGAGGAAAAGGAGATTAAAAATAGCTTTTATTAGGTGATCCCCAGTCTTTGGGCTTGTTCTCCTCATGCTTTCCCTCTCTATTGTCCTTTATAAGTAGGAAATTAGTTCCTTAAAGTATACTCTAGATAAAAAAACAAAACCCAAAACATCTTTTGGTCCCTCAAGTGAGGGGTATATCTTCTGCTTAGAGATAAGGAAAAGGGATTCACGAGTTCTCCTCCCCAAGTGTGGCAAGTGCAAAAACAATTATCAAAATGATTCAAAAGTGCTTTCTTTGACTGTGAGGGAGGGATGCATCAGGGAAACAGGTCCCTTCCTTTATAGCAATAAGTCCTCAAGAAGCAAACCGGGGTATCAGGTCTCTCTGTAAACTTTAGAATGTCTTCCTTTAGGCTCTTTTTTCTTTTTCTCTCTTAATTTGCTTCAGTTTAGGACATGAGCTCTGTCTCCCTCTATCCAACAGAACTTTTTATCTTGATATTGGTGGAATGCTATGCTGTTTAAAGCATCTCCTCAAATAAATTACTTTTGTGCAGTGTCTTCAGGGCTACACTTTCCACCTACTGAGATGCAGTCTACATATTAGAGCTGTACCAAATAGAATATTTTTACTATTCGGCCTAATATAAATAATGCAAAATGTTATTTGGCCTAATAAGAATAATGGACGTTGAGCTTTAACATAACAAATAATAAAAGAAGCCATGTGAAATCAGAGATCAATTGTTTATTTTAGTAGGATTTAGCACAGTAGAGCCTCGGGTTATTTGTATTCAAATTTAAACCACTATTCGGTCGAATACGAATAATGTTTAAATGATGTTTGAAAACTCTGCTGTTCCAGCAAACTTTTGGAACCTAGCTGAAAGAACACAGCAAATGAACTGTTTACGACATTGTTCTGCTTATAGCCAGCATTTATGTTAAGATGAAGCATTAAGGGCTTCTTTTACAAAGCTGCACTAGCAATTCCCCCCCACCCCCCCCCCGCCGCAAATGAGAGAAAGCTCATAGTAATTGAATGGGCTTCCTCTCATTTGCTGCACAGGAATCACTAGCACGACTTTGTAAAAGAAGCCCTAAATGTATGGAAGTTCTTGTTGTACTGTTTTATTTTATGTGCTCTTATTATGTATGGTGGCTTGTTTGCCGTCAAGTACCATGGGATTGTGCAACTAATAAAATATTTTAAATAAATAAAATAGGGAGGAGGGTCACGTGATGCATTGAGAGCGTCGGCAGCATAGTGGCTGAGCTCCGGGGCCCCACTCTCCATACGGCTGAAAAATTACTGAAAAAATAAAGAAGTACAATTTCTAACCTTGTCTATCGCTGCGGGAAGGTGCATGGACCAATATTTGGTCGCGATGCCAGCTGGAACAGCGAAACGCAGCGTGAAAACAGAGAAGGGGAAATCCTCACCTCCACCGGCGGAACCCAAAATGGCGGACGGAGCACAAGTGGCGCGAGATGATTTCTCAGAGCGCCAGCTGGCCCAGATCTCAAAGGTGATCGTAGCAGCCCTGGAAACGAGGTTCGACACCCTAGCAGTCCACCTGAGAAAATTGGATGCCACTATAGCGGGGTTAGCGACACGTACTGTGAGAAGGAAGAGGCTGTCCTACCCTGGTTAGGCCCCTAGAGGGCGCTGTTCCCCTAAAATGTCCAGGGAGAAGGGCTGGGTGAGTCACTAAAGGGAGCCAGTAAGGGGTGTATAGCAGGAGGTCGCTAGGACCGGGGAGAGTCCTGGAGGAGGAAACAGGTGCAGCAGGTTATGGGCTGGGTCCTGTTTGGCCATTAAGCACTTAATACCCCACCTGAGTTGTGAGGGGGTGGGGGAGAGCTAGCAGCTGAAGAAGAGAGCTGGTAACTGAAGCAGGAGGATCCCCGTGAGAAGTACTGGCTGAGCCCTTTGGACTGGTGGTGAACTGTTTGAAAAGCAAGGAAGCTGGCTGGGGTAAGAAGGCCCTAGAGTGCCAGGTATAAGAACTGGCTGTTACAAGGACGGACTGGGTGTCCGGGTTACAAGGAAGGACTGTGTGTCCAGGTGCTTAAGCTGGAAGATTGAACTGAGTAGGAAGAAATGTTTAAGCTGGAAGAACTGTTTAAGCTTGTAAAAGTGTTCTAAGCTGGAAGAGGTGTGCCCCAGGAAGTGGGAATAAAAGATTTGTATGAGAAATATCCTGTTGGTGAGACCTGACTATGTTTGCCTTTTGAGAAGCAGGTCACCCTGAGCAGAAAGGGGTAGTAGACTATTTTGCATAAAATCTGCATACTGAGAACCAGCTCACCCTGAGTGAAAGAGGGACCTGGGATCCTGAGGTGGGAGCTTCATCTTCACAGTAGCCTCATCTTCACAGTACCCAAGCGCTGGAACAGTGTGTGTCGGACATGGAAGACACGTGGCACGCTACCGAACCGAAGATCACAGAGCTGGCATGCAGGCAGCGAAAATCGATGATTTAGAAAATTGTGCGCGATGCTCCAACTTGAGGCTGGTGGGCATTCCCAGACTGTGATGGAGAAAAATTTGGGGCCTGCACTAGAAAAATGGCTCCAGCATGAATTTGCATTATTGGACAGCAGGGGAAGCCTCAGCATTGAAAGAGCACATAGACTTGGACGGTATCAGGAAGGAAAGAAACCTTGAGTTGTTATTCTTAAAGTTCATAATTATATCCACAAAGAGGAAATCATGCAGGGATTTAAGTCCAAACGGGGCAACCTGACATTTGAAGGACATGAGATTCTGATTTTCCCAGATTACTCGGCTGGATTACAGGAAAAGAGAAGGAGATTTCATCCATTATGCACAACTCTAGTGGAGAAGAAGATTCGTTTCACACTGTCTTACCCTACTGTCCTCAAGATCTACAGGAATGGGAAATGGCATAGCTTTGATTCAGAGCAGCTGGCTACAGCCTTTGTAAACAGAGAAATTAATGAGAAATTAATGACCAGGTCCCTACTCCATGAGGAGTGCCAGTCAGCCAGTTCAGGATGATTCTACCACGCAGAGGAGTGGACTTTGGACAGTTTTTTTTTTTTTTTTTTGGGGGGGGGGGGGGACACTTATGTAGGTAAAAAGTCTGGTGGAAAGGGAATGATATGTTAAGTAACAGTGGTATAAACTTGGATTTGGGGAGTGGGGTCCCTAGCAGGTGAGTGACCCTAGGGACACGATGGTGCACAAGAATGGTTATAGGGAGGGGGGGTTAGGGGGGGAGGGATGGAGTGAATGAGCTGGAAGTGAGAGTGGAGATGTTGGCAGTTGTTCCTGCAGGGAGAATGGGAGGTTGGGGGAAAGATAATCAAAGGCTTTGCAACTGGAGGCAGACACCCTCGGGGGAGGCTGGGCTCCCAGGGTTACCTGAGATGGGAGGACTTGGGACAGTTCAATTCTTAATTTTTAGAGATTCAGGGTAGAGATCGGTTGAATATCCTTTCTTGGAATGTGGCGGGGATTACTTCCCCGGTGAAGACATACAAAATTTTATCACAATTGAGGGCGCATGGAGCGGATATTGCTTGTCTCCAGGAGACAAAATTGTCCGATGTAGAGCATGCCAAACTTTGTCAGCAGTGGGTGGAGGAATGTCACTACTCATCCTCTGGGAATCGAAGAAGGGGAGTGGTTGTTTTGGTAAAAAAAGGTATCCCTTGCCATTCCAAATTGATATATAGGGATACGGAGGGGAGAGTGGTGCTGTTGCACTTTAATTACCAGGGAACAAAGTTTTACCTCTGCGCTGTTTATGGCCCAAACACATATTGCCCGCAGTTTTTTCAATCTTTAATAGCGCTGGGATTACAATATGCGGATGCCCCGTGGGTGTGGGCAGGGGACTTTAATCAAGTCATAGATCCAGAGTTGGATAGATCTTCCCCCAGGGCTATAGCAGCGCTGGGCCGTGGGAGGAGTCTGTCGGCCTTGTGTAAATCCCTGCATGTGGTCGATCCTTGGCGCTTGCTGCACCCTGATACCCGGGATTATACTCACCAATCTAAAGTGCATTACACTTGGTCCCGGATTGATTATATTTTGTTGACCCAGTCCTGGTTTTTTAGAGTAAGGAACGCCTTCATAGGTCCTACTGAGATTTCGGACCACGCTATAATTGGGATAGAGTTGGATTTAGATGTCAGTGGGTCCTGCAGCAGATACTGGTGCTTCCCTTCCTATCTTTACCAAGATCCAACATTTGTAGATCATATGAGAAATCGATGGCGTTTTTATGTAGAGACGAATGCACAACCTGACGTGGCGCCAACAATATTTTGGGAGGCCTCAAAAGCAGTTCTTCGGGGAGAGGTCATTGCCTTTATGAGCGCACGTAAAAAGCGCTTGGCGACGGGTATCATACGTTTAGAATCAGCATACAGAGTTGCAAAGAGACGTCACATAGCTAATCCAACAAAGGAAAACAAAGAAAACATGGCAGCTGCTTTGGTAGCATTGAACACAATGATTCATGAAAAATATCAGAGTTTATTCTATGCCAGGCGCCTTAATTTTCAAAGATATGGAAATAAGTCTGGTAGGCTATTAGCACAAGCAGCTAGAGTCAAGAAATCAAATCAATTTATTTCTTATATCCAATTGCAAGATGAATCCCAGCTCTCGCAGCCAGCAGAGACTGTATCTGCGTTTCAGAAATATTTTACAGGGATATATTCTCAAACGGGGGAACATCAGGGCCCGCTGATACAAGATTACCTTGAGGATGCAGGTATGCCGCGTTTGGAGCCGCGAGTCTGCAATTCCTTGGCTCTCCCCATTAGGGCGCAGGAAATCCAACAGGTGATAAAGTCCCTTCCTTTAAAGTCGGCTCCGGGCCCAGATGGCTTTTCGAGTGAATATTATAAAATCTTGGGCCCGGAGCTGGTAGGGCCCCTAACTTCGTACTTTGATTCTGTGGTGGAATGCGGCTGGTTTTCATCTGGTGAAAATGAAGCACTTATTACATTGATTCCTAAACCAGGCAAATCCCCAGACCAAGTAGAAGCCTACAGACCCATATCATTGTTAAATGTCGATATAAAAATCTTGGCCCGAGTTTTGGCAGACAGGCTTGCGCAGCATTTACCATCCCTAATTGGAAATTACCAGGTGGGTTTTGTTAGAGGTCATCAGGCAACGGTAAATGTACGAAAGGTGCTGTTGTCTATTGCGCGCAGCCATGCCATAGGGGAGCGGTTGATGTTGGTAAGCCTGGATGCCGAAAAAGCATTTGACAAGGTGCAGTGGGCCTACTTGTTTCAAGTGCTGAGTCATGTGGGCGTGGGGGGCTGGTTCATGGAGGCGGTTTCAACACTATACAATAACCCCTCTGCTCGAGTGGTTGCGAATCGGCTCCAGTCTGTTCCATTTCAGTTACAGAGGGGTACCAGGCAGGGCTGTCCTTTGTCCCCACTACTGTTTCTATTATACTTAGAGCCAATGCTCAGAACAATCATGAGGGACACGGATGTTGTGGGGATAAGTATGCCATCGCTGGAGGTCAAAGTGTTGGCATTTGCCGATGATATCCTTCTGACATTGACTAATCCTGCTTCGTCGGTGCAGCACTTAATGGCGAATTTAGATGAGTTTAGTTTTTTGATGGGGTTTTCCTTAAATTATCATAAGTCCGTGGCCCTCCCTATTCAATCGGACATTAGAACGCAGTGGGAGGGAAATTTCCCCTTTCAATGGGCAAACTCCAGTATTAAATATTTGGGGGTACATATTCCCGCAGATTTAGTGGAGCTTTATGAACTCAATATGGGGCCGATAAAGCAGCGAGCGGTAGAGTCTCTGCAGAGGTGGCAGGCACTCCCTATCACTTTATTGGGACGAATAGCGCTTTATAATATGGTCCTTTTCCCTAAGTGGACTTACGTATTTCAAATGTTCCCATTTCATTTGAGGCCCCGGGATGAACACTGGCTGCGGAAAAAATTGACTCATTTTTTATGGCAGGGAAAGAGGGCCCGTTTGCCTTTTTTCAAAGTACTGTTACCACGCACAAAGGGGGGATTGGGACTCCTAGATCTAAAATTGTTTTCTCTGGCTAGTAGTATGAGACATCTGTCCGACTGGTTCCGCTCTACCAATTTTTTCCTTGCACAAGGGCAGAAGTGGCAATTTTGGGGAAAAATGCATTTTTCTTATTGGCTCCATGCGCCCTCCGGAGAATTACCGGGGTTGGGCCCTTATTGACCGATTCTTTCACCATTGAGAGCCACATGGAGATGGATGGGTAAGATCCACCGGTTAGATACAAGGATTTCTGCTTTACTGCCCCTAGGGGGTAATTTGGCTTTCCCGGCGGGTGGTTCTTTGGTCCCCCTTCCAGAGGTGGGCTACAGTGGGAATTAGGTACGTATTTCATGTGGTAACTGAGCAAGGGACATTAAAAACATTTGAGGAATTGAAGAGTATGGTTTGAGTGTGAATGACTGGTTAGCATATACGCAATTACAGCACTATGTAAATTCTTTACCGGCAGAATCATTAACCAATGTTTCCTGGGAAAACTTTGATGAAATATTAGGTCTTGAGGCACAATCGCGAGTGCCCTTGAGCTATTTTCATCGTAGTTTGAGGGACTCTTTGCAACAAATTGATTGTCACCGGGTGGCGCAAGCCTGGAATGAGGAATTGAAGATTAATCTCCAACCTGAGCAACTTGACAAATGCCTTAAATCTATTTCTATTCTTGCAGACAATGCTGCCTGGTGGGAACTACAATATAAATTTCTGCTTCGGTTACATGTAACCCTGCACAGAGCATATAAAGCCACGCTTCGAGACTTGGACGATTGCCCAAAATGTAATAGTATCACGGCCCATTTGGGGCACATGTATTGGACCTGTGCATCAATTAATGTCTTTTGGACTGAACTGAGCAGACATGTCTCCCAAATCTGGAATCATACATGGAGACCAACCCCTAAACAACTGTTTGATCTCTTTGAAATGCAGCGGCCTGCTCCAGCAGGATTTACAGCATTCTTGAAAAGGGCAATATTAATGGCAAAGCGTGTCATATTGCAACTGTGGCTGGTAGCAGACCACCCGAGTATAACACATTGGAGGTCCGCAATGATTCAAGCTTGTGCCATAGAAAAGAAAGGTATAAGAGATTTGGCCTCCAAGAGAGGCGATCAGTTTTGCCGCACCTGGTCTCCATTTTGGGACACTCTCACTTCAGTGGCAAGAAGCAAGATATTGAACTCTTGAAGTTGTTTTTTTTTTTTTGGGGGGGGGGGGGGGGGGGTAGGTTTAGAGGTTAGGAAGGGGGGGAAGGGGGGAGGGGTTGAGTTCGAAAATGTTAAAAAATTTCAGGCAGACCAAACATTGTGTTGTAATTTCTTTTGAACTGTTTGAATATGTTGAATTGCCTGAAAAGGATAACAATAAAAATAAATAAATAAAAGTGTATTTAGGGCCAAACATATGTTTACAATCTTTGTGGGGGGGGGGGGGGGTTGGCACAGCAATTTCTTCCTTTTCCTTTGGGCTTCCAGCTCAGTCAGAACTGGAGCTGGGTTTTTTTTTAAATTTTATTTTTATAAGTATTAACAATATATGAAGAAAACTCTTGATATGAAAAAATGGAGAGAAATAAGCAATACAGTTTCAAAGTAAAACAATTATACATATGTTATTTCTTTTCTTCCATTTCAAGTCCACAACAGTGAGAAAGAACAAGGTAGTATTCCATGAAATATATATTTGACTAATTTAGACTAAGAAATTTGAAGAGAAACATAAGGTGCCAAATCAACGATAATTACGGAG
The DNA here is from genome assembly GCF_901765095.1 of Microcaecilia unicolor. Taxonomy (NCBI): domain Eukaryota; kingdom Metazoa; phylum Chordata; class Amphibia; order Gymnophiona; family Siphonopidae; genus Microcaecilia; species Microcaecilia unicolor. Next base: position 394,326,556 of record NC_044032.1, read on the forward strand.
TAGATGTAGATAATGTTGCTAGTTGTTGAATAGGGGTAATAGCAACCTTTGAATCTAGGAAAGAACTCAAATGAGTTGGATGATAAAAAATATATTTAACTGAATTAACTTTCAATACATATATACATGGGAAGTTTAGCCAAAATAGACCACCCAACTGTAGGACCCTGGGACGTAGTTTAAAAAAAAATTGACATCTCTTTTGGGTTACTCTTGGAGCTGGTTTTTGGAACCATAAGCTTTCATTCACAATTTATTTATAGGACTTCCTAGTATAATCTAGCTGTAATAGCAGAAATCTTTGGCCAAAGGCCCAGTACACATACTCCTTGGTTAAAAGCCCCCATATTCTATATATGGTGCTCGATATTGTGTGTCTAAGTTGCGTAAACAACTTAATTAACAAGCTATTAACTAGCAATAACTAGGTACTAAGAATTATTGCAGTTAATTGGCTCCAATTAGGTTTTGCACGCACCTTGCTAGGCGCTATTGTATGAAGATGTGTGCAAATTTTATAGCATGCAACTCAAAAGGGGTGTGGCCATCGGAGGGGCACAGGCGGGTCAGGAACATTCATAAGATGCACACAGTATTATAGAATTCGGGGGATCTGTGTCTAACTTATGAGCCAGGATTTACATTAGGTTCAGTTGGTTTAAACCCTTGCGCCCAAAGTTCTGTGCAATAATCGGCTGTAAGTGCTATTCTATAAATGGTGCAGAACTCATAGCATTGTTTATAGAATAGAACTCCATGTGGATTTTTTTCGGCACCCAAATTTGGGTGCCATTTACTAAATCTAGTCCTAGGTGTTACTGCTGTGCAATTATAGGGTTTACCCCCATCTTTCTCCAACATACAATGTTGGGAGTTCAGAGTGCATGCACTCACAGAATCCCCAGTCTAACAATAGAGAAATAATGTTCAGAAGTGCAAGCTGGGTCTCCCTCAAAGTACCATCACTGAGGGGTGGCCCCTTTATTTATAAGTCTTGATGCAGCAGCTAAGTAATGTAAGACAGAAGCAACAAACAAAATAATAGAAAGCAAAAGCTACAGAAGCTCAGCAGGAATGCAATTCACAAGGTGGCCCAATCTTGTTGCTTTAATTTGCATACATTTACTGCTGTACTAAAGCTGTGCACAAATGAAGGAAATTCAGGGACCCTGGTGGCATCCTTTTTAACAGCCAGCTCATTTTAGCCAATTACTTTCTTTGTCACGAGGGTCTGAATGCATGGATCTGCCCCCCAGACGATGCTATACTTACTGAATTCAGCATACTCCTGAGCATGCCCAGCAATAAAAAAGCAGCTTCTGTGCAAACACTGTGAATGGATGACACCACTGTGCCACTGGAGGCTGGAACGCCAAAGATGAAGGTCCAGATGGAGTCCAAATCAAACTACAACACAATACATAAATACATAACATTTAATTTCTTTTCTTAGATATTTTGAGAGTAATTTTGTAAGGGAGTGCACAGTTTAAGAGGGCAAGCAGATGCCTATTTAGGTACCATTTTATAGAGATATGTAGACGCTTGTATGTCTATTAAATACTAGCATAAGCAACAGAAATCAAGACTGCACTGGATACTTACAAATGTAAATATATACACCTAGATTTAAGTACAGTGGTGGAAATAAGTATTTGATCCCTTGCTGATTTTGTAAGTTTGCCCACTGACAAAGACATGAGCAGCCCATAATTGAAGGGTAGGTTATTGGTAACAGTGAGAGATAGCACATCACAAATTAAATCCGGAAAATCACATTGTGGAAAGTATATGAATTTATTTGCATTCTGCAGAGGGAAATAAGTATTTGATCCCCCACCAACCAGTAAGAGATCTGGCCCCTACAGACCAGGTAGATGCTCCAAATCAACTCGTTACCTGCATGACAGACAGCTGTCGGCAATGGTCACCTGTATGAAAGACACCTGTCCACAGACTCAGTGAATCAGTCAGACTCTAACCTCTACAAAATGGCCAAGAGCAAGGAGCTGTCTAAGGATGTCAGGGACAAGATCATACACCTGCACAAGGCTGGAATGGGCTACAAAACCATCAGTAAGACGCTGGGCGAGAAGGAGACAACTGTTGGTGCCATAGTAAGAAAATGGAAGAAGTACAAAATGACTGTCAATCGACAAAGATCTGGGGCTCCACGCAAAATCTCACCTCGTGGGGTATCCTTGATCATGAGGAAGGTTAGAAATCAGCCTACAACTACAAGGGGGGAACTTGTCAATGATCTCAAGGCAGCTGGGACCACTGTCACCACGAAAACCATTGGTAACACATTACGACATAACGGATTGCAATCCTGCAGTGCCCGCAAGGTCCCCCTGCTCCGGAAGGCACATGTGACGGCCCGTCTGAAGTTTGCCAGTGAACACCTGGATGATGCCGAGAGTGATTGGGAGAAGGTGCTGTGGTCAGATGAGACAAAAATTGAGCTCTTTGGCATGAACTCAACTCGCCGTGTTTGGAGGAAGAGAAATGCTGCCTATGACCCAAAGAACACCGTCCCCACTGTCAAGCATGGAGATGGAAATGTTATGTTTTGGGGGTGTTTCTCTGCTAAGGGCACAGGACTACTTCACCGCATCAATGGGAGAATGGATGGGGCCATGTACCGTACAATTCTGAGTGACAACCTCCTTCCCTCCGCCAGGGCCTTAAAAATGGGTCGTGGCTGGGTCTTCCAGCACGACAATGACCCAAAACATACAGCCAAGGCAACAAAGGAGTGGCTCAGGAAGAAGCACATTAGGGTCATGGAGTGGCCTAGCCAGTCACCAGACCTTAATCCCATTGAAAACTTATGGAGGGAGCTGAAGCTGCGAGTTGCCAAGCGACAGCCCAGAACTCTTAATGATTTAGAGATGATCTGCAAAGAGGAGTGGACCAAAATTCCTCCTGACATGTGTGCAAACCTCATCATCAACTACAGAAGACGTCTGACCGCTGTGCTTGCCAACAAGGGTTTTGCCACCAAGTATTAGGTCTTGTTGCCAGAGGGATTAAATACTTATTTCCCTCTGCAGAATGCAAATAAATTCATATACTTTCCACAATGTGATTTTCCGGATTTAATTTGTGATGTGCTATCTCTCACTGTTACTAATAACCTACCCTTCAATTATGGGCTGCTCATGTCTTTGTCAGTGGGCAAACTTACAAAATCAGCAAGGGATCAAATACTTATTTCCACCACTGTATGTGCAGAAATTAGCATATAGCGAAGATACTTACCTGTAGCAGGTATTCTCCGAAGACAGCAGGTTGATTGTTCTCACATGTGGGTTGACGTCCGCGTCGGCCCAGGAATTTGCATTTTGCAAGCAAAATATAAACAAAAGTTTTGCCAGAGTCTTCTGGCGTCCGAGCAGCGTGCACTGTGCATGCATGGACTTCCAGCTTGATGCGTGAGTGTGCCTTCTCAGTTTAATAAAAAATCATAAAAACAAATAAACAACAACAACTCCAAAGGGGAGGTGGGCGGGTTTGTGAGAACAATCAGCCTGCTGTCCTTGGAGAATACCTGCTACATGTAAGTATCTTCGCTTTCTCCGAGGACAAGCAGGCTGCTTGTTCTCACATGTGGGGTAATCCCTAGCAACCAGGCTCACTCAAAACAATAAACATTGGTCAATTGGGCCTCGCAACGGTGAGGACATAACACAGATTGACCTGAAACCATAAACCACTAACTGGGAGTGCAGTCCGGAAAAAAACAAAAATGGGTCTAGGGGGGTGGAGTTGGATTCTAAACCCCGAACAGATTCTGCAGCACTGACTGCCCAAACCGACTGTCGCGTTGGGTATCCTGTTGAAGGCAGTAGTGAGATGTGAATGTGTGGACTGATGACCATGTTGCAGCCTTGCAAATCTCTTCAATGGAGGCTGATTTTAAGAGAGCCACTGACACAGCCATGGCTCTAACATTTTGAGCCGTGATATGGCCCTCTAGAGTCAGCCCAGCTTGGGCATAAGTGAAGGAAATACAATCTGCTAGCCAATTGGAGATTGTGCATTTTACGATGGTGACTCCCCTCCTGTTGGGATTGAAAGAAACAAACAACTGGGCGGACTGTTTGAAGGCTTTGTCCGCTCCACGAAAAAGGCCAATGCTCTCTTGCAGTCCAAGGTATGCAAACTGCTTTCGCCATGGCGGGGAAAGAATGTTGGCAAGACAATTGACTGGTTCAGATAGAACTCCGACACCACCTTCAGCAGGAACTTAGGGTGCGTGTGGAGGACTACTCTGTTGTGATGGAACTTGATATAAGGTGCATGCACTACCAGGGCCTGAAGCTCACTGACCCTACGAGCTGAAGTAACAGTCACCAAAAAAACAACCTTCCAGGTCAAAGTACTTCAGATGGCAGGAATTCAGTGGCTCAAAAGGAGCTTTCATCAGCTGGGTGAGAACGACACTGAGGTCCCATGTCACTGGTGGAGGTTAGACAGGGGGCTTTGACAAAAGCAAACCTCTCATGAAGCGAAAAACTAAAGGCTGTCCAGAGATAGGCTTAACCTCTTCACGCCGATGATAAGCACTAATTGCACTGAGGTGAACCCTTATGGAGTTAGTCTTGAGACCAGACTCTGTCAAGTGTAGAAGGTATTCAAGCAGGGTCTATGTAGGACAAGAAAGAGGATCTACAGCCTTACTGTCACACCAGATGGCAAACCTCCTCCATTTGAAAGAGCAACACCTCTTCGTGGAATCTTTCCTGGAAGCAAGCAAGACTCGAGAGACACCCTCTGAAAGACCCAAGGAGGCAAATTCTAAGCTCTCAATATCCAGGCTGTGAGAGCCAGAGACTGGAGGTTGGGATGCAGAAGCGACCTCTGGGTGATGAGGGTTGGAAAACAATTTCCACGGTTCCTCAGAGGACAACTCCAGAAGAAGAGGGAACCAAATCTGACGCGGCCAGAAGGGAGCAATCAGAATCATGGTTCCACAGTCTTGCTTGAGTTTCAGCAAAGTTTTCCCTACTAGAGGTATGGGAGGATACGCATACAGGATGCCTGTTACCCAATGCAGGAGAAAGGCATCTGACACTAGTCTGTCGTGGGCCTGAAGCCTGGAACAGAACTGAGGGACCTTGTGATTGATCTGAGTGGCAAAAACATCCACTGAGGGGGTGCCCCACACTCGGAAGATCTTGCGGGCGACATCCATGTCCAGAGACCACTCGTGGGGTTGCATTATCCTGCTCAGCCTGTCGGCCAGACTGTTGTTTATGCCTGCCAGATAAGTGGCTTTGCGAAACATGCCATGATGGCGTGCCCAAAGCCACATCTGGACGGCTTCCTGACACAGAGGGCGAGATCCGGTGCCCCCCTGCTTGTTGGTGTAATACATGGCAACCTGATTGTCTGTCTGAATCAATATGATTTGGTTGGACAGCCGGTCTCTGAAAGCCTTTAGAGCGCTCCAGATCGCTTGCAATTCCAGGAGATTGATCTGAAGACCTTTTCCCTGAAAGGACCAGGCTCCTTGAGTGTGAAGCCCATCTACATGAGCTCCCTACCCCAGGAGAGATGCATCCGTCGTCAGCACTTTTCATGGCTGAGAAATTTGGAATGGACGTTCCAAGGTCAAATTGGATCAAATCGTCCACCACTGCAGAGAATTCTGGAAGTCGGTGGACAGTTGGATCACATCCTCTAGACTCCCCGCAGCTTGATACCACTGGGAAGCTAGGGTCCATTGAGCTGATCTCATGTGTAGGCATGCCATGGGAGTCACATGAACTGTGTAGGCCATGTGGCCCAGAAGTCTCAACATCTGCCGAGCCGTGATCGGTTGAGACGCTCGAACTATGGACACCAGGGACAGGAGGTTGTCTGCTCTTGTCTCGGGAAGATAAGCTCGAGCTGTCTTTGTGTTCAACAGAGCCCCAATGAATTCCAACTTTTGAACTGGGGTGAGATGGGACTTGGAGTAATTGATTACGAACCCCAGTAGTTCTAACACCTGAATAGTCATTCGCATGGACTCTAGAGCGCCTGCCTCCGAGGTGCTCTTCATCAGCTAATCGTCGAGATATGGGAACACATGCACTCCCAGTCTGCGTAGCGACGCTGCGACAACCACTAGGCACTTTGTGAACACTCTGGGTACAGACGCCAGACCAAAGGGTAGTACATAGTACTGAAAGTGTTGCGTTCCCAGCCGAAATCGAACGTACTTCCTGTGAGCTGGGAGTATCGAGATGTGTGTATGAGCATCCTTTAAGTCCAGAGAGCATAGCTAATCATTTTCTTGAATCATGGGAAGAAGGGTGCCCAGGGAAACCATCCTGAACTTTTCTCGGACTAGAAATTTGTTCAGGGCCCTTAGGTCTAGGATGGGACATATCCTCCCTGTTTTCTTTTGCACAAGGAAGTACCTGGAATAGAATCCCAGCCCTTTTTCCCTGGTGGAATGGGTTCGACCGCACTGGCCTTTAGAAGGGCGGAGAGTTCCTCTGCAAGTACCTGCTTATGTTGGGAGCTGTAAGAATGAGCTCCCAGTGGGCAATTTGGAGGTTTGGATTTCAGATTGACGGTGTATCCTAACTGAACTATTTTAAGAACCCACCGGTCGAAGGTTATAAGAGGCCACCTTTGGTGAAAAAATATCAACCTCCCTCCAATCAGTAAGTCGTCCGGTACAGACACTTTTATAGAGGCTATGCTTAACTGGAGCCAGTCAAAAGCTCGTCCCTTGCTTTTTCTGGGGAGCAGTATGGGACTCAGATGCACGCTGTTGACGAGAACGAGTGCGCTGGGGCTGAGCCTGGGCAGGCTGCCGAGAAGCAGGAGTGTACCTACGCCTAGGATAGGAATAGGGAGCACTCCTCTTCCCCCCACAATACCTCCTAGATAAGGAGGCAGTAGCAGAAGGCGCCCGGTGGGAGAGAGAATCCATAGCATCATTATGCTTCTTCATCTGATCAACAAGATCCTCTACTTTTTCACCAAAAATGTTGTCCTCCCAGCAAGGAACATCCGCCATTTGCTGCTGGACCGAATGATCCAGGTCAGAGACACGCAGCCATGAGAGTCTGCGCATCACTATACAATGAGCAGCAATCCTGGATGTTACATCAAAAGTGTCAAACGTACCGTTGGCCAGGAACTTTCGACATGCCTTCTGCTGCCTGACCACCTGGCAAAAAGCTCAGTCAACTCCGTAGGGAGTGCATCAACCAAGCTCGGCAGTTGCCATATCAAGTCCCACAAGTGTACGCTCGTGAAGAGCTGGTAAGACTGAATTTTGGCGGCGAGCACAGCAGCCTGATATGTCTTCCTCTCAAGAAGAATCAAGAGTTCTAGCTTCTCTGACTGGGGTGCCGAAGCAAAGTTTCTAGTACTCCTGGCTCTCTTGAGGGTGGAGTCCACCACCATGGAATTGTGGAGTAACTGGGACCTCATCAATCCAGGTTCACCGTGGATCTGATACTGGGATTCACCTTGCTTCGGGATCACAGGGCCAGACAGAGGGGCCAACCAGTTTTGCATAAGGACTTCCTTCAGTACCTTATGCAGAGGAACTGTCACAGCCTATTTAGGTGGAGAAGAATCCAGGACCTCGAGCATCTCAGCCCTGGGCTCATCCTCAACCTCCACAAGGAAGGGAACAGCCGTAGCTATTTCCACGACAAAATAGGAAAAGGACAGACTCTCCGGTGGAAATAGTCTCCTTTCTGGCGGAGGGGAAGGATCAGAGGGAATCCCAAAAGACTCATCAGAAGAAAAGTACCTGGGATCTTCCTCTGACTCCCATGAGTATCGGATAAAGCCTGTGTTAAGGTGCTTTGACACTGAACCTGCCTCAATGCCAAAGAACGATGTCCTCTATGGCGATGTCGAGTGGCCGATGCCCAGGCAGCACCGCAGTCGGGGACCTCACCGCAGGTGAAGGGCCAGACACCGCTGTAGCAGACAGTACAGAAGGCGCAAGCACCCCTGACACCGAAGCTGACTGGCACAGCAATCCCTCCAGAAGTTCTGGAAACAAGGCCCCGATGCGCTCGTCGAGAGCTGCCATCGGAGAAGGCTGCAGGGTTGATGGAACAGGTGGTATCAGAATCCGTGGAGGCTCGGGAGCAGGTACCAGGCTGCTAGGAGACTGACACATTGGCACCTCCTGTACTGAGGGGGAACAATCCTATCGGCGCTGACACTTCTTGGGTGCCGACTCTCTTGACGCCCCGGAGCTCCCGGTACTGTGTGTCAAAGGAGAACAATGATGGTGCTACGCCTTTGCTCGATGCCCGTCAAGACTCCTCGGTACCGATGACGTGGAATCCTCACATCTCCTCGGGGCGGGTCCGACGAAGGTCGGTGCCGGGGGTCTGCATAACAAGAGGCCTCGAGACAGGTGGAGACCCACTCGATGCCTCACTGCTCCCAGCGCGAGTTGGTCTCTCAGCAGCCATTACCTCTCTTCCCGATGCTCCTTTCGATTTCGAAGGACCGAACCGAGCCCCAAAAAACTTCTCTCGTTGGACTTCTTGAGATGCTTGGGTCCGTTTCTTCATACAAAGACACAGACTACAAGCGGCTGGACTATGGTCGGGCCCAAGGCACTGGATACACCAGGCATGGGTATTGGTACCTGGGATGGTCCGGCTGCACTGAGTACAACATTTGAAGCCACTGGGTGTCTTCGATAACATGGAAGGAAAAACGGCTTCGGCGAAATCAAAAGACGCGATTGTGACTGTTAAAGAAAAAAGGGCACAAAACAAAAAGGGGAAAACCTCCGACCGCACGGCCTAAAGCTGGCCACGTCAGAAAGAAATAAAACTTAGAAAAGGGGGAAAAAACTAAAAGAGAACTACGGGGATAGTTTTTTTTTTTTTTTTTTTTAGAAATGACGCTAAAATAAGAAGAAAAAAGCCGTCACACTCTGTTCCTGGGCCAAACGAGGAGAACACAAAAATTCCTGTTGCCTTGTCGCGGACAAAAAAGAACTGAGGCATGCTCACGCAACGGGCGGGAAGTCATCCGCGCATGCTCGCTTACCAGAAGACTCTGGCAAAACTTTGTTTATATTTTGCTTGCAAAATGCCGATTACTGGGCCGACACGGATGTTGACCCACATGTGAGAACAAGCAGCCTGCTTGTCCTCGGAGAATTATAACCTGTGTGCATAATAGCAAATTCTGCCCCTATACACGCCTAACAGCGAAGTATGCACCATCAAGTGAACGTATATACCTTTATGCCACTCAGGGTTTTATAACAGGCCATTTCTGTATGAAAATGATTTTATAATTATCTTACCCCCTTTTCTGCTCATTAATCAATTTTCTACTTCTGATAACATCTTATACAGTGCAAATCTGATCACTCCCTTACCTATCAGCAAGGGGCATGTTTCCCAATATCACATTGTAAGAAATGCGACCAGTCTACTAATGTACCTTTTTGCAATCACAGTGACCGCATGACTAGTTTCATTTTTCTCTAATGTACAGCTCCTTACAACATGACACAAAACACCCCTAAAGCACTCCAAGCAGTTTCTTTGGAGCCACAGTGACAAAGGAAAAAACTCTTCTACTGTGTCTCTTGCAGCAAAGACTTAAAAATACAGAAGCTAGCAGCAAAAATGCCACAATAACCCTGTATCCCAATTTAGTGATTTGAGAAAAAGAAAAGATCTATTTGTTATCTATTTCATTTTGGCAGCTCCATGCTTTAAAAAAAACAGCAATTGCCACAGCAAATTAATTTTGTGCCTAAGAAGCTAAAACTAGGCTAGTTATTAAAAATTGGATGACTCCTACATTTTCAACCCAAAGCTGCTACACACCCTGGAGGAAAAGAAAGACAACGGTGATATGATACAGATGTTCAAATATTTGAAAGGTATTAATATACAAACAAACCTTTTCCAGAAGGAAGGAAGGTGATAGAATTAGAGGATATGAATATAGATTGCAGGGGGCTGACTCAGGAATAATATCAGGAAGTATTTTTTCATGGAGGGGGGTGATACATGCTTGGAATGCCCTCCCACGGGAGGTGGTGAAGACGAAAACAGTAACAAAATTAAAAAATGCGTGGGATAAACACAAAAGAATCCTGTATGGAAGGCATGGAACCAAACAAGCTTAGTGGTAATTAGATGGCAACACAAGTAATTGGGAAGCAAAGCCAGTGCTGGGCAGACTTCTACGGTCTGTGCACTGATCATGGCTGGACAGATACAGCTTCAGTAGTTGGACGACAAGGCCAGTGCTAGGCAGATTCTATGATTTGTGCCCTATTCGTGGCTGGACAGATAGGCCAGTGCCGGGCAGACTTCTATGGTCTGCATTTCGATCGTGGTTGGAGAGATTTGGATGAGTTGGAGTGGGCTTAAACGATAGCTTCAGTAGTTGGAGAATAAGGCTAGTGTCGGGTAGACTTCTACAGCCCTGTGCCCTGAAAATGGCAAGGGCAAATCAAGTATGTATGTGTAGTATCATTGGGTTAAACTGCTTTTTGTTCTGGCTATACCATCTCCGTTCCATTCACAAGCTTTTAGATTTTCCTTCTATGCACACTTTGGTTCATGCCTTCATCATTTCTCACTCAGACTATTGCAATTCAGTATTCGCTGGAATGACACTAACTCAACTATCTGACAATATTACTCCATTGTTTCTCCAACTGCACTGGCTTCCCTTCCCCTAAAGGCCCTGGTTTAAAATTCTTACTTTAACTCAAAGTCCTTCACTCTGGTAGTCCCTCTTACCTGTCCTCTGTTATTATCCTACCCATTCTCTATGCTCTCTGGATGGCCACTGGTTAGTTTTTCCTTCCCCTCAGTTTGCATACTACAAAACTACCCATTGCTCTGCCTTTTTCTGTTTGGCCCCTAAACTCTGATCTGAGCTTTCCTTCCCTAAATGTAAATCCTTTCTGAAAGCACAATTTTTCAGAATGGTGTTCGGCACCTCCTTGGACTAGCTTGACTGACAATTGCTATGTGAAGAGAATTATGTGTTTTTAGTTTTTCCTTTAACTTTCTATTTTAGATTACGGTACTCTTTGGTTGTGAATGTTCTCCTTTCCTGTATTTTTATGGAGCTCCTTTCCTTCTTTGATTGTTTGTTGATTTTATTAAACGCTTTGATCTTACCTATGTAAAGGCAGTATATCAATTACAAAATAAACATAAAAATCATACCTTATGCTATGAGTCTATCTTGTTGGACAGACTGGATGAGCCATACAGGTTTCTATCTGCCATCACTTTCTGTTACTATGTTATGTTACTATGTAATCTGCATTTCTTTATACAATTCCACTCTAGCCCATATTGCCACTTCCCAAGGACCCGTATAACAGAAATCAGGATGTAGGAAAATGGTCTTTTGTGGCTGGCCCAACTAACATGCAGTAACAGCAACATTTTAGTACAGCTTAATAAATGCGGGCTTGCATTTCCTGACCCATGGCACTTTAGTGGCACGTGGTTAAATGGCTTTCTGTACTGACCTCATGAACCACAAGTTTTCTGGACTAGCGAATGACCAAACTGTGGTTATGTTGCATACACCTGAGCTGGGAGCTTCTACTGCCTCTCCCCATCCCACACAGAGGAAGGTGCTAAAAGCAGCATTCAAAATAAAACATAAAGGAAGTACAGCAGATGCTTCCACTGAGAGCGGCAAAATGCCACATCATGGGAGGGGGTTAATAATCCTACTTAATTTGAAATATATTTTAGGTTAGATTTTGAATCAACTGAATTTGGGGGATACCAATTTTCCTGTCTGGATTGGTAAAAGCTATTTTGCCATCCCGTGAGGGTGGGGAGCAGAGAGTTTCGGTTTCAGCCAAAAATGCATGGGCATTTTTGGCCAAAACCCAAATCTGGATTTTGGGTCAGTTTTGGTGCCGAATCCAAAGCCAAAATTTGATTGGACTCTTTCAACTCAATCTTGTCATGTTAAAAACAGATGAAATGTAGCTAGATTGCCCTGAAATATGCCCTCCTCAGCCATGCTAAAAGTGGGTGCAAGCTTCCATGTCTTACATACCTTTAGCCAAATTGTAAGGTGGCCTTCCCAGGAATATATATAGGTTGGAGAGAGGACAGAAAATAACATGTCTGCATCTAAAATTTTCACATACATGTGCTCTCTTATGCTTCTTGGCTGCTTATACAAAAAAGCAGGTGTGAAGTTCAAGGGTGCTAAAACTACCTGCCCACACTGCAACTATCCCGGCTATTTGAAAACTGCCACCACAAATTGCAAACTTGGACAACTACATTGTTGGTTTATTACCGAGCCTACAAATAATGCTCGAGATATACAGATACAGGTATATAGACCGTTCAGCACAGACAGTGGAGTAATTTCTGAAAGTTAATCTTCAGAGCATACAATTCGATATTGACTTTTGAGTGAGAGACACTGTCTTTTTTTTTTTTTTTTTGTAGCAGTGGGTAACAATTCCACTGTTCCCCTTAGCACCACGTGTTATTATACTTACATCCTACTACAGAATCCATACCTGGCAACCGCGATTACCCCGGCTGATGACGGCAGGCACACTGACCTGCAAGTTCTCTGGCAACTCAGTGACTGGCTGCTGCAGGAACAGTGCCATGAGGAGAAAATAGAGTGCAGGCACATTGGTGTGCTTAGGGAGGAAAGACTGAAGCACTGGAAAGCCAGGAAAATGGCAGGCATCTCGGTTAATCTCACGAAGTGTTGATCTGCCACCAGCACTTCTTCCCACATTGAATCCTAAAGCAGGGTGAGAAGGGGATAAGGAGTACAAAATAAAAAGACAAAATGTAAGTTATGCAAGTACTTGTCTCCTGTCTGGTTCCTGCCTGCCTTATACAAACACAAAATGTGTCACTTTAATAAAGGGATATTCATGACATGCAGGCTCACACTGGAAAGCACATGTCTGTACTGTGCTGCAGTTTCCTATGTGACTTCTGCCACCTGCAGAAATCATCTTGACACTGGGAGAAGGTATCTTTAACAACAACTTGAAGTGACAGACAAAAAAACTAAAATACAATTTCTTTGCATTACAAGTTTTATGATTGCACAATGATCATCACTATTTCAGGAACACCAAATACTGAAGTTCACCTGTAGCAGATGGTCTCCAAGGACAGCAGGAAATGTATTATCACATATGGGTGACATCATCCGGCAGAGCCCCGGTGCAGACGCTACCCAGTGTTCTATAGCTTTAAAGAAGCCTTTGGAAGCATTCCACCGTGAATGCATGCCTTCCTGCCGAGCATGAGTGAACAGGACCAGCAATATGTCAAAGCAAAACAATATAACTCCTAGAGAGGTGAGTGGGGATGTCAGAATATGTGTCCTGTTGTCCTCGGAGAATACCTGCTACAGCTGAGTAGCTTTGCTTTCTCCAAGGAAGAGCAGGACCTTACTTCTCACATATGCGAATCCCTAACCACCAGGCTCACCAAAAATATCAATTTAAGGACAATAGGGGCTTGCAACAGCAAGACCAACCAGAATCAACTAACCTAAAACTATATACAGACTTGTTGTGAGGATGCAGCCTGGGACAAAAGAAAAATGGGCCTAGCAGGGTAGAGTTCAATTCTAGATACCAAACAAAGTCTACAGAACTAGTAGTAGTAGTAGAACTATCTGACCAAACCAGCTGTAGCACTGGGCATGCTGCTGAACGCAGTAATGAGATGTGAATGTGTGGACTGAAGACCGCATTGCAGCTCTGCAAATCTCCTCAGTGAAGGCTGATTTCAAGTGGGCTACCAACGCAGCCATGCCTCTAATATTGTGAGCTGTGACAGGACTCTACAAAGTCAGTCTAGTCTGGGCAAAATTGAAGGAAATGGAGTCTGCTAGCCAATTAGACAACGTGTGTTTTCTGAAGGCTGTCCCCATCCTGTTTGTATCAAAAGAAATAAAAATCTGGGTGGACAGTCTATGGGCTTTAGTCCTCTCCAGGTAGAAGGCCAAGGCTCACTTGCAGTCCAAAGTGTACAGCATGCTTTCAACAGGATGGGCATGAAGTTTTGGTAAGAATGCTGGCAGGATGACTGACTGGTTACGATGGAACTCAAACACTATCTTAGGAACTTAGGGTGCATGTGGAGAACTACTCTGTTATGATGAAACCTTGTGTAGTAGGGCATGAACCACAGGTGTTAGGTCAGAAACGTGTGGCCAAGAGAGTCTGTGCATTCCCACTCTTAAGATGAAGAGCCGGGAGGCCACAAAGGAATATAAAGTGCCCCATGTCAAATATTTTCTACACTCCTTCTGCTTACTAGTTAACTGGCAAGAGCTCTGCGGCCTGCTCCAGTGGGAGAGTGTCTGCAAAGGCAAGAACACTGGATGTCAAGAACTTCAAGTACAGCTGGTAGGTCTGAATGCAGAAATAAGCAGAGGCCTGAAAATCTTTCCTCCCAAAGGAGTCCAAAGTCCGAGCCTCTCTACCTGGGGGAGCCAAGTCATGAGTGTGGGAGCTCTTGGCCCTTATACTACTACTACTACTATTTAGCATTTCTATAGCGCCTCAAGGCGTACGCAGCACTGCACAAACATAGAAGAAAGACGGTCCCTGCTCAAAGAGCTTACAATCTTATGAGAGAAGATTTGACTACCATTCCAAATTTGTGAGCCTTCTGGACTCTGTATGTAGAGTCCACTTTTTTTAAGTACTGCTTGCTTAGAAAGAGGAGTCTCCCAGTTTCTCATCTGTGCATCCCATAGGATGTTGTGAACAGGGAATGTCACAGCCTTCCATGGAGGAGATTCACAGTCCAGGACAGTTAATAACTCAACTTTGAGCTCATCCTCCACATCCAACAGATATGGAATGGCAGCCACCATTTCCCTGAGAAAGCCAAAATAGGAGAGCTCCTCTGGAGGAGACTTTCTTCTCTCCTGTAGAGAGGGGAGAAGGATCTGAAAGTATGCCAAAAGAACTATCCTCTGAGAAGTTTTCTGGTTCCTCCTATGAAGACCAGGAGTAGTTTGCATCAGACTCAGCAAACTAGTGTTATGTTTGGTCATGAGCCCTTGGACCTAGGCCGAGGCCTATGGCAGACTGAGCCCACACTACCAGAGAGACAAAAGGCTATGAAGCCCAGCATGCTCAGGGAGACAAGAGAGCACCACCAGAAAAAAAAGATAGAACACTCATAAGGGCCGCACGGCCGAACTGGAATCCACACTTAACAGAGCCTAAGCGTACAGGTCGCAAGGCCATACTGGAACCCAAACAAACAAGAAGGAAGGGGAAAAGGAACAGGGAAAGTCCCAGAAAGGAATACTAACTACGCTGCGCACACTGTGCAAAATACAGTCAACAACGAAATGTCACAAGACCAAACAGACAGGTACTAACAGTAACAACAACAGCAAGTAAAAGGTAAAAGGGAAACCACACAAAGAGGCAGCTCAGGGCTGTGCCACACAGCTTAAACAGAAGAGCAGCCCAAACAGGATTCAAATAATAGATTCAGCAAGTAAAGGGTTAAAGGGAAACCATAAAGAGAAACAGCTCACAGCTGAGCTACAGCACAAGTAGACAGAGGAGCAAGCTCCCACAGACTCAAATAGCAAATATAGAAAGTAAAGAGTTAAAGGCAAACCACACAGAGAAGCAGCTCACAGCTGAGCTACAGTACAAGTAGATGGAGGAGCAAGCTCCCACAGACTCAAACAGCAAATACAGGAAGTAAAGCCACTTCGAGGCTGCAAAACTGCAGCAAAAGGCGGGGTATAAATGATCAAAATAAATAAATAAATAAATAAAGGGTTAAAGATAACCACAAAGAGAAAGAACTCACACTGTGCCACATGCACAGACAACGGAGAATCCCAAGGTAAGCTCACAGCTGAAGAAATTAATGCTAGAGGGTCCTATACAAGTACAGGTAGGTTTAAATAGGGTCTGGCATCTGACATCATCTGCCTCAGACATCAGTCCAATCCCTGACATAGCCAATCAGGACCAAGAGCCTGTCATTACTATGCTTGTCCCAGCAGGATCATAACAAACAGTCATCATAAGACGTCTGAGTATGTGCCTTTCTTAGTCTACTGGAAGGAGCTTCAGGCCTCAATGATGGTGCTCTTCCAGACACTCCAGGGCAGCTTCCTCACCTGATGTAGAGGTGGTCACTGCATCAGTGGGTGGTGACACCGACGTCCAGCGAGGCAATGGCATCGATGATTGCCTGACAGGCAGGGCATGAGCCTCCAGGATGGACTGATGAGGCTCCATGTTTGGCCAAGTGCCCTTAATGTCTCTGAGCCATGCTCCGCGATGAGGCACACAAGCAGGACTAGGTTAAAGGATAGGCAAAGTAGGCACATGCCTCGGGGCTCGAAGAGTTCGGGGGCCCGGTGTGCCAATCCGATATCATCACGTCATAGCTATGCCGACGTCCTGCTCTTGCAGCAAGTGTTGGGATGTTGGCATCACTATAATATGAAGTGACGTCAATTGTGTGTGTTAAACTTCACTTCCCGTGGCATAACAAAGAAGCCCACTGCATAGCCTGAGCTGCAGATTTGGCCTATGACTGGCCTCAGGAGAGAGGAGGTGTGACAAGAGTCACTGCCTTGGGCCTGCGCATGTGGCTGAGCCGCATGAAAGTGGCCAAAGCAAAAAAAAAGTTGCTGTAGGAGCCAGGAGGTAGCAGGTATGAAATAGATAAAAGGGGCTAACTTGGTGCAAACAAAAGTGAGCTGGAGGGTCATTTGAGTCTGGGTGGGGGGGGGGGGGGGGAGGTGACTCTTGGAAGGAAAAAGAATTTCAGCTGGGGGGGATGGCTGGAGTGATCTGGAGAGGGGTACTAAGCTTGGGGCAGACAACAATGATCTGGAGGGGGTACTACGACTTGGGAGGGACAAGAATGATCTCAGGGAGGAGGGAGGGTATAAGTTGGAGGGGAGTCTAGGGAAATAGGTAAAAGCTTGATCCAGCGTTTAACCAGTCAGCCATGTCCTTGGATCCTCCTCTGCTGCCTTGGTCGGGCTCTGCTCTACCCTAGCCAGCTCCTCTGTTGCCTCAATGCTGCTGCCTTGCCTCAGAAGGTAGGGATTTTTTTTTCTTCAATCTGCTTGAGACTTTCGAAGGCATCAGGAGGACACCTCCAGATCCAACTTTTATGTGAAGAAAAAAAATCCCAATATTCCTGGGCAGGGTAATTCTGGCTGGGTAAGAATAGGGCTCAGCCGAAGCAACAGAGAATCCGTGGACTTGACCAACTGGGTAAAAGCAAGATCCTCTGGATTAAAGGTGGTATATGCTGGATTTGGTGAATATGGAGGATCCAGAGGATCTGTTTGTTGCCCAGTCCCACAGTCAAAGAGCAGAGATCCTCAAATACAGTCATTGAGGGGCACAACTAACCCAGCCTAGTTTTCAGAATTTCCACAATGAATGTGTATGAAATCTCTTTGTATTCATTGCTTCCATTGCATGCAAATAGATCTCACACATATTTATTGTGGAAATCCTGAAAACCAGGCTGGGTTATGGCCCTGAAGGACTGGATTTAAGGACCCTGAAATAGAGGGATCAAGTCCAGTGCTCTTTCCAGGACCTTTGAACGGAGACAGGAAAACAGAAGAGGGAAATTGGAATCAACATTATTGAAAAACAAAATGTCCAGACAATAAAAGATAGAAAAAAGTTTTGAGTTTTATTAACTGTGATGATATGCCAGCTTTGGGAAATGTGCATCATGAATGTATTTATATTTATTTGCAAAACTTTCTACACCACTCTAGCTGATGGGCAGAACAGAGCAGTGTACAGGTTAAGGTAGAAAACATGAAAAGGAACTCCATTAATATACAGAAAATCAGGATAGTTAAGTTTGAAAGAGCTGCTTTAAGTGGCAAAAAGTGGGGTATAAATAATCTAAAAATAAATAAAATAAAATAAGAATAGCTAAAACAAAAACAAAACATATAAAAGAATAGCAGGGTTGAATAGGTATTAATGGTAGTTGCAATCAGAGTGTTAATCAGAAGCGCCAGGTTTTCAAATTAATTTTAAAGTTCTTGAAAGAGGAATTGCTATGGACAGAAAGGGGGAGATTATTCCAGGTGTGAGGAGCATGAAAAAAGAAAGCACTGTGACATGTTGATTCCAAGTGAGCATGTTTTGAACAAGGCAGCACTAACGGTGATCGTTTAAAGAATGGAGGGTTCTGGAGAGGCAATAAGGATAAGTGAGACAGGAAAGATGGTAGAGAATACCAAGCCTGAATGCCTTAAAGGTAAGAGTGGCAATTTTATAAGTAATCCTTTGTTTGAAGGGGAGCCAGTGGTATTGTTTCAGCAGGGGTGAAATATGATCAGAGCAATGGGCTGGACAGAATAACCTGATGGTGGTGTTCTGGAGTGATTGAAGTTTCTTTAATGAGTGATGGGGCAAACCAGCATAATTGAAGATATGACGAATTGCTTGTACAGTTAGAATTATTTCTCCCTATGTGCATCATTTTGCACTCGTCAACACTGAATTTCATCTGCTATTTATAGAGGCTGCTCTCGGACTTCCCACCTTTCAGCCCACCTTCAATCTGCTGTCACTTTGTATAGTGCTCCATGTTTTTAAACAGATCCACTTCTCCCTTCTGCTTTGTTTTGCCAGTTCTAGTAGTCTTAAACCATACATTCTTCAGCATCCTGGGACAATTCCAATAACATATGGAAATAAAAGTAGGAGCTTAACAAAGGAACATTTCTATCGAAGAAAAAGAAATGGAGAATTACTATCAAGGGAATGGCTAGTATACTCTCCTTCTATGGGGTCATTGCTATTGCTGCAAATTATTCTCTAAGAAACTGCTTCAGTTCTGGATTTAATGACAAGAAAAATAGTTTCACTCGTTTATGTGATCACAAGAGTTCAGCTGATCATCGCAATGCTGTGCTTAGCATGTGTTCACTTAGAGATGTCAATATGAGAATAGATTCTAATTTAGTTCATCAACTAGAAGCAGAAAGAAGATATTAGCAAAATATCTTGAAACATGTAATTACTACTGTTTCTAGCTGAAAGGGGGTTGCCTTCTGTGGTGATAGTGAACTGCTCTCATCATCACATAATGGTAATTTTTGGGGGTGCTTAGAATTAATTAGTTGCTTTGATCCATTCTTGTCAGAGAATCTAGCTAAATATGGAAATGCACTAATTATTTGCTACCATTTGTGATGAATTCATACATTTAGGACTAGATTCTATATATCACGCCTAAAGATTCGGCGCTGAAATGAAATTTGCTTTAGCATATTCTATAAGGTATGCCTTAATTTAGGCATACTTTATAGATAATTCCGTATGGTTTATAGAATACGCTGAGCACCGGTCCATGCGACTAAATTTAGTCATGACCAATTATGCCAAGTACAACCTGCCGTAAATCCCGATGCCTAAATAAGGTGCAAAGCGGGTGCATTCTATAAAAATGCATATAGATATTAGATACGCCCACGACCCACCCATTCCACGCCCCCTTTTCAACTATGTGAGTTAGAATTTACACGCACAGTTACAGAATACGCAAGTAAAGAATGAAAATTCTAATTAATGCCAATTAGTGCTGATACTTGGTTAACAACCAGCTTGTTAACCAATTAGCTTATATGAATTGTTAAGGAATACGCTTTGATTTCTGCGCAGAAACGTCAGCATGATATATAGAATCCCGGGGTTAATGTCTGAAAAAGTTCTGAATGCCATTATTAGTTAAATAAAAAGTAGCAAATATTTTTCTATTATAGTGGATTCCACCCCGAGATGCTCATATCGACCAGCTCACTTTGATAATTTGATATGTCCAGCAGCAGAGTGGTGAGCCTGTGAAGCAATTTTTGAAATTCTTATCCCTTCATGGTCATATTGCTGATCATATAGCAAAAACTGTGATGTCAGTACTGAAAGATGACGACATTGATATGGGGGACTGTCGTGGCCAGAGCTATGATAATATTTATTTTATTTTTGTTACATTTGTACCCCGTGCTTTCCCACTCATGGCAGGCTCAATGCGGCTTACATGGGGCAATGGAGGGTTAAGTGACTTGCCCAGAGTCACAAGGAGCTGCCTATGCCTGAAGTGGGAATCAAACTCAGTCCCTCAGTTCCCCAGGACCAAAGTCCACCACCCTAACCACTAGGCCACTCCTCAGTAACATGGCTCGTAAATATTCAGGACTTCAAGTAAAGATTAAAGATCAAATCCCTCTGGCTGACTCTGTTCTATGCTCTGCACATTCTCTAAATTTGATTGGCTCATGTGCTGCAGAATGCTGTCTGGAAGCTGTTTCATTCTTCAGATTTATGTAAAATCTGTACAATTGTTTCTCTGCTTCATTAATCCTGCCCTGCACCCAAGCTCCTCCTAGAGCACGGTTCGGATCTGTTCCTTGAGGAGAGGCATTGTAAAAGGCTAGGCCAGTGCCGGTATGGAGGCAGCCTGAGAATCCGCCAACATCAACTCGGAAGCAGGGGCCAGTCAGCCAATAAATATTGGAATTAACCAGCTATGTCAGGCGACATAGCTGGTGACCAGGCTAGCTACTAAACGCTAATATTCAGCACGAGATAGCACTGAATATCGGGTGGATAGTAAATGATGGCAGATAAAGACCTGAATGGTCCATCCAATTTGCCCAACGGTCACACTCATTATCAATTCATGATTAAACCAACAATGAATGCGATATAAAATACTTGATCATTGCCTTTCTTTGGTGTTTTTGGGACATGGACCATAAAAGTCCGCCCAGCACTGTCCTTATGTTCCAACTACTGAATCTGCTGTCGAAGCCCACTCCATCCTATTTGAACCTGTCTTGTTGTTAGCAGGACACAGTCTGTAAAGGTCTGCACCGCAGGTAGAGGCAACAGCTGGCCACACCGCTCACTGAAGACCAGGGATGTAACCTAAGACAGGGAAACAGTCACTGAGGTGCCCAAGCCGGATGCTCCCAAGGCAAGCAAGATAAAGCAACAAAGCCTGAGCTGATGCTCCCAAGGCAGAAGACTCAACGGCCCTGCACAGCACCCAAGGGCCAGGATCAGCCCACACGGACCACTCTGCGCTCCAAGCACTGCTCCCTCATCCAGAGATACCTTGAGACGTGGCCTCAGCCACTGCACCTGCAGCACTCCCTGTCATCCAGCCCACACAGTCCCAAACACAGAACAAAGCCACTCGCTGCATACAGTGACTAAGGAGTCACGGTGGGCAACTGGAATCTCAACTGAGGCACGGGAAGTCTGGACTCACAGGCCTGGCAGTAAGCTTCACTGGACCCAAGCAAAGGTGAAAGCTGTAGGCAGAGCTATTACTCCTCAGAACTACCAAGCTTGAACGCAGGCTTCACAGGAACACAGCATTAGGTGAAAGCTGTAGGCCGGGCTTTACTCCTCAGGACTCCCTGGCTTGGAGGCAGACTTCCACCTGAACACAGCATAAGGTGAAAGCAAGGCACAGAGATCACTGACTATGACCGTAACAATATCGCTTTTTCCTTTCCCCAGGCCCCCTGCATTTTAGTCACTTTAATACTGTTCCTCATATATAGAGCTACTCCTTCACCTTTTCGATCATCTTTATCATTCCTAAATAGATTATAGCCCGGTATGTTTGTGGCCCATTCGTGGGAGTCATTGAACTATGTCTCCATGGAAGCAACAATACCTAAATCTGCCTCTAACATCAGGGCTTGCATGAACTTTGTTGCTTAGACTGCAAGCATTTGTGGTAATTTATTTATTTATTGCATTTGTATCCCACATTTTCCCAATTCTTTGCAGGCTCAATGTGGCTTACAATTACATCATGATTAGTGGAAATATATAAGAAAATAGACATTTAGTATTGCATAAGGATCTTGGGTAACATGATAATGATAAAGCATGATAGTAGTAAAACAAGCATATATTGTAAGGCAATTCTGGATATATGTGTAGGAGTTCACATTTGTTGATCTTTGTGGTATGCCTTGTTAAAGAGATGGGTCTTCAGTAGTTTGCAGAAGTTAATTAGTTCATAGATCGCTTTCAAGTTGCGCGGCAGCGCATTCCAGAATTGTGCGCTCAAGTAGGAAAAGGTTGACACATGTGTTAGTTTGTATTTTAGACCTTTGTAGTTGGGGAAGTGAAGATTAAGGAATGTGCGGGACGATTTTTTAGCATTCCTGGGTGGTAAGTCTATCAGGTCTGACATGTAGGCTGGGGCATCTCCGTGAATGATTTTGTGAACCAGGGTACACATTTTGAACATGATGCGTTCTTTAAGTGGGAGCCAGTGTAGCTTTTCTCATAGGGGTTTAGCACTTTCATATTTTGCTTTACCGAATATGAGTCTAGCTGCAGTGTTCTGGGCTGTCTGAAGTTTCTTGATTATTTGCTCTTTGCAGCCCGCATAGAGTGCGTTGCAATAGTCTAGATGGCTGAGTACCATTGGCTGTACCAGGTTACGGAAGACGGTCCTTGGAAAGAAAGGTCTTACTCTTTTTAATTTCCACATTGAGTGGAACATCTTCTTGGTTGTGTTTTTCGCGTGACTTTCAAGTGTTGTGTCAATCAATGATAACTCCAAGTATTTTTAGGGTGTCCGAAATTGGAAGATTCAGTTTTGGTGTGTTAATGGTGGTGAATTTGTTCGTGTTATGTTGAGAGGTGAGTATTAGGCATTGGGTTTTTTCTGCGTTGAGTTTCAGCTGAAATGCATCCGCCCATGAATGCATGATATGTAAACTCTGGTTGATGTCATTGCAAATTTCCTTTAAATCTTGTTTAAATGGAATGTAGATCGTTACGTCGTCTGCATATATGTATGGGATGAGGTTTTGGTTTGATAGTAGTTTTCCAGCTACATTTCAGTGGCAGTCTCATCTTCTGTAGAGTTTTTTGTTTAGTCTTACCTTCTACTATGTTGCTAAGAAGTGAATTGCTAAGATAGTAGTGAAGAAAGCAGTGTAAACAAGTCACAGCTTGTCTTTTGCTGGGGGTGATTACCTGAATTGACCTGCTTCCATATGCCACCCCCACCTTCTAGTTTAAATGCCTAGAAACATATTGTTTGAATGTCTGACCAAGGATTCTTTTTCCTGTCATATTGTTCTGCTTAATATGCTGTATTATTCTGGGACATTATTTTGATTTTCTTTTTTTTAGAACATAGTTCCCTGGAGTGTGTTCAGTGTGCCTATTACTATCAGTAACAGCAAATATCAAGGGGAGGAAGTTGGTGCATCTGCCCCAGAGACACAATAAAGAAGCCCTTCCCTGAGTTTAAAAGTGTTCCCACTGTCCCTTTACTACTGACATAGTAAACAAGGATTTAAATTTGCCTTGCCCATCCCACAACATAGCCACACTTTAGTCTCCACTGAGTCACCAACCTGCCTATGTCCCAGATTGCCTTTAAGCTCTACTCTGTGTACCTGCATGGAAGCAAGCATAAGTTGACCTTGGCAATGTTTGGGATGCTACAGCGTTTCACTGACTGGGTCAAAAGGAAGAAGATAGCTATTGCAGCAGGGAAACTGCCTCCTCAGAAAAGACAGTGCCTCAGTGGGGAGGTTGGTTGGGAAAGATAAGCTGGTGACCTTTATTTCCTAAAGCTGGATCTCCAGGTAATTCTTGGATGGACCATAAGAGACATTAGCACCCACCCAAATGCTTCCTGGTACTTTTCAGGTTGTGAAACCTAATTCTAGCAAATACCAAGGGTTTTATATTCTCTTCCTGATGAAGAGAATAATAAGGTATTGGATCATCGGGGGAGGGGGGAGGGGCAGGGGGTTTTGGTTGTCCCTATGCAAAATCATAATTAGGAGGAAGCAAAGTATTCAGGGACCTCCATGGTAGAAAGATTTAAGACTCTGTTCAAACAATCTTTCTTTTTTCTATAGTTTCTCTAATTCTGGGTAGCTATATACAGTTACTCCACATCAAGTCCTTCAGTGTTAGGTCCAGCATCCCCTAGATGGGACCATGGTGATCATCCCACAGGTAACAGTATGCAGAGAAGAAAAGCCCTACAAATCCCTATGTGAGGTGTAACAGCTCCTTGACAGGTTAACACCTATTGGGTCTTGAATGATTCAGCTAAGTAATGCTATGAGCTCCTTCTGTTGGATCCACCTTATTGCTAGGTCAGGGCTAAGAACACAAGAACTGCCACACTGGGTCAGACCAAAAGGTCTACCTAGTCCAGTATCTTGCTTCCAACAGTAGCCAAGCAAGGTCACATGTACCTCGTAGAATCTCAAGTAGCAGCAAGATTCAATGCTACCAACTCCCAGGGATAAGAAGTGACTTTCCCCAGATCTATCTTAACAGTTTATGGACTTTATCTCCAGAAAATTATCCAAACACTTTTCAAACCCAGTTATACTAATTGCTTCCACCATATCCTCAGAAAGAGAGTTCCAAAGCTCAGCCATATGTTGAGTGAAAAATATCCTCTCCCATTTGCCTTAAAAGCATTACTATGTAACTTCAAGATAGGACCACAATGTTTTGGCTATGCTTCTCAGATGCTCCTGCACAGAATGGAAGACATGGCAAATCTCTAACAGGTTGTACAATTTCATATTCTGCAAGAGTTAACTGACTTTTGAAAAAGTTCTGGAACTTTAGGGACCAACATTAAGAGGCTGGCTTGGAAGTATTTCCTCACTTAAGGTCTCCTCCTCCCAATAATAGACATTATTGCCTCCTCCCAATAATGGACATTATTGATCCAAATTGAAAGATCAAATACTATTCCAGCAGCAACCTCCCTTTCCCAGGAAGGTATTCCTGGACAGAAAGTTTGGCAGGGGTGGCCCCCTCTCCTTGTTGTAAACTTGTGTGTTTTGGCTATACTCCTTCATTGGAGTCTTCTCACTGAATAGTTGAACACTACTCAGAAGAACTTCTCTTCATCATTACTGTAGGCTTTGGGGCAATACTAGCCATAGATAGGCTCAAAAGAGGACTCTGAGTCTTCCTGCTCTTAGGGTTCCCATGCAGAATGCAGATCTCTTCTTAAGTAGATCCCCACATGGATGCACGGGATATTCCCTCCAAAGGCTACCACCAGATCCTCCCAGATTCATTATTCTAGATCTCTCAGTGAGAGCTTCAGGCCATCTCCCTTTGGGCTAACCATGGCCCCACTTAACTGTTAGAAATGCCCTAATCTGGTTTTTGATGGGTCCAATCAGGAGAGCTACTTTATATTTTTCCCCCCAGTCAGATGATATTCCTGGAAAATCTCTTCCACTCTATTTTACATCCTTGGCAGTTGGAAGAATAGAGCAACATAGCAAGGATACTATAAGGTGACACAATCTTTGGTGGTGCAAAGGAAGAGCACACAGGAAAACTTATGTTGGAATTTGAAACCTCTGCAATTTCAGTTTTTGTGGGACACTATTCCCTTTGAGGGATCTATTTCTTCAGTCTTTTTCCTCCACAAGAGATTATGGTCAATATAAACTTACAACTCTCAGAGGGCAGAGACTGACCTCTGGAACACAGGCAAAGAAGCTCCCTCGCTACTCTTGCAGATAGGATACACTCCTCCTGAAGTTGAAGATGCAAGAATACTATTTCAAACTTTGGGTTTAGTCCCGAGAGCTCAATCTTCCCTTTCTCACAAGTCTTGCAGGTAGCATCTCTTAGGTCAATCAGTCTTCAGAGGCGAAGTTACATTCATTCAGAGGATACTGGTAGGACAGGGGGATAGGGCCTCTATTGTACCCTTTCAATATATGCCTCAGAGTGAGTATGCAGGTCTGGGGGTTCAACACATTAGGTGTAGAAGTTCTGAGAGCTTCCATGGCTTCTTCCTGCCTGGTCTGGGAAGAGCTTGGAAACATCCCACTCATTTGGGCTAGACTGGAACGGGATAAGGGAAAGGAAATTTGGATTTACTTATTAATTTCCTTTCCTTGAGTCCTGCCAGACCACTCCAGATCCCTCCCAGGGAAGCTACATCAGTCAATGTTTTTATTCTAACAAAATCAGAAGCTCAACAAAGACTACAGTTTAGCCTACTCTGCAGGTAGGTTTTTTTTTGGTGTATGAAATTATAATTTCTTTGTTAGTGATTATGAACTGATAATTTTGGCTGCACCAGGTTTGGATTAGGGGATGAACTGGAAACCCAAGACATAATTGCCTCCAGCAGTCTTGTTTATCTTAGGCAGTCTAAACTTGTCATCCTCTAAGAAATGGAACAAATCCTGTTTATAGTTCTGTTCACCATCTTTGTTTAGTGTAGCATCTAAAACAGGTTTCTTCCTACCATCATCATGTTCATTCAGAAGGGGAATTGACATCTATCTATATCAAGATCAACATCAGAATTTACTTCTATTTCCAGGCACATCTAAGGTTTTGACAAAGTGATCGTTTTAGGCAGTGCTCTAAGACAGACACCGGGGGGGGGGGGGGGGGGGGGGGTCACCCCCTTCATCCCCTTGTATTTCCCCCCACCAAATACAATTGTGCCAAATGGTTGCAGGCTCTGTATCTCAGTGTTTCCCAAGTCAATGCTGGAGTACCCCTTGCCAGCCAGGTTTTCAGGATATCCACAATGAATATTCATAAGGCTGATTTGCATACACTGCTCATTGTATGCATATCGCTTTCATTGTATGCATATCTCTTTCATGCATATTCATTAAGGATATCCCGAAAACCTGACTGGCAAGGGGGTACTCCAGAACCAACTTGGGAAACACTGCTGTACCTAACTGGGCACATATAGATATGCAAGTTTCTAAAATGGCAAACATATAATTCTTTGTCAACACCTGCATGTCTATGTTCTGAAATTACCAACATACAACAACACAGATGTATGTTCTGAGTTGCTGCTGTTGATATTTTAGACATTTAGATGGATGCTCCTGCTGCATGCAGATGGAACACACATGCTTGTCCCAAACCGGATGTCTCAATTCTGATTTGTACATTGATTTATAAATTTGCCTTAATGTGTGCTATTAATAACATGGAAAAATCAATTTGTGATTTTTACGGTTGTTTCATTTAAAAAATAAAATGAAACATGGAAATGGTTCAAATTAATGCACTTTTGGCTCAGGTCAGTGCAATCCTCAAGCAGTGGCTTCAAAGGGGCATAAGAAAAACCTGGTGGCAGGAAACCTCAACATTTTTACTAAATTGAGTCCGTTGCATTCCTTCACCACATCATAGTAACATGTGGTGCTGCATTCTACAGCAACCCATTGAAAGAATGGAGCTGGTACAGAATAGGTAAAAATGCCGTCACTTTGCACCACTGCTCCTCCTCCCACACTGGAGGAGAGCTGTTGCATTGTTCAGGAAGACAGGGTGAAGGAGGTTCTGAATTGTTAAGAGGGTAGGCACATAATCCACCAATCTCTTATGCATTTATTTTTCTAAAATGGATGTTTATGCTGCATGCACCAGGGGTATAAATGTACATTTCTCCTGTATTTTATATAACAGGCACCATGTTGGCAGATTCTGCTCTAAAATACTAGTGAAAACTTGAGACACACTGACCTGCACATCTCAATCCCTACTTCTATGCCCTGTCTAAAATGGAGCTCTAGGGCAACAAAACACTAATGGATGTTAAGGAATTTTTATAACAGTGCTTAGACAGGGCAGGCCCACAGATACATGTTGTATCTCAGGGCAATTTTATATGTGCCTACATGAATGTTTACAACCAAACATTTGGAGGAAAACACACATTCTTACTCCATACTAGAAATAACTGAATTTAAATTCGGGCTAGGTGGAAAAGATCGCAGAAATCACAGAGGTTTTTATCACAACAATCAGTGAACTTTCATAGCCATCTTTCAGCAATGTGTTAATCACCGGTCAAAAACCTCCTGCCTCAAATGTGTATTCTTTATTTAAACCATTCAACTGGTCACCGACCACTGTAAATATCTATTTACTTATTTTTTCATGAAAATATGTAAGTTCTATATGAACGTTTAACACTTTCTAAATGCTCAAGTTGCACATTTCTTCTGATGGGACCATTTTCATTATTTCAACCAGGTCAGCATTTAAAATAAAAACAGACCAATAAATCACAAAGGTATTCTTTCAGCTAAAATTAAGAAGGGTGGTTACAGCCAAGCTGTTGCTTCTTCCCAACAGAGTCATAGACCATACACTGGAACACATCAATGGGTAATGTACAAATTTTTTTTTTTAATGATGGACAAAAATAGATCACACATACCTAGCACAGTGCCAATTTTATTGGTCAAGACAGAATCTGTCTGATCAAGCCAGCCCCCTCCACTAAGGCCTTCCTTGAACTTGATGAGAATGGGTTGATTACTCAGCAAGACCACCAGGATCCTCATGGCTGCAGTGACTGTGGTAGAGTGTAAGTGCTCTTCCATGAACATCATGACCCAGTCAAAGCCAAGGTTCCTCACCACCTCCTCGCATGCTCTACAATAAAAATGAAACATGTTTTTGGTAAATGGCCAAGTGCACTGATGTATGAGAACATGGTCATACATATTCCAAGGCTTGGGAGCCCCACTGGGTGCTCAGGCTGACTTCTCATGGGGTTAAAAGAGCAAACGTCAGGCAAGATTTAGGACTGATCTCCTGATTTGTTATCAAAACCTGGATACCACTACACAAGAGATCCAGACTCAGCTCCTAGGCCAATCTCCTGTATTCACCAATAGTTGGAGCTAAGCAAGCTGTCTCTTCAGGGCATGACTATTGGAATCCTTCAGGAAAGGACTGTCAGCAGTGTTGTACCACCTCCTTCCTCCCCCCCCCCCCCCCTCAAATTTTGGAAGCACAGGGAAAGGTTCAGAAAATAGCAATTCAGACCCCTTTCCTGTCTTAAAATTCCTTAGATTTGCATATGAAATGTTGCTCAGGATTTGAACGGCAGAAACAAACATGATGCTTCTGATTATAGAGCAGAGGCAGTATTTATTGAACTCGAGATCAGCAACCTTTTTTTGAGGGGGGGGGGGCATAACATCAACTTACAATTACAAAGCAGCAGCTGGCAGCAAACATTCTTGGATCATTTATGTTCTGTCATGACACAGTACTTACTGCAAATTAACAGTGGTCTTTTCTTTAGAGGTATAGAGAAGTTTAAGCAAGATGTCTAATAGTCTATTCCTCAACAGGATTAGATTTGCAGAAACAAGACCCCCAAAATCATCTTCTCCTCCTAAACAAAGAATAGGAAATGAAACACTGAATATTGTCAGGCACTAATGCCATACAAAAATGAAAACAAACTCTAATGACATGCAATACTATAGTTTTACTAAAAAGCACACATAATTTACTAAAAAGCGGATACATAATTTGAAGTCATGATGCAAATTTTTTTTAAACTTGGTTTACGACACACCCTCTCTAAGAAATCTGGAAACCCAATTTGGAATGCTTATTAAAGAAATCTCATTCTCAGTGGGGTCGAGTGTCCGAGTGCTCTATCCAGACCACCTACCTTTGGTCTACGAATGAGGCTCTCCCACATCCCAACAGCTCGTAACTGTGTCATTCTCTAAGTGTGTATCAGCAGAACTCAGGCATGAGCATTTACACCAGTTCTATGGCTGCTGTAAGAGCTTGTGCATATGCATGTATACACCCTGAAGTTGGTAGTCTAGAAAGGAAAATAGGCACCTACTTTCCTTTAATGAATATGTGCCAATCAGGCACCCTGTGGGTGCTTATATATAGGCGCACTCTTACAGAATTTGACAGGTGTGCGGACATTTGTTTCTCAACCTCAGAGTGATTCTATACTACATATTGTAACGCGTGTACAACCCTTTACACCTGATATAGGCACATATGGGTTCCATACTGTATATTGTGATGCGTGTATAACCCTTTACATCTGATATATGGACATTGGGATTTTATATCTGGACTCCTGATGCAGGCAATATAGTCTAACCATGGCTCATGTCGAGTCCCTTAAGCAGTAATGTGTTTTCTCATGCATGTTATGTGAGTACTTGTTAATAAAGAACCCTTTTTGAAGATACCTTTGGCTACATACTGTTCTGTTGCTGCACTTTGAGTTGTGGAGACTGGTCCCTCTTCTTTTCTCCACACAGAATTACCCCCTAAAGGTCTAACACAAGATGTCCTTGAAAATGGATGTTTTAATAAATCTGTTAGTTGATAAGGTGCCACCTACCCTTGATGCTACAACTACTGCAGTTGAACACTCATATAAGGCGAAAAGACATACTATACACACACGAATGAGACAATCCCTTCAAGGGCAGTCATGTGGAAGGTGTCTGGTTAGGTCCACATGAGTTGGGTCTTCTACTTCATGGGTCAGCCAAAGCTGGGGATGGTGCAGCAATGATCTCAGAGACAGAGGAAAGGATTTTATAACATATTAGTTTTTGTGGATGGCAGACTGGACAGGTCTAATGGCTTTATCTGCAATGTTGAGCATTCATAGACTGGGGGGGGGGGGGTGGAAATACAGTCAATGCTTAAGGATGACTCCTACCACCTCATTCTATAACAGGTCGCCTATAATTAAGCATGCTTTGTTGCATGCTTATAGAATACTGGTTTCATGTGTAAATGACAATAGGGTACTCAACCACTATTCTATTATTACGTGTTAACAGTAAGGGGGCATTCACAGGGAAGGGGCACGGGTGGGGATGACATCTATGCACAGCACTTGCAGAATACTGTAAGTTATGCGCATTAACTGGTGCATTTAGGTGCTAACATTTACACAAACCATAAGTCTGGTTTAAATTCTCGCAACTAAATTTAGGTGCACCAATGATGACTTGCACTTGTATTCTGTAGACGGCATCTTGGCATCCAGATGCTGTTACAGAATTGGGACTCTGCGTGTGGCACTGGTGCACCGAGAATTGGAGGTGCCTAGTTACAGAACTACCTCCTTAATGGTCAGATTCAGGCTCTATAATTGCAGGACTGCAAAAGGAGCCCTGATGTAAGGCCCTTTGCCCAGAACTATTGCTGTAATAGTTGGTAAGATTAGTTTTATTGTTAAAGGAAGAGTAATAAAATAGAGGGGGAAAACCCGAGTAATTGTCAATGAAAAAAACTCATGGTATCAGGATCCCAGCCCTAGTTCCATTTGAACTGAAAGCCAAAAGAAGAAGACAAGAAGGCAACTGTCAGGAGTTAGGGGGGTCACATGGCGCCATGCTCAGGAGAAGATAGCGAGCACTTCTCCTGCTCCCTTCCCTGGAAATACCCCAATTTTGCATAGTCAGTGACCCTTTTGGACCTCCTTTGGCTAGCTATGGGACACTAGAGTACACAGCTTACATTCCAGCATATTTATGGCATGTAAACATTTTTGGAAAGAAAGAAGCAACCTGTGCAGGAAGATAAGATGGCGACACTTCACAGCACAGCAGGGACGTCTCTGAGCTCCGTGTGGGTTTCGGAGGTAGTGGCAGAGGTGGTAATGCTAATGGAAGGTTTATTGGACAAGTATTTAGCCCCACTAAAGGAGAAACTGAATCGGGTCTATGGAGCACTGGAGGACCTCACTCGTGACGTGGCCCAATACCAACACTGTTTAAGGAGATGTGGAGGGCACAGTCCAAGGAGTGGCAGACACTCACTCTTGACTGCAGAATGCCTTTGAGGACTGCCAAGACAAGCTCAGAGACTTGGAAAATTGCTCCATGAGGCGCAATCTTCACTTGGTTGGAATACCTGAGACTGTCCTGGAGCCTGAACTGGTGTGTTTTCTGGCAGCCCTGTTCACGTATGAGCTGGGCCTCCCTGACCACCTGTGCTGGAATGATTTTCCCTATCTTTGGAGTATGCTGAGTTTGTTTGGTGTCTGTGTGTGACTGGGAAGTGTGAGTGATAGGGTGTGTGCCTGGCTTGCTTAAGGTTCGAAGCCTTGGATATTGTTATCTGCATATATACCGGGGGAATTTATTCTGGGTGTGGGGGGGGTGATGTTTTGATGTGACGGCTCTACTAGGAGAGCTGATGTTTGTGAGGGCCGGAAGCTATGTGGAGTGGGGAAAGGGTAGGATGGGTTTAGAAGGGGGGGGGGGGGTTCGGTTTCTTTTTTTTCTGCACACCTGGCCACCGGATGCTGGTTTACTCTTGCATATGTGGGGAGTGCCACTGGCTGGGATAGCCCCTCTCTATTTTTCATTTTCCTTTTATGCATCTACTGTTTTTTTGACTGCGGTCTATGACTTCTCTTAAAATTTTCTCCTTGAATGTGGGAGGGGTGACCGCACCAATAAAAAGGCAGAAGATACTTCAATTCCTTCATAAGCATAAACCCGATGAGGCAATGCTAAACTCATTTAACAACTGCAGAACATAAAAAGTTTCAAAAATGGTGGTTGGGAGCCCTAGTATACTCTCCTGCAGTCAATAGGAAGGCGGGGGTCCTTATTTTATTTAGAAAAGGCTTGGATGTTCAGATCAATCAGGTTATTCGGGACTCAGAGGGTTGCTATGTAATAGCTAGAGTTTTGATTGTCTATCATACTCTTCTCCTTTGTAACTTTTATGCTCCTAATATACTTAATAACAAAGTATTTCATAATTTGATTAATGTTTTATCACCCCTGCAGCATGGGAATCTTATCATAGGAGGGGATTTCAACTCTGTTTTTGACCCCACTGTGGACAAATCTTTGCCTCCTCCTCAAGCTTGTCTAGATTCTTCCAGAGGATGGCACTTACTTTGTGATACGTTGGATTTAAATGATGTCTGGCGAGTGTTACATTCAGGGGAACGTGGCTACACGCACTTATCACGAACACATTCCACCCAAGCTCAAACTGACTACCTTTTAACTTCTTGAGACCTATTTACTAAGATTTCTAGGGCAGAAATTGGTTCTTATGAGTCTCTGATCATGCCATGGTATGGCTTTACCTGCAATTGGGGTGGGGGGGGGGGGGCAGCGCTTGGGCAAAAGTCACTGGGGGTTTCCAGTGGAACTATATAGAGATCTACAATATTATAACTTCTTAATTCAGAAATGTTCAGAATACCGTGGTCACAATCAGGAGCATTTGAACCAACCCATCCTCTTTTGGGAGGCTGCAAAGGCGGTTTTATGGGAGGAAACTATAGCGTCACAAATGGAAAATACGAGATACTCATCCTATGTTTAGAGAAGCAGGTTCATAGAGATTGAATACTTTTGGGGACTTTCCTTACTGCTCTTCATAAATCCAATCTGCTTTCCTCCTAGGCTGAATTGAATACATTACTCCACCAAAGAGCGGTCAAACTGTAGGCTTACTATAAGTACAAATTATTCTTACATGGTAATAAAAGTGGGAAACTCTTGTCGTATCTAGTGAGTTCTTGACAGGTTCTACAAAAAACCTTCAGCTAACAGAGTGCAGCCAGCCAGTTAACCCATTCTGATGACACTATTAATGAATCTTATGTGACTGCTATGTTTCTCTCTATCGAGCTGACCCGGAGGCTCTGATGGATGGATCCCTATAATCTAAGTAAATGGAGCTTTCTCCTTTATCTACTTCTAATTTGGCTTCATTTAATGCTCCCCTTACCCTGGAGGAAGTTCAGCTCGCCAGTCAACATAGTAAGCTCGGGAAGGCCCCAGGGCCTGAATTCAAGCTGAATTTTATAAAATACTTGTAGACCTATAGAACCTCATTTGGTCTCTTTGAATTCTACATAAGAGTAGCCATACTGGGTCAGACCAATGGTCCATCTAGCCCAGTATCCTGTTTTCCAAACAGTGGCCAAACCAGTCACAAGTACCTGGCAGAAACCCAAATCGTGGGAACAGTCCATACTACAAATTCCAAGATAATTACTACCCAAAACATTCCTGCCTCGTTGCAGGTGGCTCAGATGATAGTCTTGTTAAAGCCAGGCAAAGATCCCCTCTACCCATCTTCATACCATCCCATCTCTCTTTTAAATTATAAGACTAAATTACTTGCTAAGATCACCTACAAGCCCAGAGAACCCGTCTGGCTCGGGTTCTGCCATCTCTGTTTGATGAGTTTCAGGTTGGTTTTGCGCGTGAACGCTTTGCTACTAAAAATATCAGGGCTAGTTTGGCCTCTTTGGAATCTGTTCAACGCCAGGGAATGCATTCATTAGTTTTGACGTGGAGAAGGTATTCGACCGGATCTCTTGGGACTTTTTATTCACCATTTTAAGAACATATGGAACCCACAATTTTTTGAGGAGGCCATCTGAGTCCTATACTCTAATCCTTAAGCAGTTGTTTTCATTAATGGTGTTTACTCTACGGCGCAGAACCTGAAAGGGCTGCCCTCTGTCTCTCCTTGTGTTCGTGCTCACCCTGGACCCCCCTGATTAGGGATATTAAGGCTCACCTGGAGGTGAAAGGTATTGCTATTGGTAAATCTACTTTTAAGATCTCCATTTTTGCGGATTATCTCATGGTGCACATGGCAGACCCTCAGCAATCACTTTCTGCTCTAATGGAGACCTTTGTGGGGTATGATGATTACTCTGGGTTCAAACTGAATCTTTCTAAATCACTGGCGTTAGCATCTCAAAGCCATATTCAAGATTGCTGGAAGGGAGTCTTTCTGCTTCAGTGGGCGGACTCTTCCTTTTCCTATCTCGTTATCCATTTATTCTTACTCCTTCCCTACATCAGTCCACAATTCTGGAATGTTCTGCCGAGACAGCTTAAGGAGCTCATCGACCATCAACAGTTCAAGAAGTCCTTAAAAACCTTCTTGTTCGCCAAGGCTTATTCCCCTGGCTCCTCCATTGTTTAACCTCTCTCACATGTTGGCTCTTCACCCCTGTCATTTACCCTTGTCATTCCGTGTTCCTTCCCCTCCTGTCACATTCTGTTTTTGTGCCATCTCTGTGTTGCATTGTATCCTTTTGACTTAATGTAAACCACATTGCGCCTGCTTATGTGGGAAAATGTGGGGTAAAAATGCACCAAATAAATAAATAAATTTCACAATGCGAACCTCGGGTCTATATTGTTTAAATGTGGAGTAATTCTTGGTCCATACTGCCCAGACTTTACAAAACTGGAAATATTTGCCGTTAAAGTTTACATGGACGGATTCAACTATTTTGGATGACGGACTTCCCTCATTGGTTATACACTCTTCAAATGCTTCCTTTAAAGCTTTTCAAAAAAGACATCTGCCGTTTGTCTCAGCTGTTACCTAAATTTTGCTGGAGGACGGGGAGAATCTAAACCTAAAACATCATTTTGGTTTCTTGTGGGATCATGACTTGAGGGAGTTATGGGCTGGAGTGCTTGTTTCGCCATTTGAACGATTGACCTTTTGATTTGCAGGACTATACACCACCCCTAGCTCTAGAAAGGCAATATTTTTATCCTTGGCATACTGCTTGTGCCTTCTTCTCTATCATTACCAGGGCATACTAATGTTTTATTGAGACCTTTACAGACCTTTCGAGAGAACTCGCCTGTTGTTGGAAGATTTCCACTGAGGTAGCTGGCCTTTTGTCTATTCAGGGCAATGCTTTGTTTACCCTGGGTATGGATAATGTGATGTTCAAATGCTGGAGTGCACGCAGCATCTGCTATCATAGGTGCTTGAAGTAGATAGGAAATTGACACCTTTAGCCCAATTGGGGGATGGTTCCCGGACTAGCATGGGAGATCACTTTGCTTATCACTAATTGACCCACTATGTTTCTTCTTTGGATTCAGCTGCATTGTCAAATGGTCACACTGCCAAGCTTCATGATTCTCTGGCAGGGTGAAGATTGTCTCTCAGTTTCGGTCTTACATAAATTACTACTCCAACACTTCCCTAGCAGGGACCTGTCTGAGTTGACTCATCGCTGATGTTTGAACTTACAGCTCTCCGACCAATCACTGGACCTTTTAACTTTGGTGTGGAGAATTCCGGGCCTTACTATCAATGCTGACTTGAGGGAACGTCAGTTTAATTTACTACATTGGGCTTATTTTACTCAAGAGCATTTGTTTAAAATGGGGAAGGTGGATTCTCCCCTAAAAGTGTCACCTGGATGTGAACTTTTTCATGCTTCCTGGCCGTGTCCTAAGGTACAATCTTTTTGGAGATCTATCGCAGATTACTTTGGTGAATGTTTTGGACACTTTGCCTTTTTCCTCAGTGGGATTTCTTTTGGATCGCTACAAGGTTTTTGTACTACAGCACAGGGGTGGGTAACAGTTTATTCGGAAAGCTAGACTCCTTGGGAAGAAACTTATTTTGGGAGTTTGGAAAGTACCTGACATGCCTTCCCTTTTGGGCCTGACGCAATCAGTTCCGTAATCTAGTGCTTTTGGATGGTAATGTGGCTCAGGGATCCCTAAAACGTAAAAAGGCTGCCTTGGCGGTTTGGGAGGCTTATATACAATCTTTGTTACCCAGGGCACGTGAAGGAATCCTTAACATTCTGTAGTTTTCGCTGGGTATCCAGAGGTGGGATTGACGCAGAGTGTCCAGATGTTTTTTGTTTGTTTTTTTTATTATGGTTGTGATATTTTCTGCCTCATCTGGGCGATTGTAAGTCAAGACCCCCGACTGTGTTTTTGCCTGTTGAAAGTTGTAGTGGGTTGTCAGTGGGTGGAGGGGAGGGGACATTTCTTTATATATAAAAGACTGTTGATTGTTTTCTTGTTCTCAATGTTTTCTTTGGTCATCAATAAAAAATGATTTAAATCTAAGAAGGCAACTTTCAGGTCCAAAAAGAATAAACAAAAAAAGAAAACAAATAGCTTCAGCTCCAAGGCACTTGAAATTCAGTCATGACACATAGACAAGTCAAATAATAGGTTTATGTGATATGCAGACATTAGGAAGCAATGAGCAGAAAAAATGATGTTAGCAGAAGACTGCTGGGAGACTATCATTGCTTATTGAGTTGCTACTCCTGTTCCATCAGCTGAGGTCGGGTGTAGGAGCTTGCTCCACCACCTCTTGATGTCACCCGTGGTGCCTTTTTGAATGAGGCATCTAGCAGCTTGCCGCTGCTCAGCGTGTCGCCTAAGGGTGCAACTTGGTGTGCACCTTTGTGCAGTGTCTTTGGATGGCGTCTTGCTCTTGGAGGTCAATTAAGCAACTGCAAGTACTGGTTTAAAGCTTAATATCCTTTGCATGTTTTTGGCTATTGGGATAAAATGTCTTGGTTAAATATTCTTTTATTTGCTTGGGTTTGGGTTCAGTAGGTGATTTATTAGAGAAATCATCAGTCATAGTAATGAGTCCTTGATATCAGCACATATTACTAAATCCTGGCGATTGAAAATTGGTGTTTACAATTTTAGACAGCCAGATAATCTGGTGGACTGTATGCTAAAATGTCAGAACTTGATACCAGTTCATACAAGTTCTGAATACAGGTCTTCTAGACCTCGTTGTAATGGTAGATCTCAACAAAATCTAGTTAAGATTGCTTGTGATAAGATACCTTCAGTTGATAGAGATTATGAAGTGATAGAAAGTTTATATTTTAATGCAGGATCTGTCTGTGGAAAGGCTTCTGTTACTGTATATTTTATTACAGATTTTTCACCAGGTTTAATTTTTATAATGGAAACATGGATTCCTCATTATAGTTCCCCTTATATTCTATTTGTCCACTTGGTTTTAAAGCTGTGAACTGTCCTGTCCAAGGCAAAACAAGAAAGGGGGTGGGTTGGCCTTGTTGTAAAGAGATGTTTTAGATATTCGGTTAATGGATCATTATGGGAATGATTTTTTAGAAATTATGATCTGTAATTTTTTATCTTGGTCTAAGACAGGTTCTCTGGGCTTGTAGATGATCTATAGACCACCTAAGCCATGGCAAAAAGCTCAAAAAAATTTATTTGTAAATATTTCTTTTTATTCAATAAGCTATTCTGAACTGTTGCTCTTAGGTGATCTTAACTTACATCTGGAGGATCTTTCGGACCCTTATGTGTTACAGTTTACACAGTTTTTGAAGTCTTTGAATTTAATTTTAGATTCTGGGTTGGTCACACATGAGAAAGGCCATACATTAGATTTTGTGGCTTTTTCCAGAGGTTCTGAACGGTTGTTTCTGGACCATCTGAACTGGGCTCCATTGATTTGGTCAGATCAATTTTTCTTTTGCTTTGTTTCAATCACATATTAACAATTTCTAAATAAACTAAGAATATAGTTAAGCTTCAAAGAAGCAAAATTGAACCATCTACATTTTGGAATTTGGTTTTATCTAAATTAAGGGAAGATTCCCATAATTATGATCTTTATTTTTGGGATACCACTATTAATGGTATTCTTGAGGAAGAAGCTCCTTAAAAAGTGAAACAAGTAGTTAATCCCTGGTTCTGTAATTTGCTTCCAATTAAAAAAAGACCTTGCAAGTGTTTAGAGCGTACCTGGAGAATGATCAGGGATAGTTCAGTTTATTCTAGTTGGAGAAGGGATATAAATGAATATAAGTATCGAGTAGCACAGGCTAAAAAGGAACTTTATGGCCAAGAAATTACCAACTCAGTCAATTCATCTAAAGTTTTATTTAAAGTTTATGGCAATCTGACCAACACTGATAATGTATTAATGATTTCAAGATTCTTACAACCAAAGGCAGAAGAATTAGCACAATTTTTTCAGGATAAACTTAAGAATATCAGTCAGACTTTTAATTTGAACAATTTCGAATCAGCAATTACCTTATCTAGTAACCTTGAAATAGATGTTCTTGTGGAAAGAATCTGGGATGTTTTTGAGAGGATTACCTCAACAACTGTTAAAAAGTATTTGATTAGACTTTCAAAGAAATCATGTACTTTAAACATTTGTCCTTCATTTACTGTTTAAAATACCAACAGAAATAATAAATTGGCTTACTGAGTTTATTAATGTCAATCTTCAATTGAAATGTTATCCAGATTCTTTGGCAGGAATAGCTTTAACTCCTCTGCCGAAATCCACAAGTGCTGATCTGACAAAGGTAGAGAACTAGCAT
This sequence comes from Microcaecilia unicolor, assembly GCF_901765095.1. Lineage (NCBI taxonomy): Eukaryota > Metazoa > Chordata > Amphibia > Gymnophiona > Siphonopidae > Microcaecilia > Microcaecilia unicolor. Next base: position 394,365,543 of record NC_044032.1, read on the forward strand.
CCTGTAGCCAGTATCCCATGGATGGCTGTTATGACTGTGCCCCTGTGACATGCTCTCATTCATCTCGCCCCCTGGTGGTCAGACCTGGTGGTCGCAATGGACTGTCTGTGGTTTTCCCGGTTCCAGAAGTCATGCAGGTCCGGTCCGGATTTTCTAGCCTGCCAGTTGGTCTTGAGACTTTTTGGAACTAAGCAGTTTCAGTACCTGGTGACCTCCCTGGCTGTTTGCCTTTATTAACCACCTGGAAGCTTTCCTAGTTTGCCTTGCAACAGAGCTCTTCAGAGGTGTGTCTTCTGCGATTGATTGTTTCTGTGCTTCCTTGCTACTTTTGGTTTCTGCCTATCTCTGCCTTTGAACCTTTGCCTGGACCTGGACTTTGACTTTGCTTGCCGCCTGCCTTTGAACCTTTGCCTGGACCTAGACTTTGCTTGTCGCCTGCCTTTGAACCTTGGCCTGGATCTGGACCTTGCCTTTGTTTGCCTGCTCACGGCTCGGCTGGGTTTGTGGACTATCTTCCTGCTCTCTGCTGTGGCTTCTGTTCTGGACCTGCCGCTCCAGTCCGGAGGGTACCGGTCTGTCTGGGTTCCGTCTTGTTCCCGGTGGGTGTTCCTCCTGCCACCTCCGCTCCTCGGCAGTAGCCCAAGAGAGGGCTCACTATCCAGTGTTTCGTGTGAAGCGTGACAATGGCACAGTTGTTAAAATTTTCAGTTAATGAACAATTGCAAAATCATATAGAGACATTTAGTATTCTGCATAAGACACAGGACGTTTTTAGATCAAAACATAGTTTGGAAAAACTGTTACTTGTTCTTACAGTCAAGATTAGACATTTTTTGAATCAGGGACTTCAGGCTGTGTAATTACAGTTTGATATATCAGCTGCCTATGATGCTATAAATCATACCATACATTTGTCTATGTTATCAGAAATAGGATTGTCAACACTGTTCCTTTGATGTGGTTCAGGAAATTTTTAAGGAATAGATCATATAGTGTTAAAGGGCATACAGAGAGATCAACTAATTGGAATCCTGGTTGTGGAGTGCCTCAGGGTTCTCCACTCTCTCCATCATTGTATAACATTTACCATAGTTCTTTGGATAATCTTTCCTTGAGGAAGGAACCACTTTATTATCGTATGCAGATGACATCTTTCTTCTTTACCCTGTGAGGGGGACTTCAGTCAGTTTTTTGAGTTCTATTAAATATTACATTCCCTATGTTGACAAATGGGCAACAAGGCACTTGTGCTTGAATAAACAAAAAAGACTAAGTTACTTTGGTTTGGGGACAATATTCCAAATAGTTCTGATGTCTTAGCTTCTGGCGAAAGCTTGAACACTGAGGGCTCCTCTAGAGTATTGGGAGTTAGTTTAGATTCCACTTTTACATTTGAAAAACAGGTTGCTGCTTTGAAGAAGAGATTTTTCTTAAAACTTAGACAATTGTGTGCAAATAAGTGCTCTATACCAAAAGACGACTTTAGAATTTTGGCACAGGCTACATGTCAGACTTGTGAGTTCGTGTACCAAGTAGAGCGCTGTTGAGCCTGGTACTCGGACCAAGTTCTGCTTGGCGGCCTGACAACCCCAGGTTTCACCTGCGCTGACCACCGTTCCCCAGAGGTTGAGCCCCTAGGTGCGGGCGGCCTGCAGGCCTTACAAGACGGAGCAGGAAGCGGGGTGGTGAACGTAACGGCCAGACAGGCAGCAGGCAAATGAGTAATCCAGGAACAGCCAATGTCAACAGGCAGGCAGCAGGCAAGAGAGTAATCCAGGCACAGGTAAAGTCAATAGGCAGGCAGCAGGTCAAGAGAGTAATCCAGGTATGGGCAAGGTCAGTAGTCAGGCAGCAGGTCAAGAGAGTAATCCAGGTACAGGCAAAGTCAGTAGGCAGAAGCAGGCAAGAGAGTAATCCAGGCACAGGCAAAGTCAGCAACGAGGGACAAAGTAGAGAAGAAGCACACTACTGAGCAAGTAACACCTACCAAAGTAGAAGCTGAAGCATGGAATCCAGAAAGAGCTCAGCTGATAAACTGCTGGCGTCTGACATCAGCAGGGACCAGCAGGGAGGAGAGCAGGGGAAGGAGGAACCAGAAGACCAATAGGAGAGAAGCAAGGGAAGCCAGGCAGAGAGAGAGCAGACTCAGGTGCATGGAAGCAAAGCAATCAAGGAGCCTGGAAGCCAGGCAGAGAGAGAGCAGAACCAGGTGCATGGAAGCAAAGCAATCAAGAAGCCTGCAGCCAGAGAACTACACACACATGGCTCAGGGCTGTGCCAGTCAAGTGTGCGTGTCGACGGGACCCCGCGCAGTCCGAGGACGCCACTTGCGTTGAGGTAGGGGACATGACACTACATTTCTTCCCTAAATAGATTACTGCAACTTCTTATACTCTCGGAATAGTTGTAAACTAAAAGCTCGTTTACAATTATTACAGAATACAGCGGCCAGATTTATATCTGGTTTGGGTCGGTTTGATAGTGTCTCACCTGTATTGAAGAAGCTATATTAGTTACCAATTGTACAGCATATTAAATTTAAAATGATGTGTGTGGTTTTTAAGGCTCTTTTGGGTCTAATGCAGAAGGGATGGTGGATTTGTTGGAGATCTCTTTCTAAAAGAAATCTTTGAGATTAGACATTCTTTAATAAAAATGTTAGATTAAAATCCACCTTTGAAAAATCATTTCCTTTTCAGGGGGCATGTCAATGGAATGCACTGCCTTTGGTCCGAAAACATAACTGTCATACTTGTTTTAAGAAGTTGCTTAAGACCCATTTATATGATGGTTAATCCTGGGTTTGTAATTGTGGGTTTTGTAACCACCTTCTCTTTTGTTGAGATATTCTTTTTTGTAAATCGCCGTGAAACCAATTTTTGGAATAACACTCAGTATATAAGAACCAGGAAGAATATAGAATAGGTGTTTCTCGTGTCCCTTGCAATCTCCCAGAATTTATAAGGGTTGATAGAGCTAAATATTTGCCCTCTAAAAGTCCACAGACAAAAAAGAGCCAGTGGGTGGGACTCTGAAGGCTTTCAAAAAATGTACTCAATTCATTAACATCCTCAATTGACACCCAGACTAATCAACATTTCAAATTAACGTAATGCAGTTCTCTGCAATTCTAAACAATCCATTAGAAATACAATAATCAGATTAAATACTATTAAACCAGCCAACAAAGCATAGATAATGCCAGCTAAAACTGGCACAAAGCAACAGCAACAAAAACTAATTTATTACAGAACAACATAAATACCCCTCTGAAGTTTTATTTTAGAGAGGTAACTTGATTTTTTTAAAGCCCCCATCTACTTATGCCAAGTTTGAACTGATTGTCTAGGAGTTCCCTTTGACCGAGCTTGTTTCTGCAGAAATGCAGTGGTTATATACATACCGATACAAAGGTATAATGAGCAGAGAGTGGGTCGATGTCTGGTATACTAGACAAAAAATGTGTTTCTAATGAGCACTGGGGAATGTGGTAGAGGCACCATCTCCCTGTGCAGATACTCACCAACATCCAGTTTTTCTTCATTATGAGCTTCCATGACTACAAATTTCTCACATACTGCAAACGTAGGTAGGGTGGAAGCGACAAACTGGCCAAACCTTTACAAAGGAAAAGGACATTAAGATGAAATTATTATCCATTTCGTAATAAACCTGCTGGCTCACTTTCAAATCCAGTGATAAAACAAGCCTGCTTTCAGTGAATATAGTGCCTATTCTGAAAGAAACAGGAAGGAGTAGAATCTGAATGCCCCCAACCACCATCACACTCTCACTCCCCCAAACTGATACACTTAACATTTTTTAAAAAAAGGAGAAATTAGATCTTATCTGCTAATTTTTGCTCCTTGAGTCTCTCCAAATCCATTCTCAACGACTGGGTATGTGCCCTCCTACCATCAGATAGGAGACTGAGCACTACTTAGTGATATCATAATACAAACACCTGTGCAGCCCAGAGCCCGCCAGTATTTTTATTGACAAAGCAACATGGTAGAGAACATAGAACAGATCCCTAAATAACCCACAGGAATAAGAAAACAACTATCAGAAATACAACTGTTCTCAAACAGAATGAAGTAGTGCATCACCTTCCAGAGTTCAAGTTCCACAGAACATATCTGAATAAAGCTGTACATGTAAATACAGAGCAGCAATAAAGGACACCTCCCCATATTCTGGGTGGGTTCAGGAAATGGTCTAGATCTAATTTCTTTTTCCTCATCATCTCTCCAGACCATTACCGATGAGTAGGAAGTACAAAAGCAGTACTCAATGAGGGTGAGACGCAACTAACCACTGAGCTAAAACCAAAGCTCCAAAGGATGCCTCTTGTCTTCCTTGAACATCCAACCAGTAATGTTTGACAAATGGAGGGTAGACCAGGTCACCGCTCTGCAAATGCCCTGAGAAAACACCAAGCCATGTCCTGCCCATGAAGCTTGAGTTCTTGTAGAATGTGCCTTCAAACCTTCATGCTCCTGCCTGCCACTCAGCATGTAAGCTGAAGTTATCACATCTTTGATCCACATGGCAATTGTAGCCTTTGAGGCTGCTTCTCCCTTCTATCCTCCAACCACTATAAAAAGTCTCCGCTGTTCACTGAAGATAGCAGCATGATGCTCTGTAAATGTCCAAAAGATGAATAGCATCCTGACTATCCTCCCTGGAAAACACTGGAAGAGTAATTGCCTTTTGAAAGGAAGACACATATAATACATGTAACTCTTTGAGGAGAATAAACTTTTTGAAAGAAATCTGACTTCTGTTCTCTCTTTGGAACATTCCTCCACCCTGTTCACGACAGGAAAGTGCCTGCAATTCCAATGTGTGTTAAGCCGATGTAATTGCCACCAGAAAAACCACCTTCAGAGTAATTCAGTGTAATTGTCATTTGAACCTCTGAGAGTGGAACATTTCAGAGGTTCAAACAGCACTTTCACCAGGGCTTTTAAGCCAAGATTCAGATTCCATGGAGGAACAACTCTCTGAAACAGAGGTCCAAAAAGCTCCACATCCTTGAAGAATCGGGTAACATCTGGATGAAGAGACAACGGCCGACCTTGAATAGGACCCCTAAAAACCACAACTGCAACTAACTGAACTCGAAGAGAGGACATTACTAAATCTTTACCCATACTGTCCTGAAGAAAATGTAGTACCTCTGCAACAGAGGCTCATAATGGATGAACTTCCCTGTCCCCACACTAATCCTCAAACATTCTCCAAACTCTCACATAAGCTAAGGAGATAGACCACTTCCTGGAGCTCAACAAGGTACAAATAACTCTGGATGAGTAACCCTTCTTCAGAATCGGTGCCCTCTCAAGGGCCAAGCCATAAGCGAGATTCAATCCACACCTGGCATTCAAATGGGACCCCGAGTCAAGAGGTTGCTTGACTGGGAAAAACAAAGAGGGTCTCTGACCAGTAGCCGAATTAGGTCTCCATAGCGTGGGTGTCACGGCCAACCTGGGGCTACCAGAATCGCCAGCCCAAGGTGTCTTTCTATCCTTTGAACTACTTGGCCAATTGAGGAGACACAAACAGCAGTTCTCGACTGGGCCATGGTCGCACAAATGCATCTATCCCCACCAAAAGGGACTCCATCTTGAGACCGAAAAACTGACAACCTTCACATTCAATGCTGAAGCCATGAGATCCAGCACTGATAGACCCCAGCGCTGGACTATGGACTGAAAGGCGCTCGACGTCAGTGCCAACCGTCCAGGATCTAGAAGATTTCTGCTGAAGATGTCTGCCTCTACATTGGAAACTGGCCACATGCACTGCTGAGAGCTGCAACAGATTTTGTTCTGTCCAGGGCATGAGCATTGCCATTTCCTGAGTGGGGTGGACTCCTGACACACTCTTGATGGTTAACATATGCCATTGCTATTGCATTGCCCAACAATATCATGACTGCCTTTTGGCTGAGGATATCCCAAAAGGCTAGGAGAGCAAATCAGACTGCTCTCATTTTCAAATGACTGATCAACCATTTGGCTTCTTTCTTCAACCAGCAGCCCTGTGCTATGTAACCCAGACAACGGGCCCCCCAGCCTGGAAAACTGGGACTTGTGTTAACTATTATCCACTACAGAATCTTGAGAAATATCCCCTGCTCCAGATGACTCCTAACTAGCCACCAATCCAGACTCCATCACACCACAGAACTGAGGAAGAACCAGCAATGAAGGTCAGCCACCTGAGCAAACTAAGTCAACAACATTGTGTTCTGAAGGAGGCACATATGAGCTCTTGCCCAAGGAACCACTTCAAAAGAGGACACCATCAAGCCCAGGAATTGCAACACCTCCCAAGCCAAGGGTCTGCGAGAGCTGTGGAGAACTTGGATCTGTCAAATTAGCTTCTGAATCCAGGAGGAAATATCAAACTAGACTACTATATAGTCTAGGAACTGAAACAGCTTGAGATCGCTTTTGGCAAAATTCACTATCCATCCAAGATGTTGCAGAAGCTGAACCACTCAACCATGTCCTGCATGCTCTCTTCGAAGGTCTTCACTCAAATCAACAAATCATCCAGATAGGGGTGAACCTTCCTTCTTGAGATGTGCAGCCACTGCCACCATCACCTTTGGTGCCGTGACTAGACTGAGGGGAAGAGCCTTGAATTGGTAGTGACCGCCAAGAACCAAAAAATGTAAGAACCTCTGGTGATCTGGTCAAATAGGAATGTGCAAATATACCTCTGACAAGTACAGAGAGGTCAAGAATTCACCTCTATGGAATGCCACTATGATGGACTGCAATGTTTCCATATGAAATATGAAACCTTCAGAACCCTGTTGACTCTGTTGGCCAGTCTAGAATTAGTTTATAAGATTCCTCTTTTTTGGGCACAATAAAATATATTAAACACCTGCCATAACCTCTCTCTACTTGAAGAACTGGAACCACTGCTTCCAGCGCTAAAATCCTGCCTAAAGTCCAATGCATAACTAAGGTTTTGAGAGAGGACTTGCAGGGCAAAACAACAAAAGCATTGGGAAGAGGGTGTGAGAATTGTAGAGCATAACCTAGCCTGAGATAATCCAGGACCCACTGATCTGAGGTTAACATGGACCCATCTCAAATGAAACAACTGCAACCTTCACCCTATGGAAATTATTGAGGATGGGCCCAAACACCTTCATAAGGAGGCCCGAGAGGCTCCAGATGCCCCTTGGCCTCCATCACAACCCCTTCGAAAGGACTGAAAGGAAGAGCCTCTATTCTAAAATCTACCTCACTAGACTCCACTGGACCTGTCTGCCTGCTTGTAAAGTGATCTATCCTCAGGGAGTCTAGGAACTTTGGATTCACTCAAATCCTTCACCAGCTTCTCCACATCTTCACCAAAAAGTAACATCCCTAAAGGGCAGCTGACTTAGAGGTATCTTTGAAGCCACATCTGTAGACCAATTCCTTAGCCAGAGGAAACGCCTATCCACCACTGTCAAATTCTTCGCTGATGCCCTAACTAAATCATACATGGGGTCCTCCGAAAAGGCTGTACCTAACGCCAAGTTTAATGACATTCTCAGAGACTTGTGCCATGGTTTCCCCTGAGAAATTCAGAAGTCTTTCTGCCCCACAAACAGCTTATGACCACATAACCTCCACAGATGTCCGCTTGCAATGTCAGAGCAGAGATCTCAAAGTATCTCTTCAGGAAGGTTTCCATTCTTCTATCCTGAGGATCCTTTAACATTGCTTCTCTTTCAACAGGAATTGCCATCTTCTTGGTGATAGTTGTGACCAGTGCACCCACCTTTGTTAACTTGAAACTCTGCAAATTTGTCAAAGGAAGCTGATAAATGTGAGCCATGGCTCTGCCAATTCTTATTCGGTCTCAACCATCTCTTTGAGATCTTCACTATACAGGAAGGTTCTTGCAGGCTTCCTGATCCCTTTTCAAAGGTAGATCTTCTTTTCTACTTACCAGAGGCTCCTCATCTGACAAATGAAGCACTGAGGGGAAATACTGGCGGGTTCTGGGCTGCATAGGTGTTTATATCATGACATAATGCAGTAGCTCTCAGTCTTCCATCTGCAGATAGGAGGGCACATACCCACTCGTCAGGAATGGTCTGGCGAGATAAGGAATGAGTTCAGCATTGAGAACACTACTTCTCAATTTGCTATTGGTCCATCATGCCCAGCATCCCGACAGACAGTGGCCTGTCCAAGATGTAAGTACCCGGCACTTCCCAAAAACTAGATCTATTTTCCATAGTTCATTTCCACGGATGAAAAATAGCTCTCTCAAATCTACCTAGATTATTTTTATAGACTCTTCCTCTAGGAACTTGTCCAATCCTCAAGCCCAGCTATGTTGGCTGCCTTGACCACATCCTCTTATATGTTGCATATAATTTCTACAATTTGCTTTCAATCTACTGGTCATTACTTTCATGGAGTGTCCTCTTGTTTATGTTTTGTTTTTAAAAAAAATATGTTTATTGGTTTACCTGTGCAACAAAAACACTCAACCAATAGAAGTACAAATGTCAATTCAAGTACATCATGCCAGAAATCTAACATTTCTTGGGTACCCGTTGCTGTAAAAGGGGCCATGGTGCGCGGCAAAAACAGCCGCCATAGCTACCATGGGGCTCCCTTTAACGCAGATTAGTAAAAGGGCCTTTAAGTTTTTTGCTGATGAGTGCGAAGTTCAAATGACACTAACTCGTGCATATGAGACATTCACCTGTGGAGTGGGCTTGCCCTCTGAATGTGACTTTTCCTCTTATGTGTTGTTTGACAGGTGAAACAATCATTCCCTTCAAGTCCTAATTTTATAAACTTCTATCCCCTTCTCAGCTGTCTTTTGTCCAAGCTGAAAATTCCTAACCTGTTTAGCCTCTCTTCATACAGGAAGTGTTTCATCCTCTATCATTTGTCAACCTTCTCTGAACCTTTTTGTTGTTACATAATCATTTTTGAGATGGGACAACCAGAACTGCTTATAGTACTCTAGGTGTGGATGCATCAGGGGACTTATACAAAGGCAAATGAGAATTCTCAAGTTTGTTCTACATCCCTTTTTAGATAATCCCCAATACACTGGACTAAAACTTTCAACACATTATCCATTATAATTCCAAGAGCCTTTTGTTGGATGGTAACTCCTAAATTTCACACCCAGCATTGTGTACCTGTACTTGGAATGATTTTTCCCTATGTGCATCACTTTGCACTTATCCATATTGATTACACTGGCCATTTAGATGCCCACTGTGCAATTCTTACAATACCCTGCTAATCCTCACAATCAGCTATTTTAACAACTTTGAATAATTTTGGGTCATCCACAAATTTGATCGCCTCACTCTTCATTGTTATCTCCAAATCATTTAAGGATATGTTAAACAGAACTGGTTCCAGTACATATCCTTGGAGTACTCCATTTCTGACCCTTTTCCATGTTAATAACTGACCATTCAGTCCTCCTCTGCCTTCTATTCCATTACTTTAATTTCTTTAAGAAACTTCTCATGAGGGACTTTGACAAACACCTTCTGAAAATCAACACTATCAACTGGCACACCACTATTCATTTAAAAACAATCTACTTGATAAGCTGCCATCTACCTATATTAGCTGTAAATTTGCTTTTTAGTATAGCTTCAACCATTTTACTAGAACTAACATCAGGCTCATAGGTCTATGGTTTCCTGGATAATCCTGGGCACCTCTTTTTTGAAAAACTGACATTACATCAGCCATCCTACAATACTCAGGTACTGTGGTCATGTTTGGGTTAAAATATCAAGCACTGAGCCAGCAGAACAACACGAGATAACCATATCTCCTCATGCCAAGGAGAAGAAAAAGGGAAAGGCATAGATTGTGGAGAGGTTACTGGGGTAGGCAGTGTTGGATTTGAATCTTTCCAAACCTTAGCTCAAGGCCAAGTTTCAGGCACTCACATTATTTCCCTGCCCCACTCCACAATCATGTGTCTGCTCCCTCCTCCCACCCACATCTGTGTATGGGTGCTCTTCCAGCTTTCAGCGGTACACTACCTGAGAAGGTCATTACTGTTGGGGAAGCCCTGAAGCAGAAAGCTGAGCACATTGCTAATGGCAGCAATAGTAGGCTGGGACAGAAACAGATCTCGCAGGGTCAGCAGCAGCTTGGGAATTAGCTGGAACTCTCTCATCAGCTTGCCATTCTTTGCTGCCTCACTGAAAGGGAAGGAGAAAGAGGGTTGTAAGTGTTCACACCACAAAGGGATACTCATCCATCTACCTAAGAAGCATTGGCTATTACCTGGATTCCGTGAGGAGCTCGATGAAATGCTCGAAGAGTGAAAGATGAAGCTCATAGGGGGCATGGAGCCATACCTGTAATTCAGAGTAAAATGTCACACGTGGTAGAATACCTTGTATTTCCCCTACAACTAATATCCTCCTTCTAGTGCTACCTCACCAAAAGCAATAGGAAAGATTCTCCTTTCCCTTTTTTCAATACTAGATACTTCCATTTCTTATAGGGTCATCATCATTTTGCTTTTCCAGGATTATTACTGTAGATAAGCACTGTGCTTGTATGCAAAACAAATGATATAAAAAATCTGCCCTTTCCTTTTATATTTTTAATGTAGTAAATGATGGAATGCACTTCTCTTAATTTATAGCGAATGCTACATACCTGTAGAAGGTATTCTCCGAGGACAGCAGGCTGATTGTTCTCACTGATGGGTGACGTCCACGGCAGCCCCTCCAATCGGAATCTTCACTAGCAAAGTCCTTTGCTAGTCCTCGCGCGCCCGCGCGCACCGCGCATGCGCGGCCATCTTCCCGCCCGAAACCGGCTCGAGCCGGCCAGTCCAGTATGTAGCAAGACAATACAAGGGAAGACACAACTCCAAAGGGGAGGCGGGCGGGTTTGTGAGAACAATCAGCCTGCTGTCCTCGGAGAATACCTTCTACAGGTATGTAGCATTCGCATTCTCCGAGGACAAGCAGGCTGCTTGTTCTCACTGATGGGGTATCCCTAGCCCCCAAGCTCACTCAAAACAACAACCATGGTCAATTGGGCCTCGCAACGGCGAGGACATAACTGAGATTGACCTAAAAAATTTACCAACTAACTGAGAGTGCAGCCTGGGACAGAACAAACAGGGCCCTCGGGGGGTGGAGTTGGATCCTAAAGCCCAAACAGGTTCTGAAGAACTGACTGCCCGAACCGACTGTCGCGTCGGGTATCCTGCTGCAGGCAGTAATGAGATGTGAATGTGTGGACAGATGACCACGTCGCAGCTTTGCAAATTTCTTCAATAGAGGCTGACTTCAAGTGGGCTACCGACGCAGCCATGGCTCTAACATTATGAGCCGTGACATGACCCTCAAGAGCCAGCCCCGCCTGGGCGTAAGTGAAGGAAATGCAATCTGCTAGCCAATTGGATATGGTGCGTTTCCCCACAGCCACTCCCCTCCTATTGGGATCAAAAGAAACAAACAATTGGGCGGACTGTCTGTTGGGCTGTGTCCGCTTCAAATAGAAGGCCAATGCTCTCTTGCAGTCCAATGTGTGCAGCTGACGTTCAGCAGGGCAGGAATGAGGACGGGGAAAGAATGCTGGCAAGACAATTGACTGGTTCAGATGGAACTCCGACACGACCTTTGGCAAGAACTTAGGGTGAGTGCGGAGGACTACTCTGTTATGATGAAATTTGGTGTAAGGGGCCTGGGCTACCAGGGCCTGAAGCTCACTGACTCTACGAGCTGAAGTAACTGCCACCAAGAAAATGACCTTCCAGGTCAAGTACTTCAGATGGCAGGAATTCAGTGGCTCAAAAGGAGGTTTCATCAGCTGGGTGAGAACGACATTGAGATCCCATGACACTGTAGGAGGCTTGACAGGGGGCTTTGACAAAAGCAAACCTCTCATGAAGCGAACAACTAAAGGCTGTCCTGAGATCGGCTTACCTTCCACACGGTAATGGTATGCACTGATTGCACTAAGGTGAACCCTTACAGAGTTGGTCTTGAGACCAGACTCAGACAAGTGCAGAAGGTATTCAAGCAGGGTCTGTGTAGGACAAGAGCGAGGATCTAGGGCCTTGCTGTCACACCAGACGGCAAACTTCCGCCATAAAAAGAAGTAACTCCTCTTAGTGGACTCTTTCCTGGAAGCAAGCAAGATGCGGGAGACACCCTCTGACAGACCCAAAGAGGCAAAGTCTACGCTCTCAACATCCAGGCCGTGAGAGCCAGGGACCGGAGGCTGGGATGCAGAAGAGCCCCTTCGTCCTGCGTGATGAGGGTCGGAAAACACTCCAATCTCCACGGTTCTTCGGAGGATAACTCCAGAAGAAGAGGGAACCAGATCTGACGCGGCCAAAAAGGAGCAATCAGAATCATGGTGCCTCGGTCTTGCTTGAGTTTCAACAAAGTCTTCCCTACCAGAGGAACGGGAGGATAAGCATACAGCAGGCCCTCCCCCAAATCCAGGAGGAAGGCATCCGATGCCAGTCTGCCGGGGGCCTGAAGCCTGGAACAGAACTGAGGGACTTTGTGGTTCGCTCAAGATGCGAAGAGATCCACCAAGGGGGTGCCCCACGCTTGGAAGATCTGGCGCACCACTCGGGAGTTGAGCGACCACTCGTGAGGTTGCATAATCCTGCTCAGTCTGTCGGCCAGACTGTTGTTTACGCCTGCCAGATATGTGGCTTGGAGCCCCATGCCGTGACGGCGAGCCCAGAGCCACATGCTGACGGCTTCCTGACACAGGGGGCGAGATCCGGTGCCCCCTGCTTGTTGACATAGTACATGGCAACCTGGTTGTCTGTCTGAATTTGGATAATTTGGTGGGACAGCCGATCTCTGAAAGCCTTCAGAGCGTTCCAGATCGCTCGCAACTCCAGGAGATTGATCTGTAGACCGCGTTCCTGGAGGGACCAGCTTCCTTGGGTGTGAAGCCCATCGACATGAGCTCCCCATCCCAGGAGAGACGCATCCGTGGTCAGCACTTTTCGTGGCTGAGGAATTTGGAAAGGACGTCCCAGAGTCAAATTGGACCAAATCGTCCACCAATACAGGGATTCGAGAAAACTCGTGGACAGGTGGATCACGTCTTCTAGATCCCCAGCAGCCTGAAACCACTGAGAAGCTAGGGTCCATTGAGCAGATCTCATGTGAAGGCGGGCCATGGGAGTCACATGAACTGTGGAGGCCATGTGGCCCAGCAATCTCAACATCTGCCGAGCTGTGATCTGCTGGGACGTTCGCACCCGCGAGACGAGGGACAACAAGTTGTTGGCTCTCGTCTCTGGGAGATAGGCGCGAGCCGTCCGAGAATCCAGCAGAGCTCCTATGAATTCGAGTCTCTGTGCTGGGAGAAGATGGGACTTTGGGTAATTTATCACAAACCCCAGTAGCTCCAGGAGGCGAATAGTCATCTGCATGGACTGCAGGGCTCCTGCCTCGGACGTGTTCTTCACCAGCCAATCGTCGAGATATGGGAAGATGTGCACCCCCAGCCTGCGAAGTGCTGCTGCTACTACAGCCAAGCACTTTGTGAACACCCTGGGCGCAGAGGCGAGCCCAAAGGGTAGCACACAGTACTGGAAGTGACGTGTGCCCAGCTGAAATCGCAGATACTGTCTGTGAGCTGGCAGTATCGGGATGTGTGTGTAGGCATCCTTCAAGTCCAGAGAGCATAGCCAATCGTTTTCCTGAATCATGGGAAGTAGGGTGCCCAGGGAAAGCATCCTGAACTTTTCTTTTACGAGATATTTGTTCAGGGCCCTTAGGTCTAGGATGGGACGCATCCCCCCTATTTTCTTTTCTACAAGGAAGTACCTGGAATAGAATCCCAGCCCTTCTTGCCCGGATGGCACGGGCTCGACCGCATTGGCGCTGAGAAGGGCGGAGAGTTCCTCTGCAAGTACCTGCTTGTGCTGGAAGCTGTAAGACTGAGCTCCCGGTGGACAATTTGGAGGTTTTGAGGTCAAATTGAGGGTGTATCCTTGCCGGACTATTTGCAGAACCCACTGATCGGAGGTTATGAGAGGCCACCTTTGGTGAAAAGCTTTCAACCTCCCCCCGACCGGCAGGTCGCCCGGCACGGACACTTGGATGTCGGCTATGCTCTGCTGGAGCCAGTCAAAAGCTCGCCCCTTGCTTTTGCTGGGGAGCCGCGGGGCCTTGCTGAGGCGCACGCTGCTGACGAGAGCGAGCGCGCTGGGGCTTAGCCTGGGCCGCAGGCTGTCGAGAAGGGGGATTGTACCTACGCTTGCCAGAAGAGTAGGGAACAGTCCTCCTTCCCCCAAAAAATCTTCTACCTGTAGAGGTAGAGTCTGAAGGCTGCCGGCGGGAGAACTTGTCGAATGCGGTGTCCCGCTGGTGGAGATGCTCTACCACCTGCTCGACCTTCTCTCCAAAAATATTGTCCGCACGGCAAGGCGAGTCCGCAATCCGCTGCTGGAGTCTATTCTCCAGGTCGGAGGCACGCAGCCATGAGAGCCTGCGCATCACCACACCTTGAGCAGCGGCCCTGGACACAACATCAAAGGTGTCATACACCCCTCTGGCCAGGAATTTTCTGCACGCCTTCAGCTGCCTGACCACCTCCTGAAAAGGCTTGGCTTGCTCAGGGGGGAGCGCATCAACCAAGCCCGCCAACTGCCGCACATTGTTCCGCATGTGTATGCTCGTGTAGAGCTGGTAAGACTGGATTTTGGCCACGAGCATAGAGGAATGGTAGGCCTTCCTCCCAAAGGAGTCTAAGGTTCTAGAGTCTTTGCCCGGGGGCGCCGAAGCATGCTCCCTAGAACTCTTAGCCTTCTTTAGGGCCAGATCCACAACTCCAGAGTCGTGAGGCAACTGGGTGCGCATCAGCTCTGGGTCCCCATGGATCCGGTACTGGGACTCGATCTTCTTGGGAATGTGGGGATTACTTAATGGCTTGGTCCAGTTCGCAAGCAATGTCTTTTTCAGGACATGGTGCAAGGGAACAGTGGACGCTTCCTTAGGTGGAGAAGGATAGTCCAGGAGCTCAAACATTTCAGCCCTGGGCTCGTCCTCCACAACCACCGGGAAGGGGATGGCCGTAGACATCTCCCGGACAAAGGAAGCGAAAGACAGACTCTCAGGAGGAGAAAGCTGTCTTTCAGGGGAGGGAGTGGGATCAGAAGGAAGACCCTCAGACTCCTCGTCAGAGAAATATCTGGGGTCTTCCTCTTCCTCCCACGAGGCCTCACCTTCGGTGTCAGACACAAGTTCACGAACCTGTGTCTGCAACCTCGCCCGGCTCGACTCAGTGGAGCCACGTCCACGATGGGGGCGTCGAGAGGTAGACTCCCTCGCCCGCATTGGCGAAGCTCCCTCCGCCGACGTAGTCGGGGAGGCTTCCTGGGAGGTGGCCGCGGTCGGCACCGCACGCGGTACCGACGTCGGGGACCTCACCCCGGGCGATGGGCCAGCCAGCGCCACGCTTGACGGTACCGGAGGCGCAAGGGCGCAACAGCTCTCCCAGAATCTCTGGGAGAACGGCCCGGAGGCTCTCGTTCAGAGCGGCTGCAGAGAAAGGCATGGAGGTCGATGCAGGCGTCGACATCAGAACCTGTTCTGGGCGTGGAGGCTGTTCCGGGCTGTCCAGAGCGGAGCGCATCGACACCTCCTGAACAGAGGGTGAGCGGTCCTCTCGGTGCCGATGCCTGCTGGGTGCCGACTCCCTCGGCGACCCAGAGCTCTCGGTGCCGACGCGGGGAGGAGACCGGTGTCGATGCTTCTTCGACTTCTTCCGAAGCATGTCACCGGAGCTCCCCGGCACCGACGAGGAGGACGTAGAATCCAGCCGTCGCTTCCTCGGGGCCGAGGTCGAAGGAGGTCGATCTCGGGGGGGCTGTACCGCAGGAGCCCTCAGGGTAGGGGGAGACCCACCCGAAGGCTCACCGCCACCAGCAGGGGAATGGACAGCCCTCACCTGCACTCCTGACGATGCACCACCGTCCGACGACATCAGCAGACGAGGTCCCGGTACCACCGACATCGATGCAGCTATCCGATGTCTCGGCGCCGATGCAGAGGGCCGATGCCTCGATGCACTCGATGCACTGGCGGCAGAGGATGAAGGTCTGGACGCTGACGACGTCGTCGATGCACTCGATGACCTTGGTGTCGATGCCGACGAAGAGCCCGCGAACAAAACGTTCCACTGGGCCAATCTCGCTACCTGAGTCCGCCTTTGTAACAGGGAACACAGACTACAGTTCTGAGGACGGTGCTCGGCCCCCAGACACTGAAGACACGACGAGTGCCTATCAGTGAGCGAGATTACCCGGGCGCACTGGGTGCACTTCTTGAAGCCGCTGGAAGGCTTCGATGTCATGGGCGGAAAAATCACGCCGGCGAAATCAAAATCCGAAATGGCGAATTTGAGCACCAAAAAGTTTTAGGGAGAAAATCTCGACCGAGGCCGAAAGAGGCCTACCCCGACGACGAAAGAAAACTTACCGGGGCAAAGACTGAAAAATACGGGAAGGGACAAACGAAGCCCGGGGGCTTCCGGAGCACTTCCCAACAATTTTTTAAAGATTTTCCGAAGAAAACACACGTCAACGAAAAAAGGACGCGCGAGGTCGACTTTCCGGGGCTCGACACGGCGAAAACACGACCGTACCGAGTGCGGACAAAAGAAGACTGGCCGGCTCGAGCCGGTTTCGGGCGGGAAGACAGCCGCGCATGCGCGGTGCGCGCGGGCGCGCGAGGACTAGCAAAGGACTTTGCTAGTGAAGATTCCGATTGGAGGGGCTGCCGTGGACGTCACCCATCAGTGAGAACAAGCAGCCTGCTTGTCCTCGGAGAAAGTCAATTATCCCAATTAAGAGGACAAGAAGGAAATTAGTCACTCCAGGGTATTTTCATCAGAAAGTGATTTTCCCTAAACACTCTATTGGCAGTTCAGTGAGAAGCGAACACAAAATAAAAAGCATAAACTATATCAAATAACCTTAACAGCCTTTATATTAGTTTAGGTATCCCTATTCCCTTAGCAAGTTTTAAAAAACAACTCAACAATACTAAGATACAAACAGCAGTCTAGCAACGAGATGGGCGCTATCCAGTCTTTTACACTGAGTGCCACATACATTGATTAAAGGTCGTATGTGTGCACTCTGTGCAAAGAGCTTCAAGCTCTCAGAGAACAAGTCCAATTTCTTGAGGCTAGAGTAGCAGACTTGGAGGAGCTGTGAGCGCAGGTTGACTAAGATGGCCGCCGTTCAGATGTCTGCAGTGTAGCTGGCTCTGTGGTCTTTGTTTGGACCCGACCGTAATCATCAAATTCAGCTCGATCTTGTCGGTGGGCTCGCTATGAGTCATTGCTGAGCCTGGATTGAGCCTTTGCTGCTTTTCGGCTGATTATCTCGAGCCGAATTACCTTGCGGAGTCCGCCGGGCCCATAACACGCGAGTGCTCAAGACCTCAACCACGCTGTTTAACGGCCTAACCTGCCAGTAAATCCAACCTCACCTACCTCTGGCATAGTCGACGGACCTCGATTGCCTCAGATACCGCCGCCGAATACTGGCCATTATTGAGCATCCCCTGAACCGATTTCATTTGCACCACCTTCACTGACGGACTGCGATTGCCTCCTGTGCCACTGGGGCCAGCCGTTGATGAGCCTTGCCTGATCCAACTGCCTTCGGTTGCTGGAGCCTTGTGCCTGAGCATCTGATCGCTTGCCGAGCCTGCCACGGATATCATCAGTGGATGGCCGGAGTTGAAATTGAGAGAGATACCGGTTGAAAAGTAAAAGAATGACAAGTGTATCAAGGAGCCGGCTGCTACCGTGGCGTGCACCCAGAATACGATTCCTAGGGCCGATTGCTGCGTCTGCCTCCAACTGCATTTACTTCCGCACTGTAGCATCGAGTTCGATCTCCCAAACGGATTGAAAGTGATACAAGACACCAGTACACATAAGCTGTTCCAGCCTGCAACATCTGTTCCAGCCTGCCCTTGCTCAGCCTGCATCATTTGCTCCTGCCTGCATCACCTGCTCCAGCCTGCATCCCTTGCTCACCCTGCATCACCTGTTCCAGTCTGCATCCCTGTTCCAGCCTGCGTCCTTGCTCACCCTGCATCATTTGCTCCTGCCTGCATCATCTGTTTCAGCCTCCATCATCCTCTGTTCCAGCCTGCATCTTCTGCTCATCTGCCCTGCTGACCCTTGCCGCACCTTTTCATGACTGTTGCCTAGCACTTGGGACTATCTAGTCACAACATATGGCTCCATTTTTCATTCTCCTCTTAGTACTGTCCCTTCCCAATCTACTCCTACGCACCAATCTCCTCCTCCACCCGAAGCCCCTGTACACTACAATTACACATTGCCCTCTTGTTGATTTTATTACCTCACCATCTCTCTTATCCTCTTCCTCCCTCCTTGCTTTTTGCCTTCAACATTTCATCCCTTCCATTGTACCTTCCCCTTTCTATCTGAGTTCATCTCACCTTCGTCGCCACTCCTTCTCCCACTCTCCTCTGCACTCTCTTACTCCTCCTTCTTCTGTCTGCTGGAGACATCAATCCCAATCCTGGTCCCCCTCACCAACCCTCATCCTATTTATGCAGGTCGCAACATGACCTTTCCAATCTCATCTCGATTCCTCTCCTCCCTCCCTTTTCTCTGTCATTCTCTTGCGCCCTATGGAATGCCCGCTCCATCTGCAACAAAGCGAATGCTACATACCTGTAGAGGGTATTCTCCGGGGACAGCAGGCTGATTGTTCTCACAAACCCGCCCGCCTCCCCTTTGGAGTTGTGTCTTCCCTTCTCTTTGTCTTGCTACATATGAGACTGGCCGGCACGAGCCGGTTTCGGGCGGGAAGACGGCCGCGCATGCGCGGTGCGCATCGGCGCGCGAGGGCTAGCAAAGGCTTTTGCTAGTGAAGATTCCGATTGGAGGGGCTGCCGTGGACGTCACCCATCAGTGAGAACAAGCAGCCTGCTTTTCCTCGGAGAATCTTTCTTATATCCATGACCTTTTTATCTCTCGTAGCCTCCATCTGCTCGCCATGAGACTTGGCTATGCCCTGAAGACTCTGCTTCAGTCGCAGCCTCTGCCATGGTGGTTATCTCTTCTCCCACACTCCTCGCCCTATTGGCCGCGGTGGTGGTGTTGGTCTACTACTCTCGCCCTCTTCCAAATTTCAATCTCTTCTGCCACCTCAGTCTCTCTTCCTTTGAAGTCCATTCCGTCTGCCTATTCACTCCTTTGCCTCTTCAAATAGCAGTTATTTATCGTCCCCCTGATAAATCCCTTTCATCCTTTCTCAGCGACTTTGACGCTTGGCTTTCCTTCTTTCATGATCCTTCCTCCCCCTCCCTCATCCTTGGTGACTTTAACATTCATGCCAATGATCCCTCCAACTCTTACGTCTCCCAGTTCCTCACCTTAACATCCTCCTTCAATCTTCAACTATGCTGCACTTCCCCTACCTACCAAAATGGTCACTGTCTTGATCTTATCTTCTCCAATAAAACTGCTCTCCCTCCAATTCCTTTACTTCAAATCTTCCCCTGTCTGACCATCATCTAATAACCTTCACTCTTAAACTTCCTCCCGCCCAATCGTGTCCAATCTTAACCAATTTATCTAGGCATCTCCAGGCCACTGACCCTACTACCCTATCCTCCAGTGTCTCAAACCTCTTCTCTACCACTACGCCATCCAAATCTGTCAATGATGCCGTCTCTTCCTACAATACTATTCTATCCTCTGCCTTAGACACTCTTGCACCTCTCATGCCCCGTCCTATAAAACGTACCAAACCCCAGCCCTGGCTAACCCCTAAAATCCGCTACCTATGTTCTTGTACCCGTTCCGCCAAACGCCTCTAGCTGAAATCTCGTGCCCTCGCTGACTTCTCACACTTCAAGTTCATCTTGACCTCCTTCCAATCTGCTCTCTACTACATCCAGCTGACTAATTCTCTTGGCTCAAACCCTCGATTTCTATTCGCCACACTAAACTCTCTCCTCAAAGTGCTTCCACCCCAACTCCCCCCTCACTATCTCCCCAGACCCTAGCTGAGTTCTTCTACGACAAGTTTCAGAAGATTAATCTTGAATTCTCTACCAAACCACCCCCGCCTCTCCTTCCCCTTGTCCCTCCCCCTATTTCCTCTACGTCCTTTTCCTCCTTTCCTGAGGTCACTGATGAAGAAACATCACATCTTCTCTCCTCCTCAAAACGAACTACCTGTTCCTCTGATCCCATTCCTACCCACCTTCTTAACATCATCTCTCCTACTCTCACCCCTTTTATCTGTCATATCCTCAATCTCTCTCTTTACACTGCGACTGTTCCTGATGCCTTCAAACATGCTGTGGTCACACCGCTCCTGAAGAAGCCTTCGCTTGACCCTACTGTCCTTCCAACTATTGACCCATCTCCCTCCTCCCCTTCCTTTCCAAGTTACTTGAACGGCGCTGTTCACCGCCATTGTCTTGACTTTCTCTCATCTCATGCTGTTCTTGACCCACTCCAATCTGGCTTTCGCCCTATTCATTCAACTGAAACTGCACTTGCAAAAGTTTCCAACGACCTGTTCCTGGCCAAATCCAAAGGTCTCTATCTATCCTCATCCTTCTCGATCTATCCGCCGCTTTTGACATTGTTGATCACAGCCTACTTCTTGATATGCTGTCTTCATTTGGATTCCAGGGCTCTGTTCTTTCCTGGTTCTCCTCCTACCTCTCGCTTCGCACCTTTAGTGTAACACTCTGGTGGATCCTCTTCCACTTCTATCCCTCTACCAATCCTCAGGGTTCTGTTCTCGGTCCTCTCCTGTTCTCCATCTACACTTCTTCCCTTGGCTCTCTGATATCTTCCCATGGCTTTCAATACCATCTCTATGCTGATGACTCCCACATTTACCTCTCTACCTCTGAAATCTCAACCAGCATCCAGACCAAGGTTTCAGCCTGCCTATCTGATATCGCTGCCTAGATGTCTCAACGTCATCTAAAACTTAACATGGCCAAAACCGAGCTTCTCATCTTTCCCCCTAAACCTACCTCTCCTCTCCCCCCTTTCTCTATTTCTGTGGACGGCACTCTCATTCTCCCTGTCTCATCAGCTTGTAACCTTGGGGTTATCTTTGACTCCTCTCTCTCCTTCTCCGCTCATATTCAACAGATTGCCAAAACCTGTCATTTCTTTCTCTATAACATTAGCAAGATCCATCCCTTCATCTCTGAGCACGCTGCCAGAACCCTTAGCCACACTCTTATCACCTCTCATCTTGATTATTGTAACCTGCTTCTCACCGGCCTCCCTCTTAGCAATCTCTCTTCTCATCAATCAGTCCAAAACTCTGCTGCGCGACTCATCTTCCACCAAAGTTGCTATGCTCACATTAGCCCCCTCCTTAAGTTACTTCACTGGCTTCCTATCCATTTCCGTATTCAATTCAAGCTTCTCTTATTGACCTATAAGTGTATTCACTCTGCCGCTCCCCAGTACCTCTCCACTCTTGGCTCTCCCTATGTCCCCCCCCCCTCGGGTACTCCGTTCTGTAGATAAATCTCTCTTATCCGTCCTTCTCCTCTACTGCTAATTCTAGACTCTGTTCCTTTTGTCTTGCTGCACCTCACGCCTGGAATAGACTTCCCGAGCCCGTGTGTCTAGCCCCGTCCTTAGCCATTTTCAAGTCCAAACTAAAAGCCCACTTCTTTACCCCTAACCACTACTCACTTGCCCTATCCTTTATCCTCACCTATTTATTCCCTTACCCTTAATTGTTCTGTCTGTTTACCTGTCTTATCTAGATTGTAAGTTCTTTGAGCAGAGACTGTCTTTTTTGTGTATGGTGTACAGCGCTGCATATGCCTTGTAGCGCTATAGAAATGATAAATAGTAGTAGTAGCTGAGGCAGAAAGGTATAAGTAATACCTTGGTTTTCGTCGATTTTTTCTGCAAAACATTTGTCTCAGATTTCGGTGTGCCCACGTGACCTCGCTGCTAATTTTGCAAAAACAAAGGGCGACCCACGCGTTCTCCTGCTCAGTGTGGCGTTGCCTCGGTTTTCGCCGATTGTTTTTGGACGGATTATCGACGAAAACCGAGGTACTACTGTACAGGAGACATACAGGTACATAAGTTTCACCTCTAGTCTGGCACCTTCTGAGCTGTCCTAGAGGAGAGAGGTTATCTCACAAGAGAGCATCACCTTAGTGAGGCAGGCAGTAATCCTGTACACAAGACCTGCCTTCCGGAGGATTCAATATCCTCTCACACTGATCATGTCTTCCCAGGGGCTTCTGTCCCCATGAGACACCAGAGCTTCTTCATGCTATTCAATCTGGGTATGAAGGGAACCTGAGCTTTCTATCATTTTATCAAACGAGTCAGCACAGATTGTTCAAGTATTCCAAAGGAGTTAGCATATATTGTTCAAGTATTCCAAAAGTCTTCTATACCTCACCAAAATTACCGCACCAGAGTTCCTCATTCTGCCTGGCAAAACAGATCAATACGTTCTCCAGAAATGGGGAAATATCTTGACCTCACTAAGTTTCAGCAGGATCCCCAGAGTATCCACCTGTCTCAATGCTGGGTGCATCCTGTCAACATAATCCGCAGTAGAAGCACCTTCTGTATCTGCAACTTCCTGGTCATTCACGTGCCTCTGCTCTTCTGGGTCTAGGAGGGATCTCATGATGTTTGGAGTTTAGTGAAATATCTCAAACACTGAAAACAGAGCCTCCTTCACCTAGCTTGCACTCCTGAGCAACAACTCCAGAAGCAGGAGTCACATATTCCAGTATCATCTGCTGAACTACTGCCAGAGAGGAGGTGGTATCTGACAAATAACTTTGTACCTTCCTCCTTGACTTAACCACAGTAACCATGCAAATCTCCACATACAGAGGGCTTGGCTGTATGTGGATCACCTTTCTGCATATACAACCTTGCAGTTATCTTGGTCTCCCCCTTGATATGGACAATTTTTGGTGACATCCTCACTGACCTCCCTCTGTTTTCTCCCTTTGAAAATTGCCTCACTGAAACTACCCCCACACATTTACACCTGTTATTTAGGGCGTTTTTACTAAACTGTGCTAGAATCTGGGCGTGGCACATTCTAATGCGGGACTTTCCTGCATGCTAAGCTCAGATTTAACAAGGCACTCTGTAAGCATTTATTTATTTGGAAGTCATGCACTATCTGGACAGTCTTCAAAAAGTTCTATTAATGCTTTAGAGATTCCTCTGGTAGGTTGAGTGAGCTGCACAACTAATTGAGTCTTCTCTGTTTTCCATCAGTTTCAGGTCTAAGAGCAAAACGATTTTTAGAAAATTCATTCTGCTTTCAGTCTATTAAAATTTGGAATTTGTTTCCTCCTATTATCCACTAAATACTTTCTTACTATCTTTTTCAAAGACAACGAAGACATATCTTTTCCATAAATACTTAATCTAAAAATTGTAACAATATATCATCATGTTTTTTTGTAATATTCCTAGTGCTATTCACTAGATTCTTGAATTGTGGCTTTGCTTTGGACCTTACTGGGAGAAGGCAGGTTATAAATACATAACAGTGTCATCATTTGTGAACGGTACCTACAAAAAGTTAATAAGGGAGCATTTAGAACCTTCTAAACAGTAAGAAGTGCTCCTATGTTAACCCTGCAATATCTATTTACTCCAGGATTCTATATACTGTGCTGAGATTTCCGTGTGGAAATTTAAGTGTATTCCATAACAATGCACATAGCTTAATCAGTTAACAAGCTAATCAGCGCTGATAATTTGATGTTATCCAATTATCAGCCCTAATTAGCATTAGAATTTACACGCACTACCTAAGCGTATTCTTTAACGTGGTGCATGTAAATGTAAGTCACATGGTTGAAAAGTGGGTGTGGCTATGGGTGTAGAATGGGCGTGCCATGGGCATATCTAAAATCTATGTGCATTGTTATAGTATACACTCGCTCCGTACCTAATTTAGGCATTGGGATTTACACCAGGTTTTATCTGTAAAGGCAGTTATTTTTTTGTCTTTATAATCATGATTCTTTTATGTTATTGTCTGCTAGCCTTATTAGGTATTAATGGGTTGTAGCATGCAGAACAGGTAGAATATGCCATTCCTGTTGTTTCTTCTACTAAGTGTAAGTTAACTTAAGGCATGGTCTCCTGTTAAGAGGTTCTGATTAACTGATTGCTTCTCCACTCTGCTAACTATATTGAACCCATTATAGGGAATAGACCAGCTTGTAAATTGGGTTCCAGATGCTCACAAAGGAATCATTTATGTTATACTAGTAAAAAAAAGGCCCGTTTCTGGAACGAATGAAACGGGCGCTAGCAAGGTTTTCCTGGGAGTGTGTATGTTTGAGAGAGAGAGCCAGAGCGAATGTGCGGGTGTGTGACAGAGTGAGACTGTCTGTGTGACAGTGTGTGTGTGTGAGAATGAGAGTGTGTGACAGGGCCCCCTCCCCCTGTTCCCTCCCCTCCTTTTCCTCCTCCTTCCCACACTTTGGGTTCCTTAAGGCTTTCAAAAGTCTATGTACCCCCGTGGCCCTAACGCCCAGTATCCGGATACCCCACCGCTTTCCTCCTCACCCCTCCCCCAAGATGTAATACTTTCACGTACTTCATTTTTAAAAAAAGTGTCCTATCTACCCTGTGTACAAATGCCCGGCATTCAGATTGTGTTCCTCTCATAAATTTTCATTTCTTTCATTCATTCAGAACTCCCCCCCCCCCCCCCCCCCCCCCCCGAACACTTTTGGTTCCTTCAGTCTTTTAAAACTCTCCTATGTACCCTGTGTGCTAATGGGCAGCATTCAGATTGTTCCCAAATGTTCATGTCTTTCAGTGGTTCAGAACTCCCCCCCTCCCCCCATTTAACACTTTCGGTTCCTTCAGTCTTTTAAAACTCTCCTATCAATCCTGTGTCCTAATGGCCAGCACTCAGATTGTTTTGCTTTGCCAAATTGTCTGTCACTGATGTCACTGAGGTCAGAGCATGCCTGCCTAGCAGACCACTTCCGGCAGGCACGGTCCCAAGCACATCCTGTTGGAGGTGAGAATTATTATATAGGATTTCCACTGATTAGGACTTATTTTCTGATTGTTCTTTTGTACCTCTCTCATGCTAATGTTAGATCTGTAGTGAATAAGTTACTGTTGCTCCGTGATTTAATTGAGATTTCCGATTTGGGATTTTTTTTCTCTGAAACATGGCTGACAGATGTTTAACAGTCCGGAACTACCTCACCTAGCTCCTCCAGGTTACAGCATTTTGCATTCTCCAAGACTGGATAAGTGGAGAGATGGTCTGGTAATTATTTATACAAGGTTCTTCCATTTAAGTTTATCTGATTCTGCTATTCTGTCAGGACCAGAATATATGTTTTGTAGATCTCAGGATGGTTTGTACCCTTTTATGGGATCAATAGAATTATATCACCCACCAGGCTTATGGGGCTCAGTTCAAGATACCATTTATGAGCTCTTTTTGATTTCTAACACACCCCAGTTGACCTTTAATCTGGCACGGTTAGCTATCCCTTGGACAGACCATTTTAAAGCTGATTTTAACTTTCATGTTTCTATGACATCTGTTTCTAAAACCACAATCACGACATGTACTTATATCCAGAGGAAGAATTAATGCTGACACATTTAAACATCATAGAAACTGATCCAATTACTCAAAAGCAAAGTTGGGATCAAATTATAATTTCCACTTTAGATTCTGTTGCCCTACTACAGTCTAGAGTAGTTCAATCTTCTATATTGGCTCCATGGTTCTGTGTATCTCCAAGAGTAATGAGACAAAATTGTAGACGTCTAGAGAGATGCTGGAGGAAAAAACATGATATTGCTATCAGGAGTAAATAGAGAGATGCTTTGAAATCTTACAAATTTTGTTTCTGAAGCTAAAAAAGCTCATTATGCCAAAATCATTGGCTTCGATCAGGTCGATTTAAAAAAGTTATTTTGGTTGGTAGAGAAGTTGTCAGCTCCTCCAGCAGATTCCGTATTTACTATTAATTCTCAACCTTCTGCTCAGAGATTGGCAGACCTTTTTTTGCAATAAGATCTCAATTATTCGAGAAGAACTTTTAAATACTCAAGTTTCATGCACCTGAAATACATCAAGAGGTCTCAGCCACCTATTCTCATTAAGGCATCCTGGTTAACCAAATATGGAATACTTTTAAATCTATCACTGCTCATGATGTTAGAGCCTATTGCCTAAACTCACAAAAAGTCACTACCTGTCCTTCCTATTTACTTATCCTCCACCCCCTATTATTCTATGGTTAGTGACTTTGATGAACAATCTATTGGCTTCTGGCAAATTTCCTTCTAAAGATCTGGACGTCTCTTGCTTCTAGCTTTAGGCCTGATGCCAGTATTCCGCTGTTTACTAAACTAATGGAGACTTTGGTTAGTAAACAACTATCCCAATCTATAGAATTATATTCTTGTTTACATTCGTTTCAATTTGGATTTCAAGCCCAACATAGCATGGAATCCTTACCACTTAAATTGACATCTGTAGTTCGCAATTATCTGTGCAAGGGAAAACAGCTATCATTATTACAATTTGATATCTCGGCGCATTCGACTCAGTAGATCACGAACAATTGAGCCTAAAGCTAAAGCTAAGCGAACTCAGTCTTGCGGGTCCAGTTCTGAAGTGGTTTGGTGAATTCTTGAGTAATCATTCATATAAGGTTTGGAAAGATTATCTCTCACAAAGTGCAGTTCCTCAGGGTTCCCCCTATTACCTAAGCTATATAATCTATTTATGAGCTCTTTAGGTGCCATCAGTTTTCCTGAAGATATTTGTCTTTTTTCATATGCCGATGCCATTTTAATGTTAGTACCAACGTGTCTGTTATTGGAAGGTATCTTATGTTTCTGATTGTATTAATAGTATTTAATACTGGGCTAGGAACAACATACTTAAATTGAACGCCACTAAAATCAAGGTTCTTTGGTTTACTACTTCTTTGCTGTTTATTCCAAATTCTATACGGCTGGTAGGAGGGAAATGCCTGAAAGTGGAGGAAGAATTGAAGGTCTTAGCGGTCATCCTGGATTCATCACTTACTTATGATTCCCAGATTAAAAGTTTATGGAGACACACTTTCTACCATCTAAAACAGCTACGTTTACTTAGGTCCTATTTTTCAGAACCACATTTTGCACTAATAGTCCAGATATTGGTTTTACCACATCTGGACTACTGTAACTCGCTGTATATTGGATTAAGTTCTAAACTTTTGTATAAACTCCAGCTAATTCAGAACATGGCTGTGTGATTTATTTTTCGCTTGAAAACATTTGACAGCGTGTCTCTATATTTCGAGAAACTTCACTGGCTTCCCATTAAGGCACGTATTCCTTTTAAATTTGTTTGTATTTGTACGGCAACACCTCTGAATTTCTTATTCAAGTATTCTCACATCTTTTTTTCTCATCATCTAGATTGTGTGAGTCCTTCCAGTTAATTTAAAGTTTCCTACATTTAAAGATATTCAATTTAAACACTTCGATGTCTTATTCTCTTATCGAGTACTCACAGTTTTGAATGGTCTTCCAAGGCAAATACGTATGAGTGGAGTTGAACTACATGCATTTTTGAAAGAAACTTAAAAACACTGCTAGTTGGGAAATTTTAGTCAAATATTTTAGTGTGAACATGTAATTCCTCATTAAATAATGAGTTACCTTACTATGTGAACTGCCTTGAACCTCCCACTGGGACTAGTGCTGACTATAAATTAGATTTGGCATAATTGACACGACTACATTTAGTCATGTGGAACGGACCTCGGTGTATTTTATAAAGTTCAGAAGAAATACCTGGACACCTATGTCACAATGAAACCAAAGACCTTAATGAACATTACCTGACTCTTCCTCCCCTCTCCCTCTCTAAGACCCCCCAATCCAACCTACCATACATGTACCTCATTCCACCACAATATCACTTTGTATTATTCTCACCATGTATTTGTTCATATCGGAATCGGCTAACGCCGTTAACGGTTATATGTAAGCCACAGTGAGCCTGCAAATAGGTGGGAAAATGTGGGATACAAATGTAACAAATAAATAAAATAAAATAATCAATTAAAGAGTAATTTATAGAAAACGCTTCGATTTCCATTCAGAAACCTTGGCACAATATATAGGATCTAGTTCCTAGTGTACGCTAATCCTAATGCTCTAGCTGGATAACCCGGTAACGCCCACAATCCATCACAGGTCCCCTCCTATTTTTAAGAAATAGGTAACGTGGGGGTTACTGTGCACTAACAGGCAAAAACAAAACACACCTATTGGAGTGTGCTAACCATGTATTAAAGGATTAACACCTTTTTAGTAAAAGGGCCCCTTAGCAAATACACATTTCCTCGTCTTGGGTAAAATTATATGAGAAATAGTTTTGCAAGAGTAGGTGTAAATGCTGACAGGGAAATTTAAGAAATTTATATATTTCCATTGCAAAATAGGAAATACATGTATACTTGCCAGGCCTGCCCACAGCACGTCCCCTTTAAAAAATTCTGTGCGCTATTATACATGTGTCAATAATAGTAGTCACTGTTTCACATGTGCCCATTTAGAGGGGGAAAAGATGCAAGACTGACGGCACTAGGCGCTGTCTCTATTTATGTACAGAACAGTAAAAGCAGCAAGAGAACCGGTGCCAGTGCTAGCTCTGATCTATGAATAAATGAAGAGACCTCACCTTTCAAAAGGCCTAAATTCAGTTTTCAAAAAAAAAAAAAATTTGCTTAGCTTGACATGAAAAAGCAGTCAGTCTGTGCATAACCATCCTAAGTGTAGCACTATTCACATAACAAGAGCAGTTTCAGCTAATGGTCCATCGTTGACGGTTCTGCAGCATAAAAGATGAAGACCATTTTCTGTCTTCTAGTATCAATTTATTTGCAGCAACCATGACTGCACTCTATGGAACACTGAAGGTTTTTAACAATATTCTGTTCATTACTCCATGACATGCAGCTTTTCCTGCTGGTAAGTACATTGCTCCTATGCTAAAGCACAAGAGATGTTACTGCTGATTACTTCCACAGCCCCCCCCCCCCCCCCCCCCAATAATGTAACTGGTCTGTGGAGATGCGATACATACCTCAAAGTCACACAGCAGATCTTGAAAGGCTGTTGAGTTTGGAATGATGGAGGTTTCATGGCCGCTGTCAACTGTACCCACCAAGGAGAAGGTGAGATGGAGGATGTGGCTGTTCAGGAGGGAACGTTTTCTCTTCAGCAACATTGCCAGCAACTGAGGTAAATGAACATTATTTAACTTTCTTTACTATACTCAGTCATGCAACACAAAATTGTATGTCTGCGTATTTCTATAGCTGTACTTTCACATCCCAAGCAAAACGCACTCCTAATTTAATGGTTTGAATTATATTTTCTGAACAGAAAATATGAAAAATGTACAAGGATGTAAAGACTTTTACAAGGTACTGAACAAGCATCATCTACTTCTTGCTGTCATTTCTTAGTTTCGTTTTCTCCTTTCGAACTCTCTTGGGGGAAAAGAGGCCTGAAGAATTTATGAGTATAACAGAATGAAAATTAACAGAGAAATATAAAAATTGAGACAACTGAAAATAACAAAAATAATCCAGATAAAAGCAACAATGGATGGGAAATCAGCACGTCTACGTCCCTCCCTTGAGAAAGCGGTGGAGCGAAACGGGTCCCCATCAGGAGATAAGAGAATAGACGTGAGATCATCCAGCATATAAAAGCTAAGTCAAAAGAAGTTTTCCCTTTGTGAAAAGTTATCTGAATAAATTTGAAGGAGGTTTTTTTTAGGATGATGAGTTTAGCCTGAGATATGCCTTATGATTTATTCATGTATATGGGCAAATTGGCAATTTGAGACCTTTTTCCTCCATATTTAAGTGAACCTCTCAACACATTTGAAGAATATATATATATAATTGCAGTCATGTGGTAATGTTGGCATTAGTGCGCGGCCATTAAAAATAAATTCACATGTGAGCACTTACTGCTACCCATTTTGTAGGTAATAAAAACTCATTTGCTAATCCTGCACCAATCATTAGTGCGCGGGAATGTAGCTGCACTGACTGATTAGTCCGGAAACATCTACTCTTAGCCCCAGACATATATTTTTTTAGCGCACCGTTTTCACACACAGATCTTAAAATTACCTCAGGACACCCGAGCGCGTCCCACGGTAAGCCATTTTAAGGTGTGGTAAATGCACACTAGCACTTACCGCAGCTTAATAAGGACTCCTAAATTATTTTACTCTTATTTATTTACAATAAACAGTTACCACAATCAATACAGCAACATACTATGTTTTCAGGATTACAACTTAGCACAAAAATCAAGGTGTTATACAGATCCAAAACAGCTATCATACTGTACCAGTGAGTGCATGTATACCCTCAAACCATAGTCCCTGAATAAATGGTTTTAAAAACCTTCAAAAAATAATATATCCTAATTCTAAATGTAAATGCCAGAGCATGCTGGGATATCAAAACACAGCAACAGTAACCCAATAAATCTTGTTTCTAACAACACAAGCATTCAAAAACTAGCAGACAGACTAGTGCTTGTTACAAAAGTAAACCAATAAAAAAAATTCAGATTTTTTCCCCTCATTATTGTGCATAAATGAAACACAACCCTCCACATCTGTCTTTGATGTCTAACGTACCTGATAACCTTTGATCCGTTCCATCTCCTTACTGGCTAAGGGGTTGCTCTTCACCACACACACTAGGGCCTTCACAGCTGCATACAATCCCTCAACATCTGAGGCCATTGCTACAAGGCCCAAGATGGCAGCAGCTCCACCAATGTACTGTAATGTACTAGCAACAGGCTTAGGAACAAATGTTCTCACACCTGAGAGGGAGAAAAGTAAATAGGAAGTCCAGTGCATGAGTTAAATGCATCAGCCTAATCACAAGTATCAAAGAAATGAGGGACAGGATAAGAGAGCAGAAAACCAGTTGTAGATTTATCCAGTGATCTAACTTGATCAAAACTATTCAAATAAAGTTTTGCCTATCAATATGAAGTAAACGTTCATCTCACCTAAATACCCTATTAGGGCAGCACCAATAGTACGTGCAGGACCATTCAGGTGCCCTGCAGAATTATGCAGTAACTTCACCGGTGTGGCATTCTCATGGGATGAAATAGCGAGCTAGGAGGAGGAAAAGAAATTAACAATGGTCAAGAAAAAGAGAAAGTTTAACCTTGGAAATTTTTCAGAAGCAGTAGTATCTACATAAGCCTGTTACCCTTAAAACAAAACAAAAAAAAAAAGGGTATCTAATTCCCTAGGTTAACCTTCAGCTATGCACCCCCTCCCTGCAGCTCTCCATGGGGTAGTTGAAAGCAATTTGCTGCTTGAGGCAAGGGATGAGAACAAGCCCCCCCTTCCCCCAGGGCATCCAAAATGGAGAACCCCCTCAGAGATGTTGCTAGACAGCAGGGATGAAGGGAGAGTCCCCTAACTTGGAACACTGGTCAGAGTGTTGAGCAATTTATATTACCAGGCACATAATAAAGAAATGAACATTTTGCAATCGCTGTTTATATTCAGCAAAAATTATAAAATTTAAACCACATAGCACTCTAATATAAAACAATTCTGACCCCAATCTTGCACTCTGTACCATCATGGAGTTAACAGTAAACACATATTTTGTATTCACAAAGTCCCTCTTACCCCATTTCCTGATAGAACTCACCATATTTTTTAAAATGCATGATTCTGGTTTCACCTTAGTAAGGTGAAATTTTATCTTAACTGTTAATTTCCTTTCCTTGAGTCCTATCAGATCAGTCCAAAAAAAGTGAGTTATGCCCACCAACCAGCAGATAGGAGACAGAGCCATTCAAAAGCAAGCTCTGCCTACATAGGGCACTATGGAGGCACACCTCCTCAGTATTATTCTATCAAAACAATATCCAACAACCATATCTATTTCCTAAGGATATCCGGTGGTAGAACGAGAGGACATGAAATGAGGTTGAAGGGGGGCAGACTCAAGAAAAATGTTAGGAAGTATTTTTTCACGGAGAGAGTGGTGGAGCTTGGATGCTTGGAATGCCCTCCCACGGGAGGTGGTGGAAATGAAAACGGTAACGGAATTCAAACATGCGTGGGATAAGCATAAAGGAATCCTGTGCCGAAGGAATGGATCCTCAGGAGCTTAGTCAAGATCGGGAGGCGGGGCTGGTGGTTGGGAGGCGGGGATAGTGCTGGGCAGACTTATACGGTCTGTGCCAGAGCCGGTGGTGGGCAGCGGGACTGGTGGTTGGGAGGCAGGGATAGTGCTGGACAGACTTGTACGGTCTGTGCCAGAGCCGGTGGTTGGGAGGCAGGGCTGGTGGTTAGGAGGTGAGGATAGTGCTGGGCAGACTTATACGGTCTGTGCCAGAGCCGGTGGTTGGGAGGAGGGGCTGGTGGTTGGGAGGCGGGGATAGTGCTGGGCAGACTTATACGGTCTGTGCCCTGAAGAGCACAGGTACAAATCAAAGTAGGGTATACACAAAAAGCAGCAAATATGAGTTATCTTGTTGGGCAGACTGGATGGACCGTGCAGGTCTTTTTCTGCCGTCATCTACTATGTTACTATGTTATGTTACAGGGTTCAAAAATCATGGCCACATCATCAGGGACCAACTATACTGCACAGATTCTTAAGAACAGTGACTGAATTCAAACCCTTCAGCAATGGTCACACACAAATTTGTTGAATAGAATCGGCCCCAGTACCGATCACTAAGACACGCCACTATTTATTTTTCTATCCATTTACTACCATCCTCTGTTGTCTGTCAGCCAAGCAGTTTCTGATCCAGTCTACTATTATGGATCCTAACATTAGCCGACTAGCAGGCAGATGATCAAAAGCCCCACGCTGTTCCAAACAGCACTCTAAACTAGTGCTGGAACAGCGCGTGGCGCTATTAGAACTATGATCAGAGATAATGCATGCAAATTTAAGCAGCGCAATTATCTCTGATCATGGGGTAGAAGTGCGGGCGAATTGTGCCGAGCATGTGCTCAGCACAACCCTCCCGCACTTGTTTCACAGCTCTCGGCTGTCAAAAGCCCAGACCTGTCAAACACAGGGGCTGGAGGTCCATGGGACCACCAGGCCCTGACCTTCCCTGCCCCAAGCAACGGGGGCTGGAGGTCCAGTGGACCTCCGGTCCCCCCCCCCCCATCGCTCACTGGGAGGGAGGGGGTTTAGCCAGTGGCCACTGGACCACCAGGGACAATTTTCCGGGGGTTTGGGGGGGCTGGAGACCCACCGGATCTCCAGCCCTCCCTGAACCTGGGGGGGGGGGGGGGGAACGGAGTTCTGCCGGACCTCCAGCCCCCTGTTGGTAGGTCTGCTTTGGGGGGGGAACGGGGACCTGCCAGCATGCAACTGCATGCTGGACAGGACTCACCATTCCTCCCCAATGATCTGACAGGACTCACCATTCCTCCCCAATGATCTGCAAACCCTAACGCCAGCTCGGAGCTCGCGTAGGGTTTGCTGTAGCCAGTGACCCAAATTTTGGCGCGCTGACCACTGATAATTGGCAATGAATATGCTAAGCCCTGTTTAGCATGCATTAGCATGCTACTTTCGCAAAGAGCCCTCGAGCGCATTGTTTCACGCGCTCGAGGGCTCTGATCATGGGGCGCTACCAAACGCCGGCGCTAGTATGGCGCTAGGAGCCTCTAGTGCCGGCGTTTGCTTTTGATCATCTGGGTGTGATTTTTTTCAAGAGCCTCCTATGAGGAGCACTGTCAAAGGCTTTGCTGAAATCCAAGTAGACTAACATCTAGGGTATGTCCATGATCCAATTCTTTGGTCACCCAAAGAAATTAATCAGATTAGTTTGGCACAATTTTCCATTGGTAAAACCATGTTGCCTCAGATCTTGTAACACACTGGATTTCAAGAGAGTCATTATCCATTCCTTTAGCGCACCTCTATTACCATTCCAACCACTGAAGTAAGGCTTGGTAACCTGTAGTTTCCCATATCTTCTCAGTTTCCATTTTTGTGAAGAGGGATGACATCCAAGGATTTATTAAACAAATCTTCAAGAGGACTCGCCAGAATCTCTCTAAGCTTCAATAGATCTCATCTAGCCCCATGGCTTTGTCCACTTTCAGTTTTTCAAGTTGTTCAAAAACAATTTCTTCTGTGAACACTTCAATATCTACTTCATTCTCACATGTATCTTTATCAACCGACCGAAGGCCTTCTCTGGGATTTCTTCCATAAAGACAGACCAGAAGTAATTGTTAAGCACACCTACTTTTCCCTCATCACTCTCCACATAATAGTTCATAGCAACTTTCAGTCTTACAATTTAATTTCCAGCCTTCCTCTGCTCACCGATATACTTGAAAAAATTCACCATTCTATCATTAGTCATTTGTTCTGCCAGAGCTTTTACCAGCTGTATTTCTCTCTTTGTTTCTTTCTAATAAGTGTATAAATTTTTTTTTTTTTTAATGAAGAAACAGATACCATTTTGTGACAAACGGATATGTTCCCCATAGGGCTGTAGTTCGATTAATCGCAGGGGCATAGCCAGAAGTCCATTTGGAAAGGGGGGGCACATTTATTTATTTGTTACATTTCTACCCCACATTTTCCCATCTATTTGCAGGCTCAATGTGGTTTACATAGTACCGTAAAGGCGTTCGCCAAGTCCGGTAGAGGAACAAATACAAGGTGATGTGGTCGAATAAGGAAGGTGCGTTTCAGACACATTAGGGTCAAAAGTAGGGAAGGTTATATAGTGATCAGTAAGATCTTTGGTTTTGCTGTGTTGCAGAGTTTAGGTCAGTAAGGTATGCCTTTTGGAACAGGTTGGTTTTTAGTGATTTCCTAAAGTTTAGATGGTCACAGATTGTTTTCACAGCTTTTGGCAGTGTGTTCCATAGCTGTGTGCTTATATAGGAGAAAGCTGGATGCATAGGTCACTTTGTATTTGAGTCCTTTGCAGTTTGGGTAGTGGAGGTTTAGGTATGTTCGTGATGATCCAGTTCTGTTTCTGGTTGGTAGGTCTATGAGGTCTGCCATGTATCCTGGGACTTCACCGTAGATAATCTTGAGGACCAGGGTGCAGATTTTGAAGGTGATACATTCTTTGATTGGTAGCCAGTGCAATTTTTCTTGGAGGGGTTTGGCATGTTCGAATCATGATTTACCGAGTATCAACCTGGCTGCTGTGTTTTGAGCGGTCTGGAGTTACTTTGTGAGTTGTTCTTTACATCCCACATAGATTCCATTGCAGTAATCTGCATGGCTCAGTACCATTGATTGTATAAGGTTACGGAATATTTCCCTCGGGAAGAAAGGTTTGATACGTTTAAGTTTGCACACTGAATAGAACATTTTCATTGTGGTGGAGCTTACTTGACTTTCAAGTGTAAGATTGCGGTCAATTATAATGCCGAGTATTTTTAAGCTATCTGAAATGGGGAGGGTGTGGCCTGGGGTGTTTATGGTTGTGGGTTTGTAGTTATTGTGTTGGGTTGAGAGGACAAGACAATGTGTTTTTTCAGTGTTCAATTTCAGCTAAAATGAATTTGCCCATGAATCCCCCCCCCCACACCCCGCATTAGATATCATACCTTTGCTGGTAGGGATGCTGAAGCCCCGCCAATCAAAAAAACCCTTTGCCAAAGCCGCCTCAGGGGTGCAGAAGTCAGCAGCATGCTTCCAGCCGTCAATACTGACACTTCCTGAATATGCTCAGTTCATGTATGAACTGAGGATGCTCAGGGAGTGCCAGTCAGCGACTGGAGGCACATCCCCAACTTCATTACACCTGAGGCAGTATACAGAGGAAGGGGGTGACTGAGGCAGCATATTTCTTCAGCTGGCAGGGCTTCGGCTACCCACTAGCCATCCAATAGATACTACAGCTTTGGAGGGAGCATGAGCACACAGGAGGGGGCCCAGATCCCCAAGGCCTCCCTCCACCATGGCTGATTAAATCTCCCTCTCTTCCCTCTCGTCCTGTGTTCTGCATCTCCCCCTTTCCCCCAGGCCCTCATCACTCTGTTTAGAGTCTGGTATCTCTCCCTTCTCAGCTTGCAAAGCTCTCGCAATTCCCAGGCCCTCCAGGCTGATGCTGGTCCCAGAGCATCCGTTTCCCGTTGCCTCTGACCACAACCTCACTCCCATATCTATGTCTGCTACTGGCTTGTGCCGCTACTTCCAATACTACCCCAACAGCTGCTTCTTCGCCTGGCCTCCAAGGCTACTACTACTGATTCTGCTACTGCTGTTTCTGCAGCCACAGCTGATTCTGCCTCTTCAGCAGACTCTGTATTCTGTTTAAATGGATTACAGCAGCATGAAAATTTTTTTTTTCCTCATCTATGATTTGTGGACCTCTGTAATGATCTCATAGACCCCCCTCCCCTCTCCCCACCCCCAGGAGTTCACAGACCACAAGCTGGGAACTGCTGATCTAAAACATAAAGGGGTGATGTACTGACAATTAGCAAGCAAATGCCTCCCCCAAAGCGAAATGGATGCAGATTACAAGTTGGAGAACTCCTCAGCAAACTTGCAGTTAGTTCTGTGTACGTGTAACTCACCTGTTTAGCAATGGCTTTACTATCCAATTTGTTGTAAACTTTTCTTATTCTCGCTACTGTGAGAGAGGAGACTGAGAGCGCATAAAGACCAAAAGAAACCTTCTCTTCTGGAACAAGTGATACCAGGGATGCATTGCCTGCTTCCGACTTTGAATCCTTACCTTAAAGACAAGAAGCAAACCTGTTAAATAACCACAGAAAGAGCGAACTAGAACAGTTTCCTACCTACTGCAGACACTATAAACCTCTTTCTCCTTGGGATGCCAAACCATGGCCTTTTAGGACAACTAATTAGTCCACTTTTCATGCCAACCAATATACATGAACTGACCCTAGAACAGTTGAGCCAAAATAAACCCCAAATAAATTCATTGTGCACATTCTGGAAAACTGGTGTTTGACAAGCAAGAAATTCATCATAAAGACATAACGATACTCACAGGGCACACCATGCACAGCCTGGAAGCTGCCCACATAATTTGGTCCCAGGTCATAAATGACACCCACGCTTGCTGCAGTCAGGACTTCTTCCAGGAAGTGTGTGGGCCCCAGCCGCCACACCAAGGTGGATAGCTGCCTCTGTGCTGGGGGTGTGCCAATGTAGACATAAACTGTGCTCACCACAGGAGGATTGGCAGAGCCTGAGCCACCCGGTGAGCTGTGGATGTAGTGAAGCTAAAAAAAAAAAAAGGGGGGGGGGTAAAAAAAATGAAGGTAAAGCAGGTCAGCATATTCAATGGTTAAACTCCTCATGAAAATGTAAAAAAAAAAAAGTTTGGAAAAACTTTTTTGGATAATTTACCACATGGCATGTGTGTGCTTCTTCAGTTCAAACAATGCCTCCCACTCACAAGGATGAATGAACACACCACCCGCATCTGTAACAGGTCAGCCAAAGACCAAGCTACTTCCTGCCATTAACTACTAGGGGTGTGAAGCCAAACTATTTTAGTTTTATTTAGTTTCCTGTGTCACTTATGGGAATTTTCATTTTGTTAATATTTTTTTTACATTTCAGGGGCAGTGTCATAACTAGTGCGCATTCTTCATAAACATTATGTATTATTCTTGAATAGGACGCACCCTTTCAG
This sequence comes from Microcaecilia unicolor, assembly GCF_901765095.1. Lineage (NCBI taxonomy): Eukaryota > Metazoa > Chordata > Amphibia > Gymnophiona > Siphonopidae > Microcaecilia > Microcaecilia unicolor. The sequence continues at coordinate 394,403,318 of NC_044032.1, forward strand.
AAGTGTGCTATCCCCCAATAATGTGTGAATAGTGCAAGTATGTGCACACTATCAGGAAAGAATGTACAATATTGGGTGATAGTGTGCACTCTTCTGAACGAGTGTGCACTATTAATGATGCAAGGAAAAAATGAAATTTGGCCTTTTTCCTGTCATTTCAGGCAACAACAAAAAAATGATGCGAAACCATATGGAAAATGTCATTATTCAGTTACCAGCATTACCACTTTATGTTTGTCATTTGTTATACCGCCTTTCAAAGTTAAGTATGTCAAAGCAGTTTATAAAATTAAGTCTCAATAAAGAAAGGAACTCCAATTAAATGACAGGACAGAGAAGAAGAAAAACTCAATCATACATACTATAAAAATTACACAGAAACAAACCATAAAAACCCAATCATTCATAATGCATAACTATATCCAAACAATTCAAAGAACTGTACAAGCAGGCCAGTGCAGGATCAGCCGACAGGGTCTCACAGCTAATGCTCCAGGAAAGCTAATGAGAATAGATCAGTGTCATGAAACGCCTAGCACCCACCTGGGGCTAACCCTGCGGCCACTTAAAGGGTCTGTCCCAGTACTGCTCAGGCCCAGTACTGCTCAGTGCTCTACACTGGCATACCCTCCACCCCACCGGACTGGGTTCCTCTTGCCTCTGGGCAAGTCTCCCACCCACAAGTTAATTCCCTGGTGGTTTCTAAGGATACTGGAGTCACAATCCCAGGGGTCTCCCAAAGTTCCTAGAAAACATCCATAGACCAAGAACACAAACCACCAGGATTCTTAGTCAGTCCAGGACAACAGAGCCAATAAACTAATAGGTTTATTATCAGAAAAGTAGAACAGTGAAAAAAAAAAAGCAAAACAATAACAGGTAAATTAACAACACATTAAAACTAACTAGACACTTTCTTACTACCTGAGTAATACCTGGGGAGTTCAGGAAAATAACTGCTCAAAGGCTTTGAACAGTATAGAGATCTTTACTCTCCAACTCCCTTCTCTGAGACTGGGGGAATCCAGCACATTCTGTACTTCAGGGCCAATCAGAGACCAGAGCATTAGCACAGAGGGGTATTTGGCCAATAGTAGTGCAGGTTACTTTCCCTCAGGGCTTAAGCTGAACAGAAAACAGTAACCTCTGTAACAGCTTTACAGCAGAGGACAGACACCACCTGCTGGCCAAACAAGAGGACTACATGTCATAAAAATAGTAATACAAATCACAAGCATGAAAATCCCTCATTTCTCCACAAATCTTTAGTAGTATCTTAAATCTCTTCTTTTTAAAACACAATGCAATGTTTGAAAATGTATCTTAAGACTTATCTTCTCTCACAAATGTACAGGTCATTTAGATTACAAGCGACAAAAATAAACACTCATTCCCTAACCAAAACCTACAGTCTGATAACCAGACACCCCCAAGCTCTGAAAAGGACAATTTCTTTCAGACTGTGCTACTCATGGTATCATAAAATAGCACTACTAACCATCCGTATAGCGCTAAAAGGTGTACACAGTGCTGTATGAATTAAGCAGTCCCTGTGTAAAAGCTACAAAATAACCAAAAAAGATATACGCAGGGAGCGTTCAATCTCAGTGAAATCTAAGCTTTTGGGTAAGTAGCATCCTAATGCCCAGTATGGAGCCAAGATGACTCTCAATAACGCGGAAAAATTAAAAGTGAAAGAAACCTCTGGACGAAAAAGCAAGGGTCATAATTCACGTTTTGGGCAAATATCAGGAAAAAAAGGGCCCTGCAAGTGATCCTATAAGTCAGCTTGTTGAAACCATTCTGAAACATTACTTCTTCTGCTCTACAGTTAATTCCTGCAATTTCTGAAAGGAGAATAATTCCACAGGAAAAAAAAGTGGTCCTGCAAAAAAATGTTGTAAAAGTGCTGGACATGATTAAGTTTAGCCAGGAAGGCCACAGCTCTTGCTTAAGCCTTCTTCAGACTAATCCAACAAATTCCCAGGATCCTGTTGTTGCAAATAGGTGGGAAAATGTGGGATACAAATGCAACAAACAAATAAATTATATTCTGTTTTTGGCTTTGAATGAGAAAAGCAAATGCCTGTTTCCACTGTCAGTGCCCTTTTCTTGCTGTCTGATACCAATTATACTCTGGTAAATGAAAAACTTCAAATACAGTAATTTAAGAAGGAGCACAGAGTTGCTTTTGGTTTAGCAGTGAGCAGTGCACATTAGCAGGCAGGCCTACCTTCACGTTGTTAATAAGCTGCCCATCAATGTAAAGCACTGCCGTGCTGTTCTTCAGCATGCCTTTACTCATCACCACCACAAGATGGTGCCACTGGCCCTCCAGGATGAGGTCACCACAGTGAAAGCGAGCATAGCAGGGGAGGATCTCGTAAAATGAGGACTCTTCACTGAAGTCGTCCACTAGAAGGGAAAGATAATACTTAGAACTGATGCCAGATTACAAGGATAACATCATTTCAAAGGTTTCTCCTCTTTGAGCAGGGACCGTCCCTCTATGTGTTAAATTGTACAGCGCTGCGCAACTCTAGTAGCGCTTTAGAAATGTTAAGTAGTAGTAGTAGTTCTTCTCCTCTGTCCTCCAACCACTTATCTGATTTTCTTTTCTTCATATCTTTTCAAGACTTAACCCTTCCCTTCCCTCTAACTGGCCAAGAGTTGGAATAAAAAAACTATTTCTCCCCAGCTGAACATACCAATGCCCTCTTGCTAAGAAGAGGAATTTCTTCTGCAATAAGCAATCAGCTGGAACACTCAATCCCTTCCCAATCAGTCTTCACAAAATACCCAACACAGAAGATATGCCTGCCTTAAAGAGCTGGAGAAATCTCCCTGCACTGCGGTTCCTCCTGCTAATGAACTACACAACCGTTTCCCCACTCCCAGTCCTACTGGGAGGATAATTTTAAGAAGCCTTTTCCATATGTGTAACAGGTTTTACTCTCCGTAAAATGGCTATAACATTGAATAGGGTACACATGCTTAGAAAGTAAGCACGCTGAAAGATAGCATTATGCTATCCCTGCATAGGCATTTCTGGGGGTATAGTTGGGTGGAGTTGCAATGCACTCATGTACACAAAGAAAACATTCACCCATTAGATCTACTTCAGAGGTGTAAATCTGTGTGAGAATATTTGAGCACTAAGAGGGATCGTTCTGGAAGCCTACTTTATAAAGGCACACAAGGCTATATTTTTTAAAGTACACTAATGTCATTAACATGCATCATCAGTACATAGGTTGCATTGTATAAAACAGGACCTGTGGTAAATAACGTGCAAGAATACCTTTTAGTAAATGTACACCATCTTCTTAACTGTAATTGCAAAAAAATTACAAAAACCTGTCAGGCCCTGAAACCCTGATCCATTCTGTTATGCTGGTATCACTGCTCCCTCTCTCTTTCCTCCTACCTAAAGGGCACTCACACACCCTCTGCTCCCAATTTTGCAGTGAGAGCTATTTTTCTGTGGGCCTTGGTAAAAGTTGCTCTTACTCTGCAGTTTGCTGTTTCAGACCTGCATGACAGCTCTTCTTGCTGATCATATATGATATATGTGACTCTCTGTCCTTGTCCTAAGTTGTACATTAGGTGCTCCACAAGGAAAATAAGAGCTTGCCTGATTGAACATCACAGCTGTCATCATACCAGTGTTCTCACTGCTGCCATGGTATCTCATTTCACTCAAATGGGCCATGATTTTTCTACCATCCAGTGATTCATTACTCAACAGATTCCTGTTCCATCGATGGGGGGAGACAGGTTACAGAAATCGACTATAAGAGAGCAATTCTGGGATTACTGTTCCCTAGTACCCAAGGCGCTTAATGATTGTATTGAATGGAATAATATCATTTAATCTGCATTTTTCCAATAAAACCACTGTGTCTTTTTTATAGTTTTAAATTTGGTGCATGCTTGTTCAACAAAGAAGTGAACGTGATGATCTTAGCACTAGTACTGTCTCTTTCATTCTCACAGGTTCCTGCCTTTAAAACTGAAGTTCTCCATCACTGCTGGTAAGCCGGTAAGCCCTGCATATTGACCGAAAAGTGAAGATTTTTCACGGCTGCTTGTCATAAAACTTCTGAGTGGTATAAAAGGTCCCTGATGCATTTTTATTTTTTAATGGAGAGCCTTGTTGGACCGGAGCCAGTGTGATACAGGAAAGATAAGTGGTGTTTTTTCATCTTAATGAATCAGTTGACCATTACTATATTGGCCACTTGTTTAAGTTTGGGCACAAAACACATTTTGAGTAATTTATTATTGGGACTCACATTTGGCATTAAGAGCTATGATATTGCCAAATTAAGCACTTGAGGTAAGATTAAATTAGATTTACCCTGTGGCACTTCAGCTGTTTTTAAACACAGACTGAGCAGCTACTAGGCTGCCTTTTGGTTTATATTCTTGCTATTTGTATCCACTGACAGTCTCTCGCTGAATATTAAGTGATTCAGGATTTCTACCATACGTTTGGTGAACCTAGTACACTATGGACCTCATTTTCAAAGCACTTAGGCAAAGTACCATAGTAACCTATAGTACTTTGTGTGTCTAAATGCTTTGAAATTGAGCCCCTATATAGATTACTAGAGCCCTGTTATTTTAGTGGAGGAATTATTTTTAAGTTGTGTCGAACATGTTGTATCAGCGCAGCTAAGAGAGGTGTCTGGAAACCTTTTCTTGCTGTTCTGAACTGAGAGAGGAGGAGAAGAGAAGGTCAAGCACAGGAGGAAAAGGCCATATGTAAGGCTGAGAAAAAGTTGGCAGTGGAATTCTAAGAGCTGCAATGGCTGGTGTCAACGGGAGGAAAAAACTGGTGGGAGCAGAAAAAGCAGGGACAGACGGAGTTAGAAGAATATGAGGAAGGAACACATAAAAGAAGAAAACTAAAAATATGGAAACAACAAAAAGAGTGGAAATTAGCCAAACACCACAGAGAAAAAAAAAAAAACAGGAAAAACTTTCCTTGCATCCTAAAACGTTTTCCTCCCCTGGTGACAAGGAGAGAGGGGGCCACCAGAATGGATAGGTGGTACTAGGAGACAGAAAAAGCCAGAAACACGAGTCTGGATCTGACCCAGACTAGCAGGCTTTTGAGACCCAAACCCAAGTTTCTACCAAATTCTAGATCTTCCTCAAGCAGCTGCATGCACAGCAGTATCAGTGCAGGAAGGAGCACTGTACAGAGGAGAGAGAAAGAAGAACAAAAGGTATGAGATGACAAAAACAGGAGAGAGAGAGAGAGAATAAAATGTAAACACAACAGGAGTAAGTGGGCCAGTAGTCTGAGGCCTATTTAATAAGGGGTTTTGCATGAAAATATTCACAGTAAATCCACCACACTAAAGGATAGCATGGTTGGCAGGCAAACTGGCAAAATAGGTAATTGCTTCCAATGTGAAAAAGTGTACTAAATTTTGGCATAGTTTTTCCTTCCCTCCTTAGCACTGAATCTTTATTACAGACCCTAAAATGTAATAGATTCTAGCATGGGAGTTAGACTATCTGAGGAAAAGTGCAGCATTTTAAAGTGGACCATGAAGTATTTCTCCTTTCTATTGAAATAAAATGCATAGCGACCCAAGTGGCGCCTGCAGCCCCCGCGCCCCTCCCCCTTAATACAATCCCTAGTGGCTCAGTTGGGCCCTAAACACCTTCCCATCTCCAATCCATCTTTAAGTTAGGAGGCAGGAGCGATGCTTATCTGTTCCTGCCATCTTGGAAAGGCTGATTCCTAATGGTATATTTCAATGCACCACTATGGGACAGGCATTGCCATTTTCCAAAATGGCAGAAGAGGAAGAGAATGCTGCAGGACACTTCCCTAGGACCACAAGACTGCCACAGCCTGGTGGGGGGGGGGGGGGGGGGGGGGGGAGTTCTTCAGTCGAGGGCCTCTCTATGCTGGGTACCATGGTCATGATAGGCTCCTTAACAGGGGGGGTGGGGGGAATGGAGTTTTTTAAATTTCTACTGTTGTCAATGCATCAGTGTACCCCTGTTCAGTATATTGCATCATCTTCCCCACCTAACTCATAATGATGAGGATGAGCAAAACACCTGTTTTCTTATGTGTTCCAACCTCCTACTGTGACCCCCCTCATTTAGGGAATTCACTTCTAGTGCATGAGTTCTATCTGTGGAATGTCTACATTACCCAAACTGCAAAGGACTAAAATACAAAACAACTTACGCATCTAGCTTCTCCTACATAAGCTGTGAAAATCCATGACCACCTAAACTTCAGGAAATCACTAAAAACTCACCTCTTCAAAAAGGCCTATCCCACCGATCCAACGTAAATCCCCACACCCAGCAATACAGCATAACCAATGATCGTACTGAACAATTTACAATCTTCATTCCCTTTGACCCCATGACGCCTGATTCACACCTAACTTATTTGACCACAACATAACCTTATACTTGTTATCAACCGAATTGGCAAACGCCTTTACGGTACTATGTAAGCCACATTGAGCCTGCAAATAGGTGGGAAAATGAGGGGTACAAATGTAACAAATAAATAAATAAAAATGTTTGCTTCTTAATTTGATTCATGTTGTGTCCTCTGGACTGTGACTGTTCTGCACATCTGTTGTATGTTTACAAGATGAATAAATCCCCAGCTATTTCAGCCGAGTTCCACTGAAGTGAGTCAAAAAAAACTTCAGGACCAGCATTAAACAAAATTGCTCTGTCTACCTCATCTGAATTGTATGTAACTTTTCTTGTAAAGGGACACAATTTAATCTTGATCTCCTGCTATTCTTGCCTTCTGCTGAGGCACCTATTTGCAGCTCTCCAATAATACATGGGTAGGAAAATTCACTCTTTTTTCAATTCAACATGACTGTAAAACTTTTTTTCACTATTTTTAATTAAGTAGAGGCCTAAATCCTTGAAGCACATTTTCACACTGTTAGCATAGTCCAAAAGCAAAACCTTACCGTAGTTCTGAAGTAGCTCCTCTTTCGTGGAGATGATGAGTGAGCGATCTTTGGCAGATAGCACTATGGACAGGCAGACATAGTGCTGCTCGGAGGAGTTGGCTCGGCGCACAATAGTAAGAAGCCTGACTGGGTGGCTACTGGGATGGCTACTAAAATGCTCAATGCAAAACCAGGTTGAATATGTTAAACCAGAAGGTGGTGGGAAAAATCTTTCACCTATGAAAGCACAAGAAAAGAAAAACAGAAAAAAAAATCAAACCTTTAATGTAACAGTTACATTTAAACAACAAGTAACTGAGAAGAGTATGAGTAGATAACACGGAAAGAGAGAAACCAGTGTCAACAGAACTAAGACTGGAACAAAAACTTGAAGTTTTGGCTTTTTAAAAAGTATCTAAATTGTTAGCTATGTTATTGCAGTTTAGAATGCTAAAAGTGTTTTTTTAGTTAGGTTCATTTAAGTTTAATAACATTTTAATATTGCTTTACTGAATGCAATTATTTGTGTTTGATAATTGTCTTGTAAACAGTTCTGAGATATGGTTTGAGAAGAGTATACAAAAATGCTATGCTATAGACAAATAGAGATTACAACAAAGAGCTGAACTGAACATGAATCCTATCTAGAGGACCTCACGTGTCACCCAGATAGTTATCTCCTCCCAAACACACTGAGAAATCCTCTCATGTCAGCAGTGGCAAGGATCCAGCATAGTATTCTCGGAAATACTGCAATCCCTGCTCCATTCTCCAGACCCCAGAGGCAGCATGAGCTCCCTTGTCTCAATGCATGAATGAGACAATGATGCCAGGCAGAGAGCTTTAGATGAGTTAGAAACTGGGGAATACTTTGGGGAAGGAGGAACCTACTCCAGTGAGGAGGCAGGAGGAGTATACAGCAGCTTATACACTAGAATGCAGGAGAAAGCTGACAGTCGCTCAAGAGCACATCATTCAAAGTGAAATATATTTTAAGGATACTGTTAAATCAAGGAGGTTGGGCTACATTATAGGGAAGATATGATTATGACAGGGAAATTAGGCCTTTACTCAAGGTGTGATTGCTCTACAGATCAATATAAAGACAATATAACATTCTATGTTATATTCTTCCCCTTTCTGAATAATTACTAACATTGATTGTTTTTTTTCCTCCAGCATGCACACTGAGCAAAGGATTTGAATGTATCATCCACAATGATTCCAAGATCTTATGATCCTTAGTCTGCGAGTCTTTCAACCCTTGACCTCTGTTTAACAGAGCTGCAGACTGGTTTAATCAGCAGAAGCCTGTACATAGTGCCTCTAAATGAGCACCTATATGGCCCAGTAGATCTTTGCAACCATCAACATCTTCCTGTTTTCAAGGTACTCCACTTGCTCTTCTCTCTAAGTTCATACCCTAGGAGGATAATTTGGTCCACCCTTGTCACTTAAAAAGCAGGTCTCTGCTTTTATTTCTTGGCACAGAATCTGTGCAGTCAAAACTTAATTGAATTCCTCTGACTTAATATAACACCACAAATGCATTAAAGTGGTTTAAAAGGGTAAAAGTTAGATAAATTCATCAACTACTTTTTTTTTTTTTTACTACTTAGTCATTTCAAAAATTAACTACTGCAATGCCTACTTGTACAATGACCTTCCCATGTCGCTGCTCTCCCATTTTCAGTAGTCATAAAACACTGCTATTAAGCTGTTAATGGATGTCCAGAAATCTGAGTATGTTTATCCATTTTTAGCAGCACAATAATGTCATATTGTATTTAGTCACATAAGATACTATTTTCCTATCAGCCCATGTATATATCCAATCATCTGACTCCATATGGTCTTTTTTGAACTCTCAGCCGGTTGATGTAGTGTATCTAGATTTTCAGAAAGCATTTGATAAACTTCCTCATGAGAGACTCCTGAGAAAAATAAAGAGACATGGGATAGGAAGCAATGCTCTGCTGTGGATTAGGAATTTTCCCTATGGTGGTTTACTTATAGGTGTTTTTAATGAATCTTATGTTTTATATTATTTTTATGTTTATAATTGCAATTTTATGTCTTTTATTTTTATAATTGTGATTTTAGTCTGCTTAGCCTCTAAACCACTTTGCTATGCTTATAGCTTCTGAATGACAGCTAAGAAGCTTTTGTAAATAAATAAATAATCCTTTCCCTAAGTGTCAACATAATATGGAACCAGCATCATATACTACATTTAGGATTATTTTCCCTTTACGCTTCACTCTGCACTTGACCACATTAAATTTCATCTGTCATTAGGATGCCTAGTTTCCCAGTCTTGCCAGATCCTCCAGCAACTACTCATTTCTTTAGTAATTTAACCACTTTTAATAATTTTGTATCATCTGCAACTTTAATGACCTTACCCAGTGCTCTTTTCCAGATTACATATAAATACGTTAAAATGCAGGTTTCAGTACAGATTCCTGGAGCATGCCACTATTTATCGTTTTCTACTATAAACAAATGACCCCATCCAGTTCCATTCTCTGTTTCCAATCTTCTAGCCAGATCGCATTCAACAAGAGGACACCGCCTCCTGTTATCTACATGTTTATAGATGCCTTGAAAAACGAAAATCTAACAGGCTGCCAAGGAAACGTTTGCTAAATCCATGTTAGTTCACAATTAAATTAATTTCATTCTTCAGAATAGCATTTGGCTCACTGCTCTGTAGTTTCCAAGCATGCTCCTGGAGCTCTTTTTAAGATCAGCATTTCATTAGCCACTCTCTGATCCAGTGGCGTAGCTACGTGGGGCCTGGGGGAGCCTGGGCCCCCGTAGATTGGGCCCTGGCCCCCCTGCCGACGACCCGCTCGACCCCCCCTCCCGCCTACCTTTGCTGGCGGGGGACCCCAACCCCCCAACCAGCCGAGGTCCTCCTCGCAAAAGGCTTCCTATTCCTTCTGTTTCTGTCAGACTCACAGAACAAAGCCTTGCAGATCTGCAAGGCTTCGTTCTGTGAGTCTGACGTCCAGAAACAGAAGGAATAGGAAGCCTTTTGCGAGGAGGAACTTGGCTGGCGGAGGGTTGGGGTCCCCCGCCAGCAAAGGTAGGCGGGTTGGCAGCGGGAGGGGGTCGAGTGGGTCGTCGGGCAGGGGGCTGGTCGACAATGGCTGGCTGGCGGTGTCAGCGACAATGGCGGGGGTGGCGGCGTCAGTGGGGGGAGCTAAAATGTGCCCCCCTCACCTTGGGCTCTGCCCCCCCCCCCCTCCTGCCAAAGTCTGGCTACGCCCCTGCTCTCATCCTTAGGGATGAATTTACTGATAACAGATTACTAATGATAGGTATACAATTTCACTTCTGAATTTTCAGAACTTTGCTGTGTATACCATCCAGTACAGCCGATTTTTCACTCTTTTAGATTCTCAATTTGTTCCATCTAGAGCCGTACCGAATAGCATGTTTTACTATTTAGCCGAATACGAATAATGAAAGATATTATTTGGATCAATATGAATAATGGGCACCGAGCTTTAACATAAATAATAAAAGAAGCAATGTGAAATCAGAGATCAAGTGTTTATTTCAGTAGGATTTAGCACAGTAGAGCACCGGATTATTCTTATTCAAATTTAAATCACTATTTGGCTGAATACGAATAACGTGAAAAACAGTCTTGGTTGAAGATACCATGAGGACTACCGTCTGGGAAACCTTGCAGCTGATGACTTTTTTTTTTTTTTTTTTTTTAAAGAACTGTAACTCATCAGATATGATAAGTAATCCATGTCAACTTGTCATAGAAAGCATGGGACAAGCATGTGCGATCTCTAAGGAAAAGGAGGAGTTAAGGGTTACAGAGGATGGGCAGACTGGACGGGCCATTTGGCCTTTATCTGCCGTCATATTTCTATGTATTCGGAGCTGAACTGAATCAAATACGAATATTCAGTACAGCCCTAGCTCCATCACATCTAAAGAAACAGTAGCTACACTGCTAATGGAGAAAACTGGAGTCTGCAAGATTGCACAGAACTCATCTTTAGATACAAAGAATTAAACTGTGAAGTTGCAGAAGCTCATATACTACCCATCTTTTTTCTTGGTTGGTCTTTAATCAATTTTACAGCCTTCTAAGATTCAAGGAAAAAAATAGAATAGAAAAGAGAGGGATAACCACAAAAGCTAGAAAAATGGGTGAAGCACAGAAGAGAAAAACTGACCAATTTGGTACAATGTAGACAGGAGAACTAAATACATTCTTGATGGGTTCTATAATTCTCCTAACCTGGATCACAGCTTTCTCCTGCTGTACTTGTGGATCAGCTCCACCCCCCACCCCCCCAATGCCTCAGTCAACCAAAAGAATAAATTATAAGTGGAGTGGCTGTTTTTCATGTGCACCAAAACAAATGAACAAAAAGGTCAAGAGGATGGACAGACGAGATGACCCCTTTAATGCATTTTCCCTCCACAATAAACACAAAAAACAGCTAGACACAATGGACAGAACAACATGCAAGAGGCAGATGTGAGTGCATGCAAAAGCAAACCAATAACATGCAAATAAAGAATGTACAATAAAACCAGCCCTTACCCGCCCCAATTCCACTGAGTACAGCACCATCAATAAGCCCTGTTGAGACAGCATTGTTTGTAGGAGCATTATGAGGAGCTAGACTTGGCAAGAAAAGGCAGCTGTGAAAAGAAAAAGACCACACATTAGAGATATCTGCAAACTTATCTTCACCACAAAGACATTTTAATCAGAATTTTCCAACATTTCACAAACAACTGCATAAAAATCAACCTTCCTGTTATGAACAAATCCAGAACTAACACTTGGTTCCAAGCCACAATACTGTAGTGAGCAACACAAGGAAATGAGACAGACCCAGACTTTTATAATACCTATTTGAAGGGGGTGGGGAGAGTGGCGGCTCAGGCTCTTTGGAAAAGTAGAAACAAAACAAAGTTGGTACACAATAGCATAACCCTCCCCCCCCCCCCCCCCACCCAAACACACTGCAACATGGGGCCAGGCACAAAAGAGGCCTGGTAGCAGAGCTATCAAGACCCCCCCCCCCCCAGCTTTACTGTTGCTGCTCCTACACTATGGCTCCAATGATCAAAAGTAAATGGGGGCTCTAGAGGCCAATAGCACCTGTATTTAATAAGCGCTGATGATCAGAGGGCTCTGGTGCACAAGAAATACCGCACAGCTCATTCAAATTAGATATAAATGAGCTCTATGATACTCCACCCATATGATCAGAGACCTGCACTCTGATCGTACAGGCCAAATAGCGCCTTAACTCTACACGCCAGCTCAAAGCTGGTGTTAGGGTTAAGGTTCTAGCTCTGCTAGGCAGCCTGGGCTGTCACTGTCAGCCTGGACTGCCACCTCAATCCTGGGGGCAGCGCTGGAAGAGGAGGAAGTGCTACTCTCTCCTCCATCACCACGAGGTACCGGGGGGGGGGGAGAGGGGGCTGCTAAACCACCAGGGCAGGTGGGGGGTGTAGCCCACTGGGCCACCAATGATTTTTTTGTGTGTGTGTTTTTTTTTTTTTTGAAGGTTAGGGGAGGCTGGAGATCCACTGGACCTCCAGTCCCCTGTTTTTAGTCCCGGGGGGGGGGGGGGGGGGGGGGCTTGGGTGGCACTAGGCCACCAGGGCCTTGCTTTGACCCCCCGGCTCCTGTGTGACAGGGTCCAGGCTTTTGACAGCCCAGTCCAGTCAAACAAGTGCAGGAGGATTGTCCCTGAATGCATGCCCAGGCACAATCCTCCCGCACCTTCCCCCAATGATCAACATTAATAACGTACCTAAATTTGCATTTTATTAGCATAGAACATTGGGGAGTTAATTCCCTGCGCTGTTCTGGCGCAATTTTTAGGGTGTTATTTCGGAAGAGCATGGGGAATTGATCATCAGACCATATGCCTTTTTGTCCTTAACTCCCTTCTGTTCTCTAGTTCTATGCTGTTCTCTAACTTAGGTGCTCTTCCCGCATGAAAATGGACGCCTCTTGTCTTCTGCCCACAAGATTTGTATGTCGGCTTTGCAAACTACATAAGGCTCCACAGATACACAGCACTATATGGTTCAGAAAGCTGCCCTATGAACTGCATGGGTGGAGGGAAGGGAGGCTAGCGTCTGTTTTGCAGGAGGAAGAATACCTACAGTTAGAAGCACTGGGATTATTTATTTATGTGTTACAGTTTGTATCCCACATTTTCCCACCTATTTGCAGGCTCAATGTGGCTTACATGGTACAGTAGAGGCGACAGCCAATACCGGTATGAACAAATACAAAGTGAGGTTATGGCAGAGTAATGAACAGTGTGATAGACACATTGGTGGTAAGAAGGAGGGAGAGTTATGTCCAGTACGAACTTTTATATTGCTGTGTTGCGGGATTAAGGTTGGATCGTTGGGGTATGCCTTTTCGAACAGGTTAGTCTTTAGGAGTTTCTGGAAGTTTAGGTGATCGTATGTTGCTTTCACGGCGATTGGTAATGCATTCCATAGTTGCGTGCTTATGTAAGAGAAGCGGAATACATAGGTTGATTTGTATTTGAGTCCTTTGCAGCTTAGGTAGTGGAGATTTAGGTATGTTCGTGTTGATCTTGTTGTGTTTCTGGCTGGTAGGTCTATGAGGTCTGTCATGTATCCTGGGGCATTGCCATAGATGATTTTATGAACCAGGGTGCAGATTTTGAATGTAATACATTCTTTGATTGGGAGCCAGTGTAGTTTTTCTCGTAGAGGTTTGGTACTTTCAAATCTTGTTTTTCTGAATATAAGCCTGGCTGCTGTGTTTTGAGCAGTTTGGAGTTTCTTTATGATTTGTTCTTTATATCCTGCATAGATTCCATTCCAGTAGTCTAGATGGCTTAGTACCATAGATTGTACCAAGTTGCGAAATATTTCCCTCAGGTAAAAAAGGTTTCACTTGTTTCAGCTTCCACATTGAGTGAAACATTTTCTTTGTTATAGCTTTCACTTGGCTCTCTAGTGTAAGATTTCGGTCGATTGTAACTCCAAGAATTTTCAGGCTGTCTGAGATAGGGAGGGTGTAGTCTGGGGTGGTTATGTTGGTGGTGTGACCCGCACTAAGAGAGGAGATTCCCATTTCTTCATCAGTGCATCTTTAAGGATAGGGTGCAATGGAACTGTGGCCCCTTCCTTAGGAGGGGACTCACAATCCAGGACAGACATTTTGTGCCCTGGGTTCCTCCTCTATCTCCAACTTAAATGGGATGGCCGAAGCCATCTTCTTCACAAGACCTGTGAAAGACAAACCCTGAGGTGGAGATTTATGTCTTTCTTGAAGTGGGGAGGGATCAGAAGGGACCTCAGAAGACTCCTCCTCCAAGAAGTAATGGGAGTCCTATTCTGAGTCCATGAGCAGTCCCAATCAAGTACTCAGATCAAACAGAGTGAGTCTGTACCTGTTCTGGCTCTATGGGACCATGTCCACACCCTGAAAGATGCTGGGGTACAGCGCTACCCTTAGACTCCTAGGAAGCTTCCTCCCCCAATGTCAAGAGTGGTACCGCACGGGTTGATGTCGACACCCGTCAGAGTACCAGAATTGAAGACTGTTCCACAGGCAAGGTTGGAGCTTCAGGAAGAAACGGGGGCTGAATCACAGAGCTGGCTCAAGTAACATTGATGCCTAAGGGGTGTGCAGCTGTAGCATCTGCGTCAGCTCCTCCCTGAGCATGGCTTAGTACCTTCTTAGCGAAGGTAAGCTGGGACAGGGACAGCCTGCAAAAGAGCCGGTGCCAAACTGGAAGCAAGAATCTGGCATCCCAGAGAGCGGCGCACCAGCACCTCCACTTCTCCCAGTGCCGGCGCTGCTGATGCACCAGCACTCCCAATACTGTGCATTGAACAGTACCAATGTTTGTGCTTCTTGGGCTTCCCTACAATGCTGAGCATTATGGTCCTGCAATGCCAACGAGGAACACGTCAAACCTGTACGTATATTCGGTGTTAAGTCCCATGCTGACAGGTCCCAGGGCCAACTATCAGTGCCCAGTGTCGAGGGAGGTGGCAACCTGGGCAGCCCAGTGGTGCTGATGTCAAAGGATCAGCCTTCAAGGAGCCAAAAAGTCTCTCTCCTGCTGGACCTGAAGTGCTGTGTCCTCAACTGCATTTTCAAACACACAGAACAGGAGTTATGGTCATGGTTAGGCCCAAGGCACCTGATGCACAAACAGTGCAGGTCCATTACCGAAATCACCCAATTACATTGGGCACACCTGTTGAAGTCACTGGGGACCTTCTCGGACATTGAGAAAAGAATCACAGTGAAATTAAATTCTTCAATTTTGGACTACAAAAAGGGACAGAGCCCAAATCGAGGTCAGTGCTCAGGCCTAAGAGGGTCTATTGAGCCACAAAAAAAAGAAAAAAAATGAAGGGAAAATAACAAAAAAATGAAATTAAAGACGAAAATGAGAGGAAAAGTACCCTTACGGGAAGGAAATGCAAAAGAAGAAAAAAGCGCTGAGGAGAGACCACAAAGACATGTCCTTCCTGCTCCACAAAAAAAATAAGACTGAGGTGAGAAGGCAACTGTGTAAGCACAGGACACTGCTAGCATTTTCTTGAAACATCTAAACGCTAGCCAGTGTCCACACCAGGCTCTGTCGAATGACGTCATCCACATGTAAGACTACAACTGGGCTTGCTTGTACTCGGAGAATGGCTTTTATAAAATTTGGGCAGTCACATATGTGCATGAAAAGTGGGTGAATGGAAGTGAACCTACTTTTTACAGAATCTGTGGACAGGTGTTCCCAGGGGCGTAATCTGGATGGCGTGGAAGTACAGTTTATTTATTTAAAAGATCTACCACCCATGCTATCCACTGTCCTAGGCAAGTGATGATAAAATATATAATAGCTAAAATAAGATAAAACAAAAACAAATTATAGTGTGATCTTTAAACTATTCTCATATAATCCAGCATCATCTCTGATTCATTCTAAAACAAAATGTTTGATCAACTGACTCACTGTTTCCCAAGTAGGTCCTGGAGTACCCCCCTTGCCAGTCTGGTTTTGAAGATATCCACAATGAAATGCATGAAATTGATTTGACAGACTGCCTCAATTTTACGCAAATTTCTTTCATGCATATTCATTGTGGATATCCTGAAAACCTGACTGGAAAGGGATATTCCAGGAGCAACTTGGGAAACACTGGTCTAACTTGCTCCATGTCTGCCATTAAAAAGCTTCAGAAAATAAAAAAAGCTTTTAACAATTTTTAATACTAGAGAAAATTCTCCATACATCATAATTCTTGAGAGAAAGAGTTCCAGAAACTCATTCTACAGTCTAATATGGGAACATCTAATAACTTGCTTGAAGAGTGCAGTGTGCAAGATGGGCAATAAATGTATGTGCATGTTTTATACACACACAGTATGTGTACAATTTAATCATGGCAGCTGCAAATATGTCCATCGGCATTTGTGCACTATTGGGGCTGGTTCTGGGAGTCTATATAGCGAATGCTACATACCTGTAGAAGGTATTCTCCGAGGACAGCAGGCTGATTGTTCTCACTGATGGGTGACGTCCACGGCAGCCCCTCCAATCGGAATCTTCACTAGCAAAGTCCTTTGCTAGCCCTCGCGCGCCCGCGCGGCCGTCTTCCCGCCCGAAACCGGCTCGAGCCGGCCAGTCTCATATGTAGCAAGACAAAGACAAGGGAAGACACAACTCCAAAGGGGAGGCGGGCGGGTTTGTGAGAACAATCAGCCTGCTGTCCTCGGAGAATACCTTCTACAGGTATGTAGCATTCGCTTTCTCCGAGGACAAGCAGGCTGCTTGTTCTCACTGATGGGGTATCCCTAGCCCCCAGGCTCACTCAAAACAACAACCACGGTCAATAGGGCCTCGCAACGGCGAGGACATAACTGAGATTGACCTAAAAAATTTACCAACTAACTGAGAGTGCAGCCTGGAACAGAACAAACAGGGCCCTCGGGGGGTGGAGTTGGATCCTAAAGCCCAAACAGGTTCTGAAGAACTGACTGCCCGAACCGACTGTCGCGTCGGGTATCCTGCTGCAGGCAGTAATGAGATGTGAATGTGTGGACAGATGACCACGTCGCAGCTTGCAAATTTCTTCAATGGAGGCTGACTTCAAGTGGGCTACCGACGCAGCCATGGCTCTAACATTATGAGCCGTGACATGACCCTCAAGAGCCAGCCCCGCCTGGGCGTAAGTGAAGGAAATGCAAGCTGCTAGCCAATTGGATATGGTGCGTTTCCCCACAGCCACTCCCCTCCTATTGGGATCAAAAGAAACAAACAATTGGGCGGACTGTCTGTTGGGCTGCGTCCGCTCCAGATAGAAGGCCAATGCTCTCTTGCAGTCCAATGTGTGCAGCTGACGTTCAGCAGGGCAGGAATGAGGACGGGGAAAGAATGTTGGCAAGACAATTGACTGGTTCAGATGGAACTCCGACACAACCTTTGGCAAGAACTTAGGGTGAGTACGGAGGACTACTCTGTTATGATGAAATTTGGTGTAAGGGGCCTGGGCTACCAGGGCCTGAAGCTCACTGACTCTACGAGCTGAAGTAACTGCCACCAAGAAAATGACCTTCCAGGTCAAGTACTTCAGATGGCAGGAGTTCAGTGGCTCAAAAGGAGGTTTCATCAGCTGGGTGAGAACGACATTGAGATCCCATTACACTGTAGGAGGCTTGACAGGGGGCTTTGACAAAAGCAAACCTCTCATGAAGCGAACAACTAAAGGCTGTCCCGAGATCGGCTTACCTTCCACATGGTAATGGTATGCACTGATTGCACTAAGGTGAACC
The DNA here is from genome assembly GCF_901765095.1 of Microcaecilia unicolor. Taxonomy (NCBI): domain Eukaryota; kingdom Metazoa; phylum Chordata; class Amphibia; order Gymnophiona; family Siphonopidae; genus Microcaecilia; species Microcaecilia unicolor. The sequence goes on from NC_044032.1 coordinate 394,421,105, forward strand.
CTTACAGAGTTGGTCTTGAGGCCAGACTCAGACAAGTGCAGAAGGTATTCAAGCAGGGTCTGTGTAGGACAAGAGCGAGGATCTAGGGCCTTGCTGTCACACCAGACGGCAAACCTCCTCCATAGAAAGAAGTAACTCCTCTTAGTGGAATCTTTCCTGGAAGCAAGCAAGACACGGGAGACACCCTCTGACAGACCCAAAGAGGCAAAGTCTACGCTCTCAACATCCAGGCCGTGAGAGCCAGGGACCGGAGGCTGGGATGCAGAAGAGCCCCTTCGTCCTGCGTGATGAGGGTCGGAAAACACTCCAATCTCCACGGTTCTTCGGAGGATAACTCCAGAAGAAGAGGGAACCAGATCTGACGCGGCCAAAAGGGAGCAATCAGAATCATGGTGCCTCGGTCTTGCTTGAGTTTCAACAAAGTCTTCCCCACCAGAGGAATGGGAGGATAAGCATACAGCAGGCCCTCCCCCCAATGCAGGAGGAAGGCATCCGATGCCAGTCTGCCGGGGGCCTGAAGCCTGGAACAGAACTGAGGGACTTTGTGGTTTGCTCGAGATGCAAAGAGATCCACCAAGGGGGTGCCCCACGCTTGGAAGATCTGGCGCACCACTCGGGAATTGAGCGACCACTCGTGAGGTTGCATAATCCTGCTCAACCTGTCGGCCAGACTGTTGTTTACGCCTGCCAGATATGTGGCTTGGAGCACCATGCCGTGACGGCGAACCCAGAGCCACATGCTGACGGCTTCCTGACACAGGGGGCGAGATCCGGTGCCCCCCTGCTTGTTGACGTAGTACATGGCAACCTTGTTGTCTGTCTGAATTTGGATAATTTGGTGGGACAGCCGATCTCTGAAAGCCTTCAGAGCGTTCCAGATCGCTCGCAACTCCAGGAGATTGATCTGTAGATCGCGTTCCTGGAGGGACCAGCTTCCTTGGGTGTGAAGCCCATCGACATGAGCTCCCCATCCCAGGAGAGACGCATCCGTGGTCAGCACTTTTTGTGGCTGAGGAATTTGGAAAGGACGTCCCAGAGTCAAATTGGAGCAAATCGTCCACCAATACAGGGATTCGAGAAAACTCGTGGACAGGTGGATCACGTCTTCTAGATCCCCAGCAGCCTGAAACCACTGGGAAGCTAGGGTCCATTGAGCAGATCTCATGTGAAGGCGGGCCATGGGAGTCACATGAACTGTGGAGGCCATGTGGCCCAGCAATCTCAACATCTGCCGAGCTGTGATCTGCTGGGACGCTCGCACCCGCGAGACGAGGGACAACAAGTTGTTGGCCCTCGCCTCTGGGAGATAGGCGCGAGCCGTCCGAGAATCCAGCACAGTTCCTATGAATTCGAGTCTCTGCGCCGGGAGAAGATGGGACTTTGGGTAATTTATCACAAACCCCAGTAGCTCCAGGAGGCGAATAGTCATCTGCATGGACTGCAGGGCTCCTGCCTCGGACGTGTTCTTCACCAGCCAATCGTCGAGATATGGGAACACGTGCAGCCCCAGCCTGCGAATTGCTGCTGCTACTACAGCCAAGCACTTTGTGAACACCCTGGGCGCAGAGGCGAGCCCAAAGGGTAGCACACAGTACTGGAAGTGACGTGTGCCCAGCTGAAATCGCAGATACTGTCTGTGAGCTGGCAGTATCGGGATGTGTGTGTAGGCATCCTTCAAGTCCAGAGAGCATAGCCAATCGTTTTCCTGAATCATGGGAAGTAGGGTGCCCAGGGAAAGCATCCTGAACTTTTCTTTGATCAGATATTTGTTCAGGGCCCTTAGGTCTAGGATGGGACGCATTCCCCCTGTTTTCTTTTCCACAAGGAAGTACCTGGAATAGAATCCCAGCCCTTCTTGCCCGGATGGCACGGGCTCGACCGCATTGGCGCTGAGAAGGGCGGAGAGTTCCTCTGCAAGTACCTGCTTGTGCTGGAAGCTGTAAGACTGAGCTCCCGGTGGACAATTTGGAGGTTTTGAGGCCAAATTGAGGGTGTATCCTTGCCGGACTATTTGGAGAACCCACTGATCGGAGGTTATGAGAGGCCACCTTTGGTGAAAAGCTTTCAACCTCCCTCCGACTGGCAGGTCGCCCGGCACTGACACTTGGATGGCGGCTATGCTCTGCTGGAGCCAGTCAAAAGCTCGCCCCTAGCTTTTGCTGGGGAGCCGAGGGGCCTTGCTGAGTTGCACGCTGCTGACGAGAGCGAGCGCGCTGGGGCTTAGCCTGGGCCGCAGGCTGTCGAGAAGGAGGATTGTACCTACGCTTGCCAGAAGAGTAGGGAACAGTCTTCCTTCCCCCGAAAAATCGTCTACCTGTAGAGGTAGAAGCTGAAGGCTGCCGGCGGGAGAACTTGTCGAATGCGGTGTCCCGCTGGTGGAGCTGCTCTACCACCTGTTCGACTTTCTCTCCAAAAATATTATCCGCACGGCAAGGCGAGTCCGCAATCCGCTGCTGGATTCTATTCTCCAGGTCGGAGGCACGCAGCCATGAGAGCCTGCGCATCACCACACCTTGAGCAGCGGCCCTGGACGCAACATCAAAGGTGTCATACACCCCTCTGGCCAGGAATTTTCTGCACGCCTTCAGCTGCCTGACCACCTCTTGAAAAGGCTTGGCTTGTTCAGAGGGGAGAGCATCAACCAAGCCCGCCAACTGCCGCACATTGTTCCGCATGTGTATGCTCGTGTAGAGCTGGTAAGACTGAATTTTGGCCACGAGCATAGAAGAATGGTAGGCCTTCCTCCCAAAGGAGTCTAAGGTTCTAGAGTCCTTGCCCGGGGGCGCCGAAGCATGCTCCCTAGAACTCTTAGCCTTCTTTAGGGCCAGATCCACAACTCCAGAATCATGAGGCAACTGGGTGCGCATCAGATCTGGGTCCCCATGGATCCGGTACTGGGACTCGATCTTCTTGGGGATGTGGGGATTAGTTAAAGGTTTGGTCCAGTTCGCCAGCAATGTCTTTTTGAGGACATGATGCAGGGGAACAGTGGACGCTTCCTTAGGTGGAGAAGGATAGTCCAGGAGCTCAAACATTTCAGCCCTGGGCTCGTCCTTCACAACCACCGGGAAGGGGATGGCCGTAGACATCTCCCGGACAAAGGAAGTGAAAGACAGACTCTCAGGAGGGGAAAGCTGTCTTTCAGGAGAGGGAGTGGGATCGGAAGGAAGACCCTCAGACTCCTCGTCAGAGAAATATCTGGGGTCTTCTTCCTCTTCCCACGAGGCCTCACCCTTGGTGTCAGACACAAGTTCACGGACCTGTGTCTGCAACCGTGCCCGACTCGACTCCGTGGAACCACGTCCACGATGGGGGCGTCGAGAGGTAGACTCCCTCGCCCGCATCGGCGAAGCTCCCTCCGCCGACGTAGTCGGGGAGCCTTCCTGGGAGGCGACGGCAGCCGGCACCGCACGCGGCACCGACGCCGGAGACCTCACCTCGGGCGATAGACCTGCCGGCGCCACGCTCGACGGTACCGGTGGCGCAAGCACCACCGGTACCGGAGGGGTAGGGCGCAACAGCTCTCCCAGAATCTCTGGGAGAACGGCCCGGAGGCTCTCATTCAGAGCGGCTGCAGAGAAAGGCATGGAAGTCGATGCAGGCGTCGACGTCAGAACCTGTTCTGGGCGTGGAGGCTGTTCCGGGCTGTCCAGAGTGGAGCGCATCGACACCTCCTGAACAGAGGGTGAGCCGTCCTCTCGGTGCCGATGCCTGCTGGGTGCCGACTCCCTCGGCGACCCAGAGCTCTCGGTACCGACACGGGAAGGGGACCGGTGACGATGCTTCTTCGACTTCTTGGAACGAAGCATGTCACCGGAGCTTCCCGGTACCGACGAGGAGGACGTAGAATCCAGCCGTCGCTTCCTCGGGGCCGAGGCCGAAGGAGGTCGGTCTCGGGGGGGCTGTACCGCAGGAGCCCTCAGGGTAGGGGGAGACCCACCCGAAGGCTCACCGCCACCAGCAGGGGAATGGACAGCCCTCACCTGCACTCCAGACGATGCACCACCGTCCGACGACATCAGCAGACGAGGTCCCGGTACCACCGACGTCGATGCAGCTATCCGATGTCTCGGCGCCGATGCAGAGGTCCGATGCCTCGATGCACTCGATGCACTGGCGGCCGAGGATGAAGCTCTGGACGCTGAAGACGCCGATGCCGACGAAGAGCCCGAGAACAAAACGTTCCACTGGGCCAATCTCGCTACCTGAGTCCGCCTTTGCAAAAGGGAACACAGACTACAGGCCTGAGGGCGGTGCTCGGCCCCCAGACACTGAAGACACGACGCGTGCCTGTCAGTGAGCGAGATTACCCGGGCGCACTGGGTGCACTTCTTGAAGCCGCTGGAAGGCTTCGATGTCATGGGCGGAAAAATCACGCCGGCGAAATCAAAATCCGAAATGACGAAAGTGAGCACCAAAACTTTGAGGGAGAAAAATCTCGACCGAGGCCGAAAAGAGGCCTACCCCGACGACGAAAGAAAACTTACCGGGGCAAAGTCTGAAAATACGGGAAGGGGCAAAACGAAACCCGAGGGGGCTTCCGGAGCACTTCCCGAACAAATTTTTAAAGATTTTCCGAAGAAAAAAACACGTCGAAGAGAAAAAGGACGCGCGAGGTCGACTTTCCGGGGCTCGACACGGCGAAAACACAACCGTACCAAGTGCGGACGAAAGAAGACTGGCCGGCTCGAGACGGTTTCGGGCGGGAAGACGGCCGCGCATGCGCGGTGCGCGCGGGCGCGCGAGGGCTAGCAAAGGACTTTGCTAGTGAAGATTCCGATTGGAGGGGCTGCCGTGGACGTCACCCATCAGTGAGAACAAGCAGCCTGCTTGTCCTCGGAGAATATAAAGACACATAGAGGGGCATTTTCAATAATTCGGCCAAGTCCAATTTGGGACATTTTGCTTATTTCATCCAAAAAAGATCATCTTTTTTGAACAGGAAAAAACTGGGATTCCATTTTGAAAATGGCTCAAAGATGGACATTTTTAAACAAAAGACATCTAAAAAGAAGAGCCATTTTCCAAACTGACATGTCCAACTTATAAATACCAAAAAACTAGGCACACGAATGTCTGCCTAGCATTATTTTGAGAGAAATGGCCACACAGACGTCCCTGCAGAACAGAGGGACAACCTAGTGGTCAGTGCAGTGGATTTTAGACAATGGCACACAGGTACAACTCCCAGCATAACTCCTTTAACTTGTACTGTGAGCCCTCCAGGAACAGAATAAAACCCACTATACCTAAGAACACCCACAACATGCCCCCTTACTATTTGGCTGAACACAGTGAAAAACATCCAAATTCTGCCTTTTCAAAAATTGTGATTTAGATGTTTTTGGCAGATGGGCATGATTTTGGGCATTATGAGACGTCTGCTTCGCAAATGAGCTCCATAGGCACCCATTTTGCCTTTACAAAGCAGGTACAGAACAGGTGCTTTTTTTTTTTTACTTCTCACATATAATCCTTTTATAAAATTAGGCTCTTCATACACAAAGTATGGCACACACATGTAACATGCCAGGACAACAGAAGAACAAAAACCCTTGTAGTCGTACCAACGAAACAGTCACAAACAAGGGTGACAAAAGAGAGGACAGCAGACAATGTTTAAATTAACACCTTTATTAAACATCCAGGACGACATGAGTTTGTACTCTGGAGAGTTCAAGCGCTTCATAAGGCTTATCTATATATATAAAACTCACCCTCGTTCTATTTCCACTGACGTCACTGAAGCCAGGTTCGTAAGTTCGAAGCTCTGAAGCCACACAAAATCACAGTCTGTGGGCCCCGCCCTCGCGTCAAACGTTATGACGTTGAGGGCGGAGCACATTCTCAGCTCCAACGTTGTACTGCACTGTAGCTCTCGCACGGAGGCTGCAGGGGGGCCGGCGACACACGGAGACACAAAGGGACGGAGGGGAGCCTTGCTAGCGCCCGTTTCATTGCGATTTGAAACGGGCCTTCTTAACTAGTAGGAAATAAACAGTAAGGTTTCAAATATTACCTACATCATATTGGGCTTAGCTGTCCATCACCATACATCCAACCAAAGACTACTGAGGCAGGTCCTTGAGGACCGAAACACGACTCATGTTGAGTGCTGGATGTTTAATAAAGGTGTTAATTTGACTATTGTCTGCTGCCCTCTCTTCTGTCACCCTTGTTGTGACTGTTTTGACACATGTAACAACCATCTCTTTGAGATAGATACTGTCGGGTGGCGGAGCAGGTGGGGGAAGAGAGGTTGGTGGTTGGGAGGCGAGGATAGTGGAGGGCAGACTTATACGGTCTGTGCCAGAGCCGGTGATGGGAGGCGGGACTGGTGGTTGGGAGGCGGGAAATACTGCTGGGCAGACTTGTACGGTCTGTGCCCTGAAAAAGGCAGGTACAAATCAAGGTAAGGTATACACATATGAGTTTATCTTGTTGGGCAGACTGGATGGACCATGCAGGTCTTTTTCTGCCGTCATCTACTATGTTACTATGTCTATAAATTTTTAGCTATAAAGTTCTACTTCAGGAATGCTGTACTATTTCCCATCCCCCATCTTTCTTTATTGTCAGCCACATGCAGGAATTTCTGGCTGGTGACAGGCTCTGATGGTGCCTCATGTTGCTAGGGCAACTCCGCTACATGGTATAACTTGTTACAAATGTAATTTACTGAGAAGAGATATGGCAAGGACACCAATTGCAAGCCTCCAGCACATATGAAAGACCCAATTATTATTATAAGTACATAAGTAGTGCCATACTGGGAAAGACCAAAGGTCCATCTAGCCCAGCATCCTGTCACCGACAGTGGCCAATCCAGGTCAAGGGCACCTGGCACGCTCCCCAAACGTAAAAACATTCCAGACAAGTTATACCTAAAAATGCGGAATTATTATTATTATTTGTTGCATTTGTATCCTAACAACAAAAGTACAGCGGGTATTCTCTCAATTGTAGATAAGTGACAGAGGGGGAGAGGACCTCAGACCAGCGACACTTTTTTAATCCATGAGATTATATTCATGTAGTCACAAACATATAATCACTGGTCCTCTGCCAGCCTCCTCCCTCAAAATCCAGTAATGTGTTTCTAATATCTATTCAGTGCTAAATATCACAAACATATTCAATAGATATCAATCGCCACATCTACTTAGCTTATTGCTGCTCCAACCAGGGGCTCCCCAACGGTCCCGTTTCACCACTGAGGCTTCGTCAGGGAAAGAGCACCCTGCAACATCAAACTGTGGTGAATACCCAGCCAGCCAGTAAAGCCGCCGACAAAATACCCGGCTTTACTGGCTGGCCGGGTATTCACCACAGTTTGATGCTGCAGGGTGCTCTTTCCCTGACGAAGCCTCAGTGGCGAAACGGGACCGTTGGGGAGCCCCTGGTTGGAGCAGCAATAAGCTAAGTAGCTGTGGCGATTGATATCTATTGAATATGTTTGTGATATTTAGCACTGAATAGATATTAGAAACACATTACTGGATTTTGAGGGAGGAAGCTGGCAGAGGACCAGTGATTATATGTTTATGACTACATGAATATAATCTTATAGATTAAAAATGTGTCACTGGTCTGAGGTCCTCTCCCCCTCTGTCACTTATCTACAATTGAGATAGAATACCCGCTGTACTTTTGTTATGTTTCATAATTCAGTGGAGTGATCCCCATTTGTTTTGTATCCCACATTTTCCCACCTATTTGCAGACTCAATGTGGCTTACATTATTCCATAATGGCGATCGCCATTTCTGGAATGAGAAATACAAAGTGGTATTGCATTAAAGTTCATAAGTGACAGAGTAGATTAAGCAATCAAGTATAGAGAATTCATATTCGGAATAAGAAATAAAGTGTTATTGCGTTAAAGTTCCTTCGTGACAGAGTAACTGAGGCAGTCAAGTATAGTAAGTTCGGTTTTGTTCTGGTATGAGTTTCGTTGTCTGGTATTTAGGATGGATCATTGTGGTATGCCTTATTGAACAGGTTGGTTTTTAGTGATTTTCGGAAGTTAGGTTGTGCATTGTTTTTATGGCGTTTGGTAGTGCATTCCATAGTTGCGTGCTTATGTAGGAGAAGCTGGATGCATATGTTAATTTATATTTTAGTCCTTTGCAGCTGGGGTACTGGAGATTTAGGAATGTGCGTGCTGATCTTTTTGTGTTCTTGGTTGGTAAGTCTATGAGGTCTGACATGTAGATCGGGGCCTTGCCGTGAATGATTTTATGAACCAGAGTGCAAATTTTAAGTGTAATACATTCTTTAAGTGGGAGCCAGTGAGGTTTTTCTCTTAGGGGTTTGGCGCTTTCGTATTTCGTTTTTCCAAATATGAGTCTGGCTGCTGTGTTTTGGGCAGTTTGGAGTTTAATGATTTGTTCTTTGCATCCGGCATAGATTGCATTGCAGTAATCTAGGTGGCTTAGCACCATGATTGTACCAGGCTGTGAAATATTTCCCTTGGGAAGAAAGGTTTTACTCTTTTGAGTTTCCACATTGAATGGAACATTTTCTTTGTTGTATTTTTCGCATGGCTTTCTAGTGTGAGATTTCGGTCAATTTTCAGGCTATCTGAAACAAGAAGGGTATAGTTTGGAGTGTTTATAATGGCGGTTTTGTTCGTGTTATATTGTGATGAGAGGATGAGACATTGTGTTTTTTCTGTGTTGAGTTTTAATTGAAATGCATCCGCCCATGAATTCATGATTTGGAGGCTGTGTTTGATTTCATTTGTGATTTCTGTTGGATCATGTTTGAACGGGATGTAGATGTGACATCATCCGCGTAGATGTAGGGATTAAGGCCTTGGTTGGATAGCAATTTGGCTTGAGGTGTCATCATTAGGTTGAAAAGGGTCGGTAAAAGCCGTGATCCTTGGGGTACTCCGCATTCTGGTTTCCATGGTGATGTATTTGAATTTGATATCACTTGTTATGTTCTTGCGGTTAGGAAGCCTTTGATCCAACTAAGTACGTTTCCTCCAATCCCTGATTGTGATTCATGTAATATTGAGAATTTGTTTAAGTAATTGGTAAGCTGCTTGGTTACCATACTTTCCATTAGTTTGACTGTCAGAGGGATAGATGCTACCGGGCGGTAGTTGGTTATGTCATTTGCTTTTTTCTTTGAATCTTTAGGTATTGGGATGAGTAGTATGTTTCCTTTATCCTTAGGGAAGAGTCCGTGTTGTAACATGTAGTTTAGGTTTGTCATGAGGTCTGTTATGAAGCGTTGAGGGGCGGAGTTTATTAGGTTGTTGGGGCATATGTCCAGTTTGCAGTGGGATTTGGCGAACCTGTTGATATCTTTGGGTGACGGTTTCATCAGTAAGTAGAGCGAAGTTTGTCCAGATTCAGTCTGCTGGATATTCATCGGGAATTGGGTCCAGACAGTCAATGAATTTTTTGTGGTCAGTGGTATTAAGTGGTAAGGTGAGTCGTAGCTTTACAATTTTCTCGTTGAAGTATTTGACAAGGTTGTCTGCTGATGGGGTGTCTGTGTTGGTTGTAGTAACCAGTGTGGTATCTAGTAGTTTGTTCACGAGTTGGAAACGTTTACACGTGTCTTTGTAGTCTGGCCCTATTTTGGTTTTGTAGTATGACCTTTTGGTTTGTCTTATTGCATATTTGTATTTTCTTTGCATTTGTTTCCATGCGTTGTGTATTCATCTTTTATTTTATTCCATGCTCGTTCAAGCCTCCTAACTTGTGTTTTTAGTTTTTCCAGTTCTTCGCTAAAACACGGTATCGAGTTGTGTCTTCGTGAGGTTCTTTTTTGTAGTGGTGCTATGTTGTCTTATGTGCTTCTACATCTGTTGTCCCAATCTAGGAGATAGTGTTTCGAGTCCGTTTGTGCTGTCCATTCGTCAATTACAAGTCTTCAGCACATATGCAGCACCTATGATTGGTCCAGGGTAGAGGAGAGGTGGATGCTCATCACTGCCTATAAAACCACGCTGTAGACAAACTCTGAAAAACTAGGCATGCTTGGAAACAGTTTTTCAGATCCGTCCAATGGCCTGTTTTTTCCCCTGAAGGGGGTGCTCTCCCCCCTTCATAGAAACTAATTCTCTATATCTAAGAAGCTTTCTTTCATTCTTTCTTTCTGTTCTGTGACCTTTGTATGAGGAATAAACTTTCCTTATTCCTTTTTTTCTTCTTTATATAATTAGTATGATTATATATAATTACCACAGGTAATGTTTCGTAAGGTTGTTATAACTTTACAACTGATATCTGATGCTGTGCTGGTGGGTGAGTAATAAAAAGACTTTTAATTCTCTCTAATTCCTGTTGAATTTTTTGCTTGTAATATTTCGTAATATGTTTAGAGAATAGCAAACCAAATGCGCAGCCTAGTACAATACTACTTGATGGCCAAAACTCAACCAAAAGAGATATCAACAGGCAGCAGCAGAGTGAGGAATTTTGTTCGGTCCAACAACAACAATCACCATCATTCTGGAAGTACAGCATTTTTCTACACTTTTCTACACTTCCTATCCAAAAGGGAGCTCAGTAACGATTTCCACAGACTAGGTCAGTGGTCTCCACTGAAGGAGAGCCACCATATATTCTCTCATGCAAGGCCTTGACACAGTGTTTGTCGATTACGTTCACCCCACCAGCCTGCTTTCAAGGAGGTGGGCATTTCCAAGTGCATTCTCTTTGTCTGAGAAATGTTTTGTTCTTCAAGCATGAGGCTCTTCCTCCCATCTACTTCCCTCTTTCTGTTGTGAGCTTTAATAGAGAGGCAAAGCACAGCAGATAAAAAAAAAAAGCCAGAATGATGATGAAGGCCACACAGGAGGTCTCCAGGGGCCACCATTGGTACCCAGGCCTTGCATTGAAGAATACAGGACTAGGTTCTATCTACTGTGCAACAGCATCTCTTTAAAAACAAAAATAAAGAAAAGAAAAAAAGCAAAGAAATCCAGACTAGGTTGGATGTAATTTTTTGTGTAACTCGTTTAGGACTGTAGGATAGTACAAGACATTAAAAAAAAAAAAAAATATATATATATATATATACACACACACACACACACACACATATACTCCTACTTGCAGTTGAACACTGTCAGCCCTTACCCGAACCCTTCCAAAGATGTGTCAAACTCAACGAATGCAGGAGTGACTGATGATCCATGAAGCCTGATGTCATGTGGGGTTGTCATGGAGACCAGACACTTCACTCGGGTCAGTGGCACAGTGCTGCCTTCTGCTGACTTCACCAGGCTCCGACTTATTCGATAGTGGTTGTCCTCATTCACACCAAATACACTGTCAGCCCCTAGACCATCCATGGACAGGATCATACTGCCTATAAAAGGACAACAGAACAGGCCTTAGGGAAAGAGGAAGCAAGGACCACAGTCACTCACACTCTCAGGTTCTCAGAAGATGCAGTTCCAGAGACAGAGGCTACTGCTGCTAGTAATGAATTTAAAACTTGTAAATTAGCATCAATTTCATGTTTGCCCAGAAATGTATTCTTTACCCACCCTTTTACAGCATAATCCTACCTGGAGGAAATACTAAAAACATGAACGCCACTTTTCATAAAACCACACTGTAATGAGGTATAGCAGTAATCATTGCTGAAGGACTGTCATACAGTGGGTGGATTAAATAACCCATATTTTGCAGAATTAAAAGGTAAGAGTCTGTCATCTATTTATTACTAAATTTACATGCTCTCTCTCTTCACAGGAAGGCATTTTTCTGTTTTTATAAAATCCTGCTCAGGAGCAGCAAATATTAGCCTGTAAAGTGTGTGCTTCTTTTACAAAATACAAACTGTAACCTCTCCAACTTCCACAGAATCAATAGAATTATATCAAATGTCCTCAGCGGTGACACTCGTTGGTAGTATATTTTCTACCAATATAAGGATTGCTCACCCACTTCCTCTTCAGGCAGATGGCAATTTTTCATTGCAATTATCACAGAAATTCTTAAATTTATATCCACAATCTTCTTCAAAACTTTTCATACATAATTAAATAGAATATTCAGCTGTGATCATAAAGAAGTCAGGTCAGGGTCTAAAATAGCATAAGTAAGAAGTAAAATAGCTAAAATAGCATAAGTATGGGGTAAAATAATACATGTTAACAGTAGCCCATATTGATAACTACATCACAAAATACACTGCAGTACAACACCCACTGTTCACCATCTTCAGGGTGTTCATTTTGGGTACCTGGAACTGATGGCACTGGTAGGAAAGCAATAAACGTTTTTTTTTTTGTTATGAGCACTTACTTCTCATTTCTGGTTCATAACTTAGTGAACTGGGTTTATGAACCCTGTACAATTTTAGTAGCTTCTTGTCCCAGGCTCCACAATTCAAAGGATTCGCTAGACGCAGAAATTCCCTGGGATTAAAAAAAAAATAGAATAAGTAAACAAAACCCCTAGTTTTGTTTAAAATCTGATGTTGACTGCTTAACATTCATCATAGTACATAGTAAACAACTGAAGTCTAAGAACATTAGAAGGTGTTATGCGACTTCCTGTAATTCACACAGTAAACGTTACAAAGGGCAATGGGGCAAATGCTTAAGCAAGTATGGGATTATTTTAATAGTAGAAAACCGCCTTTTCTTCTCCTATACTTAGGTGAGTCAGTATAATATAGCACTTTGCGTAACTGCTACCTTTCTGTGCATTTACAACATGCAAGAAGCATCTAACCACAACCACCTAAGTTCATGTTTTCTAGGCAGACGTACAGATGAGCAGAACTCATACTTCTGCACATAGCTTACAGGATACCATAAGCTTTACGCATATCTCTGGCACTTAGGCACATACACTTACATCAGCATTATGGCTGGTGTGTGTTGGCACCTAGGTGCATATGAGTGTGCATACACAGTTATGCTGCTGTTTCTTTATAGAATAGGGCTTCTTACCAGGCGCCCAGTTACTGAGTTCCCCCCCTGATGTGTATGTGATACAGGAAAGTTGACATGTTTGTTAGACTGCTGTATCACCATTATAGATACCTAATGTACTTTGTAAAGTTTAATTCATCTTCAGCTTTACTGTACGCTCGAGAGTGTGGAGATGTTTGAATGTATTTGCATGTAATGGAAGTGGTGGTATGTGTTTTCCTTCTGGGACTAGGTTGTATGGGAAAAAATAAACTCAGTTTTCAGTTATGTTATTACCAAAGTTGTGCCTCTTGGGACTACACGAGGGCAGTTATGTCCCAACTGACAGCAAATGCATAATCATGGAGCACTGCACATTCAAAGGGACATATATATATATATATATACTAGTAAAAAAGGCCCATTTCTCACACAAATGAAACGAGCGCTAGCAAGGTTATCATGTAATGGCATAAGTGTATAAGTATTGCTATACTATGAAAGACCAAAGGTCCATCGAGCCCAGCATCCTGTTTCCAACAGGGGCCAATCCAGGTCACAAATTCCAGGCAAGATCCCAAAAAAGTACAAAACATTTTATACTGCTTATCCCAGAAATAGTGGATTTTCCCCAAGTCCATTTAATAATGGACTATGGACTTTTCCTTTAGGAAGCCGTCCAAACCTTTTTAAACTCCGCTAAGCTAACCGCCTTTACCACATTCTCTGGCAACGAATTCCAGAGTTTAATTACACATTGAGTGAAGAAATATTTTCTCCGATTCGTTTTAAATTTACTACATTGTAGCTTCATCGCATGCCCCCTAGTCCTAGTATTTTTGGAAAGCGTGAACAGATGCTTCACATCTACCCGTTCAACTCCACTCATTATTTTATAGACCTCTATCATATCTCCCCTCAGCCACCTTTTCTCCAAGCTGAAGAGCCCTAGCCACTTTAGCCTTTCCTCATAGGGAAGTCGTCCCATCCCCTTTATCATTTTTGTCGCCCTTCTCTGCACCTTTTCTAATTCCACTATATCTTTTTTGAGATGCGGCGACCAGAATTGAACACAATATTCGAGGTGCGGTCGCACCATGGAGCGATACAAAGGCATTCTAACATCCTCATTTTTGTTTTCCATTCCTTTCCTAATAATACCTAACATTCTATTTGCTTTCTTAGCCACAGCAGCACACTGAGCAGAAGGTTTCAACGTATCAACGACAACACCTAGATCCCTTTCTTGGTCTGTGCAGTGCTTTTTTTTTGTAGAAAAAAGGTACCGGTACTCATTATGGGTGGTGTCACCACATATGGCTCCACCCCTTTGTAGCCACACCCACATTAGCCACACCCCTTACACCAGCCATGGCGCATATAAACAGACATCCTTGAAAATATTATACTAGTATAGGAGAAAAAATAACATGATTTTTTTTCATTATAAATATTTTCTGTAAGCTGTTGCAGCTCCAGTATACCCAGTGCAAAATAAGACAGCAGATGTAAATTCTCAAATTGGACATATTCCAAACACTAAAATGAAAATAAAAGGATTTTTTCTACCTTTGTTGTCTGGTGACTGTTTTTCTATCCATATTGGTCCCAGTCTCTGATTCTGCTGCTCTCTATCTGTTCTCTTAACTCCGTTTCCAGGACTTCCTTTCCATTTATTTCTTTACTTTCCTCCTTTCTTCTTCATTTCGTGCCCTACATCCATAAGTAAAAGCTGGGTCCTCCTCCATGGAACTGACTGGAGGAGGTATAACGTGGATCCAGCTTTTGCCTATTTTCTCCATCCATGTGCAGTTTTTCTCCTCTCTTCCCTTTCCCTCATCTCCATCCATGTGCATCTTCTTCTTTTTTCTTTCCTCCCCTCAATCCATGCCCAGCATTTCTCCTCTCTCTTCAGTCCCCTGTATCCATATAAAGCAATAATTCTCCCTCCCCTCTCCACCATCCAAGACCAGCATTTCTCCTCTCTCCCCGCCAACTCCTCCATCCATCCATGTCCAGCAATTCTCCTCTTTCTCCTGCTCTCATCTCCATCCACTTTTAGCATTTCTCCTCTCTCCCCTGCCCTCCCCTCATGTCCAGTGATTCTCCTCTCTCCCCTGCCCTTCCCTTCCATCCATGTCCAGTGAATCTCTCTTCGCTGACCTACCCTCACATCCATGTCCAGCATGTCTCCTCTCTCCCCTGCCCTCCTCCCCTCTCAACCATGTGCAGTGATTCTCCTCTGCCCCATCCTCCCCTGCCATCCATGTCCAGCGATTCTCCTTTCCCCTGCTCTCCCCTCCCATCCATGTCCAGTGATTCTCCTCTCCCCTGCCCTCCCATCCCATCCATGTCCAGCGATTCTCCTCTGCCCCCTGCCCTCCCCTGTCCGTCCAGCAATTCTCTCTCCCCTGCCCTCCCCTCTCATCCATGCCCAGCGATTCTCCTCTCTCCCCTGCCCTTGTCCAGCAATTCTCTCTTCTCTGCCCTCCTCTCCCCTCTATGTCCAGCATCTCCTCTCTCCCATGCCCTCCCCTCTCATCCATGCCCAGCGATTCTCCTCTCTCCCCTGTCCAGCAATTCTCTCTTCCCTGCCCTCCTCTCCCCTTTATGTCCAGCTTGTCTTCTCTATCCCCTGCCCTCCTGTCCATGTCCAGCAATTCTCTCTCCCCTGCCCTTCCCCCTCCATGTCCAGCATGTTTCTTCTCTCCCCTGCCCTCCCCTCATCCATGCCCAGCAATTCTCCTCTCTCCCCTGCCCTCCCCTGTCCATGTCCAGCATGTCACCTCTCTCCCCTGCCCTCCCCTCTCATCCAAGTCGTGGCGAACCGGCAGTGAAGGCAGTAGTGCTCACTGAGGCAGGCACGCAGGCAGGTTCATCTCCTCTCGCATCGCTTCCCTCTGTGCGTCCCACTCAAGAGGAGACGAACCTGCCTGCGTGCCTGCCTCAGTGAGCACTGCTGCCTTCACTTCTGGTTCGCCGCAACATGGAGAGGTGAGGGCAGGGGAGAGAGGCAACATGCTGGAAATGGAGGGCAGGGGAGGGGAGAGAGAATTGCTGGACATGGAGGGGAGGGCATGGGAGAGAGGAGACATGCTGGACATGGACAGGGGAGGGCAGGGGAGAGAGGAGAATTGCTGGGCATGGATGAGGGGAGGGAAGGATGAGAGGAGACATGCTGGATATAAAGGGGGAAGGGCAGGGGAGAGAGAATTGCTGGACATGGACGGGAGGGCAGCAAAAAAAATGGCCTTTATGTTTTTTAAAATCTTTTATAAAATTAACCCCTAAACATACGAGTTCCCTATCCATGAATTTTGGTGCTACTCTAGAGATAGTGGTGCTGAAAATTCCATATTGCACCATGGTGGAGCAAGGGCAAGTCACCAAACTATACAAAAAAAATGACATTCAACCCCTAACCGTACAGCTAAGTGTTTAGTTTAGGACAAAAAAATATATATATTACTTTGTCAATACAAGTGGTGGAGTCCTTAAAATCATCCTTCTCTTTTCCCTGAGTTATAAAGGCGATATGAAACTTAGGGGTTTAGCTGACTGCGCACTTCTTTGAGAGCAATTTTGGTGGATTTGGAGAGGTGGCAAGACTTGTCAATATCACGGTTTGGGACAATAGCAACTGTTAAAATGAATATTTTGCCACATTTGCTTTACCTATTCCAGGTGCTCCCGTTGAAGATGCCTAGGGGGTACCTTTCGAATCTTCAAAACCGAATTACTAGATTTGAGCAGGCAAGCACCCAAGGTTGCCAAGATCTTTTCTTTATCAGGATAAGAGGAAGGGAGGTTTGGGGGTCCCAAACATTTTTTGGTATTATCCAGCAGCGCAGGTCCACAAGGCAATGGAATGGTACCAGGGAAAACCACACAAGCTATGGGTTCATCTGGAACAATATTCCTTAGGCTCGTGTCCGTTGGGAGCCCTTATGTGGCTTCCACGTAAACAGAGGTCCTTGGGGATAGGACTGTGTCCTGCAATACACACCATGCTCTACTACTGGGATGGGCTTTTTCCCGACCAGGATCGGGTTCTTTCGCACCTTACCCCCATAGCATTTAATCCTCTATTTCCACTGGGTACCGTGCAGGGAGTTTTCACTAGGTGGTACGACGCGGGCCTTCGGACATGGGGACAGTTATTTGAAGATGCTTCCTTATTAAGTTTCTCTTCACTTGTGGATGAGTTTCCTTTTATAGCCTCAGATAGATATACCTATATTCAGATTTCCCACCTTCTTAGTAAGGCTTCTATTCGCTCTACAATCACACGAGAATGCTCTTTTTTGGAGAATCTTTGTGAAGACTCAGAATCTATGAGGGGCATGATCACAAGCCTGTACAAGTATTTGGGCTTGCGAGTACCTATATATAATTTACATAGACAAAACTGGCAGCGTGAACTTGCGATAGAATTGAGGGATGAGTGGGAGGTTCTTGAGGGGGCTACTTCGAAGGTGTCTATGTGCCTTTTAAGGAAAATGCAGTCAAAGTGCTTAGATGGTACTTGACTCCTGTCAGACTTTGACATATGTTCCCATCAGTGTTGGACATGTGTTGGCGGGGTTGTGGGGTGCCTGGTACGATGGGGCATATTTGGTGGTCCTGCACCAAAATTGGGGTCTTTTGGAAAGCCATATCTTACAAATTGCAGAAGTGGGTGGGCTGTCAAATACCGTGGGCACCAACATTCTTCCTTTTTCCCCAAGAAAGTACCGGGTCTGAAGTTGTCACAGGCCATCTTGGTAAAATATGCCATGTGTGCAGCCAGAATGGAAGTAGCTGCCCACTGGAAACAGAGGACATCCCCACCCATAGCGAAATGGCTGAGCAAGCTGTGGTATATTTGTGAGATGGAACGCCTAGTGGCAGAGCGTAGACATCAGCACTGTAAGTGGGAATCAGTGTGGGAACCCTTTATTTCACATTGTTTAGTGTAATTAGTTTTGATGCTTGATATGAAGCTCTCTGTGGATGTGGGGGGGGGGGTTATCAGTTTGTTTTTACATTTATGATTGGGGTAGGTTGGGGGGGATGGATGTTTTTGGGTATTATAAACTGTATCAAAAAGTTTAAGTTTTCTTTGCTTTACCTAGCAAGTGTGGGTTGGATAGAATGCTGCTTGATAAAGTAACTTTCAGATAATGTTAAAGCATTGAAGTTATTGATGTATTATGTAAGCTCTTTATCCATGCTTATACTGTCAATAAAGACTTCTTATAAATAAAAAAAAAAGAGAAGCTAAACAAACATTGGCAGAGGAAATGAAAATAATCTATCAGATATCTGACCATAAAAAATTTTATTACTTCTTTAGATCCACACATCCGGCTCCTGTAACTGTTTCCTACAACAATCCTGCCAGAACATAGAAACAAACATCACCTTAACATTTAAATGCTCAACCTGACTTTCCAATGTTTATAGTACACTGTCTCACTAAACAGTGACCACAACGCAATAGGCACAATGAGGATATTCCCAGTGACAGCTTTGCTCAAGGGCAATTTCCCAACACCTCTCCTCCAATTCCCCTTACAAACTTCTTCTCTCTGCAGTGATCTATGAAACAGTGGCAGTCTAACCTCAATACCATAGGCTCCAGCGCTTGAGAGGCCAGCCTTTCAAACATCCTCTGGAGCGGGGGGTGCAGCGCATGGTCCTCATCAGCAAGTGCAGCACTGCATCTCTGTAGAAGCCGCTTGTGGAGTCCCGCTTCACACATGACTTGCTGGTTTCTCTCAGTGTGTACCAGTGACTGCAAGATGTTTGCTACGGCGAGCTGCAGGTCCAGGGCGTGCTGCCAAAAATTACCACACACACACAGAGTGTAAGCTAAATCCTTAGCACAAGCTTTAATGCATTATTATTATTATTATCATCATCACCACCACTTGTATAGTGCACAAATGTACACAGAATTTTACAGAAAATCAGAAGAGAGACAGTCCCTGTTCACAGAGGCTTACAATAAAAAACAAACAAGGGGCTCTGAGGTAAAACTTCAATGCCATGAGAGAGATCTAAAGTAGGGCCTATAGTATCACCTTTCTTTTTGCTAAGTTATTTTGTCAAAAAAGGCGGTCCAATTCTTCATGGGATGAACAGTTAAGAATAGGTACGATTATTTGTTATCTACAGAAAGCACATAGCTGAAAAAAAAATCAATCAGTTACAAATCAGATTAAGTAAATAATTATATTTGATAAGAGTAAAACAAAATGTCAGCTTGCTCAAAGGATATCCAAATAAAAACCAACATGGCAGTATTTTGGCAAAAGCATAAAACAGGTGATAAAACACAATAAATATGAAAAATAAAAGGCAAGGTTTATATGTATATTTGTGCATGTATATCTATATATTATATGTATGTATATATAAAGGGGATGAGGGAGGGAGAGATAGATGTTGCATTTTATACAAACGTTTATATACTAAAGCCACATTAAAGAGTAAGCAAGTAGCAAGTTCTGGTGGTTAATAAAGCATTGCTTGACGTTTATTTTGATACAAATCACCCAAATTTGCTTAACCGACACTGTTTAATTTCAAAGTCATTCTAAAATCTTTTCTCCTCTTTGATGCATATGACCCCTACATTGCCTTCCTTACCTTCAGGACCAGACTGAGAGGGTGCTGTTCTATACCTGTTCTATCTGCAATGACCAAGGGACACTCAATGAAATTACATGCAGTGGCGTAGCAAGGGCGTAGCGGTCCGCCCCGGGTGCCTGCAGGTGGTGGGGGGGGGGGGGGGGGATGCTCCGCTCCAGCTGCTCCCCTGCCTTTAAAAAAAAAATTGTGAAGCCGAGTCACAGGCAGGCAGCGCCTCCCGTCTGCCCTGCTTGTAAAAGAAGTAAACCTCTTTGTCGTCGTCAGGCCTTTCTTCACTGGGTCCTGCCCTCCTCTGAGGTAACTTCCTCAGGTCAGGATAGGACACTGTAACAGCACTATACTATATTGACCTAAGAAAGGATGTTTTGGCCTCTGAAAGCTAAATGTATTAGTCCAATAAAATGGTATTATTTTATTTTCTATATTTGTTTTATTTCTATTTGTTAATTTGTAAAGTGGTGATTGGTACATGTTTTTCAAATTTACATCTGCTGTCTTTATATTTTGCACAGTACTAGGGGACATTTTCTGTTTCTGTGGTGTTGCATTGTATGCAGAGTCTGGCAACTTGGGGGTTGTTTAATTTTTGTCTAAATAGAAAGTTTATTATTATTCTATAGTGGATTAGGGTGTATCTGTGTTTGTGAAAAAGACATGGCTTTCAGTTGGCATTGACTGTGCAGGATCGACGATCTGTACTATTCTGTCTGGTTTCGTTTTACAATAGGTGAATTGATGATCTAGTGCTCACTGTAGTGTTTAAAATGCTTTCCTTTTCCTTGTGTGATTCGTAGAAATGACTGCTTATGGTATGGTAGAATTGCTCTATAAGTCCTGAGTGTTTTGTATTCTCGGCATGCCTAATACTAGATTTTGGAGGGGGGGGGGGGTGTTAAAAAATGACCGGCCCCAGGTGTCAACTACCTTAGCTACGCCACTGATTACATGGAAATAATTTTAAAACAAATAGGAGGAAATATTTTTTCACTCAAAAAATAAACTTTGGAACCTGTTGCCGGAGGATGCGGTAACAGCGGTTAGCGTATGTGTTTAGAAAATGTTTGGACAAGTTCTTGGAGGAAAAGTCCATAGTCTGTTATTGAGATGGACATGGGGGAAGCCACTGCTTGCCCTGGGATTGGTAGCATTTAATGTTGTTACACTGTGGATTTCTGTCAAGTACTTGTGACCTGGCTTGTCCACTGTTGGAAGCAGGATACTGGGCTAGATGGACCACTGGTCTGACTCAGTATGGCTATTCTTATGTTCTTATCTAATGAAAGTAGTTCCCTCTCTTTCTTTTCCCTATGGTTAAATTACATACGATTCAAAGGCGATATATCAAATGTTTAATAAACTTGAAACTCGTGTGTGCACATGTATGTGCATGGAATGCAGATACACAATGGTAGTATTAAATTATTTGATGCTGTTTATTTGTATCACTGAAGTTCGGAATACTAGAGAATTTTTTTATAATGATATGCTTTTAAGCAATTAAGAAATGATCATTTTTATGGACTACATTTATGGAAATTTTAGTCCTTGGTCCATAATATATAACATTTTGCAATTCTGTATGATTAGTGTAATGTTGACATTTTTATACAATTCTTATATTTTAAAGATTTTTAGGTTCTTTCCCTTTGGCTTTATGCAAACAGGAATCTTAAATGTTACGTTCACTACCTTTGGTATGTTTTCAACGTATGGTATTTTTATACACATTTTACATACGTATATAATCATATTTTGACTTTTATTGGATTTTACAGATTTCTTACGTTGTATGCCCTGACACAGGCTTGACCTAAACACTGCCACACTGGGTTTTAGTTGAATATCCTTTTAACAAGTTGACATTTTGATATTTTGTTTTAATTTTTTACTCTTATTAAATATAATAAATTAATCAGATTTGTACCTAATTGAATTTTTCACACCTGTGATCTACTGTGAATTGTTTTCTGTTTTGGAACTTGATTTGCATGCAGACATACTGCATGTCTTTTTTGCCTCATTTGTTATTTACCCATGCAAAAAATAGTTTACACCTTTGTTTCACACCAAGAGGTCCTTTACCTGCAGTAAGCACTAGTGTGTGCTTACCACAGCTTAAAAGGCTTACCGCTGGACATGCTAAGACACCCCGTGATAATTCTGCAATCTGCACATGCAACCCAAACACTAAAAAAATCTTTCTTTTTTTTTTGCAGAGGGGTGTGTCCACGTAAATTCAAGAATTACTCAGACCAATTGCTGATTTGCATTTTCATCCCCTTCCCATATGAATTTTGGCCAGACAACTCAAGGTATGGCCTAAATGTATCCAATTAACTATGTGGGGTAAAACAATTGTGCTAGCCAATTTGTGCAGATATTCAGTGCTATCTGGCAAAACATACCCAGGTAAGGATCCTTTTTACTAAAGCGAATGCTACATACCTGTAGAAGGTATTCTCCGAGGACAGCAGGCTGATTGTTCTCACTGATGGGTGACGTCCACGGCAGCCCCTCCAATCGGAAACTTCACTAGCAAAGTCCTTTGCTAGCCCTCGCGCGCCCGCGCGCACCGCGCATGCGCGGCCGTCTTCCCGCCCGAAACCGGCTCGAGCCGGCCAGTCCAGTATGTAGCAAGACAATACACTTCAAGGGAAGACACAACTCCAAAGGGGAGGCGGGCGGGTTTGTGAGAACAATCAGCCTGCTGTCCTCGGAGAATACCTTCTACAGGTATGTAGCATTCGCTTTCTCCGAGGACAAGCAGGCTGCTTGTTCTCACTGATGGGGTATCCCTAGCCCCCAGGCTCACTCAAAACAACAACATTGGTCAATTGGGCCTCGCAACGGCGAGGACATAACTGAGATTGACCTAAAAAATTTACCAACTAACTGAGAGTGTAGCCTGGAACAGAACAAACAGGGCCCTCGGGGGGTGGAGTTGGATCCTAAAGCCCAAACAGGTTCTGAAGAACTGACTGCCCGAACCGACTGTCACGTCGGGTATCCTGCTGCAGGCAGTAATGAGATGTGAATGTGTGGACAGATGACCACGTCGCAGCTTTGCAAATTTCCTCCATGGTGGCTGACTTCAAGTGGGCTACCGACGCTGCCATGGCTCTAACATTATGAGCCGTGACATGACCCTCAAGAGCCAGCCCAGCCTGGGCGTAAGTGAAGGAAATGCAATCTGCTAGCCAATTGGATATGGTGCGTTTCCCTACAGCCACTCCCCTCTTGTTGGGATCAAAAGAAACAAACAATTGGGCGGACTGTCTGTGGGGCTGTGTCCGCTCCAGATAGAAGGCCAATGCTCTCTTGCAGTCCAATGTGTGCAGCTGACGTTCAGCAGGGCAGGAATGAGGACGGGGAAAGAATGTTGGCAAGACAATTGACTGGTTCAGATGGAACTCCGACACAACCTTTGGCAGAAACTTAGGGTGAGTGCGGAGGACTACTCTGTTGTGATGAAATTTGGTGTAAGGGGCCTGGGCTACCAGGGCCTGAAGCTCACTGACTCTACGAGCCGAGGTAACTGCCACCAAGAAAATGACCTTCCAGGTCAAGTACTTCGGATGGCAGGAAGTCAGTGGCTCGAAAGGAGGTTTCATCAGCTGGGTGAGAACGACATTGAGATCCCATGACACTGTAGGAGGCTTGACAGGGGGCTTTGACAAAAGCAAACCTCTCATGAAGCGAACAACTAAAGGCTGTCCTGAGATCGGCTTACCTTCCACTTGGTAATGGTATGCACTGATTGCACTAAGGTGAACCCTTACGGAGTTGGTCTTCAGACCAGACTCAGACAAGTGGAGAAGGTATTCAAGCAGGGTCTGTGTAGGACAAGAGCGAGGATCTAGGGCCTTGCTGTCACACCAGACGGCAAACCTCCTCCAATGAAAGAAGTAACTTCTCTTAGTGGAGTCTTTCCTGGAAGCAAGCAAGATGCGGGAGACACCCTCTGGCAGACCCAAAGAGGCAAAGTCTACGCCCTCAACATCCAGGCCGTGAGAGCCAGGGACTGGAGGTTGGGATGCAGAAGAGCCCCTTCGTCCTGCGTGATGAGGGTCGGAAAACACTCCAATCTCCACGGTTCTTCGGAGGATAACTCCAGAAGAAGAGGGAACCAGATCTGACGCGGCCAAAAGGGAGCAATCAGAATCATGGTGCCTCGGTCTTGCTTGAGTTTCAACAAAGTCTTCCCCACCAGAGGAATGGGAGGATAAGCATACAGCAGACCTTCCCCCCAATCCAGGAGGAAGGCATCCGACGCCAGTCTGCCGTGGGCCTGAAGCCTGGAACAGAACTGAGGGACCTTGTGGTTCACTTGAGATGCGAAGAGATCCACCAGGGGGGGGCCCCACGCCTGGAAGATCTGTCGCACCACACGGGAATTGAGCGACCACTCGTGAGGTTGCATAATCCTGCTCAACCTGTCGGCCAGACTGTTGTTTACGCCTGCCAGATATGTGGCTTGGAGCACCATGCCTTGACGGCGAGCCCAGAGCCACATGCTGACGGCTTCCTGACACAGGGGGCGCTTGGGAATGTGGGGATTAGTTAATGGCTTGGTCCAGTTCGCAAGCAATGTCTTCTTCAGGACATGGTGCAAGGGAACAGTGGACGCTTCCTTAGGTGGAGAAGGATAGTCCAGGAGCTCAAACATTTCAGCCCTGGGCTCGT
Organism: Microcaecilia unicolor; assembly: GCF_901765095.1. Classification (NCBI taxonomy): domain Eukaryota; kingdom Metazoa; phylum Chordata; class Amphibia; order Gymnophiona; family Siphonopidae; genus Microcaecilia; species Microcaecilia unicolor. The sequence goes on from NC_044032.1 coordinate 394,445,315, forward strand.
CCTCCACAACCACCGGGAAGGGGATGGCCGTAGACATCTCCCGGACAAAGGAGGCAAAAGACAGACTCTCGGGAGGAGAAAGCTGTCTCTCAGGAGAGGGAGTGGGATCAGACGGAAGACCCTCAGACTCCTCGTCAGAGAAATATCTGGGATCTTCCTCTTCCTCCCACGAGGCCTCACCCTCGGTGTCAGACACAAGTTCACGGACCTGTGTCTGCAACCTCGCCCTGCTCGACTCCGTGGAACCCCGTCCACGATGGGGGCGTCGAGAGGTAGACTCCCTCGCCCGCATCGGCGAAGCTCCCTCCGCCGACGTAGTCGGGGAGCCTTCCTGGGAGGTGGCCGCGGTCGGTACCGCACGCGGTACCGACGTCGGGGACCTCAACCTGGGCGATGGGCCAGCCGGCGCCACGCTCGACGGTACCGGTGGCGCAAGCACCGCCGGTACCGGAGGGGTAGGGCGCAACAGCTCTCCCAGAATCTCTGGGAGAACGGCCCGGAGGCTCTCGTTTAGAGCGGCTGCAGAGAAAGGCTGAGAGGTCGATGCAGGCGTCGACGTCAGTACCTGTTCCGGGCGTGGAGGCTGTTCTGGGCTGTCCAGAGCGGAGCGCATCGACACCTCCTGAACAGAGGGTGAGCGGTCCTCTCGGTGCCGATGCCTGCTGGGTGCCGAATCCCTCGGCGACCCAGAGCTCTCGGTGCCGACACGGGGAGGAGACCGGTGTCGATGCTTCTTCGATTTCTTCCGAAGCATGTCACCGGAGCTCCCCGGCACCGACGAGGAGGACGTCGAATCCATCCGTCGCTTCCTCGGGGCCGAGACTGAAGAAGGTCGATCTCGGGGGGGCTGTACCGCAGGAGCCCTCAGGGTAGGCGGAGACCCACCCGAGGGCTCACCGCCACCAGCAGGGGAATGGACAGCCCTCACCTGCACTCCACCCGATGCACCACCGTCCGACGACATCAGCAGACGAGGTCCTGGTACCACCGACGTCGATGCAGCTATCCGATGTCTCGGCGCCGATGCAGAGGCCCGATGCCTCGATGCACTCGATGCAGGGGCGGCCGAGGAAGATGGTCTGGACGCTGACGACGTCGATGCACTCGAAGATCCCGGTGCCGATGCCGACGAAGAGCCCGAGAACAACACGTTCCACTGGGCTAGTCTCGCTACCTGAGTCCGCCTTTGAAGCAGGGAACACAGACTGCAGTTCTGAGGGCGGTGCTCGGCCCCCAGACACTGAAGACACGACGAGTGTCGATCAGTGAGCGAGATAACCCGGGCGCACTGGGTGCACTTCTTGAAGCCGCTGGAAGGCTTCGATGTCATGGGCGGAAAAATCACGCCGGCGAAATCAAAAGCCGAAATGGCGAAATTTGAAGCACCAAATTTAGAGGGAGAAAAAATCTCGACCGAGGCCGAAAAGAGGCCTACCCCGACGACGAAAGAAAACTTACCGGGGCAAAAAAGCTGGAAGTACGGGGAGGATTTACACGAAACCCGGCGGGGGGTTTCCGGAGCACTTCCCGACTAGGACAAAGCTTTCCCGAAGGAAAAAAACACGTTCAAAACGAATTGGACGCGCGAGGTCGACTTTCCGGGGCTCGACACGGCGAAAACACGACCGTACCGAGTGCGGACAAAAGAAGACTGGCCGGCTCGAGCCGGTTTCGGGCGGGAAGACGGCCGCGCATGCGCGGTGCGCGCGGGCGCGCGAGGGCTAGCAAAGGACTTTGCTAGTGAAGTTTCCGATTGGAGGGGCTGCCGTGGACGTCACCCATCAGTGAGAACAAGCAGCCTGCTTGTCCTCGGAGAAAGTGAATTATGTCGTTAACTTGGGAATTAGCATCAGCACTAAATTAATTGGCATTCTCCCCCTTTCCCTTCATTCTTGGTCTATTTTACACTCACTTTTTCTATCTTTATAATTGATCTATATATTTATATATCTATCTATATATATAGTAAGCCTAGATGGCATGCCCATATAGCAAAATTCTAATAAAACTTGGAAACTTAATGCATGTGGAGTGGAGGAGTGGCCTAGTGGTTAGGGTGGTGGACTTTGGTCCTGGGGAACTGAGGAACTGAGTTCGATTCCCACTTCAGGCACAGGCAGCTCCTTGTGACTCTGGGCAAGTCACTTAACCCTCCATTGCCCCATGTAAGCTGCATTGAGCCTGCCATGAGCGGGAAAGTGCGGGGTACAAATGTAACAAAAATAAAATAAAATAAATGTACACACTAACCATTAATGCAGCGACTTGACACTTGGGGGTTATTACATTACTTGGTGCCAACATTTAAGCACAAAATACATGCATTAATGACCAGAAGACCGGCACATTCACGTGCAAATGCCATTGACCTGGCTACACACTATTCCGTAACTCTCTGCACATCTTTGATTGTGTGTGGTTTGCAGGTGGGTAGGGCTTATACATAAGCAGCTGACTTGTAAAACACTTATTTGCATACCTCCAGAACCTAGGCCTGAGCGTTTATATTTGTTATATGGCTGGCATAAGAGCTCACAACAAACTGTATACTCCTGTATATAACCGGTTATGCTAGTATACTACAAAGGCAAGAAGGCACCTACTTTCCTTTAAAGAATAGATTCCATATAGGCACCCTTTTATAGGACTGCTCACTGTGTGTGCGCTAGTTCCTGAGTTAACTGCACAGCATGGAACGGAGAAAGGAATGGGTGTGGATTGTGCCTTGTACTTTTGAAGTACGTCAATCTTTAAATCAATAGGTAACACGGAGCAGTTAACACTACCTCAAAAGGAGGCACCAAGTGCATCTGCTTCATCTTCAATGTGGTTAACCCATTAACTGTTTGTGAAAATGCTAGGCATGCCTTCAAAATTTAAACACAGAGATTTTGCAGTTACATGTTAATATTTGCAATGTGTAGTAAAAAGACCACAGATACACTGGTTCTGAGATAACCAGATAAAAATAACCGTTTATCTTCAGCTGCAGGGATTGTACCAGGCAAGTAATTGGATACCTTTAACTGAATACAGTGCTGCTGGATATTGCCCTCCATTTTATTTGTTTAGAGTTTTACTTAAAGAGCATAGCAAAGCTGCATTTGGATTTATGTTCACTACAAGGCTGGAACTTCAGAACTGCAGACAATTCTCAGGCACCCCAAGGACTGCCCTGGGCAACCTACTGTGGATCGACCAAAGTAGCCAAGAAGCCTAGTTCACAGGCACCAGTACTTATGAAGAAGACAAGCATACCCAAGGAGAAATAAACAATGGAAATCCAAAATGAAAGACATGAAAAGAAAATATGATTGCTAGGATTAGAGGAAGGCAGGGAAAGGTTTCATTTTGAATAAACACCTGTGGATTTGTGGTACCACCATGGGTTTGTCAAAAGACAGCATTAGCTTACTCCTGTGTAATCTAATCATCAGGAAACAAAAAAGTCTTACACAAGCTTCCATGGGCCCAACACTTGAGGGAGACCTTTTACCCTTTAAAGTATAGTAAGTTTTGCACTTACTGAACTAAAAGGTACAAAATCTAGAATGCAGTTATTGTAAAGGTTGTGCAGCAGCTTTTTAGAATGAGGGGGGTGGGTGTCTGGCATTCTCCCTGCAGTTACCACACATTAATGTCAACATTTTTAGAATAGATGCATCTAATGCCACACTCAATCTCCACCCATGCCCCGCCTAGTTACTGTCATATTCTATGATAAGAAGTTATCATGGGATTTTTACCAAACTGGCTGTTTTAGCAGTCTGTACTAATGGTTAACACGTGATAAAACTTTTGTTAACTGCATAATGCACTTAGTAAAACTGCTGCAAATGTGCCAAGATGTAGAACATATCAAAGTCACATTTATTAAATTTAGAGACAGCATTCTCTCTTATAAAGTCTGTCAGCAGGATTTATGTATATAAGTTATAAAAGCAATTTTGATAGCACTGGTGTGTCTGCAAGGCTACTAGCAAATACTTAAAAGAGATACACACATACATAAACTCCAGAAATTTTCCTTCAATTGACAATTTCAAACTTTTACAAACTGAAAGTTTAAGTGAGGCAATTTTATGTTGTCCAGTGTCTATTACAGTGCCAGAGTAGATTATTTCTAGCACATGCTTCCAATCTATGTGCTACATACTAACTGACTATCTCTAAGAAGCTTATTAAAAAATAGAACTGGGAATGTATTTCTGAGTTTTTGGCCTATTATACTGCTCCCAAAGAATTCTCCCAACAGATGCTTCTCTGCTCCTAAAATAACAATGTTTGTTTCCTCTAGCCTGCTAAAACATTTCCCTAGCCCTTGATGTCTTGTCTTACTTCTGGTTGAGTAGCAGATTCAACAGAGGCCAAGAGGTCCAACATGGCAAGCATGGCTCCAGGATGAATGACCACTGCATCGGAACCCTGAAGAGACGATATTCCAGCATGCAGCTTCAAATCGGCAACATTTTTAGGAGGGTACACAGGGGGAGTTGAAACAGAATGATAGATGTGTCTGCCAGGAGGGAAAAAAAAGCATATCGTTTTAGTCCTGAACAAGCATTCCCCTCACAATTTATACGACCACATGTATTCCAAACTGGTGCTCGGCAATGGTATTGCTGGGCATGTTTTAGAATTGCAGTCTGGAACATGACTAGCCAATTCTATATATGAAAAACAGATGCTTATGATCAAATGAAACAGCACTAGAAACCATTCTAAAATCTCCAAAACTGCTAGCCAATTTATCACATCCATAGTCACTAATTTTCTCTTATTATTAACGTAAAGAACTGTGCCTTGCAGAGTTATTTTTAAGAAAAAATGTTTGTGATAGCATTGTTACTTTCAAACATGATCATCTCTGTGTCTATATTGCTCAGTTGAAGAAAATCAAGATGCTTCATTTCAATGCATGCATCTACAGTAAGATATCTAGACTGCCTCGTCTGTTTTCCTAATCAGTGTAACTTTTTTGAATTGAAAGAGTGGGGCTTAACTTCCTTCGGCTCTTCCTTCATAAAACAGTCAAAGGTCCTCACTCAAACAGTATCATAACCACAGCAAAGCCGGAGCTAAACTATCTGCTTTCAATAAATTGCTATCGAGAAGATTTTGTAAGGAACAAAAACAATTCTGGAAGTCATATACCAGAAATACAGAAAGAATCAAAATGTTTCAATTCACTGATGTAACCAAAGCAGTTACCAGGTATACATAAATGAACTAGGCAGTCACAGACGAGAACACAAAATGATTTCCTTCTCTCACACTCTACACCATGGTTTCCTAAGCATATACTGGAGACCTTGTAATCATTCCAGTCTTCAGTATATCTATAAGATACTGTAAATGTCTATGTGTTAGAGACCCAGGGTATGTAACTTTATAATCATGCATATCTAGTGTGACCAATATCATAAAAAGGTCTCCAAGTCTGCTTCAAACATTCCCTTCTTTTCCTCTCCCATTCTTCATACAACATACTGAGCCACAGATAAACATAAGGCAGTTAAAGAGGGGTATAAGAAAATGAGAGGTAACACTCAGAACAAGTCTTCTCATTAAGGGTTCAGGAACAGCCAGAGCGTTCCCAGAAACCTTTGCCAGCCAGGTTCACATGAAGGAGTATCTGGGTGGGGGCAGGAGGAGTACTGTGCAGAATTATAAAATTTTCTGTTGAATTAAGTCCGTAAAATCATCTGGGTGATGTACCTATTCAAAGTGTCCTGGGGAGAAAACTGAAGCCAAAAGCAAAACCAAAGCCAAAAGCAACACTTGGCCCTGATAAACCAAACATGATCCAGAGGAATAAAAGAGAGAGCTGCATCCAAAGCCACAAAGAGTGGTGAAAAAAAAATTCTACAGTAATCACATTTCTACTGCAAATATCAGCTAGTCCAGTGACCTATGCTCCCAGTCATCAACAGCCTCATATGGGTCAAACTTTCAGGAAATCCCTGACAAACACATGAGAGAGATTTAAATGTATGTGTACTGTATTCATCTGTCATGCATATTCACTAGAGATATCCTGAAACTCTCAGATGTTAGTGGGTCTCAAGCACTAGGAGTAAATACCACTGGGCCAGTCTATTCTAATGAATGACTGGATTTTGGGGCAATGAAAGACAAATGTCAGACGTTATTCAGTACAAACTGAAGGTATCAGAAACATAAAGAGAACCTGTCTACTTGCACACCCTACACAGAGTCAAGCTGAAAGGAAAACCTGAAGGAAATCACTGAATAAATATACAGTTTAGAACTTAGCTAGCAGTTGAAGGAAGCCTCTGTTTAGTATTCATCTGGCATCCAGAGATCACAGGATGGTGTGGTTCAATATTAAAACAGGCATGGAGAAGATTCACTCAAAACTGAAGGTCCTAAATTTCAAAAAACTATATTTGTTGAGATGGGGGATAACCCAAAGAGTTCTTATTTGGATGGGAACTTCTGGAAGAAATAGGAAAGCAGTGGGTAGAATTGAAAGGAGCTCTTTTAAGGGCGACAAACCTTTCTGCAAGGAAAGTATATAAAAGAACAAAGAAAAGAAGGATACTTTGGTTCTCAAAAGTAGTAGCTGAAAAGGCAAGGAAAAATATGCTAGCCTTGAAAAACTACAAGAGATTGTAGAAGAGAAAGACAGGCGACAATATTTGGAAAAGCTATGAGAAGCTGATAAAATAGTCAAGAAAGCAAAGATGCAAACGGAAGGAAGAACTAGCCAATATGGTAAAATGGGGGGGGGGGGGGGGGGGGGGGAACAAAACATTCTTTAAACATGTTAGTATGGGAGGAAGTGCAAAAGTGGTACTGAGAGATTCAAAGGTGAAAGGGAGGAACATGTAGAAGCTAATAAGGATATGGTAGAACTGCTTAATAAATATTTGCTCTGTGTTCATAGATGAAGGGTTGGGAATAGGACTGCGGAAGACAAACACAAGCAGGAATGGAAATGTGGTACACTGTGAATGATATGTTCAGTGCTGTGTTCATGAAGAGTCTAGGGAATAACACAACGACAAAGTTTGTCTCCATCCCGCCCCCACAACAGTACAAAATCTCATTCATACAAAAAACAAGTGATTGCCCCTCCGAAGGGACACCACCTTGTAGTGGTGGAGGGGCTTGTGTGTTTCAATGACTCAGAGGGCTATGCTGAAGGGCTACCCATATCACACAGGCCTCTGAGGAGAAACCAGACAAAGAGTGTCCCAAACTGGGAGAGTGGTGAGATGGTGACCTGGAGTTCGTATGCCCAACGGCCCAGCTGCCCTCTGAGGTTCTGTCTTCTTTATGTAAATTTCCTCTTTGCAATTGCATTTTCCTTAACTGAGAGGAAGGGAACAACCAGCGGTCAGCCGCTGATGGCCAGCGTTTTGTCCCCTGAGTAGCAAGTGCGGGACCGCTGCGCATCGAACTGCCCACAGATGAAAGGGTTAGCGAGTCCTTTGATTACCGCTGGCGAAGGAGCGTCGACACTCTTGGACTTGAAAAAACAACTCCATCGCTCCCAAATTATTCAACCGCCATGTCCAAAGGAGTGGAGGAGTGAGTTGGAGGCATATGCTGAAACGGAGGACGTTTACAGCAGAACCCGAATCGGCGGAACCACTCCTAAACACCTGAAGAGAAATCATCTTGGAGTTTTTGGCTTCCATGGTGGTTACATTGAATACCATCTGGAAGGCGCTTCGGGACCTAACTGCGGTAGTAAATAACTGTTTCAGATATGATCTTATTGGAGAGTTGCATGGACAATTTGACTGAACCCTCTCTGAGAGTGAAAAAATTGATATGATAGATGAAGTTCTGTACAAGCAAGAAGTGGTTATGATCTTGAAAAGAATAATGAACCAGAAACTTTGAATAATAAGGTGGATGTTTTTGTGGATGATTAATGTCGAGATTATTGTTTTTCCCAGAGTTCCAGGTATGACTCCTAAAGTTTTCCTCAGAAATATTTCCTTAATTATTACTTCGAAAGGAGTGAAGCCTGTGAAAACTGGGATTGCTTTAATCAGTGGGATTTGAATTAGTGACTTGAGTATATGTATCGTTAAATAATTTCTGGTTTTTAAAAGAGAGAGAATGTAATCAGATGTATTATTTCTAACTAAAACCTGGACAATAAGTATGTTCTCAATGAAATGAACTGACTATACGCTGCATTTGGTCTTGAGGAAGCCAACCAGATAATCAATGTGGAATAATGTATTAGCTGAGTAATATCTGGGGATAATCAGGTTAATACCATGTTTTCTTTTTTTCTGTTTACTGTTTAATTGATCTCCTTGTCTTATTTCACTCTCCCTATTTTTCTTCACTTTGTGGTCTAAGAAACAGAAAGATTGTATATAATCCACATATCTAGTTGGGATTGTTTTCTTCTTATATTGTATTAATGTGCAATCATCTCTGTATTACTGTTTGCAAGTGACTCTTGTAAAATGAAAAATTATAAATGATTTAAAAAAAAAAAAAAAAACGAGCGATTGTCTTTTATTAAAAACGATGGAACTAGTGAGGTGGAGTTTGAGTTTGAATGTCATTCTCTAGAGCTGGCTAAACTAAAAGTGGCAAGAGCAACCACAAAAGTGGAGAAACTGGATCCACTACAAGGGAGAATGCAGAGACAGAAGAGTAGCGTGATCAACAGGACACTTCCAAGGAGACAAAAAAATTATGAATAAAAATGTTCTTTATTGGTATAAGACTCGATACGGAACCATGTTTTGGCAATAAACGCCTGCCTCAAGAGTCTACAAATTAAAATAAACGATACCAATATAAGTACATTAAAATGCATAAAAAATAAGTACATAAAATGCATAGAACAGAATGGTGTATATGGAGATATGATTACGTACATACAAATTTAAACAGTAAAAATATAGCCGAAAGAGGAGCAGGACTTGGGTGTGATTGAACGAGATGATCTTAAGGTGCCCAAAAAGGAAGAAAAGGCAACAGCAAAAACTAGAAGGATGCTTGGGTGCATAGGGAGAGGAATGGCCAGCAGGATAAAGGTGGTGATAATGCCTCTGTATAATTCTCTGGTGAGACCTCATTTACAGTATTACTTATTATTTATTTAGGAAAACTTGATATACCGCCTTAAACTAGTGGGTAGATCTAGGTGGTGTACAATAGTAACAAACTTCAGAGATATCGGAAAGGAATTACAATTGCTGACAGGAAATTACACAAACATCCATTCATACAAAATAAGGTGAAACCTAAGAGAAGGTTACACCAGTGTTAGAGGAAGGACAGACACATACCTTACCTGAAAATGAAGGGTATTTGAGAGAGAGGAAGGGGGAATGGTAAAATAGCAGGGACAAAGGGAAGAGAAGTTGAGACTTCAGCAAAGAACCTTTCATGGAAATCATTTTATTTTCATTTTAGTGTTTGGAAGATGTCCAATTTGAGAATTTATATCTGCTGTCTTATTTTGCATTGGGTATTACTAGAGCTGTAACAACTTATAGAAATTATTTATAATGAAAGAAAAATCACAAGTTATTTTTTTCTCCTATACTGGTATAGTATTTTCAATGATACTGCTTATATGTGCCACGGCTGGTTTAAGGGGTGTGGCTACTATGGGTGTGGGTACCATATGGGCAGATCCATGTGACCCCGCCCATAATGAGTACCGGTACCTTTTTTCCTACAAAAAAAGCACTGAACATAAGCATTTCGATACCTGCCAGCCTTTAGTTTATTGTTGGATTACCAAACATGTTTTGAATAGGTACTATCTGTATTAGCTGTAACTAATGGTTAGAGAAGCAGGCTGGCAACCAGGGAAGCTAGGGTTAAAACCCCACTGCTGCTCCTTCATTTCTTGGACAAGTCACTTAACACTCCACTGCCCCATGTACACACAGACTGTAAGCCCTCCAGGAACAGGAAATATCTACTGTATCTGAATGTAACTTGCCTTTGAGCTACTACTGAGAAAGGTGTCATCTAAATTCAAATCCAAAATCCAGTATCAGGCATAGTTTAAAGTAAATACAAAAGCCTACAAATGTGACTCAGGAGGCGAGACACTAGAGAGGGAGGGCTCTGGTTACAGAGCAGCGTATGCTTAATGCAAGTTCAGAGGGCTGTGTGATGGGGGGGGGGGGGGCAGGATGAGATGCAAGAGAGAAAAGGCTGCTGGTATATTACGGCTGCGGCGGGGGGGGGGGGGGGGGGGTAGGAAAGAAGCTGCAGAAGCACCCGGGAGGGAGGGGGCAGCGGTAAGAGAGAAAAATATGACAGAGGGAGGAAGAGTCTGGGAAAGGAGGAAAGAGAGAAAGCTAGGTAGCGAAACCAGGAGCAAAAAGCTTGATGCGATTAATGAGTTAAAAGATATATCTATATATCTTTAAAGCGTTAATCGCGTTAACATGCACATCTCATAAAAAAGAAAAAAAATATATATATATATATATTACACACATGTACCTAGTGGGCTTACAGTCTACGTTGTCTATCATTTTGCCCAATATGGACAACAGGCTCACCAGTCTGTAGTTTCCTAGAGCACCCCAAAACCACTTTTTTTAAAAATTAGTGTCATATCAGCCACTTTCCAAACTTCAGGTACAATGGACGATTTTAAGGACAGAATACATACTGCTAATAGTACAACTGTAATTTAAATTTTGAGCTCTTTCAGTACTCTGGAGTATATACTATTAGGGTCCAGGTGATTTACTGCTCTTTTGCTTATTGATTTAGCTTCTTAAGTCTTCCAGGTTCACTGGATGTAAGTTCCTGAGTAGAATAAGAATTGGTTATTGGAGAGAAAACAGAGGGTAGGGTTAAATGGCCATTTTTCTCAATGGAGGAGGGTGAATAGTGGAGTGCCACAGGGATCTGTACTTGGACCGCTGCTATTTAACATATTAATACATGATCTGGAAATCATTAACGACGAGTGAGGTGATTAAATTTGTAGATGACACAAAACTATTCAAAGTTGTCAAAATGCATGTGGATTGTGAAAAAATTGCAGGAAGACCTTAGGAAACTGGAAGACTGGGCAACTAAATGGCAAATGAAATTTAATGTAGACAAATGCAAAGTGAGGTTCATTGAGAAAAATAATCCGAATCATAGTTACCTGATGCTAGGGTCCACTTTAGAAGTAAGCACTGAAGAAAAAGACCTAGGTGTCATTGTAGACAATACGCTGAAATCTCAGCTCAGTGTGCAGAAGTGGCCAAAAAAAGCAAACAGGATGCTAGGAATTATTAGGAGAGGGATGCAAAATAAGACCAAAAATATTATAATGCTTCTGTATTGCTCCATGGTGCAACCTCACCTTGAGAATTGTGTTCAATTCTGGTCGCCGTATCTCAAAAAAGATATAGTGGAATTACAAAGGTTCAAAGAACAGTGATCAAAATGATAGAGAGGATGGAACTGCTCCCATATGAGGAAAGAATAAAGAGGGGTTAGGGCTCTTCAGCTTGGAAAAGAGATGACTAAGGGGGGATATGCTTGAGGTCTACAAAATCCTCATTCAAAAAGTACAAAGTCCAGAGGATGCTCAATGAGATTGAAAATACTTTTAAAATAAATAGGAGGAAGCATTTTTTCACTCAAAGAACAGTTAGGCTCTGGAATTCGTTGCCATAGGATGTGGTAAAGGTGTTTAGCATATGAGTTTAAAAAAGGTTTGCACAAGTTCCTGGAGGAAAAGTCCAGAGACTGTTATTGAGTTGGACATTAGGGAAGCCACTGCACGCCCTGGGACTGGTAGCATGGAATAGTACTACTAATTGGGTTTCTGCCAGGTACCTGTGACCTATCGTGGCCACTGCTGGAAGCAGGATGCTGGGCTAGATGGACCATTGATCTGGCTCAGGGCCAGATACACTAAACTTAATGAGCCATTAATGAGCAAGTAGTAAACCCTGGCATGCACTAAGGCTTCTCCCAGCCATTTTCTGATCACGGTAGCAGCTAACGAAAATGGAATGCAGATGAGCAAATTAGTATTATAATGTGTAGAAACCGTATTGTAATGAGATACACTACCATTTTCTGATTCCCTTACCAGGGATACCCCTAACGGGAGGTCTGCACCTCTCGTTGGGGCTGCTGTGAGGGAATCGGAAAGAAAAAAAAAAAATCCAAGTGCTCGTCAGGGACGTCTAACACGAGCTGGACGTCTTCCTGCAGCTTTTGTGATGGGTGTCCTTCTTGGACGTGTTTTTCTTATATGCAATTAGGAAGGACTTCTCTGAAGAAGAAAAAAAAAAAAAAATACGTCCCTGTTTTTCTTACCTGCCGAAACTGACCACAAGCACAGTTCTCTCAACAGTCCCCTCCAAGGTTGTTTTCAGCTTGCACCCCCCCCTCCCCCCACACATACACACAAAAGATTGGAATGTGCGAGGACGTCCAAATCAAAACTTTTTGGATGTCCCTCCCTCCAGGTCTCTCTCAGCCAATCCCAGCGCGTTTAGCTGTTACCAGTATCAGCTAAATGCGCTGGGATTGGCTGAGAGAGACCTAGAGGGAGGGATGTCAACAAAGTTTTGATATGGACGTCCTCGCACGTTCCAATCCTGGGGGGGGGGGGGGGGGGTGCAAGCTGAAAACACTGCAGTTAGGAAAAACACGTCCAAGAAGGACGCCCATCACAAAAGCTGCAGGAAGACGTCCAGCTCATTGTTAGACGTCCCTGACGAGCACTTGGATTTTTTTTTCTCCACAGAAGTCCTTCCTAATTGCCTGATGTAAGCCTGCCTTTAACATGCAAAGCAGTAAACAATGGAAATGTTACACAATCGACCAGAGACGTCCTTTTTTTGTTGTTTTTTGAGTGAAGGACGTCCATAAAGGACATCCTTGGCATGCGCAGAGCAGCCGGCATAACGCTTGGCTGCTCTGCGCATGCTCCACTGGCCGACTGGCCGATTACCGATTAAATAGAGAATGCAAGTGAGCTACAACGAGCAGCTCATTTGCATTCATTTTCCTTGATGCATGCCCGTTCCTTACCGATTCGCTAAGGGAATCGGTAAGGGAAGGGCTTTAATGATTTTTTAGTGCATCTTTCCTTCAATGTGGATGTTCTTAAATACCATTTCTGGCATGGGTAGTTCCCTTACCTACTCCTCAGTAAAGATCAAAGCAATTATTTCATGTAAACTCTCCACTGTGTCCTTGTCTTCCTTGATTGTCCTTTTTACACCTGATGATCTAAGTTTCACCTGACTCCCTCACAGGCTTTCTGCTTCTAACATATATGAAAACATTTTTACAATTAGTTTTTGCCCTTATGGCAAGCTTCTTTCCAAATTTTCTTTCGGCCTTCCTTATCAATGCTTTTACTGTAAATCTGACTTGCCAGTGTTTACGGTACTTCTTTTTTCCAATTTTTTTTTAAGATGTTCTTTTAGCTCTAATAGGGTCTTTCACCTCACCTTCTAACCATATCTGGCTGTTTGGCCTTCCTTCCACCTTTTTTAATACATGGGTATATTATCTGGCCTGGGTTTCTAAGATGATATTTTTAACCATCATCCATGCCTGATTTAAAGTCATAATCAATGCAGCTGCTTCTTTCCTCTTGCTTGCTAATACAGTAGATTTCCTTAGTATCTTCACTCCAGTTATCTCAAACGTAATCATGTTATGATCACTATTGCCAAGTGGCCCTAACACAGTAACTTTTTGCACCAAGTTCTCCCTTCTACTAAAAACTAGATCTAAAACAGCTCCACCTCTTGTTGGTTCCTGAACCAGTTGCTCCATGAAGCACTAGGAACTTTACCTTCCTAGCATTTCTGGACTTGGCATTTATCCAGTCAATACTAGGGTAAATAAAATCAAATTTATTAGCTTCCTTAATTTCTGTCTCCATTACTTCAGCACCATTGGAATCAATTTTGTGTGCCATATTAAAAAGTACTAAAATGACAACCTGATTTTTTAAAAACATTTCTAAATTTACCACGTCATGTACTACTAAGTGATTAGAGTTCCATCACAGTAACACACTTAACAATGGACCACAGTCCACCTTTAAATAAGCAGTAACTTCCTAGAAAAGGCAATGCTTTCTTTTAAGAATGTTACAGAGAACTAAAAGGCAGGCCTAGCAGTCAAGTTTACTGCTAACAGAAAAGCCCCTGTTCTATTTCTGGTTTAGGCAACCCTTTGAAAGCAGTACTCAAAAAGGCCTCAAGAATCTCAAAGACCAACATTAGGAAAAGTTCTGTCAGGAGCTGTATCCTATTCTCTCATTCCCAGGTTATTACATCTACTTGCTTGCATAAATAGTGGGAAAGGTGAGATGGAGAAAAATTCACATTTAAAGAATCTTCAATGTATGTTTAATTTCCATTAAGATTTTCTAGGTGAAAAGTGAGATGTCACCAATGACAGCATTAACATCCTGTAGCATGGAAATAAGTTACTAAAAAAAACAACCACCACCTGGGGCAATGACAATACACAGACATGCACAAACATATGCAGGTGGAAAAAAAGCAGGCAAATCAGTGTTTTTTTCATAAGAAACATTAAGCGAGAAAGATACACAATGAGGTTCTCTTAAAACAGCAGTACCTTTTCCGGGAAAGAGCTGGTGTGCCCCAAGGAGAGGGGAGAGAAGTCTCATTTGTCAGGCAAGGAGGGATCTGTTCTGCACGACTACAGACAAAACAGACACGGGTGGGACAGTCAGGTTAGAAAGAGAACAAGAGGTCAGAGGCTTGTTAGTTTTTACAAGAACATGAGTACATGTGTAATAGAATACCATCTTCCAGAACCAGCCAGGAGCACAAGGACCATCACACAAGTGCAAGCATTAGGAAAAACACATACATGCACAGTATACATATGATGTTTATAGCTGGCTTTTTGGTTAAGAGGACAAACACGTTTGCCGGAATGCTCTTAAGATTAAATCTGTGTTAACTCAATTCTTCCATCTGTATGCTCAAACAGAAAAGCCCTGCAAGGTGAAAAAAGCGAACCAAAGAAACATAAAACTCAAGCAACAGGGCAAAACACTAGGGGAACTTTGAATCACAATCATAAAAGTACAGCTCAGTAAAAGCTCCACAGCCCTATCAGTGGAACAAAGGGAAAGGGAAGGTTTAGCATTATAAAGGGGAGGCGAAAGTAGTAGAAACATGAGGTTTCTGAGAAAGTAGAGTAACCCTGATCTCTGGAAAAGAAAGGATAAGCTACAGTCTTAGAAGAAACCACATACAGGGATAGATAGGCATTAAACAGACATCATGGTTATGAACATAAAGGCTAAGAGTTATTTGAAAATGAACATAGATTTTTTTTTTTTTTAAGGTGGCTTGGCTGTCCTTCTACTCCCCCATGAGCTTCTAACATATTTGGATTCTGCCCCATCCTTGCTCACTGATATTTATGACAGAAGGATGCCAGATCTGATTGACCAGGGGCTGCCATGGTTTTCCATGGACAAGGTAAAGAGAAAAAAGTTTGAAAAGCTGGGTAGGAAACACCATAGTTGAATAAAGGCCATGTATTAGACATATCAGCCATCCAGATATGCCAGTTAATTGGTGATGGGATAACACTAACAGACCTACAATCATCACCTTATGCCTTTGTGACATAAGATATATTATAAGCTCTGCACCCACAAAAGCAGTTTTTGCTCATTATTACTCACAGCATTTTCAATTCTTCTATTTTTTTTTTTTCATTTTTACTGAACTGTAGATGTCAAATGCATACCTGTCAAAGGAGTCTGTGGCCACTTTATAGAGGTAAATGAAGAGTTTACTGCAGTGCCTTAAAGTGTGAGACAACGAGTCCACAGATATTAGGTCCTCTTCCAGCAATCTTTGAAAAGGCTGTATATTTGAGGGGAAGACATTCAGGGGACAGAGTTTCCTCAAGTCTGAGAAACAGCCCAGTAACCGAACTGCATCTGCCAGCTTCTCATACTGGATCTCTGTTCGGAAGAAGTGTGAGTTGGCCGGCTCATAGCGCATGGCTGCAGTCAACGTGTAGAACACGGTATGCAACAAGTCAAACACTTGATTCTGGTTCACTTTCTCCCAGCCATTCTTAGGTGGACTGCTTAGGGATCTCTCCATGGCAACCAGAAGAGACGTGACATACACAAATCCTCCCACTTTTCTGAAAACCGTTCTGGTACGATGACTTTCTCTTAGCACAACCAGCAGGGACTGAGGATATCCCATAGGGGGAAAAAAAATCACAAAAGAACACATGATAATATAGGTATTTTAGGTGAAATTCTCGAACACAATTAACATTTGCTATGCCACACAAATGGTTTAAACTTGGAAAAAGGTCTCAGTGCAGTTTTTTTTTTCTTCAGTTGGAGAAACTATCAGCTCTGGATCAAAGAGGGCTGTGACACTTCATTTTGAAGAGACCTGACCCCCATCCACCCCCCCCCCCCCCCCCCGGTCCTGCAGCAAACCCACAATTTACAAAATAGCATAAAGGTAGCACAAATGTGGCCTTCCCTGAGAAATGGCCGATTTTGTTTTATGTCATGGGGCCATAAGCACTCTGAAAAAAGTTACATGTTTCAGTTTCTGAAACTTTAATTTTGTCACATATATTACAAATTGTTCTAATAGAATTCATTGAAACCTCTTTTTTTTCTGTTTCTGTTGACTTTAGTCACCTTTTCCTAGAGATGGTCAGAAATGATCTAAAATAATTCACAGAAAAAAGTATTTAAAAAAAAACTCTTAAAACCTTTGTCAAATGGTATAAACTCAGAAAACAGAGAACAAGCTAATGGATGCTCATGAAACATATCTGAATTCTGTATCCTCTCCAGGTATGTGTTTAAAAAATAAAAAGACTCTTGATTAAAACAACCACCACACAATAACCTCCCATCTGCCTTAAAAGTGCAAGCTTGCTGAGTTCCAGAGGGAAATGCAGACCATTCCTCTCAGCAAGATGACAACCCAGGCAGAGAAGAGTTGACAAAAATGGGGAAAAACCCTCGACAGCTACAATGAAGGGCCATGATCATATGGTCCCACCTGGGGCAGGTTCTGACTGAACTGAAAGTCTAGAGGGGGTGGGGGTGGACAATTCTGATTTTGTAAATAGTGATCATCACTGGGAAAAGGTGACTGAAGTCGTTAGAAACAAAAAAAAATGAAGTTTTTAATGAATTCTGTCAGAACAAATTTCTAATACAACAGTCCAAACCCCATCCTTTTATGTGAAAAAAAAAAGTTACAGAAGTTCAAACATGTAACTTTTTCAGACAGCTTATGAACCTATGACATAAAAAACTGGTAATTTTCAACATTTTGGATCTGAGACTTTTGGGGCCCTTTTATTAAGGCGCATAGATGCCTGCACGCGCACAACATGCTCCAATTCGGAACTACAGCCCAGCTACCATGTGGCCTAGGCGGTAATTTCATTTTTTACACGCGCCGGAAAATATATTTTATTTTCCGGTGCATGGTACTAATTGGGCGATAATCGGCATTGTACACGCACTGATGATTACCGCCCGGTTAACGCGCGAGACCTCACTGCTAAGTGAATGAGTGGCAGTAAGGTCTCAGGTCCAAAATGGACGCACGTCCATTTTCAGCCAAAAAAAAAAGGCCTTTTTGCAGGTGTGCTGAAAAATGGACATGCGCACGTCCAATACATGTGTCTACACCAGCGCAGGCCACTTTTCAGCGCACCTTAGTAAAAGGACCCCTTAGTCACCGATTCCCAGAGCCGGTCACAATAGTACTGTATAACTGTAAAATGCTGTCAAGTTCATATGATTTTTTTTTTTGGGGGGGGGGGGGGGGGCTGAACTGTGCTGCCCCTTGAAGCCACATGGCAGCTCACACACTACAATCACAACCTGTTTGCAAAAGGAGCCTCTGATGCATTGGGCTGCATGGTGATTATTATTACTCATGTAAACTCTAGTTGTTTTCATAGAGGCAGATGGTATAATTTACTATTATTGATGACATATGGCATAACCTATTATTATTGCTGATAATATTTCCAACAGAAAAAATCAAATATGTACTGCAGCTCATGGAATGGGTTTTTGTTTTGATTTTTTGTTTTCTTTTTTTTTTTTTTTTACACTGTAGTACTTTTGTCTTTGTGAATGATACAAAGCAACCTGCAATGTAACTTCTCTCTCATGCTATTCTGGCATATAATTTAAAAAACTATGAAGATGAAAATGAGCTCAAGACATCCTTGTCAAACCACATTATGTGACTTCCTATAGATGTTCCATAGCTTGAACAGGACCTGCCGTAGAACAGAATTACACAACCAGTGGAAAGGAGATGAGGTGAATAGCTATAGTTACTAACGTGTGTTAAGGGAATAATGTACATTTTATTGTCAAATAATACAGGCTAAATGGCAAAATTGTGTGTTATCTGCCTTTAACCTACACTGCACAAAAAAAGTGCATTAAGTGAGGAGAAACCATGTATTATTGATGATGCAAAGTTGCATTATTTATGAAAAATAACACTGTCTTTGAGGTAATAGTATCTTTCTTCCCCAGTAACATTGGGCTGCTAATGCACAGATTGATGCACCTAGGAGGCTTCTGAAGGGGTTAATGCAGGGAGACCTGCTCCACACATAAAAGCTCTAACCTGTACTCTCCAAACCCCTGTCGGCTAGTTTGGGGGAAAAGAACGACTCCTCGGTCACTCCTGAACTGTTGATGTTTGGGTTCAAAATAATGCACCATAGCCATAGTCCTGTAGTACTACTGCTAAGATTCAAGCTGCCAAATAAGGGGTTGATGCAATGACCTGAGGGGAGGAGTGGAATGATGCTCCTGATACCACTGGCCTCTTTAAAAAGTGGCCGGACTTGGGGCCCATTATTTTTATGTTGTTGTGGCAAGGAGCTAGCAATGTTCCTGAGCTGTAGCAAAGCAAAAGTAAAATTACCATGCCATCACTAACAAGCCAATGACTGGCATGGTAAATCTGCATATTTTACTGCAGCTTAATAACTACCCCTTGTAGTGATGTGGCAGTAAGCGGCACAAAGGAGCAGTATGCCCTGCCTCCCTCCCCCACCTCAGATAGGGAGAAACTGCAGGGGAGGAGACTGCAAAGGAGATAGTTCCATGGAACAGAAGGTGCCAACTTGACAGACCCCCTCTAGAGAAAAGCAGACCCAGACCCTACAGAGCCACAAAGCATATCATGACTAAGCAGATACACCCCACAAGGTCACCAACTTTGTATCATTCCACATTAAACCAGGGATGTTCACTATCTAACTATATAGATAGATAGATAGATAGATAGATAGATAGATAGATAGATAGATAGATAGATAGATAGATAGATAGATAGATAGATAGATAGATAGATAGATAGATAGATAGATAGATAGATAGATAGATAGATAGATAAAACTAATATCAGATGAATTCATAACACATCATCACGAAGAATGATAAACAGCATTCATATTCATCTCACCCTAAAACCAGATTTTAGAACCCATTCAAGAAAGAAAAGTAGGAAGTACACTGGCAAGACTACATAGGCCTTATAGGCTTGATTTACCATCATAGTCTGTTTCTGTGGATAAGATGGTGAAAAAAACTTGCCGCTGCACTTACCCGTAATATATCTGTTTTGAGCTGCAGTTCTGTGGGAGGAGCCGAGTGCATTAGTCCTAACAAAGTGCCCATATCATCATCACCACTAGAGGACAAGACCAATTGCTGCACAATCATCAGGGCATGTTCTCGACACTGTGGATACTTCACTATATTATGTACACACCGTGCACCTCCAAACTCCCTAAAAACCCCTAGGGGAGGGAGAAAACAGAAAGAATGAATTAATCTCCTGGTCAATTTCAGTCTTCCCAGATACAGTCCAAAGTAAAATGTTTTATTTTCCTTCAGAAACATCTCTCTAATGTCTTTTCTTGCTTGACCTGTTCTTGACAAGGTAATGGATTCTGTTTAGTATGAGGCTGATATTCAAAAAGATTTACACAGGTAGGAGAGTTTTATGCCTGCTTAAATCGCTTGTTGCCACCTACCCCCTGATATTCACTGGAACTAAAGCAGGCAGTGCCACTGAATATCGCCTCTGATCGCCGCTAAAAACAGGGGTGGTATGGGGGGGGGGGGCAGCATTAGGAAGGAGCTCGGGGTTAGGCAGGTGCTGGTAATATTCAGTGCCAGCACCCACATAGGTAACTGGCCAAATTTAGAACAGTTCCAAAGCTGTCTTAACTTTGGCCAGCCTAGCTATGTGGTTCCCAACACTGATTTTATTTTTTGGGAGGGGGTTAAATAAAAAAAGCCCTTGAGCCCCCCAACAAATGGCCCTCTTCCCTACCCCTCCCCAGCCCATGGCAAGACCCCCTTCCGGAGGATCCTCCGTCTCAGCCGTCCAAGTAGACCCTCCTCCCAGGCCTACCATTAGCCATGGTGATCTGTGGTAGTCATTGGGGACAGGAGTGCAGGCCCCTCACTCCTGCCCCTTGCGGCCACTGAAAGAAAATGGCTTTCATGACCTCTTGTGACAGCTCATGTTTAAGGGAGACGCCAATGATTTGAAGGGATTATGTTTTGGTGATTCATGCAAAGTATTTTTTGACAATGATACATCGTTAGAGTTGAGTTCTCTCATTATAAAACTCATAAGACAATTTTTACACTTATGTGCAATTCGTTATTGTGATTTTGTAGTTTCTGTGATTCATTGGATCATTTGGTCTGAATGGTATGGCTGTGGTTTGAGTGCGCTTGATGTGATAGTCCATTACTTAAATGATTTATAATTAAAGATTTCTATATTGCATAGATGTGCGTTCTGGAGTGACCATGCAGTGCAGAATCGGAGGTTTCTTGGCTGGCATTTCAGTGCAGGAAGGGCCAACACCCCTCAAGGATAGCATGTCGCTTAGTAAGCCAGCCCACATTCCACAGCAGCCTCTGGTGGTCAACTCCCCAATGAGCCTCATCAGATTGGACACGGGGAAGAGAATGAGTGAAAGAGGACTTGGCAACAGAGTTTCCAGAGGCTCCTCCTGAAATGGTTCAGTTGGGAGTTTAGAGACTGCTGGTGAGAAACAGCTGGAAATGGTGAGTCAAGTGGCACAGGTGTAACACCCTGCAAACTTATTAACAACAGTGGATCCGATGAAGATTACTCTCTTTCCTATATGGAAGGCAATTGTCACCTTGGATAAAAAATGTGAGTAAAAGACTGAGTTTAGTGGAGCAGACTTCTGATAATCTAGTTTCATGAGCCAATACAGTGGCAATGGTTTTGGGTAAAGTTAATGATTTAGAAGTAAAAGATAAGGAAACTCAGGAACAACAACAGAAAGGTTTACATTTTTCTCAGGGATACAATGAAAGTTAGAGCAAACTGAGAACCAGCTAAGGAGCTGCAACCTTTTTGGAATTTTCCAAGAACGTCTATGCTATCAGCAAGGGAGCCAATTCACAATTATATGACAGAAATATTGGAACATCCTAATGAAAAGTTATCCCCAATAAATAAAATTTAGTATTTGCCATCTAAGAAGAAACGAGTGGGAGAATAATAAACCCTGCCAACTAGTGGTAATAACAATGAGGTTTCTCCAGATAGTTTGGATGCATCTGACATTCTGGAATCATTTCTAGAGAAAGTGGACACAGGTGCTACTCTTCTATTATCTTTTGTCTTTGAAGTTGATAAAAAATTAAATGCTTAAACTGTACTTCAGTCTCAACACCAATAATCATTGCACATCAATTATTTCTGGAGGTCCTTCATCATCCATCAAATCATTAGCCTCCACCAAATAAGGATCTATAACATGGACCTCGGCGGTTCCACTTGCTAAACCAAACCTTATATTAGCAAGAATCACACACCCACCTCCTCATCGGTCCACTGGTGTAAAACTCTTATAACTTCTGACTTATAAACTCTCTTACATATCTTATACTTTATATATTTTTTTATTTTATATTCTGAATGTAAGAATACTCATCTTAAAGATATGGCAAATAATCAGTTAAGGGGCTGCTTATCTGACCTAGACTGTTTCGCCTTGGAGCTGTTTCAAGGAACAACCCCTACAATGTCAAAGGCATAGATTATTAGAACAGGATAAAAATATCATAAATAAAATAAACAAACAAACATGCCATCCTGAGTTGACTTTAAGGATGAGCTGGGAAGTCTGCAGTGGCACAAAGCCTCAGAGGAGTACTTGATCAGAAGACTTTTCCTTGCTCTCCTGTGTCAGTATGGACTTCTACTACTACTTCTACAATAAAACTATTTTTTGCCAGTACTGTCCCCACTTTGGAGTTGGAGAGTGCCGATTAATTGCATTCTTGAGGTTTCTATGGGCACCACATTTTATAACTACAGTTTTGTGGACAGGAATTTTCACATATGCAGCTCTTTGCAGTATTTCATTCATGGGGTCTAATTACCTGCATTTGTGTTTGATGCTTGGAGAAGAACTGTCAAGGTCTCCATTACCAATAAGGCTAGCTGTCTTTGGTCCTCTCTTGAGCTGTTCTTTCTGCCATCCCCTACAACACAAGGACGAAGGAAATTAATTTTAACCAACAATCTCTTTCAGCAAGCGTTCACTTCTTACTCATTTGAGATTCAGTCTTTAGGTTTTTACTGTTTTAAAAATGGGTTCATAAGCAGTCTGCAAAGTTATGTGTTTGAACTTCTGTAACTGTTATTTTTTTCACATAAAAGGATGGGGTTTGGACTACTGCATTACAAATTGTCTGCTCCTGACATAAGCACATAAATATTGCCATACTGGGACAGGACAAATAATCCATCAAGCCCAGTATCCTGTTTCCAACAGTGGCCAATCCAGGTTACAAGTACCTGCAAGATCCCAAAACAGTACAATACAGTTTATACTGCTTATTCTAGAAATAAGCAGTGCATTTTCCTGGTCAATGTTAATAATAGAATATAGAGTTAAGCTAACTGATTTTACTACATTCTCTGGCAACTAATTCCAGAGTTTAACTATATGTTCAGTGAAGAAATATTTTCTCTGATTCATTTTAAATTTATTACTTTGTAGCTTCATTGCGTGTCCCTAATCCTAGTATTTTTAGAACGAGTAAACAAGTGATTCACGTCTACCCATTCCAGTCCACTCATTATTTTATAGAGCTCTATCATATTTCCCCTCAGCATCTTTTCTCCAGTTGAAGAGCTCTAGCCACTTTAGCCTTTTCTCATAGGGAAGTCATCCCATCCCCTTCATCATTTTCATTGCCCTTCTCTGTACCTTTTCTAATTCCATTATTAGGCTCATTTTCGAAAGAGAAGGACGCCCATCTTTCGACATAAATTGGAAGATGGACATCCTTCTCACAGAAATGTCCAAATCGGTATAATCGAAGCCAATTTTAGACGTCCCCAACTGCACTCCGTCGCAGGGACGGCCAAAGTTCAAGGGGGTGTGCTGGAGGCGTAGCGAAGGCAGGACTTGGGTGTGCCTAACACTTGAACATCCTTGACCCATACTCGAAAAAAAGGACGTCCCTGACGAGCACTTGGATGTTTTCACCCAGAACTGTTTTTCTTACGACTAAGGCACAAAACGTTGCCCGAAATGACCAGATGACCACCGGAGAGAATTGGGGATGACCTCCCCTTACTCCCCCAGTGGTCACTAACCCCCTCCCACCCTCAAAAAACATCTTTCAAAATATGTCATGCTAGCCTCAGATGTCATACTCAGGTACATGACAGCAGTATGCAGGTCCCTGGAGCAGTTTTAGTGGGTGCAATGCACTTCAGACAGGCGGACAAAGCACCATCCCCCCCCCCCACCCCCATTACGTTTATGGAAGAAACAGTGAGCCCTCCAAAACCCACCAGAAACCCACCCGTAAGGGCTATGGTAGTGGTGTACAGTTGAGGGTAGTGGGTTTTGGGGGCTCAGCACACAAGGTAAAGGAGCTATGTTCCTGGGAGCATTTTATGAAGTCCACTGCAGTGTCCCCTAGGGTGCCCAGTTGGTGTCCTGGCATGTCAGGACCACCAGTGCACAACAAATGCTGGCTCCTCCCATGACCAAATGGCTTGCATTTGGTAATTTCTGAGATGGATGTCCTTGGTTTCGAAAATCACCAAAAATCAGAAATGTCCATGTCTAGGGATGTCCACATCTAGAGACGGCGAAATTTAAGAATTTGGACGTCCCTGATGGTATTTTCCTCCAAGCCTTGTACCAGACCTTACTAATACATCATATGCCTCACTACCACCGGGAACCCTACTCATCAACTCTTATTACAATTAACAGTTGCTTCAACACATTCATTTAAATAATTTACAGCTTTCTCATCTTGTCAACCACGCTGTTCTTGATGACCAACTTCTTTAAGAACTGTCCTTTTAAATTCTTTGTTGATTGCCCATATTGTCCATATTATCAATCATTAAACTCGTTATTGCTTCCAGAATGTTCTCCTCCACTCCACAGTTGACTTTCCACAACCAGCAGGCTTCACTGTCATTTGGCAGTTTCCAGTACTACATCTGGATCCTCAAGGCTGGTATTCACAACAACTCCCTTTATCGCACACAGTATCCCGCACCCTACACAGCTTGTGTTTTGCTACGTGAGCGTCATCAGGGGTCGGGTTCCTAAAACACATTAACCTAAACCATATGTATCTGCTACCCTTACACTCAAACTGTTCATATAAATAACTTTTGTCAACTTACAACTGATGATTACATTCAATTTGTGGATATCAGGCGAACAGGAATTCATAGCAATTCCACGCGTTCATGCCCCAGCAAAAACGCCAGCACATGTGTATGGAGTGCTTCAATTCTCAGTTCCTGTTCGCCTGATATCCACGAATTGAATGTATTAGTAAGGTCTGGTACAAGGCTTGGATGAATGTGAGGGTGTGTGTATCTGGTTCATTGCAGACAAATGATTTTATAGGTTTGATATTTGTGATATATAATAAAGAGTAATCAAAGAATAGTTGATATTTTGTTGAAGCGCCATAATGTGAGTATAATGGACTAAAGAAATAATAGTCTGCATCTACTACTACTACTACTATTTATCATTTCTATAGTGCTACAAGGCATAAGCAGCGCTGTACACCATACACAATGTATCCTTCTAAGAGGAGAAAAACATCCTCTTGACAGGTTCAGAGCTTATATTACCAAGTATTTCAACCAGGAGAGAGAAAAAGCGACAATGAAGATGATACTGGCAGTCATCCTTCCCCTTACCAATGGATAAAGTCAATGCAGAAGTCCCTAAAGGTAGGAAACTCACAAACATAGGAAACTCACAAACATATTTGGAAAGGAACAACAAAAAAGAAGGATGCATAAAATAAATCAGAGAGAGGAAACAAGAAGCCAAATCTGGCAGGTCATTTGCATGATGCTTAAATTCCAGGTATTAGAATCTCAAACCAAGGGGCCCTAATGACAGAAAATGAATGGCCTACATATGACTACTGTTATAAAGATACTTGTTTAAAAGGGACAGGGTGGATAGGCAAATTCTTTAGGTGAAATAGACAAAAAACAATAGAAAGTACAAAGAAAGAAAGAAAGGAAGGAAGGAAGCTCTGAATTAAGACTAGAGATGGGAAAGGGAGCTATTGTTTACACTTGATGAGTTACAAACATAGTCATCAGGAAGAAAAGGACAGACAGACAGACAGACATTCAGCTTCCGGCACCCATAGAAGAACAATGAAGAGAAAAATCAGGGTTGTTATAAAATATGGGCAAAACAAGCAACCACAAGAGGTGCCATACTGTCACTACAGTAGTAGTAGAACTCACCTACTTCTATGCAGGCCTTGAATTGTCAGTTTCTGCAGCATCTGCAGGCGACTTTGTCATCTGCATCACTAAAGGGGGATGCCCCTCACCTCACCCTCAGCACTGACCCTCTGTCCCATTCATATAATGCTCCTAAGGGGTTGCTAGCGGAAGACTTTGGTCTGCAAGATTTCAACTGGGAGAGCCAACCTATAGCTAGAACAAGAAACTTCTGGACTCTGGTTCAAGGAGGTGCTTCTCGTGGTTATTGTAACAGATGCATTTAACTTTGGAAACATCAGAAGCTTAGCGGAGATTGGGTGGCGGGGCTGGTGGTTGGGAGGCGGGGCTAGTGCTGGGCAGACTTCTACGGTCTGTGCCCTGAAAATGACAGATACAAATCAAGGTCAGGTATATATATATATATATATATATATAAAGTAGAATGTATGAGTTTATGTTGTTGGGCAGACTGGATGGACCATACAGGTCTTTTTCTGCCGTCACCTACTATGTTACTATGTAACACAAATTACTGGACATGGCACTCAGAAGTGGATAAAGTATTTCTGATATTTCACTGGGAGGTACCTAGAATGCAATGATTACAAATCCATGTACTTTAACCTAAGAACAATGACAAAAGAGATGGCACTGGCCTGGGACAGAAACAAGAGCACTGAGAGGATAGAAAACTGGGAAGGGTGCAACAGAGAAAAGGAGCAAAGACATAGGAGATAAGACTAAGAAGGGGGTGAGAGGCAGAGTGAAGGACATAGAATGACTATTTACTTCTCTCTTTTCAGGAAGGGAAAAATGGCTTTTTAGGATACCATTTGCTCTGATTTCAGAGATCTGGAGTAGATGCTGGTAAACATGTAGTTTTCACTATACAGTGAAATGATGCAGATTTAACATAAACTATATACACAAATCCATTTTGCAGAAAGATTTTTAAAAAGAACAGTTTTCAGCAAAGCCCTGGGCAGATTCAATCAGTTTTGCTTCAGATTTCCTAGTTTGCTCTTTTTGAATTTTAACATTTTTATAAAACTAGTTTAAATCTAGTTTGGGTCTTACTTTATAATGGTATACCTATGTCCAAAAAAGATGCCTAAAAGCAACACGGCCGCCAATGTACCTTTATAAAATAGGTTTCCAGATCTCACCCCAGCGACGCAAACGTGCACATTGCAGATGTGACAGAGTACAATTGTGTGCATACACCACAACTCCACCTCTGTTCCATTTACACTACATCCCTGCACATGACACCAATTATGTGCCATCTTGTTAAGATGCATATTTAACAGTTACATTTATCGCTGCACAATTTTATACAAGGCCTTTTCTGGAAGTAAGACAGGCTTTATATGCAGAAAAAAGCCTTTATAAAAATTACCCCCCATTGATGGTAGTGTTCATAAGTCATTTAATGAGTGAACTGCAATTTACCTAGGTAAATTGGCTGGTTGAAATTTGTCCATCCTCTCCACAAGTGCACACAAGGGTCAACAATGCTCAGAGGCAGAGACTGAGAGGGGAAGGGGCCGGAGTGAATGGACATCACTCATGCCTCCTGACCAAAAGTTTAGTTAGGAGAGGGGAGATGGTCAATTCTGGCCCCACTTGGACCACGAGTGAGATATGAGAAAGGGGGGCATGGAGGTGGCCTTCAAAACCCACTTAATCCACTAAGGAGGAGGGAGGCCTTCTAAAAGGAGAGCATCACCATGCTGTCTTGGTACATGTAGGTACCAATGACATAGGAAAATATGGGAGAGAGGTTCTGGAAGCCAAATTTAGGCTCTTAGGTAGAACTTTTAGGGTAGCATTTTCCAAAGTGCTCCCCATTCCATGCGCAGGGCCCAAGACACAGGTAGAACTCTGGAATCTCAATGCGTGGATGAGGAGATGGTGCTGGAACTAGATTTGTAAGGAACTAGGCAACATTCTGGGGAAGACGGAGACTAATCTGGAATGATGGGCTCCACCTTAACCAGGATGGGACCAGGCTGCTGGCATTGACACTTAAAAAAAAAAAAAAAAAAAGATAGAGCAGCTTTTAAACTAGAACCTGGGAGAAGGCCGACAGTCATCCAAAAGTGCATGGTTTGGAACAAGGTTATCTTTCAAAGATATCACCAAAACTGGGAAGATAGGGTATCCCTATAGCGAGGCTGAAATAGAGACCATAGTAGACTAAGAGGCTCATTTTCAAAGCACTTAGCCTCCCAAAGTTCCATAGAAACCTATGGAACTTAGCCTCCCAAAGTGCTTTGAAAATATGCCTCAATGTGCCTTTAAATAAAAAGCACACAAAAGTTTGCAAATTAACCCTGTCAACTGCTGAGCAAGATGTAAATAGGTACAACAAACATAGTTTGAAATGTCTATACGCAAATACCAGAAGCCTAAGAAATAAGATGGGAAAGTGCACACAGGAAATAATATGTTACCATTTCACTTTCATAAAGAAGACTATGATAAAATGAGTAGAACGGTGGAAAAAAAAAACTTTAAGTGGAGTAGTTGCAAAGGTCAAAAATTTACATTAAGCTTGGATGTTGTTCAAAAATACCATCCTGGAAGCCCAGGCCAAATATATTCTGTGTATTAAAAAAGGAGGAAAGAAGACTAAATGACAGCTGGCATGGTTAAAAAGTGAAGTGAAGGAAGCTATTAGAACTAGAAGAAAATCCTTCAGAAAATGGAACAAGAATCAGACTGAAAAAATAAGGAATGGCAAGTCAAATGAAAAGCGCTGATAAGGAAGGCAAAGAGGGACTTTGAAAAAAAGATCGCGCTGGAGGCAAAAACACACAGTAAAAAATTTTTTTAGGTATATTAAAAGCAAGAAGCTGGCAAAAGAATCAGATGAGGCCACTAGATGACCGAGGGGTAACTCAGGGAAGACAAAGCCATAACGGAGAGAATAAATTAATTCTTTTCTTCGGTCTTCACTGAGGAAGAATTGGGAGCGATACCGGTGCCAGAAATTGTATTCAAAGCTGACAAGTCAGAGAAACAGAGAAACTTAATGAAAGCTCTATAAACTTGGAAGGTATAATGGCGCAAATAGACAAACAGAAGAGTAGCAAATCGCCTGGACTGGGTGGTATTCATCCCAGAGTACTGAATTGAAAAATGAACTTGCAGAAATATTTTTAGTAATAAGTGATTTATCTTTCAAATCAAGCATCATACCAGAAGATTGTAGGGTGGCCAAATAACGCTGATTTTTTAGAAAGGTTCCAGAGGTTATCTGGGAAATTATATACCGGTGAGCCTGAAGTCAGTACCGGGCAAAATGGTAGAGACTATTATAAATTACAGAGCATATTCAAAAGTATAGATTAATGAGACAACGCCAACGTAGATTTAGAGAAGGGAAATCTTGCCTCCCAATCTACTACATTTCTTTGAAGGGGTGAACAAACATGTGGATAAAGGTGAGCCGGTCGACATTGTGTATCTGGATTTTCAAAAGGCATTTGACGAAGTACCTCATAAAAGACTCCAGAGGAAATCAGAGAGTCATGGGATAGGAGGTAGTGTTCTATTGTGGATTAAAAACTGGTTAAAAGATAGAAAACAGAGAGTAGGGTTAAATGGTCAGTATTCTCAATGGAGAAGGGTAGATAGTGGGGTTCCTCAGGGGTCTGTGCTGGGACCACTGCTTTTTTAACATATTTATAAATGAACTAGAGATGGAAGTAACTAGTGAGGTAATTAAATTTGCTGATGACACAAATTTGTTCAAAGTTGTTAAATCGCAAGAGGATTGTGAAAAATTACAAGAGGACCTTACGAGACTGAGAGACTGGGCTTCCAAATGGCAGATGACGTTTAATGTGAGCAAGTGCAAAGTGATGCATGTGGGAAAGTGGAACCCAAACTATAGCTACGTAATGCAAGGTTCCACATTAGAAGTCACCGACCAAGAAAAGGTTCTAGGCATCATCGTTAATACGTTGAAACCCTATGTTCAGTGTGTGGTGGTGGCAGCTAAGAAAGAAAAATTGAATGTTAGGTATTAGGAAAAGAATGGAAAAAATGAGATTATAATGCCTTTGTATCGCTCCATGGTGTGACCACACCTCGAATATTGTGGAATTAGAAAAGGTACAGAGAAGGGTGAAAATAATGATAAAGGAGATGGGACAACTTCCCTATGAGGAAAGGCTAAAGTAGCTAGGGCTCTTCAGCTTGGAGAAAAGATGACTATGGGGAGATATGATAGATGTCTATAAAATGAGTGGAGTGGAACTAGTAGACCTGAATCGCTTGTTTACTCTTTCCAAAAATACTAGGACTAGGAGGGCATGCACTGAAGCTACAAAGTAGTACATTTAAAACGAATTTGAGAAATATTTCTTCACTCAACATGTAATTAAACTCTGGAATTCGTTGCCAGAGAATGTAGTAAAATCAGATAGCTTAGCTGCGTTTAAAAAAGGTCTGGATAGCTTCCTAAAAGAAAAGTCCATAAGCCATTAATAAAATGGACTTGGGGAAAACCACTTCTTATTTCTAGGGTAAGCAGCATAAAATGTATTGTACTGTTTTTGGATCTTACCAGATACTTGTAACCTAGATTGGCCACTGTTGGAAACAGGATGCTGGGCTTGATGGACATTTGGTCTGTCCCAGTATGGCACTATTTATGTTCTTAGATGACCCTGCTGACCCTGTTGTTCCTGTGTTACAATCTTAACTATATTTAAGGGCTGTAGAAAAGATTCAGCGCTAAAGGGAACATTTATTTTAAAAATGGAAAAATATAGCACTTTTTAAAAAAAGTATCAGGAGCAATTTCTGCTTGAGCCAGTCTGCAAGTGTTTTCCTTGCTGATCACCCCAACCTTTAGGGCAATGGTCTTGCCACATTTTTTTCCTGTGTTGCACTCAAAGTAGTAAAGATCTTAAGATTAGCGAAGGAAAATCCACAGTAGAACGTCATGTGGTTCTTTACGCAGCTGAACATTATCCATCCTATGTTTACATCAGCTTAGGTGATTTGTCGGAAAATATTTCATTCTACTAATGCTTACATACACTGTAAAATATAAAAGTTTATAAATACATTAATATAGATGGCAATGCTAAGAACAGGATTTACAAATAAACAGATAATACACAAATACATAACTGTCTTCCAGCACCAGGGGGTCAGTATCTTTCCTTCTGGGCTTTATTAAAGGTGAGACTTTCTCTCCACGTTTACCAGCTATTTTTAATGCAATGTGTAGGCTTCATTACTTTCCGTTTAGGGCTACACACCAGGCTCTGTCTGTATGTTTCCCCAGAGTGAGCGATAAGTTTATAATATACTGCCTTTGATGTCAGGCAAATCAAAGTGGTGTATTATACTAATAAAAAGGAATGGAAAGGAACTCCACAAACAGGTAGGATAGATTCCTCTACCACAAACTCCCAAAAGATGTTACAATCATGGAATTAATCTACATTATCTGTGCTGGATAAACTGGTCGCATTACAAAACAAAAATAGAAGAAAGCTGAAAATCCATGGTTTTCAGATTCACTAGCACTGTTGAAGATTGGAGAGACTTTGGAGGAAAAAAATAGGACCATCAGTTTTACTTAAATTGGAAGGAGATAAAATAATACAAGATAGCTGTTAATGAAACAAAGAAAAATTATTTTGATTGAACAAGTGAAGCCGAGAATTCATCAAAAAATTTATATTTTGAACTCTGACCTACACAGATAACATATTGCTAACCCCTGAATTGCTTCAACTTACACACACAATTTTTTCCAATCTAAAGTGAATAAAATAAGAAGTTTAAGTTGAAAAAGCCATCAAACATGATAGAACTAAAAGAGGTACAGTTGCTGGAGGGAAAAACAGATAGTATGCTTTGGGATAAATTTCACCCAGTGTCATCTGAAGTTATTCTTAAAATATTAAAAAGATTGGTAAATAAGGGATGCTATCTGGATACATGTTCCTCCTATTTATTAAAACATGTTCCTTTGAATATTTTTAATTTGATTACTAGATTCATTACATTGTGAGGAGGACATTGTAGGAGTATTTTTACCTGCTATCTCACCTTTGCTGGTCTGGGGCTTATAGAAGCCTGAACTATGCATTTATAACAATATGAACTCTATAGCCTGTGGCCTGAATACATCTGTAACCATCAGAAACCAGCTTTTCACAAAAGGAAAATTACTGCTGGGCATACCAAGATGACTTCATCAAAGGACACATTGTTTACTGCAAACTAGACTCCAATTATCTCCTGGAAAGAAAGGAGGAGAGAGCCACAGATGGCCCCAGGAGTATGAGATCCATCAGGGAGGTTTACTATTGTAGTGGTATACAGTTGGGGGTAGTACATTTTGGGTGGGTTTTGGAGAGCTCAGCAGACAAGATAAGGGAGTAATGGTGAGATGCAATACCTGGGAGCATTTATAGTAAGTCCACAGCAGTGCTCCCTAGGGTGTCCCATTGCTCTTTTGGGATGTCTGGGGAACCAAGTCTGCTAAAAATGCTGGCCTCTCCTACATCCCAATGGCTTGATTTTGTGCATTTTTAACTTTTGCGTCTTTTTTTCAAAATGGCTTAAAAGATAAATGCACAAAGCATGAAACCTTGTTCAAAACAGTATTTTTGGAAAAATGATGTTTTTCTATTTTTTTAAATGGGTATATTTCCTATTCTGATTTGTTATATTTAGCGCAAAATGTCCAAAGTCCAACTTAGACGCACTATCGACAGTGCCCCTCTACATAACTTTGTAAGTCTAAGTTCTTTGAAAATACGCTTCGCTGTTCTTAATTGGCTTGAGGATTTCCTGAAAAATAGGAAATATTGGGTGAGTAAGAATGGTGTTGTATCCGCTTTTTGGCCATCTGAGCCTGGTGTTCCTTAGGGATTCCCACTTTTGTCTTTGTTTAATGTCTTGAGCTTACTGGGGAAATTTCTGACAAACTTGGGCGTTTTTGTCTTATCTTATCTTATGCAGATGATATTGACAGCAGATAAATGGACCTATGCTAACTTTAAAGTTAAATAAACAAAATATAAAATTAGCTTGGTTTGTGGATTTCTCAGAAGTACCATCTGAAGAACTTAAATTATCCACAGGTGAGATGCTTAAAACACAAAATGCAGTGCACTCTCAATTATCCAACAGACCCACTGGTGATGTCCTCACTTCGCTGTGAAGAAGCATGCATCTTCTCTTTCCATTTTCCAGCATAGAACACAGGGAAGTTTTGCACGTGAGAAATCAGTTTTGATCCCGCTTTTACTGCAAAACAGCACCATTATGAGCTGGGACCTAGCTTTCACCGTGCAGTAAGTTTTACTCTCTTTTTGTGCAACATTCTTAATAGGTACGTAATACACTACAGTACTGTATTTTTATTCTTCCCCTTCAGATCTGTAGAGCATCACTTCTGCAATGACCAGTCAAAAGAGGAAAAAAGTTGATTTGTCTATAGAGCAGAAACTTGATACTTAAGAATTGACAGAGGGTGAAACCATCCAAAAAACTGCAACAGAACTAGAAGTGGGGAGAGTAACAGTTCTTGACTGGAAATGGCAACACAGTGAGATGCAGAAATGAGCCTAAAATTGTGCCTCTATGTTTTTTCATTGGACACTATTAAAGCTATGAAAAAATGTAAATATGAGAAGGTGAGCAAAGCCTTATTCATGTAGTTCATACAGGAACGAGAAAAGGGCATACCTATATCAGGGTCTATATTGCAAGAGAAAGCCCTCTTTTTTTTTTTTTTTTTTAAGGAATTAAATGACGGTGACACCGATTTCACTGTTAATATCAGGTGACTTGATCGTTGGAAGAAAAGATATGGAATAAGGCAGCTCTACATTGCTGAGAAAAAGCTGTCAGCGAACTCTGAGGAATTTGTCCCACTCAAAGCGAAATTTCAGCGTCTCCTAAAAAAAGGAAGACGTATCAAGGGACCTGATATACAACTGTGATGAAACCAGGTTAAATTTTAAAATGTTGCCAACAAAAACTCTTGCATCACAGCTCAACGCCTCAGCTCCAGGTGGTAAACAAATTACCACAGACTTTCATCGGAAAGTCTAAAAATCCTAGGACCTTTAAAACATGGCTCCCGCTACAGTTCAAGTGACCTATAGGAACCAGAGGAATACCTGGACAGACAAAGACATTTTCTGAAACTAGTTTATCAAGGAATTTTTTTTTCCATCAGTGGAAAACTTGTTGAAAATGATAAACCTGCCTAGGAAAGCAATCCTTCTTTTGGATAATGCATCATCACCCAAACACTCTAAAACACTTCGACATGACTTTACCCAATACCTCTAACTAATTCCTCTTTTACTCCAATTCATTACCAATTGTATCCAACTCTATGTAATGATCATACCAAATTAAAATCCTGTAAGCCACATTGAGCCTGCAAAAAGGTGGGATAATGTGGGGTACAAATGCAATAAATAATAAATAAATAATAATAATAAATTGAGAAGTGCTGACATTCAAGTGATTTTGCTGCCTCCCAATGTCCCATCGTTGTGTCAGCCAATGGACCAAGGCGTACTGGAAGCCTTAAAAAAAATATATCGCTGTAAGCTTCTTACAATGCTTGTTTGAAGGATGAAGGGAAAAGAATGACTGAAGTTTTAAAGAAAGTGATCATCAAAGATGTTATCTACTGGATCACTCAGTCATGGGATGAAATCAAACCTCCAACCCTTGAAAAATCATGGAGAAAGTTAATCCTGAGAATGAAAATGAACAAAGATATGACACTAAAACACGGAGCAGCCAAGGAAGCTCTCCTTCCTTTGTTACAGAAAATACCGGGCTATGAGAATGTTTGTGAGGATGTCATACAAGAATGGATTCAGGCAGATGAGCAAGAATAGCTAATTGTCAAATTATGTGATTGCTATGGAGAACGGGAATGGGAATGGAGATAATGCCGATGAAGACACCTCGAGTGAGGCTGAACAATCATTTGTAAGAGTCAGTCATAGTGAAGGCGTCAAGGCAACTGAGGTTGCACTGGCTTATGTGGAACAAGAGGAAGTGACAGCTACTGATGGAATACTATTGAGACGCTGGCGTGACCTTGCAGCAAGGAAGAGAAGTAAAATGGGAAAACAAATATTAATCACAAAATTTTACAAATATTTTTTATAATTTATGTTAACCAGTTGCATTGCTACAGGTACACAGTACTCTTTCTATATATTTTACAGTATAGTACAGTGATTACAGTATGTTTTAGCACTCCAGTCATGCTGCAGAATGTGCTATAGTGCTGTTAATAAAAAATTTTTTGAAAATCGTTAACTCTATACCTTTGTTTATGCATTGTTTCAGCAGTTACCATTGCTTTCCATATTATCTGACTTTTCACTTATCTGACACCAGGCCAGTCTCATTTTACATAGTCAGGTAAATCGAGACTGTTATGTAGATCTAAAGTTTAGTTATGTGCTAGATTCTAGACTGACCTTTGAATGTCAGATTAATGAATTAATTAGGAAATTCTTAATTTACACCAATTACAATTTATTCATTCTTCTTTAGGAGTGTACAGTTTTACAACTATTGCTCAGTCCATTTTACTTCCACAGTTGAACTATTGTAATTCTTTATATAGTTTGGTCTCAGTAAAAATAGAGGAGATTTCAGTTATTATAAAATACTACTGCAAAATTCAAATTTTCCTAAAGAGCAACACTTGTGGCACTTATAGACAGACTTCACTGGCTTACAGTATATATTTAAAATAGCAGGCCTGGTTTTCAAGTGCTTTCATAGTCAAAATGCTGAAGAATTAGGGTATTTACTTATATTTCCTACCAACTGACTGAATTCTAGATGAAAACAGAGACTTGATTTAGTCTTTCCTTGTATGAAGAATATTTGGCTAAAATCAATTGGGAGGCAAACTATTTCGTACCAGAGCATGAGAATTTGGAATGATAATCCCCCTCAAATTAGACAATTATCATCCTATTTGCATTTTAGGAAGGCTCTAAAAACATTTTTATTCTCTAGGACTAGCTGTTAAATTTAAATGATTTTTTGACAGAAATTGTCTAACTCCCTTCACCGTGAAGACTTCTTGTACCATAATCTGCTGTGAATCCTTAGGGATAAAAGTGAATATAAGACTCGGTTTAGTATAGCATCAGGGTTTAATTTGTGTCGGAATGAAGCGCTGGAAGAGACGTCATCACCCTGTTCTCCATGCCCACACCACAGTCCAACTTTTCTCCCTTCTGTCCCCTCCCAGCTGGCAACCCGGCATCTTTCCTTGCTTCTTAACACCCCAGGTACACCTTTTAAAAAGTATCACAGCCTTCTCTCTGATGCACTTCCCGTTTCTGCAGAGGGAAGTATCAAAGAGAAGGCTCTGAGGAAGGCGCAAACAGCACATCTGAATCGCTGCTCACTGCCGGCTGCCTCCAACAGCGAAGACCACTTTTAAAAATGGGAGGCCTGAGAGGAAGGAGATGCTAGATTGCTGGCTGGGGGTGGGGGGAGGAAGAAAAAATACTGGATCATGGAAGAAGGGAGAAGGGAAAAAATGCTAGACCATCGGGAGGAAAAAAAAAAATGCTTGTCCATGGAGGAGGGGGAAGAAAAAAATACTGGTCCATTGAGGAGAGGGAGAAGAAAAAGGAATATCAGTCCATCGAGGGGCAGGGAGAAGGAGAAATGTTGGACCATTTGAGAGAGGGAGAATGAGAGGGAAGAAGAAATGATGGGCCAATAGGGGTGGAAGGGAGAAAGAAATGCTGGACCACTCAGTGGGTAGGGTAAAGAAAAATGCTGCAACAGTGGGGGGGGGGGGGGGGGGGGAGGGAAGGAGAAATGCTAGACAGGGAGAAGAGGGGAACATGGGAGACAATGAAAGGGAAGAGAAAGTAGGATTCTAAACATGAAGTGAGAAAGAGTGAGGAGTTGTTGAATATAGTGGGGAGAGAGAAGAATGAGAGGGGGAGATTCTGACTAAGGAGAAAGATAAAGGGATAGAGAGGAGGATGCCGATTATGGGGGTAAAAGGAGGAAAAAGGAAATGCTAGGCTACAAATGAGGGGGGAGAGAGGAAAGGTATTTGCCTACAAGAGTGGGGAGTAGAGAGAGAGATAGGGAGGGAAGATGTTAGGCTATAAGGGTGGGGAGGTGGACAGAAGGAGACAAGATGCTGAGCAGTGGAAAGAAGACTAAAGAGAGAAGAGATGCTGAGATACAAAAGTGAAGGAAGAGGAGATGACAACCTTGATGAAACTATGTGAGAGAAACCATAGAAGGCTGTCAAGGAGATTAGGATGGGAGAGCTAGGAGCTGATGTCAAGATGCTCAAAACTCCAATCCTGTTCCAAACAGCACCAGAGAAATACCGCTCAATCAATGCTGCAACACAGCTCACTAATGCTCAGTGCTAATGACAGGCAAATTTAGGTGTGATGTCAGCACTGAGCATTAAAGAGCTGTTTCCAGTTCTGCAGGAGAATTGTACCTGGCATGCACTCATGAGCTGTACATTACTCAGAGCTCTTGAGTGCATACCCAGGTAGAATTCAGAAACGCCTTAACCTGTCAAACAGCCCTGGTGAACCAGAGGACCCCAGAACCCCCCCTCCTCCCAAAGACTTCCATCCCCCCACCCCTTGAAAATAAAGCCCTGGGGGTCCAGTGGGACCCTGGCCACATCTCCCCATAACTGGTGGCTATTAGGACAAGATGGGTGGGCCTGGGCCCACACAGGCCTACCCATAGCTACGCCCATGATTTAATTACTGAACAACATTATGAAGGAAGAAAGAACTTATTAGGAAGTATGCAATTTATATAAAATAAATTGAACATGTATCAGCGCAATCGACCTGTCCAACTCCTAGGTCCCCAGGTAAACCAACGCTTGCTGCCTGATACTATGCCAGCAGCAGCGTAAATCCACCACTAACCCAGTGTACTTTATGGCAGGGAACCAAGATGCACATAAGACAAGCTATCATTCTTATTACAGCATATCCTAAAGTCAAGCAATGCAACATTCAAGAACTACAGCAAGATCCAGACAAAAAAATTCATAAACACTGTTACGGAGGATTTATAGAAACTGTAATCTCATAGGCTGGCTACACAGTAACCAAGAGCAGGTGTGAATCATCACTCAGTGGCTTTCGTCCATCAGCACTGCCAGGAATAATAAATTA
Organism: Microcaecilia unicolor; assembly: GCF_901765095.1. Taxonomy (NCBI): domain Eukaryota; kingdom Metazoa; phylum Chordata; class Amphibia; order Gymnophiona; family Siphonopidae; genus Microcaecilia; species Microcaecilia unicolor. Next base: position 394,483,353 of record NC_044032.1, read on the forward strand.
AAGTTATAGCCACCTTTGAGTATTGCACTGTTCAAGGGTTGTATCTCACCTATTCAATGACAACCGCCTTGTTTCTAAGTTCTAAAGAACAGAGTTCTCAACAGTGACCAATTACTCAGGTATGCATTTTAAGCCACATGATCCCACATCCCTTACAAATGGCACGCCAGCCAGGACCCTAAAAAAAAAAAATCTTTGATTTGGGAACTCACAGTAATAATTATATTTACTTGCATTTTTTTTATTTGCATTATATGGTGTTCACCAAGCAGATGACTAATAAAGGCTGTCCAAGAATATCTTCAACAGGCCTAGCCAGGTCACAAGTGAAAGCAAAAGTAAGCCAACAGTTTACACAGAGACATGGTAAAGAAAAGGCTTTGGTTGCCCATCTCCCTTTTCCTCTACTCATCCACAGTTAACATCAAGAGATCATAGGGATGATCATAGACGCAAATACTAATACACTGTAACCCCAGGCAGTGATGACCTGACAAAGACCAAATCACAGCTGACCTTTCTGAAATATAACTGGGAGCGCTCTATGAAAATCTGTTAACATTGAAGACCTCATTTACTAACATGCATTATTGTTTTAATATGCGTTCACGCACAGTAACGTGTTCATGTAAGATAAGCACAGAGGGTGATTTAATAACACCATTTTCACATGTGTCAGTATACCTGCGCATAAGGCCTCTTATACAATTACCCACCAAGTACAAGTAGATGCAGTCAACAACACACTCTCTTTTATGAGACTTTAGAGTATACATGTTGGGGTGGGTTTTGGGTAGAAGATGGCAGAGTCACGATCTGTGTGTATACTTTACACACTGACATTTACACCAGCTTTTGAGCAGGTGTAATGGCCATAGCTTCATTTCAGGTACAATTTCTGTTGTACTTGTGCCAATATTTTATAAAGACACAGCTGCATATGTGTCTTTATAAAATAAAAGTATAAATAGGCACCTTCTTGCCTTCTCAATCTAACCTTATAGCTAGTAAATGGGTTCCCATCAAGAATAATTGGGTTTACAATTTTTTTTTCATGCATCATACCTAGTTGCACATTATGAGAGCCTTCCAAAAATATGATACTCAAGCAATAATCTTGCAAGGCAGGTTTCCTGCACAATAAAAAAAAAAAACACTTAAGTCTGAAGCAATACTCTTACCTTGTTCATTAATTGCCTGTGTTGGATCTTTTAACAGGGCTGCATATTTGTGCAAAAGGTTCACCATCACCTCCAGCAGCCCCACTTCCCTGAAAACATCCTTAAAGATGGGGTCATGCCGGGTAAACTTGAGTAGTGTCTTCGTTGCAATGATGCTGCACTGGTATGAAGTGCTAGATTTCAGAAGGATGCTGACACTGATCAGTTCCTTACAAGGGATGTAGTTCAAGCTGAAAACAATAAACTCAAGCATCTCAAAATATTTGGCCTGCACTTCAGGCAACTTGGAAATCTTCTCCGCAAACTGGGATAATGTGTGCTGTGATTCCAAGATGAAGTAGTTTGCATTGTCTGCTACATAAATGTTTGTGATAGCATCGAGGATGATCCGTGCAAGATAGCTTGTTTTTGCTTTCAGAAATGCATTCTGGAGGACAGAGAAGGCTTGGATATTCTTCATACTGTGACCTGAAACACGCACAAGAAACATCAGCCACATCAGTTTGACACATCTAATGGCAGGGGAATCTCAAGAGCACTTGAACACAGAAAGGCATGACTTGGTGTAATCTACCTTCACAAAACATAACCACAATAAATATAGTTTGTTTCTTATGCTTTTGTTATACATTTACTGTATTTTACTATATGTTTTATGTAATTTTTATATTATTTGCTTTTTTTGTTGTTTTTCCTGTGTTTGCCATTTAGAGATTAAGGAAATATAGGAGTCTAATAAATGGAAGTAAACAAATATCTGAAAATCAAGAATACAGTAACATAGAAACGTGACAGCAGATAAAGACCATCCCCCTGATTCTATATAGGTCATCCACAGTTGGGCGCCCAAATTTAGGCACAGAGCCCAGATGTGCATGCAAGCTAATTAGTCAATTAGATGCCAAAAACTGATTATTGATGTTAGTATTAACTGGCACTAATTTACAGTTCTGCATGCTTTAACGCTTTGCGCCCAAAATGTCTCATGTGTAAAACATAAGGGGGCATGGCCATGGGAGGGTTAAGAGCATTCCAAATATTTAGACACAATGTTATAGAATGCCAAGATTTACATTAACTTTCAGCAGGCATAAGTCCATGCGCCCATCTGCACTAAGCACTATTCTACAAAGGGTGCTCAGCCAATAGCGCTTAGTGCCAATTTTCCTGGCACTTAAATTTGAGTGCCTTTTATAGAATTTACCCCTATATGGCCTATCAAATCTGCCCATCTATACCAACTACCCTCTTCCAGTTTTGCTTTGATCTTCCAGACCCTGTCATTCCCCACTGTTTGTCTTGTGCAAAGTCATCATCGGATTTGCCTACCTTTCCTAGCTCCACAATACCAATTTCATAGTGTCTAAATCAAAATTTTCAGGGCAAAGTATGGTGGAATAGGTGTCCCTGGGAAAGGGCAACTACCTTGTTAGTCTCCAATATTCATTGGTAAGTCAACAAAAATTTGAACTGGAAAGGAAGAGTGGCAAACGTGACAGTTTAGAGTACATATCGAATGGTGTTTCAAGGAATTCCAGCTTATAGTTTGCAAAATCCTTCAAAGAGGTGGCACCATTCTTTCAATTCAAATACAGCGAGGGTGACAAAGGAAAGAGCAGCAGATGTCCAAACAATTGGCTTTATTATCACATCCAAGACTTAACATGAGTCGTGTTTCGGTCTAAGAAGGCCTTCCTCAGGAGTTAAAGCGTTCACACACCTATATTGTTGGAAGAAAGCAGCAAGGTATTAAACATCACGTGTATGTCATTAAGGCTAGCTAAGAATCCTCATACATCCAATAGAAGACTCCTGAGGAAGGCCTTTTTAGGGCGAAATTCAACTTGTGTCAAGTCTCGGATGTTATAATAAAGCCAATTCTTTGAACAGCGTCTGCTGCTCTTTCCTTTGTCACCCTCGCTGTGTTTGACTTGCTTCCGTGATTGCAAGGGTTACTGTTCTTCTGTCTTTTTACCATTCTTTCAATGCCATTGTTATGGGCAACAGCTATTTGTCCAGATGTTATAACTTTTCTCAGGCACTGATGCCCCGATGATCAGAAGGCCACCTCCCCTCCTCCAACTCAAGGTAGGGGGGTGGGTGGACAGTGGCCCAATGGGCCACCACAGACTTCTTGCTAACACTGGGGAGGGGGGGGGGGGGTTAGAGAGGGCTGGAGACCCACCGGATCTCCAGCCCTCCTTGAACCTGTGTCGGGGGGAGGGACCGGAGGTCTGACTGACCTCCAGCCCCCGTTTTGTCTTGCTCGGGGCAGGGGTAGTTGGGGTCTGGTGGTTCCCATGGACCTCCAGCCCCTGTGTTTGACAGGTCAAACAAGTGCGGGAGGATTGTGCCGGAGCACATGCTCGGGCACAATCCTCACACACTTCTTCCCTATGATCAGAGAGAATTGTGTGCTTAAATTAGCATGTCATTATCTCTGATCATAGGTCCAATAATGCCCCACACTGTTTCAGCATTATTTTTAGAGCACTGTTTGGAACAGCACAGGGCTTTTGATCATTGCTTGTGAGAGATTCTGGGAGTAGAAAGCATGCAGGCGGAGGAGATTTTACATCGGCTGCTCCAAGACAACATGACACCAATAGCTGCTCTAGATGTACTGGCTCCAATGATGAATGGTTGCTTTGGATCAGGATGTATCAGGATTGGGGCAGAGATGAATGCTAAGGGCTCAAAAGCCTACTGCTATTCTCAGGCCTTTATGAAAGGGAAAACGAAGAAACAGGCGATGATCCACAGCTGTCAGGACCAAAAATAAAGTAGACCAAGAAAGCAGTATTCAAATTTTGCCAACTTTTTGTAGTGTAACCACATAGATATGAAGTAGTCTTGTTTCGCCTAACAGAGCCGCATCAGAGTTTAAAAAAAAAAAACAACCCATAAAATTGAATTGTACTTATTTAAAAAAAAAAAAAAAAAAAAAAAGCTCATCAGAAACACCCTGTTATAGTTCCCCTTCATAAATATGTTAAACCGCAAATGAAACTTGTACAGAGAATGGTACAAGTGATGCAGACTTGTTAGGCAAAGTTGAGTCCACATCAAAGGGGCACATTTCTTAAGGACTTCTGTCGCTGGAGCTGCTAAATGAAGTACCATTACATATCTGGGTAATTCCATGTCAAGTGGACCAGTTCTAGAAATCACCCCTACTCAACTATCTTCAATTTTGAATAAAGGGAAAGGGGATAGGATTTGATATACCACCTTTTTTGTGGTTACAATCAAAGTGATTTACGTATTATATTCAGGTACTTATTTTGCACCTGGGGCAATGGAGAATTAGGTGACTTGACCAGAGTCGCAAGGGCCCTGATGTTCAAAAATAAACGCAGGCGACAGAGGCCATTAGCGCCCACGTTTACTGGCACAGTATGGTGAAAGACCCCTACCACAGGGAATAACATCTGTGCAAAGGGATACCACAATCAGCATGCAAATGGATGCTGATGAGCTAATTCCCTATTCCTCCACTGCTCAATGGCAAGTGCGCCAAACAAGGGCACTCTTGCCACTGAAAACCTTACGCCAGCTCCAAGCTTAATCAACAGCATCGGGTCAGAATTAAGCCACAAGTGGCACAGTCCATGGACCTGGGCATCTGGTGGGTCCTACATATAGTAACATAGTAGGTGATGGCAGAAAAAGACCTGTATGGTCCATCCAGTCTGCCCAACAAGATAAACTCATACGTTCTACTTTATATATATACCTGACCTTGATTTCTATCTGTCATTGTCAGGGCACAGACCGTAGAAGTCTGTCCAGCACCAGCCCCACCTCCCACCACCAGCTCTGCCACCCAATCTCCGCTAAGCTTCTGATGTTTCCAAAGTTAAATGCAAGTAGGGGGACTTTTTTTTTTGGGGGGGGGGGGGGAGGAAAAATGTCCTCTGGATATACATTGCCCAGGTTACCTGGTGTGGCATTTCAAACCCAACTTGTTTTTCGAAATCTTTATCCCTGTGTCTTGTCGCGCTTGTGCTGTGTGCTTGGAAGTAGCAGGACAGCTCCTCTTCCTCTTCATTCCCTCCTCCCCCCTACTGGCATTCTGGACATGCGTTGCTGTGCTTAATGCACAACTCTTCAGCACAGGTGCCAGACACCATCCTCCCCTAACTCTGAAACAACTCCCTAATGCTCAACCAGCGAGCCTAAATTTGCATGTCATTTGCGCTAAGCATTAGGGAGCTGTGTTGCAGTGCTGTTGTGGCAGTAATTTTACGCAGCTATACTGAACAGCACCAGAGTTTTGAGCATCTGCACCTCGGAGATGTAGTGGGAATTGAACCCAGTTCCCCTGGTTGTCAGCCACTGCACTAGCCATTAGGCTACTCCTCTATACCTCTTCCACCACACAGAAACTGTGTGTGTATGTTCTGGGAGGTCTCAAACTAAGAACATAAGAATAACCATACTGGGTCAGTCCAAAGATCCATCTAGCCCAGTATCCCGGTTCCAACAGTGGCCAATCCAGATCACAAGTACCTGGACTGACCACTGTTGCAAGGTTTCTTCTGCTTGCAGAAAGTCACTAGAATAAAAGCACCTTTCACAGTTATGCAATGATGTTCAATAATTATGCAAAGTTTGCAGTTTTATTTTCTTTGAATGACATCAATTAGCTTGAAATTCACCCATCTAGGTAAGCTTTTGGTGCCGAGTTTGAATATTATATTTCTAAGGCTCTCACTTCTCAGCATTTTCCCTAAATTGGACTCAAAGTAGGCTGAAAAATTAGCATTTTGTAATTTTAATGAAACTGTGAAATAAGCTTCTTCCCAGGCAATAGATCAAATTAAATAATAATTTGCTTGCTTGTTGTGGGCAAGATTGTTGAAGGAAAGCTAAAAGAAACTGTCTTTAGACACAAATTCACTGAGACATACATAACTGAAAATTTAAAAAAGTGATTAATAAGGAATTTTGTTGTAATTTTAGTGCTAGTTCCCAGTAGGCATCATCTGAGTTTTTCTTTCCAGTCCTATCAAAAATATCATATTTTTTGCTACTAGAATTATGTGCACCTTAGGACCAGAAGACTTTGTGGCCCAGAACTCAGTCCAAAAGCAACCAAAATGTTTTATTCTCATACCATTTTTTAGCAATCCACTATTGCAACAATGTTACTTATGAATCTTCTGTCCTAGCTCAGTATTTTATGGCAAATGTAGCAATGATCAGCAACATTCTTCAGCGGGACAACAACATTTTTTCACTATACAATATATCAGCAAATTACCATGACAACTTATTGTATAGTGTTTTCAAATAGGCTTTAAACACATCAAAAATGTATCCGAATAGAAAAAGTTAAGTATTTATTCTAATAAAATAATTTAGGCATCATAATTTGAGTACGTCACATGAATACTCTTCGGTATAAGAGTGAGTATCTTTTGCGACCACATCAGCTTGCTTATTTAACATCAACTTCAAGGCATTATAACTATCATCGAACTCCATGTGAACTATCATTCACGTTCAACTTCATACTGAAGGTTTGTAGTAAAATAGTAGTATCTGACTTTTTCTTCTATTTAGCATTGCAAAATCCTACATGCAAACAATGAACATAATGGATTTCAATGCTTGTTTAGGGATGTAAAACATCTTGGTCCCAAAGTATGAAAATCTGATTCTGGTAGTAAGAAAGTTCCTCTTTTCAGTGGTGCAAAAAAATATATATATATTTGATCTGACACCTATTGAAATATTTTCACCTGAACATAGGGCAAAACTTTACTCAGTACTATAATTTTTTGCCCATTTTCAACCAACTAAGCACAGAAGAAACATTCTCTTAACATTAAAATGACAATCTTGGACTAAAACAATTGGCACCATTATTCTTATTCAGTGCTAAAAAGTTAGAAGCTATTTGCGTATGGTGCTGCTCAAATATAACAAGATGATGAAGCTGGCAATTTTGTTGCATTACTTTATATATTCACAAGGTTGATTTTTGTCTCTGGCCTACAGTTCCCCAACTATGAGATCTTTGTTCCTGAAATTCTGCATGTTTTACTTTCAGATCATCAAGAACAGGAGTGTCCAACCTCAGCCCTCACCACGTCATGTTTCAGGACTTCCCCAATGAATATGCTGAGATCTATTTGCATATGATAGAGGCAGTGCACGCAAATAGATCTCATGCATATTCATTGGGGAAATCCTGAAAAACTGATTGGATTGAGCCATCGAGAAACAAGGCTGGATAACCCTGATCTAGAACATCCATAAAAAGTTTAGTCGAAACTGGACATGGTCAAGAGAGGACCCCCTGGTCCACATGACATGGACTGACCCATTTGCAATTACTAGAAAATACTGTAACTCTGATACCTGAATGAACTTGCCACTTCATGACTGTGGAAATAGTCTGTCAAAATCACATATGCCAGAAACTCTATGGACCTTTTATCTAATTCACACTTCTCTAATTTGGCATATAGCTTGTGTCCCCCTTAAGCAACTTGGAACCAACAGATCCATTGCTCATGTTCCACTGGATCTTAAGAGAATATCAATATGTCTTCTAGATACATCACTGTATATTTTGTGACATGTGAAATGAATATCTCATTTACTAGGTTTTGAAATGTAGTTTCTACATTCCTTAAGCCAAAAAGCATTACTTAAATGTTTGAAATGTCTAGATCGGGTATCTTCCATTTTTCTGGCTGTAGATGAGGTTGTCAAGCTTCATGAAAATTTGACCTGACTGAAAATATTCCAGCAGCTTGATGATAAATGGCAGAAGGTACTGGTTATAAATGATCCCTCTGTATTAAAGGTCAGAGGGAGCGATCTTTCTTGGGTATAAAAGAAACCGGAGCTCCTCCTGCAGATGTCAAGGGTCTAACAGAACAACAAACAAGGGAGGTGATGGGAAATCCAAGGGTAGAGAGGGGTATTCTTTGAATGGTAAAGATCTACTAAAGATAAGAATAGTGGGACAATAAGGAGATGTATATCTCAGTTGACAAATGTATGTCTCATGCATATAATAGAGAGCACCACCCCAGCAACGCTCACTCCACCCCCCAAGTCAACCGCTACTCCCTCACAGTTCACAGAACCCCGCAACCCCCCCCCAAAAAAAACTTTCAAACACACACACAAACCAAGCTGCAGCAAGCAACAGCTGAGCGTTTGCCTTCCGCCATTCCTCCTTCCCTCCCTGTGTCCCACACACGCATAATGTACAAGAAAAGACGACGGGACAGGGAGGGAAGGAGGGAGGAGGGAAGGGAAACAAAACAGCTGTTGCTTGCTGTAGCGCCGTCACATCTCTCTCTATAAGAACCCAGCAACAATTACCACATTCAAAGCCCCTCCCTCCCATTTTGCAAGCCCGTCACCCCCCCCCTCCAAGTCGCCTGCCACTCCTTCACAGTTCGCAAAACCCCGCCAACCCCCCCCCAACAACATTCACACACACACAAATCAAGTCACCCACCACTCCCTCACAGATCGCAGAACACCAAACACCCCCTCCTCCCCTCCCTAACATTCAAACACACACACAAACCAAGATGCAGCAAGCAACAGCTAATCGTTTCCCTTCCTCCTTCCCTCCCTATGTCCCGCACTCGCAGGACAGGGAGGGAAGGAAGGAGGATGGAAGGGAAACGAACAGCTGTTGCTTGCTGTAGCCCTCTCTCTATAAGAACCCAGCAACAATTACCACATTCAAAGCCCCTTGCCACTCCCTCCCATTTCGCAAGCCCGGAAACCCACCAAACACCCCACCCCCTTTACAAAAAAAAAAAAACCAACAACAAGGGACAGCTGTTACACATGAAGAGGGAGAAGGGGTACCCTGGAAGGGGGGGGGGGCCGACCCTGGAACTTCCAGGGAGGGGGTACCCTCGAACTGAGAGGGGAACCCTGGAACTGGGAGGGAGGGAGGGAAGGGGGACCCTGGAGCTGGTACAGCACTGGAACTGGGAGGGAGAGAGGGAGTGGGGCCCCTGGCAGGGAGGGAGGTCACCCTGGCACACACTCTCATTCTCACACACACACACTCGCATACAGTCTCACTCACTCTCTGTCAAACACACACACTCACACATTCACTCTCTCTCTCACACAGTCACTCTCACACCCACTCTCTCAAACATACACAATCAAAGGAAAAACTTTGCTAGCGCCCATTTCATTGGTTTCAGAAACGGGCCTTTTTTCCTAGTTTTTCAAAAAAAGACCCTGAAGAATTTTTTTTTTAAATGGTCTGGACCAACTTCTGGAGGGTAGGTCAATTAGCAAGTATTAGCCAGACAGATATGGGGACCACCATTTTAGAGAAAGAGCAACAGGAAATGGATTTATCCACTGAAATCTGCTGGGTGCTTCTAAGTGACCTATAGTGGTCACTGTCAGAGAAAGGATGCTAGGCTCTATGGACCATTGATCTGACCCAGTTTAACACATCTTAGGTTCTTCTAATAGAAACAAAGCATCAAATAATTGTGAATTAACATTCTATATAAGTGCTAACAAAAATAAAACAATATATGCATCTAATTTCAAAGTTTGCTTAAATTAGCATCTGAAATACTGCTGCAAATACTAAAACGATATTTTAATGTAAGCTGTTATTTTTATTTCAGGTCTCTTCAATGCCTAGTTAAGGACAGATGGAAAAGTGTTTCTTTTTTTTACTTTTCCTAAGTAGACAAAGCTTGGTCTAATTTTAAAAAAATATATATATATATTTTGAAATATATTACATATCCTTTGGCTTCTACCATCACCATTTTGGACAGTAATTTGAAGAATTAAAGTCCTGCTGCTCTAATGCTACTGGCTAACATTCCCATTACTGAAACTCAACAGGGTGGTCAGATCCCGTCATTTGACTGTGCGTGTATTTGCTGCTGCATCAGATCAGAGAGTCTCCTCTATCAATATTGATAGTGCCCTCTGAAGCAACCAAACATTACAGATGTTGATTGCACCAGTAATATCATATAATAGGACTGGCCAATTTGTTATATACCAAGAGCCAAGAAATCAGAATATGCACAGCAGCAGAGAACCCTGCCTTTGAGGAACAGGGGAATGGGAGGGGGAACAAGAGAATAAGGTTATCCTCTTTCTCAGCTTTTGCTTCACTCCAACCAGTCCCTCACTCTTTTTCTAATCCCTCTACTGGCTCTACCAATCTCTATCTCCTCTCATCCTCATCCCTACTAGTTTCCCTCCCATTCTCTCTTTTAATCCCCCACCAGGTATTCCACTTTTCCTGCCTCAGGTTAGCCAGCCAGTCACCCCTCCCCCCACCCCAGCTAACCAACCAGCAAGAATTTCCCTCAGAAAGCCAACCCAATTACCTGCAAGCTAGGTGTTCGGTTATAATGATCTGTGTATGGATTTAACCAAATTCAACTAGGTATTGAGGATTTAGGGAGAGGAGCAACTTCAGAGGCTAGTGACGCTTAAAAATATATAACTACAAGTAACCCCACAAATGATGTAAAATCCTCAGAAAAATATACTGTACTCGAAATAATATATATATGCTTACAGAAAATTAACACCCTATAAATATGTAAGTAAAGATACTGATGCATTACTGCAAATATACATTATGTTCCTCATGAGATTAAGAGAGTGTTTCTGGTAGCTCAGCACAGCTAAAATGGGAAGGTATCACTCTCTGACTGATGAGCACCACAAGTAGACATCTATCATCAAAATTTGATTTGTAAGGAAAAGCCTGAGCTGATCACAATATAGCCCACAGGTACATAATCTTTAAAAACATCAGTTATATATTTTAAATTCTTCTTGGTAATATGACAGCAATACAAAATCCCTCACCTTTTCCTGTAGGCTGTGGAACTACAAACCCAGGTAACAAAAAAGGTGCCCCTGTGGTGACCCCAGCTGGTTTTAATTCATTAACACCATATGTTGTTAATGACGTTATCAGATTCACCAGGTCCTTCAAAGCATCCTTGGATTCGTTCTCCTTAGACTGCTCTAACCTAAAGAATAAAACATAGATGAAACAAGTAAACTAACAGTAGCTGACATCAGTAAAATGGTTTTTGCTCATTTTTATAAAGTGACACCCACCAATGAGCCTTCACCAGAATAGCCACTACATTCTAGAAAGTGGAGGAGCAGCCTAGTGGTTAGGGTGGTGGACTTTGGTCCCGGGGAACTGAGTTCGATTCCCACTTCAGGCACAGGCAGCTCCTTGTGACTCTGGGCAAGTCACTTAACCCTCCATTGCCCCATGTAAGCCGCATTGAGCCTGCCATGAGTGGGAAAGCGCGGGGTACAAATGTAATAAAAATAAAAAAAGCACTCCCAGAAAAGCTTTGCTTAATGTAAGCCTATCTCTACTTCAGGAAGCAAGTGAAAGCTTGACCTTTAACTAGTTAAATTATTCTTCCTTTAATTACACACACAAGTACTAACACCTGCTGCAAATACTGTGTATTGTGCTGGCATTGTATACATGATGCATACTGTGCCATAATGTGTATTTGAATATTTTTACTGTTGTAATTGTCTATTGCGCCTGTACGGTTTATTATTGCTGTATACCACCTTGGGTGAATTTCTTCAAAAAGTCAGTAAATAAATTCCAAGACAGAAAAGATAGGGTATAACAAAAGTTGAAACATCTCGGGTGACTAACTTAATGAGAAAAAATTGCCCTGTGTAATTAGAGAAGGTGTATGAAACTGCTCTCAGATTATGTGTGGTACGCTACTGAATTCCTGCTGCATTATGTGCAATGCATGTAAATCCATCTGGGTGTTGAGATGGTCAAGTTGTCACAAGGAATGCAGGGTTCAGTCTTGGGCAGTGATCACAAGATTTCTGCAGCCTCCCCCACTAAGGTGCAGATGATCAAAAACTCCACGCTGCTCCAAACAGCGCTCTAAAATTAGCACTGGAACAGCGAGGGGCAATGACGCTCATAAGATCAAAGCTAATCGCATGTAAATTCATGCGTGCTACTACCTCTGATCATAGGGGTACTTCTGCGGAAGGATTGTTCCTGGGCATGCGCCCAAGGCAAAATCCTCCCGCAGAAGTTGTTTGACAGGTCCGGGCTGTCAAAAATTTTAAAAAAATCCTGGACCTGTCAAACATTGCAAGGGTTTGGAGGTCCGTTGGACCTGCAGACACCCCCCCCCCCCCCCGACAGAGGAGTACTCCCCCAGCCCGGCTCGCCAGACCTGACGGAAGACGAACAGACCCCCTTGACCCCACAACAGAAGAGACCTCCCCTGGTGGTCTAGCACCTCCTTTCTCCCCCCATGACATAAGAAAGGACCTCAAGACCTCCAGCCCCAATCTGGTAGTCTTAACGGCTCCGAAAACCCTTATATCTTCAATGACAAGGAGGGAGTAGCACTTTTCTAGCGCCGCCTCTAAAATGACAGTGCCCTGTCCTGCCCAGTGAATCCTGGGATGCGCTGGGAAAGGATTCCCTACCATATAAAGGACAAACTCCCTTATGGAGGCGGCCCTGGAAGGAGGAGGGAGTGCTAGACTACCAGGTTGGGGATGGAGGTCCAGACCGCCAGCCTTTTCTTCTGTTGTGGGGGGGATGGGTCGCTACACCACCAGGGGAGATCTCGTCTGGAGATGCACATAGATGGTGGTGAGGGGAGAGAGTTGAAATCCTGGATATGGATGGAGAGGAGGAAAGAGAGAGGAAGTGAGATGAACATGTATGGAGGGGAGGGAATAGAGAAGAAGTGAGATGAACATGGATGGAGGGGAGGGAAGAGAGAGGAAGTGAGATGAACATGGATGGAGGGGAGGGAAGAGAGAGGAAGTGAGATGAACATGGATGGAGGGGAGGGAAGTGAGAGGAAGTGAGATGAACATGGATGGAGGAGAGGAGAGATGAGAAATGCTGGACATGGATGGATGAGAGGGAAGAGAGAGGAAGGAGATGCATATGGATGGAGGGGAGGGAAGAATAGGAAGGAGATGCATACTGACGAGATGAGGGAAAGGGAAAAGAGGAGAAAAACTGCATATGGATGGAGAAAATAGGCAAAAACTGGATCCATTCTATACCTCCTCTAGTGCGGCGGACCCAGCTTTTACCTACGGATGTAGGGCAAGAAATGAAGGAGAAAGGAGGAAAGTAAAGAAATAAATGGAAAGGAAGCCCAGGAAATGGAGTTAAGAGAGCAGCAGAATCAGAGACTGGGACCGGCACGATCAGAAAAACAAAGTCACCAGACAACAAAGGTAGAAAAAATCATTTTATTTTCATTTTAGTGTTTGGAATATGTCCAATTTGAGAATTTACATCCGTTATCTTATTTTGCACTGGGTATACTGGAGCTATAACATCTTACAGAAATTATTTATAATGAAAAAAGTCAAGTTATTTTTTTCTCCTATACTGGTATAATATTTTCAATGATGCCTGTTTATGTGCGTCAAGGGGGTGTGGCTAACATGGGTGTGGCTATCATCGGGAAGGGGCCATAGGTGGTGGCCCCACCCATAATGAGTACCGGTACCTTTTTTCCTACAAAAAAAAAAGCACTGGCTGTTACACACGCTCACCAGCTCTGATCATCGGGCAGGACCAAACGCGGGCTCTAGTATGGCGTTACTGGTCTCTAGCACCCGTCTTTGCTTTTAATCATCTGCCCCTAAATGAAGCTACATTTTGCGTGTGACCGGGACACCTGGGTCCACCTGCTGTCTCCACACAGTAATTGGTATCTTTTCAGAGACTGTGCTGCAGCTATCTTCCCTGCCAGCAGAAAGCAAGTGTAGGACAAAGAAAGCGGGACTTCTGCAGTTGCCCTTGTCCCGTGTAACCCATATAAAGAAAGCATGTGCTCTGATGCACTTAAGACACATAAGATTTGAGAAGAAGGTGGGATTCCAGAGATGTACTTTGGGAGATACAAAGAACCAGGGAATAATAGGGTGGTTGCCATGTCAGTCCACTTTAAAAGATAATAAATAAAAATAAAATTAATTTTTTTTAAACAGAAAATTAACGCGATAGCTTTTTTTTTTTGGACTAAAATTTTGACAAGCTGTCGAAGGCAAAATCTTTTTTATCAGGTCAGGAATGAGCCAAAGAGGACAATATCAAAATATATAAGTGAAACATGAAAGCATTCTCATGAGAGTCTTGAGGGAAAGCTAGACATTAGGGGGGTGGGGGGGAATGGCATGAGAAACAGGTACAGATTGATGGGTGATCAAGAGGCAACGCAGTATAGTTTTATAAACCCATCTATCTCTCCATTCTCACTCTTCCTCCCTCCGATCATCCCTACTCTTACCTTTCCTTCAAGGTTGTCATTGGAATGCTTTTGTGTTTCACTTATATATATTGATATTGCCATCTTTTGCTCGTTCCTGCTCTGAGGTAGAAGATTTTTCCTTCAAAAGCTTGTCAAAAAATGTATTAAGATTAGTCTATTAAAAAACAAAAGATATCATCTTAATTTTCTCTCTTTTTTGTTTTATTTCTATTTCAAGAAAAATAGGAGCAGACAAGAGGACTGAAGAGAGAAATGGAAGATGAGGGAAACAGAAGGAAAGTGTGTAGAGGGGTGATCGCAAACATATATGCATCTGACCCTTTGACACTCTCACTTATAACAACTATCTCAGATGAATCCTGGAGATGGCACCCTGAAATAATAGACAGCAAAGTGGAACAGAGAGTGAAATATAGAAACATCAAATCAATAGGGATCAAACCAGGAAATAAAAATGACTTTGTAAATACAAAAGTGAAACAAATTAGGAAGAAGCAAACTTCTTTCCAGGCAGCAGCACAGCTCAGGCAGCACACCAGACACACATGCAATAATACTTTTGTTAGAAAAAACTCATCTTACCTGAGCAAAAGATCGGAAAGGAAGCTATATCCTTGACATATCCTAAAATCATCCAAAAGCGTTTGTGAAACATTGCTGGAATCTTTGAGGAAACAAGAAAGCCCGGCAAACATCTCGACTATTTCCAGGGGAGAGAGGTCATCTGACTGCTGCATGTTCTGCACACAAGTGGCCAAACATTCCTTCTCTGCAAGAACACAGATGCCAGCGGCACAATGAAGACAACAGTGATTTGCAACCTTTTTCATCTCGCATACTTACAAGGTAGAAAAATTGTCAAGGCACACCACTGGAATCTAACCCATACCCGACCATCCCCATCCAATCCCAATCCATCCAAGCAAGCAAGCAATCTCCTCCATTCCCACCTGTAACCTTCAGAAGTAGTTATGCTACTAAAATACATTACAGCACCAATATACCTGCTACTGGGAAACTAGAGCAAGATGAACTGTTATAGATTCTCTCACAGACACCAACGTGCCAGCAGAACCATTCACTTCAGATGCAGAACATGACTCTCAGCTAATACAAAATAGGGAACCACAAAAAACATGCAGACAAAAACTGAAAGCAGAGATACTAAACTCTGCATGTCGTGCAACACCAGAGAAATAGAAAGAAATGCATGTCCTCCTGTACAGTGCAAAATAAAGCTGACCGAGGTAAATTCTCATCACCGACATAATTCAGTTATTAAACTGAAAACAAAATCATTTTCCTACCTTTGTAGTCTGGTGATTTTATTATTCCAATCATCTTAATCACAATCTTTGGTTCTGCTTTCCTCTGTACGTACATGTTTCTAGGGTCTCCTTTCCACTTGCTATTTCTTTTCTCACCTCCTGCCCTATGTCTGTTTGACCCTGATCTTTCACATTCCGCTTTCTCCAATTTTTCTGCCTCCTTCTCAAATCTTTGTTTTCTCTCTCTCTCATGTGCAGCCTGCCTCCCCTCTTCCCTTCATATTCAGCATGTCTCCCTTCTTCCCTTATTGTTCATAATGTCTCCTTTCTTCCCTTATGTCCAGCATTTATCTCCTCTTCTCTTCACATTCAGAATGTCTCCCTTCATACCTTCCCTTCATGTTCAGACTGTCTCCCCTATTTCCTCCCCTATATCTGCAACATTTTACTCATTTTCCTCTGTGCTACTGTTTCTCCTCTTCCTTCTTTCCCTGCAGGTTCTGGCATCTCACTCTGCCCCCTCCACCAAATCCAGCACCTCTTTCCTTCTCCACAGCCTCTCTCTTCCTTATCCACCTCATTGAACCAAATTGGAGGTGAGACTTCTATACAATGTCCCTGTAGGCCTCCTCTACATACCTCACTGCCTCCCTCAGCTCATCCAAGTCTGCTACTCCAGCCTTGGAGTATAGACATATAACCTCTCACCAACTAGGAGATAATGTGACAGTGCAAAAGACTGGAGATAATCATGCATGTGACACTCAGTGCAAAAGACTAGATAGCACCCCTCTTGCTGCTGGACTGCTGTCTGCCTCTTAGTATTATAGAGTTGTTTCATTAAAACTTAAGGTACTAGGGATATTAGATTAATATAAAGAGCCAAGATTATATGGTATAATGTGCAATTTATTTAGTGTTTGCTTCTCTGAAACTAAACTCTAATTAAAACTCTCCTCGTTATGCTAATTAGAATAATTGACTATAAATGAAGAGATGTGCTTGGGGTGGGTGGTAATGATGACAGAACGAGGCCCTGCTGTGCATTCTAGAGGCTGTTAAGGCTGTGGCAGAAAGTTCAAGTTTTAAAACTACGGGGAAAAGGGAATGGAGACTAGTTAATAAAGTTTGCGTCTATTTTTTTTTTTATTCTATCAATAACATACAATTCCTCTTTTAAACCCCAATCCTTAAGTTACCAAAGCACAGGTGTAAATGGGAATGCCTAAATGCAGCAGTAAGAGCCTGACAGTATTCAATAAAGCATGTGCTTAAATAGTGGAACACCTATGACCCTCCCATGTGAATGCCCCCTTTGCAGTTAAGCACTACAATGCTTACGTGCCAAGTTATAGAACAGCAACTGCATTTTCACCCTTGTTTTGCTGCTTAACTTCAGTTACTACCATTTGAGTGCCAAAAGTTAGGCAACTAGTTTTTTGGCAAACTATAAAGAATTTGGGGGTTAATGTGTAACGTACACAAAAAATGATAAGCCTAATGAAACAACAGAGCATATTGCTCCTCAGGTAAACCAAGACTAGGAGCAATGGCTCGCAAGCAGCACCTTAGCTGATCACAAGCGGCATCATGGCTTGGAAAGATATACAAATGCACAGAGTCTGTACATGGGAAGGGGATCTGGGAGGAAAAGGAATTAGAGAACAATTTAAAGCACCACGCTTTGGATTCTCCATCTTTCAGAATGCCTACAAAACTCCCTGAACTGTATATTTTAAGCCCCTGACTGAGGCCTCTCTGTAATAGGGGGACCCCAAGGGATTGTGGGCAGCTGGATGCAAGACATTGAGCAAAAAGATTTATGGCTGGGAAGAAATAATAAAAGGAAAAAAATAGCTACCATAAAAGCATTTATGTGGAAACTGCATTCATCAAAGCAGTATACAATTCCATAATAAGCATCTGTTTCAGAAGCTACAACTTCAAAAAGCAACCCAAAAAAACTCAGGCCACATAAGAATATTCTTGCTCATACAATTGGCTGTCACCATAACTTATCACTTGGCCTACTGGCTTTATTTATTGCTGTCTCAAATATTACCTCAGGGTTGTGAGCTTACACCATGAAATATCAGCTACCTCAGAGAAGCCTGAGACCCAGCAAGACTATACATAAACCCATTAATTAATGGCACAAACTAGAATTTCAAAACTTTTGACTAAAAAGAAAAATGGATTCAGCAGAACAGAATCAGTTACCCAGAAAATGAATATACATACTTATAGCAGGTATTCTCCGAGGACAGCAGGCTGGACATCATCACGCATGGGTCGTCGTCCGCAACGGCCCAGGAGCTCCAGAATTAAAAGAAAAACTTTTAAAAGTTCTAGAAGCGACAAAGCAGGTGCGCGGACAACGCACCGCGCATGCGTGAGTGACTTCCCGCCCGTGACGCCCGCGCGCTTCCCTCAGTTAGTAAAAAGCAAACAAGAAGAAGAACAACTCCAAAGGGGAGGAGGGAGGGTTGTGATGATGTCCAGCCTGCTGTCCTCGGAGAATACCTGCTACAGGTATGTATCTTCATTTTCTCCGAGGACAAGCAGGCTGGACATTGTCACGCATGGGGTATCCCTAGCACCCAGGCTCAATCAAAACAATGAACATTGGTCAATTGGGCCTCGCAACGGCAAGGACATAACTGAGATTGACCTGAAAACAAACAAAACTAAGTGAGAGTGAAGCCTGGAACAGAACAGAAATGGGCCTAGGAGGGTGGAGTTGGATTCTAAACCCCAAACAGATTCTGTAACACTGACTGCCCAAACAGACCGTCGCGTCGGGTATCCTGCTGAAGGCAGTAGTGAGATGTGAATATGTGGACCGATGACCACGTTGCAGCCTTGCAAATCTCTTCAATGGAAGCTGACTTTAGGTGAGCCACTGACGCAGCCATGGCTCTAACATTATGAGCCGTGACATGGCCCGCCAGAGTCAGCCCAGCTTGGGCATAGGTGAAGGAAATGAAATCTGCTAGCCAATTGGAGATTGTGCGTTTTCCGATGGCAACCCCCATCCTGTTGGGATCAAAAGAAACAAACAACTGGGCGGACTGTCTATAGGGCTTTGTCTGCTCCACGTAAAAGGCCAATGCTCTCTTATAGTCCAAGGTATGCAACTTGTCCTCACCAGGGCGGATATGTGGACGGGGGAAAAATGATGGCAAGACAATTGACTGGTTCAGATGGAACTCCGACACCACCTTTGGCAAGAACTTAGGATGAGTGCGGAGGACTACCCTGTTATGATGAAACTCAATATAAGGAGCATGAACCACCAGGGCTTGGAGCTCACTGACTCTATGAGCTGAAGTAATAGCCACCAAGAAAACGATCTTCCAGGTCAAGTACTTCAGATGGCATGAATTCAGTGGCTCAAAAGGAGGTTTCATCAGCTGGGTGAGAACGACATTGAGATCCCATGACACTGGTGGAGGTTTGCAGGGGGCTTTGACAAAAGCAAACCTCTCATAAAATGAACAACTAAAGGCTGTCCAGAGATAGGCTGACCCTCTACACGCTGATGGTAAGCACTGATTGCACTGAGATAAACTCTTACTGAGTTAGTCTTAAGACCAGACTCTGATAAGTGTAGAAGGTATTCAAAAGCAGGGTCCGTGTAGGACAAGAGAAAGGATCTAGGGCCTTGCTGTCACACTAGACGGCAAACCTCCTCCATTTAAAAGAATAACTCTTTTTCGTGGAATCTCTCCTGGAAGCAAGACTCGGGAGACACCTTCTGAGAGGCCTAAAGAGGCAACTTCTACGCTCTCAACATCCAGGCCATGAGAGCCAGAGACTGGAGGTTGGGATGTAGAAGTGACCCCTCGTTCTGAGTGATGAGGGTCGGAAAACAGTCCAATCTCCATGGTTCTTCGGAGGACAAGTCCAGAAGAAGAGGGAACCATATCTGACGGGGCCAGAAAGGTGCAATCAGAATCATGGTTCCGCGGTCTTGTCTGAGTTTCAGCAGAGTTTTCCCTACTAAAGGTATGGGAGGATACGCATACAGAAGACCTGTCCCCCAATGAAGGAGAAAGGCATCTGATGCTAGTCTGTCGTGGGCCTGAAGCCTGGTACAGAATCGAGGGACCTTGTGATTGTCCTGAGTGGCAAAAAAAGATCCACCGAGGAGGTGCCCCAAGCTTTGAAGATCTTACGGATAACGTCCATGTTCAGAGACCACTCGTGAGGTTGAATTATCCTGCTCAAACTGTCGGCCAGACTGTTGTTTACGCCTGTCAGATATGTAGCCTGGAGAAGCATGCCATGCTGGCGCACCCAAAGCCACATCCTGACGGCTTCCTGACACAGAGAGCGAGATCCGGTGCCCCCCTGCTTGTTTGTTTGTGTAATACATCGCAACCTGATCGTCTGTCTGAATTAGCCTGACACCACTGGGAAGCTAGGAACCATTGAGCTGATCTCATGTGTAGACGTGCCATGGGAGTCACATGAACTGTGGAGGCCATGTGGCCCAGAAGTCTCAACATCTGCCGAGCTGTGATCTGTTGTGATGCTCGAGTTGAGGACACTAGGGCTAGAAGGATGTCCTGCCCTTGCCTGGGGAAGATAAGCTCGAGATGTCCATGTGTTCAACAGAGCTCCTATGAATTCCAACTTTTTGTACTGGATGCAGATGGGACTTGGGATAATTTATGACAAACCCCAGCAGCTCGAGCAGTTGAATAGTAATCTGCATGGATCATAGAACCCCTGCCTCCGAGGTGTTTTTCACCAGCCAATTGTCGAGATAAGGGAACACATGCACTCCCAGTCTGCGTAGCAATGCTACAACAACTGCCAAGCACTTTGTGAAAACCCTGGGCGCAGATGCTAGACCAAAGGGCAGTACTGAAAGTGCTGAGCTCCCAGGCAAAATCGAAGGTACTGCCTGTAAATTGGAAGCACCGAGATGTGAGTGTAGGCGTCCTTTAAGTCCAGAGAGCATAGCCAATCGTTTTCCTGAATCATGGGAAGAAGGGTGCCCAGGGAAAGCAAAGCATCCTGAACTTCTCTCGGACCAAAAATTTGTTCAGGCCCCTTAGGTCTAGGATGGGACGCATCCCTCCTGTTTTCTTTTGCACAAGAAAGTACCTGGAATAGAATCCCAGCCCTTCTTGCCCTGGTAGAACGGGCTCGACCGCATTGGCACTGAGAAGGGCGGAGAGTTCCTCTGCAAGTACCTGCTTGTGCTGGGAACTGAAGGATTGAGCTCCCGGTGGGCAATGTGGAGGTTTTGATTCCAGATTGGGAGCGTACCCGGACCGGACTATTTGAAGAACCCACCTGTCGGAGGTTATAAGAGGCCACCTTTGGTGAAAAAATATCAACCTCCCACCCAACAGGTAGATCGTCCGGTACGGACACTTTGATGTCGGCTATGCTGCTCTGGAGCCTGTCAAAAGCCCGTCCCTTGCTTTTGCTGGGGAGTCGGAGGGGCCTTCGGCGCACGCCGCTGACGAGAGCGAGCTTGAACAGGCTGTCGAGAGGCAGGAGTGTACCTATGCCTATTAGAGGAATAGGGAGCACTCCTCCTCCCTCCAAAAAACCTCCTAGAAGAGGAGGTAGTAGCAGAAGGCGTCCGGCAGGAGAGAGAATCCATAGCATCATGATGCTTCTTGAGGGTATCAACCATATCCTCAACCTTCTCTCCAAAAAGATTTTCCCCCAGCAAGGAACATTTGCCATTCGCTGCTGGGTCTTCTGATCCAGGTCCGAGACACGCAGCCATGAGAGTCTGCGCATCACGATACCCTGAGCAGCTACTTGGGATGCGGCATCAAAAGTGTCATAGGCTCCCCTGGCCAGGAATTTGCGACACACCTTCTGCTGCCTAACCACCTGGTGAAAAGGTTCAGCAAGCTCCGGAGGGAGAGCTTCAACTAAACTGGACAGTTGCTTTACTGAGTTCCGTAAGTGAATGCTGGTGTACAGCTGGTATGTTTGAATCTTGGCAGCGAGCATTCCAGCCTGATATGTACGCCTCCCAAAAGAATCCAAGGTCCTAGACTCTCTGCCCGGGGGCACCGAGGCATAGTTCCTAGTACTCTTGGCTCTTCTGAGAGCAGAGTCCACCACCATGGAATCGTGAGGAAGTTGGGCCTTCACCATCACAGGCTCACCATGGACTCTGTACTGGGACTCAGACTTCTTGTTGACAATTGAATTAGAGAGAGGGCAAGATCAATTCCGCAACATCACTTCCCTGAGTGTATTGTGCAGGGGGGCCGTTGCAACCTCTGCAGGCGGAGAGGGATAATCCAGGACCTCGAACATCTCAGCCCTGGGTTCATCCACAGCCTCCATGGGAAATGGAATGTCCCTAGACATTTCCTGCACAAGAGATGAAAAAATAAGATTCTCAGGTGGAGATTGTCGAACTTCAATAGGCGGAGTAGAATCAGAAGGAAGCCCCTGAGAATCTTCCTCCAAAAAATATCTGGGGTCTTCCTCCTCTCCCCATGAGTGCTCCTCTTCGGTATCGGACAGGAGCTCTCGAAGAGCAGCCCGAACCCGAGCCTGTCTCGACTTTGAGGATCTACGTCCTCGCGGGGGATGTCTAGAAGTGGACCCCTGCCTGGACTCCGGCGAAGCTTCCTCCACCGACGTTGAGGGAGAGTTGACCCGGGTGGCAACCGGCTCCTGCACCGCAAGCGGCACCAAAGGCGGAGACCTCCTCATAGGAGATGGACCAGACGCCGTCTCAGCAGTAGGTACCAGAGGCGCAAGCACCTCCGGTACCGAAGCAGATGGACGAATCATCCCTTCCAGAAGTCCTGGAAGCATGGCCCGGAGACACTCATTGAGGGCTGCCATCAGAACAAGCTGTGGGGCCAGTGCAGGAGTCGGCGCCAGAATCTGAGGGGGTTCGAGAGCCGGTACCAGGCTGCCAGACGACCGGCGCATCGGCACCTCCTGAATGGAGGGTGAGCGATCCTCCCAGCGCCGACGCTTCTTGGGTGCCGAGTCTCTCGGCTCCCCGGAGCTCTCGGTACCGTGTCTGGTAGAAGATCGATGGCGATGCTTATTCGCCTTCACTCGACGCCCATCATCGACACTCCTCGGTACCGATGAGGACGTGGAATCCTCACGCCTCCTCGGGGCCGGGTCCTACTCAGGGCGGTCCCAGGGGGTCTGCATAGCAGTAGGCCTCGAGATGGGTGGAGACCCACTCGATGCCTCGCTGCTCCCAACTCAAAGTGGTCTCTCGGCAGCCATTACCTGGACTCTCGGGTGTTGCTTTCCTCGACGTCAATGTCGCCGACCTCGGTACCGATGCCGACGTCGAAGGACCGGACCGATCCGAAAAAAGTCTCTCGCGCTGAGCCTCTCGAGACACCTGGGTCCTTTTTTTCATTAACTTACACAGCTTACAAGCAGCTGGAAGATGATCGGGCCCGAGGCACTGGAGACACCAAGCGTGAGGGTCGGTAGACGAGATGGTCCGGTTGCAGTGGGAACAGCGCTTGAAGCCGCTGGGAGTCCTCCATGACATGGGCGGGAAAATAGCGTTCGCGAAATTAAATGGCTCGATGGTGCCAATGAAAAGGGCACAAAAGAAGGAAAAAGGAACGCAGCCGAGCAGCCTGAAGGTGGTCGCGACAAAAAAGAAAGGAAACTTAAAAATGAGAAAAAACTAAAAGAAAATAAAGGAAACTTCTTTTTTTTTTTTTTTTAATATTTGAATAAAAAGACAAAGAAAAAAGGAAATAACGAAACGCGATAAATGCGACAAAAGTCCCCTGGGCCGAAAATCACAAGGAGTCGGAAAAAAATCACAACTCCTTCGCGAAGCAGAAAAAAAGAGAACTGAGGGAAGCGCGCGGGCGGGAAGTCACTTGCCCATAAGCGGGGCGTTGTCCCCACACCCGCTTCATCGCTTCTAGAACTTTTAAGTTTTTCTTTTAATTCCGGAGCTCCTGGGCCATTGCGGACGACGACCCATGCGTGATGATGTCCAGCCTGCTTGTCCTCGGAGAAAATAATGTTAACAAATGAAAAGCAACTATAACTTCTGGACATTTCCGAAAAGAAAGCAATTCTCACCCCTTCTAGAATATGTTTTATCAGTCACAAAACTCAAACAAGTATGAGAAAACAACATACCATGAATGTATTTCACTACATTGACACTAAGGCCATGGCGCGATATGGTCATCAGTACTTCGCCAGCACTCTTCCTCCAAGGCAGATTGTAAGGAGGGCACCAAGATGTGATTGCGCTAAACAAAAGCTGCAGGTCATCTTTTTGAGCAAGCTCTTCTGCAGGGGACACAAAGCTGCACAATTTCACCAATATCTGAAATGGTAAGCAAAAGGAATGGTGTTTTTAATGGTCTTCCTGCACAGTAGGACCTGCCTGGTACAGCACTTCTACTAGTCACATTAATAAATCTAGACCTCAATCCATGGTACAGTGATCTTTAAAGTATAGTGTCAAAACTTGAAAAGCTCACTTTACTTATTTATTCCCCCTCACATATATGTGCCCATGTATTACAGAATCAGACATAGGGAATAGTTAAGCTAGAGTGGAGGAGTGGCCTAGTGGTTAGGGTGGTGGACTTTGGTCCTGGGGAACTGAGGAACTGAGTTCGATTCCCGGCACAGGCAGCTCCTTGTGACTCTGGACAAGTCACTTAACCCTCCATTGCCTGCAGCATTGAGCCTGCCATGAGTGGGAAAGCGCGGGGTACAAATGTAACAAAAATAAAAATAAATAAATAAATAAAATGAAACACTTATTTCAGAGGTGTCCAATATGCAGCTCATGGATCAAATGTGGCTTGACTGACTTTGCGATGTGATCCACATGATGTTTTTAGTACAACAATTTTTACCTAATTAGCTAGTACACATGTTTTTGAGAATTTACAGAGGTATTTGGTAGATATGAAATCACAATTTCAGAAGAGATTTGCAATTCGAAAGAGTATTAATCATGCTAAAACAAGCTAAAAGTTTTTAAGGGCCCTGCACCTATACGGATTTCTGATCATGTGGCCCACTGTTGAAAAACTTGGATGCCTGGGCTTATTTGAAATCAGGTCTAGCAGACCTTATTTGTTGACAGACTAGTTTACTGTGTGGTACAAACTGAGCATCGGTGGCAGAGCCCAAGACCTGCTATACACACTAGATTTCCAACTACTTCACTGCACATACAAGACCTGCTACAACAACAACTATTCTTTCAATATGATGAATATAATTTGAATTTTGAATTTGATTACTTTAATTTCCAAACACAAATTAAAGCAAGTTCCATTCAATATCATTAGTTTTCTCCCTGCCTCAGAGGGCTTACAATCTAAGGTTCACACCTGAGACGATGGTTGAAGCAACTTTTCCATGGTTACAAGGTGTATCAGGAACTGTTCTGTCAACCACCACCCAAAAAATATCTCAGCTGGTGAGAAAACGCTTCTTTCCATCTTGGCAGTCTGCAGCAGGCATGCACTGAAAACTCTCGTGGAGAGTAGTGTTTTTGTTACCATCAGGGGGAAGTCTTCAGCTGGCGGAGCTTGGGATCCCCACCAGCTACTACTAAACGTGTGCTACAGTTAGGTGGGCCTGAGCCCTAAGTGGGTGGGCCCCAGCTCACCCAGGCCCACCTGTGGCTATGCCACTGGTCCCACAGTTATGCACTACCTTATAGAATAATGTGTAACTGCAAATTATTGGCACCTCTAACGTGCGTACGTGTCCTGCCCGTAAACGGGATCTGTGCTCTTCCTTCCTCACCCATTTGCCCGCACACAGAGCAAGTGTAAAGTAGTGAATGCTTATAGCACACATACTTTGGCTAAGTTTACAAGAGAAATGACTTGAGCATTTCTTTCAGAAATTTAGCTGTAAACTGTGTATATTAGAAGCACACATTGACCCAGCACCTATGTTGGGTCTTGAAAATTACTCTTGAGGAAGGTAATTTCATAACATGGCAACCAGAAAGGAATGGTTTAAGGCAGGAGCGTAGCCAAACCTGCCATTTCAGGTGGGCCCCGAGTTAAAATGGGTAGCCCTTCCCGTCCTCATACATGTATACATTTTTTAACCTTTCCCTCTGACCCTGCAGCCGATCTTTACCTCTTTCTTCCCATCCGTCCCCCTGCCCCTATTCACACCCATTCTTGCCTCAGGCCCACCCAGCTTGGAGGTAGGCCTTATAAGGGGATGTTCAGAGAGAGAAAGAGAGAGAGAGACAGGTAGATGCTGACTGTGTGTGTGGGGGGAAGGGGCAGATGCGTTGCTGCCAGCGGAGAAGAGAAAGAGAGAGGATGAGGTAGTGCCAATGAGGTGTTTGGGGGGGGGGGGGCGGTACTAGACTGGGTGGGCCTGTGCCCTGTAGCTACGCCACTGCTCTGTCTGTTTTTAGGGAGGGCTAGAAGTGACCCAGAGCTGCCTTCGAATGTGGATGCTACTGCAGGAGGCAGCATGGAGTCACTGCCCAGCACCCAGCAAGCCTCTGACCCATAGAAGATTCTATCAGAACAAATGGACTGGAACGAAAAAAGGCACTCTCTTTACCTACACAAGTATGCTTAACTGCTGCTCTTCCCTAGGCCCACTGGGGAATTTCGTTTTTTCACATGTACAAGTGTTACTGTCTAGCTCCACACAACAGTCCTTCTCTGTCCAAAGAGACTTAACTGAGGTACAGGGGACAAAAGGGAAAACCACTTTCTTTTAGGAAAACAACCAGATTGGAGGACTTGAATGTAGAATTTTTGAAAAGCAGAGACAAAAGGATATTTCTTAAATTCTGAAAATCGTAGGCATGACTAGCTGGAAGTTTAAAAGCAAGGTATTTTCACTGTTAGCAATCTTATGAGCTGATTTATAATACCTACATTAGTGCTGCACCCCACCCCCCACAGATACCACTCTAGGCAGCCATCTACTTTGCCTAATGGCTAAGCAGGTCCTGTATCCAGAATCACCTATATCATCCAAAGAGCCATCAAAAGGGAGAAGGGCACCCTCGTAGCTATCACTGCATTACTTACTGTCATTGTCGCTCCATCTTCATAATTCTTCATGTTCTGCCCATTTTATAGAACATGCAAACACAGCAATTTATATATAATAAAGTATAAATTCCCTGGATTAAGAAATTCAGAAGTTATAGTTTGCCCGTGCTCACCTGTACAAAGACTTTTTGTAGTAGTGCTCGTCGCTCTGCTAGAGGTAGCTCATTCTGTGCTGCCCCAACCACCTCAGGCACATGTGGAAGGTCAAAAAACAGATACAGACATTTAACAAGTGTGGAAGGCACTGACATGGTGGTCATGCAGTCCACTGTTTTCTGCAAAAAGAAATTAAAAAAAAAAGAAAGAAAGAAATAAGTCAACAAATAAACATCCCAGCCGAATTTACAAGTGGAGGCAGATTAGACAACCACATAAAAGCTTTTTAGTATAAAAATTAAGCCAACATTTGGGCCATTTCTAACAGGAAGCTGTGGTTTCCAGATGGTACCAATAGAAATCAAACAGATGGTACCATAATGTCAACTTTGATACAACAGAGAAAAGCACCTTTTGGAGTAACTTAGGAACCCTTAAGAGATACAAATCCCTTTTTTTCTGTGTGAGGGAATCCAAAGCCACCTGAGTATCAGAAGAAATACCAGTGCTGCACACAGAGAGAAGCTCAACTAGGCAGTGGCCATCCACTTAAACCATATAAAACCAGAAGCAGATAATACAGCATTTTATTTTCTTTAAAAACAGCAACTATCTATTTATTGTGTACGGAAAATAAAAGTGCAGGAGTGCAGCCTGTATACAAAGAGGCAGATGTGCAAATAAGCGCCAACCCCATATGAAATAATGCCAGAAACTGGACCCATTTTGGTAAATTGGCAAAAAGAGCAGAGAAAAAGCAGAGTGTGGTCAGGCCTGCTTCAGGTGACATTTCACCAATATTCAATACAGACTGGGCACACCACACTAGTAGCTATCAACTCAATCCTTGGGAAACACCCAGCCACTCGGGTTTTCAAGATATCCATAACCATTACACACAGAACACATCTGTATACAGTGGGGGCAGTGCAAGTAAAACTTCCTCATTGTGGATATCCTGAAAACTGACTGGCCGGATGGGTGAACTACTGCACTCTACAGTTTCTCTAAAACTAAAATAAATAAGAACCTGTCTAGATAGAAACAGGCAGGTATAGCAGAGCTCTAAAAAGTTTCCCTATCTTTAGGGTGAAGAAATTTCTAGAGCCCTGCTCCTATCTGTGCTGAGTAATAAAGTGATGCATAATGGATGAAACAAAGTGTGTGTGTCACTGCTAGTGGGAGTTCCCTGTGAGTGATTGGAGAGAACTGTAAAGCGCCCTGCCTAATGTAATTCAGAGGTGTTTTGCCAGTGATTGGCTGAGAGGGATGTAGAGCAGAGAGGGGCTCAAAGATGTTAAGAAGCGGCAGGGAGCTGCCACACTTGACGTTCACTTATTTATTTATCACATTTGTACCCCATATTTTCCCACCTATTTGCAGGCTCAATGTGGCTTACATAGTACCGTGAAGCGTTAGCCATCTCCGGTGATGAAACAAATACAGAGTGATGTTATTGTCAATGAGACAAATGTGTTACAGACATATTAGGGAATCGTAGAGAAGAAGAGTTATATAGTATTCATAGTGGATGAACACTTAGCCCTCTAAACTAGTTGACCTAACCAGTAAAAGAGAAGTTTAGACCAGAAAGGGTCTAGAGGAGATTTCTGGATGTTCAACTCGTGTCAGAATGAGTTTTTGCAGGAAGAAAGGTAGAGACCCCCAGGCCAGTTTTCCTGAAAGTTGTAAGCTATGTGTGATGACCTAGAGGGTGCATCCTGCTAAACTACCTTGGAAGTTCCAGCCTAATCTCTGAGGGACCACACCCTGGTGTATCCCCAGCAGACAGAAAGAAGACTGGTCATTTTTACGTTTGACTTTGGGATTTATTGAACTTGTGTCCCTCTATTCAAGGCACAGGTCTTTGAGAAAGTGATTACCATGTACAGCCAGGTACTTAGGTCCAAGTATCGCCAAGGAATTTTGGTCATACCCTTCAGTATAAAGACTATTAAGGTTCTTGGGTTCCTCTCGATTCACACTTCACACCTTTAAACCTCAAAAGGACTCAGTTATTCGCTCATCATTTTTTGCCCTTCACTATCATTTCATCATCAGACCTACACCCCCCCTTGTTATATCCCATCTTGACTACTGTAATTCACTTTATTCCAGTCTTCATTCTTTCAAACGTCTTCACTTCAACCAGTCAACTGCCATTAAACTTCTTCAAAATGAGAGCTGTTTTGATCATGTCACACCTCTCCTCAACTATGAACATTGGCTTCCAGTTACTGCCTACATCACAAAATCCTTGTTTACAACTCTCGTCAACCATCAGCTTCCTCCCATCTCATCCCCTACACCCCTCTCTAATGTCTTCACTCTGCAGACCAGAATCTAATAACTCTCCCCCTGCTCTCTGTCCTTTGCCTCAAGGTGTTGAGGAACTCTGCCTTTAGTTACATTGGACCCAAACTCTGGAATGACTTGCCTCTATCAGAAACCAACCAAACATTGCCTTCTTTATGAAACTGCTTAAGACCCAAGTTTTCCTAAAATTTTTACCCTCCACCTCTATCTAGGACTTTGTTTGTCCCTATTCTGTTTTGGACATCATTTTCCTTGAACTCTCTTTTTGTTTTTTTTATTTATTATAAACCGCTGTGCTGCCTACCCCAAGGCTAATGTGCGGTATATCAAGTGACATACATAAATACATACATACAGATGTGTGTGTGTTACTGAAGAGTCAGAGGTGGCAGGGGTGCCCTCCCCAAAACCCTCAAAGGAACTGATCCTAAAGACAAAATTACTGAAAAAAATGTATAATGAAGCCAGCTAATGGAACCAAGAAACAGCCTGTCCAGCTACAAAGAGAGACAGAGAGCTAACTGCCACAGAAACGTTTTAATTTGCAAAGGATCATAACATTTCAACTGCTCCTTTTTCTCTAGCCTTCCGAGTTTTCTTCTCCTTGGACTATTTGTGCTATGTCTCCTTTTGATTGGACATTTCACCAATAAGAGTGAATTTTTAGAAAAAGAGAAAAATGAATGGAGTTGGGGGTTTGGAGCAGGAGTGTTTTTGCAGGTCAAACAGAGGACCTAAGGGCAGTTGCCTCCCCTCTCTTCCGCCGCTCTCCAGGGCCCATATTTTCCCACAATATTAGTTCCCCATGGAGCGACTACAAAACCCCACACGTAGACCGTGGGTTACACCTATGCAGTACACATACAAATGTGTCAGCATCACTGCACAAATGAACACAAATCACAAAGCCATCTTCTTGTTTTCTATCACAGTTTAAGACTAAACAAAATATTGTGTCAATAGTACAAGGATATGGTTTTTCCCCTTTTATTGTGGTCTAGACCAATGTTTCTCAATCAAGTCCTGGAGTACTCCAGAGTATGGTCTTCAGATCTCCACAATGAATATGCAATAGAGGCAGTGTATGCAAATCTCTCATGTATATTCATTGTGGATATCCTAACATCTGGACTGGCTAGGAGGTACTCCAGGACTGGCTTAAGAAATACTTGTCTAAACTACAGAACCTTTCTCCTTACCTCCTCCTACGTAGCTCTCAGATAAAATGCACCAAAACACCAGTATTTCTGTTTTCTTTTTTTCTCACATCCCTTTCTCTACATGTTCTGCAACTAAGAAGAAGAAATGGGCTACCCCTAGATGAGCCAGTTTGGGACGCTTTAAAAGTGAGCTTGCACTCTTCTGCCTAATCTGGGAGCTGAACTATTACTTCAGCAGGGCCTCCTGCATGGCAGCACTGTAAAAATGTCAATGGACTGTCTTTATATGGAAATTCATTTTTTAAATTGAATCCCTGATGGGGTTTCTGAGAGATTAACTAGTCCTGAGATGCAGCACTATGTGCTAATCAGGAAACCAATTTTATTTATTTATGACATTTTTACCCCTCAGCCTGAGAGTGACTCAGGTTCAATGTGGCTTACATAGCCAATAACTAAATGAATGATACATTGTAAGAATACATAAACAGATTGCAAAAATGTTTTAAGCTTTTTTCTAAATCTTGGCAATAGAGGAAAAGAGTCCCAGAGAGAAACACCACTAATATAATCTGCTTTCTCATTCCCATCAGTGTCCCACCATATCTTTAACATCAGCATATGACAGCAAGAGGCTTACCTCATCCTATTCAGATTCAACTAATTTTATTGGCATAAAAATTTGTACATAAAGTGGTAAAATGGTTCATACCCTGAACTGGAGAAGGCTGAGCTCTACTATATGGATGCCCTTGTCAACTTACCACCAAGGAATTCACTGAGATCTTCTCGTTCATACTTAAACCACATACGCTTCCACCTTTTCCTACATCAACACTCATTTGTGGAATGCATTGCCTAAATCAGTAAAGACAGTTCAGGATCATCTGACTTTCCAGAAGTCTCTCAAGACCTACTTATTTGGGCAAGCTTACCCCTAAAGATCCAGTCCTGCATCCATGATTCCTGGACTACAAATCCTTTCAAGATTGTGTGAACTCAATTACTTTATCTTGCCCCTGTAACTTTACGCCATCCATATCCCTTTCACTTAATTGTACTTTACTGTATGTTTCCTAAATGTTGTAAGCCACATTGAGCCTGTCAGTGGTGGGAAAATGTGGGGTATAAATGATATAAAATAAATAAAAATAAAAGCAAATAAGTTGTGTGTCCCCTCCTCGTTAGTACTGGTCTGACTTCTAATACCATATGTAGCAGCTGCCCACTTGTCACGCTTTGCACAAATAAAGCAGCAGCAAAACAAAGATTTCATTATCTGTTTGGCCTTGACTTCACAGGTCTTAATGGCTTGACAGGAGGCACTATATTAATGGATGGTCAGGACGCACTATAAAGAGTGCCAGTCCTCAGAAACACAGTGTTCATGTATCATTTGTAGTGCTGTAGAAAATGGAACACTTCCAGCAAGAAGTCATAAGGGACGATCCACCAAAACAACAAGTTTGACATGCTCAAAACCATGCGGAGGTTTGATCTGGCTGAAAGATCGCTGCCAAAGTTAAGTAGCGTGATTATGTATCTTATCTTAGAAGTAATGAGTAATTTTTAAATAAAAGAAGAAAAAGAAAGAAGAAATTTAGTTAAATAAAAAGATTGTATGCTACGGGTGATTCAATGAAGATCTATTCAGCGCCATTAATATAGGGGACGCTGCCCCCGCATGGTAAGGCTGATAATACTCTGAAGATCCCCGTTAAAAGAAAAAAATGTACAGTAAATGAAGTACATATTGTTGGATGTTGGACTGTGTATTTGTTAGATATTGGGATGTTTGGGACAGAAGAGGATAACTTTTGACTAAAGTCCCCACATCAGTAAGAATTGGTCTCCTTAATTAGATTGATCAAAACCAAATTCATGCATTTTGAATATCGGTTTTGTTTTAAAAATGCAATTGGGCATTAAGACATTGCAGAGATGACTGATCTGACCCTCTGACATTAGATGCTCTCAGCACTGGCTCTGCACATCGAACAGCATTCCCCGCCAATGACATGGCAACGACTATTGCTCTGTAGTGCGCCCCATGTTTGGCTATTAAATATAAGCAGTAATCCAATTCTGCTTGCAGTTTCATTAAGGAACTTCTACTGTGTGGTATGGAACAGCTGGTGCTGGTAAATCTAAAACCTTTCAGCAGCAAAACATTCTATTATGTGCAGGGCTGTGGAGTCGGTACACCAAACCTTCGACTCCTACTCTTGTAAGGCTTTAGGTTTTTTGTTGTGGATCTAAAGTACTGGTAAATATAACTTTAGATTTATATATATGGTAAATTTATTTTGAAGTTAGAATCAGTACATTTTTACCAACTCCAACCACCCAAAACTGCTTCAAACTCCAACTCCACAGCCATGATTTTGACTTGTTAGAGCCTGAGTTCAGGAGGTGGTAACAGCGGTTAGCGTATCTGGGTTTAAAAAAAGGTTTGGACAAATTCCTGGAGGACAGGTCCATAGTCTGCTATTGAGACAGGCATGGGAAGCAACTGCTTTCCCTGGGATGTGTAGTATGGAGTATTGCCACGATTTGGATTTCTGCCAGGTACTTGTGACCTGGTTTGGCCATTGTTTGGAAAACAGGATACTGGGATAGATGGACCATTGGTCTGATCCAGTATGGCTACTCTTATGTTTTTATTCTTATGTAGATGAGAGGACTAGCTGTGACACAAATAGCAGCTAGACTATGCAACCTTGATTTTACCGTAAACCTCTTAATTTATCATACTTTCAAGAAAAGATAAATTGCATTTGCCAATTCTGTCAGACAATAAGCTTTCTATTGGAAGGGTTACTTCCTATAGGGCTCCATTCACACAATCTTTTTTGCTTTTTGTGACCACTAACAAGGGGGGAAAAAACCCCAGCAATGTCATCTCTTTCTGCTGTTCTCCTTCAACCAGTACTTACTCCTTTCCTTAGCCCTCTATCTTACTCTTTCCTTGACTTTCTATCTATATCGTAGTTCCTGTTTTCATTACTGATTTTGTTTCTAAACCATCTTGACGGAACTCCCTAAGGTAGTATATCAAGTACCAACAAATACTAACAAACTTGGAAACTTAGAAAAGTGAATGTTCAAAAGACAGGACAAAACGAATCACAATTCATATCACAGTCTGGAAAAAAAAAAAGCTTTCAGGAGTGTCCAGGATAAACCACCAAAAAGCAACCCCACTAATAAAACAGGGAAACACAAAACAATGTCTGACAAGGATCACAAGGCCTATCCAGTCTGCCCATTTTCTTTTCTTGCTATGTATCATACTCTCTTCAAGCACTCTATTTACTTTCATGCCCCTATAACTATGGATCTAGTGCATCTATCCCACGATCCAGATAAGAACTGCCATGTTGGATCAGACCAAAGGTCCAATAAGTCCAGCATCCTCGAAGAACTAATTATCTCCCCCCCCCCTCCACAAATTAGCAACAATGGAGACAGCAAAATTCAGATTCATAAGAATTTTTCAGGGACTGTGGTGTGAATGCTTGTGGTGTTATCTCCAGAACTGGACAGATCAGCTATGGATGTAAACCGGTGACCTGGAGATAAAGAACTGAAGAAATAGAAAAATTGAAACAACATATTTTATCAGTGTTTCAACTGGAAAAGACATGGAAGTAGGAAAACATTTTGAAAAACTATTGCATTGAAGGCAAGTGGTAAAGCAAAGATACATACCTGTAGCAGGTATTCTCTCCAAGGACAACAGGCCTTATATTCTCACAACAGGGTAATGAGATCCACGTTGCCCAGTTCGGAGCTTATATCAAGCTAAAAGAGCTTTCTGGAATGAGAGACTCGCTCCACTGCGCATGCATGAGTGCCTTCCCACTCACTGCAAGAGCGCAGGACTACCAATCCAAAACTATAGCATATGAAAAAAAGAGGAGACAACTCCTAGTGGAGGTGGGAGGGTCTGTGAGAATATAAGGCCTCCTGTCCTCAGAGAATACCTGATACAGGTAAGCATCTTCGCTTTCTCCAAGGACAAGCAGGCCTATAATTCTTACAAGTGGGGAATCCCTAGCTACCAGGCTCACTGAAAACAACCGTAGCTCAATTGGGCCTCACAATGGCGAGGACAACACAGATCAACCTGAAACTATATAAAAACTGTGTGAGAGTGCAGCCTGGAACAGAATAAAATGGGCCTAAGAGGCAGGAGTTGGATTCTTGAAATTCTGCAGTACGTCTGTCCAAACTGAGTGTCATGTCAGGTGTTTTGCTCAAGGCAGTAATGAGATGTGAATGTGTGGACTGAAGACCATGTTGCATATTTGCAAAATTTCTTCAATGGAGGCTGAACGCAAGTGGGCTACTGACTTAGCTATGGCTCCAACATTGCGAGCCTCGACATGACCCTGCAGTGTCAACCCAGCCTGGGCGTAAGTGAAAAAAATGCAATCTGCCAGCCAAATAAAGATTGTACATTTCCCAATGGCGACACCCATCCTGCTGGGATCAAAAGAAACAAAAAAGTGGGTAGACTGTCTGTGGGGCTTAGTCTACCCCAAGTAAAAGGCCAATGCTTGCTTGCAGTCAAAGGTGTGCAAGCCGCTCTCGCCAGGATAGGCATGAGGTCATGGAAAGAATGTTGGCAAGACAATTGACTGGTTCAGATGGAACTCTAACACAACCTTAGGCAGGAACTTAGGGAGCAAGTGGAGGACTACTCTGCTGTGATGAAACCTAGTATACAGTTCATCCACATTAACGCCTGAAGCTCACCGACTGCAAGGTGAAGTAATAGTCACCAAGAAAATGACCTTCCAGGTCA
Organism: Microcaecilia unicolor; assembly: GCF_901765095.1. Classification (NCBI taxonomy): domain Eukaryota; kingdom Metazoa; phylum Chordata; class Amphibia; order Gymnophiona; family Siphonopidae; genus Microcaecilia; species Microcaecilia unicolor. The sequence goes on from NC_044032.1 coordinate 394,518,539, forward strand.
AGTACTGTAGATGACAAGAATCGAGTGGCTAGAAAGAAGCTTTCATCAGCTTGGTGAAAACAATGTTGAGGTCCCATGACACAGGCAGAGATTTGACAGGGCTTTGACAAAAGCAAACCTCTCATGAAGCAAACTAGAGGCTGTCCAGAGATGGTCTTACTCTCTTACACAGTGATGAGAAGTACCGATTGCACTGAGGTGAACCCTTACGGAGTTGGTCTTGAGGCCTGATTTAGAAGTGTAGAAGGTATTCAAGCAGGGTCTCTGTAGGACAAGGAAGAGGATCAATGGCCTTGCTGTGACACCAGACAGCAAACCTCCTCCATTTAAGAGTAACACCTCTTAGTGGAATCTTTTCTGGAAGCCAGCAAGACCTGGAAGACACCCTCAGAAAGAGACAATTTCTAGGCGCTCAACATTCAGACCGTGAGAACCAGAGACTGAAGAATGGGATGCTGGTGAGGATCAGAGACTGGAGAATGGGATGCAGAAGACATCCCTCTTTCTGCATGTTAAGGGTCAGAAAACACTCCAATCTCCACGGTTCCTCAGAGGATAACTCCAGAAGAAGGAAACTCTGTTGGGACCAGTAAGGAGTAATCAGAATCATGGTTTCATGGTCTTGATTTTCAGCAAAGTCTTCCCCATGATGGGAGGATACACATACAGAAGACCTTTCCCCAATGAAGAAGGAAGACATCTCACACTAGTCTGTCATGGGCCTGAAACCTGGAACAAAACTGAGGGTCTATGTGATTGATCTGAGTGGCAAAAATATCCACCAAGGTGGTGCCCCATGCTTGGAAGATCTCCCAGGCAATGACCATGTTGAGAGACCACTGATGCAGTTGGAAGGCCCTGCTCAGCCTGTTGGCCAGGCCGTTGTTTTTGCATGCCAGATAAGCGACGTGAAGGAGCATACCATTCTGGACAGCCCAGCGTCACAACCAGATAGCCTCCTGACCCCTCATGATCCAGTTCCCCCCCTGCTTGTTGGTGTAATATATCACAACTTGATTGTCTGTTTGAATGAGTAAAATTTGTTAAGTCAGCCAATCTCTGAAAGCCTTTAGAAAGTTTCAAATAGCCTGAAGCTTCAAGAGATTGATCTGGACAACTGTTTCCTAGGCACACCAAGCACCTTGAGTGTTAACATTTTTTTTTGTACCCCATGCTTTCCCACTCATGGCAGGCTCTATGCGGCAGGCAATGGAGGGTTAAGTGACTTGCCCAGAGTCACAAGGAGCTACCTGTGCCGGGAATCGAACTCAGTTCCTCAGTTCCCCAGGACCAAAGTCCACCACCCTAACCACTAGGCCACTTCCTAGTGAAGCCCATCTACATGAGCTCCCCACCCCAGGTGGAATGCATCCGTCATCAGCACTTTTTGCAGCTAAGGAATTTGAAATGGAAGTCCCAGAGTCAAAGTGGATCGAATGGTCCACCACAACAAGGAGCGAGCAAACTGTGGGGACAATCGGACGACATCTCCACATCTCCCATGGCTTGGTACCACTGAGAAGCTAGGGTCCATTAGGCAGTTTACGTCATGGGCATCACGTAAACAGTGGACGTCATGTGGCCCAATAAACTCAACATCTGCCAAGCTGTGACCTGCTGAGAGGTTTGAACCTGAGAAACCAGTGTGACTAGAGCGTCCGCTCTGGGCCCAAGGAGAAAGGATCAAACCTTCTAAGTACTGAGCAGGGTTCCAATGAATTCCAATTGGTGGACAGGGTGCAAATGAGACGGGGTAGTGTAAAACAAACCATAGTAGCTGAGCAACACAGTGCTCTGCATGGACTCCTGAGCACCATCCTTCGACATGTTCTTCACCAGCCATAGTCCAGATAAGGAAACACATGTACAGTCTTAGTAGCGATGTTGCGACTACAGCTAGACATTTGGTAAAAACCCTGGGAGCGGACGCAAGGCCAAAAGACAACATGCAGTACTGGAAATGAAGTTTCCAGTCAAAAACGCAGATACTTCCTGTGAACTGGAAGTATTGAGATGTGTGTGTAAGCATCCTTCAAGTTCAGACAGCATAGTCAATCATTTTCCTGTATCATAGGGAGAAGGGTGCCCAGGGAAAATGACTCACCAAAGATATTCAGTATAATTGGTCTGAACTCCAAGAAACACCCATGTTCAAGAGTGTTAAGAGTGAGACCAGACTGATGCATACAGTATCTATGATGTCATTTGTGACATCGACAAAATGGCTTCAATTCAGACATGACTTCCCTTGGAGATTCAAGATACACTAAAGAGTTTCAAAAGATGAAGTCTTTGCAGTAACATTTTTAATGAACACAATGGCAAACTATACTACCTGTCATACACGTTTGCTATACTATTTTAAAGAAAACTGCAGTGTAAAATATTCAAAGTATATCTTTTTAATAACCTGCATCATAAGGTGCTATGGCCCTTCTCAGCACAATCTTCAGTCCTTGCTATGTACCTACTTAAAACAATGTTACTTTTTAATTGTGGTAGGAAAAAAAAACTAACCTGACCAGATGATGCCAACAGGTTTATTATAGTCAATAGCATCCAGCCCCTACTGGCCTCCTCACTCTGATTGATCTCTAGAAACTGGACAATTGCACGACTGGCAGCCTCTGTTGAAAAAGAGAGAGAGAGAGAGATGAAAGGCTGCAGTGCCAAGAAAAGCATTTGATATTATACAACATTCTGAGAAGGCAAGACAAAAATAATGTTTTATTTTAATTACACTGTGCCATTCTCATGCAAGTAATCAAAAGCTCCAATTGTGCAAAAAAATCATTAAGGAATACACATCATTACTGCACAAACTGTGCTTTTTTTCTTTCATTCAGTGTAAGCATATCCATGTATTCCCTCCTACTGCACAAACAGTACAGAATATTTATGACAATTCAAATCCATATCAGCTTTTAGCATCTGAACTTAGCCAGGCACACTTCAAGGCTGCCAGCTGTTCAAGTGTGCTAGCTAAACTCAAAGTAAAAGTTTGGAATGGCTCTGATTGTTCCCTTTATATAAACCACTAAAAAAAAATTAAAAAAAGACGCCTCCCTACCTAACAAGATCGGATATGTTGTATGATTTAACTAGACTAATACTAAAAACAATAAAAGTGTGTCACATCCATTAAAGCTGCAGCCCCTGAAGAGACTACCCTGCCCTAGGAGACCAGATTTTCACACTGGAAGATGGCCTAACAGTGAATGGATGAACTCTAATCTGGAGGGATATTTATTCATAGAACTCAACCTCACCTAAGGAATCTTTTCTAGCTTCAAGTCAACTGTGGCTTGCCCTGTTGAATTCTCAAGGCTTTCCCTCAGGTAGCTACAGCTGCCTTCTCAGCAGCATTTTGTTGAAAAACCTTTCATTTTGCAAGTCTTATGGCAAAGTACAGTAAGCTACCACAGAAAACGTTTATTTGGATCCATAATGTCTACTTATCCAATACTTTGGTAGGTGGCAAAAAAATCATTTTAAATACCTGGGATACAATGAAGACACTGAAGTAATTCAACAAGATGCAATATACTCCCCAGAACTGGGATCTCTCACCCCACATACACAGAAAAAAAATAAACTTCTCAAATTTACAAATCCGTGCTTACCACAGCAAAAAAGAGCATGCTGTAGGGCACGCTGAGGCATCCCGTGATAATTCTGCCATGTGCATGCACTAAAAAATAAAATGCAGTTTTTGTCACAGGGCTGTGTCCAGGAGGTGAAGAGTGAGCATGTTCTGTGCTAATCGGTTAGTGCAGATACATTGCCAAGCACTAACTGATTAGCACATGAGAACTTGCTGCAAACGTAATGGGTGGCAGTAATGGCTCATGTGCTAACCTGTTTTACCAAGTCTATTAGAGGATTTCCTATCCCGCTCATCAAAAGAAAATGTCTAGGTGGCTTACATTCTAAAGTGAAAGAGTAGAAAAAGTAAACTAGTGCTAACGAGAGTAACAATGGGGAACCTGGGATAAAACTACAATATGAGACAGGACATTGGGGGTGGGGGGGTAGGTGGAAATACACTAGGAGTATGCTGCTGCATGTTAGGTCTCACATCCAACCTGTGCAATGGGGGGGGGGGGGGGGGGGAGGGTCAAGTAAATATAGAGAAGTTTATTTCTCATATTTATTTCTGAATACAAACATTTTCAAAATCAATAAAATATTACCAGATTAACATAGTAACATAGTAGATGACGGCAGATAAAGACCTGCACGGTCCATCCAGTCTGCCCAAGAAGATAAATTCATATGTGCTACTTTTTTTTATTTGTACTGTCCTCTTCAGGGCACAGTCCGTATAAATCTGGCCAGCCCTATCCCCGCCTCCCAACCACCAACCCCGCCTCCCAACCACCAGCTCTGGCACAGACCGTATAAGTCTGCCCAGCACTATCCCCGCCGCCCAACCACCAGCCCCAGCACAGACCGTATAAGTCTGCCCAGCACTAGTCCTGCCTCCCAACCACCAGCCCCAGCACAGACCGTATATGTCTGCCCACACTAGCCCTGCCTCCCAACCACCAGCTCTGCCACCCATTCTAGGCTAAGCTCCTGAGGATCCCTTTCTTCTGCACAGGATTCCTTTATGTTTATCCCACGCATGTTTGAATTCCGTTACCTTTTTCATCTCCACCACCTCCCGCGGGAGGGCATTCCAAGCATCCACCACCCTCTCCGTGAAAAAATACTTCCTGACATTCTTCTTGAGTCTGCCCCCCTTCAATCTCATTTCATGCCCTCTCGTTCTACCGCCTTCCCATCTCCGGAAAAGGTTCGTTTGCAGATTAATACCTTTCAAATATTTGAGCGTCTGTATCATATCACCCCTGTTCCTCCTTTCCTCCAGGGTATACATGTTCAGGTCCGCAAGTCTCTCCTCATACGTCTTGTAACGCAAATCCCATACCATCCTCGTAGCTTTTCTTTGCACCGCTTCAATTCTTTTTACATCCTTAGCAAGATACGGCCTCCAAAACTGAACACAATACTCCAGGTGGGGCCTCACCAACGACTTGTACAGGGGCATCAACACCTCTTTTCTTCTGCTGGTCACACCTCTCTCTATACAGCCTAGTAACCTTCTAGCTACGGCCACCGCCTTGTCACACTGTTTCATCGCCTTCAGATCCTCAGATACTATCACCCCAAGATCCCTCTCCCCATCTGTACCTAGCAGACTCTCACCGCCTAACACATATGCCTCTCTTGGATTTCTACTCCCTAAGTGCATCACTTTGCATTTCTTCGCATTGAATTTTAATTGCCAAACCTTAGACCATTCTTCTAGCTTTTGTCAGATCCTTTTTCATGTTTTCCACTCCCTCCGGGGTGTCCACTGTGTTACAAATCTTAGTATCATCCGCAAATAGGCAAACTTTACCTTCTAACCCTTCGGCAATGTCACTCACAAATATATTGAACAGAATCGGCCCCAGCACCGATCCCTGAGGCACTCCACTACTCACCTTTCCCTCATCCGAGCGAACTCCATTCACCACCACCCTCTGGCGCCTGTCCGTCAACCAGTTCCTAATCCAGTTCACCACTTTGGGTCCTATCTTCAGCCCATCCAGTTTATTTAAGAGCCTCATGTGGGGAACCGTGTCAAAAGCCTTGCTGAAATCTAAGTAGATTACGTCTATAGCACGTCCACGGTTCAATTCTCTGGTCACCCAATCAAAGAATTCAATGAGATTCGTTTGGCACGATTTCCCTTTGGTAAAACCATGTTGTCTCGGATCTTGCAACTCATTTTCTTCCAGGAAATTCACTATCCTTTCCTTCAGCATCGCTTCCATTATTTTTCCAATAATCGAAGTGAGGCTTACCGGCCTGTAGTTTCCAGCTTCTTCCCTATCACCACTTTTGTGAAGAGGGACCACCTCCGCCGTTCTCCAATCCCTCGGAACCTCTCCCATTTGTAAGGATTTATTAAACAAATCTTTAAGAGGACCCGCCAGAACCTCTCTGAGCTCCCTCAATATCCTGGGGTGGATCCCATCCGGTCACATGGCTTTGTCCACCTTTAGTTTTTCTAGTTGTTGACACACACTCTCTTCCGTGAACGGTGCTATATCCACTCCATTCTCAAATGAACTTTTGCCAGTCCATCGTGGTCCTTCTTCCGGATTTTCTTCAGTAAAAACAGAACAAAAGTATCTATTTAGCAAATTTGCCTTTTCTTCATCATTATCTACATAGCGGTTTGCAGTATCTTTTAGTCTCACAATTCCCTTTTTAGTCATTCTCCTTTCACTAATATACCTGAAGAAATTTTTGTCACCCCTCCTTACCTTTCTAGCCATTTGTTCTTCCGCTTTCGCCAGACGTACCTCTCTCTTGGCTTCTTTCAGTTTCCTCCAGTATTCCTCCCCGTGTTCCTCGTCTTGAGTTTTTTTGTATTTCTGGAATACGAACTCTTTAGCCTTTATTTTCTCAGCCACTTGCTTGGAGAACCATAGCGGTTTCCTTTTTCTCTTGCTTTTATTTACTTTCCTTACATAAAGGTTTGTGGCCCTATTTATAGCTTCTTTCAGCCTGGACCACTGTCCTTCCACTTCTCGTACGTCCTCCCAGCCAATCAGCTCCCTCCTTAGGTATTCCCCCATTTTACTAAAGTCAGCATGCTTGAAATCCAGGACTTTGAGTTTTGAGTGGCAACCCTCCTCTTCAGCCGTCATATCAAACCAAACCGTTTGATGGTCACTGCCGCCCAGGTGGGCACCCACTCGGACATTTGACACGCTATCCGCATTTGTGAGCACCAGATCCAGCGTCGCTCCCTCCCTCGTGGGTTCCATGACCATTTGTCTGAGCAGAGCACTTTGGAAAGCATCCACAATCTCTCTACTTCTTTCCAATTCCGCAGACGGAACCTTCCAATCTACATCCGGCAGATTGAAATCTCCCAGCAACAGCACCTCTCTCTTCTTTCCCAACTTTTGAATATCTGCGATCAGGTCTTTATCTAATTCTTCCAATTGTGTTGGAGGTCTGTAGACAACACCCACGTGGACAGAGGTTCTATCATCTCTTTTTAAGGTGATCCATATCGCTTCTTCCTTACCCCAGGTCCCTGTCATTTCGGTTGCTGTGATATCAGATTCATATTTGAATTAAGAGTTTTACAGTACAATCTGGTTTCAGTCCCTCTAAGAACAATAAACAGAAAAATCATAAGCCCAATATACGAATAGGGCATAAGACAATTTTTCTCTCTCTCTTCTAGTGTCCTATCTGTTTATTGTAGTTCCTTTCCATTTCTGATTGAGGCTGTAAACCACTCTGACAGTTTTTTGAAATGCGGTATATAAATACTTGAACAAAGTTCCAGACTGTCATTCTGACCCTGTTAAAATGTACTTTTCATGCCATTTTGTACTTGTTCTTATTAAGGTTGTCTCTTCATGTTCAAGTGTACAGCGTTGCGTACGTCTAGTAGCACTATACAAATAAGTAGTAGTAAGGTTATGGTTTCACAACTCAATATTTCTGGTCAGTCAACACGTGAAGGGCAAGTCTATAAACTGGGCACTAACATTAAATCCCCCATTTGTGTGATTGTTTAGAATAGCAGCATATAAACACATATATATGGGTATGGGAGCATGCCACCTAAGCACTATTCTGTAAATACACAACTTCCTTACTTATTAGCAAGGGAGGTGTCTATAGAGATGTCACAGCATGGGCAGGGCTCCCATTTACTTATATAACTTATAGTTCTAGGCACCCAAACGTGTGCCAGCTCTATGGCTGGTTTAAGTGCAGGTGCCTAAATGTTAAGTGTGCTGAAACAGAGTTACGCTAATATTCTACAACAGCACCTAGGCTCTCTTATAGAATAGGCTCCTATCCTGTGAAAGCACATAGTTATAGAATTCCCCTCTTCATAAATGGTGAAGATCAATGCAGGAACATCAAATTAATCTACCCACACCTCTCCACGCTAGCACCTTCTCTCACCTTACCCTGCTTTTTCCATTTCTACAATTCCTCCTTCCTTACAGACCTTTTTCTTTTCTTCATTGCATCTCCTTTCCTCCATGCTCCTCAGAAAGCAAACTGGTCCTTACCCCAAATGCAATGACAAGCTACATGCGCTATGGGCCAGAAGCTAAGTTAACTTGTACACATAGAGGCATATTTTCAAAGCACTTTGGGAGGCTAAGTTCCATAGGTTTCTATGGAACTTTGGGAGGCTAAGTGCTTTGAAAATGAGCCCGATAGGCCTTTCCTTCCACATAGAAGGGGGAAGGCACATAACTAAGGCCCTGGCCTGCACTTCTTCACAATCTAAAGCCACAGTTTGGAGCAGGTCACTAACTAAGCTTGTGAAAAGCCATCAAGGCCTATGTGTTCTATGTTCGGCCCTCTGGCCTTAGAAAATAGATTCCAACCATGTATTCTGTAACAAATGATTTGTGTTACAATTTTAAGAGCTTCTATGTCCACTTTACTCCAGAACAGTTGACTATTAATTGAAGTTTTGCAGTTTCTAATACGTTCTCATTTTTATTTTTTTCCACCCCAACAGAAGTTGGAAACAACTATGCAAAAGAACTTGAAACTTCAAGTAAAACAGGATTCAAGTGAACCCCAACAGAAGACAACTAAAATATTTGCCAACACTAGCTTCCGCTTGCCTTCTGCCTCTTGTCTTCTTCTTTTTTAACTATCCTAGATGCCCCAAACCTGAGGTCTAAATGGCAGAAAAGCGCATGGCCAGAATAATACAGGGTAGGGATCCTGGATTCATCTGCTGCGACTAAAGGAAAGAAAATTATCAGGTAAAACATAATTTTACCGTCCTTAGCCTCAGCAGCAGATGAATCTAGGAACTGGTGGAATGTAACAAAGCAATCCCTAAATAGGGTGGGAAGCCACCACTCCCCAAGAAAGCAAAGTCGACCCAATAAGAGCATCTCTCCGTGTTGACACATCAAACCTGTAGTGCTTAACAAAGGAATGTAGAGAAGCCCAAGCAGCCGCTCAACAGATATCGTCCAAGGAAATTACTCCCATTTCCGCCCAGGAAGTAGCCTGCACTCGAGTCGAATGACCACATAAATTAGCGGGAGGAAGCTTACCCTTCAGGAGGTAAGCTGAAAAAATGTACTACTTAATCCATGAGCAATGGTCGCTTTGGAGGCTGCATAACCCCGTCTGGGCCCAGACAAGAGAACAAAAAGATGGTCCGAGGAACAAAATCGTTGGTCATGTGAAGATACCTTATAAGCACACTACGAACATCCAGAAGCCGAAGAATAGACAAGTTCTCCGGAAAATCCTCCCTCCGAAAGGACGGAAGAATAAGAAGCTGATTCAAGTGAAAAGCAGATACTACTTTAGGCAAAAAGGAAGGAACCGTCCACAAAGAAACGCCTGATTCTGAAAACTAAAGAAATGTTCTTGGCAGGAAAGGGCTTGCAGTTCAGAAACCCAGTGCGCTGAGGCAATAGCAACCAAAAACACCGTCTTCAGAGTGAGATCTTTCTCTGAGGCTAAACGCAGAGGTTCAAAAGGCGCGCCTTGCAAAGCCCAGATGACTAAATTCAACTTCCAAGATAGAAATAGATGCCAAACGGGAGGACACAGATGAACAGAACCCTTCAAAAACCGTGCCACATCTGAATGAGCCGCTAGAGGACAGAAGTCTATTCGTCCTCAGAAACAGGCAAGAGCCGCCACCTGAACTCGGAGAGAATTATAGGATAATCCTCTCTGTAGTCCTCCCTGCATAAAGGCCAAAATCTGGGGAAGAGTAGGTTTAAGAGGAGACCAAGCACGTTCATTGCACCACGTCTAATAAGTGCGCCACACTCGGGCATAAGCTGAAGTAGTGGACCGTTTCCAAGCTCGAAGAAACATGGCAATGACAGAATTCTAGCCTTTCTTCCTCAGCTTTGCCCTCTCAAGCACCAAGCTATAAGACCAAAGCGGGACATATCCTTCATCTGCACCGAACCTTGATGAAGAAGATCGGGTAAGAGAGGATGCCGGAACGGAGGTTCCACCAGAAGATGCATCAGATCTGCACACCACAGCCGGCGAGGCCAATCCAGAGTTATCAAAATTACTAGTCCTTGATGAAGCCTGACCCTTTGTAGAAGACGACCAATGAGAGGCCAAGGAGGGAATACATAAAGAAGGCCGAACTTCAGCCCAATCTGCACTAGTGTGTCTAGACCTGCAGAGTTGACTTCCCTTCTTCTGCTGAAGAGCTCTGGAACTTTGACGATGCGCCCGGTCGCCATGAGATCCATTGCCGGGGTGCACAATCAAAGACAGATCAGACAAAAGGCTTCTGTCAACAGTTCCCACTCTGTCGAGTCAAGCAGATGACAGCTGAGAAAGTCTGTAACTTTCGCCATGTTTAAAGATAAACTCAATTCCCTTGGCACATAAATGTATACTGTAAAAACAAATAAAGCTATAAAATTTCACACTGGACTTCCAAAGTGGTTGCTGAGAAAACAGCAAAAAAAACTCTAGATGGTTACTTTTTTTTTTGCCTCACGCTATAGATATAGGTTCAATCATATTATATCCTTACTTAGGAATGAACACTGGCTCCTATTGCATCATTTACAAGGTTACATTACTGGCTAGGAAGATATACTATTCAAGCAGACTTTCATTTTTGGCTTACTATTTACTAACTTATACATCAGTTTGTGCTTTGAGGTCAAGTCAGCAAAATCTATTGGTCATTTCATCCTTTAGATATATTCATCCAGATTCTGTTAGGGATTCAGTTTTTAGTGGCACTGCCCCTACACTATGGAATGGTTTGCCATCCTACTTAAGATCAGAGATCTCTCTCTACAGATTGAAGTCAGGCCTCAGAACTCTTTGTTTACTAAGGCTTTTGACCTATAATTAGGGCTTGTTGTTTTTTGGTTGATGCAGAGGCCATGACTGACAGTGGGAACTGATGCACTGTAATCAGAATATTTTGTTTTATAACTATTTATAGATTTTCTATAAGTGTCTAAAAACCACTTAAATATCTGTGACGAATGGGTGGCATATCAAATATTAAATAAACTTGTTATATACATGGATATAGATAATTGTTACACAGACACACAAACACGGACACAGAGAACCATCAATAGGACAATGATGAAGCAGATCCAGTATTAAGGGTCTCCTTCGTTATAAATAGCATGTTTTAATGGTTATACCAAGCAGTTAGCACTCACCTTATAATTTATTTATTGGAAGTTTTTATATGGCGCCTTATAGTATAAAAGGAAAAATGTATTAAAATCAATAACTTAAATCATGGTTTTAGTGCTCAGTGTCCTAAAGCAGATTTAAATCCATCCACACAGTACCACCATTCAAGCTACCATTAAAATATTACAACATTATTATAGGATAAATCTTTCAAGTAAACCATTAATAGTTGACAGCAAATCTACAGTATATCTAAGATACTTAGTCTTGGGTTTTTTTAAATCATCTGATCTTAAATACATGATATTCAAGAAATAGTGACACTATGGCTAAAGCCAAAGTGCTTTGGATTGAAGTGCACAATAGCAGTAGAGAATGACACAGGGACAAAGTTTGTCCCCGCCCTGTCCCTATGAGTTCTGTCTCCATCCCCGCAAGTTCTGTCCTTGTCCCCACATGCCCTGTCTCCGTCCCATCCCCGCAGGTTCTGTCCCTGTCCTATCCCTGTGAGCGCTGTCCTCATCTGCAGAAGTCTTGAACACTTATGATTTTATATTTAAATCTTTTTATTAAAGTATAAAAGGAATATGCTCCACAACTGTTTATAAATCGCAAATAGAAAACAATAATAACAAACAAGTATAATAATCTCACCACCAACACCACCTTCTACCCTTCCAACCCCAACAATAGCTGACTTCTACTACCCCAGGGAATCCCAATTCACCCTGTTAAAATGTCAAGGGGTACAAAATGCAACCCATTCTGTATGCCGCAGCGGGAGAGAATATGCCCTATGAAGCATTGTTATGATTTTTTTAAATCTGTGGATGAATAAGTCATCAACAATCTCGGGATTCAGTCTAGCTCTCCTGTCTTCCACAGTCCTTCCTGCAATAAAAGATGTCTTCTTAGAAGATGTGCTGGTAGCAGGAATATACAGTATCCCCCATGTAAATTTTGCTAGTTGTGGCCAGCATGCTTGCTTGATTTTCCAAAAAATCTAAATATCGTGGTCTGCATCACTCAAACATAAGTAACAGTCCAGTTCATTAACAGGTTTCAAAGAAGAAAATGACACCGAGACAAAGTTTGTCCCTGTCCCCACGGGCTCTGTCCACATCCCCGCCCCTGTGGGATCGGTCCCCGTCCCTGTGTCATTCTCTAAATAGCAGAACTCAAATCATCTATCTGACAGGTCCTAGGCAAATGAAGACAGCAACTGCTACAATGGCAGCCCCTACCAGCCTACCCACAGCACTGAGAGTGCACCCCTCCAGTCTTTTGGATAGCAAGAGTCATCACCATTGTTCAGGTACTCTGCCTATGGAGGGTTGGGAGCAAGAGATTTATGGCAAGATAAAAAGATATCCTATACAATAATATCATAAATCTTATGAGATATTTTACCTTATATCAATGACTATAATTACATGTAACTTATTTATGTTTAAGTTAAATTTCTTACCTACCATCTGCAATTCCAAAAGCTATTAAAGTGGTGTACATTCAGATACATTGGTACCTGGTCAAATGAGCCCCATCAAAATAGCCTAGAGGCAAATGAGTCCCGACATAATTATTTGTTAGAAAAAAGCCTTTGACATTTTAGTTTACGTCAAAATAGCCTGTGACAGAAGTGCCCGCCCACATAAATGGTTCCAGTTAAAATAGGTCCCAACAAAATAGACCATTTTTTTTTCCGGTGGCTGTCTGGGTATGGTATGGAGGTCGAGATAGTTCTTTTGGTTTAGGTATACATATTAGAGAGTGTCTTCTATTTCATAGCGGAGGGTGGCATCTGGTCGCATGTTTTGAGGTGGTCTATTGTTTTTTTTTTTCAGGGTAGGAAAGATACCCACTGTTTCCTGACCGATGGCGCGGTGTTGATTCTCACCAGTACGCTTTTTTTCATATGATATTTGTAGTGCAAGTCTTGCGAGAGTTCTCGTGAAGGGCGTTTGTGGGATTCTCAGCTGAGAAGTTAAATAAGAATAGAGGAGGAGTTTTGTACTGTGGTGTCGGGTTGGAAGTGGTGGAAATCATTATGTTCTGAAGAATCGATCAGTCCCCCAGGCTGCCTCGAGTTATGTTCAGGGTGGGCATTTAGGGTCAGAGGAGTCATAAAATGGTGTTTGTTATTTTCTGTTGTGTCCTTCGGTTTTCGCTTATTTAGGAAAAAGTGAGTGTTTTTATCAGTTCTTCCATTTTTAGTTTAGTTTTGGTGGTGGTATTTTTATTTTATCACATTTATATTGTTAAAAGTTGGCCCGTGTATAATATTGGAATATGTTTGGACAGGGGGAGTAGTAATTTTTTACTAATTGTATTTAGTGTGTTAGTTGGAGAGGCTGATCATAGGGATATTTATTTATTGTTCACTTATATCCCACATTTTCCCACTCATGCAGGCACGATGTGGCTTACAAACATTAAATAAAATACAGAATAGGAAAACTTAGAAGAGTATACAAGGAGTATGCAGGGGGAGAAGCATCTAACAGGGTGAACTAGCAGGGTAGGAGCATGTACTATATTCATGCAGGGATTTTTTTGTTTTTTGGGAAAGAGCCACTGAAATAGATAGTATGTTATGATTATTAAGTTTTCAGCATGAGGCAAAAAAAAAGTAACCCTCTAGAGTAGTTATTTATGACTTTTTTATGCTGTAGTAAATATGTATTAAGTTGAAATCTGGGATGTTCTAAAATATTTTTTTTTAATTTTGTGGTTACAATAAGAGAAAAGGGTGGTCTGTGTGAATGTGTTGTGAATTGCAGTGGTATTTTAGGAAAATATACTTTCATTTTTATTATTATTTTTTTTATATAGAAAGTTATTGTAAAGTTAGAAGAGTAGGTTTTTTTTATGTTGATGTTTTGTGCATTATCTTCAGCACTGGTGAAGGAATCTGCCAGAAACTCACTGTACCCACACATTGGTGGTCTCTTCACTTGTAAGGGCTATTGTAGTGGTGTACATGTGGGGGTAGTGGGTTTTGGGGGGCTTAGCAGACAAGGTAAGGCAGCAATGGTGAGATGTGTAACTGGGAGCATTTTATAAAGTCCACTGCAGTGCTCTCAAGGATGTCGTATTGGTTTCCTGGGATGTCACTTTTCTACTATTCTACCTGATGTCAGGCTGTTTAATTTTTTTAGCATCGTAGCCTTGTTTCTATTATTTATCAGTAGATTTGGGGTTTGAATTCAGATATGTGGATAATGAGGTTTTATTATATATATATATATATATATATATATATATATATATATATATATATATCTCTAAATACTAGAGTGCTATTGTTCCATACTTCATAGCAAGAGTGTGCATTCCCTAATTACCTGTCTCAATGCAACTGAAGCTTTTATCTCCTTAGTGCATGTAAATAATTTCATGCTTGTGTGGATTCTGTGATGTCATGTGAGGGTTTGTTTCCAACCAAAGCTTTTACCACATTGAGAACATATATACGGTTTTACTCTTGTGTGTATTCTGCAGTGTATTTTGATGTTTACTTTCTGATCAATTTTTTTACTACACTCTATGTGTAAATGGTTTCTCTCCCATGTGAACTTTTTCAAGCACTTTGAGATTTACATTATAATTTAAGTGTTTAATAAACTTATAACATGTGAATTGTTTCACTTTATTGTGCATTGTCTTGTTTATTTTGTGCGTTTTGTATTTGGACATTTTTTGTTTGAGAAGGTACCAAAAAATAAAACGTCCAAATCATAAAACGTTTTTCCAAACAGTATTTTTTAAAGGAAAAGACAGATTTTTTTTTTTTGTTGTTGTTCAAAAGGATCTTCTTTCTTGTTCAGATTTTGGACATTGTTTTGTAAAATATCCAAATTCAGAATTAGACGTGGTATCGAAAATGTCCCTCCAAGTCTTGCATTTTATGCTGTTGAGTCCTTAGGGGGGTGGTTTTGATAGGGTGCGGGTCATGGTATTTATATGGGTTGATGTTACAGGGTTTTAACATTTTTCAAAGTCTTGTATTATAGTGTGTTTATAATACTTTGAATTGTATTCTAGATCAAACTTGAATAAGGGAAGTGTCAATTTGTAGGGGAGAAGAGGTAATATGATTTTATTTTTTTTGTTGTTTTATTATAGGGGGTTTTTTTTAATTGACGTTTGGAAATTTTTCAGATTGGTGGTAGTTGTGTGAGTTGATGATTTTAATGTGTTGCATTTGTCACGAGTTTTTTGTGGGTTTTTTACACTGGTGTTTGGAATTGTTTAAGATTGTTTTATGGGTGTTGTTTTTGTTGTTTTTGAACTTTTTTGAGTTGGTGGTTGTGTGATTTGGTGTTGGTTTGGGGTTTTTTTTGTCACTGTGGTGTGTTGTGTGGGTTGTTTTAAGGTGTGTATTATATTGTATATGTTTTCTGTTTTGGATTATGCTTTTTAGGTCTCTGATAATGGAGTTTGTGGAGTCACAAAAAGGGAAACCTCTCTTGTTGAGAGATGGATTAACCTGGATGGGAATTCATCTTGGTGTTGCTTAACAACTTTTTGTAAAGGGCTTCTCAGAGTCCAAGATGAAACAGTTACCATTGTTTCTGAACATAATCATACACCTTATGTTTCGAAGAATAAAGCATTTTAGTGTTGTCGAGATGAGAAGGTGAGCAGAATAAGGAATGGAAAAACCTAGGAAGATTATCCAACAGTGTACTAATGGCATTTCTTTGGAGTCTGCTGTTCATCTTCCAGCATATGTTGCTTCTCAACGGGCCATACAGCATAGACGGAAACGTGTTCATCATCCTTATGTTGATCCCCGAAGTGTTGGTGAGATTGATATTCCCAATGGACTTCGCTGTACATATAGACATTCCAACTTTCTGTTATATGATTCAGGTGCTGGTGATGAGAATCAAATTTTGATGTTTGGAACAAGTGAAAATGTGGACATTCTTCAGGAAAATAATCATTGGTTCATTGATGGTACATTTAAAGTTAGTCCTGAACTGTTTTTTCAAGTGTTTTCTATTCATGCATTGGTTGATAGAACTGTTATGCCTTTGGTTTATGTTCTTTTGAGGGATAAAAAGGAAGAAACATATATTCGTGTTTTTATTTATTGTATTTGTACCCCACATTTTCCCACCTTTTTGCAGGCTCAATGGAGTTAAATGTGAATTTGAATCCTGTAAGTGTATTAGCTGATTTTGAAAAAGCAAGTCAGAATGCAGTCACTAAAGTTTTTCCAGGTTCCTGTTTAAGTGCATGTTTATTTCATGTGGGTCAGTGTCTTTGGAAAAAAAATGCAGGAGTCTGGGTTGTCAGAGTTGTATAGATTGAATGAGGATGTTAGGATGAGCATAAAGATGTTGCTTGCATTAAGTTTTCTACCAATAGATGATGTTCCATTTGGTTTTGAGAATATTGTTAAGAATTGCTCTCCTCAGAAAACAGCAATGACAGATTATTGGAAGGATACTTTTATTGGATGTCAGCATTGAAAGCGCAGAGCAGAGCTGTGTTATCCAATTTCTGTTTGGAATGTACATCACTGTGTTATGGATGGGTTACCATGTACTAATAATTCTGTGGAAGCCTGGCATAGATCGTTTCAGCAAACTATTGATTGTCATCATCCTTCGATATTCAAACTTGTTAATTATTTTAGGAGGGAACAAGATCGTACTGAGGTAGAAATTTCTCGCTATCGTGCAGGCTTTCGTCATCCACAGTGTTCTAAGTCAAAGTATACAATTAGAGAAATGTTTGAGAGTACTTGTTCCAACTTATAATGCAGATATTATTATGTTTCTTAAAAGTGTAGCTCACAATCTGACTATTTAGAGGATGTTATATTTTTCTGGAACTAGTGTTTTATTGAGTGTCAAAAAGTAAGAAATATATATTTATTTTTTTTAGAAAGCATTTGGAGTTAAATGTGAATTTGAATCTTGGAAGCATGTTAGCTTATTTTGAAAAAGGAAGGTAGTATGCGGTGACTAAAGGTTTTCAAGGTTCCTTTGTAAGTGGTTGTTTATTTCATCATCTTTCAATATTTCAAGTTGTTGATCATTTTAGGGGCCATGTTTATTAAGCTGTGTTAGTGTTTTTAACACACCTACAATTAGTGTGTGTGTTAACTGTGTAGGCGTGTACACAGTTAACGTGCATATATGGGTAACGCGTGTTAAAGATGTTACCATGCCTATAATGGTGTTTAGTAAACAGGACTCTAGGAGATAAAAAAGATTGTACCGAGATAGGAATTTGCTGTTATTGTGTAGGTTTTTGATATTTATAGTGTTCTAATTTAAAGTGTAAAATTAAAGAAATGTTTGTAAGCACTTGTTTCTTAAAAGTGGAGCTTATAATGTGACCATTGAGAGGATTCTATAGTTTTGTAAGATATAATGCTCTGTTGAGGGATACAAAGGAAGATATATATGTGTGTTTTTAGGAAGGTTTTGGAGTGGAATGTGAATTTTGTAAGTGTGTTAGCTGATTTTGAAAAAGCAAATCAGAATGTGGTGCATAAAGTTTTACAGGTTTCTGTGTAAGTGCTTGTGTATTTCATCATGTTTCAATATGCTTACTTGTTGATCATTTTTGGCAAGAAAAAGATTATAATGTGATAGGAATATTTTAGCTATTGTGTAGGTTTTCGATGCAATGTTCTAAGTCAAAGTATGTACAATTTGAGTAACGTTAGACAGCACTTGTTCAAAGTTGTAATGGAGATATCAGTTTGTTTCTTAAAAGTTTAGCTAATAATCTATTTAAAGAATGTTATATTTTTCAAGAAATATCTGGTATGAATTGTATGAAATGTCATTTGATGGATATTTTTATGTAGTTATTGTGTTCTGGGAATGTTATTTTTCATGGGTTTAATAAATAATGTGTGTTTTTCATTTTTTTTGTGGTGTGTTTTTTTAGGGAGCTATTTTGTGAAGGGGCTATTTTGTTGAGGGAGCTGTTTTGTCAAAGGTTTTTTTTGTGGGAGGGTCCATTTTGTCTGTGGCTATTTTGGTCTAAGCTATTTCGTCAAGTGCTATTTTGGTAGGGGCTGTTTTGTGAGAAGGGTGTTTTGCTGGGGTTTTTTTGTCAGGGCTATTATGTCAGGGTGCCAGATACATTAGGCATTTTTATCCTTGGAGGGCATGCTATGATTATGTGCTGCTAAACAGTATTTTATATTGTGATTACTATATTTATTTATTTATTTGTATCCCACATTTTCCCACCCACTCGCAGGCTCAATGTGGTTTACATTGTTCTGTAACGGTGATCACCAATTCCAGAAAAGAGAAATACATAGATAAGGTGGAGGACACAGAGTGGATTAGGTATTCAGGTAAAGGAAGTTCATTTTCATAATAAGAAATAAAAGGTATTGGATTAAACTTCATTTGTGATAAATTAGCTTGAACAATCAGGAATATTAAACTTCAAATCATGATAAATTAGTATAGACAATCAGGAAATAAAGTAGATCCGGTGTAAATTTAGTTAACTGGCATTTAGGATGGATTATTTTGGTATGCTTTTTTGAATAGGTTGGTTTTCAATAATTTACGGAAATTAATTATGTTGTGGGTTGTTTTTATGGATTTTGGTAATTCATTCCATATTTGCGTGTTTATATAGGAGAAACTGGATGGCATATGTTAATTTATATTTTAGTCCTTTGCAGCTAGGATAATGGAGATTCAGGAACGTACATGATAATCTAGTAGAGTTCCTGGTTGGTAGGTCTATGAGGTCTGACATATAACCTGGAGCTTCACCGTGTATGATCTTATGAACCAGAGTGCAGACCTTGAATGCAATGCATTCTCTTAGTGGAAGCCAATGTAGTTTTTCTCCTCTTTCTCTAAATTAAAAAGAGGAATGGCTATTTTAATTGCAAAAGACTGTCCTTTTGTATTAGAACCTGAAGGGAGGTATATTATTGTGACTGGGCAATTGGATGTTAACTTTCCTGCTTATTTTCGAATGAGGCCGGCCATCTTCTGACACAAATCGGGAGATGGCCGGCCATCTTCTCAAGCCGGCGAAATCAGTATAATCGAAAGTCGATTTTGGCCGGCTTCAACTGCTTTCCGTTGCAGGGCCGGCCAAAGTTAAAGGGGATGTTCCAGCAAGGTATGGAAGGCAGGACGGGAGTGTGGTTATGAGATGGCCGGCTTTGGCCGATAATAGAAAAAAAGAAGGCCAGCTCTGACGAGCACTTGGCCGGCTTCTTCACTTGGTCCATTTATTTTTAGGACCAAGCCTCCAAAAAGTATCCCAAATGACCAGATGACCACTGGAGGGAATCGGGAATGACCTCCCCTTACTCCCCCAGTGGTCACTAACCCCCTACCACCCAAAACAAAAAATTAAAATAAAATTTTTTGCCAGCCTCTATGCCAGCCTGAAATGTCATACCCAGCTCTATGACAGCAGTATGCAGGTCCCTGGAGCAGTTTTTAGTGGGTGCAGTGCACTTCAGGCAGGTAGACCCAGGTCCATCCCCCCTCACCTGTTACACTTGTGGTGGTAAATGGGAGCCCTCCAACCCCCCCCCCCCAAAAAAAAAAAAACACTGTACCCACATGTAGGTGCCCCCCTTCACCCCTAAGGGCTATGGTAGTGGTGTACAGTTGTGGGGAGAGGGTTTTGGGGGGATTTGGGGGGGCTCAGCACCCAAGGTAAGGGAGGTATGCACCTGGGATCTATTTTTGAAGTCCACTGCAGTGCCCCCTAGGGTGCCTGGCTGGTGTCCTGGCATGTGACGGGGACCAGTGCACTACAAATGCCTTGGATCTGGCCGGGTTTGAAATGGCCGCCATTAGTTTCCACTATCGCTGAAAACCAATGCCGGCCATCTCTAAAGCTGGGCAAATGTTGAGATTTGTCCGGCTCCGACCGTATTATCGAAACGAAAGATGGCCGGCCATCTTGTCTCGATAATACGGTCGGGACTTCGCTTTACGGGGCCGGCCTTGAAGATGGCCGCCCATATAGATGGCCGGCCCCGTTCGATTATGCCCCTCCACATAACCTTAGCTAATATATATGCTCCTAATAATAATAAGTTCTATATTATTTGAATATCATTAGCAACTTAATTGAGAAATCAGCAATAAGAAGGTGAAGGCAGCAGTCCTGGAGCAAGATGAGGGCTACCCAGTCTTTTGCACTGAGTGTTACATGTTTGATTATCTCCCAGTTAGTGAGAAGTCATGTGTGTGTACTCAGTGCAAAGAGCTCCTAGCAATCTGGGAATGGGTCTGGAGGCTAGAATAGCACACTTGGAGCAGCTGAGGCAGACAGAGAGCTTTATAGAGGAGGCCTATAGGGACATAGCAGGTTAAGTTCCACCTCCAGTCTGGCAACCTCTGTGCTGCCATGGAGGAGAACGATGATCTGATGGGAAAAGAAGCAGGAAGTGATCCTGTAGCCAGGACCTGCCTTCTAGGGGGCGCAATATCCTCTCGCACCGAGGATGCGTCTCCGGTGGCTTCTGCCAAGGAAGGATTAGGAAGGCCATTTTAGTTAGAAATTCGATCATTAGGCATGTAGATAGCTCGGAGGCTGGTGGATGCGAGGAAAGCTTTGTCACTTGCCTACCTAGTGTGAAGGAGGCAGACCTCAATCACCACCTAGATAAGATTTTAGACAGTACTAAGGAGGAGCTCTCTTGGTACATGTGGGTATCAATGACATAAGAAAAGATGGGAGGGAGGTTCTGGAAGCCAAATTTAGGCTCTTAGGTAGAAAGCTGAAATCCAGAACCTCTAGGATAACATTTTTCAGAGTGCTCCCTGTTCTATGCTCAGGACTCAAGAGACAGGCAGAGATTCAGACTAAGTCTCATGCATGGATGAGGCGATGGTGCAGGGAAGACATTTAGATTTGTTAGGAGCTAGACAACATTCTGGAGAAGGAGGAGCCTATTCCAGAAGGATGTCTACCTTTACCAGGGTAGACCCAGGTTGCTGGTATCAACATTTAAAAAGGAGATAGAGTAGCTTTTAAACTAGAAACTGGGGGAAGCACATGGCTCGGAACAAGGTATCTTTAAAAGATACCACCACAACAGGGAAGATAGAGCATCTTCATAGTGACCTTGCAATAGACACCAAAGTAGACCAGGTGGTCTTTAAATACAGAGAAGAGAGATTTTAAGGATTACAAATTATCACTGTCCAATACTGAGCAAGTTGTAAATAGGAGCCACAAACATTGTTTGAAATGTCTATATGCAAATATCAGAAGTCTAAGAAATAAAATGGGAGAGTTACAATATACTGCACTAAATGAAAAAGATATAATAGGCATCTCTGAGATCTGGTGGAAAGAAGATAACCAATGGAACACTGTCATACCAGGGTACAAATTATATCACAGTGATAGGGTGGATCGAATTGGTGAAGAGGTAGCATTACATGTTAAGGAGGCCTTGAATCAAACAGATTAAAAATTCTGAAGGACCTAGCAGCTTCCTTTCCTCATAAGGAAGTGGTCCCATCCTCTTTACCATTTTCATCATCTTTCTCTGCACCTTTCTAATTCCACTATATCTTTTTTCAGATGTGGTGACCAGAATTGAACATAATTTTCGAGGTGCAGTCGTATCATACAGTTACAAAGGCATTATAACGTCCTCGTTTTTGTTTTCCATTCCTTTCCTAATAATACCTAACATTCTATTTGCTTTCTTAGCTGCCATGGAAAAGCAAGGAAAGCCTAAAGAGAGTGACACAGGCTGCTACCAACTGCGATGTTCTATAATACCGTCCGATTGGTTTTTCAGACATGTGTCATTCCACATGGGCATACAATTATATACACTACATTCTGAGATTTACAGTTGCTGTTGAAATTGAGCTTATACTGTTTACCTCAGTCTTGAGGTCTTTATGCACCCAACTATTGGTAAACAGTATAAGCTCAATTTCAACAGCAACTGTAAATCTCAGAATGTAGTGTCCATAATTGTATGCCCATGTGGAATGATATATGTCGGAAAAACCAATTGGATGGTGAAAGTCAGAATTATAGAACATCGCAGTTGCGTTGAGAGAGATTAAAACTGCACCCCTAGAAGAACATTGGATACAGGCTGGACACAACATCGATGACATGAAATTTTTAGTCTTTCGTACTATTAAAAATAGTTGGCGCGGGGGTAATCTTGATATTGCCCTGTTAAGAGCAGAACAGCGTGCCATTTATCTACTAGATAGTATAACACCCAAGGTGCTGAACAAAGATCTTGAATTGATACATTTTCTCTGAGGCCTGCTTTATCAATATGCAACCACAATATAATGTTTATGTATATATATGTATCTGCAATTAGCCAAAAAATTGACATGCACTGGTCACTGCACTGAAACTCGTTTTCACTTTCATTCTTACCTCCGTTTTGTTTCTATTTCTATCATTCTAGTGCTCCCACTCGTGGGCCCCGCCCCTTCCTGACTGCTCCATTTTTGAATGTTTTGGTTATACACACATTTTTTCTGGGATATTATTCTTTTCATTTTTTTTATATTTCATTTTTATTTTTGATTGCTATTCATGCATTCTTTTATCCCAGCCTTTCTGTAAACGTCACCGATGGATAATGACGGTTTCTCACGTCATCACCTTTCTGTTTAAATTTTGGCGCGCTACTGGGGTACCGATTTTGTTTGTTCACTCTCTCATCGTGGATTGTGGACCACACCGCGTAGGTATGTACTTTTTCTCTCATGCTGGTTTTTTACTTTTTATTACTTGTTTCTTTGGTAGCAGCCTGTGTCACTCTCTTTAGGCTTTCCTTGCTTTTCTGTGGTTTGTCTTTTTGATAGCAGCTTTTGTTATATATTGCTTTCGGTTTTCCTCAGTTCTGTCCCCCTTTTCCCTCCCCGGACTGCCCATTCAGTATCTCAGTATCTCTCTGTCTTTTTCACAGTGGTGGTTTTTAGTTTTCATTTTTATTACTTTTTTCTTTTTTTCCAATCATAAGACACTTATCTTTTGACTTTAGCATTACCATCACCCATTTTTATGACACATGCGAAGAAAAACGTCTTTGTAATACGAAATTACAGTTTTTTTGCAATACGCAATTATATTCACAGTTGTTCATTTTATCCTTTGTATCCGATGCAGCTCATTGCACCTCATTTTGAGAGGTTCAGATGCTTAATCTATACACGTCAATTTGTTGGTATGTACATTTATAACGTCATTTACAAATGTGCAATTTGAAGCTGTAATATAGCCCTTCTATATTGAGTAAAAATTCTTTTTTTAATTTTCATAAATATTCTTATATATATATATATATATATATATATATATATATATATATACACACATACAGTGCACTCCATTTAAGTACATGTCGGATAAGAGCATGCACTGTTTAACTGCATGCCGTACTTCGGTCCCGTTTATGGCACCACCAATTTCTATGGGGACAAACTTTGTTTTATCACACCACTGATAAGTGCAAGATTCGCTTATATGCATGGTTCAAGACTGCTCCTCTGCAGGTAAGACTCCGCATAAGTGCGTGCATGGAATATGGAAGCCGATTGGCACGTGACAACCAAGATTTCAAATTAACCGCCTCTTTAACTGCCCCAGGTAGATTAGGGGAAAGAATGTTGTTGGTGCATGCAACGGGGTCGTCGTCATCGTGGTGGCGGCAGAACTGTAAGACGTTAACACTGACTGAACGAATAGAAGTTCTTAAAAAATTAGAAAACAAAGAAAGTCAAGCATCTATTGCTAAAGAATATGGTGTCAATCCCAGTCAAATTTCACGTGTTGAAGCAGAAAGACCAGCTCCTGGAAGACTGGCAAAACAATACAAATCCACAACGGAAACGAAAACATGCGGGAAAAGCTGAGGAGGTAGAAGATACTCTTTGGTGTTTTTCTCGAGTCAGGAGCAGACAGTTTCCTGTCAGTGGTCCACTGCTTATGGAGAAAGCTAACCAGGTAGCAGAAAGTCTTGGACTGACTGAATTCAAAGCCACTGTTGGATGGCTGGAAAAATGGAAGGAAAAGAACAGCATAAAATTCAAGAAGCAGCATGGTGAAAAACAAGATGCTGATGACTTTGGTGCTGAAAATTGGGTTGTTTCAGTTCTTCCTACCATCTTGAACGAGTTTGCGCCTCATGACATTTTCAATGCTGATGAAAATGGTCTCTACTGGCGAGGGATTCCTGATGGAACACTTGCATTCAAACATGCCGAAACTACTGGAGGTAAAACATCGAAGGACCGACTGACGATCCTCCTTTGCTGCAATATGGATGGGAGTGAGAAGTTGGAACCCCTCATCATTGGAAAGAGAAACAGCCCCATTGCTTCAAGAAAGTTAAGAGACGTCCTGTGTCATACGAGGCTAACACAAATTCGTGGATGACTGGGGAAATTTGGAAGCAGTGGCTAAAGAAGTTAGACACTAAAATGCAGACACAAAAGCGTCAGATTTTGTTGCTTTGTGATAATTGTGCTGCACACAGTGATGATGTCAGACTGTCTAACGTCAAGGTGGTCTTCCTGCCACCAAACACTACCTTCTCTGATCCAACCTATGGATCAGGGCATAATAGCCAATTTCAAACAACATTATCGGGCTCTTGTGCTACGTCATCTGATGAGCGTTATGGTTGACCAGACTAGGAAGGATAAACGTGCTGTTGAACTGGCTCGTAATCTATCACTGTTGGATTCCCAACATATGCAGAAAGAAGCCTGGAATCATGTTACACAGGCAACCATTGTGAACTGCTACAAGCGGGCAAGCTTTGTTAAGGATGTGGAGAGGGATGAAACAGCTGCAGCTGTGGCAAACACGTCAGATGAAGAGGTTATTGACATCCCAGTCAGTTTTACTGAAGAGGAGTTCCATCGCTACGTAGCTGTTGATTACGATCTACAAACAGCACTGATGTTGAGATATGCTCCTACATGCAGGCAACAACGGCGGATGAAAGAACAGATGAAGAAATGAGCAGCGAGGCACATGCTTAAGAAATTCAACAACCTCCTCCTGTCACTTTTGCAAGCGCGCTGGAGAGTCTCAACACCCTGCGGGCCTATCTGGAGGCCAATGGATGTCAGTGCTATGACAGTTTTTACCGTCTGGCAGACGTAGTCTATGGAACTCACAGACCCAAGAGTGTACAGAGGACTACAACTGATTACTTCAAACCAGCCTAATGTCAGTTAACTGAGACTGTATACTGTCTGTATAATAACAGTACTGTACATATGGTTATATTTTGTATTTTATGTTTTTAGACCCCTGAGGAAGGCTTTGTAGCCGAAACACGGACCGTTTAGGGTCCCAATAAACTGTGGTTTTGGTGCTCTTACCACCGTGGTTTCAGTACTGGTCTTTTGGACTTGGTTTTCTTCCACCCTTGTGTACTTTGCTTCTTTTGGCTTGTTTGTGGAAGACGTGGACCTCCTTTTCTTTGTGCTCTTCGAAGAAAACTGAAATGCCATTTAAGGGCACAGTTGAATGAGAAACAGCAGCGCCAATTCTGGCAGTACATGGAAGCGGTAGGCAGCTTTTCTTGGAAGCTGTGTGGGATTGTTAACACTGATTTGGGGGCTGGGAACATCACTCTGATTAGAGTCAGGTGAGTGAGGACCACAATAAGCAGCTGTTGTGAGAAACCATTATGTACTGTATTCTTTTTTTGGAACTGTTTCCAATTGTGTGGACTATAAGCAGCTATTATGATCAAAGGGGAAGTCTGCTTTTTTTGGAAGTGGGGTTGTGGGGAGGTTTGAATATGCAAGGATATCTTTAGATAAAAACAAAAATGAAAAAACAAATATGCAACAAAAAGTTATGGGATATTATGAAAACCTCCTGTGACTGAGATTTCACCATAGCCATTAATAGCAGCCAAAATACAGATGTTTCTTGGCTTTTTGAAGCCTCTGAGGGCTCTTTGTTTTTATATATGGAGAGAAGAGTGTTTATCACAGAATACTGCTTTTGTTTTGCCTACATGCCTTCCTGCCTAGGTGGCTGGTTAAAAAATCACCTTCCCCGAAGGAACATTTTTAAAGACATTTCCATGAACAAAGCAGGGCTGACCCTATATATGGGTGACAGTACTTGTGTAGTGCCATTTCCTGCGTACCTTTACCTGCTGTAGGAAAAGAATGCTTGGCAACAAGGTCTGGAACTATGTGTACACTTAATTTCAGAAGAATGCATACATAAGTACAAATTAGCAGACAAATGTGTACTTTTCCTGAGATAACTTTCAAAGTAAAAATACACATTTACTTCTACTTTAAATATTCAGCAATGTTTGTGGAGTGAAAAATATGTACTCTTAACCAATATGTGAAATTACTCCTTTTATGTTCTAGGATAATGGTAATCACTTCCAGTTCTTGAGGAAGGCAAATCCATCTCATACATATTCATTAAGGAGATCTTGAAAACAACCTGTTGATGACATTAAGAGCAATAAAGCATTCGATTCCATTTAGGATGGTTTTCTGAAAATATCACCCTTACTTCCTACCTCCCCTCCCCTAATTCTCCTCCAATACTACCTCCTTCCTTTTTCCCACTTTTATCTCCATGCTAGCTTGAACCTGTCTCAATGTGTTGCTCTTTCCTGTCCTGAATTGTAGTTCTCTCTCTTTTTCTTGTTTGATTTTAGATTAACCACTTTGATCAGCTAGATAGTTAATGGTGATATAGCAATTTTAATATTGAAAACCTCTGTGGCAGGTGAAATACTTTTTTACTCATGGAGGTGCCTTTACAATTAAAGGTGAAGGAACAGTCATATATTACGCACACTGCTTTGTAAACTGAATAAATTATGCAAAATAGTCTATAAGTAAAAAAATAAAAAGTGAAAAATTAAAATACAATAGAGTACTACAAACAAAAGTCAATACTTTGATATTCGATTTAAATGTATATGTACTAATTGAAACATACATAATAATCAAAGAATACATAAAACAACACAAACCACCTCACATAAAAACCAATTAACATTATTCTGCTACAATGTTGCATTTACATATTTTCATTGCCTTATATTTGTAGTATCAATGTGTATTCTAAATTATCATTTCATGCTGGGCTGCAGATCTTGTATCTCATAGGTCACTCCTTGTATGCGATTCCTTTCCCTCCACTCACAGAGACTTCCCGCGTTTAGGTTTAGGCCCTGGTTACATCTTTATCCCAAGGAGCTTTTACGACAGGAGATGGCATGACGTCAAAAAGTTGAAGCCATCTCTCCCATGCAGCTACCATACTGTGTGACCCCCAAACATTCACAGACACTATTGAAAACAATAGGAAACTTGTGAGGTTTATGACTGCCTGTGTGTGTATTTTTATTTTAATTTGACAGCTTTTTTATTATCAAAAGCAAGTCTGCCGCTCCAGAGTGCCTGCACCCACGGATCACACCCCCCACGATCCCCCAGAGGTTAAAAAAAACCTTTGGGTTACATTCGTGAAACTTTCAAATGAAAAAAAAAAACCCACACATAGGTAGTCATAAACCTCACAAGTTTGCTATTGTTTTCAATAGTGTCTACAAATGTACAATTCAGTAGAAAGTTCCGCTCACTGGCTTCAGCCTACAGAACAGGCCAGATGGGCTCATGCTGTCTCCTGTCATAAAAATTCCTTGCTTTCTCCCTGTCTAGTTCCTCTGCCTTCTAGCAGCTAGAAGGCAGCTCCATATTGGCTCACTGTGAGCACTGCAACTGTTCCTCGCCTCTGCCTAAAAGGTACCCTCTTTTTACCACGGCCCCCATAGCCTCTGCAGTCACAGCAGTTCCCAGCAGCTTCCAGTTCACCTTTAAACCCAACAGTTCCAGCATCTGCAACAGATGAAGCAACAAACCCAGATATTCCATTCTTATTCCACTACTATAGGCCGCATGAAGTTCTGTTCTGATTCTTTTACTTGTCATAAAACTGTTAGAATTTCAGAAAGTGAGTATCCATTCTGGATGTTGGGGCTGGTTTAGTTAATTGATTAGTAGTGTATGAAATTTGCAATGTGAAATCAATAATTAAAATCCAATAAATACTATTTTAAAACAAAGAAACATAACTTAGTCTTGTTCTCATCATTTTTGTGCTTAATTGCAACAGCAAATCTAGAGACCCCATACCACATTTGATCAGTGTCCAGCTCATCCTGTGTGCTTCCACACAGCAGCAGCAACCAAAAATCAGCACTGTATTACAGATGGGCCCCGCCACTACTTACAAAAACAACACCAGGAATATTCCTCAAAAAAACCTGCCACAAAAATAGTCCACTTTCTACTAGGAATCTGTGAATCGTTAAGAATAACAGGGACAATATTTCACAGTATTTAACCAGGCCGGGGCAGCTCTTGCATAGTTAACTTCTGCTGACTGGTTTCTGATACAATATTCAGCAGCACTTTACCAGACAGTTATCCATGATATTCAGTGGCACTGTCACAGCACTATCCACTTAATGCCAGAGCAGAGCAGAGGCAGAGCCAAATTATCCATGAACCACTGATATTCAGTGCCAATGCCCACATAACTATCAGGGCAAGAAGGACCGCATAAATGGCTGTTCTCACTTGCACAGACAGCTATCTGGGTACCAACTCTGAATATCAGCAGTACCCAAATGTTTTTCAGCAGTTGTTCATGGTGCTGGTAGCTTGATATGGCCCAGCACAGAATATCTGAGTCTAAATCAGTCCACTGCAGCAACATTGACCATTATGGGCTGAATATTGCCTAGAAAGAGAACTAATATGGAGATCTAGCTGCATGCTCAGTTGTGACAGAACTAGACCCTCTATGACATGCTGCAAAGCACAAACTGCCACACCTCATAAGCTCACATAATAATAATAATATGATGACGACGATAACTATACCTGTTGATTTGTTTGATGCTCTGCGGCGAATTTCAGTCACCATCAGCCGTGATACCTGTGTTGTGAACTGCAAAAGGTCGGAAAACTTTTCTGTCATCATGCTTGGAGGAGCATTACCAAACACCTGAAAGTAAGATGAGATAGCATTTTGAGTAACACAATGTCAACTAAGATTTCTGTGTGATGGGTAATAGATGCAACAAATTGTCCCATTCAACTAGAGAGTTGCACGGGGACAGAAATCTTACCCATCCCCGCCCGTCCCTGCTAGAATCTCACCCATCCCCACCCGTCCCCATTGGAATCTTACCCATCCCCACCCATCCCCGCAAAAATTTAATCCATCCCAACCCGTCCCCACCCATCCCCGCAAGAATTTAACCCATCCCCGCAAAAATTTAATGGTACATAAAAGAAAATTCTGGTCAGCTCCCTCAGTCTCTCTCTGGATTTGGGACACATCACTGTAGGCAAGGAAGGAATGGAAGCTGAAACTTAGAACATTCTGGTGTGCACATGTAAGATTTGTCTCTGATTTTTGGCACTGTGTGCTGAGAGGTCACCACATGCACGCGCCAGTAGGTCAGGTAACATCCGATGCTCTTGCCTGTGTCAGAGCTGAGGTCTGCGCATCAGCCCAAGAGCAAAGAGGATTAATTGTAACATAGTAAGTGACAGCAAATAAAGACCTGAATGGTCCATCCAGTCTGCCCAATAGTCACACATTATCAATCCATGATTAAATCAACGAGTGTGATATTATATACTTTTCTTCCGTGTTTCTGGAACATAGACCATAGAAGTCTATCTGGCCCTATCCTTATGTTCCAACTGCTGGAGTTCTCGCTGAAGCCCACTCCAGTCTATTCATCTTCTCATTTGTGGGATACAGACCGCAAAAATCTGTCCAGCACTGTCCTTATGTTCCAGCTACTGAAGTTGCTGTCTAAGCCCTTTCTAGCCCATCCTAAACCAGACTGCCATATATTAGACACAGACCATACAAGTCTTCCCGGTATCGGTCCTAGTTAATCACAGCCAGAGTCACCATCTAAGCGTCACTTGACACATCCACACACATGCAGCCATTTAAGGTTAGGATTTTTATAACTTCCATTTTCTAATTAGAGATCCTCTGTATTCAACCAAGCCTTTTTGAATTCCTTCATCATTTGTGTCTCTACCACCTCCTTAACGGAAGACTTTACACATTTGTGCTGTTAAAGCAAGGAGGAAGAGGAGGAGGAGGAGACAGCATTCAAGGTACTCGGTAGATGAGAGGCTGATGCAGTGCAGCTTATACTTCCACGGGAACCCCGCAGAACTGCTTCCATCCCCGCGGGAACCCTGCAGGACCTGCTTCCATCCCCGCGGGAACCCCGCAGAACTGTTTCCATCCCCACAGGAACCCCGCAGGACCTGCTTCCGTCCCTGCGGGAATCCCGTCCCCGTGCAGCTCTCTACATTCAACACACAAACATTCTGTATCTCAGTATGAATCCTGAGACTGACATATTACTTGAAACTAGGGCTGCACTTTAATCACAGTTAACTCTGCGATTAATGCATTAAGGACTTCTTTTCATAAACCGCGCTAGTGATTCCCGCATGGCAAATGCAATGTATTCTATTCAAATCACTAGCTCGGTTTAGTAAGAGGCCTTAAATCATTAATCGTGATTTTAAAAATGAATCGCATTGTAGTATCTCCTGTCTCTTCCAGACATCTCTTAGGAGTGATGGCTGGACACAGGGAAAGGGGATAGGGACATAGAGCGGTGATGATGAATGCGGGGAGATGGTCACAGGGGAGATGCACCTTATGCCTGGAATAGACTTCCTGAGCCTATACGTTTAGCTCCATCGCTACCTGTTTTCAAATCTATGCTAAAAACCCACCTTTTCACCACTGCTTTTGACTCCTAGCCACTACTCAATTTGCCCTCCCCTTGTTCCTTCTCACCCAGTACTTCCCTTGTCCTTAATTGTTTTGTCTGTCTTATTTTTAAATTGTAAGCTCTTTTGAGCAGGGACTGTCTCTCTCTATGTTGGATGTTCAGTGCTGCGTGCGTCTGGTAGCGCTATACAACTGTTAATAATAATAATGTTGGACAGAGAAGTGATATGCTGAACATGGGGAACGATAGTTACACACAGAAATAGAAGATGGGTGGTAAGTATGGAGAAAGAAGAAATGTCAAATGGGCAGGAGTCCCTGGCAAGTGAGTTGAGAAGACAGAAGGAAACAGAAACCAGAGCCTGGGACCAACATGGTTTTAAAAATAAAATGACCAGACAACAAAAGGTTAAAAAAAAATTTTTCTATTTTGTGATTAGAATATGTCAAATTTGAAATGTGTATCCTGCCAGAGCTTGTGTTGGACGTGGCTAGGGCCCAGGAGAGAAATTTGGGAGGGGACCCTAAAGCCCACTACCAGGCCATGCTTTTTTCAGCTTTCAGCAGGCTTAGGGCTCTCTCTGGTCTCAGGGCAATTGTGCTAGTTGCACTCCACTAACACCATCCCTGGCAGTGTGATCTTTATATTTTGACCGGTATATGAAGAAATGCATCTCTTTCTATTTCTTTGGTTTGGCTTCTTGGGGTTTATCAATTTTGGTCATATGTGTTTGGCATATGTATTTGGCATATGTGTTCTCTGTGTGTGTCTCGAGGTATACTGTTAGCATGAATTTTCTACGTAGCACTCTGTGGTAATTGTTTGTTCGGTTTTCTTATTAGTGGAGGGGATATTTGTGAGGGAGGAGGTGAGAAGGGTTTTTTTTTTATCCTTGTTCTGGATTGGTTGTGATTTATAAAATGACAGTTGAACAGAATATTGTTTCTTTAATAAAATGACTTAAATATAAAATCCTAACTGTTCGAGGCTTCAGCGCATAGGATCAAACAAAGCTCGCAGGGACAGGGACTGAGCTTGCATGGCCGGGGCAGGGATGGGGACAAAACTTTGTCCCCACATCATTAGGAACAGTGAAATTCAGTGACCTTTATCTCCACCTGCTAGCAGACAGTCTCAACCCACAAGTCCTGGATTGATCGGTGCTACGCTAAGGAGCATAACTTTATACCTGAGGGAATGGAGGATTAAGTGATTTGCCCAAGTTCCCAATAAGTAGCAGTAGGATTTGAATCCTGGCTTCCCTGATTCTCGGGCTACTACTCTATCCCTTCAGCTACTCTTAGAGGTCCAACGGTTATTACCAAGACAAAAGGTGTCTGCTTTTTTGGAGAATTCTGGCTCTGTTTTTACATATACTACTGTACTTCCAGTTTCTTCAGTTTTTGAACAGGACTTAACCCCAAGTATGCATCTTTACTTTCACCTTAGCTATTCCTGTTAAAGTTTAATTGAATATGCTGGGGTCAGTTACACTGTCTTTGTCACAGAGCAACTTCATTTTTTTTTAACGCTATACCACTCTGGTGCTGTTTCAAATAGCAATGTGAGGTGAATGATTCTGTGTATTTCTAATTAGCTAAGCTTTTTTTCCTTAGTTTTCCCTAGCCTGTTTTTTGCATCTCCACTCTGAATTTTTTTTTTTTTGGGGGGGGGGGGGGGGGGGGGGTATAAGGAATCACAAAGTTGTAACTGGCATGTTTTCTTTGTTCCTTTTCTTTTACATTGCTCAGTGCAGGTTTTCTACTGTTTGGTAAATGTATTTCTAAGGCAAGTGCCTTAGAAATACAAATACTCAAGAGGCCAGTCTTTTCCAACTGAAAGGAAGATCTGGAATGTGGGGGCACAGGATGAAGGTAAGAGGCGATTGTCCTCAAATTACTTCTGAGTCTTACTTTTTTGCAGAAAGGTTGGTGGACTAGTGGAACAGCCTCCCAGTGGATATAGTTGAGACGAAAAATGTATCTGAATTCAAGAAAGCATGAAACTTTATGTGCTATGTCCCTCTGCCAGCAGGTGGAGATAGAAAGAACTTCTGAGGCTCCCTATATGTGGTCATGTGTAGCCACTCAAACCTCAGTATTGTCGATACCAAAGCCATGTGGACTTTCAACGCTCAGCTATAGAGTCATTCTCCTGTCTTCAGACACTTTAAAGAAACTCTGCAACCGCAAAAACAGGAGAAACTCATGCAGCTCACAGTATTAAAGAGATTTGTTGCAACATTTGACGAACCACAATGAAACATCTGAAACATCAACTGGAAACTTGGAACAGATACCAAACAAAGAAGATAAGCAGAAATTCCAGGGAGGGCCTCCGGATTGATCTGTCGGGACTAATGGAAAGAAAATTATTAGGTAAGAAACATAATTTTACCTTCCATAGCGTCCCACAGATCAATCCAGAGACTGGTGGGATGTACCCAAGCAGTTCTTAAGTAGGGTGGGACCCAGAGATCCCAGATTGCAGAACCGAAGCACCAAAAGCAGCGTCAGCCCTTCCTGCTACATCCAAACGATAGTGCTTTGGAAAGGTATGTACCGACGCCCAAGTCACCGATCTACAAATTTCCTCTAAGGACACCAATCTCGACTCCACCATAGAAGTCGCTTGTGCTCTAGTGGAATGAGCTTGCAGCACAGTAGGTGGATCCTTCCCCGAAGCGATATACACTGAAGCAATAGAAGACTGCTGCCCCTTTTTACAAGCCACAAACAGCACAAACAGATGATCCAAGCAACGGAAGTCATTCGTAATCTCCAAATATCCGATGATAGCTCATTTCACATCCAGACATCTATGGGGTGAAACTCCGAAGGATAATCCTCCCTCTGAAAAGAGGGAAGACAGAGATGTTGATTCATATAAAAATGCGACACAATTTTGGGCAAAAATGAAGGAACTGTTTGCAGTATCACCTCTGCTTCCGTAAAAGTAAGAAATGGATCCCTACAGCACAACGCCTGTAGCTCGGAAACTCTCCTCGCCGAAGAAATAGCAACCACAAAAAAAACCCTTCAATGTCAAATCCTTCACCGATAAAAGAGACAGAGACTCAAAAGGAGGCCATTGCAAAGCCCATAGTACCAAATTAAGATTCCAAGCAGGAATTATCAAGCTCCGTGGAGGACGCAGATAATTCACCCCTCGCAGAAAACCAACAATATCCAGGTGAGAGGCAAGAGAAGAGCCCTGTAAATGGCCCCTAAAACATGCCAAAGCTGCCACCTTAATCTTAAGAGAGTTCAAAGACAGCCCCTTCTCGAGGCCATCCTGCAAAAAAAAACAAAAAAAAACAGGATTGAAGCCACCGATGCTGAAAAAGGTGATATACCTGCTACAGTACACCAAGACTCAAAGGTTTGCCACACCCGCTCATACACCGTAGAGGTGGAACGCTTTCTAGCTCACAGCATAGTGGCAATCACTTTGTCCGGATAACCCTTTTTCCTCAAACTCGCTCTCTCAATAACCATGCTGTAAGACCAAATGGGGATGGATCCCCCATAACGATGGGACCCTGATGCAACAATCCCCGATGTGCCGGAAGCTATAACGGGTTGTCGATGAGAAGGCGAGCAAGATTTGCATACCTCGGATGCCTGGGCCAATCTGGTCCCACTAGAACTACACGGCCCGGGTGGTGAGCCACTCGACCTACAATCCTGCCCAACATGGGCCATGGCAGAAATACATACAGGAGATCTGCCAGAGGCCATGGCTGAAGAAGCGCATCGATCCCCAGAGACTGGGGATCCCTGCCTTTGCTGAAAAACTGCGGCACCTTGGAGTTGGCTGCTCGCGCCATCAAGTCCATAGCAGGAACTCCCCACCAGCTCATGATCAATGAAAACACCTGCTCAGAGAGCTCCCATTCCCCCGGATCCAAAACGTGCAGACTCAAAAATCCGCTTCTATGTTCAGGGAGCCCGCTATGTGGGCCGCTGACAGCTGAGGCAAGTGTTCCTCCACCCAATGGCACAGGCACATCGCTTCCTTGGCCAGCAGCGGAACACTCTTGGTGCCTCCCTGGCGGTTGACATAGGCTACCACTATCGCACTGTCAGAGAGAACCCGAACAGGTTTCCCAGCAAACACCGCATGAAAGAACTGCAACGCCAGCCGAATCACCCTCAGCTCCAACTGATTGATGGACCAAGCAGCTTCCTCCAGAGACCAAGAACCCTGAGCTGTGAGACCCAGACAATGGGCTCCCCATCCGGAAAGACTGGCATCCGTTGTCACTACTACCCAGTCCTGAACTGCCAGGGACATCCCGAGTTCCAACTTGTCGGACCTCAGTCACCAACGCAAGCCCATCCTGACCAACGGTTCCCAGGGAAGGCGAACACTGTAATCCTCTGACACCGGAGACCAACGTCTCAGCAGTGACTTCTGAAGAGGACTCCTTGCCCACTGCACCACCTCCAGAGTGGCCACTATGCATCCCAACACCTGAACATAATCCCAGTACCTGGGAGCTTGAATGCGCAATAAACTCCGAACCTGCGCCTGGAGCTTTAGCTTCCAATTCTCCAGCAAGAATAACCTGCCCGACCGGGTGTTGAAAAGCACCCCAGGATACTCCAGGGATTGAGAAGGAATCAAATGACTCTTTTCCAAGTTGATGACCCAATCCAACGACCGCAGCAGACTGATAACTCTGAACGCTGTCCTGGAAGGACGGCACCCGAATCAGCCAATCGTCGAGATACAGATGCACTTGCACCTCTTCTTTGCGGAGAAATGCTGCGACCACTACCATGATCTTGGAGAAGGTCCTGGGGGCAGTCGCCAACCCGAAGGGAAGTGCCTAAAACTGAAAATGTTGGCCTAGAACTGCAAACTGCAGAAACCGATGCTGCGGCAAAATGGGAACATGCAAATAAGCTTCCTTGAGATCGAGGGAAGTAAAAAACTGTACTGCGGCAATGACGGAGCGAAGAGTCTCCATCCGAAAATGTCGCACTCCTAGAGCCCTATTTACCCCTTTGAGGTTCAGCACTGGACGAAAAGAACCTCCTTTCTTTGCTACCACAAAATAGATGGAATAGTGTCTGAGAAACCGCTGTGCCACCGGAACGGGCACCACCGCTCCTAAGCACCTTAGACTCTCTAAGGTCTCTCTGACTGCTGCAATCTTTTGAGGTGATTTGCAAGGAGACTCCACGAAAAAAATCCAACGGACCAAAAAAATTCCAGTTTGTACCCGACTCGGATTACCTCCAACACCCACTCGTCTGAGGTGACCCTGGCCCATTCTCCCAGAAAAAGGGACAGCCGTCCCCCTACCAATGCCGGGAGATGGACCAAGGCCCCATCATTGGGCACAAGGACCCGTGGCTGGTCTCACAGAAGCTCCGCCTGAGCGGCATTCTCCACAAAAGGGCTACTGTTTTTGAGGAAAACGTGGCTTCGCAAACTAAACGGCTCTACCTGGACGATAACGCCATGCATCTCAAAACCGGGCCCGCAAAGAACCGACCTAGGTTTATCCTCAGGCAAACGATGGCACTTAGAATCGCCCAGATCTTTAACAATCTTGTCCAAGTCCTCACCAAACAGCAGCTTACCTCTGAACGGCTAACGAGCCAGATGAGATTTAGAAGCCGTATCTGCGGACCAGTGACGAAGCCACAACCAGCGGCGAGCCGCCACTGTAAAGGAGATCTCCTTAGCGGATGCCCTAAGAGCGTCATACAGCAAATCCACCAAATAAGCGAGACCTGCCTCTATAGAAGGCAAGGCTGCCACCAGTTCTTTCAAAGAGGTCACTTTCTGGACCCATGAAAGGCACGCCCTGGCCGCATAGGATCCACAGACCGAAGCTTGCAAGCATAACGCTGCTACCTCAAACAACACCTTCAAAGAAGATTCCAACTTCCTGTCCTGCCCTCTACAGGTAAAGTAGTCTTCATAGTGACGGCCGTAATCAACTAATCCACTGCGGGCAGACGCAAGGATTCCCATTCTCCTTCCAGAAGTGGATACAGGTGCGCCATGGCTCTCGCCATGCGCAGACCTGCCTACGGCATATCCCATTCTGCTGCAATAAGGACTTTCACTGCCTCGTGAACATGGAAGGTTCTAGATGGACGCTTAGTCCCTAACATAATCGAGGGGGCAGATGTAGAGGGGAGACCACTGTCCGGAGCAGAGATATTCAAACTCTCCATAGCCTTGACAATCAGGTTAGGCAACTCCTCCTGGTGGAACAGCCTGCCCGCCGTAGGATAATCTCACCCCTTCACCGGTAACTCACCCTCTTCCAGAGACTCAGACTGGGTTAGTTGGGAAACATCTGAAAACCGGCTGTCATCTACCTCTGAGCACACTGAAACTGAGTCGATACCCCGAGAATCGACGCGAGGGCGCTTAGCCAGAGAGGGAGGGGATAGAAGCAAACTCCTCCAGAGAGGCCTCCGAAAGAGCCCAGCCAGACCAGACCTCTTAAGGAGAAAAGCTTTGTGCAACAAAAGCACAAATTCTGGGGAAAAAGGCGCTCCAGCCCCTTCTCAGTCACAATCCTCTGTATCTGCAAGGCTCTGACAACCAGGCAAAGAACCCCCAGTAGCAAATGGAGCCTGGTGCTGAGACACCACTGCAGAATGCCCTGGACATGACAAACTCCCCCTTTCCTTCAAAATGGTGCTCAAAGCACCGAGGTACTGAGGAACAGCGCAGGAAAAGAGGCGCGTCACCTCTGCACCCCCCCCCCCCCCCCCCCCCCCGATGCTCTCCCAGCATCTCCTGCCAACAGCGCTCCAGCCCCCCCGAGGAACAGACCAGCTCACGGGGACTCACACGCTCCGGACCCTGAGTCCGTCGCCGCCCCCGAACACGAAACGGCACCAAATTCAACCGCAGCCAACAATGTAGCCTGCACTCCTGCGATCTGCGCTGCCCCGCCTTGCCCGACGAGCCTCCGTGCTCTGGAGAGTCCCAAGGACAAGAAGAACAGACTCCTGACGCTGCTCTCCGGTTGCCACACCGGGAGCAGTGCTTAACAGATTCTGAGGGAATTGCCACGTGCTCCATATAAAAGAGCTACAGGGAACCACAGGGAACCCCCTGCCCGCCAAAAACGCATTCCCACGGCTTTTAGAATCCCAGCTTACTGGAGTGCTAGAACAAAACGTACCTAAACACTCCTTACTTCTTTTGGGGTTTTTTTTTCTAAAAACAGATTAACTCATGTGCTGCCGAAAGGGACCCAGCGGGAGGGGGGACGAAGGGAAGGACCTGGCCCCAACAGGTGTCCCTGCTCAGTACCTTGCGAGCCCTCAACTCCTAAGGGTATCTCAAATCGGCCCAAGGGAACAGGCAAGGAGCCCCACAATCCAGAGCTACAGAGTTATGACCACCACCTGCTAGATAGAGTGAATACTGAGGTTTGAGTGGCTACACATGACCACATATAGGGAGCCTCACAAGTTCTCTCTATCTCCACCTGCTGGCAGAGGGACATAACCCACCAGTCTCTGGACTGATCTGTGGGACGCTATGGAACAAGCAAATATAGCGCACCAAGGACAGAAGGGATGAGCCGAATCATATGATGCATCACAACATACACAAAAAAAAAGTTGTGTGATGTTTCATGTTACCTTTGATCAGGACTGCTTTACTTTTTTTCTTCTGAAGTAGAAGATACTTTTTCTTATCTCACATTTTGTTCCAAAAACCAGGTCAAACTCAGCTTGGCTCACTCTCTGGTTCTGCCCACCTCTACTATAGACAGGAATCAATGACAGTGGCAAAGTCACTATCTCCAAGTCAGAATTATAACCTGGACTTGCTAGGGTTTTGACAACACTCCTAGGTTCCCTGAAGCAGTCACAGTTATTTTTCCCCCTGATAGACTCTAAACCTTTATTCCTTCAAGTGTGATATTATGAACATGAACAGACATGAGTTGACCTGGATCTTCCAAGTTGGCTGTTCATGTTTTCATCTCTGCAGCATGCTTTCTATATATTTCCAAATTTACAAAGGAAGGCAGCCCCTATGGGAACCACTTTTCTCTCTATCATTATCCCGTTTTCAAAAGTAACTGCACTTTAGATTTAATTCCATGGGGGCCCAGAAAATGCCCCGCAGACCCTGGAGCTCCCCCTCCCCTTTTTGTGTTGGTTACACTCCACAGATCTCAGTTGGATGCCTGAAAACTGGCCTAGCAACAGCACTGAATGGTGACTCACCTCAGGCCTCCTCACGTGTAGCTTGCTGACGTGTTGCTTAGCAACAGTTTCTCAGCCCAGATTGGCATTAGCAGCCAGCAAGTGCTCTGTAATTCTTGTGGCTCTTCAGTTCATTTCATTGAAGTTATTTATTTGGGCTACCGTAAACTGTAGGCCAGTATTAAAGCATGCTAGTGTCAATATTTTAAATACTCATTTATTGAATGATGTTATAAATCCCTCTACATCATCAGAATTTCGTGGTTGAAATGTTGTCTTTGGTTGTACCAAGATTTCTGTTTCTCACATTTAATTGAGGTGGCCATATATGAGTAACCAAGGAGGACAACACTGCTGTGAGTGCCCACAGGTATGAGTATAAGAAGCTTCTGATTAAATGATAGAAAACAGAGAGTAGGGTTAAATGGTCAGTATTCTCAATGGAGAAGGGTAGGTAGTGGGGTTCTTAGTGGTCTGTGCTGGGACCGCTGCTTTCTTAACATATTTATAAATTATCTACAGATGGGAGTAACTAGTGAGGTAATTAAATTTGCTGACAACACAAAATTATTTAAAGTTATTAAATCTCAAGAGGATTGTGAAAAATTACAAGAGGACCTTATGAGACTAGAAGACTGGACATCCAAATGGCATATGTTTAATGTGAGCAAGTGCAAAATGATGCACGTGGGAAAGAGGAACCTGAACTACAGCTACGTAATGCAAGGTTCCACATTAGGAGTCACCGACCAGGAAAGGGATCTAGGTGTCATCGTTGATGATATGTCTCAGTGTGCAGCGGCGGCTAAGAAATGTTAGGTATTATTAGGAAAGGAATGGAAAACAAAAATAAGGACATTATAATGGTGCAACCGCACCTTGAATATTGTGTGCAATTCTGGTCACCCCATCTCAAAAAAGATTTATTGGAATTAGAAAAGGTACAGAGAAGGGCAAAGAAAATGATAAAGGGGATGGGATGACTTCCCTATGAGGAACAGCTAAAGCGGATAGGGCTCCGGCTTGGAGAAGAGATGGCTGAGGGGAGATATAATAGAGGTCTATAAAATAATGAGTGGAATGGAACAGGTATACATGAATCGCTTGTTTACTCTTTCCAAAAATACTAGGACTAGGGAGCACGAAATGAATCTACAAAGTAGTAAATTTAAAACGAATCAGAGCAAATATTTTTCACTCAATGTGCAATTAAACTCTAGAATTCGTTGCCAAAGAATGTAGTAAAAACAGTTAGCTTAGCGGGGTTTTAAAAAGTTTTGAATAGCTTCCCAAAAGAAAATGAGTTGGGGAAAATCCACTGTTTATTTCTAGGATAAACAGCATAAAATGTATTTTACTGTTTTGGGATCTTGCCAGGTACTTGTGACCTGGATTGGCCACTGTTGGAAACAGGATTCTAGGCTTGATGGACCTTTGGTCTGTCCCAGTATGGCAATACTTACGTACTTATGAAAACCAAATTTAGGCTTCTGAGCAGGAGATTGAAATCCAGGATGCTACTCTCAGAAAAGGACTTTAGATTGTTAGGAACCAGAGAACATTCTAGAAAACGGATGGGTTCCACCCGTTAATCTGGTCGTGAGCCCTTGAGCCCAGGCCGAGGCCTATATAGGGTTATGGCCAAGGCCTAGGGTAGACCAAACAGGCCCTACGCACCACCCCAGCCACCAAGCCCCGCACACACACACAACCACCAACCAGCAACACCAGAAAATGGGAGATAGAGCATTCAGGCGGGCCTCACGGCCTATTACTACTACTAAACATTTCTAGAGCGCTACTAGGGTTACGCAGCGCTGTACAATTTAACAAAGAGAGACAGTCCCTGCTCAAAGAGCTTACAATCTATTGGGAACCCACTCGCACAGAGTCCAAGCATGCGGGCCTCACGGCCACAGGAAGAGTCATACACTGAGAAGGGGAGAAAGAACAACGAGGGGTCCCCAAAGGGACAGGAGCACCAGCAATGCACAAAGCGCTAGCTGAGAACGCAAGAGAAAAGGGACTGACAGACGTTCCTATAGGAAACACAAGGCTGTGCCACAGGGCAGTCAAGGATAAAGGAAGCCACACAAGAGAACACTCTAGGCTGTACCATAGAGCACACAAGGGAAAGGGAAAGTCACCTAAGAATACACAATGCTAACCTCACAACACACAGGGCTAAAGGGAACAGCTATATAGGAATAAACAAGGCTGTGCCACATTGCACTCAAAGGTAAGGGCGAGGTAAGCAAACAGAGAACGTTGCCGTAAACACAGATCAGATAAGGAGAGGCTCACCAGAAACAGGAGACAGACACCACAAAGAATGAATAAAAGCAGGCAAAAGGAAAAGACTGCTTCAAAACACAACCTGCCAGAAGCAGGGCTTATACTGCAGAGAAAGGATTAACACAGAGGAAAGGGAAACAAACAAACTGGAACAATACAAGGGACAAGCTTACCACAAACAATACAACACCAGCCAAGCAGAGAATAGACCCAGGTGCAGTGTAGTGAGGCAATCAAGCACACGCTGGGAACACCCAGCACTCACACAAACTACGAGCTACGAGGAGAGAAAGGAAATCTCCACGTAAACACAGTGCATAAGCACAAACAGAGAAAGAGGGAAGCTGGCTTCAGATGAAAGCAATCAAACGCTAAAGCAAGGGTTGCAGGGAAAGGTAGGCTTAAGTAGATCAGGCTTCTGACATCTGCAGCATCAGACTTCAGCTCAGCCCCTGAAAAACCAATCAGGAGCGAGTCCCAAACATTCCCCTGTCTATCTAGCAGAATCATAACACCACCTCAACCAGGATGGAACCCAATTGTCAGCACCAACATTCAAAAAGGAGATACAGGGGTGGAAATAATGTCGCCTGACCGTTCAGACATGCAAGAGGGGAGCTCTGATTCTGGAATCTAAGTTTAAGACATCCAGCTCTGCTTTCAGTCCTGACCAAATAAAAGCTAAGAAGGAGTTCTGGAGTTTGCGGTGACATGGCTGTCAGTGCAGTGATGGAAACCTATGAATTTTACAGAGTTTGCTTACAGCAGGGGTGTTCAACCTTGGTCCTCAAGGGCTGCAATCCAGTTGGGATTTCAGGATTTCCCTAATGAATATACAAGAGATCTATTTGAAAGCACTGCCTTCACTGTATGCAAACAGATGTCATGCATATTCATATTGAAAATCCTGAAACCCGACCTGGCAAGGGCTAAGGTTGGACACTTCTGGCTTACAGTGTAATGTGGACAGAGACCGTGTTATAAGGATGGTGGTAGCTGGTAAAGTGAATGGAGTCAAAGTGGTGGAGGCCACAGCCTATGGAGTAAGAGAGCAGGAGATGCAAGAGATGTGTGGAGAAGAAATTTCCAAAAGTGGTTTCATGAATTAAAAGATAAGATTACAGCAGTAAAAGGCAATATGATAGAGGTAATGAGTGACGGCAGATGTCACAGTATAGAGTAGAAGTCGTCAAAGGGACAGCAGATGAAAGGTTGAGAAAATATCAGCACTAAGGCTAGAGGACATGGAAAACAAGATGTGCTGTAGAGAAGTGCCAGAAATTGAGGAGTGTGCAGACTGGCGATAAGTGGCAGCAGAGGTATATAAACTAGTCCTAGCCTCCTGGGAGCATCCCATAAAAGATATGGAAATAGAGCTGGACAGGGTACAGAGTTCAAGGGAGATTAAGGCCAAATATATCCAGGACATAATAATCTGCGAGTACGATTATTTAGTGAAAGAGATGATAGCGCTAAGGATGAGGCCCTAAGAGTGTTTGACTGGGAAGGATAAAAGATAAGTGTATGCAAACCCGTCCTCATTGAGGTGCAGAGGAGGAAAGATTTCAAAGAAGTGACAGTCAAGCTGTAAAAGGAGAGCATAGGTCACAGATGTCTCTTCCCATTTTGGACTGCATTCAGAGTTAGTAAAATACATACAGAGCCAAAACAGTGGAACAAATAATGGGGGTGCATAAGGAAGTAGGAGTAAAGGGACAGGATATGCAGTAGGTGAAAAGGACAGTGAAGTGCAAAATGGGGGAAATGGCAGAAAGTCACCAGACAACAATTAGGAAGGAGAAAGAGGAGGCCCAGAGTCACTGAGGACTCTGTTGGTAGCACAGCAGAATGAAAGGAAGAAGACAGTAATCACGGCAATAATAAACACTGGGAGACTTAAAACTGGTTGCATTTATATAGTGAATGGCAGTATATGTAAGCTAAATCTAAATAAACTAGTAAAAAAGGCCCGTTTCTTAACGCAATGAAACGGGCGCTAGCAATGTAATGAGTTCCTGCCATTAATGTTTCCATGGTTGTATTCTGAATATAACTGTTGTTTACATGTGTTTTTCTTTATATACAATATTTTTTGTGTTAACTGTGTTACAATGTGGTAAAAGTTTTCCTTGTTCAGGCCCTTCAATCAGTTTAACAATCACATCAGAAGAGCTCCTTACTCGTGAGAATGCAACATACAGTTGCCCATGTGAGAGACAGAGAGTGACAGTGTGTTTTACAGACAGTGTAAGAGAGAGATACACAGAGTGATTGTGTGTGTGTGATATGTGTGTGAGTGACAAAGTGATTAAATGTTTGTCTTCCCTTCCGTTCTGTGCACTTGCCTCCACTGATGTTCGTACCTCCCTTTATATGATTGTTTGTTAGAGAGTCAATCCACTCCACTTCCCTCCTCCAAGTTCCGGTCTGCCTGATTGGTTCTTCGTTCCTGTGACGTCGCGTTTGTTTGCTTGGCAACTATGCAGAATTCAGTTTCCTCGACGTGAGGGCGGGGACAGTGAGAGCCAATGAAACGCTGAAATACAGACTTACGAACCCTACACTGCCACAGTGCCACGGACTCAGCTTCAGAATGTTGGAGGTGCTTTTTATTATATTATATAGGATACTGTGTGACTTGAACTAGGTGATGATAAAAAGAAAAGGGGAACATGATATGAAAGGTGCAATGACAGTGGGTAAATATGGAGGGGAGTGGATGGATAGGAATGTGACATTTAAAAAGTGGTTAGACAGTTTCCTAAAGGACAAGTCCATAAACCACTAATAAATGGACTTGGGAAAAATCCACAATTACAGGAAAAACATGTAT
Organism: Microcaecilia unicolor; assembly: GCF_901765095.1. Classification (NCBI taxonomy): domain Eukaryota; kingdom Metazoa; phylum Chordata; class Amphibia; order Gymnophiona; family Siphonopidae; genus Microcaecilia; species Microcaecilia unicolor. The sequence continues at coordinate 394,562,883 of NC_044032.1, forward strand.
AGAATGTTTGTACGTTTGGGAAGCTCGCCAGGTGCCCTTGTCCTGGATTGGCCGCTATCGTGGACCGGATGCTGTGCTGGATGGATCCTTGGGTCTTTTCCCGGTGTGGCATTACTTATGTACTTATGAATGGTACAGGACATTTGATTTCCTATGGCAGTAAAACAAAATAACAGTAGGTGAAGGAATCGGAATGGGGAGAGGCATGAAGAGAGGAGGACAAGGAGAAAGAAAAGGGAGGGGTGTCCTGATGCTCTATAGACTACTAAAAGAAGAGAGAGGGAGAAGAGAGAGAAATGGGAAACATGAGGAAAACATTTAAATTTATGACTATGAATATGTGTGTGTATATATATATATATATATATATATATATATATATATATATATATATATAAATCTGAGAAGACTGTACATTAAAAAAATCTTTTACTCTATTTGAAATATATCAACATATATCTTATAAGATATATGATATATTTAAAATAAAAAGTAAAATATTTTTTAATGTACAACAATATTCTCATAGATTTTTTTATATATTGATAGTAAGGAGAATTGTTTTTTGTAAGCTTTTCCCAAAACGTTTTTTTTTGTTTGTATGAATATATGCGCACAATATCAGTGGTAAAAGTCAACAGGTAATTAAAGAAGCAATAAGACTGGCGACTGACAATGTTTTTGCAAGACACACACCATAAACAGAAAGATGAACATCTAAACCTGGATTCTATAATGGTCGCCCAAAATTGGGCATGAATACCATATAAGTACCCAAAATAATTAGTGGGCTGCTATGATTTAATTACTGGAGCTTAACAAGCACTTAATTGGGACTAATTATGATTTGGGCACCAATCTGGTTATGCCGTGGTTCCCAAACCTGATCCTGGAGGCAACCCAGCGAGTCGGGTTTTCACGATACCCACAATGAATATTCATGAGAGAGATTCCTGAAAGCCTGGGGTGCCTCCAGGACCAGGTTTGGGAATCACTGAGCTATGCATTATTCTGTAACAGTGGCTGCCTAAACTGAATCAAGCACAACTCAAAAGGGGGCGCAGCTGGGTCAGGGGCATTCACAAAAGATGTATGCAGTGTTACAGAATAGCGGAGATCTGCACCCAATTTGAATGCCAGGATCTGTACCAAGTTTCAGCTGCGTAAGCCCTTGTACCCAAAGTCGAATGCCGAATTTGGTGCCCAAACTGAATTTTGAATTGAAATTTGGTGCCCAAGACTGAGCATTGAATTCAGTGCTCAACACTTTCTATAAAGAATGCTCATCCCAAAGTGTCCTTTATAGAACAGCATCGAGTGCGGAATTTTATTTTGGCGCCATTTATAAAATTTGGTCCCTAATGTATAAGAGATGGTATCCTTATAGGTTTATACCTGCCAACTAAATGATAAACAATAAGGCAGGCAAGAAGTGCATGAGTCATAACAAGGGGAGAATGTGAATAGTAGTCTCAAAGAATTGTAAGATGGAGATGAGAGACAGACATAGGGATAATAAGTTGCAGTAGAGCTGATTAGTTTTACAAGGAGTTGGGGAAGGCACCGAGCTTACATAAAGGTGGTCATTTAATAGTGGAACGGGTGGGATTTTAAGCTCACAATCAACCCTAGTCTGGACAAATCTAAAAAAAAAAAAAAAGGGGGGGGGTACGGAGCTACAAGGAAAAAAACGGAAAGGAGTTTTGAATCTAGGGGATTTATTGAGATCTAAAAAGGGCAGACAAAGGGATTAAACTTTTTATTCACAAGTACATGGAATATATAGTAGGGCAGACTTGATTTTAATGGAAGCATCTCTAATAAAAGGGGTGCTGAATACTGAGGCGGAATCTATTACACTGTCAGACCACACTCTGATGGGGATGCATATTTAGCAGGAAATCAGGGCCCCCCTCCCCCCCAACTTTGAAGACTCAATGAAAGCCTGCTAGGGAAAAAGGATCAGTAGGAAAGTAAGGAAAGAGTATTTTAAATATACCGTAATAATGGAGAGATGGGCCCTGATGAATTATGGAGGACATGAAAAGATATATAAAGGGATTCTAATTTCTATTGCTAACCACGTAAAGAAAGAAAGATCTATGCAAGAAAAGGAGATAAAGCAAAGAATAAGAACTCTGGAAAAAGAGCATAAGAGGATACGGTTTACTAAGATTTATGGGGTGTTATTAAGGGAAAGGAAAGAGATGCAGATGCTAGAAGTAGAACAGGTGGCACATGGGCTGGAACAAATTAAACAGTACTACTTCAAAGCGAGGAATAAAGCTGGAAGATTACTGACCCATAAATTCAAAGCAAAAACACAACTCTGAATTTTTGTAGGTACAGGATAGAGGATGATAGTCAGAATGATGATGTAATTAGGACCAGCTTTACAAGGTTTTATTAAGTCTATATTCTGGAGGTCAGACCATAAGAGGAAAAGGTGGCAGACTATTTGAGGTATGTTAAGCTTTACTAGCTCATGTAGAAGAAGGTGCAGGATTTGGAGAAGTATCAGTGATGGAAGCGGAACAGGCGATCAAGGTAATAAGAAGCCAAAGCCCCGGGAATAGGCAAGTTGTCATCATAACTCTATTCTTGGCAGACCTGTTTAACAGTCTAAGAAAAGCAAGCAGGCTGGGAGCTTCTATGAAGATTACAGGAATAACAGTATTACCAAAACAAGGCAAGAACCCACTACAGTGCAGTTCCTATACAGACTAACACTTTTAAATCTGGATATAAAAATCTTAGCCACATTGTTGGCTAACAGATTGTTGGAAAGTATACTACAAAAATGGAGATCAAGCAAGTTTCCTGCCTGGTACATAAACTAGAGACATTTATTTTGGGTTGCTTCCAATCCACATCAGTTTCTTCTATAGTAGACCTTTCTCTTTCTGCCTTTGCATTCAGTAGATTACTTTGCCTCTAAAATCTCCTCCCTTAAGAGCCACCTTCCCCTTCTTCCCACCCCACAATCTGCTCATCTGAGTAACTTTAGCTTATTTCCTCCCTACAATTCAGATCTATTCTCTTTACTTTATCTGGTACTTCACCATAGGCGGTCGGTGGCCCAACTGTTTGGGGAGGCTAAAGGGGGCGTGGTTAGGGGTGGGGCCAGGGGTGGAGCTTAAATCCCTAATTGTCTGATAACACGCAGAAAAAATAAATAAAAATAAAAGTCACAATACCTTTTATTAAATTTAGATATTAGATATGTATCATATGTCAAAGAATAAAGTGGTTACTCAAAGCATATTCTAACCACAATCACTCAACTGCAAAACACTATGCACAACTTTGTCCAAAAATACACTCAGAACCTTTACTGTACCATAAATATTATACTGGGCAGACCTAATACACCAATATACCACCCATACGGAAAATGCAGACTGTCAACAATATGAAACAAGGGATCATATCATCACAATTCTCATGTAGAGCCACAAAACACCCTAATTCATGTTTAATGTGGGATAAAATGCCATAAATAAGTAAATAAATATAAACTTTTAATGTTGAGCACCTGATTCTCAAAGTGGACATATTCCAAACACTATAATGAAAATAAAATGATCTTTTCTACCTTTGTTGTCTGGTGACTTTTTCTGATCATGCTGGCCCAGTATCCATTCTGCTGCTATCTGTCCTCAGTGCGGGTCAGGAAGTCATCCTTCTTAAATATCTCCCTGGCAACCCAGGACACCTCCAGCCAACCCCCCCTGCTTTCCCAGCAGTACGATAAACAAACCATAAACCAATTTCTACAACTGCTAGAGGGCTTTCACTGCAGCTCCTGCTGTGAGGATGGAGGTAAATCAACAATTTAATCCCCTCGCAGCTGGACTCCACAGCTGATCCATTCTGCTGCAGCAGGGGGGAGGCTTAGCCTCTCCAAGCCTCTTATACCGGGTGCCTATGTACTTCACAATCTTTTCTCTCCATTTCCAAAGGTAGGTAAGTACTTCAGAAAAAGCTATTGTTTGTACCAAAGGTTTTAACCCCTTCCCCAGCTCCTGAAAAGCTCTCTACGCTGTAAGTGGGATATTACTTGACATCATCAGTGTTTGATTCCTTAGTTTCTTCTGATTATCGTCATTATTTGCCTGGTACTCCTGGTAGCTGAGGAACCTGGAAGGCATTTCACTTTGCATGGTCCCTTGAACTGTTTTTCAAAGTTAATACCTCTGATAATGGAATCCCCTAGTATCAACAGTTTCCTGGTATGAGTTTCAATATTGGTGCTTTGGGGGTGTCTTTTCTCTATGGGTACCTTCATTGCTTTTTGTTCCGCCTCAGTTCTATTTTCAGGGGCATCACAGTGCTGTAATGGGGCAAAAGAATTCTGTAGAGGCAACACTTGTGAGGGCAGATGCTTCTGTGCCACATGTCGTAGTCTGCCTAAGTCTACTATGAACCATCTATTCTTAGGTGGTTTTATCCTTTGAGGTCGTGGTGAGAAGTTGGTATGATTCTGTGCAGTGACAGAAGTTGTTTTAAGTGCATCCAATTCCTGCGTTACTTTGCTGACCTTTTGATTTAAACTAGCAAGCTGAAGACAAGATAGGACACGCCTTAAGTCTCCAGACGGTTTTGCCTTCGAACTAAAGCACCACAATTATTAGAGAAACAGTCATCTTGATTGGTTGGAAGGTATGAACAGGTGTACTATGAAAGGGTTAACAGACTGCAAGATTGCCTGTGTATGACTAAAGAGTAAAGTTAATGATTTTTGGTTTGTCTATATATGACTAGAAAACCCTGGGGAGGGCGGGGTGTGGGGGAGGGTGGGTGGGACAATAAGTCCCAGTGAGTCAGCCAAGTGCCGTATCCAAAAAAGTTCTCTAGGTGTGGCTAGTAATGATTGATAAATCAAACAATTCGTTTTATCAGACTATCAATTTCAGCTACAATATAACTTTCATTTTCTAAATCTAAATATTCCCAATAATTATAGCAGTTTCATCAATGTAAAATGTAAATGTAAAACCAGTTGGGAGACTAACATTGTTTTTTTGTTGTTTTTACATAGGACTGGTATAACATGTGCACAAAGTTAGAATGCTACAGAGAGAAGCAGGGTGTAGGACAAGAAGCAGTTAGAAAAACCTATCCTCTCTACTATCAGAGCTCGGCAGGAAGGGAAAAAGGTTTTGGATTTTTTGTCTTTTGGGGGGAGGCAGGGTTAGAAGACAGAGAAGTACACCATAATACAGATTCACAGGACAAATGAAATTCCATGTGTAAAGGGGAAAAGGACAGTGATAGGAGTGTACTACCATCCACCTGGCCAGGATGAAAAGACAAATGTAGAAATGTTATCAGAAATTAGGAAGGCTTACCAATCAAAAGAGAGGGGAGGGATGGGAGTTCCTTCCTTCACACATTACTTACAAGCAGCCCACCTTACAGTGATAGCTACATGGCTTCAGGATACAGGGAAGGCCTGGACAAGGGTGGAGCAAAAACAGATGGGACCTTTTCCGCTGCGAGCTATCCCCTGGTTGTCGCAGGAAGATTTAGGAGAAATCATCAAGGGAAGCCCGCCTATGATGCGCTGGCCTCTATTGACTTGGAGTAAGATAAGGGGATACTTTTTCCCGGGGCGAGTATACTATAGGCATATGTTCTTTCGCTTTGCTCCCCAGTTCAGACCAGGCAAGCAGGATATAGCTTTCCAGCGATGGGAGGAGATGGAGCTCTGTGAATTAGGCCAAATGTGGGAAACGGACAAGACGGTGCCATTCCAGGAGTTGTGCCAAGAGCACGGCCTCTCTCCCCTACAAGCTTTTCAGTACTATCAAGTGAAGGACTTTATAACCCGAAGAGCACAAGACGAGTTAAAGCTACCGGAAACTAAATTGGAGGAGGGGCTGATGAAGGGAGGAGGAAGGGGTAGCATCTCAAGAATATATAGGGCACTACTTCTACATGCTAACCCAGTGGAGCAATACTTATCAAGATGGGAGAAGGCCATGGGGGAAACCTATACAAAGCCTCAGTGGAAAGTGGCACTTAGATCTCTGCTAGCAGTCTCGGTGTCCAGTGCCCTAATTGAAAATGGTCATAAAATATTATATAGCTGGTACTATACTCCCCATCGCTTGGTTAAAATGTTTAAAACTGGGTCAGCTCTATGTTGGAGGCAATGTGGGGTAGTGGGGGATATGACTCATGTGTGGTGATTACTGGGGGGAGATTTTGAAGTTTCTGGGTGAAGTTACAGGAGCGAACTATCGATGAGAATGGACTACTGCTTACTCCACTTTAGACCTGCAGGAATTCCTAATTCCATACACCGCTTTGACGCACAACTATTTGTGGCCGCCAAATTGGTGTTGGCTGCGGCATGGAAGCAACCCACACTTCCGGAACTGCGGTCAGTATTGCGGAAATTAGACTATATTCATCTGATGTTGAAGTTAACAACTTTACGCACTGGCCGTATTCCGCAGCACCATAAAACGTGGAATCCCTATGAACAGTGGTTATCTTCTCGGACACTCCTGATCAATGTGTCACATGGACAAGTCTAAAGAGAATTGGTCACAAAACTACCTAAGAGGGGGGAATATAACAGGGGAGGGAGGGTAATAGTTGGAAACATGTTAGTTGAAAGAGAAGTTCTAATCTCTGTACAAGGATATAGTGTGGATACTGTTATGTTTCTAATGGAAAATAATAAAACAAATTTGAAAAAAAAAAAAAAAAGAAATTAGGGAGGCTAACAAACTGGGCAACACAATAATAATGGGTGATTTCAATTACCCCGTTATTGGCTGGGTAAATGTAACATCAGGGAATGCTATGGAGGTAAAAATTCCTTGACAAAATCAAGGACTGCTTTATGGAGCAGCTGGGTGAAAACAGTGAAGGTCAAAAATTTACATCAGGCGTGGATGCTGTTCAAAAATACTATCCTGGAAGCCCAGGCTAAATATATTCCATGTACTAAAAAAGGAGAAAGGAAGACCAAACAACAGCCAGCATGGTTAAAAAGTGAGAAGGAAGCATTAAAAGCTAAAAGAAAATCCTTCAGAAAATGGAAGAAGGATCTAACTGAAAATAATAAGGAACAGCATAAGGAATGGCAAGCCAAATGCAAAGCGCTGATAAGGAAGGCAAAGAGGGACTTTGAAAAAAAGATTGTGTTGGAGGCAAAAACACATAGTAAAAATTTGTTTAGGTATATTAAAAGAAGCAGGCAAAAGAATCAGTTGGACCGCTAGATGACCAAGGGGTAAAAGGGCACTCAGGGAAGACAAAGCCATAGTGGAGAGATTAAATGAATTATTTGCTTCGGTCTTCACCGAGGAAGATTTGGGAAAAATACCAGTGCCAGAAATGGTATTCAAAGCTGACGAGTCAGAGAAACTGAATGAAATCTCTATAAACCTTGAAGATGTAATGGGGCAATTTGACAAATTGAAGAACATCAAATCTCCTGGAAAGGATAGTATTCATTCCAGAGTACTGATAGAATTGAAAAATGAACTTGCGGAACTATTGTTAGTAATATGTCATTTATCCTTAAAATCGAGCATGGTAAAAGAAGACTGAAGGGTAGCCAATGTATGCCAATTTTTTTTAAAAAGGTTCCAGAGGAGATCCGGGAAATTATAGACCGTGAGCCTGATGTTGATACTGGGCAAAATGGTAGAGACAATTATAAAGAACAAAATTGCAGAGCATATTCAAAAGCATGGATTAATGAGACAAAGCCAACATGGATTTAGTGAAGGGAAATCTTGCCTCACCAATCTACTACATTTCTTTGAAGGGGTGAACAAACATGTGGATAAAGGTGAGCCGGTTGATGTTGTGAATCTGGATTTTCAAAAGGTAATTAACAAAGTACCCCTCATGAGACTCCAGAAGAAATCGGAGTGTCATGGGATAGAAGGTAGTGACCTATTGTGGATTAAAAACTGGTTAAAAGAACAGAAAACAGAGAGTAGGGTTAAATGGTCAGTATTCTCAATGGAGAAGGCTAGACAGTGGGGTTACCCAGGGGTCTGTGCAGGCACCACTGCTTTCTTAACATATTTATAAATGATCTAGAGATGGGAGTAACTAGTGAGGTAATTAAACTTGCTGATGACACAAAGTTATTCAAAGTTGTTAAATCTCGAGGACTGTGAAAAATTACAAGAGGACCTTACGAGACAGAGTCTGGGCATCCAAATGGCAAATGACATTTAACGTGAGCCGGTGCAAAGTGATGCACGTGGGAAAGAGGAATCTGAACTATAGCTACGTAATGCAAGGTTCCACACTAAAAGTCACAGACCAAGAAAGGGATCTAGCAGTCATCGTTGATGATACGTTGAAACCATCTGTTCAGTGTGCGGCAGTGGCTAAGAAAGCATATAGAATGTTAGGTATTATTAGGAAAGGAATGGAAAACAAAAATGAGTATGATATAATGCCTTTGTATCGCTCCATGGTGCGACTACATGTCGAATATTGTGTGTCACCGCATCTCAAAAAACATATAGAGGAATTAGGAAAGGTAAGGGCAATGAAAATGATAAAGGGGTTGGGGCAACTTCCCTATGAGGAAAGGTTAAAATAACTAGGGCTCTTCAGCTCGAAGAAAAGATGGCTGAGGGGAGGTAAGACAGAGGTTTATAAAATAATGGGTGGATAAAAATACTAAGACTAGGGGGCACTTAATGAAGTTACAAAGTAGTAAATTTAAAACAAATCAGAGAAAATATTTCTGCACTCAACATGTAATTAAACTCTGCAATTCATTGCCAGAGAATGTACTAAAAACAGTTAGCTTAGCAGGGTTTAAACAAGGCAAGGACAGCATCCTAAAAGAAAGGTCCACAAACCATTTTTAAAATGGACTTGTGGAAAATCCACCGTTTATTTCTAGGATAAGCAGCATAAAATGTATTGCACTGTTTTGGGATCTTGCCAGGTACTCTTAACCTGGATTGACCACTGTTGGAAAGAAATTGCTGGGCTTGATGGGCCTTTGGTCTGTTCCGGTATGGCAATATTTATGTACTTACTAGGAAAAAAGGCCCGTTTCTCAAACCAATGAAACGGGCGCTAGCAAGGTATTGGTTTCCTGCAATTAATGTTTTGAAAGGGATTGTTAGGAGAAATGTGTTGTCATGCCAATGAATAATGTACATTGTTGTATTATGTGTAATATCTTTTGGGGGGGTGGAGGGATGGTAGCGGTGTTCCGCTTCAGTGTATGTGTTTGTTTGTTTTAGGGGGGGGGGTTGGGGGGGCTGTGTGTGTGTGACTGAGAGAGATGTGTTGCATTTCCTTGATAGAGAGGCATATTTTCAAAGCACTTAGCCTTCCAAAGTTCCATAGGTTTCTATGGAACTTTGGAAGGCTAAGTGCTTTGAAAATATGCCTCTTTGTGTATTAAGGGTGAGTGTGAGTGTGTGTGAGTGTGTGTGAGTGTGTGTGAGTGTGTGTGAGTGTGTGTGAGTGTGTGTGAGTGTGTGAGTGTGTGTGTGTGTGTGTGTGTGTGTGTGTGTGTGTGTGTGTGTGTGTGTGTGTGTGTGTGTGTGTGTGTGTGTGTGTGTGTGTGTGTGTGTGTGAGAGAGAGATGCTGTGTCTCCATGGCAGAGTGTGTGTATGTTCTTGGGGAGGGGGGGGGTGGAGTTTGGTTGTGGGTGTGACAGAGATGGTGATTCTCCATGGTAGAGCTTGTGTATTTAGTGGGGGGGGGGGGGGGGAAGTGTGTGGGTGTGAGTGAGACAGAGATCTAGATTCACCATGGCAGAGTTTGTGTATGATGTTGTGTGTGTGGTTGGGGGGAGGGTGTGGGTGTCTGAGTGAGAGATAGAGAAGTTGATGTTCCATTGTAGAGTTTGTGTATTAAGGGGGGTGGGAGGGGAGTGTGTGGATGTGAGTGAGAGAGATCCTGTTTCTCCACGGGAATGTGAATGATATTTCCCATCCTGTCTCATGTTGTTTTCAAGAACAGGGGCAGTATCGTGTAATAGGGCGTGCTATTGACAACATTGCTCCCATATCAAATTTTTTTTAATTAAAAAACGTGAGTAAAATTATAAACCCCAGAAATGGCACAGAAAACTTTTTGGACTTCTTGCATAAGCACCGTATTATGAAATCAGATCCAAAACACTAATTGGTCTACCTGAAGTGCTGCTTTTGTCCAGATTGGCAGGCAGGAGTTTTTCCTTTAAAGGGACTGACCTGTCGTGGCAAGGAGGGCGGGGAATACGTAGAACGAAGTCCTGCAAGGCAAGGTGTAGCTTTTGCAGCCCTGAGCTGCTGCTGGGTTCATTGTGAAGCTTGCAGCGGGTCCGGTGGGCACACCGCCTGTCAGTCCACAAAATGACAGCCAGTGCACTGCGCGACACAGAGTGAGGGTAGGCGGTGGGCAGGCACGCTTGGTGTGGGCACGCCGCGATTCTTTGAGGCTGCGCGCTTGGTGTGGATAACTCCTCTTTTGTAATTACCCACCCTCGACGTCATCACATTTTGACACGAGGGCGGGCCAGAGAGAGATGGTTACAGACCTACGAACTTACAAACCCTTCACTGAAGCCATAGAGTCAGCTTCAGAACGTTGAGGGTGCGTTTTATTATAGTAGAGATGCTTAGTGTAGGGCTAAAACCATGCATCAAGGCACTACAATTCAGCACTAGCCTGCATCATGAATCTCACTTTTAGAGACTTGACCATTTTTAGATCTAATGCAGAGGCTTGGTACTGTGTAGAGGCCTAGAGGTCCATAAAGAGTCACCCAGTCTGCTAAAAGCAAAACATTTGGACAATAACAACTTTTTGTTGTTATATTGTCATCAGCATGGACGTCACTGAAAGGACTTCAGGTCATCATGTTCCAAGACTTGGGGAGAAAGGTATAAAGACACCATCCTTGAAGGAGTTATCAGTTAGCTGGCACGTGAGCGGTTATCTGTCAGAACCTTGATAACAGCCTTCAGCTGGCTCCAAGCCTGCCACCAAAATGAAGGCTCGTTAATCTGTGGCATCGCTTACCTGAAGACTTTCCCGGCTGGGAGAGTCCACCTGTTGCCTGTGTTCCTGATTCATCATCAGTTCCAGTGGTGCCTCCAGATCCAGTGTTCGTGAGTGATGATATCTGTCAGGTCTGAACTGTTGTCTTCTTGGTGCCTGTGGTGTTAGGCATCCTAATATTTCAGGATTAGGGGAGTGTGAGCTTAGTTATCACTTAGACCATTTATCATCATTCTGGGTTAGCATAACTCATTGTCTATGATTACATCTATTATTGTGAGCAGCCAGTATTGTACAATAAACTGCTTACCTTTTCATAATAATATCTGCGCCTTGTGTTTATTACTCTCAGTATAAAGTATATATAAGCATAATTTTTTTCAGTAGGATTAGGGTGACAGATTGTTCCTAAGATTTTTCCAGAGTGCTATGATATAAATTATACCTCTCACTCATTTCCAGCTCCCTTTTGGATTTGGTGACATGTGCTTCGTCCCCAGCACACAGCACAAACTTTCAACCAGCCAGATGATTTACAGATTTTAACAATCACTACTATTTATTTTTATCACTCCCCAGTCTCACTTGAAAACTTCCTTCAAACCTCTTCTCTTTAATTTGAGCACTGTACAAGCTCACTCTGACTTAAGAGTTCTTCTCACATCAGGGACATATATAGCACTGACTCTGTACTCTAAAGTAATGTCAATGTAGCCAGAATCTGTCTACTGTACTTCCATGAAGCTAACAATAGCAAGATTGCTATGGCACTGATAAGAATAGCCCATAGATAATATGCCCCTGGTTTATTGATGGGATTTTTAAAGTCAAAATTTCTTGACTTGGCTTATACACGAGCATATACAGTATACCTGAGACACATCACCTGTAAAAAGCTCCCTCTTTGGAGCAGTCCACAACCAACGGTGGGTGAAAACGATTTGTTCAGCTTCTCTAGTTCTCAGATGCTAGGCCCACCTTGCTTATGCTTGCAGAGTCTCCATACTCGCTTAACTTGCTATTGCTGTGAAACCAAGAACTAAACCATGCATTTATCCTCATGCTATTTCTGGAAAAGAGAAATGTGGCAGAAGACCATGAACAAGATCTTGCGGAAGAGGCAAAGGAAAAAGTACATGTAACTGTTGGCCGTTGGGAGTAGATTTGATAAAAGAATAAATATGGGTCTATGTTTGCCTAGGGCCCAATATAGAGTTAATCGAGCACTGGTTCCTAGATATTTTTTTGTACACACCCTGCACTTCTTTAACATGCTACATTACAGACTACCATTAGAAAAAATTAAATATAAGAATCAGCTGTTTATTCCTGCATGTTTCTTGTAGCTGTCCAACCCCCTATACCCTTGGCCCTCATCAAACTCATCCGCACCATCCTTCCTCCCTTCTTCATCTCAGGCTGGCTTCACTGCTGTTCAGCACCATGGTCAGCTCCTGTAATGGCAAACCAGCCACCCAGACCATTATGTTTACATGAAGCTCAATAGCATGGTCTTACCCGATTGAAAACAGGCAACATCATATATAGTTTTTCTTCTTGTTCTTTCTGGGTCATGTGCCGTGGAGGATGACACAGGTCTGTGAAGAGCCGTCGCAGATGCATCAGTCCAAGAGCATTATCCTGGGGACTACACTCCTCCTGCCGAGGTCGGCCCATAATCCTTTTCACCATATTCATTTTTGCTGCCTGTTTGAAATCACAGTCAATCCTGTTTTCAATGAGAAAGAAAATAAATCATTAGTTTAAACTTGCAAAGTAAAGAGAATCTGCTCCTATATATGTTGTTTTGAAAATCTCAGGGGGAGATGCTTGGATTAATTCCTTTGTCTAGGAAGCATATCTCAATGTGAAATGTATCCCTGTTATAAGAGAAGTACATGTGTCATGGACAAAGATTTTAAAAGTCCTTGCAAGATGAACAAACAGCATTTTGTTTATGTCCTAGAAAGAAATCAAAATGCATACAAGACACAGAAAACTCCATTTGCTGAGGATACATCCCTTCTAATCCTTAAGTGGAGGCTCTTTAATAATTCATACTTGATTAGTCCTTGGTATATAAGATATTTCAGGGATGACTACATTTCAATGCCATTTATAAAAAAAATAAAGTCTAGAAACAGACAAGTTCTATGTTCTCTCCATATGACTGAAGCAAATCAAGTGATATGGACTGGTGAAAAACAAACATGGTAGGACACCTCACCTAGCAGAAAACCATAAAAGAAAAAGGTGAAGACTAAAGGGGAGACATTATCAACATGGGTAATCATTAAGATAGCAGTTCTTGTGGTAAAGTAACCTTTTTTTTTTTTTTGTTACATTTGTACTCCACGCTTTCCCACTCATGGCAGGCTCAATGCGGCTTACATGGGGCAATGGAGGGTTAAGTGACTTGCCCAGAGTCACAAGGAGCTGCCTGTGCCTGAAGTGGGAATCAAACTCAGTTCCTCAGTTCCCCAGGACCAAAGTCCACCACCCTAACCACTAGGCCACTCCTCCACTGTTTTAGCACAGGGTCCCATTTTATGCAATGAGACCCTGTGCTAAAATAGCACGACATGGTAAAATAATGAATCTAATTTAGGCTCACATTGATAACTTCCCCCTAAATCTTTTTTCAAGCTTATAATTAAAAAAAAAAATAAAAGAACACCAACATTAAAATTTGTGATTTTCTTGAAAGAACTTATGAATTCCCTTGAAACAGGCAGTACTCCAGCAAAAACACTGGTGTGAGGGAAAGTGATCATTTAAATAACCTCTAACAATTTCAGATAAGTAAAGTTTATATCCTAAGGGAGTTTAAAGGAACGATTGAAAAGTTCAAATGCCTCTTTGCTTTGCTGCAATGAAAATTTGATCACAGCAGTCTTCTCACTTTCCATATGCGTGAGTTATACTGACTTTTTCAATGTTTGCACTTTTTGATTCAAAGAGACAGCAAGTATTAATTCTTTTTCAATAATGAGATAGTTGGCTATAAAACCTGGCCAATTGTTTTGTTTGATACATACATGTGCACCACTCCTTCTCAGATTACATATAGGACATCTCAAAAAATGTATTCATAACAAGCTCTTTAATGGGTGCTTTCATTTTTAAGAAAAAAAGTTATAAATCTGAGAAAAGATTTCAACCTCACCTTTTCCTTATATGGACAGGTGAGTCAGGGCTGAACCACCGTAGACAATATCCCCTTCCTCCTCAAGCATAATTTTCAAAGGCCCCATGCCATGGTAGTAGCTTCTGCAAGTCAGTAACCACACCTTTCGAGGACTCTATGTGAGAACTTTCTCCACAGCATTACAGCTTATAGAGAGCTGCATGGGAATTCCCCCTCCCCCCGGGACCATGGGACTCCCATAGGGATGGACACACTTCTTTCAGGGTTCCTGAGGATGTACACCAGGCCAGCCTACCTTTAATTCTTCCAAGTCCCAGGACTCCTTTGATTTTTTTGGAAAAGCACGCAAACATGCTAGCCACAACTAGCAAAATTTGCATGGGGGATCCTGTACATGCCTGCTACCAGCACATCTTCTAAGAAGACAAGTTGCTCGTTTTTATTATTGTTTTCTATTTGTGATTTACAAACAACAGTTGCACATCATATTGTTCCTTTTTTTACTTTAATAAAAAGATGTAAATATAAAATCACAAGTGTTTGAGGCTTCTACAGATGAGGACAGAGCCCACGGGGATGGGGCCAGGACAAAACCTGCAGGGATGGGGCCCGTAGGAACGGGCTGGGGATGGAGACAGAACCTACAGGGATGTGGTGGGGATGGAGACAGAACCCACAGGGACGGGGACAAACTTTGTCCCCGTGTCATTCTCTAGCGCCCACTAGAGAGCTGCACAAGAACGGAGTCAAAAGGACTCGTCGGAGAACACAGTCAGAGTGAGCAGCACGCATAGTAGAGAGTTTGTTGGTAGGTAGGTAGGTACGGAAGTTTGTAATGCAGACTGGAGGAGGTGGGGGAGGGGTTGGGGGGGTATAGCTGTGCTTGTATGCTGCAGTGAGCCTTTACAATACAGATTGGTCTGGAGGGATGGGGTGGGGATGGGAGATTGGGGTGCAGAATCTGCTCCACTATCAACAACCCACTTCCTCAACAAGAAGCTGTTGTAAATATTGTAATTATGTGCAACAGAGTGTGCAATGTATGGTTCCGCTACTCCGCTTCACTAGAATCAGATTTACTGTATGCTCTAGTCTGGTGCAGGACAGAATTACTATAAATTAAATTATGAAGACATTGCACTGCTTTAAGAGTTTTATTCAATAATTGAAAATAGTTTGCCGGATTAGACTTTGCAGGTCATTTAGCTGAGTGAAAGCAGCCAACAGTGAATAAACCTGTTAAAGAATACTTTTTTTTTTTTTTTTATGGAGACAGGCAGGGTTGGAGGAGATTACCTGCAGGTATGGGTGGGGAAGGAGGAGATTACTTGCAGGGACAGGTGAAATTTCTGTCCCCATGCAACTCTAGTCTCACATCACTTAGCAGGAGACAGTCATGGTCAATGTGTTAAGGGCAACACCTAGTGGCCATATTTAGGGCCCAGAATTGGACGGTTCCAAATGGAGCCCTTGTGCATGGCTATCAGGTCCAGGACTGTCACTCTGATAACTGTACGTCTGCTTTGGGGGGGGGGGGGGGGGGGGGAGAGGAGTGAATTTAAAAAAATAAGAGAAAAGGCCTCCCAGTAATTGCAAATCCCAGGCCGATTAAGACTGAGCTGAAAATGCAAAGAACCAGAAATTACCAAATCTAAAAATAAAACAAATCTAATCAAATATCTTATGTGGAACATCTACAAATATTTCAGCAGCAAGAGAAAATGCCTCTTGGTACATATACAAATATTTCTTTCTTCTGTTCTATGTAATTTAACAGAAGTTTGGGAAAAGCGGAACCACAGTGTACACTCAAAGAAAAAAAAGTGCAAAATATATGATCTTGCTGAAAGTCACCAGATCTTTCCAATTGGCCAGTGAAGACCAGGTTATCAAGAGAGATGACATTCTCCTTGACCTTCCCATTGTCTCTTATATGGAGAATATATTTAGATTTTAAACACTGCAAAATGGGCAGAGCAGAACAGATGGAATCCAGCGCAGTTAATGGAAGTTTAATAGGAGTAATTACAAGCCAGTCTGATGAAACATTAGTGGGAGTGCCTACTATGCTTACCACCAGCTCAAGCACTTCTTAGCGTCCACCGTTTATCTGTTGTCCAGACACCAATTCTCCTATCTCTCAACTCTTGCAGTAGCACCCCCTCCAAAACACTCATCTGCACAGCAACTAGAGGATTCAGTGCGTATTTTCCCTGACTTCTACATTCAAACACACAGAGCGGGCAGAATGCCTGTCAGCCTGCAACTCTGCTCTTCATCTAGAGGGGCATCTCAAGTGACAGCAATGAGTGATGCTTTGCTCTCCAGGTGTGCAGTCACTTCCACACCAGTCCTGGCAATAATGATAACGGACATTGAACTGTCTTTACCAAAACTTGACTACCCAGAGAAGCTTGGGAAGATAATGATGGTGGGGGCTATGAGCGGTATGTTTAACTCTTAAACAGCTCCATTTAACCACTGCAATTCAATATGCCACCATCTATTTTTATATTGCTAAACATATTTTTCATTACTAGTAAAAGAAAAAAATTATTAAGGAAACTGCTCACTAGCCTGCATAGGCATAAAAAACAAAAGACAAAGCAACAAGTGGACAGACAACATGTTAAGACAATTATAAGCTCATTTCTGTCATACATGTGGATGTGTGCTGGATGGTCCCAGCAAAGGCTGACAGAGCAGAGTTCCCCCGAGGATGATCAAAAGATCAACTGTACAGAGAACCACAGTATAATTCTCTCTCTTATTTAGATGTGGCTTGGTACAATGCAACTGCCTGAAAAACAGCTACCCTAAATATTTCTCCAATTCTAACCTCAAGAGAGCAGCTGTCTGTATCATAACAGGAGCTAAACCTGCCCACTCTTGTAAAAAGAGCTATTATCATTTTGTTTCAGTATGGTAGTAACTTTTCATAATATTCCACCGAAGCAACTATTTAAAAGGCCAAACTTGTATCAACCCCTTTTCTCTCAAATAGCTCTATACCATTAGAGCTGTTAACCGTCAAAGCCACGCAAAAGCGGATTGTGAAAAACTAAACTACAAAAACTGTCAAGGCAAAATACATTCTGGTGAGCCTCTAACCAGGGTCTACTCAAACAAGATGCTGATGTTTTGCCTATGAGTGGCTTGGGGAAATGCAGACTCAAACAGGCCAGGAGAGCTTGAACCGTCTGATACAGGACCAGGGATCAATGCAGTAAAGACTGTATTCGAGCCATGTGCTGACGAATAGTGAACAGCTTCCTAACACAAGCCTAACACAAAATGTTATCTCCCCAATGTAATAAGTAAATAGCATGCAAGTTACAAGTTACCACTACATTAAAAAGTGTGTGCTGTGAGAAAACACTGTGCACACACACCACAACTGTACAATGTATCCATTTGCTGCAAATGTCTCACTTCCTGTCAATGGGAGAGCAGAGACTGGCTCACACCCTGCCAGGAAAGGAGACATTAAAAAAAAAATCCCACTGGACTCCTGGGTCCCCTCTCCCCCCTTCCACATCCCCTCAAATCCCTAGTGAACTGGTGGACCCGCTTCCCTCCCGCTGACCTCAACCCCAAACTCAGAGATAGCACCTAGATCCTTTAATCTCCCTACCAGCTGACCCCCCAAAATGAGCCCCCCCTCCCATGATTCCTCACCTCTAACACTCAAATTAAGAGTCCCTGGTGGTCAACTGGACTCTGACCCCGATCCCCTGGATCTACCCTGCGCACCTGAATGTGGTAGGCAGAAGCCACTCACTCCTGCCTCTGTGCTGCCATCTTTCAAAATGGTGGCAACAGATGCCACATGGTGCATCCTGGGATGCGGCGTGTGCAGTCAGTCTGCCAAATAAGGGCACTTTAGAGCATTGGCCCCAAAATGTGCTCTGGCTTTGTACAGGGTTAATGTGGTTTATCGCACAGTTTTGTGTTTACATGATGCAGAGAGCAGTTTTTCTTGCGTCAGCTAACCTTGCGCAAAGCTTTGCGTGCACAGCACATTTCTATAAATGGTAATAAGGTTAATCCACTATTCAGAGCAAATGCAGAGAAATGCACTGAAGAGTGAAAGCCAGAGTATAACACTAAGTCAAGGGAAGTGTAGATCTGTGTGTCCTGGCTTCAGAGCCAAGGGTGCTTTCAAGGCCCTTAACCCCAGAGATGATTCCCATGCTCAACACCCAATAATAACTCCATAGTGGTCTGGTGGACCTGTCCCCCTCCCCCAACACCCAAGATAAACAGTCCCTGGTGGTCTAATATACCCCAACGTAAAACCCAACCTCCTGGAACTGCACTGTGGACCATGACGTTGCACGGCAGGAGTATTACCCACTCGCTTCTGTCTTCACACCACAGTCTTGCAAAACAGTGGTGCCTGATGCCATGCAGTGTATCCTGGGATGCATCACGCAGGGTCATTATGTCAAATAAGACTGCAGTGCGTCCCAGGGTATACCATAGTGTCTTGTGCTGCCATTTTGCAAGATGGTGGTGTGGAGGCAAGAGAGAGTGGTCTTCACTCCTGCCTCTTACCTTCCATGTAATGGGGGGGGGGGGGGGCCCTCAGTTGCATCCTGGGATCACAAATTGTAGCTGTCTGTGCTCCAAGATCTCCCTTCCTATTCTCCCTCTTATGCTGTCTGTTGAAACAAGGGGACAGGAGAGGAAGGGGTGAAGCTGGAGCAGAAACAAGAAGAAAACAATTGCTCTACTACCTTCTCCAGCCCCTCCCTTCCATGTCCTGAAGGCTAGAGCAATAGACAGAACAGATAATGGGCACTAGCCAGTATATTTGAGGAAAGAGACATATATGACCATATTCAGCGATGCTCTAGCAAGGCAAGACTTTAGGAAGTAGGGCTGATAGGCCATCTTGTTTCTCTTGAATTATAAACATTATAAAACAGTGTTAATATACAGAGCAGGGAACCCCTTAAGGGCTATAAGGAATGAAGTGCTTTATTCCCTTCTCAGAGCCCTGCCAGATGTTAACAGTAATCAGATTCTATAGAGGATTCTTCAGATGTTTTAGAGAATACCCCAACGGTTAAGAGGCATAAAGTGATGCTCTGGCTCTAGGGATCTGAAATAAGACGACTGGGTCCAACCATCACTCATCTTACTGTCCACATCCATCAGTGATTTTCTCCCAGATTTATTTATATCCCACATTTTCCAGAGAGGTCTGTTTCAATGTGGCTTACAAACATAAAAGTTTAGGTTTATAGAGGTGATATTACAAAGGGTGTAGAACATAGGAGAAAATACTTTTTAAAACATGACAAGGGTGAAACTTAGTCCAAAGTTCAAGTCACGATTCAAATGTGAGGTTGGGGATTTGGTGGTCCAAAACTCGGGCAGAGTGTGTTTTGTACAGTAGTCTTAGGAGATGGGATGCAATTAGGTTAGCTTAATGTTAAGCCTTTGTCCATTTCGAGATAGAATTTTCTGCACAATATGGTTTTGAGTTGTTTGTGAAAGTTAGTGTAGGTTTCAGGGCTCTGAGGGTTTTGGGTTGAGAGTTCCACCATTTGGTGCTTCAGTAGGAGAAGCCTGCTGTATATATCGATTTGTATTATAGTTTTTGGAGTGTTAAATAGTTCCTAGCTTCTACTGTAGCGTTTCTCAGTGGTATGTTCATCAGGTCTGACATGTATGCAGGGGTATTGCCAAAGATGATTTGGTTCACCACAGTGCATAGTTTAAAAACTATGCGTGCTTTGATCGAGAGCCAGTGTAGAGTCTGGAGTAGCAGGTTGGCTCTGTCAAAGCACAGTTTCCAGAAAATTAGTTTGACAGCTATGTTTTGGGCCGTTTGTAGTTTTTTCAAGATTTGTTCCTTGTATCTGGCATAGACACCGTTGCAGAAGTCCATGTGTGTGAGTACAGTTGATTGAACTAACATACAAAATACTGTTCTTGGGAAATAGCTCCTCAGCTTTCTCACATTACTCGGAACATTTGAGTCACCATTTTTGCTACTTGGGGTTTGAAGGAAGTTTGTGATGAATGACTACCCCCAGAATCTTCAAGTTATCCAAAAGGGTGTAAGCAGTTCTCAACTATGTTGACGGTGGAGAAAATGATGTGGTTGTATGGAAATAACACAAGGTTACAAACCTGGGACCATCTGAACTTGCTTCTTTTCCTTCATTGCAACTGGAGTGGAAGGAGGAGTCGACCACTAGCCTCAACCAGCTGTTTTTCTTGGGGTGGAGAAGGAGGGGGAATTTACTACTGTCTGCACCAGACAGTAAAGAGTAAGCATAGCCCTTTGGCCTATCACATTAACCAAAAGCAAAGAGCAAACACTAAATCAATACCGCCTTATTTATAATGCAGCTGAGATAAATATTTACACTGATAAAACATTTTGTGCAATAATTCAGAAACCTTAAGGTCTCATTTAAAATATTCACTACACTGCCAGTCGATACTTTTCAGGCAGACTGTATATTTTTTTAAGCCTGTGTAATTGTGTCACATTATTGTGGCTCCAAAAGGGGGGGCCAATTAATTGTGAAGCGAAAAGACATTACTTTATTCAGATAAGTTCACGTTTTTCATTTATATTTGTTTATAGAGCACCAAGGTGTGGGGAACAGCACATACAGAAATGTAAGGGAGACCCGATGAATGAAGTGCTATACCACTTGGCAATGAAATATATTGCCTTTCTACAAAAAAAGTGGTGTTTTGGCTGAGGGCTCTCTTTATCACATACATATATATGCATATAAAAAAGTATGTTTGATATTCCTGGTTGTACTTGAACAGTAGACTTTTGAATCTGGAGTGCTACTAGCCCGGGTTTAAAGCAGACATTGAGTCTTGTTTTTTTGTTTTTGAGTTCTCTATAGTACCATAGACTGAGGGATTTGTTTTGAGAATTATCAGTAGGTTCAATGACATGCCTTACACACCATCAGATACTTGGTGTGCTTTTACCCCCTTGTTTCTCTTCTGTATACAAGGCACTACAATGAAACCCTTCACAGCCAGAAGGGGCGTGAGCCAGGCCATAACCAAGATTCCTGTTCAAAGTGTACATGGACCAAGATTTGCTAAACCAATAGTTCCCAACCTTTTTTATGTTATGGTGCAACCACCATTGGGTTCACTTTGTTGAGACAAAATGTTCACGGCATATTCTCACTTCAGTTGGGAACCTCTATCCTAAATAGCCTTACTTTGAAATTCAAGAGAGAAGACCCCAAGGAATTTGGGAGCTAACATTGCTGCTGGTTCTAACTACATATGTCAAACACCACCTATGCAAAGGTGACCAAGTAATTCTTCTCCAATTCAATATATCGGCAATGTTCGATGTGGTTGACCACACATTGCTACTTGAACACCTGGATCAGATAGGAATAACAGGGACGGTGTTCAAATGGTTCAGCGAATTCCTTTCAAACTGAAGCTATTCTGTCAAGCAAAACAACCAACTTTCCAACTTCTGGTCTCCTAACTGCAATCTCGCAGTGATCTCCCCTCTCAACTATCCTGTTCAATCTCTTTATGTTATCCCTTGCCTCAATACACCTGAGACTTAATTAACTACTATCATCCTATGCGGATGACACCCTGCTTCTCTTACCAGTGACAGCATCAAACATAGATTCAACTCAGTCTGTAGCAAATAGTATGACTGCTGTTAGCACCTGGGGCCTGACCAATAAACTGAAATTGAATGTGCAAAAAAACAAAGATCCTGTGGTTCTGAAATTAGGAAGTTCAGGTCCCATCATCAATATCTTTGACCAATGGGCAAATCTTTACTGTCGAATCTAAAACCAGAGTACTATGGATCTTGCTTGATTCTTCACTCACCTTCTCTTCCCATATCAATCAGCTATGGAAGAAAACACTATTCAAAATGAGACAGCTACGTCTAGTCAGATCATTCTTCAACCAAAAAGCCTTTGCGCTACCAGTCCAAATGTTACTGTAACATTCTATTTCTTGGTATTAAGTGTTAATGTCAGAAACATACAGAACACAACTGCTAGGCTTATGTGCAGACTGAATAGATATACTAGTGTTTCAACTCATCTAAACAAACTGCACTGGCATCCCATAGCAGAAAGAATCCGGTTCAAAGCTGCTTGTTTAGTTTTTCAAATCCTACAGGGTTTCACCTCTGAACTGCTAAGACTGCTTTGCTATGTCTGTTCCAGTCTAACAGACTGAAACAACTGATGCTAGCATCACCGTTCCAAAAGACAATCCGTTCTAACTCCTAGTATCACCTATTATCCTTTCTTTAATGATTTTAGTCTCATGCACTACACCAGTGGTCTCTAATGTTTCTCATACTTCACACTAACACTATTTGCTTTTGTCTCACCTAGAATGTAAACCGCACTGAAACCTGGAAAGGGAATATTAGCGGTATACAAGAATTGATTTGAATTGAATAACACAACCAATATGTTTCACTCAAAGACAAGACCCAACTGTCTCACCCTCCTGGTGGCTTTGACAACTGCTCACTCGCATCAAATGAAGAAGATAATAATCTGCATTGAGTAGTAAGCCAATCTCCTGCAGGCAGCATTCAACACTCCTGTGTAATCACCACAACTGCCTAAAGATGCAACTTGGCCCTTATCCAAAGCAGTTTGATTCAGGAATGATGAAAGTAGGTCACAATGAATTCATTTATAGTAACTTTTATGGCCTATAAAACAAGCAATAAAACCAAAGCAAGTAGCAACATATCTCGTTTACAAAAATAGCTCAAGCAACAAAAACCTACATGTCAGAATCAAAATAGTAGATTCTACTTCATTGCTCAATGAAAAGTCCTCTATTGAATTTCTACTAACTGTAACTCACTTTGTAGAGGAAGTGACAGAGTGCTTAGTGACAGAAACAGACCCATGCACCAGAGACCCCTAATCTCCCATTTTTGTCCTGTTTAACTGTCTTGAATAGATTATAAACTCTGTTGAGCAGGGACTGTCTTTTACGTGTTTTGTGTACAGCACTCTAGAAATGATTAGTCGTAAAATGCAGTCTAAACAACTGGACACATGTCCTATCCAAATCTACTTATAAACCCTAAAAAAAAAAAAGTCAGAACCTCAGATTCACGTAGCTGAGGTTCTCCGAGGACAAGCAGGCTGCTTGTTCTCACGACTGGGTTGACGTCCACGGCAGCCCCCACCAACCGGAACAAAACTTTGCGGGCGGTCCCGCACACAGGGCACGCACACCGCGCATGCGCGGCCGCCTTCCCGCCCGTGCGCGACCGTTCCCGCTCAGTCTTTTCTTTTCCACGCTGGAGAGAGCCGCGTTCGTCTCTCTCTCTCTGTCAGCCCCGGAAACCGGATCGCGCTTTCGCCGAGAGTTTTTCTCCTTCGTTGTGTTCTCCATTTTTCTGTTTTATTTTGTTTAAAAAAAAAAAAAAAAAAACACAGAACTTTGTTTTTCCCTCGTCTTTTTAGCGGGGGCGTCTCGTTGCGGCCTTGTGGCCGCGCGGTCGATTTATTTGAGGTGTGAATTTTACCGCCACCATTGACGACTTTGACTTCGCCGACGGGATTTCTCTGTCGATGTCCTCGAAGGTCCCGAGTGGATTTAAGAAGTGTGGTCGGTGCGGCCGGCATATCTCGCAAACCGACGCTTGGTGCCTCCAGTGCCTCGGGCCGGAGCACGATACCAAGACGTGCACCTTGTGTCTCGGTTTACGGAAACGGACACAGGTGGCAAGGCAAGTTCTATGGGACTGTCTTTTTGGAACTTGCGCCGGCCCCTCGACGTCGACTTCGTCGGCATCGGTATCGACGGCCGGATCTTCGGTACCGGTACCCATGTCCACGAAATCGGCACCGACCCAGGAGCACAGGTCCCATCGGCCCGCCGGTCTTCCGGAGACGGCAGGGGTGAGCGGCCGCGTGGGCAATCGGCCCCGGTCACTACCTCTACCCAGGGCCCTCAGGACCAAACCCTGTCGGACCCGATCCCTCGAGGCCGAGGGGGATCCACCTCCTCCTCTTCACTACCGCCGAGCGCCGATGACGGGCACCGGAAAAAGACAAAGAAGCACCGTCATCAGTCGCCCACGGCGCATATGGCTCCCGGCTCCAGGGACGATTCCACGCGAAGGAAGCGGCAGCGCCAAGAGGAGCGGTCCCCCTCTGTAGTAGAGGTATCGTCACGTCAGGGTGCCAGCACTTCGGTGCCGTCTCCTGGACCCGAACAGCTTCCGGCACCGACACCTCTACCGGCCCCCTCGCCTTTCCCGACAGCAGGCCTGGACGAGTGCCTCCGAGCCATCCTTCCGGGGATCCTGGAAGGGCTGATGCGCCAGACTGTGCCGGCGCCGGGGGAGTCCCCGTCGACATCGATGGAGGAAGCTTCATCCCCGCCAGCGCGGGAGTCCACCGCTCGACGCCGCCACCGAGGACTCGGTGCCTCGAAGTCGAGCCGGGCCCAGTTGAGGTCTGAGCTACAGGAGCTCATGTCCGACACCGAGGAAGAGGCCTCGTGGGGGGAGGAGGAGGACCCCAGATATTTCTCCTCAGAGGAGTCTGTGGGCCTTCCCTCCGACCCCACTCCTTCACCAGAGAGAAAGCTTTCGCCACCTGAGAGCCTCTCCTTTGCCTCCTTCGTCAGGGATATGTCGATTTGCATTCCCTTCCCCGTGGTCTCCGTGGATGAGCCGAGGGCTGAGATGCTCGAGGTCCTCGACTATCCATCACCGCCTAGAGAGTCCTCCACGGTACCGTTGCACAATGTCCTCAAAGAGACACTGCTTCGGAACTGGTTGAGACCTTTATCTAATCCCACCATCCCCAAGAAAGCGGAGTCCCAATACAGGATCCACTCAGACCCAGAGTTGATGCGGCCTCAATTGCCTCATGACTCGGCGGTCGTGGACTCTACTCTCAAGAGGGCACGGAGTTCGAGGGATACCGCCTCGGCGCCCCCGGGGTGGGAGTCTCGCACTCTGGACTCGTTTGGGAGGAAGGCCTACCAATCTTCAATGCTCGTGACCCGCATCCAGTCCTACCAGCTCTACACGAGCATACACATGCGGAATAATGTGAAGCAACTGGCGGACCTGGTCGACAAGCTCCCCCCGGAGCAGTCCAGGCCTTTTCAGGAGGTGGTCAGGCAGCTGAAGGCGTGCAGAAAGTTCCTGTCCAGGGGTATATATATGACACCTGTGACGTGGCATCTCGTGCTGCGGCCCAAGGTATAGTGATGCGCAGGCTCTCATGGCTGCATGCCTCTGACCTGGACAACCGCACCCAGCAGAGACTGGCCAACGTCCCTTGCCGGGGGGATAATATTTTTGGTGAGAAGGTCGAGCAGTTGGTGGACCGCTCTCGACAAACTCTCCCACCGGGCGCCTTCAGCATCCACCTCAGCAGGTGGACGTTTTTCCCGGGCCAGGCAGGCTGCGCCTACGCCTATAACAAGCGTAGGTACACCCAGCCGGCCCGAAGGCCTCCTCAGGCTCAGGGACAGTCCCAGCGAGCTCGTTCCCGTCAACAGTGTGCGCCTAAGTAGCCCCCGGTGCCTCCACAGCAAAAACCGGGGACGGGTTTTTGACTGGATCCATGGGAACATAGCCGCCATCAAAGTGTCCGTGCCGGACGATCTGCCAGTCGGAGGGAGGTTAAAACTTTTTCACCAAAGGTGGCCTCTAATAACCTCCGACCAGTGGGTTCTCCAAATAGTGCGGTGCGGATACGCCCTGAATTTGGCCTCCCCTCCACCAAATTGTCCTCCGGGAGCTCAATCCTTCAGCTCCCAGCACAAGCGGGTACTTGCAGAGGAACTCTCCGCCCTTCTCAGCGCCAATGCGGTCGAGCCCGTGCCACCCGGACAGGAAGGGCAGGGATTCTATTCCAGGTACTTCCTTGTGGAAAAGAAAACAGGGGGGATGCGCCCCATCCTAGACCTGAGAGGCCTGAACAAATTCCTGGTCAAAGAGAAGTTCAGGATGCTTTCCTTGGGCACCCTTCTGCCAATGATTCAGAAAAACGATTGGCTATGTTCCCTGGATTTAAAGGATGCATACACTCACATCCCGATACTGCCAGCTCACAGACAGTATCTCAGATTCCGCCTGGGCACACGGCACTTTCAGTATTGTGTACTGCCCTTTGGGCTCGCCTCTGCCCCACGGGTGGTCACGAAGTGCCTCGTGGTGGTCGCGGTGTATCTACGCAAGCTGGGAGTGCACGTGTTCCCATATCTCAACGATTGGCTGGTCAAGAACACCTCGGAGGCAGGAGCTCTCCGGTCCATGCAGTGCACTATTCACCTCCTGGAGCTGCTGGGGTTTGTGATAAATTACCCAAAGTCCCATCTCCAGCCAGTCAAATCTCTGGAATTCATAGGAGCTCTGCTGAATTCTCAGATGGCTCAGGCCATTCTTCCCGAAGCGAGGGCCCACAACCTCCTGTCCCTCGCTTCCCAGACCGGAGCGTCTCAGCAGGTCACAGCTCGGCAGATGTTGAGACTCCTAGGTCATATGGCCTCCACAGTTCATGTGACTCCCATGGCTCGTCTTCACATGAGATCTGCTCAATGGACCCTAGCTTCCCAGTGTGCCAGGCCACCGGGAATCTAGAAGATGTCATCCGCCTCTCCATCAGTTGCCGCACTTCACTGCACTGGTGGACCATTCGGACCAATTTGACCCTGGGACGCCCATTCCAAATTCCACAGCCCACAAAAGTGCTGACGACGGATGCATCTCGCCTGGGGTGGGGAGCTCATGTCGATGGGCTTCACACCCAGGGACTGTGGTCCCTCCAGGAAAAAGATCTTCAGATCAACCTCCTGGAGCTCCGAGCGGTCTGGAACGCACTGAAGGCTATCAGAGATCGGCTCTCCTGTCAAATTATCCAAATTCGGACAGACAATCAGGTTGCAATGTATTACATCAACAAGCAGGGGGGCACCGGATCTCGCCCCCTGTGTCAGGAAGCCGTCGGGATGTGGCGTTGGGCCTGCCAGTTCAGCATGCTTCTCCAAGCCACATACCTGGCAGGTGTAAACAACAGTCTGGCTGACAGACTGAGCAGAGTCATGCAACCGCACGAGTGGTCGCTCCATTCCAGAGTGGTACGCAAGATCTTCCGAGAGTGGGGCACCCCATCGGTGGACCTTTTCGCCTCTCAGACCAACCACAAGCTGCCTCTGTTCTGTTCCAGACTACAGGCGCACGGCAGACTAGCGTCGGATGCCTTTCTCCTCCATTGGGGGACCGGCCTCCTGTATGCTTATCCTCCCATAACTTTGGTGGGGAAGACCTTACTGAAGCTCAAGCAAGACCACAGCACCATGATTCTGATAGCGCCTTTTTGGCCCCGTCAGATTTGGTTCCCTCTTCTTCTGGAGTTGTCCTCCGAAGAACCGTGGAGATTGGAGTGTTTTCCAACTCTCATTTCGCAGAACGACGGAGCGCTTCTGCACCCCAACCTTCAGTCTCTGGCTCTCATGGCCTGGATGTTGAGGGCGTAGACTTCGCTTCATTGGGTCTGTCTGAGGGTGTCTTCCGTGTCTTGCTTGCCTCTAGGAAGGATTCCACTAAAAAGAGTTACTTTTTCAAGTGGAGGAGGTTTGTCGTTTGGTGTGAGAGCAAGGCCCTAGAACCTCGTTCTTGCCCGGCACAGAACCTGCTTGAATACCTTCTGCACATCAGAGTCTGGCCTCAAGACCAACTCAGTAAGGAATCACCTTAGTGCGATAAGTGCTTACCATCTGCATGTAGAGGGTAAAGCCATCTCTGGAGAGCCTTTAGTCGTTCGATTCATGAGAGGCTTGCTTTTGTCAAAGCCCCCTGTCAAGCCTCCTGCAGTGTCAAGGGATCTCAACGTCATCCTCACCCAGCTGATGAAACCTCCTTTTGAGCCACTGAATTCATGCCATCTGAAGTACTTGACCTGGAAGGTCATTTTCTTGGTGGCAGTTACTTCAGCTCGTAGGGTCAGTGAGCTTCAAGCCCTGGTAGCTCATGCTCCATATACTAAATTTCATCATAACAGAGTAGTGCTCCGCACTCACCCTAAGTTCCTGCCAAAGGTGGTGTCGGAGTTCCATCTTAACCAGTCAATTGTCTTGCCAACATTCTTTCCCAGACCGCATACCCGCCCTGCTGAACGTCAGTTGCACACATTGGACTGCAAGCGAGCGTTGGTCTTCTATTTGGAGCGGACACAGCCCCACAGACAGTCCGCCCAATTGTTTGTTTCTTTCGACCCCAATAGGAAAGGGGTCGCTGTCAGGAAACGCACCATCTCCAATTGGCTAGTAGATTGCATTTCCTTCACTTACGCCCAGGCTGGGCTGACTCTTGAGGGTCATGTCACGGCTCATAGTGTCAGAGCCATGGCAGCGTCGGTGGCCCACTTGAAGTCAGCCACTATTGAAGAGATTTGCAAGGCTGCGACGTGGTCATCTGTCCACACATTCACATCACATTACTGCCTCCAGCAGGATACCCGACGCGACAGTCGGTTCGGGCAGTCGGTGCTGCAGAATCTGTTTGGGGTTTAAATCCAACTCCACCCTCCAGGACCCGAATTTATTCTGGTCAGGCTGCACTCTCAGTAAGTTGTTCTTCGTAGGTCAATTTCTGTTATGCCCTCGCCGTTGTGAGGTTCCATTGACCTGGGTTCTTGTTTTGAGTGAGCCTGAGAGCTAGGGATACCCCAGTCGTGAGAACAAGCAGCCTGCTTGTCCTCGGAGAAAGCGAATGATACATACCTGTAGCAGGTGTTCTCCGAGGACAGCAGGCTGATTGTTCTCACCTACCCTCCCTCCTCCCCTTTGGAGTTGCGTTTGATCATTTTGCTTGTCATTCAACTGAGCGGGAACGGTCGCACACGGGCGGGAAGGCGGCCGCGCATGCACAGTGGGCGTGCCCTGCATGCGGGACCGCCCGCAAAGTTTTGTTCCGGTTGGTGGGGGCTGCCGTGGACGTCAACCCAGTCGTGAGAACAATCAGCCTGCCGTCCTCGAAGAACACCTGCTACAGGTATGTATCATTCGCTTTGTTGATATTTCATAATAATTATGTAATCCACCTTCTGGACATCGCAAACATCTTAAATACTGTAAAGTGAAGATACTTACCTGTAGCAGGTATTCTCTAAGGACAGCAGGCCTTATATTCTCACAATTTGGGTAACGTGGTGCCGCATTGCCCGGTCCAGAGCTTATATCAAGCTTTACAGAGCTTTGTGGAATGCAATAAACACACTCCACCGTGCTTGTGCGCGTGCCTTCCCACCCACCGTGAGGCTGCGGTTACCGCAGTTAAATACTTCAGCATAAAAAAATAAAATAGGAGACAACTGGTAGGGGAGGTGGGAGGGTCTGTGAGAATATAATGTCCTTGGAGAATACCTGCTACAGGTAAGTATCTTCGCTTTCTCAGAGGACAAGCAGGACATTAATTCTCATAATGGGGTATCCCTAGCATCCATGCTCACCAAAAACAACAAACGTTGGTCAACTGGGCTTCGCAACAGCAAGAACATAACTCACATTAACCTGAAAATATATACAAACTGAGTACAGTGCAGCCTGGAAAAGAATAAAATGTGTTTGGGTGGGGTGGAGTTGGATTCTAGACCCCAAAGATTCTGCAACACTGTCTGCCCGAACCGACTGTCATGTCGGGCATCCTGCTCAAGGCAGTACTGAGATGTGAATGTGTGGATTGAAGACCACATCACAGTCTTGCAAATTTCTTCAGTGGAGGCTGACTGCAAGTGGGCTACCGAGGCAGCCACAGCTCTGACATTGTGAGCCTTGACATGACCCTCCAAGGGTCAGCCTAGCCTGGGCATAAGTGAAAGAAGTGCAATCTGCAAGCCAATTAGAGATTGTGCATTTCCTGATAGCGACCCCCCCCCCCCCCCCCATCCCGTTGGGATCAAAAGAAAGAAAAAGATGGACAGACTGTCTGTGGGGCCTTCTCCGCTCCACATAGTAGGCCAATACTCTCTTGCAGTCCAAGGTGTGCAAAGTGCTTTCGCCAGGATGAGAATGAGGTCGGGGAAAGAATGTTGGCAAAACAATCGACTGGTTCAGAGGGAACTCTGACACAACCTTTGGTATGGTGTGTGCAGAGGACTACTCTATTATGATGAAATTTAGTAAATAAGGTGCATCCACTGCTGGAGCCTGAAGCTTACTGACCCTATGAGCTGACGTAACAGCCACCAAGAACAGGACCATCCAGGTCAAGTACTTCAGATGACAGGAATTCAGTGGCTCTAAAGGACCTTTCATCAGCTGGGTGTGAACGACACTGAGGTTCCATGACACAGGAGGAGGTTTGACAGGGGGCTTTCACAAAAGCAAACCTCTCATGAAGCAAACAACTAGCAGCTGTCTAGAGATATGCTTACCCTCTACATGGTGATAAGCACAAATTGCACTGAAGTGAACTCTTACAGAGTTGGTCTTGAGACCAGAATCAGAGAGGTGTAGAAGGTATTCAAGCAGGGTCTGTGTAGGACAGGAAATAGGATCTAGGGCCTTGCCCTCACACTAGACAGCAAACCTCCTCCACTTGAAAGAACATCTCCTAGTGGAATCTTTCCTGAAAGCCAGCAAGACTCTCTGGCAGACCTACAGAAGCAAATTCTAGGCTCTCAACATCCAGGCTGTGAGGGTTAGAGACTGAAGGTTGAGATGCAAAAGAGATCCCTTGTACTGCGTGATGAAGGTCAGAAAACACTCCAATCTCCATGGTTCCTTGGAGGATAACTCCATAAGAAGAGAGAACCAGATCTGCCATGGCCAGTAAGGTGCGATCAAGATCATGGTCTTAATTGAGTTTCAGGGATGGGACGATATGCATACAGAAGGCCTGTCCCTCAATTCTGGAGGAAGGCATCCAATGCTAGCCTGTCGAAAGCCTGAAGTATGGAACAGAATTGAGGGATGCCCCATGCTCGGAAGATCTTGCAGACAACTCCCATGTTGAGAGGCCACTCATGTGGTTGTATAACCTTGCTCAGTCTGTCAGCCAGAGTGTTGTTTTTGCATGCCAGATAAGTGGCCTGAAGAAACGTCATGGTGGCGAGCCTAGCACCACATCTGGACGGCCTTCTGGTGTAATACATTGCAACCTGGTTGTCTGTTTGAATGAGCACAATTTGGCAGGACAGCCAATCTCTGAAAGCCTTTAGAGCATTTCAGTTCACCCAGAGCTCCAGAAGATTGATCTGAAGACCTGTTTCCTGGAAGGACCAGGCTCCTTGAGTTTGAAGTCCATCTACATGAGCTCCCCAACCGAGGAGAGATGCATCAGTACTTTTTGAGGACAAGAAATTTGGAATTGTTTTCCCAGAATCAAACTGGATTGAATGGTCCACCAGAACAGAGAGTGAAAAAGCCCTGGAGACACTTGGATAACATCTGCTAGATCTCCTGTAGCCTCACACCCCTGGGAGACAAGGGTCTATTGGGTGAATCTCATCATGGGTGTCACAAACTGTGGAAGCCATGTGGCCGAACAACCTCAACATATGCCTAGCTGTGACCTGCTGCAAGGCTCAAACCTGAGAAGCCAGAGCAACTAGCGTCCTGCTCTTGGACTGGGAGAAAATCTCGAACCTTCTTCTGTGTATCGAGCAAGGCTCCAATAAACTTCAGTTGTTGAGCAGTATGAAGATGGGACTTAGGGTAGTTTATAATGAACCCTAGTAGCTCTAGCACCCGAATAGTCCTCTGAAAGGACTCCCGAGCACCATCCTCCAACATGCTCTTCACCAGCCAACCGTCGAGGTAACCAAACACATGGACTCCAAGTCTGCGTAGCAACGCTGCGACTACCACTAGACATTTGGTAAATACCCTGGGAGCTGACGCAAGGCCAAAAGGCAACAAGCAGTACTGGTAGTGATGTATTCCTGTTATGGTATAAGCCAATCATCAGAATTAAATGTGTAGCATGATGTTGTGTTGGATCAGATACATATATATACACCAATATATTTGTGCAGCTTTTAAAAATATATATTTGACACTGCAGCAGAGAGAATAGTTTCATTTCAAGCCCCTCTCTCCCCATCCCTTTTTCCGGGAACTTCTGATAGCAGGGATAGTTAATTACAAACACTTGAACACAAAAGAGCTTCCTCTGCCCTCCCACCTAACAAAAGATTGACTAAGGTGGGCACCTGAATACCCCATTGAAAACAAAGAACTCAGGAAAAGCATAAACAGGACATTTGCTTGTCAAAGGTATACCTGCCCCTCCCATCAGCTTTCAGACATGTGCAGAAAGGAAGGACTTGTAATGTGTATCTGCCCCAGAGACTGAGCAGGACATCAAAAGACCATTTGCCAGCAAAATCCAGACAGCAAGTCTCGTGATGTCATAAGACATGAGACCAACTCAGGGGTCGTGTGCAGACATGAGACCAAGATACCACAATGCTTTGCAAATGCCCAAGGGTCGTATGGAAACCAGGACAAAGATCCACATGGCATATACTCCTGCAGCTTGCAAGGTATAAAAGGACAAGCTGTTTCCCAAGAGTCAGATTCTCTTCAACTGCAAGCAACTCAGATTCTCTTCAACTGCAAGCAACTCAGATCCACTCACTGCAGAAGCCCTGATGCCTTGCTCCTCAACATGTGCTCATCAATCAGCTGGACCACAGCATGCTTGTAACAAGGACTTGTAAGTTAACCTACCTGCTACTTTGTTCTATTTTATGCACAGATTATCTGTAAAGATCTCTTAAAACCTACCTCTCGTGTGCAATTGTATATTAAATCAACCTTTTTGAAGCTAAAAATACGGTCTCCTTGTGTTCTGAGTATATGGTATCTTTTATATATACTTAATTTATTTAATTTATTGCAATTATCACCTTTGGTGATTGGTGGAGAAATTAATATCCTAAAACTTATAAATACAGCCCCTGCTCTTAAATTATAAACAGTGGCGAGTTGCTCTAGAGATATTTTCCCCAAAATAAATCATTTCTTGTAACATTCCCAGCCAAAATCTGAGATACTTCCAGTGGGCTGGAAGTATCAGAATGTGAGCATATGCATCCTTCAAGTCCAGAGGAAGTTCCTGAACTAGAATCCCTGCCATTCTTCTCCTGGTGGAACAGTTTGACCACATGGGCCTTTTGAAGGGTGGAGAGTTCCTTTGCAAGTACCTGCTTGTGCTGACAGCTGAAGTAATTAACTCTCGGTAGAAAATTTGGAGGTTTTTGAAGCCAACTAAGGACGTATTCAAAGTGGACTATATGAAGAACCCACTGGTCAGAGGTTACAAGGGGCCACCTTTTGTAAAAAAAAAAAAAAACTTCAGCCTCCTTCCCGACTGGCAAGTTGTTCAGGACAGACATTTTCATAGCAGCTATGCTCTGCTGGAGCCAATCAAAAGTGCGTCCCTTGCTTTGACTAGGGAGCAGCAGCAGGGGCCTTAGACGCACGCTGTTAACAACGAGCACACTGGGGCTGAGCCTGAACAGGCTGGCGAGAGGAAGTGGCGTACCTATGTCTCTGAGTAGTAGGCACCCCTCGTAGCTGAGGAGTCTGATGCAAAAGGCATCCAGCGACATCCTCAACCTTCTCGCCAAAACGTTTATCCCCCCAGCATGGGGCATCCACCAACCTCTGCTTCACAGACTGCTCCAAATCAGAAACACACAGCCATGAGAGTCTGCACATAGCTATACTTTGAGCAGAGTTCCTGGACGCCACGTCAAAGTTTTGTAGGTGCCCCTGGCCAAGAACTTACAACACACCTTCTGCTGCTGGCATACTGACTTGGCCTGCTCCAATGGGAGAGAGTCCACCATGTCCAACAGCTTGTGCTCTGAGTCCCACAAATACATGCTGTAAATAGCTGGTATGATTGTAAATGGAACATGAGCACTGAAGCCTGGAATATCTTCCTCCCAAAAGAGTCCAAGGTCCTAGCTTCTCTGCCTGGGGGCACAGAGGCATAGTTTCTAGAATTCCTGGCTCTCTTGTGAGCAGATTCCACCACCATGGAATTGTGAGTCAACTGGAGCCTATCAAAATCAGGTATGCTGTGGAACTGATACATCGTGTTGATCTTCTTAGGCAGAAGAGGGACTGACAAAGGGAACTACCAATTCCTATCCAGGACTTCCTTGAGTACCTCGTGGACAGGGACAGTTACAGCCTCCCTAGAAGGGGACTTGTAGTTCAGTACTTTGAGAATCTTAGCCCTGGGCTCATCCTCCACTTCCAAATGAAATGGAATAGCCTCAGCCATTTCCTTCACAAAAGATGGGAATGAAAGGCTCTCTGGTGGAGATTTCCTCCTTTCCAATGCAGGGGAGGGTTCAGAGGGGATGCCATAGGACTCATCCTACAAAAATGTACCTTGGACCTCCTCTGACTCCCATGAACGATCCTCATCAGTGTCAGTCAGCAACTCCTCATGATTAGGCTGGCTCGATCTTGAGCAACCATGTCCTCAACAGGGACGTCGAAGAGTCTGCTCCCACCTCGACTCTGGTGAAGCTTCTTCTACCAGCATTGAGGGGGGTACCAGCTTGGGTGGCTGTCGACACCGGTGCTGAACGCAACACCGGCATTGGAGGCCTCACCACAGACTGAGGGCCAAGCAGGGCCAGAACGGGCGGCAGAGTAGGTGCAAGCACCCCCAATGCCGATGCACATCTTTGCAAATGGCCATCCAGCAGCTCAGGAAGCAAGGCCCAGATATGTTCATTGAGGGCAGACACCAGGAAAGACTGGGGCGCCAGCTCCAAGACAGGCTGCAGAACTGATGGGGTCGAAATAGGAATCGGATCCTGGCTGTTAGGGGACTGACGCATCGGCACCTCCTGGATAGAGGAGGAGCAGTCCTCCCGACACCGATGTTCTTCAGGTGCCAAATCCCTCAGTGTATCGGAGCTCCCAGCACTGTGAGTCGAGGAAGACCGATGCCAATGCCTCTTGGCCTTCACCCGATGCTTGGCATCGAGACTCCTCCGTGCTGATACGGATGACGTCGAAACCTCACACCACCTCGGTGCTGGGTCCAACGTTGGACGGTCCCAGAGGCACTTTACAGCAATCGGCATTGAAATAAGTGGAGACCCACTTGATGCAGTACTGCGCCCAGTGTCACAAGTCCAGCAGCAGCCATGCCCTAATGCAGACCTTTATGTCGATGCCGACACCGCCGACCCAGATGCATCGAACTTTGCTCCAAAAATCTTTCTGTACTGTACCTCTCTGGCAATCTGGATCTGTTTCTTCATCCAAAGACAGGACACAGCAGGGCTATGGTCAAGCCCTAAACACTGAAGACACCAAGAATGGATGTCCTTACCAGAGACTATCCGAGTGCACCAGGTACAGCACTTGTAGCCACAGGGAACTTGAGTGGACATGGAAGAAAAAGCTTCCGCAGCCAAACCAAATGAAGTGATGGTGCCAAAAAAAGGGGTAAGGCACCAGAAAAAAAAAGGGAAAAACCAGGCCAAAGTCAAGGCCTAAATGCGGCCTAGCAACGCGGGAAAAAGGAAAAATTGGACAAAAAAAATCTAAAAACATAAGGGAAGAGGAATAAAGGGAACCCAAATACAGGCACACGAAAAACGTTCACAAGAACACAAAGGCACAAAACAGCATTTCCAAACCAGACCTGTGAAGAGACACCCCCCCAAAAAAAAAGCCTCTTCACCGCAGTAGAAAAAGAACTGCGGCAACCGTGCCCTCATTGCATGTGGGAAGGCACGTGTGGTGGATCAAGTCTCTTGTGTGCCACAAAGCTCTGTGAGAATTAACGGCCTGCTTGTCCTCGGAGAAACTGTACATCACTGCATCCCTTGGAACTATGTCAATTTTTATCGGTTTGATGTATTGATGCACACACAAAAAGCTCCATTAGTTACTCCAATATTCAGCTCTGCATTAGCTACCCTGTCTCTACAACCTACTCCTGACATATCAATAGAACACATGGATTAGTTCTACTGGCGTTCACATGTCATAAGTACATAAGTATTGCCAACCCCAAAACTCCATTTACATATATTTAACTTGACGTTAGTATATTATTCTTAGATTAAGTTATGCAGGAATGAAACTACCCAACCTGGCTTAGATTAACTATGCCACAGTCAATATGTAACTAACTCTCCTTTCTCCCTTTGAAATGAAAGCAAGGAGCACTGAGTCTAGAGTGAATGCACATACATTTCTGAATCAGAACCAAGTCTGAAAAAGGCACAAATGTGCCTGGAAAATTCTACCAAGAATAGGAGACAAACAAACAAATCCCCAGCCCCACTTACAAGCTCTCTAGTTGTTGATGTTGTGTTACTACTACTATTTAACATTTCTAAAGCGCTACCAGGGTTGCGCAGCGCTGTACAATTAACAAAGAAGGACAGTCCCTGCTCAAAGGAGCTTACAATCTAAAGGCAAAGTAATGGTCAGGCCATGGCTCCAGTAGCTCACCCCATTCTGCTTACAAATAAGAGTGCAGGAAAAGAAAGATGGGATAATGTGCAAATAGCAAAAACTCAACAGCATTTTTCCTGACTCTCTCCCATGCATGTGGATTTTCTCCTTGTAATAAATGTGTTCAAACCCATGATGCATAGTGCCCTTTACTATAACAAAGCTGTACAAGTTAATATACAAAGAAGATTAATATAAATGCTCATGAAATAAAACTTTCTGCAGCACATCTGAGAAAACAGCTAAAACACAAAGATGCACATGGGGATGAGGAAATATAAGAAAATAAGCACAGGAAGATAATTAATGGAGGTACCAAACGGATTTGCCAAGATAAAAGTAGGCTGGCAGTAGCTAAGCAACAACATATATTTAGCATCATAATAGCTAAAACAGTTTAAAGCAATGTGCTCATAATACCAAAAAACTGTTATTTAAACAGGCCACCGAACAATTATCTCAGCTGTGATTATAAGCTGTCTTAATTACTTTATTTCCCTAATCACACCCACCTTCCATTTTTTCCCATAGTCAGTGCAAGAATAAATGGAAAGGTTTTAGAAATGTATTCAAAGCCTACCCCAAACTAGTAAAGGGATAGGAAAGAAGAGAGGAGTGATTTTGGATTTAGCTCACACTTTTTTCAGTAGCAGCTCAAGAGTTCACAATCTAGGTTAGTAACTGAGGCAATGAACAATTAAGTGATTTGCCAAAGGTCACAAAGAGCAGCAGTGGGATTTGAACCATAGCTCTCCTGGTTTTCAGCCCACTGGTTTAACCATTAGGTTGCTCCTCTGCTCCTATACAAATCCTGTACCTCTGTTTACGTTGGGATAATATATGTCAATTATATTTTTTATGTAGCTACCTTTGAAGCGGTGGTGGTACTATAAAGTTTATGGCTGCTGAGGGGTCCCTTAACTGAAAGAGAATGTTTTCCCAACAAAGAATCATGTTTTTTCAGTCAATGTTATTAACGGTTTGCAATTCGTTTATAGAGAGATTTCAACGCCTAAAATAGCTCCCACAGAACTAATGCATGCTATTCTCTGGGAACACAATTCACAAAATTAAAAAAAAAAAATTTACTTTGAGCCCCCACTGCCAACGCTGGCTTGGAAAAAAATTTAAAATAACTTGTACCTAGTGAGAGGTAATTATATTCACAGGTACAGAAGATTTTTCGGTATAGAGCAGAAGTTGTAGTTTTATGTTCTGCCAGTAAATGGCAGCACAGACCCTTCTGGAGAAATATAGTTTTCAGGTAAACTGGCTGCTGTCTTCTCCCAAAGGGTAGGAGACTGTTCCTGAGAGAGGAAGGAATCAGTTAGAACAGTGGTTCCCAAACATTCTCTGTTCAAAGCATCCTTAGCATGTCAGTAATTTTTTCACAGCACCCTTAAATCAAAGCAAATATGTAAAGTTCTGCTTATTAAATAGCTAGGCCCAAATTCTATGACAATTTACAAGTAGCAATGTAGCTTCTTTTCTGCATTATTTAAGTCACCATCTACACAGCTTGTTTGGGTCCTGGGACAATATTTATTCTGTCTGTACTGAAGCCGCTCCCTCATTCTTCAGCCACAGTGAGACAAAGCCAGACTCTTCCCCCACTCCATTCCTCTACAACTGTCCACACACTTGGGGGGTGGGGAACAAAGATTCAAAGACACTGCCTGCACATTATAGGATAATAAATGTATGCAACACAAAAAAGGTATTCCTGGAAAAAAAACGTTTTCATGGGGGTGCACCATTAATACCCTGTGCATAGAAAAGAGCTGCCTTGTACTCAAGCCTTTTGTCTGCTGTCGTGGCCTGGTGCCAGTAGCTTACTGCTTATGCTATGCTTCTCGGTCTGTCTCTTGTTCCTGTTTGCCAGGACCCAGGTTAACACATCAACACTGTTCTGCCACCAGTCATGGGTTGGGTGCTCCTTCCTGCCTCATCTCATCTCCTGTGTGAAGTACTTCCTGTGGCAGGACAAGGCAGGAAGGACCTAACCCATGACTGGAAGCAGAGTTAACACATTAACATGCAGTAACCAGAGTCCTGGCATACAGGAGGAGGAGACCAATCAGCATGCACTTATTCTGCATCTCTCTCAGCAACATTCCTGTGAATTTACTACAGCGCACCAGGGTACCAAGGCACAGAGTTTGGGAAACGCCCAAGTTAGCATTTTTCTTGCAGAAGACAGAAAAGATTGGAGCTCGAGATATCAAACAGTAAGAAAGCCTCAAACAAGACCAAGTGGAAGTCATTACACTTGTGGTCCCAGTAAGGTACAGCAAGAAGGGTATTTTTTTTGTTCTTTTGTTTTGTTGTTTTGTGGGGTTTTGTTTTATTTTATATCTGGGGGGGGGGGGGGGGGGGGATGGAAGGAGAGGACATATAGGCCTGTGCCACAGATCTTTGTTTTATTTTTTCCATCATCAAAAATATACAATCAAGATAAACTCAATGCGAAAGAAAAGTAAAATCAATCCCAACTTAGAATTAAGGAAAATTATAATCAAGATATATGAGTTTGAAAATACATTAAAATAAGTCTCAAATGCAAGCACAGGTCAAGAAACAAAACCACAGATAGATGGATAAACAAGAAAAAAACACCACCAATCAATAAGAAAATAACGGCAACTACCTCCAAATTGATAAATGGGCAGCAGAATGCACCCATTAGGGTCCCCTTGGTTTTAACGCCTCTACCATCTAAGAAAAAATGTAACACAGGGCTTACAAAAAAATAGAATTGATATTTAATCTTATGCTTACAAGGAAAATGCAGAACATATGTAGCCTCAAGAGAAAGAATAACCTGACACACGGCCAGGAAATGCTTCTGTCTCTCTCTGGGGTCTTATTACACACATCAAGAAACTCACTTTGGGCCTCTTTTATCAAGCCATATGACAATGCTGTCTGAGCCCATTCAAAGTGAATGAGCTTTGCTGGCATTAGCACACTGGGAGCTTCTAGCATGGCTTGATAAGAGGCCCTTTGATCTTCTGGAGTCCATGATGCCTCTATTACAAAACCTTTATTTGCCAATGAGAAGATGGAGTGGTAATTGAGATATCTATATTATGTGGATGAATGATTCAGCCAATGACTCTTCAGATTTGTCTGGGATGCTTGAGAGATTAGGTAAGAAACTAGGATGAATAATTGTTTCCTTTTCCTTTGTGTTTCTTCCAAGTTTGTATTCAAAACATTAGTCAGCCATCTTTATGGGTGCTAGGGCTCAAATATTTCTTGATGTGTGTAATAAGACCCCAGCAAGAGACAGAAGCAGTTCCTGGCCGTGTGTCAGGTTATTCTCTCTCTTGAGGCTACATATGTTCAGGCACACTCCGGCACTCTAACACAATCAAAGCAACATGAAAAAAATTCTGGTTGCTGATATCCAAAAGTTGGGAAAAAAAGCGTAGATGCTGTTGCTGGGAGATTTCAACCTGCTGGATGCAAACTGCAAAGTTCCATCCATGGAATCAGAAAGAAGTAGAGAGATTGTGGATACCTTTCAAAGTATTCTGCTCAGATAAATGGTGGCGAAACCCACAAGGGAAGGAGTGGCACTGGATCTGGTGTTCAAAGATGGGGAAAGTGTATCTAATGTCCAAGTGAGTGCCAGCCTGGACAGTAGTAATCAAACAGTCTGACTGGATATAATAGCTAACGCGGAGGGCAGCCCCACAAAACATACTGACTTTAGTAAAATGGAGGAGTACCTGAAGAACAAACTAATGGGATGGGAGGACATATGAGAAGTGGAAAGACAGTGGTCCAGGCTGAAAGGAGCCATAAAAATGGCTACAGACCTTTATGTATGGAGAGTAAATAAAAACAAGAGAAAAAGGAAACTGGTATGGTTCTCCAAACAAGTGGCTAAGAAACTGAAGGCAAAAGTGTTGGTTTTCATGAAATAGAGAAAAGACAAACACAGAAATGAATACTGGATGAAACTGAAAGAAGTGGTGAGAGATATACGACTGGCAAAACCACAAGCGGAAGAACAAAAGGCTAGGAACGAAAGGAAGGGTGACAAGAATTTTTTCAGGTATATTAGTGAAAGGAAGAAAGCTAAAAATGGAACTGTAAGACTGAAAGGCTGTGAACCACTATGCAGACAGTGATGAGGAAAGCAAACATGGTAAACAAATACTTCTGTTTTCACAAAAGAAAATCCTGTAAAAGGACCATAATCGCCTGACAAAGGTATATATGAGAATGGAGTAGATATCACACCATTCATGGAAGAAAGATCCAAAGCAACATGGTTTTACCAAAGGTAAATTGTGCCAAATTAATCTGATTGAATTCTTTGACTGGCTGACCAAAGAATGGGATTGAGAACATGCAGCTTAACAAATTCTGGGTGACAGGTTCCCATGGCATCCAGAAAGTGCTCACAAGTAGTACTAAGATGATCTAGCTACTGGGAAAAATCAGCCAACTCTGCCTGGATCTTTGGGGATTGGAAAGAGGAGACCTTAACAAATGAGGATCAAACCTGAAGTAATACAAAGCACTCCAAATTGAGTCCACTGTGATTTCTGATTGTTTAAAGAGGGATAGTATGATTGGAAACTCATGAAGAGTTGCAAGAGATACACAGCGATTCTCCTGAGGCAGTCCACATCTTCAGCATACTCATGTCGATCTCTCCAAATTCCCTCTAGCCACTGCTTCCAAACTTTATTCTGGAGATGTCTTATAAAGCTAGTGAAGAAGTCATCACGAGTACTCCTGCAGTGGCTCCCCAATACACAATAATACTAGCTTCCAGGCTCTTCACTCCTGCAGGGATCAAGATGCAAAATTCCCGGAGCATCAGCTGGCCCATGTCGGCTAAGCAAGATATCACCCTTGAAGCTGGAGTCCATCCTGTCAAACAGGTATAGTAATCCCTGTGGAGTTCCACAGGGTTCTCCGCTGTCTCCAGTACTATTTAATGTTTATCGTCATAGTATGGGGTTTGATCTTACTAGAGTTGGTTTTTCAATTTATAGTTGTGCAGATGTTATTTCAGTTATTCCGGTAACCTCTTTCTAAGGTACATGATTGTTTAGAACTGATAAGTCTTTGGATGAGTAGATATAAATACTGAAAAAAACACATTAACACATTTATATTATTCAACAATAAACCTGCTTTTAACTTAGATCATATCGGTACTGATCAAATTAATTATTCTCTTTGCTCTACAATTAAAATTCTGGGAGTCTATTTAGATCACATTCTCTCAATAGACTATCATGTCAATGTTTTGACTAAAAGGTAATTTTTATTGATGAGGAAATTAAGGGGAATTAAAACATTTTTTAAAATTGATCAATTCAGACTGTTGGTACAATCATTACTACTCTCCAAATTGGATTATTGAAAATTTGATTTATTTAGGTGCTTTGAAGCAAATAATTAAACAATTACAAACCATTCAGAAAACCGCAGTATGACTAATCTTTATGTTTGTATTTCACAGGACTGCATTGCACACACAGCTGTCCTTGCATATACAGTGTGGCAGCAGTGTTTACAATAGGTCTGCTGAACTCCAAACTTCTTTGACTGCTTCAGCACCACTGCATCTCCACTTCCTCGGACACCCTAACCAAGCTGGCATGGGATTTCCCGCGGTAAGGGCGCCCTTGTTCACTGTGCTGTTCTCTGAGCATCGGGGGAACAGGCAAAGACCTCATCTACATTACATTAGCACTGAGCGTCCCCAAGTTCCTTGTTTCCCGCAGCAAGGACCTCTAAGCACTGTGCGCTGGCAAATGCGGGCACTAGTCCAGCGCTAATGGCCTCTAGCGCCCGCGTTTACTTCTGAGCATTGGGGTTAGAGCTGCAAAACTTTGGAGCCTGGTCACTATGGTGATCTGGCCCCTTGAGTTTGTCGAGCTCTGCTTTACACCATTACATTTTGGTGGACCTAATAAAATATGCTTCAACCCCTTACTCTGTCTTAAGATAAGGAAAAAAAGATTAGGAATTGAGGTGCCTGGTACTGAAAAGATCTAGAGCACTAAGTGGGCGAAGATAGCCGCTGTGTTGGCAAGAACTGCAGATGATAGTTTTAATTTCTTTGGTTCCAGTTGTCTATGTTTGTCAAGAGTGAAGTTGAAACAGAAGTTTCAGGTGAAGATGTTCTGACCCCTACACACTGACAACCTTTAATTAATTTGTTCATTCAACCCACACCGCCTTTTGGCAATCAGCTGCGCTGGAGCAAGGGATTACATTACACTGCATTTATATACCGCTTTATACCAAATAGTTCTAAGCAGTTTACAATATTAAAACCAAGGCAGACCCTTGGGAAGATACATAGAAACTTAACGATATAACCACACAAAATTCCCTATCTTATTCTCTATAAGACTCTCATTACATCATATACATCAAGCCAGTTCAGAAAACCTTTTAAAAAGCAGGGTTTTCAAATTTTTCCTGATGATAATTAGACAAATATATAAAACAGGAAGATACAAATTTCCAACTCTTCATTACTTGTACTGCAAGTGATTTTTCATGCATAGTAACTTTTAATATCCTTAACAGATAGAAGAGTAAAGAGAGAAAAAATACATAATCTCTGAATTTTATTAGATGGAGTAAATTCAAAATTGGAGTGGAGGAGTGGCCTAGTGGTTAGGGTGGTGGACTTTGGTCCTGGGGAACTGAGTAACTGAGTTCGATTCCCGGCACAGGCAGCTCCTTGTGACTCTGGGCAAGTCACTTAACCCTTCATTGCCCCATGTAAGCCGCATTGAGCCTGCCATAAGTGGGAAAGCACGGGGTACAAATGTAACAAAAAAAAATTTTTAAATGAGAGATTAAATATTCTGGACAGTACCAAGTTAAAATTTTAAAAACCACACAGCAAAATTTAAATTGGATTCTACCAATAGACAGTGTAACTTAAGAAAGTAAGTTGAAATTCTAATCAAATTTACACAAGGAAAAGCTAGGGCCCATTCCCCCAACAGCAAAGAGCAGGTATGAGAGAGCAGAGGAACTGTGGTTGGAACTCTTGCACAATGTAATCCACGAAACCCACAGCCCAGCTATCATTAGAAAGTCTTTGAGGAGTGAATGAATCTGGGGGCTGCTGCATTGCTATAGAGACCGCAGGGCAGCGGGAGCCAAGGAAAAAAGGAAGGACAGTCCGGAGAGGGGAGGGGGGTGGCAGAGTTTCCATATGGACTGAGGGGAGCCCCAGGGAAGAGGCAGAAAGGCACCAGGCGAAGGGTCTGTACAGGGGAACAAAAGTAGGAGGTGAGCCCCTGCCTGCAATCACATTATTACCATTATTCACCCATCAGGGAAAAAAACAGATGCAAGCAAGGCCAGTTCAGTTTGACTGGGAATGCACAAAAGAGTTGTTGCTTTTATAAACCCTTCTGTTTAGTGATCTGGCTCGACAGGCTGATCAGCTCAATGTCCTTTACTGGTTTCTCTGCTTGTTCGTCTGACTAAATCTATCCTCTCTGTTCTTTTAACACTTGGAGTTCTTTTCGTTTTCTTTAAACCATTGATTTTATGAAAGGTGGTATATTAAGCCAACAAACTAAACAATTGTGTGCATGCTGGAGGGGAGAGGGAGTGAGGGGGGCACTTGTAGTACTCAGAATAAACAAAGAAAATCCAGCTTACAGTTCAGTTGCTTGTAAAAGAATTGTGGTCTTCTGCACATAGAGTCTATATCTAGCCACTTCAGAGGCAAGGACATGGCCAGAACCTTACCCAGCTGAGAGGAAAGGCTGTAACACTCAGAGCCCCTTTATACTGAGCTGCGGCAAAAGGGGGCCGGCGCTGGCGT
The DNA here is from genome assembly GCF_901765095.1 of Microcaecilia unicolor. Classification (NCBI taxonomy): domain Eukaryota; kingdom Metazoa; phylum Chordata; class Amphibia; order Gymnophiona; family Siphonopidae; genus Microcaecilia; species Microcaecilia unicolor. The sequence continues at coordinate 394,607,331 of NC_044032.1, forward strand.
CAGCAAGTGTTTTACATGCGCGCCAAGGCCCCCTTTTACCACAACTGGTAAAAGGGAAGTCTCACTTTCCAACAGGAAATGGCAGGGCAGCAAGTAAAGCACTTTCTGCACAGCCATTTTGAGGGAGGAGAAGCCGTTACCATCACCCACTGAGGTGGCAATAAGGGCTCCCACATTAACCAGGCAGTAACTGGGCAGTGCACAACACTGCCAGATTACCGTCAGGCACACTCCGGCACTACAAAAATAAATACATTTTTATAGCGCCAGAAATGATGGCACACTAGGGGTGGGAAGTACCACCAGACTGCTGCGGTAGCCCAGTGGCACCTCCTGCACAGCGAGCAGTAAGGCTCCATTGGGCTTACCGCCACTTAGTAAAAGGAGCCCTCAAATAACATAAAGGGGAGAACTCAGAGAAAATAAATGAGGAATGACTTGGGGTAAGTCTTTGGGAGATGACAAGACAACTTGAGGAAATGCCTTGGGGCGATGACTTGGGGAAAGTCTTGGGAAGATGGTGAAAAATCTTGATGGAATTACAGTAGATTAAGGAGGATCAGCCCCTAGAAGAGCTGCTGATCACAAAGGCATGCTAGGAAGACTATGCTCTCTCACATAGCCTGCAGGGGGGAAGGAGACAATCACAGGATCTGCAAACTATAGGAAAAGCAGTACTAATACACAGTGCTACCTATCACACAGACAATGCAAATTAATACAAATAATACTCATATTAAATACACACAATACACCCTACCTCCATGAGTATGGGGGCAGAACAAGAATATTTAGAGAACTCGTAACGTGGAAGTGGCCCACAAGGAGCATTGTTACTGAGGAGGAAATTCTCCAGCAGCCCTGTTGGTAGGATCAATTTAATTTTTTTTAAGAATCTGGGGGGGGGGGGGGGGGGAGCGAGGGAGAGGAAGCTACAATGGGGGAGGGGAGGAGGGATTCAGACAGGCTACTGCTGCAGATGGGATGTGACTCCAAGGCTGCTGCTGGAGTGCCTGAATAGATGATGGAGAGAGGCCTTAGGCTGTTGTTGCTGGGAGTGGGTACACTAAGTTGAAACTGCAGCTGCTGGGGGTAAGTGGGCAATGGAGAAAGACTAAGGCTGCATTTTCTGGGAATAGGTAGGTTGGTGCTGTACTTCACCCACCTGCCCTTCCTTAGCAGCTTTAACTATAGCTTCTCCTCTACTGCCCAGCAAACGCTGCCTAAAGCCTCTCTCCACTGCCAGATATGCTGTGGGTGGATGAGGGATGGAGAAGAACAATAGCCTCTAATTTAAGAGGCAGTAAAGGAGTGGATAACTTGCTTTGCATCATCTTCAGCACATTATAAATGCATGATCTATCAATGCAAATAAATAAAAATTCCAGTTGTTCCAGGTCTGGCTCCTAGTTTCTAAAGAAACTGTTGAGCTCTGGAGTGAAAGGCCCTGGATATTGAAAGCATAACAAAATGTCAACATTTCACTGCAGTTTTAAACAATGTTGAATAGAAGAAGCAGGATAACTAACAAGTCACAGATGTATTTCTAATCCAATAAAAAGGTCATCACCAAGAGCTTGCTTGTTGACATTTATTTGTATTTATGTGGACTAACACAGCCAAGTAGACTATGCAAGAATACTGTGAAACTGCATAGACTGCATCCTGGTAAACAAACTGCTCATTTCCAGGACATCATATACCACATGACAAGAAATTCAATCAAGTTCCTGCTAATGCTGAATTTAAAAAAAAAAGGCTTTGCAGAGACAATGCTTTTCCCTGCACCCTGGTTGAACTTCCTTTTTCCTTAACTAAGACCGAATTGTTTGTAACACTAATATAAGGACCATAACATTCCACCTCAGCTTGCTCAAGCACTGAACTAGGATTAGAACTTATTAGGCTGAGGCAGTTAAAAGTAGGAATATTTCAACATGCATGCAAAACTCTGCAAAATAATATGTGTTAAACAAAAAAATCTAGAGGATCACATATATAACAATGCCACCATGAGAACAATTAAAAGCACATGTATACAGATGATAGTGTTACTTTAAAAAACATTTTTTTAAACCCTGGTGCGGCGGTCTAGCAACTCAGTAGTGCTACAAGGAAGGCTCCATGGGTTGGCCAGGGTCCAGGGATACTGTGGAGGAAGCCTTCCCAGCCCCCAAGGAAGGAGGGTGTAAAGGTCATTGCTTACAGGAAACATCTAGTGGCTGGATTTAGGGCTCAAGAGGGCTGGGCTCTGCAAAGTGCTCTGGTGCATGATCTCCAGCCAAGGATTGTCACCTTAATGATTAAACTAAATATGTTGACAGGGATATAAATCGGAGGGAAAAACTCCACGTAGCTGCAAATGAAAGCCCACGGTGAAGGGTCTGATTGAACCAGAATTCTAAAGGAGGAGAAGGAAACTGCCAAGTCAAAAAAAAGAAAAAAATATAGTTAAGATGTGAAAAGAACTTTAGCCATGAGTTCACTCTCTATTAATATTGTGTTACTGTTTATTAAGCACAACATCCTCTTAGAGTTGCAGTTTTGACAACCAAACTACTCACTTCTGAAGTTCCTTATGTGGCCACACTGAGATCTCCCTGTCAACAGTCTATGGAGGCAGATGCTGAGAAAGGGGAAGCGACTCTTACATGATGATGGCAGGATCTCGCTTATCAAACATTTTGGATTATCCAACATAACTAGGTGATGTCACAGCATCGTCATTTAGATGCGCACTAGCTTCTCTCTCTCTCTTGGCATTGCATCTGGTTAAAATGTAGCAGTGATAGTTAAGATTCTTGGGCACAGTAAGTTTTTAAACTTTTGTTACTGCTTCCTCTTTTGAAATACACATTCAGAATGGGAAAATTAGGTTCTTACCTTGGTAATTTTCTTTCCTTTAGTCATAGCAGATGAATCCATTACGAGTGGGTTGTGTCCATCAACCAGCAGGGGGAGATAGAGAGCACTGAAAAAAACATAGTGCCTCATGGCCAGCTAGCTCCATCTGCCTCTTCAGTATTTGAAGCTTCCAAAGCAGTGTTACACCGCAAAGCATAACAACATGAACTTTCCTCACAGCGAATGAACGCCCCAAAACTGGAGCTATAATTCAAAGGAGGGAATGAACTCATCCTCCTGGAGGGAATGAACTCATCCTCCTGTAACTGAACAGAAATCCTGAAGACTGTTTTCCAACTTCTCCCAATGAGGGAACATATCTACAGGAAAAACTGAACATAAAAGTAAAATAAATCACATAATGAACCACTGAGGGAGGGCTCATGGATTCATCTGCTATGACTAAAGGAAAGAAAATTACCAAGGTAAGAACTTAATTTTCCCTTCCTTGTCATCAAGCACATGAATCCATTACAAGTGGGATGTATCAAAGCAATCCCTAGATAGGGTGGGAACAAGCTACACCACGCGCCAGCACTTGTGCTCCAAAATGCGCGTCTCTCTTGGCAGCCACATCCAGCCTGTTATGTCGGGCAAACAAGAGCTTAGAAGCCCAAGTAGCTGCACTTCATATCTCTTGAAGAGAGAGTGCTCCAGTTTCAGCCCAAGAAGAGGAAATCGCTCTTGTGGAATGTGCCTTAAAGGCTTCAGGCGGAGGCCAGCCAGATAGCAGATATGCTGAAAAGATAGCTTCTTTGAGCCAACAGGCTATATAGTGTCCTTAGTCGCTGCAGACCCTCTGAGCGGACCTGACAAAATAACAAAAAGATGGTCAGAGGTCCTGAAGGCATTTGACATGCACAGATATTGCAACAGAGCCCTTCGCACATCCAGAAGGTGCAACTGCCCATAGGCTTCTGGAAACTCCTCTTTAGAAAAGAAGGGCAGGAAAATAGGCTGGTTTAGGTGAAACGCTGAAACCACCTTAGGTATGAAGGAAGGCACCGTATGTACCATTACTCCGGACTCCGAGAATTGCAGAAATGGGTCTCGACAGGACAGCGCCTGGAGCTCAGATACCCGTCTCGCCGATGTCACGGCCACCAAAAAGACCGTCGTTAAGGTCACATCCTTCTCCGAAGGGCGAACACTGAAGGGCTTTTAAAACTAACCCCGGGTTCCAGGCCGGACACGGGACCCGTACGGGAGGACGGAGCCGAAGCACCCCTCTAAGAAACCGTGTCACATCCGGGCAAGCAGCCAGAGAGAGGCCAGTGACCTTCCCTCGAAAACATGCTAAGGCTGCCACTTGAACACACAGGGAATTATAGGCCAAGCCTTTTTGTAAACCATCCTGCAAAACATCAAGTATCGGTGAGACAGAAGCCCGAATGGGTGCAATCGCTTTAGAAGCACACCAAGCCTCAAATTGGCGCCAAATCCTGGCATAAGCCACGGAAGAGGAACACTTGCGGGCCTGTAGGAGAGTGGAAATGACTTTACTGGAATATCCCTTGTCTCTCAATTGCACCCTCTCAATAGCCATGCCGTAAGACCAAAGCGGCAGGCGTCCTCCATGGTCACCGGGCCCTGTGACAACAGGTTCGGTACCACAGGTAATGGCAGGGGTCCTCTACCAGCATCTGCCGGAGGTCCGCATACCAAGGCCTCCTGGGCCAATCCGGGGCAATAAGAACCACCTCTCCTTGGTGGAGCCGAATCCGCAGGAGTACTCACCCTATCAAGGGCCATAGAGGGAACACATACAGGAGGCCCTGAGGCCAGGGTTGAGCCAAGGCATCCAACCCTGCCGAGCGAGGATCTCTCCGTCTGCTGTAGAAGCACGGGACTTTGGCATTTGTGCTTGACGCCATAAGATCCATTACGAGCTTTCCCCATTTGGCACATATCTGCAGGAATACTTCGTCTGCAAGTTCCCACTCTGCTGGGTCGATCTGATTCCTGCTCAGATAATCGGCTTGCACGTTGCTCTGACCTGCAATATGAGCTGCTGACAGAAACTGCAGATGAAGCTCAGCCCAGTGGCAAATCTGTGTGGCCTGTGCTGCTAGTGCTATGCACTGAGTGCCTCCTTGGCGATTTATGTAGGCCACTGCTGTCGTGTTGTCCGACAAAACTCTGACAGCCAATCCTTCCAGGGTCAATTGAAAGGCCAGAAGCGCCTGGAAAATCGCTTTCATGATTTATAATTTTTATTAGTTTTCTAAACTTAAACAGACAAAAACTGTTAAGTATAATACAGCCATTACTTATATTATTATAGAAGGTACATTCTTTCAAACGGGTAAAAATATAAATTGGCTTCATCAGACCTCCATATTAAAGGGGGGGGGGGGTAGGAATTAGTGAAGATTAGTTTAAATTCAAACAACAATATTTAAAAGGAAATTATGACGCCGTTATCTCATACATTTACATCTCTAATGTTGTTTTGCTTCCAGGACGGTCTTAAGCTGTTCAGGTATATAGAACACATACTTTATCTGATTTAACCTTAAGACACATTTTCAGGGATATGCAAGAAGGAAAGAGCCCCCCAATTCAAGTATTTTCGACCTCATAGAAAGAAAGATTTTTCTTTTTTCTTGAGTCCAACAGAACTTTGACAGCCAATCCTTCCAGGGTCAATTGAAAGGCCAAAAGCACCTGGAAAATCGATTGATGGCCCACTCCGACTCCTCGGGTGTCCAAAGACCCTGGGCATGCCTTCCCCGGCAATGTGCACCCCAGCCCTTCAGGCTGGCATCTGTTACCACTAGGCACCAATCGGGGAGCAATGCCGCAGCATGCTGTCTGAGAGCCACCACTCCATACTGAGCCGGGCCGCAGGGAGCCAGGTGAGTCTGCATTGATAGTCCTGAGATATTGGAGACCACCATTGAAGCAGGGAACACTGCAGAGGTCTCAGGTGCGCTCTTGCCCAAGGCACCACTTCCAAAGTGGCCGTCATCGACCCCAACAGCTGGCCTATGTCCCAAGCTCACAGGTGAGGCATCCTCAGGAGCAGACGGACCTGGTTCTGAAGCTTGCACCGCCTTTGCTCGGGTAGGAAGACCATCCCCGAGGCTGTGTCGAACCGGACCCCCAAATATTCTAGAGATTGAGAGGGGGTCAGGTGACATTTGGCTATATTGACGACCCAGCCCAGAGATTGCAGTACTGAGACCACTCTGGCTATAACCTGATGACTCTCTTCTACAGAGTCTGCTCTGATGAGCCAGTTGTCTAGGTACGAGTGAACCTGGATACCCTCTCGCCTGAGGGTGTTATTAGGAAGGGTATGGAGTCCAGGTGTGCGGATCTTATAATGCCATTGTATCGCTCCATGGTGCGACCGCACCTGGAGTATTGTGTTCAGTACTGGTCTCCGTATCTCAAAAAAGATACAGTAGAATTGGAAAAGGTACAGCGAAGGGCGACGAAAATGATAGTGGGGATGGGACGACTTTCCTATGAAGAGAGGCTGAGAAGGCTAGGGCTTTTCAGCTTGGAGAAGAGACGGCTGAGGGGAGATATGATAGAAGTGTATAAAATAATGAGTGGAATGGATCGGGTGGATGTGAAGCGACTGTTCACGCTATCCAAAAATACTAGGACTAGAGGGCATGAGTTGAAGCTACAGTGTGGTAAATTTAAAACGAATCGGAGAAAAGTTTTCTTCACCCAACGTGTAATTAGACTCTGGAATTCGTTGCCGGAGAACGTGGTACGGGCGGTTAGCTTGACGGAGTTTAAAAAGGGGTTAGATAGATTCCTAAAGGACAAGTCCATAGACCGCTATTAAATGGACTTGGAAAAATTCCGCATTTTTAGGTATAACTTGTCTGGAATGTTTTTACGTTTGGGGAGCGTGCCAGGTGCCCTTGACCTGGATTGGCCACTGTCGGTGACAGGATGCTGGGCTAGATGGACCTTTGGTCTTTCCCAGTATGGCACTACTTATGTACTTATGTACTTATGTACCACCATTACCTTGGAAAAGGTTCAGGGAGCTGTGGCGAGGCCAAAAGGCAAGGCCCGAAACTGAAAATGTTTTCCCCTCACCGCAAAACGCAGAAACCTCTGGTGCGGGGCCAAATTGTGCAAGTAAGCTTCTTTCAGGTCCAGAGACGTGAGAAACTCTCCTGGCTGTACCGCCGCTATGACAGAGCACAGGGTTTCCATGTGAAAATGCCGCACGTTCAGAGACTTGTTGACTTCTTTTAAGTCTAGGATAGGCCGAAAAGACCCTCCTTTTCGCGGCACTACGAAGTAAATGGAGTAACGGCCAGAGCCGCATTCGGCGGGAGGCACGGGGGAAACCGCCCCTATATGAATCAAGCCTTGCAAGGTCTCCTCTACCACTGCCCGTTTGGCGGCAGAACCGCATCGGGACTCCACAAACACATCTCTTATCGGGCATTGAATTCTATTCTGTAGCCTTCTCTGATCAGGTCCAAGACCCACTGATCTGAGGTAATCTTGGCCCACTCCTCGAGAAAGAGGGAAAGTCGTCCTCCTATCACTGGAATCGAGAAGGGGGCCGGCGCACCATCATTGAGAGGGTCGCCCTTGAACTCCAGGTCTTGAGCCTGCTGCTGCGGAACGTTTGTCCGAGTGAAAGGAGTTCCTCTGCTGAAAACGGGCATGCGAAGTGAACCCAGCAGAACGCCCCGGGTGGTACCTTCTAGCTTCACGGATGCAAGGTCTGTAAGAGGAGGGAACTGCCTGACCCTTGGAAGAAGGCCGCGGCCTATCATCGGGTAAGCGCTGGGGTTTGGCATCCCCCAGGCCTTTCACAATTTTCTCCAACTCCTCACCAAACAGGAGAAGGCCTTGAAAGGGCAACTTCACCAACCTTTGCTTAAAGGCCATGTCAGCTGCCCAATGCCGTAGCCACAGAAGACGGCAAGCCACCACCGCTACAGCCATCTGTTCAGCCAAAGCTCTGACCAGATCATAAAGGGCGTCAGCCAAAAATGACAAGGCCGACTCCATCTGCGGTGCCGCCTCCGAAAGGGGCTCCGCTCCATCTCCGGGCTGTTCCACTGCCTGTTGTAACCAAGCGAGGCAGGCTCGGGCAGCGTAGTAGCTGTATGCAGATGCCAGTAAGGATAGGCCTGAAATTTCAAAGGACCGTTTTATAGCTGCCTCCAGGCGAAAGTCCTGCATGTCCTTCAGGGCAACTCCTCCTTCCACTGGGAGGGTAGTTTTCTTTGTCACAGCCGTGTCCAGGGCATCCACTTTAAGCACTGCTAGGCGCACCAAATGCTCCTCACTTAGAGGGTATAATTGCCCCATAGCCCTAACGACTTTCAAAGGCCCCTCGGGGTCAGCCCATTGAGCCGTGATAAGCTCTTGGATGCAGTCATGCAAAGGAAAGGCTCGAGGCAGGCTTCTTAGTACTTGCCATCCTTGGATTACCGGAGGTGGTCTCAGTACTCCCAGGGTCTTCTATAGAGAGGACCTGCAAGGCATCAGTAATAAGCGCTGGCAGCTCATCGCAGTGGAAAATCCTCACCGCGGAAGTATCATCTGGATCCGGTGGCAATCCTTCTTCCCCTTATGTGGCTGCATCTCTCTGACCATGGTGTACTTTGCCTTGGAGGGCTACCCCTCCTTCTGCCTGTATAGGAGAAAGTTTTTCTTTACTCAGCGTGTAGTTAGACTCTGGAACTCGTTGCCAGAGAATGTAGTGACAGCAGCTGGCCTTACGGAATTTAAAGGGGGTTTGGACAGATTCCTGAGGGAAAAGTCCATTGAACATTATTAATTTTTTTTTTTTTTTTTTTATGGGGGGGGGGGGGGGGGTTTGCTGGACTGTTGAATCCTGGATTGGCCACTGTCGGAGACAAGATACTAGGCTTGATGGACCCTTGGTCTTTCCCAGTATGGCGGTGCTTATGTGCTTAAGCCCCATCCCAGGGCATCCCAGGATGCACTGTGCTTGGCAGGGTGTCACCACTATCAAGATGGCAGCCCAGAGAAGCAGGAGCAAGTAGGCATCACTCCTACTTCCTACATATGAGAGGTACAGGGTTATGGGGGGCCACCGCTGGCCACCAGGGGTATCTTGTGACTTGGGGGGGGGGGGGTCTGGACCAAGCCTGGCCAGGGGGTCACACTGGATCACCAGGCTATATTTTGAGACATGGAGGAGTCAGGAGGATGCCAGGGGGGTTACCAGACCACTGAGGCTTATTTTAAATTGGGGGGGGGGGAGGAGAGGGCAGGCAGATGCTCAGGGAAGTGTCCATTACACCACCAGGCTTTTGTATGGGGGGAGCCCATCTGGTGTAGGGTGATCAGGTTTGAGGGAGATAAGTGGTGCCGCTAGACACCTCTTCTCTCAATCAACCCTTCTAACACTGCCCCGGACCTGGTGGCAAGTTTCCCCACTCTAAACACACTTGGGAAACTTTTTTAATTTTTTTTAGCATTGGTTTAGGGTAACTAATTACCACATTTAAATGCATTTACATGCAGTCTGCTTTTTTTTTTCCTCGAGAAAAGTTGCATTGGCTCCCAATCAAAGAACGGATCACCTTCAAAATCTGCACCTTAGTCCACAAAATCCTATATGGGGTAGTCCCAGGATACATGACAGACCTTACAGATCTGCCAATAAGAAACAAAGTCAGATCCTCAACATCCTATCTAAACCTACACTACCGAAACTGCAAAGGACTGAAATACAAAACAACTTACACATCCGGCTTCTCCTACATAAGCGCAAAACTATGGAATGGCCTCCCAAATGTTGTGAAAACAATCCACGACCACCTGAACTTCAGGAAATTACTAAAAACCAACCTCTTCAAAATGGCTTATCCCAACGACCCCACGTAAACCTCTTAACCCAGCAATACAGCAGACTAATCGTACTGGATAACACGCAACCTCCATCCCTTCCTACCCTCCACTTATACCTCATACGAGCATTATACAACCTTGTATCTGTTACCAACCGACTGGGCAAACACCTCTGACGGCACTATGTAAGCCACATTGAGCCTGCAAATAGGTGGGAAAATGTGGGGTACAAATGCAACAAATAAATAAATAATGGTTTCAGTGCACATGCTGAAACCATTAGAGCATTCAGCGCACAATAACGTGCGCGGCTATCCCCATTTTAGCTTTAGTTTGAACATCTGTCTCATAGAAAGTGCATACACACATTTGAGAGAGAGAGAGAGAGAGAGAGAGACATACACAAATATGTACACATACAGCCTACACCTCCGCCCTCCCAACACACACATGCATTTACATGCAGAGGAGTTGAAAGCATGCTCCTCATGCTTTCTCCACTTTGTTTCTACTAAACATATTTCTAAATTTATCATCCATGAAGATTTAATCCAGTCTGTAGAACAATCCTGACAACATTAAAGGAAGAGGGGCACAGTGAGATGTTTGCAGCATGGGAAATCCAGATTCATATTTTCTGCCCTTTAGGCCCAATTAGAGAGGCATGACAGCTACCACTGCTTTCAACTACAGAACATCAAATTACAGTGTATCTCTGAAGCGATTCCCCTTTCGCCAGCAAAGGTTTTTCAGAATCCCTTCAGAATGCCATCAGAGGAAGAGGTTTTTTAAATGGAAAATAAAAAAAAAAAAGGAGGGGGGGGGGGGAGAGAAGAGACAATATAATGAAATGCAAAAAGAGGAAGGAAAGAGTTGATAATTACTATTTCTAAATAAGTACCAGGACGGAGCCTATGAACTTGTGTGCGAGTATGACAGTTTTCCTTTTTTTCTTCTGTGTTACACACTATGAATGAACAAGCAGCAGCTGTGTACATTTAATTTCCTATAGCAGTGTTTCCTAACCAGTGCACCCTACAGACCTGGAAAAGTGTGCCATGAGGAAAACGTCACTACTTTTTAATGCTCAGGTGCAGACTATCACATGGTCTCTGCCCTCAGCAGCTCACCATAACAGGATACACTGGTGGTAGCTCCTAAAATGTGCAGGTGCTTCGTTCTCTGGGGCCAATGTGGAAAGCTACCTCAGGCAGAACAGTGCAGTTAATGAGCACTGTGTGTGCACATTACTGGCTGTACAATGAGGAAAGGGGTTCACCATGGCAGTTAACTAACATGGCCCACCTGGGCACACAGTATATTAAAATGAATGGTAATGAGGCCATTAGGTATTCCAATGCAATGCACAGAAGAATGCAGGGGATTTTAACATTGCCAATGTGAGAAACTGACGTTGAGCACATGTGGCAGTCTAGAAAAGTTAGTTGAGAGGATTTACTGCCAGGATTTAGTTTCCTGTAACCATATATATCTTGTACTGGGGCCCACACAAAGTGGCGGGCATGGCTCTGGCTGTCTTGTTGGGCAGACTGGATGGACCGTGTTGGTTTTTATCTGCCGTCATTAACTATGTGTTATCCACTTAAAAAGCAGAAGTAGCAGTTGTGCGTAGAGGTTACTGTGGCTTCACTGTGTACGTCTGAAGAAAACGAATGGATCGATATCCAAAGCAATTTAACTGGCCAGAAATGGCTCTTGGCCCGTTAAATCACCTCTTTGGGCCTAAAGTCATTTCAGTGGCACTTTAGTGCTGCTGAAAATATCCTGTTACCTATGTCAAAACCAACTATTTTGGGGTGTTCCGAGGCACAGTCGGCACTTGTCTGGTTAAGGGCCAATAATCAGCATTTAACCATCCAGATTAACTGCATAAATAGGACTGCATAAAAATCAATTCTATCTTTAGGCGGTGCCCCATAACTGCTTAAATGCTAAATAGCACAAGTAACTGGCTATGTTTTAGCCCCAGAATTCAATGCCAAAGCCTGGATATAACTAGGCACCGAATTTCCGAGCATAACACCAATGGCGGTCAGCAAAGCGCTGAGCGCCGCCAGCTGAATGTTGACTCCAAAAGTACCAGCACACATCTTTGTGTGTAGTTTAGCACATTAATATTAGCCTCACAAAAAGTGCTAAGTAATTTTTGTGATGCTAATATTTAGGAACAGAACAACATTATGTTTCATGTGCACGTGTGCGGGAACTTTCATTTTCTTTGAACACATGTACAATGAAGCCACCCTAAGCAGAACTTTTGAGTGCATGTGTCTGGCAGGCTTTCCCTGATTGACATGCAAGTTCTGCATACTTCGAGTCTAAATCTCATTACTGTAGCACTCCGAGAAGAATACTTTCTCGCTGATCTCATGTTAGAAGCCACTCAGCGATCGGTGCACGGCTGTACTCTATGACTTTCTGCATCAACCTCTCCGAGAACAAGTTTGATCTTGCATGCCTCACTCTTTCCTACACATGGAATGCCCAAAACTGTGATTAACAGGGACCATGGATGACCTAGCTCTGCTTTTTGCAGCCCGTACACCACTTCCTTATCCCCCTCCTGAGCATCCTCTGAGACCTTCCAGCCTTTAGTGTGGCTTTTCAGTGCCTCCTTACCATTTTTTGGTCCTATGAGTCCTCTTCATAAGCACTATGCCTGTCCTGCAGATGTTGGTGTGCTTTTTGATCATGTGCGTGTGTGTCTTGGTCTTGAAAAAGTTGGGAAGTACTGACTTATAGGGAAACAAACTATGTTCCCTCTCATTTCTTTTGGGTATGTGAATTTCTTTATTGTAACTCAGAGCTGTTTTTTGTCATTAAGTGAGAAATACATTGAATTTTCATAACTGTTTGCAAGCTATCCCCTCAGTTATTTTAAATTTAAGGAAAGCCAGGCAGATATCTTACAAATTCGGCTTTCGATTTCCATCACTCTATACCAGATTACCACAGAAGAATTTTGAAATTCTTTTTTCCATTACATGATTCAGGCTACACTGTTTTTAATTTCAGAAACTAAACATTGTGCAATCAGGAAAAGCTTGTGTCATTACTTAGGAGGAGAGCAGGACCACTTCCCCCTGCAGCTCTGCACACATTAATGTTACTAATAGGAAAGACAGAGATCTCATGGAACTGAAAGAAAATTTTATACACTAGGTAAAAATTAAAAATCCTTTGATGTCAGAATATTCTAAGACCTCCTTTAATCCACTGCAGCAACTTGTAAGTACTGCCATACTGCGACATACAGAAGGTTCATCAAGCCCAGTATCCTGTTCCCAAAAGTGGCCAATCCAGGTCACAAGTACCTGGTAAGATCCCAAAAGAGTAAAACTGATGTTTTGCTGCTTATCCCAGGAATAAGCATGGTGTTTCCCAAGTCCATCTTAAGAATGGCTTGTGGGTGTTTCTTTTAGAAACTTATGCAAACCTTTTTAAACCCAGCTAAACTATCTGCTTTTATCACATTCTCTGGCAACGAACTCCAGAGTTTAATTACACATTGAGTGAAAAAATATTTTCTCCACTTTGTTTTAAATATAGTAGATTCACTGCATGCCCCCTAGTACTTTTGGAAAGAGTGCACAAGCAATTCAAATCTATCTGTTTAACTCCACTCAGTATTTTATAGAACTCTACCATATCTCCTCTCAGCCGTCGAGCCCAAGCCACTTCAGCCTTTCCTCATAAGGAAGCCACACCCATCCCCTTTACCATTTCTGTCGCCCTTCTCTAATTCCCCTATAACTTTTTAAGATGCTGTGACCAAAATTGCACAGTATTCGAGGTGCGGTCGCACCATGGAGTGATTATAACATTTTCCTTTTTGCTTTCCATTCCTTTCCTAATAATTCCTAATATTCCACTTGCTTTCTTAGTCGCCAGTCGTCAATGACGACACCTAATTCCTTTTTCAGGGTGGTGACTCCTACCGTGGAATCTTGTATCACGTAGCTATATTATGGAACACACTGAAGCTCATGGTCACATCCAAGTGGAATGATGTCATGAAAGCTTTACGAAAATACCGTATTCCCAAGAACAATGAGACTGTAGATGAGTTCAAATTCTTCACAAGAAAGTGAAGAAAGAGACATCTACATCACAGCACTGTGTCTAGCACAATTGGACTCCAATTCAAAACAGAGTTATCTGCAAAATGCCACCAGCTGAAAGAGAGTAGCATCTCCAGGAAGCAGCAGTTCTTTCACTACATAATTGCTTAGATTTAGCCCGAGCAGTGGAAAATGCTAGAGACATAAGGACCAAAGTACTAAAATGAGAATAAAGTCTTCTACGCTAATTTTTAGCACATATTGAACTTTTAACTTGTGAACAAATCATGTTAAGATCCAATGTAGTAAGTTTATGACATGCTAATAAAGCATTAGGCCCCAATAAAAACACTAAAAAAAATGTGCGCTAAAACCACAACAAAAATTTGCACTAAGCTTAGGGCATATTTTTTACAATGGCCAAGCACATTAGAAACAGTAAAGTTAAAATGTTCCTTAACTTTACTGCTGTTTTAATTAGAGGCCTCCTGGTATGGCCTAGGAAGTCTGAGCCACAGAGACTCTGAATCAGAAGAGCGCAAGGAAAAGCCCCTTTGTTTCAAATGCCCTAAGCTAAAGGATCTCGGTCTCTGAAGATTCAAACTTTGCTCGCCCAAGACTTGGTGTCCCAAAATTATTCCCTGTCCAAGGGTCCCTAAACTGGGGAGCTTAGGTCCACGAATAGGTGTTTTCTTTTTAAATTTATGTTCACTCAATGGAAGCAAATAGAAGTGAAAAAAACTTCACCACTGAGGCTATAGTAAAAAAAAAAAAAAAAAAAATCAGTACAAAGAGGTGAATGGTGTTAAAAAGTGCTTTATGTTTAGTACTCTTTCCTGCATTGAAGTGATTATTTTAGCGCACTTTTTTTTTTACACACTAAAGGGTCCTTTTACTAGGAGCTAATGCATATCTAATGCAGCAAAAATGACCTAACGCAAGACATGCTGAAGGGTTACGTGTTATTTTTGCATATGCATGCACTATTACATTTTGTTTTTGCAATTTTTTAGGGGGTATGTCGGGGCAAAGAGAAGTGGGCATTCCTGTGGTAACCAGTGTATCTACATTACCGTGTGCTAACTGGTTATTGTCTTCCCTCCCAAACCCACTTCTCCTCTCCCTCCACTCTCTATCTCTGTTGATAACACCCTCATCGTCCCCGTCTCATCTGCCCGCAACCTCGGGGTCATCTTTGACTCCTCTCTCTCCTTCTCTGCGCATATCCAGCAGATTGCCAAGACCTGTCGCTTCTTCCTCTATAACATCAGCAAAATTCACCCCTTCCTGTCTGAGCACACCACCCGAACTCTCATCCATTCTATCATTACCTCTCGCCTTGACTACTGCAACCTTCTCCTCACTGGCCTCCCACTTTGCCATCTATCCCCCCCTTCAGTCCGTTCAAAACTCTGCTGCACCTCTTATCTTCCGCCTGAACCTGTACACTCATATCACCCCTCTCCTCAAGTCACTTCACTGGCTTCCAATCAGGTACCGCATACAGTTTAAGCTTCTCCTTTTAACCTACAAATGCACTCAATCTACAGCCCCTCCCTACCTCTCTACCCTCATCTCCCCTTACATTCCCTACCCGTAACCTCCGTTCTCAAGACAAATCCCTCCTGTCAGTACCCTTCTCCACCACCGCCAACTTCAGACTCCGCCCTTTCTGCCTCGCCTCACCCCATGCCTGGAATAAACTCCCTGAGCCCATATGCCAGGCCCCCTCCCTGCCCATCTTCAAAGCCTTGCTCAAAGCCCACCTCTTCAATGTCGCCTTTGGCACCTAACCACCATTCTATTCAGGAAATCTGGACTGCCCCTACTTGACATGTCACCCATTAGATTGTAAGCTCCTTGGAGCAGGGACTGTCCTTTTTTGTTAATCTGTACAGCGCTGCGTAACCCTAGTAGCGCTCTAGAAATGTTAAGTAGTAGTAGTAGTGCACGGATGATGCGGGAGCCCTTACCACCTAAAAAATAAATGTCGGTTAGTACTCCTGTAGTAATTTTTAAAAATGGCTGTGCACCATTAGCGCATGGCCATTAGATTTTAAAAAATCTGGGTTTTTACAGTCGCAATAAACATGGCCTTAGCTCACAGGAATGATCCGCTTAAGGGTGTGCTAAGGCCATTTGTTACCACAGATTAGTAAAAGGACCTCTAGAATTCTTATTACTTTGGAAGCAATTTTAAAATACATATGCTAAAATATGAGCTTGCTAATACAACAATTACATCAAGAGCAATACAACATAAACAGGATAAAAAGACAAGAGGCAGGAAAGCAGGATTCTAGTCCTTTAAGTGAGTTATTATATTGTGGCTGAGAGGGCAGCTAGGAGCTAGAGAGAGGTATCAGACATTTAGGCAAATGTGTAAAACCTGTGAGGAGCAAAAGCATTTCAGCAGTATGCAGGAGCAGAGCAAGGCACCAGAGGGATGCAATGACAGCACTACAAAAGCAGGGAGCAATCTCAGAGAGCAGAGAAGACTTTCTGATGACCTAAAGTTCAAAAGGAAACCAAGTTATGACAGAGGAATCAATTCAAGTTTCAGGACATACCACAATGATGGAAAAGTGAGGTTTCCGCTGGACACTGTTGGCACAAGCAAAGTCATTCTACAGGAGACACTAGATCCTGTGTGACACACAACACAGAACAGTCACTCCCTGATTACATACAATAACCCCGGATTCTATCTATAGTTACTAAAGTTGCGAGCGCAAATCAGCATGCATAGCCAACCTGCGCAACTTAATTGATGAATGAGCCAATCAGTACCAATAATTGGCTACTAACAACCAATTATTGGCATTAACTGACTTTAATTGGGATTTACATGCACACTGTATTCTATAACAATGTATAACAATGTACACTCCTATAGTGTGTAATTTCAAGGGGGCATGTTTAGGGTTGGATAATATGTTACCAGTGGTGCTTCCCCCTTGATGCCATGACTTTGCTATTGGGATGGGGTGGATGTGAGGAGGCTGCTTCCTGCTTGTTTGGGGGGGGGGGGGGGGGGTTCTTCACCTTGGGATGGTATGTGTTATGGTCACATGTCCTTCAGGGCAACCCCTCCCTCTACAGGGAGGGTGGTCCTCTTAGTCACCACTGTGACCAAAGCGTCCACTTTAGGCATCCCCAAAGGGGCCAAGTGCTCCTCACTTAGAGGATAAAGCTGACCCATAGCCCTGGCCACTTTCAAAGGCCCATCGGGTTCAGACCATTGAGCTGAAATAAGCTCTTGGATGGAGTCATGCACAGGAAAGGCTTGAGCAGGCTTCTTAGTACTCGCCATCTTCGGATTACCAGAGGAGGCCTCGCCCTTGGCAGGAACATCGATCGAGAGGGCCTGCAAGGCGTCAGAAATGAGTGCTGGCAGCTCATCGCGGTGGAAAATCCTCACCGCATTGGGATCATCCAGATCCAGTGGCAAACCGGCACTTTCCTCTGGCTCTTCAGACCATGAGGCTCCGCCAGAACCCTCAGAATCCACACCGCCCGACCACGGGGAGGGAAAAGGGAAGTGCGCCACTCTCCGACAGGGGATTTACCTGTCTATGCTTTGCGTCCTTCCAACGCTCGGGGGAATCAGCCAGCCCCGGACCCTCAACACCCGGGGGGAAACCAGGTAGCAGCACAGTGTCAGACACGTGCGGCAGAGCTCTTTTCAGCATGAAAGCTTTATGCATTAACAGCACAAACTCCGGGGAAAAAAATTTACCCAGACCCACCGTCTCTGAATCAGGAGAAACGGGAACAGGAGCTCCTCTGGTAGCCTCTAACCGAGGCGTCCCCCTGCACTCAGACTCCTCCACAACAGCGAGGGTTGAGGCCTGCGGCACTTCCAAAATGGCGCCCACTGCCAGCTCCCTTGAGCGGGAAGAATCATCGCTCGCCATGCTCGTACCAGCTCTAGCGTCTAAAGAGCACATCTTACAGAGCCCCGATGATGATCTACGTTTACCACAATGGGAGCAGCGTTTAACTGCTTCAGCAGCCATTGTCCAAACGGACGGAAATATATAAGTAAAATGGCGGCTTCGCGCCAAAACTTACCCCGATCGGAACGGCGTCCGCAGGACCTCCCCGGAGGAGCTGGGCACCACTCTCACCTCAAAAGACCGAGTCATCCGAGCTCCGGTCAAGCTGCACATGGAAAATAGCCTCAGAATAGCTACGCAGAACCAAAGCGTACTCTTTTTTTTTTTTTAACGCTGTGAGGAAAGTTGGAGGCAGGCAGCAACAGAGGTACTCCGGTAGGCAGGGGGTGGGTAAGGCAGGGAAAGGGCGAACCTATATGCCTTCAAAGTGGGCACCACCAGCCACAACACCCCAGTTTCAACTGGCAAACGCACAGGAAACACCCCAGGCACAACATTTTCCAGGAGCTGATCAAGCTACGTCCACACCTGCTGGAAGATAGAGAACACTGAAAAACCATAGTGCTCTATGGACGGCTAGCTCCATCTGCCTTCAGTATTTCTCTATCTCCACCTGCTGGTAGGTGGACACAACCCATCAGTTAATGGATTCATCTGCTGCTGATGACAAGGAGTATTGTAATGGAATCTATGCGGGATGCAAGGATTAAATCATAAAGAAACTTCAGATCGCCCAAAATACAGCAGCCAGGCTTATATTTGGAAAAAGCGAATGCTACATACCTATAGAAGGTATTCTCCGAGGACAGCAGGCTGATTGTTCTCACCGATTGGAGGGGCTGCCGTGGACGTCACCCCCATCAGTGAGAACAAGCAGCCTGCTTGTCCTCGGAGAAACATGTTTTGACAGCGCCAAACCACTCAGAGAAAAATTGCACTGGCTACCAATCAAAGAATGCATCACTTTCAAAATCTGCACGACTGTTCACAAAATTATTTACAGCGAGTCACCGGGATACATGACAGACCTCATCGGCCTGCCAACCAGAAGCTCCACAAAATCTGCACGATCATATCTATACCTCCACTACCCAAGCAGCAAAGGACTCAAATACAAATCCACCTATGCAAACAGCTTTTCCTACCTAAGCGCACAACTATGGAACGCATTGCCAAAAGCAGTAAAAACTATGCTCGACCACCTAAATTTTCGGAAAGCACTAAAGACAGACCTGTTCAGAAGAGCATACCCCACTGACCCAACATAAAAATACCGGTCACTTGCGACACAACATAACCAAAGACTGCAACGGACATTACCTGACTCTTCTTCCCCATTTCCCTCTCTAAGTTCCCCCCAACAGTTTCCTACCATACATGTGCCTCATTATACCACAATATCACTTTGTATTCATTCATACTATGTATTTGTTCAAACCTTAATCGGCTAACACCGTTAACGGATATATGTAAGCCACATTGAGCCTGCAAAAGGTGGGAAAATGTGGGATACAAATGTAACAAATAATAATAATAAAACTATCCGAGTGGTCTGAGAAACAGAGTTTCCCGACAATACTTGTAGCATTTGTATCTATAAACATTACAGAAAGTGCCCTATGATATCAAGAGATCACTTGACCGGAAAAGTCTGCTGAAGATTTCCCTGATTCTGTTCTTGGGGGTGCTCAGACCTGGCTTTCAGGATACTTGCCAAGGATGCACAATTCCATAGCATTGTGCTTAAAAATCGACAGCTGGCATCTTCCACTGGCCTGGCCCTAAAAACAGCTACGCGGTCACTACAGCTATCCACCAGCTGGGTGGAATGTCTTCATAAAGGCAGTTAATAAATCCCAATAAATAAATACAGCAGTTTTGGGCCTAGAGGGAGCTGCTGCATCCTGGGGCTGAGTTCTACCATAAGTAGGCTTTTTGACAAAGAGAAAGAACACAAAATAACCAAAACAAATGAGCAAAAATAAAAATATTTGACACAGTAAGGAAAAATTACAAAAACTGAGCAAAAATAAAAATATTTGACACAGTAAGGAAAAATTACAAAAACTGAGCAAAAACTGAAAAAAAATGTAGACCAACAAAAAAAGTTCAAAACATAAACAAAGCAAAAAACCCGAGTAGGAAAACAAAAACATAGATTTCTAAAATGCCTGCAATCAACACAGAGGCTCTCTAGTAGCAAGAGGACGATGATAAGGCACAGGAGCAACCTGCACAAAGTGACAGCTCAGCCCAAAACAGTTAGCTAAATGACTGCATTGTGGTATGACCCTAAACAGAAGGAACGGGATAACCTGCAAGCAGAAGCCTGTGCAATCAAGATGGCCAGGGTGACTTGCACAGACAGACCAGGGTTGAAACACAAACATCAACAAACAGAGGCAGGAGGACAGCTGAAAGTTCCAGATAAGGGATAAACTAATGTCAGCTGTGCCTACTGAATGGGAAGTGTTGCTCTTTATTTTCTCTCATTTACTATATTTCTTTGAAAAACAATTTTTTGCCCTTGACTCCTAAACGTATGCCTTGTAGCGCTATAGAAATGCTAAATAGTAGTAGTAATACGTATAGCTCTATTTGCGCACCTGCAGGCTATGTGTATATTCCAGTTATCTGGACAAGAATGCCAGGCCAAGAGTCCTGCAAGACTGTGACAGCATCAAAGAAATCAAGGGAAGGAGAAAACTGGCAACATTCTAAAGGGAGTTACTGCTGCGATGACAAATCTTTGATTCTTAACAAAGAAAAGGAAAAAGAAAACTGTTAGTTATCTGATAGCCATTGACAAAATATGTTCATTGCCTTTCCAATTTTTAACTACAGCTAGTGCTAAAAATAGCAGGAAGAGAGCCCAGCTACAAAATACAGCACTGCAAGTTCAAAACTTTTATCTGGGCTGTTTGTTTATATATCTATCTATCTGCCTCCCTCCCTCCAATTTGCAGACCCCCCTCCCTCTCTCCGAGATCCAGACCCCACCTCCCTGCCTCACTCCCTCCGATTTCCCAACCCCCCCCCCCCCCTCAGGGCTTCAGAGCCCATCTGTGAAGGAAGTTACGGACACAGGCAGGCAGACACATAAAACTTTGGGGGCGAGAATTATATAAGACGCGTCATATTGGGTCTAGTGACATCAGCTAGGGCTTCGGAGCCCATCTGTGAAGAAAGTTACGGACAAAGGCAGACAGACGCATAGAATGTTGGAGGTGAGAATTATTATATAGGATATATATACACACACACATTATTTTTTAAAGTATTTTTCAGAGACATATTTTTACACTTGAAAAAAAACTGCTTACCACCTCTCATCCTCAGAGGGAGAAACCATGACACTTCTCCAGCTTAACTGTCTTGTGCATTCTGCACAGCATTTTGGTCCTGGCTGTAAGCAGAGCACTAAATGGCACCTCTAGAATCTAGATTGCAGATTCAACAGCCCTCCTCAGGGAATAGCTCTGACAGGTTACAAAAGCAGAGCTAGTGGCAATGCACACGGTAAACAGTGGTGAACAAGCCCATGCTCTATCCATTGTACTCGCAGCGCACACTCTGAGGTGTTTTCAGAAGCATCTTCCCAAGGAACATCCGAGTACAGCACACGCTTTAAGGCTCTGGCTCTCTGTGTTGATACAGACCAGGGTAGCAGACAAACTGATTACATGGTGCTTGGTAACTTTCAGTAGATGTAAATTTCACAGGCAAACAAAATGCTGAAAAATTCGAACCATTCTTAAGATTCAGAGTTCAGATGTTAGTGCAGCCAAGAGCCAGGCTCTCTCTTCCAGCCCAGGGGTCGCTAGGCAACATCAGCCTCTCTTACTGCTCTTTCACAATGGAACCTAGAAGAGAGACACACGCCATGTCCCTGGAGGACAGCTTCAAATACTTTAAAGCACCAGATAAAAGAAGAGAGTGTTTTACACAGACAGCTCATTAGAATACTTTTTTTTTTCATTTTCATGCCACATCTATTTATGAGCAAGACATAGCCACACAACCAAAAATCACTTTACATTTTTTTCAGCTATGATAACTGGATAAAAGGGGAAAGATGATCTAGAAATATGAATTATCATCATTATCCAGCTACAAAGTTCAAGGATGGCAGACCAAACCTGGTCTCTAATATTCTATCACACCTCAAAAACAATGTGGGTGGGGGAAGACTTCAATTCCACCCAAAACGTTTCACTTAAAACACCTGCCTTGCAGCAACAGAATATGAAACACCAGCACCTTAGAATCTTTAACATTTCAAGGTTCTTGCATCCTGTACTTACAAGCCCCAGAGGACAAGGCCTGAATGATCCATGAGGTAGGCCCTGGAACATCAAACCTCAAGAATGAACCCAGGCAGAAAGTGCTCCAGGGCCCTCCTAGCCTACCATGAACGCCAAAACTGGCAGCACCATGCTTCAAGACACAGCCAGTAACACCCTCAGTCCAAGACCAAGCTGCGCACTTGCCTGCCATGAAGGCTTTGTCCAGCAGCATGGAGGAATCACCAAAGGAGCCAACAGTGACATTAACACCCATGTGGCTCCAGTCTTCAGGTGCCACGAGACTGGAGTTAAGGGGATATGAGGCCCACCCAGGGCTGCAGAAAGCACTCTACGCTACCATCTGTAATCTGCTGGAAGAGTTTTTGGCCCAATCTAGTGGACCCTGGTGAGCCCAACACTATACACCTGGCCCCCACACTAGGGGCAATAGCATACCACCAGGAAGACTTAGGGAAGCACTTCCTACATGCTCCATAAATTAGGAGTTGTCCTCAGAAGCACTGTGGGGGAGCCAGGTCCTTTTAATTCAATCCTTTAAGAAACTGACCAGCTACGACAATGGCCCACGCTGACACTGTTAATCCTCCCCCTTAGGAGACTTCAGATATGGGTCCCCTTCTCCAGGGAACTGCCACTGAAGGAAAAAAGAACTCGGAGCCCTAGCAACTACTGAATCTCCCACCATAATGTCAAACCAGCCGCTGTCACGATGAAAAATAGTCTCCGTTCCCATGCATGGGAACAAGCGCTAATAAGGTGCATGCTGCCCTAGCATACCTCTGTAAAGGAGCCTGATGTTAGCCAGTGTGCAGATGCCACTGATCAACACTGGCAATGAAATGGCTCACTGCTGCAACTGTCTCCACTGCAGCACTTGCATCGGCTTCTCTGCACTGCAAACAGTGCCTGACACCCTTGGTTTGGCCTCTGCCATCCTTGAAAGCTGACTACATGCATGGAGCTGTGACTTCTAAGTAGAAAATGGCATGGGGACACAGTTTATCCCTGCCCCGTCCCCATGGGTTCTGTTTCCGTCCCTGCCCCGTCCCCATCCCATCCCCATGGGCTCTGTCCTCATCTGCAGAAGCTTTGAACACTTATGATTTTATATCTAAATCTTTTTATTAAAGTATAAAAAGGAATAATATGCTGTGCAACTGTTTTTCATAAATCATAAATAGAAAACAATAATAACGAGCAACTATAATAGCACCCCCCCACCACCCTCTACCCTTCCAACCCCAACAATAGCCGACTTCTACTACCCCAATGAATCTTAATCCACCCTGTTAAAATGTCCAGGGGTACAAAATATAACCTGTTCTGTATGCCATAGCAGTGGGAATATGCTCTATGAAGCACTGTTATGATTTTTTAAATCTGTGGATGAATAACAATCTCAGAATTCAGTCTAGTTCTCCTGTCTTCCACAGTCCTTCCTGCAATAGAAGGTGTTGTTCTTAGAATATGTGCTGGTAGCAAGAATGTACAGGATTCCCATGCAAATTTTGCTAGTTGTGGCCAGCATGTTTGCTTGTTTTACAAAAAAAAAAAAAAAAAAATCAAACTATCGTTGTCTGCATCACTCAAATATAAATAACAGTCCAGTTCATTAGCAGGCTTCAAAGCAGAAAATGACAAGGGGAGAGTTGTCCCCATCCCCACGGGCTCTGTCCCCATCCCATTCCCTCAGGCTCTGTCCCCGTCCCTGTGGTTAGGACAGGTCCCCCATCCCCGTCATTCTCTACTTCTGAAACAGGCAGCCCTCCTTGCACTGAGGCACTTTCCAGGCAATGACACCAAACAAGGAGGTTTAGTAGACAGATACACAGACATACAAATACTCAACAAACCTGCCCTCTCCAACACACACACACACATTCACATGCAGAAGGGTTGGAAAGAATTCCATGAGCCATGCGCTGCATGCTTTCCTCACTTGTATTGCAACATGCATAACAAATTAAAGCTATTAAACAACAAAAAATATCTACAGTAAAACACAAATTTTGAAAACCTGTACTATTAAATGGTCTGACTCACAGAGGACAATTAAACCAGGATAAGAATATATTGAGCATGGAGGGAAAATGTTTTAATGCAAATGCTGCCGATCTACTGGAATTTCTGTGCTGTATTTCTTTTACGTAAAAACAAATAAATCTGCACATGCTATCCTTCTCAACACTACTGCTTAGACAAAAAAAAAATCTTCTCTATCAAAATGAAATATTTCCAGACTTTCTCGTAGCACTCATTTGACTTATACAATCCTTTGAAGTTTCCACTCTTAAATTTTGCAACAGGATAAATATCAGCTTATAAACCTTAGTGGTTTTCAAAATTCTACAAGTAAGGAAGAATAAAACTGGTTTTGACAGAATCCACAGTATTCACACCATCAATGTATCAATATTCACAGCAGTTTGGTAGTGCCATGCCAATCCAAAACAATAATAGCAGCCGACATGAACCTACAGAAGGTCAGGGCAGCATGACTAGCCTTCCCTATTTAGCAGGGTGACCACAACAATGCAAATGCTCCAAGTAGTATGAGACAGAAATGGAGCATGCTTACGTCTTCGAAGTATGGCATCCCCAGGGAGACAGAAAGCAGCATGATTATTCCTCTTCCAGAAGACCAGGGAACTAATGCCCTAATGAGGGGCTGGAACCCAATGTGTTGGCATGATCCTTTTGGAGGGCACAGCAAAATAAAGTGCAGGCAGGCAAAGTAAAATCAGGGTTGTTGAATACTCAACAAGTATTGTATTAATACAACAGAAAAATTGTGAACATATGTCTCTTTCATGCATTTTTGGATAGGTATCACACAGAAACCATTTGTGAAACCATACTACTAATGGGTGCAGAGTTGCACATGTTAGAACAACCATAACTCTGAATTGCCAGACTTTATTCACCTTTTCTCCTTCCATGATTTATGAGCTAATGCCAAATGGTAACAGAACACAGCACTTCTACATTAAAGCAGCAGCTTAACAATTCTTTGAGTGAAAAAATATTTCCTCCTTTCCGCCTATTTGTTTATTTCCATGTAATTTAAATCGAGTGTCCTCTGGTCTTTGTACTTTTTGAAAGAGTGAAAAATCGATTCACTTTTACCCATTCTGCACCACTCAGGATTTTATAGACCTCAATCATATCCCCCCCTCCCCCCCAACTCTCTCTTTTACAAGTAGTACGTTTTGTTACCAAAAAAAAACTGTGTAAGTAATAAACTTTCTTCATACTGGAGAGAAACAAGATTATGAAAAGGGAATTCTGGTACCAAGTAAGCGGAAAATGAACAAAAAACAACAGCCTTATTCAAAACAGAACTTTTAATAGTTCCAGTCAAAATAGGTTTGCCATATATAAATATTTCAGAAAGACACAGAATTATTTTCATATTAGGCAGATTCTTTTCAGGCACACCTCTGTACACATTTCTCTCAGGTGAATTCTTTTTAGCATGAAAGTTGATAGGTTGGGTGAACTTGTGGACTATTGGTCTCACGGCATTCTGGGTACTGGTATAAAAATAAACACAGGATGGGCGTCACTCCCCTTCCAAAATTTCTGTATCCAGTATGCCTATAATTATTCATGCTCAAAACGGAAGTACAAACACCACATAATCTCTTTTCCTTGGCCATACATTGAGCTTCTTAGTATGCCCTTTATTACAGGCCTGGGAAAACCAGAGTCCACAAACTGTTGGGACTCTCCTGGCAGAAGAAAGCTATGCCCCCTCCCTTCCATCTCCATCGGCCATTGCTCTTTCAATGAACTGTGCCAGTAGAAATCCACCCTGCCTGCTGAAACAAAACATTTTATTCACCAACAAACCACTGTGAATCTAAAGGATAGAGAAGCTCAGGAGCTAGAGATACGTTAATTCATCATTACAGTACAACTCACCAGGACCCCCACAGCAGCCACAAGAACTATCTTGCCAAGCCAGTCATGTCGTTAACAGGGCGATGACCTGCAAACAGCCAGTGTAAGAGATATTAAGCTGAAGTGACAGAGCAATTCTTGACATTTTAAACAAGCAGAAAATCAGGTGAGAGAATGCTTCTCTGGCACAGCAGTTAATAACGGATCACTGAGTAGCAGCCTCACATAAAATGTCCAAACTAATAAGTTTGATGCTTTGTACAGTAGATTGACATGAACATCTGAATTGGGTCTGTGTTCATGTAAATTAAATTTACATGAGACTTGTACCCTGCAAAATCCCAATGGAGCGCCTTGTGATTTACAAAAGATTGTGTCACTGGGCATTCCCCAGAGAAATACAAGTAGAACACATTCAGCCTATTTCTCATTAAAGTGGTTAAACTTTCTTAAAACTTTTAGATTGAGTCAACACTCAAATAATTAAAGATAAAGCATTCCAGTGCTTGACAGATTGGAATGAAAATAAATCATTAAAAACTGATCTATAAATTACTTCTTTAGGACTAGGGTATTGTAATAATAATGGCAGTCTATTAGAAGAAGCACCATTTCTCAGAGAAGGGACTACCAAATCAGATAAATACTCAGGAGCTAATCCATTTAAAATTGAAAAAGAAAGTGTGCATACTTTAAATATAACCCAAGCCCTGACAGGCAACCAGTGAAGTCTGAGCAAAAACAGCAAAGTAGACTCATATTTTGAGACTTGCCAAATCAGTCTGGTCGCCGTATTCTGATAAGTTTGCAATCTCTTGTACAGCCCCTCGGATATTTCCACCAATACAGAATTACAATAATCTACGTGAGGCAAAAGCAATGATTGGGCGAGAAGTCTGAAAGCATTAAAATCTTATTCTTTCCTTCAAAACCTTACAAGCCTCAAGAACACATTACCGATTCTCTAGCTCAGTCATTATCTTCTAACCTGTCTTCTGCTCTTGGGCTTCAAGTTTTCTTCCTCTCATTCAGCCATTTCCATTCTTCCCAAGAGCATCTTATCATGGTTGTGGCACCTCACCTTCCTTTCTCTATATTCTCCTCCTTCCTTCCTTCCTTCCTTTCTTTCTTTCAGCAGATGATATTAATCCTACTTCTGACCTTCCACAGTCACTCCCACCTCAAACGCTGACCCCCTCCAATCTTATTCCCATCTGTTTCTCATTTTGTGCTCCCTCTCTCATGCTCCCTGTGGAATATAGCAGTATAATACTTATTTTTGTGGTGCTACTAGCTGTACACAGTGCTGTGCAGTGATGAAAGAATTCAGGTACAATATTTCCCTGTCCTAAGAAACTTACAATCGAAGGGAATATCTGAGACAATGAGAGATAGTGACTTGCCCAAGGTCACAACGAGTGTTAGTGGCTGAAGCAGGATTCGAACCCTGGCTTCTCAGCCCACTGCTCTAACCAATAGATCAGAGCTTCTGAACCGTCTCCTGGAGGCACACCTAGTCAGTCAGGTTTTAAGTATTTCTAGAATGGGTATAGATCAGATACATTTCATCACAGTATTATTATCATGGCTTTGGAGTCAAGAGGTCTGGATTGGGAACTAGTTGACCCACAGATGGTAGAGGGTTGGTGGTAAATTGAGTTTACTCAGAGGATAGAATGTTAGTGGAGTGCCTCAAGGATCAGTACCTTTTTACGGATAACACCCGAAGGGTGTGGACAACATGAGAAGAGATCTACAAAATCAGAAGAAATGGTTGAATGGTTAGCAGTTAAAATTTAATGTGAAAAAATGCAAAGTGATGCACTTTGAGTATAGAAATCCAAATAGCATATGCATTAGGAGGTGAGAAACTGACATGCATGGATCAGGAGAGAGACATTGGGGTGATAGTGTCTGATGATCTCAAGGCAGCGAAACAATGTGACAAGGCAGTGGCTGTTGCCTGAAGAATGCTAGACTGCATAGAGAGGCATAGCAAGCAGAAAAAAAAAGGAAGTGTTGATACTCCTGTACAACTCAATGGCAAGATCCCCACCTGGAGCATTGTGTCCAGTTTTGGAGGCCACATCTTTTCAAGGACATAAAAAGACGAGGCAGTTCAGAGGAAAGCGACAAAAATGGTACAGGGGTTTGTGCCATAAGATATATAAGAGACTGGAGGACTTGAACATCCACACACTAAAAGGAGAGAGAGAGAGAGAGAGGTGATATGATACAGCTATTTTAAGTATTTGAAAGGTATTAATATACAAACAAATCTCTTCCAGAGACGCTGGGGCAGTAGAACTAAGGACATGAATTGAAGTTGCAGAGAGGTAGACTTAGGAGTAATGTCAGGAAATACTTTCTCACAGAGAGGGTAGTAGATGTCTGTAATATCCTTCCAGGACAGGTGGTAGAGTCAAAAATGGTGAGCAAATTCAAAAATGTGTGGGACAAACCCTGGGGATGCCTAAATAGAAAGAGGATGAAAACATGGCATAGCTTTTGAGGTGTTATGTTGCAAGATGTTATGTTGGCAAGGAGTAGTGGAACTAAGGCAAAAGCCAGACAGATTTCTATGGTCTGTGTCCGCAAATGGCAAAAAACTGAAAGATTCAACAACTCCAGCTTGGGGAACTAAGGCCGATGTCGGATAAGGACTTCTCGGTCTTTCTCCTGCAAATAGCAAGAGACAGGTGATGATTCGGCAACTCCGGGTGTTATAGATCACTTTATTGTGATGTGCTGGGAGTGAGGGTGCTGTTGCAGCTCAAGAGGGAGGGGGAAGACTTCTTGACTGTTAAGTTCAATACTGCTCAACAATACTTGCGGAAGATTATGGTTTATACCAAGACTCCATTCATGACTGGTTGCCTATAGTGGTTGGCATGATGGAGATAACCAGTGTTTTTAAGCATGGGTGGCTAGCAGGAGGCGGCCTGTACAGAGTGGCGAGGGTGGCTCTGGCCACCTTGTTGGGCAGATTGGACGGATCATGTGGTCTTTATCTGCCATCATTTACCATGTTACTGTGAGAGACAGAAGCAATTTTGGGTGGAGTCGAAGTCAGACATAAGTAAAATGTACCGACTCCAGCTTCAAGATTAAAAACACATTATACTATATAGCTAATTTACCTTTTATACTAATTATATATGCATATCTTTGTTCTGGATTGAATGTATATTTACCCAGCACTTTTTAAACTAATATCAATAGGAGTTGGAGCCAGACAGTAGAAATATTAAGGAGTCAGTCTCAAAAGACTGGTGTACCAACTCCACAGCCCCGATTATTACATCTTAAAAATGAAATTCACGTAGTATAGCTATCTAAATGGAGCTCACAGTCAGAAGCTAAACAGGTATCTAACCAAAACCCACTGAAACTTTACTTTATAATCACTAGTTGGAACAGTTGTGTCAAGAATCACAGAAGAAGCCCTGACAGAAGGTAAAAGTCTCTCCCTACAAGCTGCAGTTGGCAGCTCACTTTGTAATTAACTTTAAAAAAAAAAAAAAAAGCATCTGGATTTTGGGAAGGAAACAGTCTATCTATATGCAGGATTTTCAAAGACCATTTTAAGTAATTGTTTCCAGATTGTGGCATATTGTGGACAGTATTAGGATGGGGTTGTCATGAAGAGTAGATGAACATCAAATATTCACAGAATTAAGAAGATAAGATTGCATGGCAAGAAATTTATTCTTCTTTGGGGATTTATTCAAGCATTTCCAGTCTCAGTGTATCATGAACCTTCAGGGAGTATTCTATACCCAGTTTTGTGGTGCTTCTACTGAGAGATACTTCCATAGGACTTCGCCAGGAGAACAAATGATATGAAAGTTGATTACCCCTCTTGCATGATATTTGACAATCCAGAGTGAGTTTGAAAAAATATTTCTCCCAAACTCAGAAAAATCTAAGAAAGTCCACAGATTATGGCACTTTTTATTAGATTACCATCAGACTTGCTATTGATGATGCACAACTTCTTTACAAAGCAATACAGTAGCTGTTGGCAGACGTACGAGTGTGAGAGAATCTCTCTATTTCCAAAACTTC
This sequence comes from Microcaecilia unicolor, assembly GCF_901765095.1. Taxonomy (NCBI): domain Eukaryota; kingdom Metazoa; phylum Chordata; class Amphibia; order Gymnophiona; family Siphonopidae; genus Microcaecilia; species Microcaecilia unicolor. Next base: position 394,637,307 of record NC_044032.1, read on the forward strand.
TATACCGCTTAAAACTAAGCAGTTTACAAAATACAAATATATCATTCACGCGCACACAAACTCAGGGTAATTTTATCTTGTTTTATACATTCAAAAGACCTTCTATAAAATTCCCCTATGGTACAAGTGTGTCAGCAAGACAGCAGGTATTCATATACCATGAGCAGACTGTTCCAGGGGCATAGTTTGGGCAGAGCGGGAGTAGAATCACAATATATCTACATATTTTATAAAATACACAGGTGCATACCACACACATTTACACCTGCTTTAGAGTAGATATAAATGTGTTTGGGGTATTTGCACACAACTGGTATAGTGTTAATGTGAATGAGAGAGCAGGTGCTGCCAGGATAAATCTGAGCCACAAAGTGGATTTAAGGTGAACAAAATAATATTTATTTCAGGTGTCAGGTAGGAGTCCTGTTCAATTCACAGGTGAGGGAAGAAAAGAAAATATAAAACTTGTCATTAGATATAAGAACGTCCTTTCATGGCCGCTGCTGCAAAGCTACACCATGTACTATGGTCTCTCAGCAAGGTAGCATACACTGTTGGCCTCTGTACTGGATCCCCAGAGTACCAGTACAATCTTTAGTAGTCAACATAGGCCAGCCAGCATCCGGCTAGAAAATGGATATTGGTTTGCAAGCTTTGAAGTTGAAGCTGGTCCACCTGATTGGTGTGATTGCTGTTCACAGACATGTGGTGGAGGTATATGCAGTTGGGTGTTGCTACTTCCCTCTGGGCCTCCCTAACCTTGCTGTATGCAGATTATACTTCCTGACCATGCTCTCCTGGCTCTAACCATCCCATGTCATTTCCCCTTTGGGCAGGACTATGACTTTTAAGATGGTTCTGACAGTGTGAGGGAGTATCCTTAAGGAGAAGTGGCAGCGTTCTAGAGACTC